>NC_091091.1:15000000-16250000 GCF_032405125.1 Capricornis sumatraensis
TCTATAGATGTTGACTGTATCCAGTTGGTTGATGGTATTGTTGAGTTCAGAATGTGCTTATTGATTTTCTGCCTGCTGGATCTGTCCATTTCTGATAGAGGCGTTCAGCTTTCCAACTATCACTGTGGATTCGTCCATTTCTCCTTGCAGTTCTGTTAGTTTTTGTCTCTTGTAGATGGATGTTCTGTTGTTAGGTGCACACACATTAAAGATTGTTATGTTTTCTTGGAGAATTGACCCCTTTATCATTATGTAATACCTTTCTTTATCTCACGTAACTGTCCTTGCTTTGAAGTCTGTTGTTTAATCGCTCAGTTGTGCCAACTCTTTTGTGACCTCATGGCCTGTAGCCCGCCAGGCTCTTCTGTCCATGGGATTTTCCAGGCAAGATTATTGGAGTGGACTGCCATTTCTTCTCTAGAGGATCTTCCTGACCCAGGGATCAAGCCCAAGTCTCCTGCACTGCCAGCAGATTCAATTTGAAGTTTGCTCTGTCTGAAATTACCTACTCTTTCTTATGATTAGAATTAGTGTGCTATGTTCTTCCTCCATCCATGTACTTTAATTCTATTTGTGTCTTTAAAGTGTATTTCTTGTAGGAAGCATATAGTTGGGTCTTGTTTTTTGATCTGCACTGACAATCTCTGTCCTTTCATTGGTGTATTTATACCAATGACATTTTAAAGTGATTATTGATATAGTTGGATTACTTTGTTACTGTTTTCTAGTCCTTGCTCTTTTCTTTGTTCCTATTTTTCTCTTATACTATCTAATGTTATTTTACAATTTAAAATACTGTTCTTAGTTACCATTAATGGAGCATTTACTAGGTGCTGGTGCTGTGTCAAGAGTTTTGCAATCATTATTTCACTTAGTTTATTTGACAATCCTATGACATGAGCTGTAATAGTAGCACTTACTATATGCCTGTTAACCTGTTAAACTCATCATACACATTATTATATACATTGAAAGTGAAGTTGCTCAGTCGTGTCCGACTCTTTGCAACCCCGTGGACTGTAGCCCACCAGGTTCCTCTGTCCATGGGATTCTCCAGGCAAGAATCCTGGAGTGGGTTCCTATTTCCTTCTCCAGGGGATCTTCCCAACCCAGGGATTGAACCTGGGTCTCCTGCATTGCAGGCACACTTTAACCTCTAAGCTACCAGGGAAGCCATTATATACATTATCTCATTTAATCCTCTCAACAGTCCCATGTCAAAAGTAATGTATTGTCCCCATTTTACAGATGAGGGGTCTGAGATTTAGTGAGGGTATATAAGATATCAACTGTAGTCTTGTCTTCCTAATAGCCCTCCAAAATAACCCCCAGGGTCTCCAGTCTGCCTCTGACAAATGTCTTCCTTTAGTGCATAAGACTGAGCCTTGTCATCTCTTACCTGTCTCAACAAATGATCATATATGTACATCCTTTCTGAAGTTGCCTTTTCCTAAAGTATAAAGACTTTTATTGCTCCTGTTTAAAAACATATTTTTTGATATTTTGTGTGTCTCTGTAGGTAGTACCAATGAAAGGCTTGGTACAAAATATATAAAAAAGTCTCTTCCTTGATGTTGCCCTCTCTTGTCCAATTCCTCTGCCCACTACAGCAGGACTCTGTTAGTTGGTCCACCATCTCAGTTTGGCAGTAGATGCCCAGGTAGCCAGGTCCTCTCTCTGACCTTGCCTGCACCTCTGTGGTGCTGGAGCCATCTCTGGGAGAACTCAGGACACTTGTTCCTTGCACTTTCATACTTCTTATTCCTGTCTTTTCCTGTTTCAGCTCATGAGAAAGCTTACTTATTGCCCATCTGCTCTCATTCAATTCTGAGCTGCCTTTGCTGCAGGAAGCCACACACACCTGCAGATCTGCCCTGCAGTCTGCCCTTGCTTCTCCAAGCGTGCTCAGCATCCCTTGGAAGCTTATTCAAATGTGCATCCCCTGGTCTCACTCTCATGGATTGTGATTCATAGGAATATGTAGGACAAGGAATCTCTGTTTTATTAAGCCCTTCACTACCCCAGATTTAAAGCTCAAGAACTATTCAGTGGTCCAAGAATGTGAGGGTGAAGCATAATGAGAACACACTCTCACTCATGATTGCCCTTGGCTGCTCCTTTGGGATTCTCACCTCTCTCTACCTCAGTTCCAAGGGTCTTTGCATTACTGGAGGCTACCTGCAATTCCCTGACTTGACCATGGAGAGGTACATGCTCCCTTTATGCCAAAGCAGCTATACTGCTTACCTATTTATTTTTTACTCTAACCATTGGTCTGCTGCTAATAACTAGCTCACACCAAAATCTGATCCCATGGATTAAGGAAGAACTCAGTAAAACTCAGTGATTATGCTCTTGTCATGTAAACTGGGCGAACCTGAGTTTAGGTCTCAACTCCACCCTGGTGGCTCAGCTGGTAAAGAATCTGCCTGCAATGCGGGAGACCTGGGTTTGATCGCCGGGTTGGGAAGATCCCCTGGAGAAGGGAAAGGCTACCCACTCCAGTATTCTGGCCTGGAGAATTCCTTGGACTGTAACGGTCCATGGGGTCACAAAGAGTCCTACACGACTGAGCGACTTTCACTTTCCACTCAATAATGTGTCTATGTGATTGAGGTCAGACAGTGGATCTCTTTGGGCTTCCACCTCCTTATCTGTGAAATGGAATGAAGATATTTGCTTCACCTATGTCAAAGAGTTGATGAGTAGGAAGATTGGGTTAACGATGCGCAGATATATGCTAAAGGTGTGTCTTCAGTCGTGTCTGACTCTTTGCAACCCTATGGGCTGTAGCCCACCAGTAAATTTTTCAGGCAAGAATACTGGAGCAGGTTGATATTTCCCACTCCAGGGGATCTTCATGACCCAGGGATTGATCCTGTGTCTCTTATGTCTCCAGAAGTAGCAGGCAGATTCTTCACCACTGTGCCACCTGAGAAGCCCCCAAACTACACTTGATCTTTGTGCTTTATAATACTGTTGTGCTATAGAGGAAAATATTCAAATTAGATTTCTTAGAACACTCTTTCAAGTTGAGAGAAACGCCCTACGAGTCTGTCAGCAGCGGGGAGCATGGAGAAGTTTGCCTTCATATGACCTTCATATGAAGTGTTGAAAATGCAGCACTCCAGTGAAAGTGACCACCCACCAGGAAACCGAGATCAAAGCTGTCGTCCTTTGCATGGAAAAGAAGAAGTGAGCTTTTTCTGTTTGTCTTTCTTCACGTGGGGTGCCTTCCCAGGCCTTTCTACTTACCAGACAGATACTTTCTAAGGTAAACCCATATCCTCACTTGTGAAATAGAAAGGACAGCATAGGGTGAATCACCCAAATTACTTGTTAGTTCGCATCCACTCAGGGAGAGAACTGCTCTTGGGGAGCTGGAAACCTTCACACCTGCCAGCTGAGGCTATTGGGGCTGTGCTGGCTGCTTCTGTGAAGGCTCTATTTCTCTCACTGGAGCAGCTTAGCATCTGGGCAGCTAGGAAACAGAGAGCTCTGCCTAGCACTAGGGCTCTGTCAGGCCCAGAATCCTGAGGGTGCCCTCTGGAGGTTTATTCACTTTTGGTGTTGAAGTATCTGGCCAGCTGCTTTGAACAGACTTAAGAGTCATATGGCAACCCACTCCAGTGTTCTTGCCTGGAGAATCCCAGGGACGGCGGAGCCTGGTGGGCTGCCGTCTATGGGGTCGCACAGAGTCTGGCACGACTGAAGCGACTTAGCAGCAGCAGCAGCAGCAAGAGTCACACATAACTGGAGTTTAGGGCATGTGGTGGATGCAAATCTGAGCCTATAATTCCAGGCTTCAGCTGTACCAGCAGCCTCTGAAGCAGGCCTTTCCCAAGCTGGTGGTGTGCATGGGAAATGCTTTGTAGATATCGCTCACAATAGGGAAATCCTGTCCTGTATAATGTGGTTAGGGCAGAAAGCCTCAGCAAAGGGCCCAGCTTTGAGGTATTTTAAAAGAGAGATTAACACTCATTGTAGAAGTGCTAATCACTGATTGAATTAATCAAGGGCCAAACTATAAGGTGTTAACAAGAAAGATTAGTGACTTTGGGTGTGAATATTCAAAACCAGGGATTGTGAAACCTGGGACAAAGTTTTGCCTGGGTACACAAAAGGAAAAAGAACAAATAGAAAGACAAGATAATGAACCAGTACTTTTGCCCAGCGATTTCCTCTTGAACAGGCTGGGGAATCATTGTTAAAAATATTAAATGTCAAGTGCGTGGAACAGTATGAGGCTTATAATAAGGACTAAGTAAATGTTACTTTTCATTATTTTGTTAAGGTCCCCTATCAACTGAGAGTTAGGCAGAAACTTTTGTTTATGTTAGAGAGAAGGAAAAAAAAGTCTGGCTCAATTACTTTTTTTAGAAAAAAAAAAGAAGATTAGTTTGCCTGAAGGGAATTGAACAGATCTTGAATGTTCAGCTCAACTGCTTGTATATAACTACTTGGGCTTCCCTGGTGGAGCTAGGGGTAAAGAACCTGGCAACCAGTGCAGGAGACATAAGAGACAGGGGTTCAGTCCCTGGGTCAGGAAGATGCTCTGGAGGAGGAAATGGCAACCCACTCCAGTATTCTTGCCTGGAGAATCCCATGGACAGAGGAGCCGGAAGGGCTACAGTCCATAGGATTGCAGAGTCAGACACGACTGAAATGACTTAGCAGGCAGTCTTACTTGTATAATAAAGGACGCAGAAAATACTTCACTGCTACAACGTGCACTAAAATCACTTTTACCATCGTTCTGGAAAAAGTGATCTGTAATTTGAGAACCAAATAACCAAGGAAAAAGAACTTGAAAGTGAAATTAGAACATATAAGGAAATGGTGATTCGAATATGAACAGCTATGTCCAAATCGCCAAAGCTGCATCAAGTAGTTTTCTCGGAAGCCTGTATTTGCAGCAAACACAGTGGGTGGGCAGAGGGGAGGAGAGGGGCGCTTGGAAGAGGTTGCTTGGAGAATGAGGTGTTGATTTGGAAAGAGTATGATGAAAAAGCTTAAACAAATCCAGAAGGAAAAAACCCTGAAAGAGATCATGTATTAAGTGGAGTTAACTTGAAAAAAAAAAATCATTTAAGAAATCTGTGTGGTGCAGTTGATAGTTGAATGAGTGCCCTTTTAGTGCTGAATTGAGGAAGGAGGAGAAGAGCACTCACATTTATTGGGTCTTACAAGGGTCATTGAATAGCTGGGGGGAGTAAGAGGATAATTTGGTTCAGGCCTCCTCCTAAAGATGACTTCACATATAGGCATTGTCAGATGAAGGATCTTAAAAAGGGGGTCCCTTTTAATTCTATCATCTTACAAGTAGATTCTTTTACAGAATGAGAAACTGAAGCTCAGTATGAAGTTCTGGAGATATCTACTCAGTGTACTTTTTGAATGCAAACTAGTCAAAATGGATTCAGAGTTGCTGAAGTACAGATCTAAGTTTTCTTTAATAGAAAAAAATGTTTCAGATATAAATTTATTCATGTAATTGGCATGTTTAAAGTTTTCATCACCTAGACTAGAACTGTCCAATAGAAATGTAACATTAAGCCATATGGTATAATTTAAGTAGTCACATTTTTAAAAGTAAAAGAAACAAGAAAATTAATTTAAATAATATATTTAGCATATGATTTCAACATATAATCAATATGCAAAATTATTAAGGAGATATTTTACTTTTTTTCCCCTGTACTACGTCTTTGAATCTTGGTGTATATTTTCGGCTTCCCTGGTGGCTCAGATAGTAAAGAATCTGCCTACAATGCAAGAGACCTGGGTTCAATCCCTGTATTTTTTAGACTTATAACATATTGCAGTTGGGACTAACCACATTTCAAGTGCTCATAACCACATCTAGCAACTGTGTTGGAAAACAGAGAGTTAGACTCTGTAAAGTGCAAATACACTGGTTCTAGCCTTTGAAGATAATGACCCAGTAGGCCAGGAGTAGGCGAGGCCCACCAGATGTAAGGAAAGGCCATAATTTGAGTTTTTTTTCTTTTGCCCCCAGCACCCATATAGATAAGGCAAAAGTCACCCTTGATCCATTTGCCTCTGACTGGTCCTAATCCCCTTTCCAGGATCAACTACCATGAGCAGTGAGGTGCTGCTAGGTCTATTTGTATGATTTTACAAATATGCACACATCCAAAATATATTGTTGACACGTGTGTTTTTTAAAAATGGGTGAGACAGCATACTTTTTCCCAATTGAAAAGTGAAAGTGTTAGTTACTCAGTCACGTCCAACTCTTTGTGACCCCATGGACTGTAGCCCAACCAGGCTTCTCTGTCCATGGAATTCTCCGGACAAGATTAGTGGAATGGGTTGCCATTTCCTTCTCCAGGGGATCTTCCTAACCCAGGGACTGAACCCGAGTCTCCCACACTTTACCAACTGAGCAACCAGGGAAGCTGAAAATGGAAAACCAGGTAAGGGGGCCACCCAGATTAGCTCTTCTCATTTAACAATATGGCTTTGAGAACTTTTCATATCGGTAGACCTATCAACCTCATTTAAGGTGTTGTATAGTAGTCTATAATGTATTTAACCATTTCTCCATCAGTGAGCAGGCTCTAAATTACTGTTGTTTTTATTAGAGAAACAATAAATGCAAAAGTCTTTTTTTTTTGGCTGCTCCTCTCGGTATGAAAGCAAAAGTCGCTCAGTTGTGTCTGATTCTTTGCGACCCTATGGGATTCCATGAAATTCCATGAAATTCGTGGACAGTCCATGAAATTCTCCAGGCCAGAATACAGGAGTGGGTAGCCATTCTCTTCTCCAGGGGATCTTCCCAACCCAGGGATCGAACCCAGGTCTCCTGAACTGCAGGCAGATTCTTTACCAGCTGGGCCCCCAGGGAAGCCCATGGGGATCTTAGTTCCCCAGCCAGGCATCAAACCTGTGACCCCTGCAGTGGAAATGCGGAGTCCTAACAACTGGACCACCAGGGAATTCCTGCAACGGTCACCTTTATGGTGGTGAAGTAGCATTGTTTTCAGAGAGGAAGATGGCATGTCTAGCAGAAACTGGGAAATCAAATAAGGTGTTCAGATTGTATGGCTGAGGGCCACTGCTGATGCCTGTCTTGACTGTTTCCATCCCTCTCTCAGAGATACACCGTCCCATATCCTCCCTCCCCATATGCTCAAAATAAGTCTGACAAACATTTCTTTGCTAGAATAGTTAGGCTATTTGAGGACAGTTAGGCTTTTCAGGGACTTGAAACTGGAGCAGAGGATGAATAGAAAGGAAATTATTTTCCTAAAGTTCAAGAGAGACAAAGCCTCCAGCCAGAACAGTGGTGTGATTCCAGTTTGGAAAATTCACTGGGATTCTTTACATCTTCACTCCAGTCCACCATGTGTACAAAATTCTCATTTTGCTTCTGACTGCTCTTTGATGTCCTAAGCCAGGCCTGCCTTTTCGTCTCTTTTCTGCTCAAATTCTTTGTCACTTTAATACCTTCCAAGGAATTTAATTAACTTAATCCTTACACGTTAATGACATTGCCCAACAGTCCTCTATACCTTCATAAGAAGATATATACTTTAAAGATGTGTTAAATTGAGGATTCTGTATTTTCTCCTTCCATCTGTCCATCATCCAACAGACTTTTAATGAATATAGACCATGTACCAGGCTCTGGGTTTTAGCCTGGAGATGCAAAGATGAACTAAAGACTTTCACATACTGTGCAGGGGGACAGTAATCTTTGGAGTGATACGGGAGGAGTGTGTTGTAAAAGGGAGCCACTTCAGGGTTCTGTCCAACACAGGATTTAAAGACAGCCCTAAGTAAAAACTGAGTAGAGAGGCAAAAGCTCATTTAAAGGTGTTCCAGAATGGACCATACACTCATACACCCTACTCCTTGTTCCTAGGGTTTTCCCTCTCTACTTTTTGCCTCCTTTCCTACCCTGGTTTTGGAGATTCCTTTGCCTGCGCTCTCTCCACAGCATGGCTGCCTCTCACCTCAGGCAAGAACAAATTTGGGACATCAGAGACAGACAGTCCAGAGCCCACAGTGTAACACATCATGTGATGAAATATTAAATCTCCTTTTTGACATGGATTTCCATGCAAAGCAGATACTGGTTGAGTATGGGACTGGTAATTTCTTCTTCCCCACCAAAGCAGTTAATGAATCATTTGCATAATGTTTAATGATAAATGATGCATTGTAGAATTTTACTAACCTAAAATTTTGTTTTGTCTTGGTTTTTTATTTTTAAAATGAAATTTTGTTATTGAAGTATAGTCGATTTACAATGTTGTATTAGTTTCAGTTATACAGCAAAGTGATTCATATATATATACATATATATATTCTTCAATTCTTTTCTCTTATAGGTTATTACAAAATACTGAGCATAGTTCCCAGCCTAAAATATTTTTTTTTAAGTTTTCTGCTTCCTCCCCTCCCCATGTTGACCAGACCAGCCTGGCATTGATCCAGAAAGGATTTTGAATTAGTGAGTCATTAGGCTGTATAAAAAGAGCTTACCCAGTGTAAAGGTACCCTCTTCCATGAAACAAAAGGCTTCAATGACTACAGCTCATTTAAAGTGAAGATTAAACATTGTAACCAGAACAGTGCCCTAATTCAGCAAATTTTATTTATGTCCAAATGCAGTGCTATTGGCAATGAAGAGCAATTCGAGAAGTCATAACCCAAGACAATTATTGTGAGGGCCTTTAGAGTTCCCTATAAATTTCCCTTGGTGACCTCAGAGCGAATGCTCAACCACAGAGTCAAATATTTGTATTAGGTGTTCCTGTGTTTAACATGCTAATTAAAAAGATAAAATTCTTTGATTCCATTTTAAATCATTTTACTTCTAATCTCTTTTTTGAAAAAGCCTGCTGGATAAATGGAACTAAGAGTATGCTTTCTAAAAAGAGGCTTTATCATGTTGTAATAAATCCAGGGACTGGGGACATTAAGGTACCTGAAGTGCTCTTAATGAGTCTATGGTGGGGAACATCCTCCGGGGTTTGTTTCAGGGACCTTTACCTTGAAGGTTATAAATCCTCTGAGAAGTGACTGTAATGGGGGAAAGCTTTACCAAAGGAAACACTGAGTTCAAACACAGCTAAATGCCCGGCCAGAGGGGCAGATTTAAGGACAGGTGAGGAAGCCATGACACTTTCAGGCATTAACTTGAAACACTTATCTTTGGAGAGGTCACCTAACTGACTCTGAAATCTACTCAGAAGAGACCAAAATGCCATTTGGAAATCTCTTTCTTGACCCTATAATAATGTATTTCTCTTCCCTTCTTTCCTATTTATATTTTGGGGTATGAAGGACTATAGAGAGCTCCCATCCAAAGTGTAGTCTGAGGACTACCTGGATCAGAATCATCCCAAGGGAATTATTAAGAATGAACACTCCTAGACATAGCCTCATTCCTACTCAACAAGAAATATTCTTGGTGGTAGAGATGGTGGCAGTAATGGTGGGGTGGGAGGTTTGAAAGGCTTGGTTTCTGATTGTTTTTTGTTTAAAAATTTAAATATTTATTAATTTATTTTTAAAAATAATAATGCCGTTACATGTTAACATGTATTTCATGAAAAATAAAGATATTTCCAAAACAACAGATAATTTAGTAAGAAGAACCCCATGAACAGTATGAAAAGGCAAAAAAATATGACACCAGAAGATGAGCTCCCTGGGTTGGTAGGTGTCCAATATGCTACTGGGGAAGAGCAGAGATAGCTTCAGAAAGAATGAAGAGGCTGGGCCAAGTGGAAATGATGCTCAGTTGAGGATGTGTCTGGTGGTGAAAGTGAAGTCCAATGTTGTAAAGAACAACATTGCATAGGAACCTGGAATGTCAGGTCCATCAGTTCAGTCGTGTCTGACTCTTTGCAACCTCATGGACTGCAGCACACTAGGCTTCCCTGTCCATCACCGACTCCCAGAGCTTGCTCAAACTCATGTCCACCAAGTTGGTGATGCCATCCAACCATCTCACCCTCTGTTGTCCCCTTCTCCTCCTCCCTTCAATCTTTCCCAGATCAGGGTCTTTTCCAATGAGTCAGCTCTTCGCATCAGGTGGCCAAAGTATTGGAGCTTCAACTTCAGCATTAGTCCTTCCAATGAATATTCAGGACTGATTTCCTTTAGGATTGACTGGTTTTATCTCCTTACAGTCCAAGGAACTCTCAAGAGTCTTCTCCAACACCAAAAGAATCAATTCTCTGGTGCTCAAGTTTTTTCATGTGGTCCAGCTCTCACATCCGTACATGACTCAAAGTCCATAATCAACATAAATTCGATGTGGTCAAGCAGGATATGGCAAGAGTTAATATTGACATTTTAGGAATTGGTGATCTAAAATGGATGGGAATGGGCCAATTTAACTCAGATGACCATTATATCTACTACTATGGGGCAAGAATCCCTTAGAAGAAATGGAGCAGCCCTTATAGTCAACAAGAGTCCAAAATGCAGTACTTGGATGCAATCTCAAAAACAGAATAATCTCAGTTTGTTTCCAAAGCAAACCACTCAACATCATAGTAATCCAAGTTTATGCCCCAACCATGAGGGCTGAAGAAGCTGAAGTTGAATGATTCTGTGAAGACCTACAAGACCTTCTAGAACTAACACCAGAAAAAGATGTCCTTTTCATCATATGAGGATTGGAATGTAAAAGAAGGAAGTCAAGATACCTGGAGTAACAGGCAAGTTTGGCCATGGAGTACAAAATGAATCAGGGCAAAGGCTAACAGACTTTTGCCAAAAGAAAAAACTGGTCATAGCAAACACTCTCTTCCAACAACACAAGAGATGACTGTACACATGGACATCCCCAGATGGTCAATATTGAAATCAGATTGATTATATTCTTTGCAGCCAATGATGGAGAAGCTCTATAGAGTCAGCAAAAACAAGACTGGATGCTGACTGTGGCTCAGATCATTGACCCTTTATTACAAAATTAAGGGTTAAAAGATGACACAGCCCTTATGGCAGAAAGTGAAGAGGAACTAAAGAGCCTCTTGATGAAAGTGAAAGAGGAGAGTGAAAAAGTTGGCTTAAAGCTCAACATTCAAAAAACTAAGGTCATGGCATCCGGTCCCATCACTTTATGGCAGATAGATGGGGAAACAGTGGAAACAGTGGCTCACTTTATTTTTCTGGGCTCCAAAATCACTGCAGATGGTGATTGCAGCCATGAAATTAAAAGATGCTTGCTCCTTGGAAGGAATGTTATGACCAATCTAGACAGCATATTAAAAAGCAGAGACATTACTTTGCCAACAAAGGTCCGTCTAGTCAAGACTATGGTTTTTCCAGTAGTCATGTATGAATGTGAGAGTTGGACTATAAAGAAATCTGAGTGCAGAAGAATTGATGTATTTGAACATCAATTGGAGAAGACTCTTGAGAGTCCTTGGTCTGCAAGGAGATCCAACCAGTCCATCCTAAAGGAGATCAGTCCTGGGTGTTCATTGGAGAGCCTGATGTTGAAGCTGAAACTCCAGTACTTTAGCCACCTGATGCGGACAGCTGACTCATTTGAAAAGACCCTGATGCTGGGAAAGATTGAGGGCAGGAGGAGAAGGGGACGACACAGGATGAGATGGTTGGATGGCATCACTGACACAATGGACATGGGTTTGGGTGGACCCCCGGAGTTGGTGATGGACAGGGAGGCCTGGTGTGCTGCAGTTCACAGGGTCACAAAGAGTCGGACATGACTGAGCAACTGAACTGAACTGAACTGAAGGCTTAAAATAAATTCAGGCTTAAATTGAAGAAAGTAGGGAAAACCGCTAGACCATTCAGATATCACCTAAATCAAGTCCCTTATGATTTGATTTGATCCACAGTGGAGGTGACAAATAGATTTAGGGATTAGATCTGGTAGATAGAGTGCCTGAAAAACTATGGATGGAGGTTCCTAACATTGTACAGGAGGTGGTGACCAAAACCATCACAAAGAAAAAGAAATGCAAGAAGGCAAAGTGGTTATTGAAGGAGGCCTTACAAATAACTGAGAGAAGCAAAAGGCAAAGGAGAAAGGGAAAGATATACCCAACTGAATGCAGAGTTCCAGACAATAGCAAGGAGAGGTAACAAAACCTTCTTAAATGAACAATGCAAAGAAATAGAGGAAAACAATACAATGGCAAAGACTAGAAATCTCTTCAAGAAAATTGAAGATACTAAGGGAACATTTCATGGAAAGATGGGCACAATAAAGGACAGAAACAGCAAGGACCTAAAAAATCGGAAGGGATTAAGAAGAGGTGGCAAGAATACACAGAAGAACTATACAAAAAAGGTCTTAATGACCTGGATAACCATGATCGTGTGGTTACTCACCTAGAGCCAGACATCCTGGAGTGTGAAGACAAAGTGGGCCTTAGAAAGCTTTACTACGAACAAAGCTAGTGGAGGTGATAGAATTCCACCTGAGCTATTTCAAATCCTAAAAGATGATGCTGTTAAAGTGCTGCCCTCAATATGTTAAGAAATTTGGAAAACTCAGCAGTGGCCACAGGACTGGAAAAGGTCTGTTTTCATTCTAATCCCAAAGATAGACAGTGCCAAAGAATGTTCAAACTGCTGTACAATTGTGCTCATTTCACATGCTAGCAAGGTTATGCTCAAAATCCTTCAAGCTAGGCTTCAGCAGTACGTGAACTGAGAACTTCCAGGTGTACAAGCTGGATTTCGAAAAGACAAAGGAACCAGAGATCAAATCGCCAGCATCCACTGGATCATAGAAAAAGCAAGGGAATTCCAGAGAAACATCTACTTCTAATTCATTGACTATGCTAAAGCCCTTGACTGTGTGAATCACAGCAAACTGGAAACTTCTTAAAGAGAAAGGAATACCCAATCACCTTACCTAAAACCTGTATGCAGGTCAAGAAACAATAATTAGAACTGGATATGGTACAGTGGATTGGTTCAAAATTGGGAAAGGAGTATATCAAGGCTGTATATTGTCACCCTGCTTATTTAACTTATATGCAGAGTACATTATGCAAAATGCTGGGCTGGATGAATCACAAGCTGGAATCAAGATTGTTGGGAGAATATCAACAACCTCAGATATGCACATGATACCACTTTAATAGCAGAAAGTGAAGAGAGACTAAATAGCCTCTTGATGAGGGTGACAAGAGGAGAGTGAAAAAGCTGGCTTAGCAGTCAAAAATCTAAGATCTTAGCATCCAGTCCCATCACTTCATGGCAAATAGATGAGGAAAAAGTGGAAACAGCGACAGATTTTATTTTCTTGGGCTCCAAAATCACTTCAGATGGTGACAGAAACCATGAAATTAAAAGATGCTTGCTCCTTGGAAGAAAAGTTATGACAAACCTAGACAGCATATTAAAAGTTAAGAGACATCATTTTGCCAACAAAGGTCTGTATAGTCAAAGCTATTATTTTTCCAGTAGTCATGTATGGATGCAAGAATTGGACCATAAGGAAGGCTGAGCACCGAAGATTTGATGCTTTTGAACTGTGGTGCTGGAGAAGATTCTTGAGAGTCCCTTGGACAGCAAGGAGATCAAAGCAGTCAGTCCTAAAGGGAATCAAGCCTAAATATTCATTGGAAGGACTGATCTGAAGCTGAAGCTCTGATACTTTGACCACCTGATTGGAAGATCTGACTCATTGGAAAAGACCCTGATGCTGGGAAAGATTGAGAGCAGGAGGAAAGGAAGATGAGATGGTTGGATGGCATCACTCATTTAATAGACATAAGTTTGAGCAAACTCCAAGAGATAGTGAAGGACAGGGGAGCCTTGCGTGCTGCGGTCCATGGGGTTGCAAAGAGTCAGACATGATCTAGTGAACAACAGAGAGTCCATGGGGACCTAACCACCTCCAGCTGAGTTGGAACCAAGAACATGGCATTTGTGTTACCATCAGTGGAGGACAGAGACCCTGTTGTGCTTTTATTCTGTTGATTCTGCCTTCACCCTTCAGCAGGAACCAGAGTGAAGGTCCTTTAACCCAGAGGATTACATTAGAATTGAACACTATTGTCAATTTTTTCCTTTAAAAGAGTGTTTCATTCTTATTAAACATTTATTTTTAACATCTTAGCCTTAAAAATATTTGTATTTTTGAGTTACAGTGTATTTTTTCATTCTGATTTATAGTTCTCTTTACACTAATTTTACCTACTTTACCTTTGATATATGATTTTATGTCTGAGATTTTGGTTCTTAATTTTTTCTCTTCTTTGCTATTTTAACTTACACTCATTTTCTATGTTTATTCTTATAATTTTATTTCCTTTCTTTGCTTATATTTTTAAAAATCTATTGTCTTTCTTTTTGTTTTAATGTTACTAATGTTTTCTTATCCAGTTTTAAGTTTTATTGTTACTTTGGCTTGTCAATAAGTAAGCTTCTTGACTCTTGTGGTATCAGTTTGTTCCATTTTTTTAAATTTAAGTTCACCCTTAAACTTTTTTATTTAACGTTTCCCATATTAACTTGTTTTACTGTAATAATAAATATGTCATGATTTTCTCCTTTTGATTTTTGGGTTTCTGGTACTATTTCTTAAGTTGAGTATTTCTGTTTTTATAATGCTTGCTTTTTGTTTCCTATTCATAACTTTTGAAATGATTTTGATACACTGTTCTTTGTCTATTTGTTTTAATGGTAAATAACAAGTGTGGCCACAGATGAGGGTGCTTGGACTGGATGCTGGGGGGTGTGGAGGGGGAGGAGTCTACAGTTTCTGTAACAGATAAAAGGTACTGGAACTGAATGATAAACACAGAGCATTTTTTTGAAGGATTCATTTTATTCAAAATTCAGGGATGAAAAAAATTCTAGATCCTTGAAGATCTTTGGAGGAACATTGTTAATACATGCACTGGAAATGTGCTGTCAATTTAAAAAAATTCACTCTGAGTTTCAAAAATTGATAGATTCAATATAGTTATATCTCAACTATAAGCCAATGAGAGAAAGGAGAAGCCTCCAGATAACACTTTGGTCAATTATGTAAACCCAAAGGTTGCTTCTTTAGCCTTCTTAAATTCCTTCTTTAAAATTAAAAAGCCCCTCCTTCATTCAGCCCGCCTTTAACATGCCCTTAAGTTTCCTCCTGATTTGCTAATTCTCTATCCAGCCATCACCTTCGTCCCCTGTCCACCTAGCTTCCCCTGCTGGGCCCAACTCATGGACAAAAGGGGTCCCAGAACATTGCACTTTCCTTCTGGTTTGTGGCACGCTCAGTGCAGCAGGGGATTGTGGTGTATCCATGTGTTTCTTAAAGGTGTAGCACAGTGCCTGGTGCACTATGAGTGTTTAGTGAACGCTCAACAAAGGAATGCATGAATGGACAGATGCTCAGCATTGAAGGTCACTACTGATCTCCTGACTGCCTAATCTCATTACTGCAAATCTTTCTACAATGTAACCTTCTCAACTTTCTACCTTCTACCTCTTATCCCTTCCTCGAATGTATTTTCTCCTTTGGCTCTCAAAATTAAATACAGTTCTGGTATAACCACAGCCCCTCCAAACACTTATTTCTATACCCTATACTACTTCTTATTCCTTTTCCTGGAGATAACTGTGGACATCTCAAGGCTCAGACACGAGACTCATTTCTTTATTTTCTGCCTAGTTCTACCTGAATAATTGTCACAGCTTCAACCCTCACCGTCATGCTGATAACCCCCAAATCTGTAGCCCTGACCTCTCACCTGAGCTCTTGCCCCTTATCTTTGTGTGCCTACCACTGGAGACTCCTGCCTAGATTTCTCACTACTAAATATCCCAATCTCCTCAGATTCCTCTCTATGAAGGAAGTGTGTGTGCGTGTAAGTATGGTGTGGTGTGTATTTTACTTGCTCTTGGTACCACTGCAAACAGTAATGATAATAATAGCTACCATATTTTGATTATCTATACATGTCAGGTACTTTTTATTTGTCAGCTCATCTAATCTTCACAACTACCCTACAAAGTAGAAATTAACTGCATTTTTAGAGGTGAGGAAACTGAGACTCAGAGAATTTAAACAATCTGTCCCAAATCACAAAGATAGTATGTGGGATTCAAAAATTAAGGTTTTCTAGCTCTAGAACTCATATTCTTTCTGCTGTTTCACCCAATTAACACATTGAAAATTCATAGCTAGATACATATATACATACCTACATATAGATAGATATATATATATAGCTTGAAAGGTGGGGAACATCAATGATCTCTATGAGTCTTTGGAATTTGGCATGGTTTACTTGCCTCTGTTGACAATGTTTGCCCTAGGTGAAGGAGATCAGCCCTGGGATTTCTTTGGAAGGAATGATGCTAAAGCTCAAACTCCAGTACTTTGGCCACCTCATGCGAAGAGTTGACTCATTGGAAAAGACTCTGATGCTGGGAGGGATTGGGGGCAGGAGGAGATGGGGACGACCGAGGATGAGATGGCTGGATGGCATCACTGACTTGATGGACGTGAGTCTGAGTGAACTCTGGGAGTTGGTGATGGACAGGGAGGCCTGGTGTGCTGCGATTCATGGGGTCGCAAAGAGTCGGACACGACTGAGCGACTGAACTGAACTGAACTGAGGTGGTGATTAACCACAGACGCTTTGGACTCAGGCAGATTCAGGTCAATCTCAGTGCCATTATTACATGAAGGGGCAGAGTATTTGACCTTTCTGAGCCTCAGTTTATTCCTCTGAGAAATGAGGCCATTAATACCTACCTACCTCCCACGAGCACTGGGAAGAATAAATGAAAGAATGTATGTCACGAACCAACTGAACTACCCGTCAACTAATGAATGGGTAAAGAAAATGTCATAAATCCACCCAATGGAATACTATTTGGCAATAAAAACAATGAAGTTCTCATATTCTCTGCAACCTGGATGAACCCTGAAAACATCAGGCTAAGTGAAAGAAGTCAGTCATAAAATACCACATGTAGTATGATCCATATACATGAAATGTCCAGAACAGACAAATCTATAGAAAGAGACTGTAGATTAGCGGTTGCCAAGGGCTGGATTTGGGATGGGAGTGCGGGCTGACAGTATAAGAGGAATGGGGAGTGACCACTAATAGGAACAGTGTTTCTTTTGGGGGTGACGTGTATTTCCTAAAATTGGTTTTGCTGTTGGTTGCACAACTCTGTGGATACACTAAAAACCATTAAATCACACACTTTAAATTGGTGGGTTATATGGTATGTGAACTTTACCTCAATAAAGATGTTTTAGGGAATTCCCTGACCATCCAGTTTTTAGGACTTGGCGATTTCACTGTGGTGGCGTGGCCTGAGTTCAATTTCTGGTCAGGGAGCTAAGTTCCCACAAACCTAGAGGGATGGCCAAAAAAAAAAAAAAAAAGATGTTTTAAAAAATGTATGTTACACACTTAGCACGTAATTGGTGCTCAATGAGTTCTCATTGTTCTAACACTCTCCTTGCCTGGTTTGTCTCCAGCAATCAGCAGTGAACATTTGTCCCTATTCGCAGTGCCATGGCTTAAGTGCATACCTACCCTCCCCCACTCCTTCTTAAACACTTGGTAGACTTTCTTTGTCTCTTTTTTGAGGTCCTTGAGGATTGGGGGGCAGTCTGCCTGCTGCTCCTTATGCTTGCCCTCTGTCTTGGCCTGGGCTGTCCTGTGTATGCTTCTCCTTCACTGTGCCTCTCAAAATCACCTTCCTGGGCTACTTTTCAGACCTTTCCCCTCTCCTCCTTATTCAACAAACACGAAGTAGGAAGCGACCCTAAGCAGAGTACCGCTAGGCGCTGTGGATAATGCAAGGTGGTTAAAGACTTGCAAAGAGCTCTTTGATTATGCTTGGGGAAATGGCATATATATATAAAAACACAACTAAGCTGAGGACACAAGTTTGTTAAGTGTCAATTGTGTAATTCTCACGTAGGTGCTATGGGAGTTTAAAGAAGTGAGAGATCATTGGTTAGGGGGCTCTTCAAAAAGCAGTTGGTTTTTGACTGATGGGTGAGCTTCCTATTGGAAGAGAGAATGGGGCGGGTGTGTAAGCAAAGGCATAGACAGAGGTCTTCCTTCTTCCTTCCTTACACGTGTATTAAGCATATACCATATAGGCTGGACTCTGGGGTTGAAAAGAAAGAGTGAGTCCTGCCCACGCAGCTTATAGATGTGGGGAAGCTGGACACACAAAGGAATAAAGAAAAATCCATGAATATAGTGGAGCAAGTGAGAGAGGTGTCTGCAGGAGTCTGCAAAGGTAGGGCAGGAGAGCTGACATTTGGGTGTTCAGGCTGAAGAGGTGAGGAAGCAGGGTGCAGTGAAAGCAAAGCCTGGGGCTGTGGCTGTGAAGGTGCGTTGGGGTTTCATCGTAAGGGTTTTGTGTCCTGCGTTAAGTAATTTATGTTTCATTCCGAGGTAATCAAAGGTGGTGATCTTCACTGGGGCACTCAGGCTTCTGTCTAGTTGCAGCAGACTGATTTAGTTGCCTCCTTGCATGTGAGATCTTAAATCAAGATCTAATGATTAATTAATTAGGGGATCCATGTCCCCTAATTGCAAGGCAGATTCTTAACCACTGAAACACCAGAGAAGTCTCTGATTAAAGCATTTTAAAATCCAGGTCCAAACTTTCCAACACATAAGCCCTTATGATGTTCCCAAACTAAATTAATACACTATCCATGGAATTCTTCTACATACTGGAAGATTTGGGTCATCTTTCTAAAAACATAAATCCACTTGTAGATCACTGAAGGATTAGTAGAAATACATATAACATATTCAAATATACCTAAGTAGTTTTAAACATAGCACTATACAGAAAACTATTTCTACGATATACAAGTAAGAGGAGATTGTAGTTTCCAAACAAAATAAAAGGGCAAACCTGTTGACTGAATTCATACTCATTTATCATAGTCTCCTGTACTGTATTAATATCTTTAACTGGCCAGTCAATCATAAAAAAATTAAATCCTCAGTAAATCTTATCAGGACCACAAAAATAATGGGATTTCTGTTTACAAGGTGTCGATTGTGTTCAGAGTCTTTGATAATGACTGCAGACAGTCAATAAACACTGAGACATTTACATGGTCTGTAGGAGCCTAACTAAACTATCTAATCTTTCAAAAGACAGTCAACACAATGAACTCTAAACCTAATCCCCTCAAATACTGG
The DNA here is from genome assembly GCF_032405125.1 of Capricornis sumatraensis. Taxonomy (NCBI): domain Eukaryota; kingdom Metazoa; phylum Chordata; class Mammalia; order Artiodactyla; family Bovidae; genus Capricornis; species Capricornis sumatraensis. The sequence continues at coordinate 15,019,164 of NC_091091.1, forward strand.
AGAGACAGTTTAGTGCTTTAAATACTCCTCAACCCCAAACTCCACACTAAAAAGAACCATTAAAGGCTTTTTCTTAAACTCACAGAAGTGGGACATTCTGATTTTAGTTCCATTCTCTGATGGCAAATCTTTACCTTATAATCTAAGTTCAAGCTTTTATAGGATTTGGGATTTGTGAAGGGTGGCAAGTATTGTAAATATTGTAGGACTTGACTTAAACGAAAAGGAGTAGCACTTGGCGATTAAACTTTTTTGTTCACTTAAAAAAAGTTTCAAGAAAGAAAAACACAATACTTGCTGGTTTTGTTATAATCAAGTAAACTCACATTTACCCAGAACTCCTGTTCCTGGTCCCATATTTGGTCCTGGGAGGTTTTTTTTTTAAAGAAATTGGAAAAAAAAAAAAAAAAGGCTATTGATGAACGATTTCTTCTTTTCCAGGCCTGTATTGCTCAGTGAGCATAAGGTCTAAAAATTCTAAACTCCTGACAAGAGACTTGTACAAGGGAAGTTGAAGATGCCTAACTATGGAGTCATCAATTTAGATACTAAGAGAAACCTTGGATTTTCAGTGGCTGGCAAGGAAAGAGAAAGGAGAATCTCAGCAGCACTTGGGTAAATGCTCTTTTGATTCTACAATGTTTTTGTGAAGTTAGCCAATGATATGAAGATGCTTGTCATATACTGGCTGGAAAAAGTGGGTCCTGGCATCCCACTCGGAAAGAATGACTCTCTTGAGAAGTTTGATTTGGGTTGTTTTTTTTTTCTTTCATTTCTTGCACAGTCCATGGTTCTTCGTTGCTCTTGTTTAAAGAGCCTGGCTGGAGAAGTACTGATGGATCGTGCCATTCCATACCTGAGGCAAGAGTGGGACTCAAGAAAGAGCAGCCTTGCTGCTTGTGTAACAGTCTTATTGAGATTCCAAACACATGTGGCTTTTAGCCTTAAAAACTGATGAATGCAAGGGACTGCCTACTCTTACAGGCAAGCACAGCAAATGCAGTGGTTGCTTTCCAGTACTCATCTTAACTGAACTAGAGCAACATCTTAATCAATCATTCCCTTCTCAAATATCACCATCACAGGGTTTCACACTACACTCCTGGTTTCCCATTTACTTCATCGTTTCTCATTCTCTTTGCCTGATTCTTTCCGTTCCCTAGATTGCTGAATGTTGGAGATCTCTTGATCTCCAGTGTTGATCATTCTGTGTTGAAGTGCCCGGGCATTCTGTCCTAGGATCTCTTTTGTTTTCCATCTACCCTTACTGCTTTGATGATCTCATCTAATCTCAGGGCTTTAAATACTCCCTATACCTAGGTGGCGCTAGCAGTAAAGAACCAGCCTGCTAATGCAGGAGATGCAGGTTTGATCTCCCGATCTGGAAGATCCCCTGGAAGATGGCATGGCAACCCACTCCAGTATTCTTGCCTGGGAAATCCCAAGGACAGAGGAGCCTGGCGGGCTACAGTCCACAGGGTTGCAAAGAGTCAGACACAACTGAAGCAGTTTAGCACTCACATATATTGATTACTTCTAAATTTATATCTCCAGTCTATACTATCCTTCCCTGTGCTCCAGGTCATATGGCCAACTTCCAGCTTAACATCTCCACTAGGATGTCTAATAAATATCTGAGCATCTGATCTGCTGCTGCCATCAGGAAACTGCTCCTCCCAGAGTGTTCCCCTTCTCTGCTACTACTGCTGCTAAGTCACTTCAGTCGTGTCCAACTCTGTGTGACCCCATAGACGGCAGCCCACCAGGCTCCCCCGTCCCTGGGATTCTCCAGGCAAGAACACTGCAGTGGGTTGCCATTTCCTTCTCCAGTGCATGAAAGTGAAAAGTGAAAGGGAAGTCGTTCAGCCGTGTCCGACTCTTCGTGACCCCATGGACTGCAGCCCACCAGGCTCCTCCATCCATGGGATTTTCCAGGCAAGAGTACTGGAGTGGGGTGCCGTTGCCTTCTCCAGTTCCCCTTCTCAGTAAGTGCCAATTCCATTCTCCTAGATGCTTAAATAAAAATAATCCTGGCATCACCCTTGACTCCCTTTTAATCTAATATGTCACATTCTAATCCATTAGCAAATCCCATGTGTTCTACCTTCAGATGTATTCAAAATCTGATCACTTCTCCCATCTCCCTACTACTTTGCTGGTTCAAACCAGCTTTTAGTTGATGCTGCTGCTTCTATTGTATCCAGTAAGTAGCAAAGCGGAGATTCAAACCCAACTGTTCTTTCATTTTGAAGACCTTGATCCTTTTGCCTGGGCTCTACTGTCCCTCTGCCTGGTTGCCTTTGGTGGCTGCTAATGTAGACACTTCCTCTCTCTCCATTCTCCTTCTTTCCATTCTAATGGAATCATAACTACTTTCAAAATGGCACTGTGAGCAAATATCTTTTGTTCTGTCTTTCCCAACCTCATGCAGATAAGTGCACACACCAGCCCTGGACTGTCCTAGTCCTTATCTGGACTCATTTGCACAAGAGAACAAAGGCCACTTGTAGGCTCTTTTTCTGTGACTTGAAACAACATAATTTCTACCAATTCACCTTGTCATAAGTGGCAGCCACATATTTCTTCTGTATCTTTTACAGAACCTAGCACAGTGCTAAGCACAAAACTGGCCCTCAGTAAATGACAGTGATTGACTGGTTATGATAAAGCAAAATTTCTCCAAGTTTTAATAACACATTCCTACCACTATCAGTAATGACATGACTAAAGCTTTGGAATCGAGTTTGTACCTCTAGCACTTCTGAGGGAATTTTTTCTGTGTTGAGCTATATATGAAAAGTGAAAGTCACACAGTCGTGTCCGATTCTTTGCGATCTCATGGACTATATAGCCCGCCAGGCTCCTCTGTCCATAGACATCTCCAGGTAAGAGTACTGGAGTGGGTTGCCATTTCCTTCTCCAGGGAATCTTCCTGACCCAGGGATTGAACCCAAGTCTTCTGCGTCTCCTGCATTAGCAAGTAGATTCTTTACCACTGAGCCACCTAGCAAGTCTAAGTAATATGACAGACTTATACTATACAGTATAGGGCTTAAATTAATAATATAATTTGCATAAATTACAAGGTATGGCTTATGAGACTGAGTCCATAAGTTTTCCCTAACATAAGTTCCATTACTTTAAGACTCTAAATAAAGATTAAAATACTGTTAGCAATAAATAAATAAAATACTGTTAGCAGTTTCAATGCCTTCCTCTGAAACATCATTTGAAGACAAATTTCTGTATAACACAAACTTTGGATCTTTAAAAAGATTAATCATCCATTGTGTTGAAATGTTACTGCTGAGGTGCTGCTTGTTGTTGCTCAGTCGCTAAGTCATGTCTGACTTTGTGACCCCATGGACTGCAGCATGCCAGGCTTCTCTGTCCTTCACTATCTCCTGGAGGTTGCTCAAATTCATATCCTTTGAGTCAGTGATGCTATCTAACCATCTCACCCTCTGCCGCCCTCTGAATGTTGGTTGGCTTAGAAATGCTTTATTTATTTATTTTTTTAAATTTATTTATTTTTATTTTTTTTAATTTTATTTATTTTTTTTTTCACTTTTTTTTTAAAATTTTAAAATCTTTAATTTTTACATGTGTTCCCAAACATGAACCCCCCTCCCACCTAGAAATGCTTTAAAAGAAAACAATTTATAGTCTTGCTCTTTCCTGTTATTGAAAGGTTTTAAACCTCCAAATCACAATCCACCTCCGAGGCCTCTGAGGCCTGAATTCCAGGCCTCGTTAAGCCGAGAAAGAAACAGTTGAATATTACTCACAAGTGTGCAAAATTAGTTGGGAAGTGGTTTGTTCCGTGCTGAATCCATCTTAGGATTCAGGCCATCAGCTGTGAACAGTATTCATTCTAAGGTGAATTCTGATTGGTCATCTCTAAGATAAATTCTGATTGGTGGAAAGAGCATGCTTCCTCAAGTGCTGTCGCTCACTTACAAGTCTCTGGGCAGGTCATTTAACCTCTCAGAGTCTACATTTTATTATTTAATCTACAGATGGAAATAATATCCAGAATAGCTATTCCATAGAGCTGTTGAGATGGTAAAATGAAGGAATATTGTGAAAGGGCCTGGTTCATAGTAGTCACTCAATTAATATTTGTTCATTCACCTTGATAATACATTACTTTTTATAAATGCTTTAGAATTTTTGAAATGCTTTCACACACTGTACAGGTTATTGTCAAAATACCAAGCACCGATTAACACTTCCTCTAAGAGCATTTGGATGGCTGTACTTTAATTATTTTAGGATGTGACCAGCTTTTGTGGAGTTGAGTTAGTTGGCTTCATTATTCCCCTGCAACATTTCCTCTGCACTCGTTGATTTCCATGGCTACACCATGATTACTTCCTGAGAAACAAAGGAACACATGTGTTTGGAAGTAAAAAGGAAGCATACAGATCACCTACTGAACCACAACCCTGCAAAACCTGGTATAAATGGAAACTTCTTTTTATCGTAGTGTGTTTGAAGTGAAGGAATTCACATTAGTCATTCGCTCGGTTTTTACTCTACAATAGATGTCCTTGTAAGGGGCCAGATAGCGTCAGGCCGTATAAACCAAATATACTCCAAAATGTTTTTCAAGGTAGACTGTTTACAACATTAAAATTTCTGAGTGGTGACCAATTCAGAAAAGTGATAGTAGGTAATGGGAAATTTGAAGACAAAGAATTGAGTGTAGGAGGAAATAACTCACCACTTTAAAACACAATGATTCCTTTTTACTGCATTCATTGATCGATTATTTTAGCAAACATATGTTGAGGATTCTGGGTATGAGGTCCTGTAACTAAGTGCTCTGAGAACTACAAACATGAGTAGGACCAAGGGGAATAAGGCCCAGAGATGGTCTTCAAAGAATTTATAGTTTATATTGGACATAAAATCTGTATGTCTCCTGGGTCCAAATTATGTCCCATATGAAGTACAATCCAAGACCTGGGATGGCTTTGAGAAGGGGGCTATTTATGTTGAGTCTTAGAGAATACTTATAGTCACGTAGACAGATGGAAAGGCATTCCAGACAGAAGAAACAGTATATACAAAGAAACTGAGGTTACCAGGCTCAGAGCTAATGGATCAGAGATAGGCAAAGACTGGAGAGCAAGAGTAGGTTGAAAATATCTGCTTTGAGAATATCATCGTTATTAGTAGATGGGTGTGTGATGTATGGAGATTGGCTTACAGTGGGAGGAGAGTGCTGTAGTGGGAGTGATGGGACACTAAATGTTTGTGTCCCATCAGAATTCATATGTTGAAACCTAATCCTCAATGTGATGGGTTTTGGGGAGAGAGTAGATCATGAAAGTGGAGCCTGCAAGAATTTGATTTGCATCCTTACAAAAGAGACTCCAGAGGGCTCTCTCTCCCCCTCCACCATATGAGGACTTCGTGAGAAGACAGCTATAGTGCACCAGGAAGTAAGCTCTTACTAGACCCCAAAGATAGGCTGGCTTTGATTTTGGACTTCTCAGACCTTAAAACTGGGAGAAATGTTTGTTGTATAAGCCACATGATCTATGGTATTCTGTTATAGCAACTCAAACAGGCTAAGACAGAGAAGAAGTTTGGTATGCTCAGTTGGGGACATGCTGAATGTCAAATGCCAGTGAGACATGATATTCTGGTGGAGACGTTATGTAGGTTTTTAGAGGTGAAGTTTGGAACTTAGGAGAGATGTGCAATTGAAGACTTCAGATTTAGGACTTGTCAACATACAAGTGGAAGATGAACTCTTGGAGTCTAGTGTATGAAGAAAATGTAGTTGATGACAGATTCCTGGGAAACAGCTACATTTAAGGGACAGATTGACAAAAAGAAACCTAAGAAGGAGGCTGAGAAGGGGAAGCCAGGGATATGTGAAGGAAAACTACAAGAAAATGGCAGCTTTCCCCTTTCTTTGCAGTGAAATCCTTCATTAGTGATCATTAGGGAATGTCAAAGTGGAAAAGGAAACAGTAAAATTGCATTTAATCTAGTCCTTTTTCTTTTGAGATTCTTTCCTGGGATTTGGGGTTCTTCTTCTAATTTTTTTTTTTTTGACTGTGCCATGTGGCTCACAGAATCTTAGTTCCCTGACCAGGGATTGAACCTGGATCTTCAGCAGCAGAAGCTCGGAGTCCTAACCACTGGACCGCCCTGATGCTGGGAATTCTCTTTTTTTTCTAATCTTGATTCATTTCTTTATCTCTATAAATAAACTCCAGGAGCCTAGGGTAGATCAAATAGGTGATCAACTCTGGGGTTGCCCATAGAATGGAAGGTTCTAAGATTCAGGTAAACGGGATGGTCCTGGGTTGTGAAGCTTCAATGAGCCAGGGAGACAGTATCATATAGTGGTTATGAGCTCTGGAGGTAGACAGTTGTTGTTCAGTCACTAAGTCATGTCAGACTCTTTGTGACCCCATGGACTGCAGCACACCAGGCTTCCCTGTGCTTCACCATCTCCAGGAGTTTGCCCAAACTCACTGAGGTTGTTGATATTTCTCCCAGCAATCTTGAGCCCAGCTTGTGATTCATCCAGCTTGGCATTTCATATGATATACTCTGCCTATAAGTTAAACAAGCAGGGTGACAATATACAGCCTTGACGAAGTCCTTTCCCAATTTTGAACCAGTTCATTGTTCCATGTCCAGCTCTAACTGTTGCTTCTTGACCTGCATAGAGATTTCTTAGGAGGATAAGGTGGTCTGATAGTCCCATCTCTTTAAGAGTTTTTTACAGTTTGTTGTGATCCAGACAATGAAGCACAAGTAGATGTTTTTCTTGAATTCCCTTGCTTTTTCTATGATCCAGCAGATGTTGGTAATTTGATTTCTGGTTTCTCTGCCTATTCTAAATCCAAACTTGTCCATCTGGAAGTTCTTGGTTGACGTACTGCTCAAGCCTAGCTTGAAGGATTTTGAGCATTACTTTGCTACCTTGTGAAAGGAGCGCAGTTGTATGGTAGTTTGAACATTCTTTGGCATTGCCCTTCTTTGGGACTGGAATGAAAACTGACCTTTTCCAGTCCTGTGGCCACTGCTGAGTTTTCCAAATTTGCTGACATATTTTAGGATTTGAAATAACTCAGCTGGAATTCGATCACCTCCACTAGCTTTATTCATAGTGGACATTTGTTCACAGCCCACTTGACTGCATAATTCAGGATGTCTGGCTCTAGGTGAGTGTTTAGGACTGCCTAGGATCTGCAATCACAGCCTGACACTGAGACCCCAAGGGGAATCCTCCCAGCAGATGCGCATGCCATCCTGGGTGTGGACTGAGGTGTCTCACTCCTAGACCCCTACTCTCAGTCTGGTTGGAATAAAGGAGAAATTTCTCTACTCCTTGTGGAGTTCTCAAGGGGTTAGTATAGAGTAGGTTCTTAAATATATAGTTTTCTTTTGAATAATCAGTAAATTAACAGAGAGCTTTTCCAGTGGCTCAGCAGTAAAAAATTCACCTTCAGTGCAGGAGACACAGGAGATGCAGCTTTGGCCTCTGGGTCAGGAAGATCCCCTGGAGGAGGAAATGGCAACCCACTCCAGTATTCTTGATAGGGAAAATCCCATGGACAGAGGAGCCTGGTAGGCTACAGTTCGTATGTGAGTGTTAAGTTGCTTCAGTCATGTCCAACTCTTTGCAGTCTTATAGACCACAGCCCAAGGATCCAACCTGTGTCTCTTATGTCTCCTGCATTGTCAGGCAGGTTCTTTACCACTAGCACCACTTGGGAAGCCTGGACTATAGTCCATAGGGTCATAAAGAGTTGGGCATGACTGAGCAACTGAACAAACTAACAGAACATAAAGATCAATACACAAGAAATAACTTTATTTAGGTATATGAGTATTGCGGGCTTCCCAAGTGGCGCTATTGGTAAAGAGATCGTCTGCCAATGCAGGAGATGTAAGATGCAGGTTTGATCCTCGGGTCGGGAAGATCCCCTGGAGTGGGGCACGGCAACCCACTCCAGTATTCTTGCCTGGAGAATCCCACGGACAGAGGAGCCTGGCAGCCTACAGTCCATAGGGTTGTAAAAAGTCGGACACAACTCTAAGTCACACGAAATGACTTAGCAGGTGTGAGTATTGTAGTCTGCTAATTTCTTTATGGATCACTGATATTCTCAAAACTCTGACCATTGAGCATCAGAGAAAATCTACCCCTGTCCATTATAAAGGAAATAGGAGAACAATACTACTTACTACAGCAAAATTATAAAACAGTTGACTTAAAAAAACGATGATCTTCAATGGTTTATAATATGGTTTGTTATTAAGCAATGGCATAATACTAACGCTTCCACAATGCTTTTTAAGTTTTTTTACTTTCCTAACGCTGTCTTGAAGAACTTATTTGCATTATTTAATTTAATTTTTCCAGCAAATCTATGAAATAAGGGCTTGTCTATTATGTATATAAGGAAACTCCAGATGCAGAAGGTTCCCAAGGTCACATCGTTAATAATTAGCAGAGGTAAGATTTGAACCCAGGAAATCCAGATCTGGAATCTGGGCATGCAACTGTTATACTACACAGAAACCTTCTTTGGTTCTGCTACTGGACCGCTTTGTGTATCACCTGGTATGGAAGGAAATCTACACCGCACATGTGAAGGGAGGCTTTCTCAGCAGAGCTTCTGGGGGGCAGGTAGAGTGGGAGCAGATTGTGGGAGATATATTTGTGTTAAGTCAGGGCCACAAGCATGATAATGTTTTATACTAACAGAAATCGTAATCATACAATGATCTTAGTTTTCAGTTTACCGTCCCCTTGGTGGGCAGATGACCTCAGCCCTTTGTCACAGACTAAGAGAGAGAGTCTCAGTGCTGGTGCACAGGACCAGCAATCATGTCTACTTGGGAGTCTCCTGGGAACTCACTGACCCTGTCTGTCTTCTCGGGTCTTACTGGAGTTTTCTGAGGGGACTTTGTATGAATGGCCCAGTCTTTTAGTTGGCGTCCAGGAGCCCACACTGATTGTCCCTTATCTGAGGAGGGTAACCGAGAGAACTCTCAGAGTCTTCAAACCTTTCATGGGCACTGCCTTGAAAGGAATTTGAATCCAAAATGATTATTTGGAATAAGGAATGAGCCCAGTATATACTATAGCACGTATGCTTTAAAAAAAAAGATTCAGAATAAAATATTTCCTGATATTATATGAATAAGGATGTTTAATAACTCTTATTTAAATAGATTTAATATCACAGAAGAAAAAAATTCCAAACATATAAAAACAAATCAGATTAAGCTTTGTTTTTTGATTCTTTTTATTTGTTTGGCTGAACAGGAAAATACTTATTAACAAAAGTTTTGAGAACAATAAAGTCACTGCAGGTATTAATATGAAAATATTGTTAATTGTTCCTCTTGTAGAAATCTTTCTGGACAGCCCACTTCCTGAAAAATGACTCAGCAAAAGCTCCCAAGAAGTGTTGTTCATATTTAATACAATTGTTCAGGCTGGCACCTATTTCTTATCTGTGAAGTCTCCTTGTGATTGATGATTCATGTTTCTTTCCAATTATGGGCTTTGAATGCAAACTCTTTCTTAATGTAAACACATGGCTTCAGTATTTAAAGCAAAACATTTCCGCTTGCTTAGTACTATTTCCTATTTTATGCCTCAAACCGTATTTTTGAGGGAATTGTTTGGTTTCAAAAGAGGGAAAAGAGATGATTGTTTAGAAGAATGTGTGCAAGAAGGGTGTACTTGCCACGGGCGGCCTGCCAGACATGCGTAGACTCAGATGGGGCACACGGTGACCTAACCTCTCACATCACAGCCCAAAAAAGCTGTGTCCTGAATTCTGACGGTAAAGATCCAGGGTTTTCTGAGGGAGAAAAGGGGCAACTTTGGCAGCTTGATAACCGACCTTGCCGAACGTCTTCTTAGTTCTGCTGAAGAGATCTGAACTAGAATGGAGGATGAACAACACATAGAACAGATAGACCAGGTTTCAGAAATACCAGGAAAAACAGAGCAAGATATTTAGTGATTTCTGATGACATTTAACAATTGCCAATGTAAAAACTACAATTGAAACCTAGAAGAGCCTGAGCCAGTTTCAGCGAAATCTGTGCCACAATTTGGCCACTAGGTAGCGCCGTAATTCAGCTCTGTGACAATGGGACTGCTGATGATTCTCTGTTGGCCAGGATGAAAATGTGTAGGATTTGCTCCGGAAGAGATGAACAAGGGTGCCTTAAAATTTTGCAATCAGAACACCCTCACATAACAATAATAAGAGGTACAAGGTTCAAGTATTTACTTGGGGAAGCTATTTCTACCATTGCAAGTATGTTTACTGAGAACTCAGAAAAATAGTGGGTGGCAGGAGAGATTTTAGCTTTCCCTTTTCTTCATGAAATCCCAGATTTGCATAAAGGAAAGGAAAAGGAATAATCACAGTTAGTTACAACAATTAATCCAGAATTTCCTTGTCAAATTGAAAAACCTCAATTTAATGAAGCAGTAAACGCCACTCATGTTTATATTCATCATTCCCACTGAAGTCTTCGATTCATACCGGACCATCATACACCTTGCATTGTGCTAAATGCTCGGAATATAAAGAACCATAAGGCACATTCCCTGCTTTTGTGTAGCTTACAGTCCAATAAGGTTGATAAGTGTTTAACAGAAAAATATGTTCAAAAGGCTTATGGGGGATAGTAGCCAATCATTCTACACAACCAGGTAGCATTTGAACAAGGCCTTGAAAGAGTACTAACAGTAACAGCTGATACTGATATTCATGTGCCAAACACCCTCCAGAGTGCTCTCCCTAATAAATGCTCAGAAGTCTATGCTCAAAAGGCCAAAATGCTCAAAAGGTCATTGTAATTTTTACAATGACCAAATGAGGTCGGTGATACTGTTATTATTTCCATGTTCCATACAAGAAAGGGAGGGTATTCTAGATAAAGGAAGCAGCATGTATAAAGGTTCTAAAATGTACAGAACCAGGGCATGTTCCAGGGATTAGAAATTCAGAGAACAGTAATGATACAATATTCATGGAAATACCATCTCTTCTATGAGTTTATAAACAGAAAAATGTGATGAGTTATATCAGAAATTTAGAAAATATTTTAAAGAGATTTTTAATTGCTCAGAAATTTTATTCTTGGGAATTCCCTGGAGGGCCTGTGGTTAGGACTCCATGTTCTCATTGCTGAGGGTTGTGGTTCAATCCCTGCTTGGGGAACTAAGATCCTGTAAGCTGTGCAGCACAGCCAGGATAAAAACTATCCTTTAAAGAACAGTAGCAATACGGTTTATTGAGAAAACACAGATTCATTAAAGGACCAAAATCCCTTTGTAATGAAATTTTATATCCTGAAGTTTGAAGATGATAGGAAAAAATATATAGAATGGCTCCCTGGAAACACTATTTTGGATGCCATAGATTTTTCTTAAAAAACTTACTTTCAAATAACAAAACATGTTGGTCAGAGTCTCCTGAAAATAATAGTGCTGAAGTTTAAAAATTAACCCAATGTTTTGCTGGGCAGAGAAGATACCAGGTAGGGGAAGGGAGGAACAGATAAACACAAGTCACTGTTGTGGAGTTTAGACGCTCACATGTTGAGTTTTATGGGGGAGGAAGTGGATATTCTTGTGCACAGATCATATGCCTAGGCAGTGTTCCTGTATTTCAAGTTACACTGTCAGACGTGCATGGTAAGGCAGCAAGTCAGATGTGAAGGGTCAGTCATGTAGGTATTATGACATACGAAGAGTTGCTGCAACCTGTGGCATCACCCCAACCCTAAAAGCTAGCCTATCCACTCACCACACCAAATGAGTTTATAGAGTCACCTGCAAAAGCTAAAGGTCATCCTAGGTAACCGTTCAGGCGTTCCTACCCATCCAGGCTGCTCTAGATTTTCTTGTGCTTTTGGTCATCTTATAGATCCCTAACTCGATCCTGACCTCTGGCTCCGCTGGGATCGGAAATCCTCATTCTGCCTTTCTGAAATCTTGAGCCGTGTCATTCCCTAATATTTTAAAACTCTGTTAGCACTTTTTCAGTTGCGGCCCAACAGACTCTCACGTCCTAGGTAGCACATCAACTTCCTAGATATTTATTGTATTTATAAAATACAACTGTGGATTCTGCAAATGTCAGTTTTTCTTCTTTCTTACCAATCTTTATACCTTTTATTTCTTTATCTTGCCTTACCACTAGGACTTCCAGGTCAGTTTCAAATAGAGCTAATGATTGTTGTTTCCCAGAACTGAGGAGTCCATTGTTTAACATTTTGTCACCAAGTAAGAGTTAACAGGGTTTGTTTGTATCGTTGTTTCCAGTCACTCACTCGTGTACCCCATGGACTGCAGCACGCCAGGCTTTCCTGTCCTTCAGCATCTCCTGGAGCGTGCTCAAACTCATGTCCATTGAGTCAGTGATGCCATCCAACCATCTCATCTCCAGTCATCCCCTTCTCTTCCTGCCTTCCATCTTTCCCAGCATCAGGAACTTTTCCAATGAGTTGGTTCTTCCCATCATGTGGTCAAAGTATGGGAGCTTTAGCCTCAGCGTCAGTCCCTCCAATGATACTCAGGGTTAATTTCCTCTAGGATTGACTGGTTTGATCTCCTTGCAATCCAAGAGACCTGTTTGTTTTCATGCATTTAATTTTCGGCTGCGCTGGGTCTTCACTGCCGCTCCGGCTTTTCTCTAGCTGCTGCACACTGGGGCTGCTCCCTGGGTTCAGTGTTTGGACTTCTCTTGCTGCATAGCACAGGCTCCAGGTGCCTGGGCCTCACTAGCTGTGGCTCCTAGGCTCTAGAGCAGAGGCTCAGAAGTTGTGGCACATGGGCTGAGTTGCTCCACCACATGTGGGATCTTCTCAGACCAGGGATGGAATCTGTGTCCCTTGCATTGGTAGGCAGATTCTTATCCACTGCACCACCAAGGAAGTCTGGTCAGGGTTTTTTTTTTTTTTTTTTAAGATAGACTCCTTTTCTTATATTATGAAATTCTCTTCTATTCCTAGGTAGCCAAGTCTTTTTTTTTCTCCCCCTGGACCCATCAAAACATACAGAGGTGTAAGAATTACCTATAAAGGTGAGGAAACTACCTCTTCAGGAAAGAATGGAGTAGGGGTGAAAGGGTGGAACTCAGATTTCAGCTCTGAAGAGAACTAAGAACCATTTCTCTTGGTGAGAATTGTCAGGCTACTCCACCTCTTTTGGGTACCTTCTGCCTTTTGGCCACCCCTGCCTTGCCCCCAGGCTACCAGGTATTTCCAAGGGACTGCAAATTGCAAAAGGGGCACCTGTGCCAATGACACCCAGGAGCATAATGTTTCCCATTGATGGTTCCAGTGCAGAGTTAGGAGGGGGGGTTCCAGTTTTGGTGAGGGAGGGATGCAAAAAACTGACCGAGATTTTTTTTTTTTTATTAATAAAGTTACTTTTTAAAGAAGAGTCAGTTTCTAATTCTAGAGGGTTCTTAGCAGATTAATAAAACAAAGACTCAGTCACAGAGAAGGAAAAAAAAAAAAAACTTACAAAGGGGCCCAGGATCAGGGCATAGCCTGGTGGTGTGTCCCCAAGATCCAGCTGGAGCTAGATTTCCCAACCTCAGCACTACTGGCATTTGGGGCTAGATAATTCTTTGCTGTGGGGGACTGTACTGTGCATTTAGCAGAAACTCTGGCCTCCGCTCACTGGATTCCAACCCACCTTCAGCTTGAGACAGTCAAAAATGTCTCCAGGCATTACCCTATGGTTGGGAGAAGACAGGATCACCCAGTGAGAGTCACTGGCCTAGAGCTATGAACTTGTCTCCCGTCAGTGGTCAGACTTGACTCCAGAGAGTAGTGGAAGAGTCTGAGCTGCAGCTGGGAGGTGGGGCGAAAGGTTGAGACTGGGAACATTCCTGTCATACTCCCCGTTCTCTTTTATGGGTATCTTAGAATATGGCTGTTTAAAATTTTTCCATTACCTCCTTTTCTTTTCCTTATTTGGTGAATTTGTTGTCAGCGCTATGGGGTAGGGGAGGTTGTTTTCCTGACTGTTTCTCTGGGGAGGAGATTCTCTTCTGTTCATTCAATCTGTGCTGACTTCCGGCAGGAAATGGCACTCAAGGAAAGTTTTGAATAAAAGGAAGATGCTGGTTTAGTCAGTGGAAACAGGAAGTTGTAGCCTGCGTCTTACAAGGCTTAGAAGAAAGTAAGAGGCAGAGAAAAAATTCACTTAACCTAAGTGGGAGGAGCAGAAGTGAGCCGGGTGGGAGTCGAGGAGGTATGGGGGGAGCTGAGGGGCGGATGGAGGCAACCAAGCCAACAGGATGGAAGACTTTGAGTTTCCTGGTGGGGTTGGCTATACAGGAAGAGAATAACAGCGCTATGCTGTAGGAACAGGGTCGGGCAGTGACTATGAGTCAAAGCTATTGTGGTTTGTTAATTATACTACTTTACAGTGTAACATTGTTCTAAAAATACTCTATTTAAATTAACACAATTTTATCACTATTTGTATTAAAAGCATATGCCTACATTACTGAATCCCCTTGAGTAAACAAAGAGAAAAGGAGAAAGCAAATGTAGCAAAATGTTAACAATGGATGAATCAGACGAAGGTTATCTGACTGTTCATGGTCTTCTTCTTGTAATTCTTCTGTAAGTTTGAAAATTTTAAAAATAAAAATTTGCGTTATGTGGGGATAAAAGTCAAGGTATATGTTCATGAGTATGTGGCCTTACCTATGCGTCTGTTCTCTACGATATAATAAAGTGATGACCGACACTCTCTTACCACCAGAATGAGTTCCCATCATGAATTTATGTATTCTCAGAGTCTGATCAATTCTATCTGGGAGTCTCATCTTTTTGCATCATTTGGACCAAACACATCCTCATAAGGCAGAAATACCTCTTAGCCTGTAGTTTTGCTTTCAAAACTTTCATTCATTCAGTGAGCGTTTCTTGAGCACCTACAGGGCAATGCATTAAGTGTTGTAAGAAATACAAATACAAATCAAATAGACATTCTGCTTTTAGATAATCTGATAATTTGGTATAAATTTAAAGTGAGAAGTGAAAGTGAAGTCATTCAGTCGTGTCTGACTCTTTGCGACCCCATGGACTGTAGCCTACCAGGCTCCTCCATCCATGGGATTCTCCAGGCAAGAGTACTGGAGTGGGGTGCCATTTCTTTCTCCAGGGTATCTTCCCAACTCAGGGATCGAACCCGGGTCTCCCGCATTGTAGGCAGACGCTTTACCGTCTGAGCCACCAAGGGAAGTCCATAAATTTAAAACCTTGCACGTAAATGATTTTAACGAAGACAGAAAGTTACTGTTTTGTGTCAGGTCTTGAAGGAGGCCATGATTACTTCTTCTTGGAGGGAATGGTGTATGACATATTCCTGGTGCATTTCTTCCCTTCTGCCAAGGAGGAAAACTAGGGTTTAAGAGTTGAGCCTGTTGGTGGGATTGATGGGAAGAATGCTGCATTGGTTTGCTATTGCTTCGTATAATCCATCACTTAGTGGCTGCAAAGAACCATCATTCACTATTCTTCCTGTGTCTGTGGGTATGTGGGTACGTCGGGCACGGCTGATCTGGCCCAGGCTGGGGTGAGCAGCTCTGCATCAGATGCTGCAGCTGGATGGGAAAACGCTTTTCTCCCTGCAGTTGTGTGGATTCATGGGGATGGTGCTGCTTCATGTCCCTCTCCACCTCCTTGGACCAGCAGGCCAGCCAGGACATGTATTTCTCAGGCGATGGCAGAGATGTAAGAGGGCAAAGAGAAACATGTTTGCAAAGCCTAGGCTTAGAGCTCAAGTACTGTCACTTCGGCTCATCTATCATCGGCCAGCAGGAGTTGCAGGGCTAAGCCCAAAGTCTTGGAGCATTAAGGGACACTTGGTGAGGCACTGGCAAGGGTATGGATGTAGGGAGAAGAGAAGAACTGATGCAATTGATATGCTTTCTGATTACATGAACAGTACATTTTGAGGAGAAAGAATTTCAATTTCTTTTCACAGTTTTATTAACATGTCTGATAAAAACTTTAAAAAGATAAACTCATATGGAAGCATGTCACTACTCATCCCTTTATTAATTTTGGCTGCATGGCATGTGGAATGCGGGATCTTGGTTTCCTGACCAGGGAGTGAACCCCCGCTACCCGCAGTGGAAGCGTGGACTCTTCACCACTGAACCACTAGGGAAGTACCTGTTCGTTCCTTTAAATATGCACTTTGTGGTACTGGGTGAGAAATCATGAGGTTAAACTCAGAACTGAAGATGATCTGGCACAAATTGTAATGGGAATTTGTACCTATTTAATTTTTTAGGCCTACCTGGGGCTATCTGTCGTCCACATTTTTCCTTGATATTTTAGGCCTCGACTTCTTGCATACGTTCTTCCTCTCAGCAGCAACCAGCCCTCTTCAACCTCCTGGCATCTTCATGCTTTTGCCCTTCCCATCAAAAGGGTCTAGCCAACTCACTCGCAGTCAGGCATAAAGAAGTGATAAGGATTAAAATACAGCTACTTCCAGGAGAATTTGTATTAGAACAGAAGACAAAAAAAAAAAAAGGAATGGCTCCGTCATGGTCGAACTTCACCCAGCAGTGAAGAGTGTGGAGAAATGAAAGAGATAGGGGACCAAAGTGCTTGCCCAGTGACCTCAAAATCATATCCGAGAGGACTGTTTTTTCTCGCTGTTGTTATTTTTTTGAGTTCGTGGGAACAAGGGTAGAGTTGCAGGAGTAACTGAGAGTATAACTTTAATCACATACTGAGCATAAACAACATTAAAATATGTGCCCCAACAAGTCAATTGTCTTTCATAGCTTTTTATAATGTAATTGTTCTAATTCCTATCAAAGTTTGCGGTTACTGTATTTGAGAAACAAGTAAGTAAGTACAGCAGGCATCAGGCGGGAACTTTCTGAACTGTGTCAAGGTTAATCATAAGTAAAATGTTATAAGTAGAGACAAGACAGCAACAGCTGTGCAACATTCTTGGAAGCAAGGATTTTGATAGCATGAAGTCAGACAGTGAGCTCAGTTTTTGCTGCTACTCTGGCTGGACAGAGAGACCCTGTCATAATTATAATACAACTACATTTCTCTTATAAAGTACTGTCTTACATTAAGAAAATATGATGTCTGCAGTTGGAAAATCAGGAGCAATGTTGGAAGAAGACCCAGATCAAACCTATGAGAATGTCCTGGCTGAGATTCAGTCTTTTGAGCTGCCCATTGAAGCTACTTTAAGGTAGGGCTCCTTTATGTGTTGCTGTTTCTTCTTTGGTGGTGATAAAGTAGTCTTATTCATGTCTTTTTATACTTTTCTCTATAACAATAAAAAATAATTTTGAGAAATGATTGCAATTCTATATATACCTAATCTCAAACTTTTATCCTTAGAGAAATGACGGTGAGTAAATTATCCACATTGTTTGTATTATATTTGTTTCATGATTCATCACCACAAGGTTAAAAAATAGAAATGACTTTCAAGTGATCAAAAAGGGCTGCATGCCGATTCCAAATAGATATTCCATCTTATTTGCATCAGGTTTCACTTGTTTTCTCTAAAATACTGCTTAGTGAAAAATACAGAGAACAATTAGTCATATCATTGAAACTCATTTATATTTGAGTGGATGTGGGTGTGAATTGTAGGAAAAAAACACAGAATGCTTATTTGTGTTGTTGCTGCTCTTGGGTATATGGGGCACTCTCGGATATGCATTTTTTATTTCTACAGGAGATTAAAAAATAGTTTCTTTGGTAAGATGGGGATTAATTTACATAGTTCAAGGACAGAATTAAAATGAAAGACCTTATATCTCTGTGTTAAATGCGCGGTTTAAAAAATTTAATTCTTTTTGACTGTCTGCTTGTATCTGACACTTATCAGTATGGGAACAGGATGGCAATCTCTGACTGTGATAGTGACAGTTAATAAATATTTGTTGACTAATATTTGTAGATTAAGTGAAAGGATTTTTTTTTTTGGTGTTGTCTTTTTAGTCTCAGAAAGATCCAGGAGCAGATATGTTTAAATCTGAATTTAAATTTGATTTTGCATTAAATGTATCCTGAATCTTTCCAAAGGGCCTAGGGTAGGGTTGGGGGTATTGGAAGCTATTGGTATTTATTGATTGATTCTTGAATTATCAATATGTAGATACAGTAGAAAAATAATTACAACTCCATTTATAACTTATACCTTCATGAGTTATACCTTCATTTTATCTGAGCATCATGAACATCCATGAATAAGGGCAGGTGCTTTTTATCCTATTCAGCAGGTAGAAAAAACCAAAGCTTTTCATTAATGGGAGACTTGGTAACTTTTTCCAAGTGGAACATACTTTATACTGTACCAGCACCTTCTAAAACTTGTGCATCTGCTGGTGGCTAGGTCAGAAGTCTAGAGGGAAACACCAGAGGGGAACAAAGCCTGAAAAAGTGAAAATGTTAGCTATGATTGACTCTATGTGACCCCATGGACTATAGCCCTCCAGGCTCCTCTGTCCATGGAATTCTCCAGGCAAGAATACTGGAGTAAGTAGCCTTTCCCTTCTCCAGGGGATCTTCCAGATCCAGGGTTTGAACCCGGGTCTCTTGCATTGCAGGTGGACTCTTTACCATCTGAGCCACCAGGGAAGCCTGGACATGTGTTAATTATTGCTGCCATTACTGCTTCAGAGCCCTTAGTCTTCAACCCCTGATCCTCTCTACATCTTTCCCCTGGTCTCTCAACCCTGGCCAATATCTACAGGCTTCATCCATCCTTGAAACTATCAGGCAGTATTGCTCTGGTACTGGCCCTGACTTCCTGTTTTGGTTCTTGGATGTGTCCTGCCTTCTGTTCTGAGGGTAAATGTCCTGGGTCTTGTACTAGGTCTCCTAAAGGAAAGAGTCGGTTTAGATCTGGCAGTCACAGCACTCTCCCATCGTCACAAGAGCAGACCCTGCACACATATTTTCTCCAGGTGCTGCCTGTCAGCACCAGTGGACCTGGAATGCCCACTGTTAGCTTCACAAAGAGCTCTGACTCTATATGACTACATGGACTGCAGCCCATCAGGCTTCTCTGTCCATGGAATTCTCCAGGTGAGAATACTGGAGTGGCTTGCCACTTCTTCTGTAGGAGAGCTTTCCGACCCAGGGATCAAACCCATGTCTCTTGCACTGCAGGTGGGTTTTTACCACCTGAGCCGCCTTGTGTACTGGGTCTTAGTTGTGGCATGCGGGATCGTCAATCTCTGTTGTGGTATGTAGGATCTTTAGTTGCAGCATGTGGGATCTAGTCCCTGACCAGAGGTCGAACCCGGGCCCCCTGAATTGGGAGCATGGAGGCTTAGCCACTGGACTGCCAGGGAAGTCCCCTAACAAACCTTTAATTGAGACAATATTCACCAAAATTGCTTTTCCTAAACAATTGCTGTAATCATTGATGCGATGAAGACTTCTTGGGCTGGCATTTGCCTTTCAGCACTTCCCTATGGATGTTATTGATATTCCAGCATCACCTATTCTGGTCCACTCCTCTTACGGAACATATCAGCTCATGTGGCCAAATATGAGGGTTGGAAAATAAAGACAGGACTTCCATTTTGGCCAAACTGGAGTGTTTACTGTTTGATAATATGCCCTGAGATTTTCTTCCTTCTGGTTCTTATGGTTCCTTTTCTTTATTAAATTACACTCTTACTTCTGTCTGCCAAAATCCAGCCCATCTTGCAAGACACAGCTCAAATATTCTTTCTTCTGTGAAGCCTCTCTGATCCATCAATCACAGGTGAGTGCTTCATCCTTTGAAGCCCCAAAGAATTCAGGGCATTTATTCTGACTCATTCGGATGTGTGTAGGCTCACATGTATTTTGTGCTATAACCATTTTCAGGCTAAAGATTCCTGAGGGCACTATATCTATTTATATCTCAGTATCCTCTGCAGAAGCTTCTACCATACTTGACACACAGTAGCTAGATAAATATTTGTTGAACTAATTTGTATGAGCTTCTGAGATAATGATGGTCTTACAAGACAAAGGAAAAAAGGTAGTCCAGAGAGAAAGTCATCATTTCAGGGAATAAGAAAAGGCAGAAGTATTTGAATAGATTTGAATAGTTACAAGTTCTAAAGGCAGAGAGGGTGGAAAAGGAGTTTGGCTGGAGGGAGACTGACCAGGAGGGCTGCACAGGACCTACCGTGAGGCCTTGTGGAGTGACAGTGAAGGGAAGGTTAGGACATTAAGAAGGTGAGGCTGGGAATGCAGGGGAGAAACCCCGTACGTGGAAACTGAGGGAGAGAAAACACCCAAGAGCTCTCCTAGTTGTCTTCCATGTCACAAAAGAAAGGCATTTTCCTGCAGACATTTTCTGTTGTAAAATCCCAAACTGTTAGTTCGCTTCATCTCCCTGCCCACCTTGTTTCTGAGGTCAGTGTTCAGATCAGGGTTAGATCAGGGGTTTCTCTAACAGGGTGAGCTCAGAGAGCTCAGGGACTTCAAACCCATAGCAGAGTCCTATTTAAAAATGGCTCCACAGCCCTTCCTGTCATCTCAGCCTCACCGTCATCTGAGAGAATGAGTCTCCTCCACTGGGGAGTCGTGAGCGAGCTGCTGAGGTTGGGACTCAAGTCATCCAGCATTGTCAGTGGCCATCGTCTCTTTCACCTGCCCAGACTTCCTTCCCCCACCTCCTGATTTCATACAAGGCTGCTCCAAGAGCAGGCTTCTCCCAGGTGGCCCATCCTGTCTCCTGCCTGACTTCCCCACTGGGCTTTTGGGTCAGCTCCTTTGGTCTTCTTTCTGTTTTGGTGGAAAAGTGGAAAAGGATCAGATGATCCTGAGATCCTGTGTTTGTTTCCATCTATGTGTGAAATGAGACCACTGCCTGAAGTATTAAGTTTAAAGGAGAGAGAGTTTTAGGGGGAGCTGAGACATTATATTTTTCCATGGTTTATTTGTATTGCCAATGAAATACCCAATAAAGACATATCAGGCAGCTCTAATAATTGAATTGGTGGAGAAGGTATTTGATGTTAGACATGCAGATAGTGACTGAATTTCAAAGAAAAGAGAGAAATGTAAAGAAAGATCTACTGCTAGTGCCCGGGTTGTCCTAGCTTGGCTTTGCTTTGGGCATTCAAAATCTCCTGGCTGACAGATTCTTGGTAGGCTGAAACTCATGAGCAGGTGGGGTCTGAAATTAGTTTTGCGGTCCTAATCCTTTTTGGCCTGGGCATCACTGTTTTTTATCATGTTACCACCATATGGTAATTTCCACTAGATTTTCTCATTTGGTTTTATGATTTTTACTCCAATTCCTCCATTTGGCCTAAACATGCCCAGCTTCTTGCCAGCTGCTCCCTCTAGGGGCCGTGCCTGTCCCTGGTAGACTTAATGGCTGTCTGGAGCCATGCTTTAAGAATTTACAAGACTAGTACTTTGTTGGGCCTTATCCAGTATTACCAGCTGCCTTGAACAAGCACAGTTAATAGTTTTCAACTAGTGTATCAATTCCAGTGCATTGGTAGTGGTTATATGAATCCTCATGTTGAGGGTGGTTCTGGTGAAACAGTGCTGGTGGCTACGGTCTTAGGACAGCACAGTAGCAGGATGCTAACATATGTATGCTAGAGCTTCAAGCTGCCAAGCCTCCCTCGTGAGAACTGCGCCCCATGGATATCCTCTCATACCTGGATATAGCCTGGGCTCATGTTGCCTCATGGGGTCCTTCAGGTCTGCTCTTAGCCTCCTAGAACAGGTCCTGAAATTGTAACATGTCTGAACCGATTTGAGTTCAGAAATGTTTTGCGAGAGCTGAGACTGAGATAAAGAGACTGAAGAGAAGTGCAGTGTTAGTGGGAGGTAGGAAAAGAGGAGGTATCCAAAGAAAGCCCTGCTGAGGGCTGGGAAAAATAGGAGGAAAAGGGAATTGTACATGATGACGTACCAGAAGAAATTTTTGCAATTGTTTTATGATAACATAATTGTTTTACACTTGTACTCACAGACTCTCTTGGGCTCTTTTCCAAAAGCTGAGCGTGGAGTTTTACCAGTTTAAGCGCAAACAGGATATTGTAGTTTCTTTGACTTTAATGTTTTTAAGAATGAAGATAACATGCTTTTAGGAAAGGAAACATTAAAGCAACAACAACCACAAAACACCAACAACCTAAACTGTAAACACAATAGAATCTCAGGATGACATTCTAAAAAATATAACTGGTTATATTCAGCTGCAGAATTCTAGGATGCTCTTGCTGTTTTTATCTTCAGAAATGTAAGATTTCCACAAAATCTTATTTCATTAAATACATTGATTAATATCAAAGGTATAACATGTATTAGTTGTTTGATTTTGGCCTTAGTTTCTAAAACTACAAAATGGGGATTATAATAAAACCTATATCAAATGATTAACGTATATGAAGTGTTTAGCACAATACCAGCCTGGCACATTGTAAATGCTTGATAAATGTTAGCAATTATTATTATTATATTTAATTTACACTGGGATATACATTTCAGCATAATGTAATATATACTTTAGAGTGTTAAAGTAAATGAGCATTCATGACATTTTGAAATTCTGAGCAGGTGGAAAATACTGAATAATGTAAATTTTATTTTGGTTGCAAATATTTAAGGGAGAGAGGTATCCCTTTTTCAAAATCCTATTTACTAAGGCTTATATTTGAATATCATGACCTCATCTAATATCTTACGGGAGTGGGGTAGTGTACTGAATGTTGTGTTTATAAAATGGAATACAAAGAAACGGTTTAGGAATAACTGAGGGCCTAATTATGAATGAGGCCTACTATGTCTGCAGCACCCCAGGAAAGCCTGGGGTTCCTAATGACAGTGGGCTCTGTAGTTGCCAAATTTTCACTGAATACTTAAATGATTCTGTTAGCTGTTTGATCTTCAGGGAAACACTAGAGAGAAGTTAAATTTTTTTTTTTTTTTTTGAGAACAAAGTATTCCAAGCAGGGAGACAGTTTCATTTATTTACAGTTAAATGAATGGGCTCTGGAGCCAGTTCAAATTTTGCCTCTACACTTATAGAAAGAACTATTAGAAGGCTTACACAAATTAGTCATTCAGTGTATTTAATGTAGTGGCTCATACATGAGCCATACAATGCTCAGTTCTTCATTCAGTAAACAAATATTTATGGAGCATCTCCAATGTGGCAGACAGTGGTCAAGGATGGTCAGCAGTCTTGTTGATACAGCAAATTCCCTGCTCTATCAGGGAATTCCCTGCTCCCAGGGAGCTGACATTTTAGTGAAGAGAGCTAAAAATAGATTAAAAACCAGTAATAAATTCTATGAAGAATAACAAATCAGGGTGAAGGATAGGGAGGTCCAGGGATGCTATTTTACAAAAGCGACCAGGGAGTAAATATCAGCTGTTATTATCATTTCATTACATTAGTTACATTTCTAAATCCTTTTTGCTGAGAGGAGAAACAAAAAATAGGACAAGTGAGAGGAGAGGCAGAAAGGGCAACAGGCAATGAAGGGAAGCTAAATGAGGAAAGAGTGAGGCATGGAGATGTTGCACTGAACAGGACAAGGAATAATAATTAAAAAAAAACACAGCAATGAGAAGGAAAGAGAAGAGAAAACAGTTCGTTTTATAAGCCAGTGCTGGGGGTTGTTGGGGAGAGATGAAAGAGAGAGAGAGTAGAATTCAAAGGAAATACTATTGCTCTTTAATTGCTCAGTGGACTTTAAAATGTTTAGCTTTGAGATGAGCAAGTTAATGGTGCTTTGTGGACATCATTCTGAGGGCAGGACTAGTAATATAATTTACAGGACCAATGCGAAATGAAGATGGAGTCCCCCTTGTCCAAAGGATGGTGATGGCAGAGTGTTAACCCAAGAGCAACTTCTTCAGCCCCACATGGATGAGCCAGCTCTGTCTGAAAGCTTAGCACAGAACCTGGCACAGAGCAAGCTTTGAATAAAAGCAGCTGTTGAATGAAGAGAACCTGGGGCTAATTACTTTTGAACTTCTTTGAGGACCAGCCCATATTTCATAAAAACTGATTTTATTTGGCTTCAATTTCAGGTTTCCTTCTATTGTTGTCCCCTATGGGATATGGAACAGATTCCTGGACACAGTTTTGCAGCAGGAAGGAATCCTCCCAGACCTGGCAGGGCTTTGTTCACATTCTCTTGCACTTACAGACTGTGGCCACTTGGGGTCACTGTACCAAGGTAGAGGAACGCAGTTGTCAAGGCATTCTCCAAAGAGTGGCTAAAAGGGAAGGCTTAATTGTTTAGAGCCCATAAAGACTACCCTGTGTTCTGCATTTTTATAAAATTCGGCAGTTATGTAGCAAAGGCTCTTAAAGCCTTTAAGAAACATCTCAATGATAATAGCAAATACTCAAGAGGTTAAAGATCAGGAAGTCTGATATAGGGTTCCTAGGAATGAGGAAGGGACTCTCTGTGGAAATATACCCTACCTACCTCATGAAACATGCTTTTACAACAGTATAACATGAGAAGTATTATTTGCATGTGGATTATTCATTTAACAAATAGTAACTGGGCTGGTGGTGAACAATACAGACATTGTCCCTGTGCCTGGAAATGAAGACAGACTCAACGATTTGTTTGCCACCATGATGTGTGTCTCAGGAGATGAGCATCATTTCCAAGGACAACAAAGAGGCACTTGACTTAGAAGCAAGATCCAGAGGGTTCACTAAAGTAGATCCAGAACCAAGAGTCTAACCTAAAGACAAGGTCCTGGCTCCCTCTCCACAATAAGAACAACTTTCAGACAGTTTCTACCAATCAAGCATTCAGAGAAAAAATGCAGTTCAGGTTCAGAGAGCTCTGATACAAAATTAGGCTATTTTGTTAATGATTAGAGGAAAAGGAACGTTATTGTGTCTGTTTTTTATTTTTATTTTACCAAAGAGGAAGCTAAATTCTGGGCTTTTTTTGTTGAATAACAAATGTCAGATAATCCTCACCTCCAATGCTTCATGTTGAATGAGCTCTGGACTAAACATTATACATATAATATAATAGATGGTGAAAGAAAGAAAGTGAAGTCGCTCAGTAGTGTCCGACTCTTTGCGACCCCATGGGCTGCGACCCCTACCAGGCTCCTCTGTCCATGGGATTTTCCAGGCAATAGTACTGGAGTGGATTGCCTAATAGATGGTAAAGGATATATTATATTATGCAATGGTAAAGAATCTGCCTGCCAATGCAGGAGATGCGGGAAATGTGGGTTTGATCTCTAGGTTGCAAAGATTCCCTGGAGGAGGAAATGGCAACCTACTCCAATATTCTTGCCTGGAGAATCCCATGGACAGGGAAGCCTGGTGGGCTATAGTCCGTGGGGTCACAAGGAATTGGATGCAACTGAGTGACTAAGCACACAGGAGCACATCTTCTTTAATTCCCACACCACTTGGTAAGCTAGGGACTTTTATTGCTTCCAATTCACATTTGAAGAAACTGAAGCAAAGACAAGTTAAGTCCTTTTACAGAGGGTCCCACATTTAGTAAGATATGAATTGGAATTTGAACCCATTTAAATGCCAGACCAGGGCAGCAACTTTCTATAGCCTCCTTCTGAGGGAAGGGCTTTCCCGAGGTTGGTTATTAGTCTGTAGACAAGTGGCTCAGAGTATAAGTTCTTAGTGACTAAGATTTTGTTTACAGATGAAACCCTTACTTTGCTGATTAGTTTCCTGCTGGACACAGAGTACATCTCCTGCTCTGTCAGTCCTCCTGGTATTTTTTCCCTCCCAGGAGTCCTGAAGAGAAATTTTGGGTGGATTTCTGGAAATCAATATCCACTGCTCCCCAAATAACTCACCAA
Organism: Capricornis sumatraensis; assembly: GCF_032405125.1. Lineage (NCBI taxonomy): Eukaryota > Metazoa > Chordata > Mammalia > Artiodactyla > Bovidae > Capricornis > Capricornis sumatraensis. Next base: position 15,045,030 of record NC_091091.1, read on the forward strand.
ACATGTGCAATCTTCCAGTGTGCCCTACTATCCCCAGCCTCCTCAGACCAGAGTGACAGTCATTTATTCCTTGGGTGAAACAATATCAGAATAGTCTTCTTATCTGACTTTTTTATTAACAGGAAAAGCAAGAACAGCTTATTAGCTCCATCTTCTCTAATTCACTAGCTGTGTGGCCTTGGACAAGCGACTTAATCTCTCTAAGTCTCAGTTTCTCTAAATTAAATTGGAAATAGCAAGAGTACCCCAAAGGCTGAAATTAGATTTTAGTAAAATTAGTACTAACTTAATTACCAATAAAATTATGAGTTCAATTAGTAAGGGTCAAATTAGATAATATAAAAAGCTTAGAAAATAGTGCTCAGTAAATAGTTGATTAAGATTATTTTGGTTTATAGCTGAAATTCTTTATTTTGGAGACTTTTAGAAATGTAGCACTTTATTTTTAAAAATATTTATTTGGCTGCATCAGGTCTTAGCTGTGGTGTGTGGGCTCTTTGTGGTATCATGCAGGGTCTTTCGTTGTGTGGACTCTCCAGTTGTGACATCAGGGCTTAGTAGTTGCCATGTGCAGACTTAGTTGCTCTGTAGCATATGGAATCTTAGTTCCCTGATCAAACTCACACCCTCTGCGCTGGAAGGCAGATTCTTATCCACTGACTGGACTACCAGGGAAGTCCCTAGATATGTAGCACTTTAGGCCTTTTTTCACATTAAAATGCATGTTATATCTACGTCCATAATTCAAATTTACACAGTGAGCTATTTAGGACATTAAACTTTAAATTCTTACCAAAAAACTTCAAGTACTAATGGATCTACCAGAAGTCACAGAGGGAACCAGCTGGAGCTGTTTTAGAAGACGTGGTAAATGAACTTCCTTCCATCTTAACTTGAATTAAGGGGAAGAGACTGCTACTTAATGCTGAGGTAATCCCTATGGGCAGGTGTTGAAACAGGTCAGGAGTGAGGAGTATGTAGGGTTGGCTTCCCAGGGCAAGGGTATTTACAGCTGGGTTTGGATAGATTGCATCAGGGTTGGAGAAGAGAAGAGGGAAAGGTCTGGATAATGAACACTGGAAAGAAATGCCCCATTAGAAGCTGATGGCCAAGTAAGAAGCTGGCTTCTGTCATATGTCCTTCTCTCCTCACCTTGCTTTACTCTTTAGAGCAATGAATTCTGGTCCTGCTCATCATCTAAGATAGCCTGCCTTTTCCTGCAGAGAGAACTGGCTCTCTGTTCTCTTTGTAGGACACTGTAAAATTTGTCTTCAGATCTTATGTTTGGTTTCAGGTTCAGTTTTCAAAAGGTTTATTTTTCCCTCTCAAGAGCTGAACCTGCTTCTCAGATGTGCTAACACCAGGTGGTGGTGCCCCAGCAATTGAAGACTCAGTCTACCAAGAAAAAAATTTGTTTTTCTTACTACTCAATAAAAAGCAACTGGGGGAAGGGCCAAAATGCTGGGGTCTGGGTACAGGGATTTGATTTGACCCAAGAGTAAAATTTTAAATAACTAGATGAATGGGTGAAGTTTATATGTATATGTAAACTGTATACCCTCTAACAAAAGCTTGTAAGTATCGTTTCTTGCGGTGAAACTCTGATGGTGAACCTCAGGGAATTTGAGGTAATCTTTTCTGTTTATGTTGCAGATTTCTATAAAGGCAACTGAATATACCACATTATAAGATGTGATATTTATTGTCAACTATATAAAGATCAAGTTTGAAGAAACTAACTTTTTACCATTTGATATTGTTCTAATTTCTAATTGTCACCAATAATGGATCAATTCAACTCTGGCCATATGCTCAGATCTGTTTGGAACCCCTTTCTAAGTCATCCTGAGCTCTTTTCAGTGGCTTCAGAACTTCAGCATTGTCTGGTTTTAAGACCCCTCCAGCTTTCTCTCAGCCACGTGCAGAACTCTAGGAGGAACTATAAGAAATTGGAAAGCTAAAACGAAAGGGGGGCAACTCTGAACTTAAGGACCTTAACATGATATGAAAGTGCTGGTGGACTTGGGAAGAGATTTTTTTTTTTTCTGTATGTTTTCACAGCTTGAGGAAGTGAGATTTCCCAGGGAAGATCTGGGTTCTCTTGTACTATGAAGACAGTGGAGACAGGGACTTCCCTGGTAGCCCAGTGGTTAAGAGACTCTGCGGGGGTGTCGGTTAGATCTCTGATTAGGGAACTAAGATCCTACAGGTTAAAAAAAAAAAAAAAGACAGTGGAAACAGGCTTGTGATAGGGTTTCTTGGTAGAACAGACATGTGGATGTAGCAGAGCTTTCTTGGTCTTTCTTTTTAGCCTGCACTGAAGTCAGCCATGGGTTTCTGTCCTGTGAGTGTCAACTGTACAAAAACAAACAAAATTCAAATTATAAGAAAGAACTAATCAAAAAAAGTGCTCACTATTAAAACAGTTGTTGGTAGAGTGAGTAAATGGGCTAACTTAAACCTAGAGTCAGTGAGAAGGTTTTGTGATTCCTTCTTGTTGCTGTTGCTTAGTAGCTAAGTTGTGCGGGGTCCAGCCCCGGTGGATCCAGGGAATTCGAAGCGGGGATGGAGTCGGTGAGGAAAAACTTATTTATTTGGAAATATAAAGAGAGATTAGGGAAGAATAGTGTAGTAGGAAAATTAGTGGAGAAAAGAGGCTGAATAACTTGATTTACGTGGAAAACCAATAAAGTTCCAAGACAAGGAACTTGCACCGTCTACGTAGGCCACTGGCGCCCAGTTGAATAGTGGAGGGTGCCCCGCCTTGGGCTCCCTCTCACGTGGGTCTTAGAAGCCAGGGCAAATAAGTAGACATGGAGAGCCTCTGTGCTCCAGATGGGAATTCAGCCAGAAAAGGGAGAAAAGAACAACATGGGGGAGCCAAGCATCGGTGCCAGACCCACAACTTTATTTTCAAAAGCAGCTTGTATACCCCAAGTTGTACATAAAGAAATAATGGAATATACAGTTATGCAGGGGGAGCAGTCCTGACCCTTATTGAGACCAGGCTTTCTTTTTGCATACCTTCCCGTATACAAAAGGTCCCAGGTGGTTTTACATCATCTTCTGGCCAGGGGGCCTGTTAACATTTTTATGGCTCTTTTCCTAGATAAATGTCTATCAACCACAAAATTCTTTTTCCCTTGAAGTATTTTTTCTTTAATCTGCATCACCCTCAAAGTACTAAAGAAAGTTATATTCCTGTAGAACAAAGGTGCAGTGGGTTATAACCAAGAAAGTACTTAAAGATCTAATGTTGCTAATGCCAGGACTACTACCTGTTTTTTTTCTACATACCAACTATATCAACAAATAAAAGATATGAAAATTTGGCAGCAAGTATTGGCTCAACAAATGAAACCCTTAATCAGTCCTATTCTAATGATTTTGACTCCTTGGAGCCCCTATATTCCTAGCATGTTTTAAGCTTCCTGTGCCTCTCGCTGTAGGGAGGCCGTAAACAATCACATGCGCAGCTGTAAGAGTCCTGAAGGCAGGCTAGAAAGCCATCAGAGGGGTTTTTGGATTGAAACACTTGTATTATGCCCAGGAGACTTATAATCTAAAAGCTCTAAATTAACTTTTTCCAGAAAAAGGTGGTGGGGGGACAGCCCCCTGTTAATGTCAGGAAAGTAGGTGAAAAGCACAATGCAGTAAGGCAGGCAGACTCTGGTTTTGGGGCAGATGCACCAGCAGATCCAGTGAGGCTCCCTTAAGGCCCAATTCGCCTTTGCCTTTCGGGCCCCATAACCTCATGACCTTTGCCATGGGCGGGACTCCTCGTGCTGGCTCTCAGCAAAGTTGTATCTGGCTCTTTTGTGACACCCATGGACTATAGCCCACCAGGTTCCTCTGTCCATGGAATTCTCTAGGCAAGAACACTGGAGTGGGTAGCCATTTCTATTTCCAGGGGATCTTCCTGACCCAGGGATCGAACCTGCATCTCCTGTATTGACAGGTGTATTCTTTACCCCTGAGCCACCTGATTCCTTAGGGAAATCTTTATGAAGGAGATTAAATTTGAATTGAAATTTCCAAGGAGGACAGAACTTTCAGATTAATAGGAAGAAGGACATTTTTATATGTTAGTAAAGTTTATTGGGACCTTACTAAGAGGTAGGCAGAATAATGGTTCCCCCTAAATGTCCACAATCTAGTCCTTGGAATCTGTAAATATATTTCCTTACATGACAAAAGGGATATTGCAGGTATGACTAATGTTAAGACCTTGAGATAGAAGATTCTCCAGAATTATAGTTGTGTCAAACCTAATGCCATGGGTCCTTAAAAGCAGAAAATCTTTTCTGGCCTAGGTCAGAGTCAGAGGGAAATATGACTATAGAAAAATGGTCAGAGAAATGCAAAATTTCTGACTTGAAAGACTGAGGAAGGGGGCTATGAGCCAAAGAATGTGGGTGGCCTCTGGAAGGTGAAATACATAAGCAAATAAATTCTCCCCTAGTGCCTCTGGAAAGTGTGGCTTCATCCCAGCCACAGCAACTTGGGGGCACTTGGGTTCAAGGACTTTGGCATGAAATCACACACTTCACTGGGTCTCTCTTGTATCTTTGTCATAAAATGTCTTCGTTTTACGTCATTTACTTTTTCTGGCGCTTATAATTTATTCCAAGTAGACTGGCCTCTGTGAACTTCCCACGGGCAGGAACAGGAATCAACTCAGAGCGGTCGTCCTTTTTCGCCAGCTGGGTTCTTCTTGGTTCATTCCTAAAACAAATCTTACTCCCACACACCATTTTGCTTTTCTTGAGTTTTCCTTTCTCTGAATCTCCACCACCCATGCCTCCTCGTTAAACATTCCCGTAGCCTTTATTGTCGACCTCCCTCATTACGAAAGAATCCCAAGTGCTAGCACATGGTCTGCACACAGAATACAGGGATCTATGCTTTTAAAGCAGGGTCAATTACTACACAGCAGCTAGGGGCCAGTGCCGGGCGAGAGTTGGAGGTGACCCGTTTCCACTCCGCACAGCACCCGGCAGCACCTTGGCCTCCCTCAGGTGTGGGGACAGGGACCCGGTCGCGCGCCCGTGCGCGGCCTTCCACGCGCCCCAGCGCCGCCGGCCCCGCCCCTTTCCCCGCCTCCTCGCGCTCGCGCCACAGGTTGCTCGCCCCCGCGGTCCGCGCGGCGCCGCGCCTCGCCGGCTCCTCAGCTTCCAGCCAAGATGGCGGAGATCGGCGAAGGTCCGGGCACCGTCCCAGAGCACGAGCGGATCTTGCAGGAGATCCAGAGCACAGACACCGCCTGCGTGGGGCCCACCCTCCGGTAAAGCTCTCATCTTCTTGGGATCTCTGGCTGCCCCCTTCGGCCGCTCGTCAGGAAGCGGGCGGGTTTTCCGCCGTCGGCCGCGCGCGAAGCGGCCCGACAGGTGGTGCGCGAGGAGGCGGGCGGCCGGGCGGGGGCCGAGGCGCAGCAGGCCAGGACCTGAGCCGGGACGGGGGCGGGGCGGCACGGGCGACTGCACCTGTCCGCGCGGCCCCCCTCCGCCGTGGGAGCTGTCACTGCGCAGCTGGAGGGTGTGGCTGCCACGGTGCCTATGACCCCGGGAGTCGAGGCACCGCCCCGTTTTTGACGCCCCGCCCCGCCCTGCCCCGGCCCGGGCCTGGGGTCTCGAGAACGCGCTTGGAGTTTCCTGGCTCGCGCAGCGCTCCGGGGCTGAGGGCGGCTCCGCCTCGGGCGTGCCCGGGACGGAGGTGAAGCGCCGGCAGACGGCGGGTCAGAGGTGCCGACTCGCGCGCAGGTGGAAGCGCTGACGCGCTGGGCGGCTGAGGGCGTGGGAGAATTGAAATTGAGCGGGAGTCGCCGGCACCATTCTCTATACTCCCGCGCCGCCCGAGTGGGCGAGGAGGGAGAGTGGGCGGGAGGGGAGGAGCCGACGCTCAGGAACGCGCTGATGTGACTGATCGCGACCGTGCGCTCGCCCGGCAAGCCTCTCCGGAGTCTGGGAAGCTTTTATTTATTTGCGAATGTTTAATTTTGCATGCATTTCCCCGTTTATTTTTAAAAAGAACCTCCATCGTTTAAAAATAGTACAAGAACAATGACTATTCCAGACTATCTATTGCCCTAGTAAACCCAGGCACTCTAATGATCCATTAGAGTGTTAGCCACTTTCTTCAAGAATGAGTGGCCTTTAAATATAACACTTCATTTTTCGGTGTGATGATAATGAAATTATTATTCACTTAGGGAACTTGGGACTCAATGTGCTTTTGTCATTATGTGGACCTGTGGTTGTAGTACAAAGTGAAACCAGTTATGATGTAAATCCACCTTGCCGTTGAGACTACAAAGAACTGGATTCTTGGTTTACACTAGTCTTAGCACTGATGAAGTGTGCGGTCGTGGGCAAAAATCATTTATCTTCTCTGGACCTCGATTTTTTTGTTTGTAGACAGGGGAGGGGTACGTGTTTAGATACCCAGAAAGCCCAGGAATTTAGAGACCTTGCCTATTTGTTCACTCCTGTATGCCTAAGAATGTGGTAGGCACATGATACATTTTTGTCACATGAAGGTCCCTCTGTGGTATAAATATGATTAGTTCATTTCCTTAATTTTTCAGTATAACACTTTTCATAAAACTGCATTTGCTAATGAAAGTTGAGCTGATACATTTAAAGGAAGCTTTGTTTTCCTCACTGCATGGTGAAACTGAAAAAGTATAGTGTGTGGTATAGTTATTACAACAGTCCATTTTTGAAAATAGTATTGATTAGGAAGGAGGTGCTTCTTCTTGAGAAAATGTACTAGGCGGGATCATTGAAAGCAGGTGAAATTAACTTAGAAGAAAAATTTTAACTACAGCTGACTTGAACAATATGGATTTGAACTGTGTGAATTCACTTGTACCTGTAATTTTTTAATAGTAAATACAGTGGTAAAGAATCTGCCTGCCAATGCAGGAGACGCAAGAGACTCAGGTTGAGGAAGATCCTGGGTCTAAATGATCCCCGAGAAGGAAATGACAGCACATTCCAGTATTCTTGCTTGGGAAATCCCATGGACAGAGGAACCTGGTGGGCTACAGTCTATGGGATCACAAAAGAGCCAGACACAACTTAGTGACTAAACAGCAACAACTGTGGAAACTTCTGTACTCTCACTGCTGGGGGAGGAGTTGGGGGCCTGGTTGACCCCTGGTGGGTGGGAACTAAGATCCGGAAAGTCTGTTGGCTCGGCCAAATAGAAAAAATACATAACCTATTTTTGTGATACTACATGATCCGCAGTTGGTTGCGTCTGGAAATGCCGAACCTGGGGTATAGAAGAACCCATTGTATGGACAATAAGTTATATGTGGATTTTTCACCGCATGAAAGGTCCTCGGCCCTGATCCCCTCATTGTTTCAGGGTCAACTGTACACTGAGATTTTTGTAACAAATAGAATATATGTATTGGTGGTGTTATCATTCTGTTTTGCTGGTGACATTTGTATCGCCTACTCACTTTGTTGAAACCCACACTCTTTTCTTTAGTGAACTACACTGACTCATACTTACTCTATATATACACTTGTCATCTCTCATTTGCAAGCAGGCCCTGCACACACACATGGAAGGCACTGCTAGCATTCCTTTCTCTTGAACAGAGATTAAGCCAGTGCTGTTTTATTCCTGAGGTTTCACTGAGTGAAATGCTAACACTAAAATTAAAAAAAAAACAAAAAACTTATTATGGGAAAATTTAAATGTTTCAAGAAGGTTAAAAAAAAAATGTAGGGAATTCCCTGGTGGTCTGGTGGTTAGGACTGTGTGCTTTCACTGCTGGGCCGGGTTCAGTCCCTGGTCAGGGAACTTAGACCCCACAAGCCTCTAAGTGCAGCCAAAAATAAAAATAAAAGTAAAAAATAAAGATTAAAAAGACTGACCATATGATGTGTTGGTGAAGTTGTGAAATAACTCACATTCTGTGTATACTGCAGTGGGAATTTCATAGACGCTGTTTTTCAGGTTGAGGTTATTCCCTTCTAGTTTGTCAAGTGTTTTTACTATGAAGGAGTGTTGAATTCTTTGGATGCTTTTTCTGCATCTGTTGAGATGATCATGTGGATTTTGTCCCTTATCATATCACAATGGTGTTTTATATTAATTGATTTTCAGATATAAATCAACCTTGCATTTTTGGAATTAATCCCACTTGGTCATAGTGTGTAATCATTTTTTATATGTTCAGTTCAGTCTCTCCATTGTGTCCGACTCTTTGTGACCCCATGAATCGCAGCACGCCAGGCCTCCCTGTCCATCACCAACTCCCGGAGTTCACTCAAACTCATGTCCATCGAGTCGGTGATGCCATCCAGCCATCTCATCCTCTGTTGTCCCCCTTTCCTCCTGCCCCCAATCCCTCCCAGCATCAGAGTCTTTTCCAATGAGTCAACTCTTCTCTTGAGGTGGGCAGAGTACTGGAGTTTCAGCTTTAGCATCATTCCTTCCAAAGAACACCCAGGACTGATCTCCTTTAGAATGGACTGGTTGGATCTCCTTGCAGTCCAAGGGACTCTCAAGAGTCTTCTCAGATTCTGTTTGTTAGTATCTTGTTTAGGATTTTTGCATGTATATTCATAAGAGCTATTTGTCTTTTATTTTCTGGTGACGTCTTTGGTTTTGGTATGAGAGCAATACATTATTATTGGTTAGTGTTCCTCAGTTGAGATGAATGTGTTTTTATTTCTCCCTTTATATTTGTGGTGTAACATATTTATGCATATATGTGTGTAATGCTGAATCACTCTTACATTCCTGTAATAAATCCCATATTGTCACAGAGTATAATCTTTTTAACATGTTGGATTCAGCTTGCTAATATTTGAGTGTTTTTACATCTGTATTCACAGGGGATATTGGTACCTAGTTTTCTTTTTTTGTGATGTCTTCAGCTGGCTTTGATATCAGAATAAAGCTGGCCTAATAGAATGAGTGAGGAGTGTCCCTACTCTCCTGCTTTTTGGAAGACTTTGTGTAGGAATAGTGTTAATTTTTCTTTAAATAGATGGTAGAATTTGTCACTAAAACCACCTAGCTTTTCTTTCTTGGAAGGTTTCTGATTATTGATCAGTCTCTTGTTATAACAAGTCTGTTTTGATTTTCTATTCTTACTGCATCAGTTTTGGTAGTTTGTGTCATTTTAGAAATTTGTACATTTTGTCTAGGTTATCAGGTTGGTTGTATAAAATGGTTCATGTGTGTGTGTGCTCAGTCTGACTCTTTTGTGACCCCATGGACTGTAGCCCACCAGTCTCCTCTGTCCATGGGATTTCCTAGGCAAGAATACTGAAGTGGGTTGCCATTTCCTTCTCCAGGAGATCTTCCTGACTCAGGGGTCAAATCTACATTTCTTGCTTGCCAGGCAGATTCTTTAACACTGAGCCACCTGGGAATCACAGAATTGTTCATAGCATTCCCTTATAACCTTTTTTATTTCTGTAAGACTTATGGTACTGACTTTTCTTTTACTCGTTTCTGTTTATTTCTTTGGCTGTGAGAGACTTAGTTGTGGCATACGGAATCTAGTTCCCTGACTGGGGATTGAACCTGGGCCTCTTGCATTGGGAATCGGAGTCTTAACCACTGGACCATCAGGAAAGTCCCTCTTTTACTCTTGATTTTAGTAATTTGTGTCTCTCTTTTTCTTCGTCAGTCCAGCTAAAAGTTTGTCAATTTTATCAACTTTAACATCATCTCATAAGTTTTGGTATTGTGTGTTTTCATTTTTATTCCTTTCAAAGTATTTTTAAAATTTTCTTTGTGATTTGTTCTTTGAGTCATTGGTTACTTAGAAATATGTTGTTAAATTTCAACATATTTGTGAATTTCTCAAATGCCTTTCTGTTACTAATGCGTAATTTCATTGTATTTGGTCAGAGATCATATTTTGTATGATTTCAATCCTTTTAAATTCACTTAGGCTTGTTTTACAGCCTAACATGTGGTCTGTCCTGGAAAATGTTACCTGTTCACTTCAGAAGAATGTGTATGCTAATGTTACTGGGTGGAAGATGCTATAGACGTCTCTCAGGTCTCATTAGGTTATAGTTGTTCGGGTCTTCTACTTCCCTTTTGATCTTTTACTTGTTGTTCTGTCCATTATTGGGCAATGGGTAGCTTTTGCTTCATGTATTTGGGGCTCTGTTTTTAGGTGCATGTGTTTGCTCGGTGTGTCTGACTCTTTGTGTTCCTTTGGCTCCTCTGTCCATGGGGATTTTCATACAAGAATATTGGAGTAAGTTGCCATTTCCTTCCTCAGGGGAACTCCCTACCCAGGGATCATACCTGCATCTCTCGAGTCTCCTGCATTGCAGGTAGATTCTTTACTGCTGAGGCATTGCTAAGTCACTTCAGTCGTGTCCGACTCTGTGCTGAGGCATTGGGGAAGCCCATAAAGGTGTATTTGTTGTTGTTGTTCAGTCGCTCAGTTGTGCCTGATGCTTCGTGACCCCATGGACTGCAGCATGCCAGGCTTCCCTGTCCTTCACCATCTCCCTGAGTTTGCTCAAACTCGTATCCATTGAGTCAGTGATACCATCCAACCATCTCGTCCTCTGTTGCCTCCTTCTCCTCCTGCCTTCAGTCTTTCCCAGCACCAGGGTCTTTTCCAGTGAGTCAGTTCTTCGTATCAGGTGGCCAAAGTATTGGATCTTCAGCTTCAGCATCAGTCCTTCCAATGAATATTCAGGGTTGGTTTCCTTCAGGATTGACTGGTTTGATCTCCTTGCAGTCCAGGGGACTCACAAGGGTCTTCTTCAACACCACAGTCCAAAGGCATCAATTCTTCAGTGCTCAGCCTTCTTTATGGTCCAGCTGTCACATCCGTCATGACTACTGGAAAAACCATAGCCTTGACTAGACAGACCTCTGTTGACAAAGTAATGTCTCTGCTTTTTAATATGCTGTCTAGGTTTGTCATAACTTTTCTTTCAAGAAGAAAGTGTCTTAATTTCGTGGCTGCAGTCACCATTCAGAATGATTTTGGAGCCCAAGAAAATAAAGTGTGTCACTGTTTCCATTATTTCCCCATCTATTTGCCATGTAGTGATGGGACTGGATGCCATGATCTTGGTTTTTTTAATGTTTAGTTTAAGCCAATTTTTTCACTCTCCTCTTTCATCAAGAGGCTCTTTAGCTCCTCTTCACTTTCTGCCATGGGTTGGTGTCATCTGCATATCTGAGGGTATTGATATTTCTCCTGGCAATCTTGATTCAGCTTGTGCTTCATCCAGCCTGGCATTTTACATGATGTATTCTGCAGATAAGTTAAATAAGCAGGGTGACAATATACACTCTTGATGTACTCTTTTCCCAGCTTGGAACCAGTCCATTGTTCCATTTCTGGTTCTAATTGTTACTTCTGGACCTGCATACAGGTTACTCAGGAGGCAGGTAAGGTGGTCTAGTATTCCCATCTTTTAAGAATTTTATACAGTTTGTTGTGACTCACACAGTCAAAGGATTTAGTGTAGTCAGTGAAGTAGAAGTAGATGTTTTTCTGGAATTCCCTTGCTTTTTCTATTATCCAGTGGATGTTGGCAATTTGATCTCTGGTTCCTCTGTCTTTTCTAAATCCAGCATAAACATCTGGAAGTTCTTTGTTCACGTACTATTAAAGTCTAGCTTGGAGAATTTTGAGCATTTGCTAGCATGTGAAGTGAGTGCAATTGTGCAGTAGTTAGAACATTCTTTGACATTGCCTTTCTTTGGGATTGGAATAAAAACAGACCTTTTCCAGTCCTGTGGCCACTGCTGAGTTTTCCAAATTTGCTGGCATATTGCGTGCATCACTTTCACAGCATCATCTTTTAGGATTTGAAATAGCTCAGCTGGAATTCCATCACCTCCACTAGCTTTGTTCATAGTGATACTTGGTATATATTTTTGATTGATTGACTCTTTTACATTTTAAAATGTTCCTCTTTATCCCTAGACTTATTTTATTTTTTAATTGCTTTTCAATGTCTGTATTGAATTTGTTACAGTGTTTCTTCCTTTTTTTTAATGTTTTGTTTTTTTGGCCCTGAGGCACATGGGATCTTAGCTACCTGACCGGGATTGAACCCTCACCCCCTGCATTGGAAGGTGAAGTCTTAACCACTGGACAACCAGGAAAGTCTTCTAGACTTATTTTTAAGTTTGTTTTGTCTGATATTAGTAAATCTACTCTAGCTGTCTTTTGGTTGCTCTTTGTATGGTATGTCTCTTTTTATCTTTTTACTTGCAACCTATTTTTATCCTTGAATCCAAAATGTATCTCCTGTAGATAGCATATTGTTGGAGCATGTTGTTTATCCAGTTTCACAACCTGACTTTTTAAAAATGTAACTTTATTCATTTTATTATTTTTGACTGCTGGATCTTTGTTGCCCCACAGGCTTTTCTCTTGTGGTGGCAAGTGAGGGCTCCTCTCTGATTGGAGGTGTGCAGGCTTCTCACTGTGGGGGCTTCTCTTGTTGAAGGGCACAGGCTCTAGGATGTGTGTGGGCTCAGTAGTTGCAGTCCCTGGGCTCTAGAGCAGAGGCTCAGTGGTTGTGGCTCATGGGCACAGTTGCTCCACAGCAAGTAGGATCTTCCTGGATTAGGGACTGAACCCATGTCTCCTGCATGGGCAGGTGGATTCTTTATCACTGAATTACCAAGGAAGCCCATGATCTCTAACTTCTGTCTGTACTGTTTCATCTGTTCATGTTGAATGTTAATATTTATATAGTTGGATTTGTATCTGTCATTTTACTTTTTGTTTACTGTATGTCGTTTTTTTTTTGCTCCTCTGTTCCTTTTTTTCTATTTTTTGTTAAGTGAATATTTTATAGTGTAATATTTTAGTTACTTTAATGATTTTTCCCAGTATTTAAAAAATTGATTTCTTAGTGGTTGCTCTCAGAATCAGTTTCAGATTAATTCTAAATTAATTTCAGTGAGATTCATAAATATTCTATATAGAAGGCCTTCTGCAATGAACAGTGAGTAAAAATAGAGGAAAACAATAGAAGGGGAAAGACCAGAGATCTTTTCAGGAAAATTGGAAATACCAAGGGAACATTTCATGTAAAGGTGGGCACAATAAAGGACAGAAACGGTTGAGACCTAGCAGAAACAGAAGAGATCAAGAAGAGATAGAAAGAATACACAGAGGAACTGTACAAAAAAGATCTTAATGAACCAGATAACTGTGATGGTGTGGTCAGTTACCCAGAGCCAGACATTCTGAAGTGTGGGGTCAGGTGGGCCTTAGGAAGCATTACTGTCAATAAAACTAGTGGATGCAATGGAATTTCAGTGGAGCTATTCAAAACTCTAAAAAATGATGCTATCAACGTGTTGCACTCAATATGTCAGCAAATCTGGAAGACCCAGCAGTGGCCACAGAACTGGAAAAAGTCAATTCTCATCCCAGTTCCCAAGAAGGGCATTACTAAGGGATGTTCAAACCATCAGACAGTTGTACTTGTCTCCGTGCTAGGAAGGTCATGCTTAAAATCTTGCATGCTAGGCTTCAGCATTATATGAACCAAGAACCTTGAGATGGCCCATCTGGGTTTAGAAAAGGCAGGGGAACCAGAGATCAAATTGCCAACACTTTCTGGATCACAGAGAAAGCAATGGAATTCCAGAAAAACATCTACCTCTGTTTCAATTATGCTAAAACCTTTGACCATGTGGATCATAACAAACTATGGAAAGCTCTTAAAGAGATGGCTATTTAGACCATCTTACCTGCCTCCTGAGAAATCTGTATGTGGGTCAGGAAGCAACAGTTAGAACCCTGTATGGAATGACTTGATTGGTTCAGGACTGAGAAAGGAGTACTGATAGGGCTATCTGTTGTCACCCTGTTTGTTTAACTTATACACTGAACACATCATGAGAAATGCCAGACTGGGTGAGTTATAAGCTGGAATCAAGATATGTGGGAGAAGCATCAACAACCTCAGATACATGGTTGATACCACTCTGTTGGCAGAAAGTGGAGAGGAACTAAAGAATCTCTTGATGAGAATGAAGGAAGAGAGTGAAAAAGTCAACTTAAAACCAAATATTAAAAAACTAAGATCATGGCACCTGGTCCCATTACTTCATGGCAAATAGAAGGGGAAAAGGTGGAAGCAGTGACAGATTTCCTCTTTTGGGGGTCTAAAATCACTGCAGATGGTGACTACAGCCGTGAAATCAGAAGATGATTGCTTCTTGGCAGGAAGGCCGTGACACAACTAGACAGTGTGTTGAAGAGCAGAGACACCACTCTACTGACAAAGGTCCATATAGTCAAGGCTACGTTCTTCTCAGTAGACATGTACAGGTGTGAGAGCTGGATTGCAAAGATGGTAGAGCACCAAAGAATTGATGCCTTTGAACTATGGTGTTGAGAGTCCCTTGGACAGCAGGAAGATCAAACCAGTCAGTCAGTCTTAAAATCAACCCTGAATACTCACTGGAAGGACTGATACTGAAGCTGAAGCTCCAGTATTTTGGTCACCTGATGCGGACAGCTGACTCATTGGAAAAGTCCCTGATGCTGGGAAAGACTGAGGGAAGAAGAAGAGGGCATCAGAGTAGGAGATGTGACTGGATGGCATCACTGATGCAAGGGACATGAACTTGGGCAAACTCCAGGAGATGGTGAGGGACAGGGAAGCCTGGCCTGCTGCAGTCCACGGAATCACAAAGAGTCGGACACTACTGGGTGACTGAACAATAACAACATAGCTCTAGTCCCTCTTTTGTGCTGTTATTTTATATCTTACATCTATATATGTTACAAATCCAACAATACGTTGTTAAAATTCTTACCACATATAGTTTTTTATTTTCCAAAGAAGCTGAGGGAAGGAAAGCAAGTATATTTATAGAGTTTGTTATGTTAGCCTTATTTACCATTTATAAATCTCTTCATTTGATGCTGAGTTTTTGGTTGTGTTGTTTTTTTATTCCATTACAGCTTTGCTCCCACATTTGTGCTGTTATTTTCAAATATATTTCTATAGTTGAAATATATATTGTCAGTACAGTTATGTACATGTTGTCTTCTGCAGTTGCTTTTTAAATCAGTAAAGGAAGAAAGATGCATTTATACTGTCTTAAAAAAAAATCTTGTATTTAATTGTGCCAGGTCTTACTTGCCCTGACATGTGAAATCTTTAATTGTGGCATGTAGGATCTAGTTTCCTGACTAGGGATAGAACCTGGGCCCCCTCCATTGGGAAGAGTGGAGTCTTAGCCACTGGACCACCAGGGAAGTCCCTATAGTGTCTTTTATAGTTACATAGTTATCTTTCCTGGTGTCTGTGTGTGTGTGTTCATATTGCCATCTGGGCACGCTCTTATGAAGGACTTCCATTCATAGTTCTTTTAGGACTGGTCTGCTGTTAACAGTTCTCTCAGCTTTTGTTTATCTGCAAGTGTCCTTATTTTACCGTCATTTTTCGAGAGAGAGCTTTGTTAGTTATGAGATTCTTGGTTGGCAGTTTTTTCTTTTAGCACTTTGACTGTATCATCCCATTGCCTTTTGGCCTGCGTTTTTGCTGATGATAAGTCGGCTGTTAATCTCAGTGGGATCCCCTTGTATGTGGTTTCCCCCACCCCACCCTCTTGTTGCTTTCAAGATTTTCCTTTTGTCTTTCCTTATTTTACTGCGTTGTGTCTGGGAATGGATTTCTTTGTGTTTATTCTTCTTATAGTTTATTGATTATCTTAGATGTTTAAATTAATGTTTTTCATCAGATTAGGGAAATTTTAGCCATTTAAAAAATATTCTTTCTTCTTTCTCTTCTTTCTCTGCTTTACTTTGGTACTCCCATCACGTGTATGTTGGTATGCTTAATGGCGTTCACATTTTTCTGAAGCTCTGTATATTTCCTTCATTCTTTTTTCTCTCTGTTGTTTGGATTATATTTTTCTGTTGGTCTGTGTTTAAGTAGTCTGTCCTCTGTCAGTTTATATTTGCTGCTGAGATCCTTTGATGAGTTTTCATTTCTGTTGTTGACTTTTCAGCTCCAGAATTCCAACTTCGTTGTTTTTATAATTTCTCTCTCTGTGTCACAAATATTTTATTAGACACTGTCATCGTGCCTTCTTTCACTACTTTGAGCATGGTGTTCTTTAGTTCTGTGAACACAGTACTTTGAAGTCTTTGTTAACTCCACCCGCTAGGTCCTCTCACAGGGCCTGTTTCTTTTCCTGTGTTTGGGTCAGAGTCTCCTATTTCTTTGCCTGTCTCGTAATTTGTTGATGTGGTTGAAAACTGGAAAATTCAGACAGTATAGACAGTATATTGTATTAACTCTGGATACTTAAACCTACCACCGCCCCACCATCCTCTGGGGCTTATTTTTGTGCTTGTTAATTAATGGCTTGGCTGTACTATTTTAATCAAGTGTATTTATTTTCCTTACAATGTGAAGTCTCTGCTGTGGCTTCTCAGAGGGCACAGTCTTGGCACAGAGTCACTCTGGGATGACTTTCCCTGATCTCTCTGTTAAGTTTTCTGCCCATCTGGGCATCACACTCAGATATTAGACTCCAGTAATTGCTGACTGGTTGCTTTATTGTTTTCAACAATACCCAGGGGCATAAGTTGTTTCACAGTCTGATTCAGTTAAATATGGTCCCTTTTCCAGTGGTAGATTTTTTCCCCCCTTATGCAAGTGATTTGATGAGGCAGTATGTTTGGATGAAACTTGCAGGAGTGAGGAAAGTAGGATAGGGAAGAGATCAGTAAATCTGTGGGTTCAGCTTCAGTGTGGACTCAGCCTGATTCCAGGAGAAGCTCTGGAGTTAGAATGATACCACAAAGTTGTTGCACTTTGAGGCACTGAAGCTGAACTTTTACTCCCACCTCCAGCAATCCTTCATTGGCTACAGGCTGCCCCAAGAGTGTGTGTGCTGGCAGGGGGGACATACCTTCCCAGGCATTATTGGGCAGAGTGCCTCCCACTTGCAGGTCTCCAGAGAAGAGGGTAGCTATGAGCCCTTAGCTGCTGGGAGGTGAATAAGCACCACCAGGGATCTACTATACACCCCAGCAGCTAGAATACATTAGATCACACTTAGTAAATTTGAAGGAATAAATGGACAAAATTTTCATTTATCTTTCTATTTCATGAGCTTCCCTTGTGGCTCAGCTGGTAAAGAATCCACCTGTAATGTGGGAGACCTGGGTTTGATCCCTGGGTTAGGAAGATCCCCTCGAGGAGAGAAAGGCTACCCACTCCAGTATTCTGGCTTGGAGAGTTTCTTAATGATTTTTCTAGTGGATTCAATACCCTGATCTCCCCAGTCTTGACTTTTAAATGTTACTTAAAAATTGTGGTAAAATGTATGTAACATAAAATTTATCTTTTTAAATGTACAATTTATGTCATAAAATACATTCACGTTGCTCTGCAACCATCGCCACCATCCATCTCCAGGACTTTTTCTTCTTTCCAAACTGAAACTGTACACGTTTAAATAGTAACTCCCCATTGTCCCTTCCTGCCAGCCCCTTGTAGCTGCCATCATACTTTCTAGAATATGATTGCTTTAGATAACTCATATAAGTGGAATCATATAATTGTCCTTCTGTGATTGGCTTGTCTCACTTAACATTATGTCATCAAGGTCCATGCATGCATGTTGTAGCTGTGTCAGAATTTCCTTCCTTTTCGAGGCTGGATAATGTTTCGTTATATATACGTACTACTTTTTGTTCATCCATTATTTGTTTGCTCAGATTGCTTCCAACTTTTGACTGTTGTGAATGCTGCTGTGAACATGATGTACAAATATGTGTTTGAGTGCAGTGTTAGTTTTTCAGGCCAGTCTCTGAGGTTTGTTCTGATTACAAGAGGACTCTTCACATTTTCTGTGGTTCTTCTTGGTAAACTGACTGATTATATAACCTCTCCCTATTCACCAGGGAGGAGGGCACAATTCTTGAGGTGCTGTGTCCCCCCTTTGCCTGGCAAAGTAATAAAGCCATTCTTTCTCCTGGCTACAAGATGAAAGTGAAAGTTGCTTACGGTGTCCAAAATCTCTGCAACCCCATGGACTGTAGAGTCCATGGAATTCTCCAGGCCAGAATACTGGAGTGGGTAGCCTTTCCCTTCCCCAACCCAGGGATCAAACCCAGTTCTCCCACACTGCCCGTGGATTCTCTACCAGCTGAACCACCAGGGAAGCCCACAAGATGAAATAGAGCTTAATAAGGCTAGTCCACTAGGCAGAGTGTCAGTTCACATTGTGCCACAGGCAGAGCCTGAGGCAATACGGAAGGGTTCCCTGGTTTAGGGACGGAACCCTTCCCTGGTGGCTCAGAGGATAAAGCTCTGCCTGCAATGCGAGAGACCTGGGTTTGGTCCCTGGGTTGGGAAGATCCCCTGGAGAAGGAAATGGCAACCCACTCCGGCATTCTTGCCTGGAGAATCCCATGGACATAGGAGCCTGGTGGGCTACAGTCCATGGGGTCACAAAGAGTTGGACACAACTGAGCGACTTCCCTTTCTTTCTTTTCTCTGGTTTTGTTCATGTGAGCTCTGTAGTGGTAAAGAGCCTGCCTGCCAAGCAAGACTTGGGTTTATCCCTGGGTTGGGAAGATCCCCTGGAGGAAGGCATTGCAACCCATGCCAGTATTCTTGCCTGGAGAATCCCATGGACAGAGAAGCCTGGTGGACTATAGTCCAGAGGGTCACAAAGAATTAGACACAACTGAAGTGACTTAGCACAGCTGGTCAAAAGTACTGATACACATATATCAACAAGCAAACGTTAAACCATATAGCTCAGTGTCTCTTGCATTTAGAAGTGTTTGATTTTTAATTGCCTGCTTTTCTTTAAGTCAGTTAAATAGAGCTGTTTTGTAAATTAATGTAAATGCAACAGTGTCCAAAGGCAAAGACACATTCTGAGACATACATGTATCCAAACAGACACAAGGCTTCCCTGGTGGGTCAGCCTGTAAAGAGCCCACCTGCAGTGCAGGAGAATACCTGCAATGCAGGAGACCTGGGTTCGATTGCTAGGTTGAGAAGATCCCTCTGAGAAGAAAATGGAAACCCACTCCAGTATTCTTGCCTGGAAAATCCCATGGACAGAAGAACCCAGCTGTCTACATCCACGGGGTCACAAGAGTTGGACACAACTTAGAGACTAAACTACTATCACTCAGACACATCATGAAATCTCATAGCTTCGTTTCCCATACTTAGTCATGAATCAGTAATCACAGTATAAAACTCACTAGTTTATAATAACAGTTGGAATAAGTAAAAATTTTTAAAGGCTTCTTTTCCTGTTCCGCCCCCCCCCTCAATTTCAGGAATTAGAGATGGTCTAAATAAGTGACCCTGAGAGCCATGGTCTCGAGGCACAGGGGGAGAAAAACATTTTCTCCTAGTTGGACAGTTTGCAGAAAGTTTTAATTTATTTTCTTTGGAGTCAAAAGAATATTGTGGCCACACAGTCAAAAGTCACTTTTCGTTTTCTTTGGTCATAGTTTTGAAGTAGGAGAGAAGTAGGCAGGACACAGCTTTTGAAAGCATGACATAGTCCAAGGATACAACATAAGCTGATTAGAATCAAAGGGGTCCAAGATGGTAGACAAGTCACTTTGACTAGACCTTGATCCTCAATTAGCAAGCTAAATAACACATCCAGAGGTGCCGTGACAGTTCTAGTTCAGTTCAGTTCATTTCAGTTGCTCAGTCGTGTCCGACTCTTTGCGACCCCATGAATCGCAGCACGCCAGCCCTCCCTGTCCATCACCATCTCCCGGAGTTCACTCAGACTCACGTCCATCGAGTCTGTGATGCCATCCAGCCATCTCATCCTCGGTCGTCCCCTTCTCCTCCTGCCCCCAATCCCTCCCAGCATCAGAGGCTTTTCCAATGAATCAACTCTTCGCATGAGGTGGCCAAAGTACTGGAGTTTGAGCTTTAGCATCATTCCTTCCAAAGAAATCCCAGGGCTGATCTCCTTCAGAATGGACTGGTTGGATCTCCTTGCAGTCCAAGGGACTCTCAAGAGTCTTCTCCAACACCACAGTTCAAACGCATCAATTCTTTGGCGCTCAGCTTTCTTCACAGTCCAACTCACATCCATACATGACCACAGGGAAAAACCATAGCCTTGACTAGACGGACCTTTGTTGGCAAAGTAATGTCTCTGCTTTTCAATGTGCTGTCTAGGTTGGTCATAACTTTCCTTCCAAAGGGTAAGCGTCTTTTAATTTCATGGCTGCAGACACCATCTGCAGTGATTTTGGAGCCCCCCAAAACAAAGTCTGACACTATTTCTACTGTTTCCCCATCTATTTGCCATGAAGTGATGGGACCAGATGCCATGATCTTCGTTTTCTGAATGTTGAGCTTTAAGCCAACTTTTTCACTCTCCTCTTTCACTTTCATCAAAAGGCTTTTGAGTTCCTCTTCACTTTCTGCCATAAGGGTGGTGTCATCTGCATATCTGAGGTTATTGATATTTCTCCCGGCAATCTTGAATCCAGCTTGTGCTTCTTCCAGCCCAGTGTTTCTCATGATGTACTCTGCATAGAAGTTAAATAAGCAGGGTGACAGTTCTACTGCTGCTGCTAAGTCGCTTCAGTCGTGTCCAACTCTCTGAGACCCCATAGACGGCAGCCCACCAGGCTCCCCCGTCCCTGGGATTCTCCTGGGAAGAACACTGGAATGGGTTGCCATTTCCTTCTCCAGTGACAGTTCTAAGGCATCATCAAAAGACCAAAAGCTGGGTGGTGGCCCAGCTCCTGGAAATCTCCACCCCTTCCCTAAAATAGTTTGACTAATCCTCTCATTCACCGTTGTCGTTGTTCATTAGCTCTGTCGTGGACTGCAGCACACCAGGCTTCCCTGTCCTTCACCGTCTCCCAGAGGTTGCTCAAACTCATGTCCGTTGGGTCAGTGATATCATCCAACCATCTCATCCTCTGTCGTCCCCCTTCTTCTCCTGCCTTCAGTTTTCCCCAGCATCAGGGTCTTTTCTAATGAGTTGGCTCTTCACATCAGGTGGCCAAAGTATTGGAGCATCAGTCCTTCCAATGAATATCCAGGGTTGATTTCCTTTAGAATGGACTGGTTGGATATGCTTGCAGTCCAAGGGACTCTCAAGAGTCTTCTCCAGCACCACAGTTCAAAAGCATCAATTTTTGGCATTCAGCCTTCTTGATGGTCCAACTCTCATATCTGTACATAACCACTGGAAAAATAACAGCTTTGACTTGTAGTACAGACCTTTCTTGGCAAAGTGATGTCTCTGCTTTTTAATATATGCTGTCTAGGTTTGTCATGGCCTTCCCTGATGGCTCAGTGGAAAAACTCCACCTGCCAAGCAAGAGATGTGGGTTTGAGCCTGGGAAATCCCATGGATAGAGGGACCTGGCAGGCTACAGTCTATGGGAACATGAAGAGTTGGACATGACTTGGTGACTAAACAAAAACATAAGATTTGTCATAGCTCTCCTTCCAAGGAGCAAGCATCTTTCAATTTCATGGCTGTAGTTTCTGTTCGCAGTGATTTTGGAGCCCAAGAAAATAATATCTGTCAATGCTTCATACTTTTTCCTCTTCTTTTTGCCATGAATTGACGGGACCCGATGCCATGGTCTGTAGAGAAGAAAATGAGACCAAACTCGGAGAAACAGGGAGTCAGTCAAGTTAAATGTATGTTGCCACTTGGGTTTTCCTCCTAGGAGACCTTTAAAAACGAAAGCGGGGGTACTTCCCTGGAGGTCCAGTGGTTAAAAATCGGCTTTGCAATGCAGGGGACGCCAGTTCAGTGATCCCTCATGCCATGGGGCAACGAAGAGCCTGAGTTCTGCAGCCAGGACCCAGCGCAGCCAAAATAAATAAAAATCTAAAAAGAAAAAGGAAGAGTTCCCTGGTGGCCTAGTAGTTAGAATTCTGCACTTTCACTGCAAAATCAATCCCTGGTTGTGGAACCAAAAAAAATAACAAAAACCTCAAGCAGAGGTGAAGGTCTCTGGCAGTGCAGTTTCCTGTTTCTGCCCAGTGAGTCCACTGGGAATTTTGATGAACCCTCCAAAACTATTACAAGATAATTTTAAAAAAATGATAAAATTATGCTCCACATGCAGATAGTGAAAGAAAGAAAGAAAGAAAGTGAAGTCGTTCAGTCATGTCCGACCCTTTGCGTGGGATTTTCCAGGCAAGAATACTGGAGTGGGTTGCCATTTCCTTCTCCAGGAGATCTTCCCAATTCAGGGATTGAACCTGGGTCTCTTGCTTTGTAGGCAGACACTTTACCGTCTGAGCCACCAGGGAGGTCATACAGGTAGTAAATTAATGCATTCCAAAGATTTTATTTAACTTATTAAATAATGAGGGAACCATTAATATGTTACAACTGTTTCAAAGGCAACGGCAGAAAATGATATTGGCCTGTGAGATTGTTGAAATAGATTTATCAATAGGCATATAATTGGTCAGTATCTGCAGGGCAATAATCAGTTGCATTCCACTGATAAAAGTGTGTTACATTTCTATGGGCAAGAATAACTTGCATCACTATCAGTTTCCAGCAATTTACAGAAATGTAAAACGGTTCAAAGACAACGAAAGCCACAGATAATCTAGAAGGATGTGCTGGATGGAACATTTAGTGATTGTTTTCTATTATTCAAAATATTTCAAAATTTTCAAAATTATTAAAAATATTTTGCAATTCTTGCCACTGGTTGGAAATATTTTAAAATTTTCTCTTTTACTATGCTGATGTCTTGCAAAAGTTTTTATGAAAATAAAATTCATCAATCTTTCCTTTTTGCTTTAAAGTTTTCCATGCTGCTAGGTTATAGGGAAATCCACTCATGTTTTCTTTTGGTAATTGTATGATTTTATTTTTTACTTTCACATTTCTGATCTTTTTGAATTTTCCTGGAGTATGATATGCTTTTGTCTTTATTTTAATATGGCAAACCAGCTAGCTATCTTAACACTTCTTATTAAAAAGTATATCTTTTTCACAGTGATTTAAGATGCTGCTGGTATCATTTACTAAATTTTTATATGTGGTGGATCTATCTCAGATTTTTTTATCCTGTTCATTATCTACATGTTTATTCATGTGCTGTATACCATTATAACATAATATGCTTGAATTTATTAATACATTGTTTTTGAAATAGTCCTGTCTTCATAGAATAAATCACATTTGTGTCATAGTGAATTGCTCTTTTAGTGTGCTGTTGAATTCTGTTTGTGCGTATGCTTTTCAAGATTTTTTTTTTTTGCACTGATATTCATAAGTGACATGGGCTAGTTTTTTTGGTGCGGTTTCCCCACTCTGGTACTCTTGCCTAGAAAATCCCATGGCCGGAGAAGCCTGGTGGGCTACAGTCCATGGGGTCACAAAGAGTCGGACACGACTGAGCAACTTGACTTTCACTTTTCCTCACATCATTGAATCAATGTTGTGCTCATCTCATTAAATAAAATTAGAAGTTTTCTTTCTTCTCCTGTGCTTTAGAATAGTATAATTAGCATTGATTATTATTTAATCTTTAAAGGTTTGTTAGAATTACCTGATGAAATCAGGTGCCTCTTATTTTTCCTGTGTGAGCATCTTAACTCGTTTCTCTTGTTTTTTCTGTTAATAGTTGGTTTCGTCTAGAGAGTCAGTAAGTTGTATTCTTTTGAATTATCCATCTCTTCAAATTTATTTGAGTAGAGTTGTGTAATGTAGTCTCATGTTAAAATTTCCTTCAGTTTTTGATGGCTTGTTTTATCCCCCTTGTCAGTTCTGATTTAGAATACAGTATTTGTGATTTCACTCATTTTTTTCCTTGTCAGGTTTGTTAGTAGTTGATCTATTTTGTTGACTTAAAAAAAAACAATCTGTCTCAGAATTTATTCAGTCCAGTAGTTTATTTTCTAAGTCATTCCTTTCTGCCTTTATATGTAATGATTTATTTCTTCTGATTTATTTTATTCTTTTTCTAGCTTTTTGTGTTTTGTACTTGATTCATTCATTTTGTTTTATTGAGATAATTATTTAATGCTGTTAATTTTTCTCTGGTGACTGATCTAGCTGTATTTCATATATTCTGATATTTTTTCTCATTGCTATTTTAAAGAAATTCTGCTTTATTTTTGTATTTTCAGTTTGATCCAACAGCTTTTTAAATAGTATGTTTTTAAAAAATTTCCAGATGTGAAGTCTTTTTTATTAAAAAAAAAAGGCTTTTAATTTTTAATTTTATTTCACTACAGTTAGGTAAATCTATTTTCACTAAATCCTATTCTTTGGAATTCATTGAGGTTTTACTATTTGTGGCTTAATATATGGTTAGTTTTCATCAGTGTTTCATGTACTCTTAAAAATAAAGCATATTCTTTTTTATATTTGAGTTCTCATTTTCACACAGAGTCTATTAAATAGGTCGGTTCTGTCTTTTTTCTTTCTTGAACTGAGAGAGGTGTGTTACTGTCCCATTTTATTAATTTGTTACTCACTTCCTACATCTCTTAGAGTTTGTGTTTTATGAACATTGTGGCTAAAGTTTTGGGTACAATATACATTATATCTATATCTTGAACTGTAGTTTTTAGCATAGAGTATACAGGTTATAAGTATAAAGCTCAATTTATTTTCTGTTTTGTTTTCCATGATGAATGGTGGTTTTTGTTGTTTTGTTTTTGGCTGTTTTGCTGAGAAGTCAATCTTAAGTGAATTTCTCCTTAATTATAGATTAAAACTGCTGTAAAGGATTTTGGTAGCATGTATAGATGGGAGAGCTTAGGTTATTAGGCAAACTGCCCTTTAGATCTGCTATAGACGGTTTGATATTTTTGTTGAATTTTCTAAATTTTTCTGGGGAAATAGTCCACCTCTGCATACATTAATCTGCTTACTTGCTTAAGCTTTTTGAATTAAATTACTTGGCAATTCAATTTGTTACCCTAGAGGAGAAATTTAATTTATATGTATCAGGTGTTTTCCATTTCTCATCTTTAGCTTTTTACCAAGTAGCACAAAAGTCAACAGGAAGAGACATCTTGGTCAGGAGTGTAAAAACAGGAAGGAGGAAGTCTATTGCAAATCTGTGTTAGCTGATTATCAATTCAGATTTCACCATAGAGGATGTCCATTAACGATCATCCTTGGGCTGTGTTGTTAACCAGAATTTCAGTGAGTGTTAATGTCAGTATTACAGAATGTCAGTCCTGGTTATAGGAAGTAATGTTAACGAACAGACTGCACTAGGCCCTTCCCTCAGCATGGAAACAGGATACCATTAGTGAGAGCAAGTTCGAGAAATTGCACATAGAGGAAAACAAGGCAAGTAAAATAGAACATCAAAAATATAGAGGAAATCATCTTTATTTTTTTGCCTGTGTTTGATCTTGATGCTTTGATTGGTTGTATGATCCTTTAAGATATGAGTGTATCCTTTTTTAAAAAATTAGGGTATGTCAGCTCTGTCATTTAAAATATTGTTTGACAGAATACTTTCAACTGAATTAAAGGAAGCACCTGGACATTATTTACTAAAGTGTTCTAAGAGCACATGTAGCAAACTAGATAAAATATTTAATGGGAAAAGAGTGAATATTTTGTGAACAAGAAATCTTTTTTAGCATTCTTTGGTGAAAGAAGTTAAATTCTGTTTATACATTTCTATGTTTATACACTTCTGGAGTTGCTAAAAGTTCTGTTACTCTGTAGCTACAAGATACCTACTTGATTTAGTTACCCAACAGTGGTATTTTAGGATATTTAACTTATCCTGAGTTCTTTACTTGGCCATGCAATATTGTGGAAGTTTTAAAGAAGTTAAAAGTGGTGTATAAAAGCTAGATGGCATTATATTATTATTTTTTTTTATTATTACTCTAGAGGCCTGTTTGACATTTTCTTTTCCTCAAACATCTGTTTACTTAAACTTCGCCTTTATTTCTGAATTATTTTGAAATAAATACGCTTCCCAGCATTTTATATATCATGGCACAGATAGAAAGTTAGAGTGAGGGTTGAGATGACTGTTGCTGTGGTATACCTGCAACCTATTCATTTGGGAAGACATGCTCCAATATGTTAGTCAGATAAGGGGGTTTGTCAACTCCTCATAATTGTAAGAAGATGTGTGTATAGGTGTATGCGTGCATGTATGTCTTAGTTAAAGATTTTTTGTTTTAGTTTTAAGTACCAAACCAACTTAAGAAAAAAAAAAAAAAGTTACCGGGTATCCCACAGAACTACTTCTCAAAAGACTGAAACAAAGAAGTAGAAGACCATATTTCTGTTTCTCCAGCTTCATTCTTCTTCTTTATTCTCTGAGGTCTGGCCTTCTCTGCTTCTCTTTGCCCTTGAGGAGGATGACCACATACAGCTTCCTTGTGTCATAAGCTGACTGTTTCTGAATTCTGCTTCAAAATTTCTGAAAGAATGTGTCTGATTGAACTAACTCAGATCAGCTGTTCACCTCTGGTGCTCTGCAGTACGATGAGAAGAGGTTGTACTGCTCGTCCAGCGTTGTGAATGGTCAGGAGTTTTCAGAGACAAAGAATATATGCAGTTGTGTTTGTGCACTTTTCTTGGGAGAAGATCTGTAACTTTTATTAAAATCATAGAAGAGTCTTGCTACTTCCAGACCCCTGCCTAGAGAAAATCAATAACTACTCTTAAGAGTTAGAATAGAATTCCCACCGTGTTCAACAGGTATCCTTTGTATCAGTTAAACTGTTTGTCTTTTTCACAAGGCTGTCTTTTTTTCTTGGCTGTATCATGATTAAATTCCTTCCTCCTTATTTCTCCACTTACTCAATTGCCTACCTATCACTGAATTCCCTTCTTAGGTCGTATTTCCTTTATGAAATCTTGGCATCTCAGAGCACTGCATTCTATGTGGAGGTATATAATTATATATACACACACTCATATATGTATATTTTCTGTGTCTGAATTCTTATAGCATGGATTTTTAAAAAATGCTACACAGTGTTATTTAGTTGTATGTCTTAATATGTATATTTTATTTATTTCTTGTGTGGCTGTGTTGCACAGCTTTCAGGATCTTAATTCCCCAACCAGGGATTGAATCTGGGCCATCTAGTCAAAAGTACTGAGCCCTAACCACTGGACCATAGGGAATTCTGAATTCTTTAAATAAATGTCTTAAATGTAGGCCTAATCTAATAGTCAGTGAGGCCTATTATTGTCATGCATCCCTGATTAGTTCCAACTCTGTTATATAGCATAATGCCATGGGTACAATAGACTCTCAGTAAACACTTTTTGAATTGAATTAATGAAAAACAAGAACCTTCATTATAGAAAACTTGAATATCTAGAATAGGAGAAAAAAATAACTTTTTTCCTACTGCTTAAGGATAATCAAAACTCTAGTCATTTTTAATATTAGAAATGACATGCTACTTGTTGAATATTTATTGGTTATGATATTTAACATTTTAGATGTTGAATTTTGTTAAATGTTTGATAATGAAGTCTCATCCTGTTTTCTCTGTTTGATTGTCTTCTAATTGTTACACATTTAGGTGGTTCTTATTTTTTTTGTGAAAGAAAATAATTTCTTAGGATCTTTGTTCCTGGAATTGAAAATAATCAAGTAGTAGATAATAGGTAATAGGGCTTCCCAGATGGCTCAGTGGTAAAGAATCCACCTGCCAGTAAAGGAGATGCAGGGGATACAGATTCGATCCCTGGGTCAGGAAGAGCCTCTGGAGTAGGAAATGGCAACCTGTTCCAGTATTCTTGCCTGGAAAACACGACTGAATGAGCACACAGACACGCACAAATACAGCTAACATTTTTGAATATTTACTATATGCCACTGTTTAAAATACTTGTTTCTGTTATTTCATTTAATCTTCATAAGATGCAAATGAGATACCCATTTTGCAGATGAAGAAACTGAGGTAGAGAAAGATTAGGTCATTTACCCTAGGTTCTCAGGAAGTGGTGAGCTAGATGTAGAACATAGGCTATTTGGCTTCTGAGCCTTTGCCTTCTGACTTAGATTATGAAATAATGAAAGCTGCAATATAAAAACAATTAAATTTTGACTAAGAAAGGTTAGAAGGGAAGAAGGGAAAAAAAGGGAGGAAGGTTTACATTAGGATTGGAAACAGTAAGGAATGTGACCAGAACTATACTCAGGAAGGGAGGGTCCTCTATCTTAAACTTGTACTGGGTCAGATACAGGTTCCTTATTCCTCTGTGTTCCAAAATACAGGCCTCCAGTAGCTTTAGGAAGACCAGTTTCTGGTTTGTTCTCTCCAGGACTGGAAACCCACTTGATGCAAGAAAGATTACTGACCTTTTTACCCTTGTCAGGCCCTTTTTCAGTTCTGAATGATGAAAAACAAGACATCATCTTTCTCTGCCTTCTCTTTTTTCATCATTTCTATCCTCATTCATTCATTCCTGTAGTAAAAAAGAACATAAATCTAGCCTTTCTTAGTAGAAGGGCTAGTTCTTTTCAGTTTGGTAGACCAGGCCTAATAGAATCCATACATAGTGGTTTGTTTGTTGTTTTGTTTTCTGTTTTTGCATGCCTGGATGTGAACGCAGGCAACTATTCTTTGTGTGGTTTGTGAAGAGAGTGTGTATATGTGTTATTGTTGTTTGAGTATTGCCGACTTCATTTTAAAGGAGCTTAATTTCAAGAGAATTCATTAATAGAGGCATTGCCATAGTAATAAGAAAGTCTGGAAATGTGTAATGAATATGTTACTGACATATTTAAAATAAAAAAATTCATCTACTGAATGGTGATTTTTTTTTTTTTTGCAGTGAGCTCCTTTTACTTTTTTGTGCAATATCCTGTAACACTCCTTGTGAGTTCAAGACTTGGATTGTATACTTGGCTCTGGCCTTTTGTAGGCATGTGCTGTTGAGCAAATCCTTTAGTTTTTCTGAGCCTCATTTCCTTCATCTGTGAGGCAGAGATAAAACCAGTTGCCCTGTCTGCTTCCCTAGGGTTCTTGGGATCAAATGCAGTGATGTATGCAAAATTGCTTTGTGGATTGCAAAGCACCAGTACAAATGTGAAAGATTATTTTTATTTTTAATTTGGTTAATTTATATTCTGCTTTTGAGTGGACACAGAATTTCTCTTCTCAACTTCTCTCCGTTTTTTCTTCTGAGCGAAATGACCAGCAGAAGTGAACTTTGTGGTCAGGATAAATAGTAGGGGTTAAGATCAGCCTTGTATCAGGATTACCATCTTTCTCTTTTCTTCCACATTATTTCTCAATTACATTGATTTGGCACAGTGTCTTTTGAAAAATGCATTATAAAAATTAAATATGTATTAATATATTTATTTTTAAAATGCATAATTTTGGAATCCTTTCTTCCAGAGTTCACATGAAATTCATTTGCATCAGACTTTCATTTTTAATATTTTGTGCAGTTTGGTAAAGTTCTGTTTTTTACTTCAGGGTATACTTACATCTTTTCCAGGACCTCCAAAACTTAATTTTTTAAACACTAACTTTACTTGACATGTTTTTTCCCATAAAATGCGTGTTATATAGTTCAGAGGTAGTTTTAAAAACTCAAATCTGTTAGAGGTTTTAGGATTGTTTTTCATTCAGCAATTTTAGCATTATCCTCATATATAAGACACTTAACATGAAAAAAATAATAAAAATTGTCTATTTGTAGATTTTTCCAAATCTGGTGGAGAAGATAAGTGAAATAAATTTTTATTTATATTTGACTGATACTTAGT
The DNA here is from genome assembly GCF_032405125.1 of Capricornis sumatraensis. NCBI lineage: Eukaryota > Metazoa > Chordata > Mammalia > Artiodactyla > Bovidae > Capricornis > Capricornis sumatraensis. Next base: position 15,074,746 of record NC_091091.1, read on the forward strand.
TTTTTTAAATCTTAACTTAGGATTCAGTGCTAATTTCCCATCAGTTTTCAATATAATGTATAAATTCTTACGTATTTACTACAAATTCAAACAGTGACTTTAAGGTGACCTTTAATTTCTGTGTGTTCTTTTAATATCCGAGTGCCTGTGCTGTATCAGGCACCGTGTAATCTATAAAAATTTATCCTACGCTAGATTGTCCATACTTCCCCATAAGAATTTGGAGTTGCCAGAAAATTTTTATTGTGTTTATCATTCTGTTATTTTTAAAATTAAACAGTTCAAGTATAATTGATTTCCAATATTGTGTTAAGTTTCAGGTATATAAGAAAGTGACTAATATATATATATATTTTTCACATTATTTTCCATTATATGTTATTTTCAGATATTGAATATAGTTCTCCGTGTTATACAGTAAATCTTTGTTTCGTACCTGTTTTATATATAATAGTTTGTATCTTCAATTCCATACTCCAAATCTATCTTTCTCCCCCTTCCTTTTCCCTTTTAGTAACCGTAAGTTTGTTTTCTATGTCTGTGACTTTATTTGTTTTGTAAATAGATTCATTTGTTTTTTTTTAGATTCCACATATAAGTGATATATACTATTTGTTTTTCTCTGTCTTCATTTAGTGTGATAACCTCTAGGTTCATCCATGTTGCTGGAATGGCAGTATTTTATTCTTATGACTAATATTTCATTGTGTATGTTATATACACAACATCTTCTTAAACCAGTGGTCTGTTGATGGGTACTTGGGTTGTTCCCATGTTTTGGCTAGTGTAAATAATGCTGCTGTGAACGTTGAGGTGCATGTATCTTTTGAATTAGAATTTTCTGTCTTCTCTGCCTGTATGCCCAGGAGTGGGAATGCTAGATCACGTGGTAGCTCTATTTTCGTTCTTTTTTTTTTCTATCTTCGTTCTTTAAGCAGTCTCCGTAATGTTCTCCATCGTGGTTGCTCCCAATGTACGTTCCCATCAACAGTGTAAGGGGGTTCCCTTTCTTCCACACCCGCTCCAGCATTTATTGTTTGTAGGCACTTTGATGACAGACATTCTGACTGGCAATATACTTCCTTGTGATTTTGATTTGCATTTCTCTAATAGTTAGCAGTGTTGAATATTTTTTTCATGTGCCTGTTGGCCATCTGTATTTCTTCTTTGGAGAAATACTTATTTAGTTCTTTTGCACATTTTTTTTTTTATATTGAGTTGTATATTTTGGATATTAGCCCCTTGTCGATTGCATCATTTGCAAATATTTTCTCCCATTTCATAGTTTGTCTTTTCATTTTGCTGATGGTTTCCTTTGCTGTGCAGAAGCTTTTAAGTTTGATTAGGTTCCATTTGTTTATATTTACTTTTATTTCTTTTGCCTCAAAAGGCTGATCCAAGAAAATATTGCTACATTTTAAATGTGAGAATATTTTCCCTAAGTTTTCTTCTAGGAGATTTATGGTAGCGTGTCTTATAGTTAGGTTTTAAACCATTGTGAGTTTATTTTTATATGTGATGTGCGGGAGTGTTTGTTCTAATTTAATTGATTTACATGTGGCTATCCTGCTTTCCCAACACTATTTGCTAAAGAGACTGCTTTTTTTCCATTGTATATTCTTGCCTCCTTTATCATAGATTAATTGATTGTAGGTGTGTGGGTTTATTTCTTGCCTCTCTATTTGTCTGTTTTTGTTCTTCTGTTTTTAACCATTATATTAAACCAGTAGATAACAGAATAAAGTAGATTCAGAAAAGGAATAAATATTATTTTTATTTTGATTTTATAGTAGTTAGTTGTTAATTGAGTGTGAGATTCATACCATATTTTGATGCAACAGTGAAAAGAAATATATTGAATTTCTAGAGATTACTTTTAGGTGAAGAGTGCCCTCTAGTGAACCTTTTCTGTTTGTTTAGATGCAGTTCTTTGCATCCTCATAGCATTTATGAACTGAGTATGGAAGTGGAAGACACCTTCAGTTCTCAAGGAATTTAGAAAATAAAACATGCAATAAGTTATTGGAGAATAAATTAGATATATTATACAAATAAATAAAAGTGTATTATAGACTGTATATAATAGCACTGGGAAAATTCTAGGTCATGGAAAGTGAAGTCGCTCCATTGTATCTGACTCTTTGCGACCCAATGGACCGTAACCGACCAGGCTCCTCTGTCCATGAAATTTTCCAGGCAAGAGTACTGGAGTGGGTTGCCTTTTCCTTCTCCAGGGGATCTCCCCAACCCAGGGATCGAACCCAGGTCTCCTGCATTGCAGGCAGACGCTTTACCGTCTGAGCTACCAGGGAAGCGGTAGGTCATGGGGCACCAGGGAAGCAATAGGTCATGGGACAGGTATTATTCAGTATTCATGAAAGTATGTCAGAGGAACTAGCTTGAGGTGAATTTTGAAGGAAGTTTAAGATTGAGGCATATTGTAGGGAGGAGCATCCTGGGTTGGAAAAAGAAGTTAAGGACAGTGCCAAAAAGGATTAGTGCCAAAAGGAAAAAAAGAAATAGTGAAAAAAGGAATTATTCTAGAAAATATTTTAATTTAATTCTGTTTTAGATACTTTATACAGATGTCCAGATTGTTCTTGTACTTGAAAACTTTTGTAGAAGATTGAAGACAGATTCCTCTACAGTTGTGTCTTGGGGTCTTGCATGTGGCTGCAGTCAGATATTGGTTGCTGGTTGGGCCAAAATCAGCTGAGGCCCAGCTGTACTAGACAGCCATGCTGGCTCGCTCATTCTGCTGGCGGTTGGGGGCTGTCATTTGGGAGTGCCCACACGTGGCCCCTTCAGCATGTCATTTTCAGGATTGTTAGATTTCTTACGTGATGGATAGTTTTCTCCAGAGTGTATGTGAAAGTTGCATGGCTTCTTTCTAGCTTCTGGAGTCACATATTATTACCTGAGTTATGTTTCATTGGTCGAAGTTATCATAAGCCTGTCCAAATTCAAAGGAAGGGGATATAGACCCTACCTCTCAATGGAAGATGTGTTAGAGAATTTTGGAACCATGTTATAAAACTACATTTCCTTTCCTGCCCCCTTGAAGAGTTAGGCTCAGTGCAGATAAGTTTTAATGATATAGGGAGCAGCTGTCCTCTGTATTAATGTCACCTGTGCGATGACTATTTTCTGCACTTAGTTTTCAGTTTCTATTGTACATGGTTGGTGTTTGAGGAATATTGTTAGAATTCTCCTCTATCTTTATCCTGCTGTTAATGTCTTTTTAGCTGTTTCACTTCTTAATTCCACCTGGATTACAAAGAATCAGGGAAAGTTATTGGAAAGTTGTTATTCATGTTAGATATATTTGATGAAATGGTTGGAGAAACGTTGAGTGCTAACATTTGACATGGTACCTTATGTTGACTATTTTCTTTCTTGCTGTTCTAAATTGCTAAGTAACTGTAGTATAAATTTTTTTCCCCCAAGATAAGAATGGTACTTTGAGCAATCCTTTTTTGTATTTAAGATAGGGACATGGTGTCTTTGCTATTCATTGTTTTTTTGAAAAAAGAGTTCCAGATCAGGTGATTTTATGTAGAAGAGTCTTTTCTCCTCAATGGCAGCTCACTTGCTGCTGTGGAGTCTTTCAGCTCACTGTTTCTTTCTCTTACGGCTGTTACTGGAGTTTGGGGACGTAAGTGCTTCTAAAGGCTGTTGAGGAGAGTTGCAGTGTTTCAAGTCCCCCTTTCTGACTCTGGCTGCAGGGTTTTCAAGTGGGTTATAAACTGGCATTGAAGAGACCGCTCCACTGAAACATAAGATTACATTTCCAATTTACATAGCCTAGGAGTACCAAAGCCATGCCCTTAGGGTAAGAGTATCTCTGTGTATCTTCTCCTAGTTTCCAGGATCCATACAGTGGGCCCAGAGAACTGCTGATGAGACAGTCTCACTGGTGTTTAACTGCCCTTTTATACTCGGGGCTTACATATACCCCATTCTGAAAGAACTTACACTAGTAATTCATCATGTGCTTCTATAAAAGAAGTATTTTCGAGTCTTGGCCTGAAATTAATTGCCAGATGATTGGTGTGTTGCATGACCAATTGCTGAATTTACCAAATTTGCTGATATACCAAAAACCTGTTTTTAAAACTATTTTTGAGATTGATAGCAAGTAACTTGTATTGGATAGGAAGTGGATAGGATGGTTTTAATAGCTTTTGAAAATTTCTGGTCAGTTTTTCTGTATTATGTTTACCATTGTCTTCATAGCAGCGTTTTTAGGAATGCTTAGTTTGTCCAAAGCTGATAATCATAAGGTGGTTAATTGTCATAAATATGTTTAATATTAGAAAAGTATATTTTATAGTTATTAATGGTAACCAAAGTTTCAGTACTAATCAGTTTGATTGGTACTTAGAACATGAAAAACAGTCAATATAAATATGAAATTGCTGAAAAAGTATCATAAATCTCATTAATATGAAATACCAAATCTTGAATACTAATTACTAGAAATACAAAATTGACTCATATTTTAGAAATTAAGCTTGATATGCAATTTGAAACACTGGTACAAGAACAGAAAAATGCCTGTGGACTGGAAAAATATAGAATGGTCAAAAGGATGCAAAAGCAATTTTTTATTACTAGAGATTTTAATAAATCATTTCTCAGGAAACAAATAGATTTCCTTTACAGTTAGTGATAGAATCTTTTTTTCAGTGAAGATACAATGAAAGAAAAAGATACTGAGAACAGTATAAGGGTATTTTTTTATGCTTTTTGACAAAAAATTCCTAATGTTACTAGTAGTAAGAAGAGTTCTTTTTAACACAGTAGCTTGTGAATGTTGTTTTTCTTCAGAAAGATGTTTTCCTAAAAAAATTGGAATATGATTAGTGAATTGATAATATTAACAGAATGTAACATCTGTCCAAAAAAATCAAAGTAGCTTGAATGCCTCTGTTAGGACATGTGATTTGATGATACAAATATTAATTTTCAAAGAACTAGTCTTAACATTTAAATGACATGTTTTCTTATATTTATTTTATTACCACTAGGTGGAGCCCTATACATGCAATTCAAGAAGGCATTTCAGAAATATCATTTATTTACTTGTTTAAATTCTATAAATCGGATGATCAGATACTAAGAGATAACTCATATTTCCACAGTTTGGTATAGGTTAGATATAATGAAGATGGAAAGTATATACCAAAAAATTGTTTTTAGCTATGTTTTTAAAACATACCTTTAAAAAAGACATATATAAGAATGGTTTTATGCATTCCTAGTTGCTAGTTAAAATATGTAAATAAAATCATAGTGTAGCTTAGTCTATTTTTGTTTTTCTTTGCGCAGTTTTAAAGTCATCTCTTTTAAATTGATTTCGTATCTGCATTTTTGTCTGATTAGCATTACATTTGGTCAGAAGTTAGATTTTATTGTGCTAAGCTTTTGAAAGTGATGACAAGACTCTTGTTACTGAAGTTATTATCTATATATGGAGCACTAAGTTGCAACCGTAGTGGATGAGGGTAGTGGAAAATTTACTGACTTTCTAATGTTCACTCTTTCTGGTTTTGTTATATCTGTATTTATTTATAGGAACTTGATTAGGTTTGCCAAGAGACGTTATAAAATCCTGGGGACATTTTGAAAGAAGAAAAGCTTATTTTCATTAACATTGTATGCTGCTTGAAAATTTAGAACAGCAGTATATCTTGCACACTAATTAGATGGATACAGCTGCTTAGCCAGTTTAGGATTCAGAGAATGAACAATGCTGAATGGTATTTCCTTCTTGCCCTGCAAGTGAAAATTTCAAAGAATGATAACTATCATTCAAAGACATAAAAAGGAAAAAGAAAAATATATTTTTCAGAGTCCGTTCAGCTGAGGTCAGCCAAGTATCGGGCCCTCAGTTTTCTCTTCATACATTGTTCCTCCTTATTTCCTTGCGTTTGTAATTTAATACTGCCTAACAATTAGCTATGCCTCACTTCTCATCCCCTTTTTCTGTTCATCGGATGATTTTACCTGATGGGAGCAACAGTGCACATCAGGGATTCCCTGCTGAGTCATTCTCAATTGTTGATCTTCAAAGGTGATCTGGTTAGTTCCTGTGCTGCTGACTTCTCTGCATTCTCATGGTGCTTATCACCATTTCTGACTGGAGAGGCTGTCTAAGACAATGGTTAAGAGCACTGGGCTTCGGAGCCAGGTAGACCGAAGGTTAAATCTTGATCCCACTACTCTGTGATTTTGGACTTAAAATCTTAATCTTCCCAAACTACATTTGTAAATTGGGATGCTGACAGTATCTATAGCATCATTAAGCTGTAGTGAACACTAATGAGATAGTACATGTAAATCGCTTAATAGTGAGTACGTGGTCGTGTGTGCTGCTGCTGCTGCTGCTAAGTCGCTTCAGTCGTGTCCGACTCTGTGCGACCCCATAGACGGCAGCCCACCAGGCTCCCCTGTCCCTGGGATTCTCTAGGCAAGAACACTGGAGTGGGTTGCCATTTCCTTCTCCAATGCATGAAAGTGAAAAGTGAAAGTGAAGTCGTTCAGTCGTGTCCAACTCTTTGCAACCCCATGGACTGCAGCCCACCAGGCTCCTCGGTCCATGGGATTTTCCAGGCAAGAGTACTGGAGTATTTTTTTTGGCAATCTTTACCGCCTTAAGCCAGAAGCAGTGGAATATGACTCCTCTGGTGGCTCAGACGGTAAAGTGTCTGGCTACAGTGTGGGAGACCCGGGTTCAATCCCTGGGTTGGGAAGATCTCCTGGAGAAGGCAATGGCAACCCACTGCAGTACTCTTGCCTGGAAAATCCCATGGACGGAGGAGCCTGGTAGGCTACAGTCCATGGGATCGCAAAGAGTCGGACACGACTGAGCGACTTCACTTTCACTTAGTCCACTAAGTCTCTGGGGGGAATTGCTGCTGCTTCTCTCCATATCTGTCTCCTACACCTTCTTTCCAGATTATCTGTAATTAAGCATAGCTTCCTTCAGAGAAAAGAGTGGTAATTCTTGCTGTGTGAAAATTCTTAAAGTAAAAATTGCTTTTCTTCGTTTTTCCAGCGTTCTTATACATATCCACCCTTTCTCCCTTCCTGTCTCTATTCACTTAGCTATTTGTTATTGGCTTTATTAGCACATGTTTAGAGTAGTTCCCTGGTGGCTGAGACGGTAAAGCATCTGCCTGCAATGAGGGAGACCTGGGTTCATTCCCTGAGTTGGGAAGATCCCCTGAGGAAGGCAGTGGCACCCCATTCCAGTACTCTTGCCTGGAGAATCCCATGGACGGAGGAGCCTGGTAGGCTACAATGCATAGGGTCCCAAAGAGTCGGATGCGACTGAGCGACTTCACTTCCACTTTTTACTTTCAGAGTAGTTATTTCTTACTTTTCATCACAGTGGGTAGAGAGTTAAATCAACTACATGTATTGATTAATGCCTTTGTGAGTACTTGTGTTTGGTTAGATCTGTGCTGCAACTATTAAATTGAGAAAGACAGAACTATGAAATTTCTAGGGTTCTTTTCAGGACCTGAGAATATCAAAAACCTGAGAACTGTGATGAAGTTTGCATTCTGGCACTTGCTTGATCCCTCAATACTTTCTTTAAATGTAATGGATTTCTGTGATTTAGAACATTTTTTTATCTTGACTTCCCACTTCTGTGTACCCTGCTCAGAATGATCTCATTGATATGGATTGTGGTTGATACATGTGGTTGTATCAGCTTGGGGTGCAGTTTGTACTCAGGAGTAGATAGTTACCAAGGATCAGGAAAGATTAAGACTTATCAGTAGGCAGATTGAGACCTACTCTTCTCATTCACAATACTAATTCTTTAATTTTTTTTTTATTTCCTGTAATGGGACTTACAGTTCTGTTTTAACAGCAGAAGGCATGGAATGTGAATAGTGCACCCACTTCGGGCTTTGGTTTTTTGTTAATGGAGAATAGGTATTACATATGTCCTGATACTATTTTTCTACATTCTAATAACATCAATAGGAAAAAAGTGTTCACCTGCTATAATAATTATACTGCTATTAAATATATTAATATATATGCTGTAATACATGTATTATACCCATTGTTGTTGTTCGGTCGTTCAGTCCTATCAGTCTTGTAGGACTGTTTCTGACCCCGTGGAGTGTGGCACTCAAGGTTTCTCTGTCCTTCACTCCCGGAACTTGCTCAAACTCATGTCCATTGAGTCGTGATGCCATCCAGCCATCTTGTCCTCTGTCAACCCCTTCTCCTCCCAGCATCAGGGTCTTTTCTAATGAGTCTGCTCCTCTCGTCAGGTGGCCAGAGTATTGGAGCTTCGGCTTCAGCATCAGCATACCCATATATATCCATATATATGCATATAAATATCATATATCAGCATATGTGCCCATTTGTGTGTGTGTGTATATAAACAGATGCTATAATAGACGCACAGGTAGTGACCTGAATTACTATAAAATGAGGATAGTTTTGTTTTTAAAACTCCGGAGATTAAATTGGAAAGATACACTAAAGGGTGCATTTAAAGAACTTTCTAAATAACCCTGTTTCTCCCCCTTCTGTGTATATATTATCGTCATTGTTTCACAGAGGTAAGAGTGTCGCCTTCGCCCTCACAGACTTTGCTTTGGCCAGCACTGTGGCAGGGCAGTCCTGGACGGCCTCTTGCTGGCTTTTTGCTACACTGCTACAGCAGTGATAGGGGAAAAAAAAGAGCCAGTTTTTTCTGTATTTTCTGTTTATTAGCTGGTATTTTGAGTCAGATAAATATCAAGCTTTTATTAAAATATGTAAAAAATAAACTTAGAAAAGCTTTTATATATATATATATATATTACTTAGAGAAATGTAACACATGTTCACAATTATGAAAAAAAAATTTGTTTATAGCATACTAAGGTCAGTTGGGGGCTTCTCAGGTGGCTCCAGTGGTAAAGAACTTACCTACCAATGCAGGAGACATAAGAGACTTGGGTTCGGATTTGATTTCTGGGTGGAGAAGATCCCCTGGAGGAGGGCACAGCAGCCCCCTCCAGTATTCTTGCCTGGAGAATCCCATGGACAGAGGAGCCTGGTGAGCTACAGTCCATAGGGTTGCAAAGAGCTGGACAATGCTGAAGCAACTTAGCATTCATGCAGGTCAGCTAAGGCGAGTTTTTCTTTGGGGTAATGTTGTTAGTTTAATTAAGAGTTCTTGTTAGCTATGTGTATTCATTGTAGGAAAAGCATGAGTTGGGAGTGACATTGAGCAAGTCATTTAGTATTTCTGGGCCTCATTTGTGAAAAGGAGGCAATGATATTTTCTGTGGTACGGTGTAAGAAACAAATGAAACATTAGTCGTAAAAATTACAAAAGCCCCTATACAGTTGCCAGGTGTTAACGGTAGTCAACCCCTACAGCATGGATAATTGAGTGTTAGGGATTTGATCTTTGCTATCCATACTTAATTGTTTGGTAGATTGTTCACTTATTTAACAAGGATTTGTTTGACTCTTATGTGCATTCTGTGATAGTAGCCAGTGTATTTTGAGTACTTGCTATGTGTCAGTTATTGTGCTAAGAATTTTTCATATGTTTGCTAATTTAATCCTTATAACTCTCTGATGTAGATACTTTTTTAATCCCTGTTTTATTTCTGAGAGAATTTGGATTCAGAGAGTTTGTGTGGCTTATCTGAGGTTGAACAGCTACTAAGTGATGTTTTTAATTCCATCTATCCATTCGTCCATCTGTCTATCAGTTCTTTATTCAGCATCTGCTACATTAGGACTCTATTCTAAGGCTGGTTGTACAGCAGGGAACAAAACAGACAAAAACTGTCTGCCTTCCTGCAGCTTACATTCCAGTGAGCAAAAATAGAAACTAGAAGTGTGAAGTAGAGAGTATATTAAATAGTGGTAAGAGTGATGTAGTAACAAAGTGAATTCCTTTATTTTAGAAAAAAAATAAAGCAGGAAAGGGAATAGTGTGTGTGTGTTTATAATGTGGATATTGTGGCCAGAAAGGGCTTCATCAAGGAGACCAGAAAACCTGAGGGAGGCAGCCATGTGTGAGAAATGTGATCAGAAGAGGAAACAGCGTGTGCAGAGGATAGGACAGGAGTGTGCTTGGTGCGTTTCAGGAACCACAAGGAGGCCAGTGCTGCTGGCATGGAGTAAGTATTAGGAAATGAGGTCACTGTGATAACATGGGGCAGGATTACATAGGGCTTTATAGGGTGTTGTAAGAAAAAGGGTTTTGAGCAGAAGAAAGATAGGGGGTTTGACTTCATTTTTAGTGGGATTATTTTGTCTACTTTGTTGAGTACAGACTGAAGGGAAATGAGGGTGGAATCAAGGAGACCGGTTAGGAAGCTGTCCAGAATAATCTAGGGAGCACACATTGATGGCTTAGTCCAGGGTGATACCAGTGGGGAGGCAGTGAGATGTGGTTGGATTGTTTTAGTGGGGAGTCGAGAGAATAGTCAAGAGTGATTTCAAGGTTTTTTTGCCTCAACAGCTAGAAGAATGGAGTTTACTAAGATGAGGGAAGGCCATGGGAGGACCAGGGTTTGGGAAAGAAGATAGGAATTCATTTTGGCCATACTTGAGATGCTTATCATACATCCAATTGTAGAGATGCATGAGTATGAAGGTCAAAGGAGAGGTCAGGACCAGAAATACAAATTTGGGAGGTGTCAGTGTTTATATAGTGTTTGGGCTTCCCTGATAGCTCAGTTGGTAAAGAATACGCCTGCAGTGCAGGAAACCCTGATTCGATTCTTGGGTTGGGAAGAGCCCCTGGAGAAGGGGTAGGCTACCCACTCCAGTATTCTTGGGCTTCCCTTGTGGCTCAGCTGGTAAAGAATCCGCCTGCAATCCGGGAGACCTGGGTTCAATTCCTGGGTTGGGAAGATGCTCTGGAGAAGGGAAAGGCTACCCAGTCCAGTATTCTGGCCTAGAGAATTCCATGGAACAGTCCATGGGGTCACAAAGAGTCAGACAGGACTGAGCGACTTTCACTTTCACTTTCTGTATTTATAGAATTTGAAGCTCCAAGCCTAGAAGAAATTTAGACTGGTATAGGTAGAAGAGAGAAGATATCCAAGGTCAGAGCCTAGTTCTAGCTCAGTTCTTCACTTGGCATGGAAATAATTGCGGAAGACCTGCTGGAGGAAATGGGACTTGAACTGAACCTCGACAGTGGGCAACAGATCGGGGGGCACATTTTTGGAAGGTCCCCAAGATTGCTTTCAGGTTCATTAATTTTCTAGGAGGACTCACAGAATTTAGCAAAGCTGTTACACTCATGGTTACTATTTCCTATGACAAAAGGATATAGATTAGCATTAACAACAAGCAAAAGCAGGTCAGGCGGGGTCTAGGAGAGTTCCAGCGGGGAGCTTCCAGTTGTCTTTTCCTCTGGGAGTCATGTGGACAGCACTTATTTCCCCCAGTGATGATGCATGTTAACACATATGGAGTATTATTAACCAGAGAAGCTCTCCCAAGCCATGGTGTCCAGGGTTTTTCCTGGGGGTTGATTGCATAGACAGGGCTGACTGCTTGAGTTGCTGACCCTAGTCTTCAGCCCCTCCAGAACTGATTCCATGTGGCCCCTTGCCCCCATTAACTGTAAATGACATTGTAAGTCATGTTGTTGTTCAATTGCTAAACCATTTCCGACTCTTTGCAACCCCATGGACTATAGCATGCCAGCCTCCTCTGTCCTCCAGTGTCTCCCAGAGTTTGCTCAAATTCATGTCCATTGGTTGGTGATACTATCTAATCTTCTCATCTTCTGCCACCACCTTCTCCTTTTGCCTTCAATCTTTCCCAGCACTTAGACCATTTTGCATTGTCCAAGTAAACAGAGGCATCTATCAGGCAGGACATTCTGAAGGCTAAACTGCCCAGGAGTTGGGAGCAAGACCCAAATGTTTCTTTGGGCAAGGTTAATCCTTTTCTGCATAGTGAATGGGGCAGTTCCTTGGTGTCGAGACCGCAGGACCTGAGATACAGTAGGAGTGTAAATGCAGTGTTTAGAGAACATTGTGGTGACTGCAGTGTGGCCTTGTACTTAAGAGTATGGACTCTGGAGACTTCCCTGGTGGTCCAGTGGTTAAAACACCATACTTCCATGGCAGGGGACACCAGTTCGATCCCTGGTTGGAGAGCTAAGATCCCACAAGTCATGTGAAAGTCGCTTAGTCGTGTCTGACTTTTTGCGACCCCATGGATAGTCCATGAAATTCTTCAGGTTAGAGTACTGAAGTGGGTAGTCTTTCCCTTCTCCAGGGTTATCTTTCCAACCCAGGGATTGAACCCAGGTTTCCTGCATTGCAGGCGGATATTTTGCCAGCTGAGCCACAAGGAAAGCCCAGCGATACTGGAGTGGGTAGCCTATCCCTTCTCCAGGGGCTCTTCCCAACCCAGGAATCAAACAGAGGTCTCCTGCATTGCAGGCAGATTCTTTACCAAATGAGCTATCAGGGAAACCAACAAGTCATGAGGCATGGCCAAAAAATAGAAAAAAAAAAAAAAAAAAAGACTATGAACTCTGGAGCCACATTACCAGGATTCAGATCCCATGTTCATGTTCATTCCACAACTAGCAACTAGCTCTCACTTGCTAGTTGTGGAATTTATGACAGTTTGCATAATCTGTAACTTATCTGTAAGGTAGGGTAATAACATTTTCTATGTTATAGCCTTGTAGTGAGGATTAAACGGTTGATATATAAAGCACTCAGAATATGTCCTGACACATAGTAAATGCTGTAGAAATCAGAAAGTTTGTTTATTCATTCCTTAATCATTCAGTTAGTGATTCTTTTTTGAGCACTAGTGTGTTGAAGGCTCATCTCTTGTCTCAGACCTTTAATTCCAGATACTTTGATATATCTAGAGGACTTGTGGCTCTTTAAATACTAACATGTTCAAAAGGAATTAAGTATTTTTCACCCAAACTGTTTCTACTGATGTTATTACTAACAACCTAGTTTGTTTGTTCAGAGATTTTATTTTATTTTATTTTATTATTTTTTTTTGTTTTTTATTTTTTATTTTATTTTTTTTATACTAGAATGTTTTATTTTTTTTATTTTTATTTTTTTTAAATTTTAAAATCTTTAATTCTGACATGTGTTGCCAAATATCAGCTCTTGTAGAGATTGAGCTTAATAAAGAAGAAATTTTGGTGAACTGGGAAGTTAATGATAGCTTTCTTTTTGTGTCTGTACAGGTCTGTGTATGATGACCAACCAAATGCACATAAGAAGTTTATGGAAAAGTTAGATGCTTGTATCCGTAATCATGACAAGGAAATTGAAAAGATGTGTAATTTTCATCATCAGGGTTTTGTAGATGCTATAACAGAACTCCTTAAAGTAAGGACTGATGCAGAGAAACTTAAGGTAAGAAATATGTTAAAATTCTATTTACCGTTGCTTTCAAATCACTTACATATTTATAGTGCATATTTACAAATTGTTATTACATGTACTGTTTTTGAGAAGTGGATTAGTGGATTAGTACATATTTGGGAATGCTTTATTAATTCATTTGTCATGTTGATGACAGGAGTTATCTCTCTGTCTCTTTTTTTTGGTAATGCATTGACTTAACAGGATTTCTTTCCTTACAAGAAATGAACTAAAAAAATTCGCACAGTGAAAGACCTCATTTGGAGTTTGAGAGTTCTCAAGTGACAATGAGTACAATTTTTTGATAAAAAACTATTTTCTGAAAACTTGTAAAAACTTATGATAAGTGATTGTGTTTTCAAAATTATTTAATAATAGTGAAACTTTTTTTTCTTTGCTTAATAGCAGTGTGTAATCTTCTTAAAGCAAGTTGGTCTACGTTTTCTGCCACACGGCTAAAACATTATTTATGAAATAAGACCTGGATTTGTTCTGTCAGAATATAAAGTATGTAGTTATAAGAGTTGTCCTATTTATCATTCTTTACATTTGGAGAGCTTAGCAGACAGAACGACCCTGGTTCACCAAAGGTTATGATTAGAAAACTATTATATAAAGGATATTCAGATAACAAGAGACCAAATACGGCATCAATGAGGTCACTGAGCATCATTGTTCAGAAATTAATGAGATTTTTAATAAACCAGAATGTGCTTCCTTACTATGATGACCTAATGAGTCACTTAATATGTGGGAAAATTTGAGGTTGAGCTTTGCCTGCACCTGCAGCATTAAAATGTTGCTGTGGATTGAGATTTCCGTGTTTGATGTTAATCAACCACCCAGTGTTTGCATTCAGCAAAGTATGAATGTTTAATTACCATAAAATGCAATCACCATTTCCTACAGACAATGAATGGCACATAGACCTCATTGAAGTTATCAAAAAGGGACCACTGGTCAATTGGGTCAGTGATTTGAATTGTTTGACAGACTTAGAGAAGCAAGTAAAGTTCAAAAATCTAGATTAAATTTGAGAAGTTTGCCACAGAATCTGTTAAAAAGAACTGTCATAAGTAATTGAAGTTAACAAAAGCCCTTTTCAATCAAAAGTTCAAGTTCAAGCTGTAGAGTTAATTTGAATTTGCATTTCTTTGTTCTAAGTTTCTCATGAAGCATGATCTGATTACAAGGGTGAGCAGTTACATCAGGGCAGTTTTATGCATATTTGTCTAACTAAGGTGAAATTATTTTTAAGGTGCAAGTTACTGATACCAACCGAAGATTTCAAGATGCTGGAAAGGAGGTGAGAAAATGATTTATTCTTTTGTATATTCAATATGTGGATGCAGTTTAGCTGTTCATTTTAAATACGGACATTTCTTTTCTTTAAGGTGATAGTCCAAACAGAAGATATTATTCGATGTAGAATTCAGCAGAGGAATATTACAACTGTAGTAGAAAAATTACAGTTATGCCTTCCAGGTGAGTTAAACATCTGTAATGTAATATTCAGCTTGGTGAAACTGTAATTTAATGGTGTTTAATCATTATTCATTATAGGAATTGTAGATTACATGGTGATTGTTCCCCCAATGCCCATGGTTTTCTTTCCTATCTGCTTTATTCCCTGCATTTTCATCTTTTTCTGTATTATAAGGCCCCTATTTGATGATCTATCACATCAGTCTCCCAGAACAGCCTCTACCTTTCTGTTCCCTTTCAGCCTAGTTTGCCCTTTGTCCCTCCCCAACCCCTCCTTTCCCCCCACCAGAATACTTTCCCATGGAGAGTGTCTTTTGATTCCATTTTCTTTCGTTTTCCTAATTTGCCTACTTTTTTAAACCTCTAGTTTTCCATTGTTTTCTTTTTGTCACTTAAGCAGTTGGTCTTTGCTCGCAATTTCATTTTACTATTAAGATAACATACAGAAGTGCCAGATATTCTCCCTTTTTCAGTCTTGCCTTTCCTCCTATGTTTTAGGAAGACTGGCTTATTAGGTTTCTGAGTTTTCTGGTCTCTGTTAGGACTCATATATTACTGGGACATTGCAAATAAATTCTGAATAAACTAGCCAGTATTTTCTTTACCTGCATACACCCTGTTCAAAAAAAGGAAACAGGTATATGACTTCTTTTTCTTAATATAGTAAGCTAAATCCATCTCAGTGTCCTATTTTTTAACTATTTTTTGTAAGGAAGGAACCTGAACCTTCATATCCAGGGAGATAGAATAAGGTGCTTTGTATAATATTCACATAATGTAAATTTAGCTTACACTACAAGTTACATAATCTGTTAGCATATTGTATTAGCTAAAGAAAAATTATTTGCTGACTTGTAAGAATAAAGTTTCTTTTTTTTATTGTCACTGAAGTTCTGCTCATCTTAATTTCTGATGGACGAGGGATATGTGCACATTAACTTTAGTAAATAAAATATCTACTTATTGTGTTAGATTTTAGGGTTGGAAACTTAGTTCCTTATAATAATGCTTAATAATACCTCTTTGCCACCATCACATACACTGAAATAGTCATGAACACAGCCTCTTAAGTTTGAATGCTTTGTCCTTGAACTGTAAGAAGTAAGCCTAAAAAAATTGGGTTCTCATGGAATGAGGAAGAGTAAATTCAGCTTATTCAACCTTAATGAGCTGTTTGAAATAGAGAAATAAAGGGAAGTAGAAGTTAAGAGTTTTTTACTGCTACTGTCTTTGCTCTCAAGGCTGAACAGGAAATCTGAGTTCATGTAAACATTGTGTTCTTGATAGCCACATCCAGAACCACCTCTTTCCCTCCATCCATCCTTCTATCTAATTATTCACTCATACATACTTTTCTGTGTCAGGCATTATGGTAGATATTAGAAATATAAAATTGAAAATGATGTAGTCCCAGCTCTGAAGGATCCTACCATCTAATGTGAATAAAGACAAATAAGCCGTTACTGTATAATTGCCTAACTTCCTCCTTAGATTAAGAGGGGTATGAGAGGATATAAGAAGTCACAGGGTAAACAATGAATGTTCCTGGTGTTGTAGTTAGTTATTTTTGGGAAAGTATTATTTTTATGTGAAAACAGTATGGAAATAATATAAGGTAGATGTGAAATTTACATGAATTGTGGAGATGAAATAGGAGACTTCTAAGCAAGTTTATAGTTGTAGCAGCAGTTTTAGGCTCTTTCCTAGGTTATGTGTTCACTCTAATGCTTCGGATGGAAAACGTGAGATATATTGCATTGCAATAAAGGGACTTTGATAGAGATATACATGGGGTCTGCAGAATTAGGGCTGGTTCATTATAGCCACCACTGCAGTTTTTATGGTTTTTCAGACAATTAAACAATATCTTTTGTGAACTTGAAACCCCCTAGGGCGTAGCCATAAGAGTGTAAAAAATCTGGAAAAAAATGTGTCTATCTCTCTTGTCTACGAAAATGTGAGCTAGCTTAATGATCTGAGAGCAATTCACCTGCTTTATACCTCGAAATTCTACTAAGGATGAGTGGTACTCTACATAGTTGCATTGAAACCTTTTTGGTGGCAGTGTGTCTTCTTGGTGAAGCTTATAACAATTTTATTGAATAATTACATTTCTGAGCCTTTGATGGAAATGATAAACAAAGATACTTTGTTATGTTTCTTTATACCTTTATTATAATTTACTCTGTGCTGTAAACTTTTGAGATTTTTCTTTCTCTGAATTTGGTGTAAAATTTTGTTTCATGAGCTATAGCAGTTACCTTATTTATTTAGTATATTGAATCAAAATCAGTTAATCTTACTGTTGCTCAACTTTCTCCCTCAAGTAACTAAGACCACACTTCTCCTTCTACCGCAGCAAGAAATATTAGTAAGTTTTTGATTAGGATAATTGTTACTAGGTTGATGTCTCAGTTTTAGGTGTCAGCCTATGCAAGTGTTGTCAGTTTGATATAATGTATTAATTTACGTAATAGAGTGTTCAATATATGCAGAAATTAAAATGCTTTCATTTACTTGAAGTATAAAATTTTATTTGAAAATATAAGCCTAAATCAAAGAACAGAGAAAATTATTGAGTTTACAGTATGCTCTTCCCTGCTTTATTTTCATCTTTCAAATTTTTTTAATTTGGAAAGCTAAAATAAGTTTTCTTTTTTTAATTCAGTGCTGGAAATGTACAGTAAGCTAAAAGAACAGATGAGTACAAAAAGGTGAGTTTCTTTCCTGTTTTTAATAAGAGGTTTTTTCCTATTACTGAAAGCATAAATAAAATTACTGTAAATAATAGTGAATCATCTGAAGTTTTGCTTTCTATATTTAACTGTTTTTTGTTAATGTGATTTACCAATCAGGGTGTTTCAATACAGCAATCCTTAGCCATTTATTTTTGGATCCTTGCCCTTACATATCAAAGATTGATAATATTGATGAAAGACAAATAGATAGCTGAACAAGAATGAAAACATACTGATTAACTTAACATGTTAATGTTGCATAAGTCAAAGGCTGAGTATGTATTTTGTGAAAGCAAAGTTTGGGTAGTTACATGTTGACAATCTGGACTGTGTAGTTCATGTTCTATTTTATAATACACATGAATACATGACAGATGAAAGATAATTTAAAGTAGTTTATGGATCGCCATAGGAGCATTAGATATAATTATGTTTAAAATGTTTTAAAGATGAACAGTTTTAAATTGTGTAAATTGCTTGAAACAGAGAAATAATCACTTCTTCTTGTTTATTAATAGCTACTTAATTTCACAGCACATTATATGCAAATATATACTCAAGAGATTTGTATATGTACTGCTTTGCGTAATGCTTTGCATTGAATTTTATTGGACTTTATCAGTTGGTACTAATGAGTAGAATGTTTTATTCCTTCCTAATACATGACCCACAAACTATTCTGAAAGGGTCTTTTATTTTATGTATATATTATTAATATATTGTATATTATCTATCAAAGTTGTACATCCTCCTATTTTAAATATTAGTTAATAGTTCTGTGTGTTTGTTGCAAAAAAAGAAAGACCAGACATCACCTTCCCTTCTTGCCATTCACTAGTCCTTCTTCCTAGGGTCAAAAACTTTTCCCTTTTTTAAGAAATTATTTTGGTGTTTACATTTATGTCTTTAAATAACTAAATTTACTGTTGCTTCACTATTTTCAAGGTTGGGGCATTATGTATTTCTTCAGATATTTCATAATCTAATACTTATATGTAAATTTCCCCAGTTGTCCCCCAAATGTCTTTTATATATTTTTTGTGCCTATAATCTAGAACAGCCTTCCCACTTTGCTTTGTTTTTCATGAAAGAGTTCAGATCAGTTTTAGACCAGGGCATTTTGGATTTGTTTATTTTCTCATGTTTAGATTCAGATTAAATGTTTTCGGTAAGAGTACAACATAAATGATATTGTGTATGACAACAGAAGTCATGTGCTATCAGATTATCTGTAGATTATCCTAAATTTGATCATTGGCTTAAGGGGATGGCTTAAGAAAAGGTATGTTTTTCTCTTCGCAGCTAATAAGTAGATGTCGTGATTCCCTGGTGAGTGCTCATATTTAGTGCATGGTGTGTGAGTACTCAGGCATGTCCAACTCTGTGCGACCCTATAGACTGTAGCCCGCCAGGCTCCTTTGTCCATGGGATTTTCTAGGCAAGAATACTTGAGTGGGTTGCCATTTCCTCCTCCGTGGGATCTTCTTGACCCAGGGATTGAACCTGCAACTCCTGAGTCTTCTGCATCGCAGGCAGATTCTTTACAGCTGAGCCTCGTGCAGTGGACATAAAAAACGGATTGGAACCCTGGGTATATGGGTAGGACTGGTTTATTGTGAGTTTCACTGTTAGGTTATCCAAGTGGGCCCTTTTAGTTGGGGAGTTTGTGATGCTAGAATCTGGAGTTATTTCTTCTGGGACTGGTTAGATTTTCTAGAGGAGACTTCTCCTGTCTCCTCTCTGGAGGGTAAAGATCTAACTTCTGGTATTCTGAGTTGTGAGTTGGAGAAGAGGGCATCTACTATATATGGGCTCAACTAATCCTTTTCCCAGGTGGCTCAGTGGTGGAGAATCTGTCTGCAATGCAAGAGACCCAGGTTCAATCCCTGGGTCAAGATGATCCGCTGGAGAAGGAAATGGTGACCTGCTCTCGTATTCTTGCCTGGGAAATCCAGTGGACAGAGGAACCTGGTGGGCTACAGTATATGAGGCTGCAAAAGAGTCGGACAAGACTTAAGAGACTAAGCAGCAACAAATTATTGCCCTCAACCTTGAGTAGTGTCCCCCATTTTAGAAATTATTTGGTTTGGTCTGTTTAGCATTTTGCCAAGATGGAAAAAGGCAGTTGTTTAGATGCTTGTCAGGAAGAAAATCTAGGGTCTGCTTCTTGAACACATTTTAACCAGTATTCCTTACTTTAGGCCTCTTTGGGGGGTTTTGTAAGGGCTATTCCTTACAATAGCCCTCCTATTGGACACTTCTGCATCCATAAATAGTGAAATTCCTGTCACTTCCTATACTTTTTGGAGTTTTTGTAGAATAAATTAGGTTATTCTTGGTTTTCCCCTATTGAGTTAGAATTCATTTTCTCAGGTCTGCTGAGTTTTTTTTAACCACTTGTCTATCAACTTTCCAGATTCTAAAATTTCACTGTACTCTCTTCATTTTCTCATCTGTGTGGGTTTATGCTTTTTAAAAAATCCCTTCATTATCTTTTTATTGGTGTTTCAAAAAGGAGTAAAGCGGAAAACATGTATTCAGTCTGCCATCTCACTAGATATTTAGTCCCTACTTCTCTTATTTTGGGCTTATGGTGCCCTGCCATATGTTTTTGTAAGTACGGGTGTCCACATGGGTTAATGAAACACTGGGTAGAGGCAGATGTTATTCCTACTGATCAACTGGAGGTTGCAAATTAAGTGACCTACAGAATCAAGCTAGCACACAGTTGTATTTGGTTTGACAAAAATTGTTTTTTATTAGTTACTGTCACTTCACATTTGTTTAAAAAATATCTGGATTTATATTTGGATGACTCCCAAATTGAATCTCAAATCTTAAGCTTTAGTGTAATATCTTTGATTCTTTTTTTTAAGCTTTTTATTTTATATTGGGGTATTAGTTCAGTTCACTTGAGTCGCTCAGTCATGTCCAACTCTTTGCGACACCATGGACTGCAGCATGCCAGGCTTCCCTGTCCATCATCAACTCCCAGAGCTTGTTCAAACTCATGTCCTTCAAATTGGTGATGCCATCCAGCCATCTCATCCTCTGTCGTCCCCTTCTCCTCCTACCTTCAGTCTTTCACAGCATCAGGGTCTTTTCTAATGAGTCATTCTTCGCATCAGATGGCCAAAGTGTTGGAACTTCAGCTTCAGTATCAGCCCTTCCAATGAATATTCAGGATTGATTTTCTTTAGGATTGAATGGTTTGGTCTTCTTGCAATCCATGGTACTCTCAAGAGTCTTCTCCAGCACCACAGTTCAAAAGCATCAGTTCTTTGGCACTCAGCTTTCTTTATGGTCCAACTTTCACATCCATAAATGACTACTGGAAAAACCATAGCTTTGACTAGATGGACCTTTGTTGGTAATGTCTCTGCTTTTTTTTTTTTTTTGTCTCTGCTTTTTAATATGCTGTCTAGATTGGTCATAGCTTTTCTTCCAAGGAGCAAGCGTCTTTTAATTTCATGGCTGCAGTCACCATCTGCAATGATTTTGGAGCCCAAGAAAATAAAGTCTGTCACTGTTTCCATTGTTTCCCTATCTATTTGCCATATTGGAATACAGCCGATTAACAGTGTTGTGGTAGTTTCAGCAAAGGATCTTAGCCATATGTACACATGTATCCATTCTCCCCCAAACTCCCCTGCCATCCATCCTGCCTTATAATGTTGTGCAGAGTTCCCTGTATATAGTAGGACCTTGTTGGTTATCCATTTTAAATATAGCAGTGTATACATGTCAATCCCAAACTCCCTAACTATCCCTTACCCCCACCCTTCTCCCCTGGCAACTGTAAGTTTGTTATCTAAGTCTGTGGATAATCTGTTCTGTTTTGTAAATAAGTTCATTTGTATCATTTCTTTTTAGATTCCACATATAAGGGATGTCCTACAATATTTCTCTTCTCTGTCTGACATACTTCACTCAGTGTGACACATTCTAGGTTCCTCCGTGTTGCTGCAAATGGCATTATTTCCTTCTTTTTAATAGCTGAGTAATATTCCATTTTATATATGTGCCACGCTTTCTTTATCCATTCCTCTGTTGATGAGTATTTAGGTTGCTTTCACATCTTGGCTATTGTGAATAGTGCCACTGTGAACACTGGGGTGCATGTATCTTTTCAAGTTATGGTTTTCTCTGGATATATCCCTAGGAGTGGGATTGCAGGATCATATGGTAGCTCTATTTTTTAGTTTTTAAAGGAACCTCTGTATTGTTCTCCATAGTGTCTGTACCAGTTTACAAACCCACCAACAATGTAGGAAGGTTCCCTTTTATCCACACCCTCTACAGCATTTATTGTTTGTAGAATTGTTGATGATGGTCATTCTGACAGTGTGAGGTGATACCTCTAATTTCCTTAAATGTATTTTACTTTAAGTCTGTACTGTGTACTTTTTTAATGGTAGGAGATGTGGATGAGAGAGATATCATGAAATAATATATCAAATAATTTAAAAATTTGGAACTATTACCGTATATACTTAATGTATGTACATTATATGACTTAATATGATATGTATATTATGACTATGATAATGCTTGTGATATTGTAGATTTAGACGAAATGAAGTAAAGAATTGTTTGTTAGTCCTGCAACCTTTTCATATGGTTTATAGTTTGTCATTAGTATATAGAAGTAAATGTTAATTTTATTTACCTTAGCTATAATAATATCCATTTTGATGGAAGTGATGGAGTGATTATTTGCTCTTACTTGTAAAATAAATATAATAAGAACCTTACAGAGTGTTCTTTTTAACTTCTCACAGGTATTATTCAGCTCTAAAAACTATGGAACAATTAGAGAATGTGTATTTTCCCCGGGTTAGTCAGTACCGGTTTTGTCAGCTAATGATAGAAAATCTTCCTAAGCTCCGTGAAGATATTAAAGAAATCTCCATGTCTGATCTCAAAGACTTTTTGGAAAGCATTCGAAAACATTCTGACAAAATAGGTGAAACAGCAATGAAACAGGTGAGAATACAGAGGAGAATTTTGTTTATTTACTGAAATATAATTGATTTACAGTGTTGTATCAATCTCTGCTGTACAACAGAGTAACTCAGTTATGGAGATACGTACATTTTTTAAAAGGAAAATTTTAATTTAATGGTATTTAGTAATCTAGGTAATAGAATATATCCAAAGTTTACTTTTTTTTTATTACTTACATAAAATGCTTGTTTCAATTTTATCCTTTACTTTGTTTAGTTGCTAAGTCGTATACAAGCCTCTTATGACCCCATGGACTATAGCCCACCAGGCTCCTCTGTCATGTCCAACTGTTTGCACCCCATGGACTGTAGCCTACCAGGCTCCTCTGTCCATGGGATTTTCCAGGCAAGAATGCTGGAGTGGGTTGCCATTTCCCTCTCCAGGGGATCTTCTCGACCCAGGGATCAAACCTGGGCTTCCCGCATTATAGGCAGACGCTTTTGCTATCTGAGCCACCAGAGTTTGGAAGCAATGTTCTAAATAAATGATTTTTTACTACAAAAATTGAATATCATAGACAAAATAAGTTCGGGCACAGAGGTAGAAAGAGAAGTCTGATTTTTTTTTTTTTTCCCAGTGATAGGTTAATGATGTTAATGGGTGAGAAGGGACAATGATTTTCTTAAGCACAAGCCTCTAGAGCCAGTATCAAGGTTTAGGTGAGGGTAGAGCTAGATTTCTGTGATGTACATGGTCTGATTACCTGGGAGTAGAAAGGCCTGAAAAACAGTAATATAGCTCTTACAGGAAATTCACCCTAAAGAGGCAGTGGGTAAACTTTCTACATGCTAATAGAACAGAGTAGCTACAATCTGACCTCTCCCAACAGAGGGAATGTTCCACTAATATGCATCAAGTACCATTTCCTTCCTCAAGGGATCTTCCTGACCCAGGCATCAAACCTGGGTCTCCTGCATTGCAGCTGGATTCTTTACAGTCAGAGCTACCAAAGCATTAATTAGGCATTATATAGTGAGATTAAAATGCTGGAATTAATCCTATAATTTTTTCAATCTCTAATAATGAGGCTCTGATAGTGAAGTATCACTAAAATGCATAAAAGAAAATATAAGATTTCTTGATTAATCTGTATAAATACTCATTTTTGTCAGTAATTAAGTCAGTTGTGGGATAACAGTTTCTGCCTTTCAAGTGTTCATAAACTGTGGATGCTTTCTGTGGAAAATGAAGTAAGCTTGCAACTTGATATCATAGTTTTCTGTGAGGTTAGTAGACATTTTTTTTCTACAAATAATCTATTGGCATATTTTATGTATGTTCCAGTATGGTATCATATCTTTTAAGTGTTTTTAGCGTTTTTAAGTTTATGTCTTTAGTTTTCCTCTTAAAAAAGAATTAGTGGTAATTCTTTTATAAAATCTTGACAGTGCTCCAAACCAAAGGTCATTAAAATAATTGAATCACTAGTTGACCTGAGGCTTCCTAAGTGGCTCAGTGGTAAAGTATCCACCTGCCAATGCAGGAGATGCAAGAGACACAGGTTTGGTCCCTGGGTTGAGAAGACCTCCTGGAGTAGGAAATGGCAACCCACTCTGGCATTTATGCATGGAAAATTTCATGGACAGAAGAACCTGGCAGGCTACAATCCATGGGTTTGCAAAGAGTCAGACACAACTGAGCATTGCACATGCACATACATTAGTCAAATTCATTGAATCAAAGAGTGTGATGGTGGGAAGAGGGAAGTGAGTTACTCATCTACAGACAGAAAGTTTCAGAATGAAATGAACAAGGTCTAGGGAATTCCGTGGTGGTCCAGTGGTTAGGACTCTGGGCTTTCACTGCTGTGGGCCCAGCCTCTATCCTAGTCAGGGAACTGAGATCTCACAAGATGCATGGTGTGCCCATAAAAAAAAAAGATGAACAAGCTATAGAGGTCTTCTGTAACTATTATACCTATCAGCACTAATGTATTAAATTATTGATATGCACATTGAATATATACACTTAAAAATTTAAGAGAGTAGATCTCATGTTAAATGTGCTTACCATAATAGAATTGAAAAAAAGGAAGTGAAAGGAAATAATCAAGAGAAGAAATCAGTATAATAGAAAACAAAATACAGTAGGGAGGATCAACAAAGATGAAAATTGGTTCTTAACCTTTTCAAATAAAATTGATAACCCCCTGCAAGACTCTTGAAAAAGGAAGGAGGGTACAAATAAATCATGAATAAAAAATGGGACATCATTCCAGAGCCTGCACCTCCAGACATTAAAAAGATGAAAAAGTACAAAGAAATTCTTAAATCAGTTTTGACCACAATATTTTTTCAAATAATCTGAACTTTTCTTTTCCCCAAATAGGCACAGCAGCAGAAAATCTTCACTGTTACTCTGCAGAAGCAAAATAATGTAAAATTTGGGAAGACTATGTATATAAATGATAGAATTCCAGAAGAAAGGAATGAAATTGTATTGAAACATGCATTTGAGGAAGAGGATGAGAATGAAGAGGAGGTGATGGGAATTTGTTGCTTTTTCTATTTTTTTGTTTTTATCTGTTCCTTCATTCCTTTCTTTTCTTCCCTTTTTCCTTTCTTTTCTTCCTCCCTCCCTCATCTATTATTGGGTAGTTTTTTCTTCTTGAGTTGTAATGTCTCTGTGAGTCTTGTCATGTGTAAAGTGAACTTAAGTAGATCAGTTTGTAATGATATTAGAACAAAAGAATCATCTAAAATGTTAGATTGCGTAGTAGGCAGATATAGATTATCTATATAAGATATGGATAATAAAATATAGATTATATCTTATATATAACATCAGATATAGATTATATTTATAAGCTACAGATAGTTTAACCTAAGTGTTCTGCAATAATTAACAGTAAAAGTATAAATTTAATTTTTTTTTGTAGTGATCACTTATAATTTAATTACCTGCAGCAAACATTTAATTGCATGATAGCTTAACCTTGCCAGTTAGACTAATTCTGGATACCCTACCTTTTTTTCTTTGGTTGGTGCTGAGATAGTACAAAGAAATTTTAGTATGATTAAAGTTAAAATTTTAATTTCTTAAAAAAGTTTTATTAAGTCTAGAAACCTTAAAATTATCCTTAAATATTTTCTTTCTTTTATTCTCTATGTTCAAATTCATTCCTTGTCTAGTGCTTCTTTTATTCTTTCTACAAAGTCATCTGTTGAGCCTACTTTTTATCTTTTCTGTTGGATTCCTTTTGAATTAGTTAATACCATAAGAAGTCTAGTATTCCTAATTGTTTATAAATTTTACCTTGTCAATGATATTTTAAATTCTCTTTTTAAGGACACTGTTAGGGTGTAGTAAGAACTTTTAATTGATTGATTAAGAAGGAACCATATAAATATATGTGTCCATGGCTTCTTTGTGGTTGTGGGAACCAGTGAGTGTTCAGTGTATACATTTGCATTATATGCCTGGAGGATAAGTGAATCTGTATGTATATGATTGTGTGTGTATATGTATGTATATGTATGTTAATATTTGTATGTATGTATATACATATATTTACGTACACATTTACCGCATTCTTGTTATTTGCTCAGTCGTGTCCTACTCTTTGCAACCCCATGGACTGTAGTAGCCTACCAGGCTCCTCCATCCATGGGATTTTCCAGGCAAGAATACTGGAGTGGGTTGCCATTTCCTTCTCCAGAAGATCTTCCCTACCCAGGGATTGAACCGAGGTCTCCTGCATTGTAGGCAGACGCTTTACCGTCTGAGCCACCAGGAAAGTCCTGTATGTATATACATATATTTACATATGCAGTGGATGTCTGATATACAGACAGATAAACTGCCTTAAAGGGTTTAATGTCTTTCTAATGTGGAATTAATGTGACTTGAATGGTCCCTTGGAATAACATAAACATTTTTAAAATCTGCTTTTTTGTTCTTCTTAATCAATATTCAGAGAATCTCTGTCTTTTCTCCCTTGAAATTCAGAATGGTGAAAATGAACCATCTAGTCTTTGTATCTCAATTTTCCTGAATCTGTTTTGTGTATCTTTCAACTGTTGGAAGCATTGCCATCTTCCCCTTCCCGTAATCCATACTCTAAGAGAAACTTGGTTGTTTCCCTGTTCTTTCAGATGTATTTAATTATTACTACATTTTATTCTTTCATTTTCACAAATAAGTAACTCTATAATAAAAATAATTTAAGTTCACTCAGAGGATTTGTAAGAATAGAAATGTGTTCCTTTAAAAAGAGCTTATTTCACAAGTTTGGGAAACTTTATATTACTTTGTTTCTTTCATTGTAAAGTGTACTTTAAAAATATTATTAACATCTCAGAATCAGGATACATCTTAAAATTGATGATATTATAGTTTCAGGTGGTAGTGTTTTTTTCTTTTTTAGTGTTCCATAAAATAATAGTGATAATGTCTTAAATTTGATGAAATAATGATAAGTGATGCATAAGGGAAGGAGCTTCATCCGTAACTAAGTTGTACATTTGTGCACTGTCTTTTTCAGAAGCAGTAATTATATATCTAGTTATCCATAGCAGTTTTCTGATAATCTATTAAGCATGTTAAAGATATATAGTCTCCCCGCTTTATTGACCTATAACCTAAAATAATCAACAATGATGATAAATATATAAAGAATAAGGTATGAACAGGTGTCAAAACATAATAAAAAGGCATTGTGTTTCTATCATATGCTTTTTATGGTTGATAAATGTTATAACATGAAATCTATGAATCTTCTTGTCTGATTTTAACTTTATATTATTCAACAGTAGACTAGTAGTTTGATCTATAATTTTAAAGAATTGTTTTATTTTATCAGGTCTTAACAGTACAAGATCTTGTTGATTTTTCCCCTGTTTACCAATGTTTGCACATTTATTCCGTTCTGGTAAGTATCTTTTGTATACATGTATATGTGTATGTATACATATATATGTGTGTGCACATATGGGTGCATATACTTATATTATTAAAAAGACATGTGTGCATTTTAGGCCTGCTTTTCTAAAGGCTGACTGCAGGTTCATTGAGCTGTAGATCTACATGCAGTATTTATTTGTGAAGTATCCGCTGCATGTGAGGCATTCACTTCTTTTTTTAACTTATCATGTACTTTAAAGTATACTTTTCATGTATATTTAAAAGAAATTGCCATTTCTTCCCTCTTGGCTCTGTACTGTTGTATCACAGTTACTTTTCAATATGATACTTATGTATTTGTTATGCCAGACTACATTGTTTTCATTTTTGGTTGAACAGTTTATTCTGATATAATTCATATACCAAAACATTTACCTTTCTAAGATATATAGTTTAGTGATTTTAGCATATTCACATGGTTGTGCAACCATTACAAATAGTTTCCAAACATTTTATTAGTACAAAAAGAAACCTCTTACGTGTTAGCAGTCACTCCTTACTCTCCCCTCACCTCAGTCCCTAACAAGCACTAATATACTTTCTGTCTCTGTGAATTTGCCTATTCTGGGTATTTCATATAAATGGAATCATCATATATGTGGCCTTTTGTGTTCAACTTCTTTCATGTAGGTAGAAGTTTAAGATATTAATTGAAATTACTCTTCTTTTTAAATGTAGACATTTAAAGCTGTAAATTTTCTCCTAACCTCTGATTTAGCTGCAGTCTCTGAGTTTTGATGTATTGTGTTTTTGTTTCCATTTATCTCAAAGTATTTTCTAATTTCCTGTGATTTCTTCTTTAACCCACTAGTTATTTAATGGAGTTAAATAACTAATTTAGTTTAAATAACTAAACACCAAGATGGAGTTTAATCTCCATGTTGGTGAATTTCCCTAAAGTTCTTCTGTTACTGATTCCTAATTTAATCCCACTGATTAAATCAGAGATCATATTTTGTATGATTGTAGTCCTTTTAAGCTTATTGAGGCTTGTCTTATGGCATCACAAATGCTTTATCCTGGAGAATGTTCCATGTAAACTTAAGGATAATGTATACCTGGCTGTTGTTGGATGCAGATTAATGGTAAATCATGTTAGCAACAATATATTGTCCTGTGGTGAGATATGCATAGGTCTTATACAACATGTTCAGAAGTTTAGGCTTGATAGCTAATTTTCTTACTTAGTTTCCTTCACTGACAGCCGTATTTTCTTTGGTCAGTCAAAAATGTATAAAGCCTAAGTGATAAGTTGGGCAGCTATCAAATTATTTGAACTTGGCTTTAGTTTTCTTAATTGTCATGACTCCAAACAAGGTAACTGCCTTTGAACTATAATGCCAAAATCTTGTTCTTGGCATTCAATATGAAATACCATTCCACATTTAATTCTAGTTGTTAGAAACTGAAAAATGACCCTTATGGAATAAAGAAGTTATCTGTTTAGCAATGTGTTTGTGTTGTATGTGTTTTTATTACTCTACTGATTTTATTTTAGGGTGATGAGGAAACGTTTGAAAATTATTACCGAAAACAAAGAAAGAAACAGGCAAGACTGGTATTGCAACCCCAGTCAAATATGGTAAGTATATAGAAATTTTGAGTTGATTATGTTGTCAGTTTTTAACCCCTTTAATTTCTTCAGAGCATGTATTCCACTGTAAGTATTTATTGAATACCTACCATTTCCAATAATTGGTTTAGGTGTGAAGGTTACAGCAGTTCAAATGGATGAGTCCCTTCTCTCATGAGTTTACATTCTATTAGGGAAGACAGACTATAAATAAATAAGACAAGTAAATATATGAAATGTCAGGGCGTGGTAATTAGTTGCTGACAGTATGGTAGACTCAGTACCTTAATTAAGTATTCTACTGAAAAAAACATCTAAAGATGCTGGATAAAACATTTTTTAAAATCTTAAATTCTTTTTACATGCACTGAGGATCACGTAGGAAACTATAGTCCTGACAAAGACTAAACAAGTAATCTGAAGGGGCTATGTTTGTGGAATTTTTATCAGTCATTCTTAAGAATACTTGTATTTTTTGGCTGTAAAATTGTGACATATTTGCTGTAGAAAAATAAGGAAAAAAATGAAATAAAATAATCCATAATGTAAGAAAACTACTAAGTCAATGTGAAACTGGTGATACGTATGTGAATAGATATATTTGTGAAAGCTCATAGAAGCAGCACATGAAAAAGAGCTTTATTGATGTAACTTATACCCCAGTACACCTAAATGTAAGATAAACAAAACGGGAAAACTTAAGACAAATCCAGACAGGCATAATGAAACACTGTGCGTGGGTTCTAAGTCACTTCAGTCGTGTCCGACTCTTTGCAACCCTAAGGACTGTAGCCCGCCAGGCTCCTCTGTCCATGGGATTCTCCGGGCAAGAATACTGGAGTGAGTTACCATGCCCTCCTCCAGGGGATCTTCCAGACCCAGGGATTGAACCTGCGTTTCCTGTGGCTCCTGTATTGCAGGTGGATTCTTTACCACTGAACCCTGGGGTAAAGCCCCAGTGAAGCACTAAATGTAGCTTTTTCCCTAAGGGGAATCTGCTAAATGGGAAAGCATGAGTTTTAAGGATGTAGAAGTACAGAGGGGTAAGCCCAGAGTCACCCAAAGAGGGTGATAAGAGATTCTCTCCTTTGCAAGGCTGAGACTCCAAAGAATTATAGCTCATTGTTGGGATGACCTAGAGAGAAAGCCATCTTGCAAAACCTCTCAGGTCCTTCTGCCAAATATACTAAAGAAAATTGCCTATCCCAAATCCTGGTGCTGAGTGAACAAAGAAAAAAATCCCTAATAATTCATAAGAAGCAGTTCTTAACATGTGTTTGCAATCCAATTTCATTCTACTTGGATCGTCAAAAAAATCTCCGGCTGAAAATTTAAAGTCGTTCCATTTTGATGTTGTCTCCAGGTGTCTACTAGAAGCAAATGCAGATCTTCTCTGAACCTTCATACCAAGTTAAAGACTATCCACAGTTAAAGTTTCAATAGGAAAATTAACAACTCAGACTCAGAACTAATTATTGAACAAGTGAGAATCTTTAGAAATGTTGACAATAGAAATAAATTGTAAAAGACTTTCAATATTTGAATTATTAGGCATAGAATATAAAATAACAGTATTTTATGTAAAATAACAGTATTTATTATATTTAAAGAAAGAAAAGCTTGCCCTTCTCAGTAGGGAGCCATAAACTATAAAGGAATTACCCAAAAAATATGAAAAAAAATCAAGTAGAACACCTTGTAAAGATACATTACCCAAAATGAAAAATATTGTGAACAACTTTTAACAGTTGATAAATTCTCTTAGTTGACCTGAAGAAATTATCTAGACAATAATCACAGAGAGCAACTTAAACTCTCATACACTTCTGATAGGTATGAATATTGTACCTATTGTAATATTTAGCAAATAGTTAGACAATTTGTTATAATGTTAAGCAAACACTTGTCATATGACCCAGATCCCACTCCTAAGTTTTTACCCATAAGAATTGGAAATGTATCTACATCAGTTCAGTTCAGTTCAGTCACTCAGTCGTGTCCGACTCTTTGTGACCCCATGAATCGCAGCACGCCAGGCCTCCCTGTTCATCACCATCTCCGGAGTTCACTCAGACTCACATCCATCGAGTCGGTGATGCCATCCAGCCATCTCATCCTCTGTCGTCCCCTTCTCCTCCTGCCCCCAATCCCTCCCAGCATCAGAGTCTTTTCCAATGAGTCAACTCTTCGCATGAGGTGGCCAAAGTACTGGAGCTTCAGCTTTAGCATCATTCCTTCCAAAGAAATCCCAGGGCTGATCTTCAGAATGGACTGGTTGGATCTCCTTGCAGTCCAAGGGACTCTCAACAGTCTTCTCCAACACCACAGTTCAAAAGCATCAATTCTTCGGCCCTCAGCCTTCTTCACAGTCCAACTCTCACATCCATCCATACATGGCCACTGGGAAAACCATAGCCTTGACTAGATGGACCTTAGTTGGCAAAGTAATGTCTCTGCTTTTGAATATACTATCTAGGTTGGTCATAACTCTTCTTCCAAGGGGTAAGCGTCTTTTAGTTTCATGGCTGCAGTTACCATCTGCAGTGATTTTGGAACCCATAGTGGCTTATATATGAATATTTATAGTAACTTTATTCATAAATGCCAGAAACTAGAAACATTCCAAATGTCTATGAGGTAGTGAATAGATAAACAAATTGTTGTATCTCTACATAATGGAATGTTATGTACTCAGCAGTAGAAAGGGAACTGATACATGCAATAACATGGATAAATCTTTTTTTTTTTTTCCAAAACAAGTAAAGTGTTTATTAGGAGGAAAAGGAGTATAGTATGTGTGGATAGATACACAGGTGAGCTCAGAAAGAGGGTCCCTGAGTCACTCTCTCATGGCAATTGAAATCACTTGTATCAGGCATTTCTTTTGGATTTCCTTTGGCCAGTCATTTTGATTTGCCTGGTTCACAGTCCATATTTGGTGTATCTCAGGATCCTCTTGACATGGATTAATCTTAAAAGCATTACTGGAAGTGAAAAAATTCAGATACAACAAAATTAATATAGTATAATTTGTGTTATATGACATTTTTGAAAAGGCAGAACTGTAAGATAGAATGGGATCAGTGGTGAAGGGTTAGGGATTGGGCAGAGTGATTCACTACAAAGGGGCATAAGGGGAACTTTGGTATGACACAGAAATATTCTCTATCTTGATTTTGGTGTGGTTTCACAAATGTCTACATTTGTCAAAACTCATTAGACTCTTATATGTAAAATTTGCTTTATGTAAATTATAACAATAAATTTAACTTTAAAGATAAGATAAGATGTTAAAAATACCCAGAGAGAAGAGGTTATTTTCAAATAAACAAGACAGTGGAGTATTTTCATTGATGAAGGAAAATAACTTCTACCTGGGATTCTCTATTCAGTGGAACAAGTACAAAGATAGACATTTTCAGACAAAGAGGAGGAGAGTTTGTTACCGAGAAACTCTTCAGTTCAGTTCAGTCGCTCAGTCGTGTCTGACTCTTTGCGACCCCATGAATCGCAGCACGCCAGGCCTCCCTGTCCATCACCAACTCCCGGAATTCACTCAGATTCACGTCCATCGAGTCAGTGATGGCATCCAGCCATCTCATCCTCTGTCATCCCCTTCTCCTCCTGCCCCCAATCCCTCCCAGCATCAGAGTCTTTTCCAATGAGTCAACTCACATGAGGTGGCCAAAGTATTGAAGTTTTAGCTTCAGCATCATTCCCTCCAAAGAAATCCCAGGGCTGATTTCCTTCAGAATGGACTAGTTGGATCTTCTTGCAGTCCAAGGGACTCTCAAGAGTCTTCAACACCACAGTTCAAAAGCATCAATTCTTCGGCGCTCAGCTTTCTTCACGGTCCAACTCTCACATCCATCCATACGTGGCCACTGGGAAAACCATAGCCTTGACTAGACGGACCTTAGTCGGCAAAGTAATGTCTCTGCTTTTGAATATGCTATCTAGGTTGGTCATAACTTTTCTTCCAAGGAGTAAGCGTCTTTTAATTTCATGGCTGCAGTCACCATCTGCAGTGATTTTGGAGCCCAGAAAAATAAAGTCTGACACTGTTTTCACTGTTTCCCCATCTATTTCTCGTGAAGTGATGGGACCAGATGCCATGATCTTCGTTTTCTGAATGTTGAGCTTTAAGCCAACTTTTTCACTCTCCACTTTCACTTTCATCAAGAGGCTTTTGAGTTCCTCTTCACTTTCTGCCATAAGGGTGGTGTCATCTGCATATCTGAGGTTATTGATATTTCTCCCAGCAATCTTGATTCCAGCTTGTGTTTCTTTCAGCCCAGCGTTTCTCATGATGTACTCTGCATAGACGTTAAATAAGCAGGGTGACAATATACAGCCTTGACGTACTCCTTTTCCTATTTGGAACCAGTCTGTTGTTCCATGTCCAGTTCTAACTTTGCTTCCTGACCTGCATACAGATTTCTCAAGAGGCAGGTCAGGTGGTCTGGTAGTCCCATCTCTTTCAGAATTGTCCACAGTTTATTGTGATCCACACAGTCAAAGGCTTTGGCATAGTCAATAAGGCAGAAATAGATGTTTTCCTGGAACTCTCTTGCTTTTTCCACGATCCAGCAGATGTTGGCAATTTGATCTCTGGTTCCTCTGCCTTCTCTAAAACCAGCTTGAACATCTGCAAGTTCGCGGTTCACATATTGCTGAAGCCTGGCTTTGAGAATTTTGAGCATTAATTTAGTAGTGTGTGAGATGAGTGCAATTGTGCAGTAGTTTGAGCATTCTTTGGCATTGCCTTTCTTTGGGATTGGAATGAAAACTGACCTTTTCCAGTCCTGTGGCCACTGCTGAGTTTTCCAAATTTGCTGGCATGTTGAGTGCAGCACTTTCACAGCATCATCTTCCAGGATTTGAAATAGCTCAACTGGAATTCCATCACTTCCAGTAGCTTTGTTCGTAGTGATGTTTTCTAAGGCCCACTTGACTTCACATTCCAGGATGTCTGGCTCTAGGTGAGTGATCACACCATCGTGATTATCTTGGTCTTGAGGATCTGTTTTGTACAGTTCTTCTGTGTATTCTTGCCACCTCTTCTTAATATCTTCTGCTTCTGTTAGGTCCATACCATTTCTGTCCTTTATCGAGCCCATCTTTGCATGAAATGTTCCCTTGGTATCTCTGATTTTCTTGAAGAGATCTCTAGTCTTTCCCATTCTGTTGTTTTCCTCTATTTCTTTGCATTGATCGCTGAGGAAGGCTTTCTTATCTCTTCTTGCTATTCTTTGGAACTCTGCATTCAGATGCTTGTATCTTTTCTTTTCTCCTTTGCTTTTCACTTCTCTTCTTTTCACAGCTATCTGTAAAGCCTCCCCAGAGAGCCATTTTGCTTTTTTGCATTTCTTTTCCATGGGGATGGTCTTGATCCCTGTCCCCTGTACAATGTCACAAACCTCCGTCCATAGTTCATCAGGCACTCTATCTATCAGATCTAGTCCCTTAAATCTATTTCCCACTTCCACTGTATAATCATAATCTATACGCTCAACAAAAACAAGACTAGGAGCTGACTGTGGCTCAGATCGTGAACTCCTTATTGCCAAATTCAGACTGAAATTGAAGAAAGTAGGGAAAACCACTAGACCATTCAGGTATGACCTAAGTCAAATCCCTTATGATTATACAGTGAAAGTGAGAAATAGAGACACCCTTAGAAGGAAAGAAAAGACTATAGTCAAAAAGAAAGTGATGCCAAATGGGAAAAATAAGATGCTAAAAGAAATGAATAGCAAAGAAAGTATAAATATGAGGAGAAACCTGCATTGACTGTAGAAAATAATATTAATACAGTATTACGGATAGAATTTAAAACAAGATAGACTCTTATCTTTAAAACAAGATAGAATCAAAATGCACAATAACAATAGCATAAATATTAGGGTGAATAGAATAAATATTAGGAAGTTATTGAAACTGAACTGTTTTGGAATTATCCAGAAAAGAATAAAATTATTAGTTAATTTTAGAGTTTGATTATTTAAGCATGCATAATGTAATTTCTGTAACGATTAGAAGAATATAAACAGTATATAGTTAAACATAATTTTAAAAGCTTAAGTTATTCAAAATTCATCTTAGAGCTGATAAAAAATGTTAATTTGAATCTATAAGTACTTGATAACATTGACTCAAAGTATTTAAAGCAAAATTGCTGCAACTAAAAGGGTAAATTAAAAAATCCGTAAGCATTGTGGATGCTTCAGTATCTTATAAGCCATTAGAATAACAGTAAGAATACAGAACCTGTTTAATAATAGGCTTATCTAATAGACTTAAAGCTCAACATTCAGGAAACTAAGATCATGGCATCCGATCCCATCACTTCATGGCAAATAGATGGGGAAACAGTGGAAACAGTGACAGACTTTATCTTTTGGGGCTCCAAAATCACTGCAAATGGTGATTGCAAACATGAAATTAAAAGATGCTTACTCCTTGGAAGGAAAGTTATGACCAACCTAGACAGCATATTAAAAAGCAGAGACATTACTTTATCAACAAAGGTCCATCTAGTCACGGCTATGGTTTTTCCTGTGGTCATGTATGGATGTGAGAGTTGGACTATAAAGAAAGCTGAGCGCTGAAGAATTGATGCTTTTGAACTGCGGTGCTGGAGAAGACTCTTGAGAGTCCCTTGGACTGCAAGGAGATCCAACTAGTCCATCCTAAAGGAGATCAGTCCTGGGTGTTCATTGGAAGGACTGATGTTGAAGCTGAAACTCCAATACTTTGGCCACCTGATACGAAGAACTGACTCATTGGAAAAGACCCTGATGCTGGGAAAGATTGAGAGCGGGAGGAGAGGGGGGCGACAGAGGATGACATGGTTGAATGGCATCACCGACTCGATGGACATGGGTTTGGGTGGACTCCGGGAGTTGGTGGTGGACAGAGAGGCCTGAGGTGCTGCGATTCATGGGGTCGCAAAGAGTTGGACATGACTGAGCAACTGACCTGAACTGAACTGAATAGACTGGTGATCCAGTGATTAAGACTCAGCACTTTCACTGCCATGGGCTCAGTTTGATCCCTGATTGAGGAACTAAGATCCCAGAAGCCATGCCGCACAGCCAAAAAAAAAAAAAGAATTCTGTTTCAACACCTGTGAAAACACATTTTAAAAGTACATATTGAACATTGTAAAATGTGACAACATACTACGTTATAAAGCAGGTATCAAGACATATCCAACTTTTGTGTCATGTAGTATTTTTAAGCCAAAAATGTAATAACAGCCTCCTCCCTGAA
Organism: Capricornis sumatraensis; assembly: GCF_032405125.1. Lineage (NCBI taxonomy): Eukaryota > Metazoa > Chordata > Mammalia > Artiodactyla > Bovidae > Capricornis > Capricornis sumatraensis. Next base: position 15,111,132 of record NC_091091.1, read on the forward strand.
AAAAATCCAGATGTTTGAAAATTTGGATCACTTTCATGAAGTAAAATACAATATTTGAACTTAATTGAAATATTTCATGTGTAAGCTCTTATGAAATTCAAATCAAATATTTTCTTTTTGGTAAAATTATGAACAATAGGAAATTGTAGACCATTTCAGAGGAATTTGACTTTTATTATGAATCAGATAAAAAATCATTAGAAGGTATTTAGCAAACGGTATATTTATTTGATTAATTTTGAAAATTATTGTTCTGGGAGCTGTCTGGAGAGTAGAGTGAGGAAACAAGCCTGAAACCTTGGAAGGCTAGGTAGAAGAATGATGTAATAGGCCAAGTGAGAGATGATAGTGGATTGAATTAGCCTGCTGAGATGAAGGTTCTGACTTTTTAATTTGCTTATTTTGTCTCTTCGAATGCAAATTCCATGAGGGGTAAGGACTTTTTTTGGTATTTACCAATGTATCCCTTGTGTCTTAAAATATATTTTTATAGTGGACTCTCAATAAATATTTGTTAACAAATGTTGTACTGATTTGGAACTACTTTTATGTTACTGATATCTATTGTTTCAAATTGATTTTTATTTTTCATTTAAAGCATGAAACAGTTGATGGCTATAGAAGATATTTCACTCAAATTGTAGGGTATGTATCTAATATGGCAACAAATATTATTTTGATACTGTGTTAAATGTCAAAACGAATTATTTTCTATTTAGGTTTGAATTTTGTTTCAACTGGTTATTTTGCAATTGCTGTTTTTAGGTTCTTTGTGGTGGAAGATCACATTTTACATGTGACCCAAGGATTAGTAACCAGGGCATACACTGATGAACTTTGGAACATGGCCCTCTCAAAGATAATTGCTGTCCTTAGAGCTCATTCAGTAAGTTAGATAATTTATGTTACTAAATTTTTAATTCAGTTACTTCAAGAACTTAGGAATTGGATAGTGTCAAAAGAAAGTTGTACCTTCATTAGTTCTACATTTTTTTGAAAATTGTCAGATTTGGAGGTAGTAATGTTAGGCCTTTGTTTGTGTGGTAATCTTGAGCTGTGATTTTGCAGCTGACTGGGGCTTCTGAAGACACTCTCAGTCCAGCATCATAGAAGATGGAGAATTATGCTGTTCTCATTAGTCTCAACTGCCCTCTTTATTAGATCACTGAAAAGCACCGTGAAGAAAGGGTTTTTAATTATCATTCCACATTCTTTGTTTCCAAAATAAACTCCACCATTAAAACTCAATAGAACTTGTTCTTCAATGTTTATAGCTTATTTGCAGTAGTACACTTATAAATGTCCTAAAAATAATATGCAGTTGTCAAATTTAAACTCATTTGGAGTAGTGAATCTTTAGGTAATGAAAACTTTTTTATGAAGAAAGGTAAAATGATAAAATATTTTTATAATATGCCTTTTGTGGAAGTAAAAATTATGTTATAAGGACTAGTGAAATTAATAATTTCTTAGTGTGGACTTTTTTTAAGATAATTTTGGAAGTTTGCCTTCAGTAAAATCTCCCCAAACTTAACATTTTATAATCTATTATTTAAAATTTTATTATTGAGAATAGAGATTGAAAATATTTTGAAGAAAGATTATTAGTTTAAGTGATGCTTAGATTATAAATACATTTTATTTTTACTTATCAGGAACATAGATTCTGGGTACACTATTTGTCCAGTGAACTATAACTTTTTCTATCATATATAATAAAGAACAATATATTTTATTATGGTTTTGTATTCAGACCAGCTATGAATGTGTAATATTGATAATATTGATTCCATGACATCCTGTATGAAATCATATTATATTAAATGCAATATATCGCATTTAAAATTGTACTAAATACTATTAAGGGAACAAGAGTGAATTTCACTATCCTTTTGAAATTATTTTCCTTTGGTGGATTACTAAGAAAATACTTAAATTGTCACTTAGAAAAATATAAATGATTATATCTCTTTTATAATAGAATAAATAAATAATTGAAAAGTAGAAATATAAACCATTTTTTCAATTTGAAATAACTAGTTCTTTAAAATCTAAAGACTTTTTTGGAAATACAAGCATCGTTGCTTTGACCAAAGTAAGTGTGTGCAAATTTCAGGAAAATTTCTTTTCATATAGTACCTAAAGTGGTTTGTCATGTCATGATCTTTCCCTAATAATTTTTTAATGAATAGAAGAAGTCAGCTGTGAATCTGATAATCAAGACTTTAAATTTATTGTAAGTCAAGCAAATATAAGGAAAAATTTTCAAGTTTTATTTCTTAATTTTTAACCAAGTGACTCTGGTGTGTGTGTGTGTTTGTGTGTCTACCCCCACTTACCCTTCATCCTCCCAGTCTTACTGCACTGATCCTGATCTTGTTCTGGAGCTGAAGAATCTCATTGTAATATTTGCAGATACTCTACAGGTGGGTGATAATCTGATATTCAGTTAATGGCTATCTGAGCACATAAAACTATTCAAAATATAGTGTAGACCATACTCATTTCTTGTATTGTGGCTTAATGGTAGTAAATTAGTAATAATCAAATGTTTACTTATGTATTGATATTCTCTTGTCACACAGAACTTTTCATACTACCGCCTTCCTGATTATGAAGCTTGGACAGAGATCAGGGAATATTACCATCTTTTAAAATATTGGTCATTCTGTTGGAGTAGATATAGTATTTTTACAGTTTAAAAAAGTATGCAGTGTAATGGAAAAAACCCTGAACTAGAAATTAGAATATTAAAGTTCTGCCTGAGGATAATGAACATGAGTTGTGGAATCACAAAGACCCAAGTTTATGTTCAACTTTTGCTGTTGACTAATTGTATGTTGACAGGTTTTCTGAACTTCAGATCCTCATTTGTGAAAGTGGATTTATTAATTACTAGTTTCCAGAATTGTTTTGAGTTTTAAATGTGATACTGTATATGAAAATAAACACTAGTTTAAAAGCTGTATGTACTCATTTCCTTCCTAATTTCAAGTGTGCTATCACTGTAAGCAGATCACTTTACTTTGCATTTTGGAGTTTTTTTCTTTTTAAAATAAGATTAAAACTGAATTGTCTGAAAACTCATTGTCTTTGGGTTATCAATATCCAAATTTTGAACTTGTCCCTCATCTTTGATCACAGATAATAAAGAATTGATTAAGTTTTCATGCTTAAACTTATGGGATTTTTGATAAATTTGATTGATTGATAGATGTTTGATTGGTTGAAAAGTTTTCAACCATGCTTAAATTTATGGGATTGTTATGGCTGGAATAACTTTTTGTGAAATATAAACCAGCATTTTCCAAAGTGTGATACTAGTTGTATGGTCAAAAATGTTTAGAAAATGCGGAGTGAAGTAAAAGATTTTTCTACTAGAAGCAAGTTTATAGCATACGTTTCCAAAGGTAAGGTGATTATGCAGCGTTTTCCCAACATATCTGACTCTTAAATCTTTTTTTTCCCTTAGAGTATCTTTTCAATCTAGAGCTTCATATAAAGTGCTTTAGGAAATGCTGGGGCTTCCCTTGTGGTTCAGTTGTTAAAGAATCTGCCTGTAATGTGATCCCTGGGTTAGGAAGATCCCCCTGGAAAAGGGAAGGGCTACCCACTCCAGTATGCTGGCCTGGAGAATTCCATGGACTGTATAAAGAGTTGGGTACAACTGAGTGACCTTTACTTTTAGGAAATGCTCAACTATTTGTTTTATCACAGGAGTCCATCCTAAAATAATAGTTATCTATTTTATTCTTAAACCTAAGGAGAAAATACCACAAGCTCCTTTAGTAAATTATTGTATTGCCTTACATCTTCATTAATTTGTATGGCTTATATTATAAAACCAGAATAATTTGGGACTTTTTTTCTTTCATAAATTTTGTGACTAATGTACCTGTAATACTGACCTCTCTGCGAGAAAACTTTAGTAAGTTTTATTAAAGACTGCCTTAATATTTGGGGCCTATTTTTAAGTAACTTGGAGTTTTGCTGTCCTTAATGACTCAAAGCATTGCTACTCAAAATATGGTCTGGGGACCCCAGGTCAACAAATTGTTTGTTATGGATCCATAATGAAAAGAAATTTCTGTCAGAATGTAGATCAACTACATCACTAAAGTACAAAACTTAGCACAGTTGGTTTTTGTTTTTGATAACAAAGTGAAGTTGCTCAGTCATGTCCGACTCTTCGCAACCCCATGGACTATATCGTACCAGGCTCCTCTGTCCATGAAGTTTTTCAGGCAAGAGTAATGGAGTGGGTTGCCATTTCCTTCTCCAGGGGATCTTCCCGACACAGGGATTGTACCCGGGTCTCCCGCACTGCAGGCAGACGCTTTACCCTCTGAGCCACCAGGTAAGCCAACATTGATTGATATCAGTAGCAGCATTGATTTATACTCTGGTGTAAACTCTTTATCTCTCTTTTAAAAACCATACAGACTGTTCTTGAATTGGCATTTTGAGTACAACTGTAGATTCAGTTTTAGATTAGGTATTTGGTATGGTTCCAAGGAGCTCTGCAGAGAATCAAAGAGTAGTAGGCAATATTCAGATTACAGAGGCTTTAAAAAAGCAACATTGGTGGATGCATAAACCCTTGTAAATAGACCTTTCTAATCTTGCTGCGTTGAAATAAAGCTGAGGAAAACAGATTAGTTCTTGGTTACTTAGAAATCGTGCAGTATTTTCATTTTGCTGAAAATTGACAAGCTGATTATTAGGTCGGTCTTACATTGAATTAAATAAATACTGGCTTTTTAAGTTGTAAAATTTCAGTTACTTAGTAAATGAAAAGTTAAGAGAATTAAGGATGATCTTTTCTAATTAATCTTTAATTAAAGCATATTGCATAATATTTCATTTTAAAAATTGGCACTTTACCACCCTAAGGGAATTTTTATTTCATCACCTAAAACAAAGCTAGCTAAACAATAAAGTGAAAAATCAAAACACAACATAGCATGTTCATAGTTCTGCTTACTGCCTATTAAGCAAATGAAAAGCAAGCATTTATTGATTCATTCATTAACCTTTTTTGTGCACCTGCTATGTGCTAACAGCTAGATAATATATATATATAAATCAGTATAACAGTAGGGACATAAAGATTCTTGGGTTTAAGAAATTCAGTTTAGTTGTAAACAAATAAGATGTATAATAAGACATACTAATTTAGTAATACATTAAAGAACTTTGGGCTCTTGGAAGATAGAATGATAACTTTGATTCCAAGAGTTGGGAAGGGTTATACAGAAAGTTGAAATGTGAGCTGGATTTTGAAGGAAATGTGAGTTCAGCAAGTAGATTTGAAGGAAGAGGCATTCAGTTCAGTTCAGTTCAGTCCAGTCATTCAGTCGTGTCCAACTCTTTGCGACCCCATGAATCGCAGCACGCCAGGCCTCCCTGTCCATCATCAACTCCTGGAGTTCACTCAGACTCAGGTTCGTCGAGTCAGTGATGCCATCCAGCCATCTCATCCTCTGTCGTCCCCTTCTCCTCCTGCCCCCAATCCCTCCCAGCATCAGAGTCTTTTCCAGTGAGTCAACTCTTCGCATGAGGTGGCCAAAGTACTGGAGCTTCAGCTTTAGCATCATTCCTTCCAAAGAAATCCTAGGGCTGATCTCCTTCAGAATGGACTGGTTGGATCTCCTTGCAGTCCAAGGGACTCTCAAGAGTCTTCTCCAACACCACAGTTCAAAAGCATCTATTCTTCGGCGCTCAGCCTTCTTCACAGTCCAACTCTTACATCCATACATGACCACAGGAAAAACCATAGCCTTGACTAGATGGACCTTCGTTAGCAAAGTAATGTCTCTGCTTTTGAATATGCTATCTAGGTTGGTCATAACTTTTCTTCCAAGGAGTAAGCGTCTTTTAATTTCATGGCTGCAGTCACCATCTGCAGTGATTTTGGAGCCCCCCAAAATAAAGTCTGACACTGTTTCCACTATTTCCCCATTTATTTCCCATGACGTGATGGGACTGGATGGCATGATCTTCATTCTCTGAATGTTGAGCTTTAAGCCAACTTTTTCACTCTCCTCTTTCACTTTCATCAAGAGGCTTTTTAGTTCCTCTTCACTTTCTGCCATAAGGGTGGTGTCATCTGCATATCTGAGGTTATTGATATTTCTCCTGGCAATCTTGATTCCAGCTTGTGTTTCTTCCAGCCCAGCATTTCTCATGATGTACTCTGCATAGACGTTAAATAAGTAGGGTGACAATATACAGCCTTGACATACTCCTTTTCCTGTCTGAAACCAGTCTGTTGTTCCATGTCCAGTTCTAACTTTGCTTCCTGACCTGATACAGATTTCTCAAGAGACAGGTCAGGTGGTCTACTATTCCCATCTCTTTTAAAATTTTCCACAGTTTATTGTGATCCATACAGTCAAAGGCTTTGGCATAGTCAGTAAGGCAGAAATAGATGTTTTTCTGGAACTCTCTTGCTTTTTCCATGATCCAGTGGCATATGACAGGCAGATAGCATGTGTGAGTTACAGGTAACTGGCCATACTGTCTCCCCATAGTATAGTATGGTGTACTTTGTCCACCTGATGCAAACAGCTGACTCATTGGAAAAGACCCTGATGCTGGGAAGGATTGAAGGCAGAAGGAGAAGAGGGCGACAGGGAATGAGATGGTTGGATGACATCACTGATTCAGTGGACATGAACTTGAGCAAAGTCTGAGAGATGGTGAAGGTCAGGGAAGCCTGGCGTGCTGCAGTCCATAGGGTCACGAAGAGTCGGACATGACTTGGCAGCTGAATGACAACAACAAATAGTATGGCTGGCTATTTGTCAGCTGACCAGCTTGGTGGTGTTAGAAATTGTAATGTTTAGTAAGCAAAGAAGGGTAGAGAGTGGTAATGAAACGGATTAGGTAGTTTTAGCCAGATTGTGGCATGTCTTGTAAGCCTCTTCTAGGGGAATGGTATGATCAGCTTTGCACTTCTAGATGATAATTTTATGAGTTGGCAATAGAGTGAGTTGAGAGAGAAAGATGATTGGAATTTCAGTTTAGAAAGCTTTTGCAGTGATCTAGGCAGGGGATGTTAAGGACCTAAAATAAAACAGTGGTACTGGAAAGATTTCTGAAGAAAGAGAGGTAGCAGATGATGGATAAAAATGGTAAGTTTGAATGAAGTTTTTAAAGGAGGTAAAATCAAAAGAACCTGATGAGTGACTAGATGTTTGATTTGGGGGCATTTAGATGACATTTAGTTTTCTTTCCTGATAAATTGGATTGATGAAAGAACTATTAACAGGAATAGGAAGTAGGAAGAACACGGTTTAGCAGGAAGATGTGAGTTTAATGTGCTTGTTGGTGGACTGGAGATATCTAATAACTTGGAATTAAATATTTAGAGTTTATAGAGGTCTAGCTAGAGATACAAATTGAGAATAGTCAGTGAACGTAGTGTTTGAAGTCAATTGACTTGAAATTGCCCTAGAGAGCTAGAAGAAAAAATTGAAGGATGGAGATAGAAGGAAAAAGAATCCAGAAGGATTACTCATAGATAAAAGGAGAACAAAGAGAGAGTGGTGTTACAGAATTCAAAGCAGAAGAAACAGAAGTAAGGATGAGAAATCATGGAATTATTTAGGAGATATTCTGTGATATTATTAACAGCAGTTTCAACAAAGGAATAGGGGTGGGAGTTAGATTGTAGTAGGTTTGGCTAGGGATGGACAGAGGAGGCAGCTGCAGGGCACAGGAAATTGTAGGAGGGCTTTTTTGTTTCCTTTAGTTCTTGTTTTAAAGATGGGAGGCAGTTTAGCAAGTTTATTTAGTGAAGAGAAAGGAGGTAGTGGAAGTTAAAAATGCAACAGAGTGAGTTAGCTGATCCATGGATCCTGCAGGAGGAGATAGGATCAAGACCAAAGACGAGGAGGTGAGCACTGAAGGGGAAGAGGGACAACTCTCATGTGAGCAGAAATGTTTGGTCCTAATATGGGATTGATTTCAGTGGATTTGGAGTTGCAAAGGAATAAAATTTTGGAGTGTCTATTTGATAACTTTCCCCTGTACTACAAAGTCAGCATTGAATTGAAAGTACAGTGTTTCAGACAGAATGTATTCTCCTTTTTTCTTCTATCTTATTTAAAGACTGCTTCCCAAGACGCAGTTATGTGGATCAGTCATCTTGAACTTTTCCTCCAATTCTGACTTGTAATACTTGTTAAGGTTAACAGTGTAATCCAGACTGAAAAGAGAGAGATGAAATGGAAAAATAATTCCAGCTTCATAAAACTTTCTAGACTCTTTTTTTTAACTGGTGCAACTTAGAATATCAAAAGCATATCTTTTTTTCATACTGTTGAGATGGCATACAATTTGATATAGTGATCACATCAAACAGTTCTCTAGTATTCTAAACTTTTAAAAATGTATATCTTTATTTATTTTACTTGTTTATCTGCTTTGTATGTGTGTGTTTTAGGGTTATGGTTTTCCAGTGAATCGACTTTTTGACCTTTTATTTGAAATAAGAGATCAATACAATGAAACATTGCTTAAGAAATGGGCTGGAGTTTTCAGGTTAGTCTAAGCCATGGTACCTTAATGTAAGAAAAAAATTGCCAAATGATAAAGTAATTGTGTTTGTATTTAGCAATAAAATTGCTTATAATTATATTTTTATTGTGGTAAAATATGTGTAACTTAAAATTTATCATTTTAACCTTTTATGAATGTATAGTTCAGTGACATTAAGTATGTTCACACTGTTGAAACCATCACTACTGTTCATCTCCAGAACTTTCTTATCTTCCTAAACTGAAACTCTGTACCAATTAAACAGTACCTGCCAATCTCTTTTTCTTCTAGTCTGTGCCCAGAAATCACCATTCTACTTTGTCTTTGAATTTGACTACTCTAGTTACTTCATATAAGTAGTTCGTACATTGATTGGGTTTTGTGTCTGAATCTGTTTGTTTTTTTTGGTCTGGTTTATTTCACTAAGCATAATGTCTTCAAGGTTTATCCATAGTGTAGTATGCATCAGAATATCGTTCCTTTTTTAAGGCTAAATAATACTCCATTGTGTGTATCATATTTTATTTATCCATTCATCTACTTATGGATATTTGGGTTGTTTTCACCTTTTGACAATTATGAATAATGCCACTATGAACACTGACAAACAGTTATCTGTTTGGGTCCCTGTTTCAGTTCTTTTGGGCATATACCCAGAAGATGAATTGCTGGATTATATGGTAAATAATTTTGAGGAACCTCTATTCTGTTTTCCACAATGGCTGCACCACAGGTACATGACTTATTTCCAGCCTGTCATTAAGATGCCAGAGCCATTTATCAATTAGATATTCATTATCTACTGCCCAAACCATATCCTTCTCTTGTGTTCCTTACCTCTGCAGATGTCTGTGATGAGGTGAGATATATATCATTTGTCCATTTTTTTTGTCTAGAAACCACAGATTTGTTAAGATTATACTTTCCTTCATCATCCTCATTTAGTTTGTAAGTCCCATATATTCTACTTCTTAAAAACTATTTCTGCCACTCCCTTTCTGCCTCCACAAATACAGCTTTAATTCAAATCCTCATCACTCTTTATTTGGATCATTCAGTCTTTCTACCTGGCCTCTCTCTGTTCATTATTGTCTTTTTCTTTGTTTCCTCCACTATATAAAATTCTTCGTATGATATTCCTCTGCCTAAAATCTCAGATGATATTCCATTGCCTATAGGATAAAATCTGGGTCTCAGTTTGTCCACCTGCCCAGCCTCATTTTAAACCATGTCCCTTGCATACTTTCTACTTCAGTAATACTACATACTTGTGGTTTTATTTAGCCCCCCCACAGTTGTACTTCTTCATCCCTTACGTTTTTGCATGTTATGGTCCATCCTTTGGAAATGCTATTCTCCCATAATCTCATTAGAAGTGTTTCGTTTTATCTGTAACACCCCTACAACAGCCCATAGCTTCTCTGTAAAACTTCTCATGAGATATCCCCCACCTGGTCTGTTAAAGTTAGTTGCTTTTTTCCTTTGTCCTATATCTGAAACTTGTACCTCATTTATTGTCTGCATAACATCATTATAAACATAATCTGTTTGCATATCTCTCTCTCCTATTAGGCTTGAGAACAGAGATCTTGCTTTTATCTTCATGGGGGTAGAGAGTTTTCATTATAGTTAGCCCAGAGACTAGCACATAATAGGTGCTAAAGAAATACTAATCAGACTGAATTATTGATTATAAAGAAGTTGATTGGACAGCAGGTATATTAGTACAGGCTGAGTTAAGCTACTAACAAAAGTACACAAAATCTCATTGGATAAACATAGACATTTTATTTCTCACTTACACAGAAGTTTATTGTGGGTCTAGTAGTCCACGACTCAGGCTTTTGCCATTTGTGATTCTACTTTCTCAACATGGGGGTCTCTCCTGTCACCATGGGACAGAGGATCACACAGTTAGCTCATAAATGCTTTAGACTTAAAGCAACACATGGAACTTGTGTTCACAGTCCAGTGGCTGAAACTGGGCATATGACTGCCTGTTTGCAAGGAAAGCACACAGATGTTTGGTGAGTAGTAAATGTGTCTGCCTTACTAAGTGTAAAAGCTCCTTTTCTAAGTACAGCGTTATGAGAGACAGACAAATGGAAGACACTGTTTTCATCTTCCAGGAGCTTATGATCTAGTTGGAAGGAGAACACAAAAGACATAGAACTTGAGAGTTGTTCCTGTTAAGAAGTATGACTGGGATACTCTTCATCTCATTTTTAGTCGTAGTTAGTTCATTCAGACTATATCATCTTGGGAACTGTTCTAAGGAATTGAAGTACTGAAGGATGTAGAATAAACAGGTAGAAAGAGGATCACACATTAATTTTGAGAGACACTTATTTGATACTGGATTCTAGAATTCTGAGTGATGAGGCACTGTTTTCCTATTTATACCCTTAACTGACAAACAGAAAATTATTTTGTAATTATTGGGTTTTCTTATTGTCCTATAGCACTCTATTGGTGTATTTTCTAATATTAAATTTTCAATTCTGTCTTCTTTCTTAACAGGGACATTTTTGAAGAAGATAATTATAGCCCCATCCCTATTGTTAGTGAAGAAGAATATAAAGCAATCATAAGTAAATTTCCCTTTCAAGATCCAGACCTTGAAAAGGTACAACTTTGTTCTTACTTCAAGAATTTTCTTTAAAATAAATTAGTCAGTAATACATTATATTAACCTGACATTGTGAGAATAGCTTCTTTTGAGGCTTTTGCTGTTATTGTTGTGTTATTTGAGAAAATTAATTATACTTTTGTTAACTTTTAAAGATTATGTTACTACTACTACTGTTATTTTGGTGAGGTTAAGAAGGGACTTTCCTGGGGCTACTAGGAGCAGTTGTCCCAAATGTTAGGTGGATTCCCAGAGCAGGTGTTACTAATGTTGGGTGGGTTCCAAATTAAACATGTTGAGTATATTACAGGAATAAGAGAATATTGTAGGGAAAGAGAGAATTTCTTTGAAATTTGCATTACTGTGAAAGATCTTAATTTTTACTTTTTTTTTCTAGAAATGTACTCAAAAAGGTTTGTCTTGGTTCAGTAAGAGGTGTATGAAGGTAATAGTCATCTGGATTTTTTTCTGAAGTAAGAATGGATAGTTTTGGAATCAGGATGTAAACAAAAGATAGGATAGAGAAAGGAAATTTCTTTTGCTGAAATGCTGAAATACTGAAATTTCTTCCAGCATTAGAATATTCTGTAAATACACCTGATTGCCCGTGTGTGTGCGTGCACACAAAAACACACATGCTTGTACCAATCCAGTATCTCTGGGTAGAATTAGATCTTATGAGAAAAGGATATCATATTTCCTGCTAATATCACCTTTTTAGTTCTCTTCATTCTTGATGTTTTCCCTTAATCTTTTTTGTTATTTTTCTAACACTTTATAATTTAGTTCTTTTCTATATTTTTATCCCTTCATAATGAACAAGAGTGAATTCTCAGTGAGTTGTGTGAATTGTGACTGTAAATTTTTATGTAAAATAAACTTTTATTAAAATTCTATGTTATATTCATTTATACATAGACAAAGCAAATTATGTGTCAGTTCAGTTCAATTGCTCAGTTGTGTCTGACTCTTTGTGACCCCAGGGACTGCAGCACATCAGGCTTCCCTGTCTATCACCAGCTCATGGAGCTTGCTCAAACTCATGTCCCTCGAGTCAGTGATGCCATCCAAGCATCTCATCCTCTGTCATCCCCTTCTCCTCCTGCCTTCAGTCTTTCCCAGTATCAGGGTCTTTTCCAGTGAGTCAGTTCTTTGCATCCTGTGGCCGGAGTATTGGAGCTCCAGCTTCAAATTATGTGTTCAGTTTAGTCACTCAGTTGTGTCTGACTCTTTGCGACCCCATGAAACGGTTAGAACTGGACATGGAACAACAGACTGGTTCCAAATTACGTGTAATAGTCACTAAATATAGGACCAATTAATTAAATGCATAGCTTTTAGATTATAGCTAATGCTGCCATTGCATATACCTAATTGTATTCTAAATACACACAAAAGATCGGATTGATTATTCTATTTCTGTATTTTTGAAGCCCCAATTAAAGATCCTTGTCAGGAAATATTATAAGAATATCCTCTATCTCATGGCTTGGTTTAGTTTTAGTTATTGGTAATAAATGTGTTTAGGATATAGCATCTGTAAAGAGAGCACTAGGCTTCTTTGGTGGCTCATTGATAAAGAATCCACCTGCCAATGCAGGAGACAGAGGTCTGTTCCCTGGGTTAGGAAGATCCTATGGAGAAGGAAAATGCAATCTACTCCAGGATTCTTGCCTGGGAAATCCAATGGACAGGGGAGCCTGGCGGGCTGCAGCCCGTGGGGTCACAAAAGAGTCGGACATGGCTTAGTGACTAAACAACAGCAAAAATAGCGCTGGATTTGATCTGGATTCACGTGCTGGATCTGTCTGTGGCTTACTATGGGCGAGTGACTTACCCTGCTTGGGCATTTGTGCCTTATCTGTCTAATGAGAATTTTGAATTAAATAATCTCTAATATCTCTACTAATTACACTAAACTATGCTAAATGGATTCATAGTTAAAAGGATATTTGGCTTTGCTTGTAGGGTACATCCCACAGTATTTTAGGATTAAATTTGTTAGGAATTGTACTCATTGGTTTGTGTTTTATTTGTCATTAAAAGCACTATCACTAAAAGCACTTTCCACATGGAAAATTTAAATGTGATAACTTAGAAATCCCATAACTTATTTTGTAGTAGTCTCTTGGTTGTTTGTGTATATACTTACTTTTTCCTAAGTATAATTCTCAATTAAAATTGTTTTAAAAGATATAAAATTATCTTTCAAATAACTTGAGTTGCTATTTTCAGTGGAAATACCAAGTGAGAAAAGTAAGACTGAACATACATGCAAAAATATGTATTTTTGCAGATAGCTGTGCTAATTTAACTAGTACCCTTTGGCTAAAATAAGAACATATTCATTTTATCTTTAATGTCATTAAAATAAATTTTTGTTGAAATGTCTTTGAAATAGTTAATATTGTTCATTATTCTGCAAAGCATAAATTGAAAGTGAGTTATCTCTTCCATGTTTATAAAGTGATTTTAAAGAATGGCAGCTCTTTAGTTGATTTTTTTAGTACTCCTAATTCGGTCCCTACATTTAGAAAGGTTGAACCTACCAGTTTTAGAGAGAGACTGCTCTCTGAAAATGTCTTTACTACCAACTTTTTGTAAGCTACTTTCTGCTGGAGGTACCTAAAAATACATATGTTCATTCATAGATTTATCATTTACCTACTATTTAATGGACACTGTGCCATATGCTAGTTTTTCCATCTCCACTGTCAAGGATCTTGTAGCCAAGAAAGGAATAGATAAAATAAATGGGGAATTACAATTCACAGAAGTTGACCATGCTAAGGATAGGAGAAGTAGAATGGAAAAAAAGAGCTGTAATTCTGTAGTATAAAGTATCAGTGGCAAGGTTAATAAAGTGCAAGAAATAAAGATCAAAAAATTAAGTAGAAACAGCCAGACTATAAATAGATCTTATATACAGTGTTAGGAAGTTTAGCTTTTACTCTGACAGCTAGATTAAGTCACCACCAGTTTTCAAGTAGTAAATACTTAATCAGATTTGTGTTTTAGAAAGATCTCTGTGGCTAATGTGTGGAGAATGGATAGGAGAAGAGTAAGGTGGGGAGACTAGCTTGGGGATTGTTGTGGTCATTTTGGCAAGAGAAATTGGTGACCTGAGTGGGAGTTATAGCTGTGGAATTTGATTTGAGATATTTAGGAGATACGAATGAGAGGAGTTGATTATCATTTGCTTATTTGGGATGATGAAGATAGAGGGGCAAGTATGCCAGGCAGGGTTCTGCATTGGATGGTGGAAGCATTCACTAATATAGGAAATACAAGAGTGGCAGATTTAGAAAGAAGGGATGATCATTTCACTTTGGGATCTGTTGAGAATGTCTCAAATGTTACAGCTAAATGGACGTGTTCAGTGGTATCTTAATACACACATTTGGCCTTCAGGAGAAAGATTGCTCTGAGATTGTGGATTTGGGAGACATTGGCTCTCACATGATGAGTAAGTGAGATTATCCAAAGACAGTATGTATGGTAAGAAAAGAAGGTACAGGATAGAACCATACCTAGAGGAGGAGATATAGAGAAGGTAGAGAAATAAAAGGAAAACCAGTATAGGTCACAGATACCAAAGAAGGAAAGGTCATTTAAGAAGCAGGAGGCCCATTGTGTCAGACTCTTCAGATAAATCAGGTAACACGAAAAGTTCATTCAATTCAGTTCAGTTCACTCGCTCAGTCATGTCCAACTCTTTGGGACCCCATGGACTGCAGCATGCCAGGCCTCCCTGTCCATCACCAACTCCCAGAGCTTGGTCAAACTCAAGTCCATCAAGCCGGTGATGCCATCCAACCATCTCATCCTGTGTCGTCCCCTTCTCCTCCTGCTTTTAATCTTTTCCAGCATCAGGGGCTTTTTTCCAAGGCCAAAGTATTAGGAGTTTCAGCTTCAGCATCAGTCCTTCCAGTGAATATTCAGGACTGATTTTCTTTAGGATGGACTGGTTGGATCTCCTTACAGTCCTAGGGACTCTGAAAAATCTTCTCCAACACCGCAGTTCAAAAGCATCAATTCTTCAGCACTCAGCCTTCTTTATAGTTCAAATCTGTACATGACCACTGGAAAACCATAGCTTTGACTAGATGGACCTTTGTTGGCAAAGTAATGTCTCTGCTTTTTAATATGCTGTCTAGGTTGATCATAGCTTTCCTTCCAAGGAGCAAGCGTCTTTTAATTTCATGGATACAGTCGCCACCTGCAGTGATTTTGGAGCCCCCCAAAATAAAGTCTCTCACTGTTTCCATTGTTTCCCCATCTATTGGCCGTGAAGCGATGGGACCAGATGCCATGATCTTAGTTTTCTGAATGTTGAGTTTTAAGACAACTTTTTCACTCTCCTCTTTCACTTTCATCAAGTGCTTGTTCTTCTTCCCCTTCTGCCATAAGAGTGGTGTCATGTGCATATCTGAGGTTATTGATATATCTCTTGGCAGTCTTGATTCCAGCTTGTGCTCCATCCAGCCCGGCATTTCACATGGATTTAACATTTACGAGGTCATTGGTGACCTTGGTGAAAGTACTTTCAATGATGTAACTAAGTTGCAATGCATGTGAAGATAAAAGTAAAGGTTAGATTTCATAAAGTGTAAATAGAGGGCTCTTGGTAAAAATCCTCAAGAGTTTTACCTTTTAGAGCTGAGAATTTGGTAGTGGATGTTGGCTGGTAAAACATTTTAACCAAGAAGCACACTGTAAACCATTAGCTGCATTCTGGTGTGTGATGGTATACAGGTCAGAAAGCTGCTGTAAGGTATTCTAAAGAGTTACGGAATGAAATGGGTACCTTCTTGAATTGACATCAATTCAAGCAAATGAAGGGAGTCTTAGAATTATTTGATGACACTAAGCCAGGAACCTGGCCCATAACTTTACAACAAACTTGACTCTTGTATTATGGCTGCAAAGAAACAGGCGTTTATGTATCTTCCCTAGGATACTTATCATCAGAACACATAGAGGTATTGTTATATGCTTTCTGTGCTTGTTAGAAGTCTGATAATATGATTTAAGAAACAGATAAACTGCCATATTTTTTTCTTCAGAAATATTTTGGTTCTCCTTAAAATCTCAAAAATAACATTGAAATATAACAGTAGACTTTAAAATGCAGGTATTAAGTATTAATTCAGATGTGAAGTAAATTTAATTTTTACATTTTTGAGGTGTTTAGGATATCTTTTTCTAAAATTTCAGAAATAATATCAACTTCTTTTTTCTTTCAACAGCAACCTTTCCCAAAGAAATTGCCCATGTCTCAGTCAGTGCCTCATATTTATATTCAAGTTAAAGAATTTATTTATGCCAGCCTTAAATTTTCAGAGTCACTACACCGGAGGTAAGTTTACTCATGAGAAATGTATCTTTTTCAGAGCTATTTTTGTGAAACATTATTTGGTTTATAGGCCGTGACTCTTTATTGGACTAGTACGTTGTTGGAAGGCTTATATATTTTAGTAAAAGGAAAGTTTTAGTTGTTCAGTTGTGTCTGACCTTTTGTGACCCCATGGACTGTAGCCTGCCAGGCTCTTCTGTCCATGGAATTCTCTAGGCAAGAATGCTGGAATGGGTTGCCATTCCCGTCTCCAGGGAATGTTCCCAACCCAGGGATTGAACCCAGGTCTCCCACATTGCATGCAGATTCTTAATCATCTAAGCCACGAGGCAAGCCCATTTTAGTGACATTTAGGGCTAGGTTGATATAAATTTGATGTTACATATTTTTTGACATTTCATTATGTAAATCTTCAAATATATATAAAAGTAGAGATAATAGGAAAAGAAAATCCTGTATTTTCAGCATTTTGATTTAACCATAATAAATGTTTTTTCCATAATAAGCTGTTTTATTTGCTGAATTATTTTAAATCAAACTCTAGAAATAATGGCATTTTATCCCTCACTACTTAAGTGTTTTTAAAAACAATAAGGACATTTCATTGTTTAATACACTTAATAAAATTAACACTATTACATAGTATCTGTTCTCTAGCCCATATGAGTATTTTCTAAATTGTCCCCCAAATGTCTGTTTATAGCTGGTATGTTTGAATGAGGGACTAAATAAATTTCTCACCTTATGTTTGTTGTTAAATCTGTTTTACCAGTATCTCTTCCATTTTTTCTCTAGTTGTTTAGATCTTATTTATTTTAGTTTCTCTGTTGCTCAGGTTGAGTTCAGTTCAGTTCAGTTGCTCAGTCGTGTCCGACTCTTTGCGACCCCATGAATTGCAGCACGCCAGGCCTCCCTGTCCATCACCCAGCTCCCGGAGTTCACTCAGACTCACGTCTGTCGAGTCAGTGATGCCATCCAGCCATCTCATCCTCTGTCGTCCCCTTCTCCTCCTGCCCCCAATCCCTCCCAGCATCAGAGTCTTTTCCAATGAGTCAACTCTTCGCATGAGGTGGCCAAAGTACTGGAGCTTCAGCTTTAGCATCATTCCTTCCAAAGAAATCCCAGGGCTGATCTCCTTCAGAATGGACTGGTTGGATCTCCTTGCAGTCCAAGGGACTCTCAAGAGTCTTCTCCAACACCACAGTTCAAAAGCATCTATTCTTCGGCACTCAGCCTTCTTCACAGTCCAACTCTCACATCCATACATGACCACAGGGAAAAACCATAGCCTTGACTAGATGGACCTTAGTCAGCAAAGTAATGTCTCTGCTTTTGAATATGCTTTCTAGGTTGGTCATAACTTTTCTTCCAAGGAGTAAGTGTCTTTTAACTTCATGGCTGCAGTCACCATCTGCAGTGAATATTCCTTTATTTCAGTGACTTGTCGAAAAGCTAATATTCTTAATAGTTTTTACTTGAGTAGGCTTAAAGTGAAGATTCAAAAAAAATCAGTGAGAATTAATAAAGAATTCTGTGAAAGTGTTACTCAGTCGTGTCCAAATCTTTGTGACCCCATGTACTGTAGCCCACCAGGCTCCTCTGTCCATGGGATTCTCCAGGCAAGAATACTGGAGTGGGTTGCCATTCCCTTCTCCAGAGGATCTTCCTGACCCAGAAATCGAACCTGTTCTTCCTGCATTGTAGGCAGATTCTTTACCATCTGAGCCACTATATCTACCTAAAGAATGCAATAGCAAATTGGTATTATGCTCAGTAATGGAGAGCAACAAGCATCTATTGGTTCCTATAGCCAAATTAATTATATAGGAAAGAGAATACCATTTAACTGGGGTGATGAAGGCAATACCCAACATTTATAGATATGGGAAATGTGATATCCTTGTTTTGCACATAACAGAGACTCAAACAGGCTATATCATTCATCCAGAATGACCCAGCTAGTATGAGATCTGTCATAAAGGAGCAGTTGTTCTGACTCCCATATCAGTGAAAATATCTGGCTACCTAGATGGACCTTGCATTATAGTCATATAATATATTTGTAATTGGGAATGCTCTGGAGGAGAGAGTGGTGATGCTAGCTTTCATGTCTTCCTTTTTGAAATCCATTTTTCCAAATTCATATACTTAATAGCAGTAATCATTTTCAGTATGGACCGCTTCTGAATTGTAAGTCATAAAAAGGCATGAAGGCAGTTCAAATAAATAGGTATTTTTCAGGCCAAAACAGTGAGGCCAATGACAGTTGTTTTTTTCTTGTTGTATGTGTATCCCTTATGGTAAGCTACCACTATTTTGGATGTAAACAATGTGTAAATAAAAAGTAAATGAAATGTGTGTTCTGCCAGGGTAAGAGTTACCTGATTTTAGGTCTTTTACTGCTTTTTTGTGTGTGCATAGGGATTCTTTAAAAGATTTCTTAATTTTTGTTCTGAGAGAATATGAGTTGGAGACCAAAGGAAAGGAAAGGAATACAAATACCTAATACATAGCATTCTGTAGTGTGTGTTTCTCACAAGCCAATGACTCTCAAAGTGTGGTCCCCAGACCAGCAGCCTTAGCATCACATGGGAAAACGCTGGAAATGCAACCTTGGACCTACTGACGGAGAAGGCAATGGCACCCCACTCCAGTACTCTTGCCTGGAAAATCCCATGGATGGAGGAGCCTGGTGGGCTGCAGTCTATGGGGTCGCTAAGAGTCAGACACGACTGAGCGACTTCACTTTCACTTTTCACTTTCATGCATTGGAGAAGGAAATGGCAACCCACTCCAGTGTTCTTGCCTGGAGAATCCCAGGGACGCGGGAGCCTGGTGGGCTGCCGTCCATGGGGTTGCACAGAGTCAGACACGTCTGAAGCGACGCAGCAGCAGCAGCAGCAGACCTACTGAATTAGAAACTGAGGATGGGACCCTTGGCTTTACTCAAGTTCTCTGGGTGATTCTGATGCACTCTAAGAACCACTGCCTCATCATACTCCACTAGCCTCTTATACTGTAGTTTCTAAAGCTATGTTTTAAAGACATTAGCTTATAACCACAATCATAAAAGTAACTAGAAGTAACGTATTCTCTGAACTGTACAACATAACACACTGTTATCATTCAGCATTGGAAAAACAGTGGATACAAATGAGTATTCAGTGAAACAGAATGACAGACTTTTACAATGGTAGTTTTCAATAGTGGAGCTCTAATGGTCTGAGAGCTGCCAAAATTTATACCTATTTTTTTTCCTTTTTTTTTTTTTTCATTTAAAAGTTCTAACCTAGAACAGAGGCAGTATAATGTAGTAGTTAAGAACATAAGCTTCAGACTTACTCCTTATTTGAGTCTTGATGCTGACACTCACACTGTAGTAGGACCTTGGGCAATCAAATTGTAGTTTCCTCATTTATAAAATGAGAGAAATAACTCACAGGTTATTTTAAGAATTAAATGAAGTGATGTATGTGTATAGAGCACTCAGTGTAGCTTGGCACATGGTAGGCACATAAGGCATAAAACAGGGTGGATTACTACAGTATTAGAGGTGGGACTAGAGCTGGGAGTGTTTACATTTTAAATACAGGCTTTGGGGGACTGATGAAGTATTTTAAACTAAAAAATGACATGACTGGAGGAATATTTTAGAAAGTTTACTCTGGCCTCAATGTGGATGGTCGGTCAGAGGGGATGAAGAAATAGTCATGTTGAATTGGTAAAGGCAGTGGCTCAAGATAGATGAAGAAAGACTTGAAGTAGTCAGAATCGGTAGTGATGAAAAGGAACAAACATATAAAAAGTGTTTAGGAATATTATTTACAACAGTCAGGACATGGAAGCAACCTAAATGTCCATCCACAGAGAAATGGATAAAGAAGATGTGGTGCATATATATAATTAAATGTTACTCAGCCATAAAAGGAAGAAAGCAGTGGCATCTGCAGCAACATGGATGGACTTAGAAATTGTCATACAGAGTGAAGTGAGTCAGAAAAAGAAAGACAAATACCATACAATGCTGCTTATATATGGAATCTAGAAAAATAATTCAGATGAGCTTACTTGCAAAGCCGAAATAGAGGCACAGATTACAAAACAAAGTTATGGTTACCACGGGCAGAAGTGGGGGGTGGGATGAATTGGGAGATTGGGATTGACATGTATACCTGCATGTATGCGCAGTCACTCAGTCGTGTCTGACTCTTGCTACCTACCACATGGACTGTAGCCTGCCAGACTGCTCTGTCCATGGGACTATCCCAGCAAGAATGCTGGAGTGGGTTGCCATTTCCTTTTCCAGGGGATCTTCCCAACCCAGGGGTTGAACCCACATCTCCTGCAGCTTCTGCATTGGCAGGCAGATTGTTTACCACTGAACCATCTGCCTTATATACACTCTATATAAAATATCTAAAAAGAGCACTGGGTTTCCCTGGTAGCTCAGTGGTAAATAATCTGCCTGCCAGTGCAGGAGCCAAAGGAGATGCAGGTTTGATCCCTGGGTCAGGAAGATCCCCTGGAAAAGGAAATGGCGGCCCACTCCAGTATTCTTGCCTGGGAAATTCCATGAACAGAGAAGCCTGGTAGGCTATGGTCCATGAGGTCGCAAAGAGGTGGACACAACTTAGCGACTGAAACAATGCAGTGTTACATTCTCAGGTTTTTTTTGTGCTGTCTTTTGAACTTGAAAACCTAAATTATAATAACTAAATCACCTATTAGCTTTACTGTCTGTCATGTGAATTTGTTCCAAAATGAAGACTATAAAAAACTTGCATTTCAACTCCCAATTTACTATTTGGGGATAGAAAGAACTTCATATAACAAAATGCTAACATAGAGAATATAAACACAATTAAATGTTTGCATTCACTATTTTAATTCAAAACACAAAGTGTATTACAAAACATATATTTTGATTGCTCAGATCAAACAATTCTTTCATATCTAGTGATTTCCTTGTTTTTGTCATATTATTTGATGATGTCTTTTTTCCCCCATATCACTTTGTAGTAGAGATCAGAATGTCAATGAGAAATGTTTCATGATATAAAAGATAGTTATCTATGCAAATTTCTCTCATCAGTATCACAAGTCACACATTTTATGAGTCAGTGTAAGTTAACAAGCTTTTTTAGAAATATATAATCAGTTTGGTAGTGATTCTGATACCATGGGGCTTCCCTTGTGGCTCAGCTGTTAAAGAATCCGCCTGCAATGCGGGAGACCTGGATTCAGTCCCCGGGTTGGGAAGATCTCCTGGAGAAGGGAAAGGCTACCCATTCCAGTCTTCTGGCCTGGAGAATTCCATGGACTGTATAGTCCATGGGGTCACAAAGAGTCAGACACGACTGAGTGACTTTTCACTTTCATTTTCACTGATACCATAAAAACAGATCATGATTCCAGATTGACTTTAGATGGACTGTTAGCATTATTTTATATTCATTAACTGAATGCCATTGGCTGCATTATTTGATTCAGAGGTTATTTTTATTGCACTCCTGAGTTTGCACCAATTTATAACTGTCTTTGATTCACCTGAATTGTTTCATATGAATAATTTTCCATGTATAAAGTGAATTTTTATCAATTTAATATCATGATTTTAGATATTCTTTGGGTTTTATTAATATTCTTTGTTTTTTTTGTTATTTTAATCATGCTCTTGGTAGATGGTGCTTTTGTGGTATTTATGATAAATCTGTGCATATCAGATTTGTCTTTATCTTAAATGCATATATGAAATTGTCCATATAAGAATTATCTAGTAAAACTCATTCACTATAATTAATAGAAAGGCATTGCACACACACATACACACACACTCAAAAAAGTGTTTAGGAGCCCTAAAATTAGAGTATTTATGAATAATTAGATGAAGAAGCTAAGGGACAAAAAAGAATTTGACTTACACTTGGATGGACTTAACTTTGTTTATATAGACTCAAATTGATTCTGGTTATAGTTACCTTTGAAAATAACGATGCATACATTCATTTTTTACTTTGGGGTAAGGTATGCAAGTGAAAAGGAGAAAAAAGAAGTATCTCAACAGTCATCCTACAACTTGGCTCAAATGTTATATTGTAGAATTATTCTTGAAGCTGCAATCCTGAATCTATAAACTGGTCCCCCTCATTTTTCCTTTAGATATAGCTTACTTTAACACTGGGTATCATGTATAATATGTATATCCTGACAAGTATTTTTTATTATCTAATCTAACTGTTGATTCCTGAAATACAGGACTGATACTTAGTTAAGATATTGTTAATTGGTAGGAAGTATAGAAATTTAGCATCTTAGAATTAACTTTTATTTTGTTTCTTTACAGAGGAGAGGCAGTGGATTTCTATTATTATTTGATTTTTTTTACAGCATATGTAATACCAAAGATAAAAGCCATTAGTCACAATATTATGTGTAATTTTCCCAAAAGCTTCCCTACTTCCCCTCAGTTCTGATTCTTCTTATGTATGAACTCCTAGCATTCTAAAAGGTAAATGTTGTATATTAATGCTACAGCAGGAAAGATTGTCTAGTTTTTCCTTCTCTTCTTGATAAAAATATTGTCATTTTGTTACTTCAGTATTCAATTCTCATTAACTCTGATAACTGTGTTATTTATCTTGCAAGGCATTTATGCTTACGTTTTTATTTTTTTATGCTTGTGTTTTTAAAAAGTTAGCTTTACTAAGTACATTGTCTATTTTCATTTTGTTAATGAAGTAATAACTACCTCAGAATACAGAAACAGCATAGTTAATATGAAAGCATATAAATTTATTCTTGATTATCAGCTTTTTGACATGTATTTTTATTTAAAAATTTTATATCTGTGACCTAAAATTGAGCTACTGGAGTTGCTTTTTTTTTTTTTTTAATTTGTCAGTAAAAGAGTTATGGAAAATAACTTTGTGTGTTTAAAACTCTTTTATTTGTTTAAACATATTTTGCAGTTAAATTTTTAGGACAAGAAGATGCTTTAGAGCTCTTATAGAAAAAATGTTTGGGTTTCTTTTTATATGTGAATAAAAGCAGGGCCAGTGAATGAAATGACTTCATGAAGAAACTCCAAAGTCTCCGTTATTTGGTTGCAGAGGAAACATCTGTCTCTAATATGACCTTTAAGAAATTTTCAGCTTTCATAAAAGGTTAAGCTATAACATAACTTAGGAGATTTATTGTATATTAAGATTTAATTACTGTGAAATGCTATTTAAAAATTAGGAAGAGTATAAGTTATAATCTCAAAAGACAAAGAGTTAAGGGAAAAAACTGCTCAGTTAGGATAAAAGCCTTGTTGGGGAAATCCTGGTGATTGTTGGGTAAATCTTAACCAGTACCAATAGGACATAGGTGCTGATAGGTTTTCTTTCTCTGCTTTTACTTATGGAAGAAAAAGACATATTGATTCAGGATTCAAGGAAGTTCAGGGGAATTAAAAGACATTATCTGTCATGGATAACTTTTCATCTGAAAAGGATGCTATACAAGGTGTCTTAAAACATAGTTTTGAGTGTGTCAGAAAAGAAACCAGAGGAGTTGGCAACCACCTCCTTTTTATCAGCGTGAGTACGTTGCTTGTTCTAGGGACACTATTGATAGATTAGTTTTCTGTTAGTTTGCTGCTGTGTAACCCTGAAACCCTACTGAAATTATATACATTGCCTGGGCAGTCTTGACTTCAGATGCAAAGAATCAGAGAGACATAGTCTCCTCAGGTCTGCCAGGATTAGGGTTGGTAGAAATGGAAGAATACCTACATTAAAATGGAGAACATTAGGATAGTAGTGAAAGTTACCTGTAAGCTATCAAATCATGCTCTATTTGCATATTTAAAATAAATATTAATATAAACTAGTAAATATTTGTGCTTCATAGATTTGTAAGAGTAATATTTTAATAAAATAAAAAGGAAAAGGGTGCTAAAACTAAAATGTTAGACTGTATTTGAGGCAGTGAGTCTCAATTGGGGCAGTTTTTTCCCCCAAGGTATAGTTGACACCATCTAGAGACATTTTATGACTAAGGGAAAGAATGCTACTTGCATCAGGCGGATGGAGGCCAGGGATGCTGCTACACATCTTTCAATGGTACAGGACAGCCCTACAACAAAGAACTCTCTAGCCTGTATGTATGTCAGTAGTGCTAAGACTGTGAAAACTTGATCTAGGACACAGCTTAATTGTTTCGGTTATGAGGCTGTATACCAAAAAAATACATCATTATTTACTTAAAGGCCTAGTGGTTAGAAGAAAATAGTCTTTTTAGTCCATTTTTTAGCAATATTTAGGATGCTAAGAAACATAAGGTTAGTTCCTCCCTCTCCCAAATTAAAACTAGTATAAGGCAGCTAATTTCTTAGAATCTTTAAAAAAAAAAAAAACCTCAGTGGAAATGGATAGCTTAGTTATATTAAAATTGAATCTAGCAATTAATTATATCCAGAGAGTTCACATCAATTTGTATTTCAAAAATAATTTTAACTATAGTGTATATAAAGTATCTTTATATACACATATATAAAGTGTCATTGGCTGTCACACAGTGGAGTCATAATTTAAGAATAGTTTTATTTCCTTACACTAAGTACCCTATGGTTTTACTGTAACAGTTAACTGAATACAGTTAAATTTTTCTATAAATGAACATTTTCATTTATGGCAAGTATCCTTTTTATGAAACTAAGTTGAATTGAAATATGTGAGTTAATAAATATGAATGATTGTAATTTATATAACAATATTAAAAAATTGGAGCAAGTTACTTTAGTAAATTGCATTAAATTATTAAGGAAACTAACTGTAACCCTTGTGGAAAGCTTAATGATATCAACCTTTGTTTTTAGCTCAACAGAAATAGATGATATGCTTAGAAAATCTACAAATCTGCTGCTGACCAGAACTTTGAGTAGCTGTTTACTGAATCTTATTAAAAAACCTCATATAGGTTTGACAGAGGTAGGTTAAAAAGATATTTATAGCTAAATGTTTCATTGTACAAAACAATTATTATAAATTTATTGCTGAACATCATCCTATAAAACTAACTTTTCATTTTAAATTTATTGATAGAAGTGGATTTGTTTTAAAACAGAAGTCTCATTGTAAATTCAAGTGTTATGAGGGAAAAGGGTTTACATGGAGAATGGTGGATAGTTGAAGATGTTAGAAGGTATATGGAGATTTATGTTTGTCAGACTTTACATGAAGTGAAAATACTCTTTTTTAACTTTGTGAACATATAAAATTTGAAAAAGTATCTTGAAAAGTTATTTTAAATTAATTGATAGACTGTTTTTTTAAATGATAGCATTCGTAAGCAGTATTTGTAGCAGGCTTTTGATATCAGATAATCAATTATATCCCATACTGCTGTAATTATGCAGAAATTGTGCAGTAGCTGAAAGTAATAATCCTGTTTTTAAAAATGTAATGACTTTATATACATGTAACCTGCATTTTACTGGAGATATTTTCTATTTTCTAGCTAGTGCAAATCATCATAAATACCACACACCTAGAACAAGCCTGCAAATACCTTGAGGACTTTATAACTAACATTACAAATATTTCTCAAGAAACTGTCCATACCACAAGACTTTATGGGCTTTCTACTTTTAAGGTATGTAAAAATCTGACCAAAAGTTTTTATTTCAATCACTGTAAGCAGACTTTTTAGAGACAGCAATGCCACCCCACTCCAGTACTCTTGCCTGGGAAATCCCATGGATGGAGGAGCCTGGTGGGCTGCAGTCCATGGGGTCGCTAGGAGTCAGACACGACTGAGCGACTTCACTTTCACTTTTCACTTTCATGCATTGGAGAAGGAAATGGCAACCCACTCCAGTGTTCTTGCCTGGAGAATCCCAGGGACGGGGGAGCCTGGTGGGCTGCTGTCTATTGGGTCACACAGAGTCAGACGTGACTGAAGTGACTTAGCAGCAGCAGCAGCAGCAGTCGCTTGGTCATATCTGACTCTTTGTGATCCCATGGACCATAGCCAGCCAGGCTCCTCTCTAAAAGATTCTGATGCTGGGAGGGATTGGGGGCAGGAGGAGAAGGGGACGACAGAGGATGGGATGGTTGGATGGCATCACTGACTCGATGGACATGAGTCTGAGGGAACTCTGGGAGTTGGTGATAGATAGGGAGGCCTGGCATGGTGTGATTCATGAGGTCGCAGAGTCGGACACGACTGAGGGACTGAACTGAAATGAACATTAACAGTAATCAGACTTTGAAAGTGTTAAGTCAAGAGAAGACCCTTAGTTTTCTAAAATTAGCAGCCTGAGTCCCAAATCTGCTCCTCTGATGATCCTTAAGCACGTGTAGTCATCCTGATCCGTAAGACACAAATGCAGATGATATCTGAGTGGACAAATTAATAAAATTATTTATTACAACTGAGATAGAAGCTGGACAAAACAGGCATTCGTTTATTCAGTTTTGAACTGTGGTGTTTGATAAGACTCTTGAGAGTCCCTTGGACTGTAAGGAGAGCAAACCAGTCAATCCTAAGGGAAATCAATCCTAAATATTCATTGGAGGGACTGATGCTGACACTGAAGCTCCAATACTTTGGCTACATGATACGAAGAACTGATTCATTGGAAAAGCCCCTGATGCTGGGAAAGGTTGAAGGTAGGAGGAGAAGGGGATGACAGAGGATGAGATGATGGGATGGCATCACCGACTCAATGGATGTGAGTTTGAGCAAGCTCCAGAGGAAGGTGAAGGACAGGAAAGCCTGGCATGCTGCAGTCCGTGGGGCCACAAAGAGTTGGACACAACTGCGTGAACAGCAGCAAATAGTACAGTAATGGCAAGCATATACTCTGGAGTTAGGCTACTGTGCGACTGTGCCACATTCTTTCATTTTAATGACTCCTGGGTTTATTATCTATAAAATTAGAGTAGTAATATATTATCTGTGTCATACAGTTATTATGAGGATTAAAGGGGATACTTAGCGCAGTGCCATTTGTTGTACCTGATCTGTGCTCTGAGAGCTCTGTTAGGTGCTGAAAATAGAGAAATGAATCCCTGCCCTCAAGGAGCTCAGGAGGGAAAACTGTAAAAATACACTTGAAAATACGATATAATAAGTACCATAATATAGAAGGAGATTCCACAAGTTTATGAACATTTATTTGTCCGCAGACTGAATGATTCTTTGCTTCAATGTTAGATTTTATACAGTCCTTTCTCTTTATTGTTTTCTGTCCTTACGTCCATGTGTTACTCATATGGTGTCAAGAAGGGATTTACTGGGGACTGGAATTGTAAGCATATTTAACGATTGGCATTATATTTAATAGGCTAACTTGATACTCTGATTAAAACATGAAATGCATTGATCAAGGGATCGTCAAGCAATTTTTCTTACCAGTTGTAAGTCGGAGTGCCACAGATACTGGAACATGATGCTTTAGATTAAGGAATCCTGGAACTACATATACTTCTCAAAATCATCCTGTTGGGAGGAAACATTTAGAAATGTTAGCTCTGGTCCATTTTGCCAGTGGTCCTTAAGTTGTAGATATTTAGCTGAAAGTACAACTGTCGTAAGATATACTCCTTGACTTTCCTTGGAAATCAGGAAATCAAGTTCAGCTTGTCCAAATAGTAGAGCATCCTTATTTTTTATTGTTTATTTTTTATTTTTTTACACAGAACTTAGGAAACCGTTTCTGTTTGATGATATAAAAACAAGAGCTATTTCAAGCTCAATATGTGAAGATTAAGTGTTCTTCAATTCTGCCTTTGATCTGTTTCAAGAGGAATTATTTATCTTAAACTGTGATACAAGAAAGCAATTCAACAGGTAGAATTGTTAAATCAATATTAAAGTGAATTCCTGAGGGAGATTGGGGGAATTTCCATTCATAGTGAGTAGTCTGTAGATGATTAAAGTACAGTTTTGATTACAGACATTAGCATGGATTGCTTAGTTAACCTCTTCAGCCTAATTCTTTTCAGTCCAACGGCCTGATCAAGCATATTCCTATTAAGTTACTTAATGATTATAGAAATAAGCATTTGTATGCATGATCCTTTTACTCATACATCCATTTGCTTCCTCTCCAAAACCCCACATATGCATATACAAAGTGCTTGATTTTATATATTTGTTTACTTTATGAAATACTGTATAGACTGTCTCATTAGCTTGCCTTTCATTGTACTAAATCTGTGAGTGATTGTACTAAATCTGTGCTGAAGGGTTCCTGCCCTTCAGCAGTACTGCAGTTTTTAAAAATTAACATGGACCCACACTGAGAGTTACTTGAAGCTAATATAAGACTTCTAACTAGAAAGATTTGCATCAGAACAGAGGGGAAAGCGGGAATAGCGTTCCCCTTTTAATCTGTGTAGTAGAGGATGGCCCAGTCCTTTTTCTTTGGCATCAGAGCTCTTTAACTTTGCTCCATGAAGCATTTCCAACCTGCCACTCTGAAGAGTTCTTTCCTTTTGAGTCCTGGCAGTAATTGCAGGTGTAAGTGCCTAGAAAGTATATACTTGGGATTCTTCGTCAGTTTGCCGTTTTTAATCTGTTGATGAGTATGTAGCAAATTTTTTTTTATTATGGCTAAAATGATAGTGGTAAATTATCTTTGATTAAGGTCTTGAAATTTTCCTCTTGTGGAGCAAGGGCGTGGTACATGGACTCTAAAAAACACTTAAAAAAATTAACATTCATATATAAACATACACAATTTATACAGGCACTAATTATAAATAGATATAGCTCAATTATTATTAAAAAGTGAACACAGACTTCCATTTTTCCAGTCTGGCATGTAAAGAGCTAGGAAGTTGGCACTCTGTCCGACAAGTGAAAAGCTGAGAAGATTGTGAAAATATCAACTCTTCTGTGATCTTTCAGAGAAGTGAAATCACAGACCACACTGCTGCCACCAAAATTGGAGTAATAGGCAAATACAGAGAATGACAACTTAGGAAAATCTAAAGTATAATTGAGTGTCCAGAGTTCCTCCATCTTTTAATTTTTAACTCCGCTTTATGTAGTTTGGGCCTCGTGTTCAGACTATAATGGCAGCTGTAGGTTTTCTTCTCTAGTAGCAAAATGGCTCCGAGGTCACAATTTTAAACCTTATATCCTCATGCTCTATCCATATAAAAGCAGATAGATGGCTAGCTGCTATGGAACTCCCTGTGAGTTAAGAGGATGATCAGCTCCTCTTGGATCATCAGGATCCAACCTTGGCACTAGATAGAGATTCAGTTCTATCCAAGACCAAATAGAGCTGTGAATGAGGGCAGAGTGATTTTTCCAAAATGTATTTGCAGACTTTTCCAAGAAGGGAGAAAAGATAGTAGACAATAAATCATAGATGTTTACTAAAATTTTCAGTGATATTACTACTTATCTTTTATTTAAAACACATGTGCTTATTGTATCTGAGGACTAGCATGGAGTTTGTGCATATATCCGTTTAAAATAGTTCTTTGAGTGATTTTGTTGCACATCTGTGGTCAAGAACTGCTGATAGTATGATATCACTTAATTTTTGTATGTTGAAATAAAAAAGTTCTTATATGAGATATGTTTCTGCCTCCAGAGGGCACTATTTCTTTAACAAGTAGTGTGTGTGTGTGTGTGTGTGTGTGTGTGTGTGTGTGTGTGAGAGAGAGAGAGAGAGAGAGAGAGAGAGAGAGAGAGCGTGTGTGCATACAAGAGAGAGTGTGTGTGAGTGTGCGTGCGTGCGTTCGCTCATTCGTGTGTGTGTGTGAGAGAGTGTGTGCATACGAGAGAGAGAGAGTGAGTGTGTGTGCATACACACATGTGCGTGCGTGCGTGCGCTCATTCATGTCCAACTCTTTGGGACCCCCTCCAGGCTCCTCTGTCCATGAAATTCCCCAGGCAAGAATACTGGAGTAGGTTGTCATTTCCTACTCCAAGGAATTTTCCTGACCCAGGGATCATACCTGCATCTCTTAATACCTCCTGCATTGACAGGCAGATTCTTTACTACTGTGCTACCTGGGAAGCCCCTTAAGAAGCAAAGAAGAAATTAGTTGCTTTGTTTATAAGCTGATTCATTTGAAATTTAATTTAGGAGTTAGTTGATGTGTTCTTGACTTTCTAATCAGATCATAAGGATTGAGAGTGTTTTGGTTTCAACTGTAGTACTACTCTCTAGGAAGTCCAAAATGATTTTCGTAACAGTCTCATAAGTGATAATTAGTTATCACTTTTTTAGGAATACCTTACCAAATAACTCAAGTGTATTCTAGTGTATAAATACAAAGAAAAGATATAATGAAATCTTTTTGTGTGCTTCTTTCTTTCTATTCTTTTTTTTTTTTTTAAGATTTTTTTGATGTGGACCTTTTTTTAAAAAAAAACCCTTTACTGAATTTGTAACAATACTGCTTCTGTTTTGTTTTGGTTTTTTGGCCAGAGGCATGTGGGATCTTAGTTCCCCAACCATGTATCGAACCCAGGCCTCTGCTTGGGGAGCTCAGAATCTTAACCATTGGACCACCAGGGAAGTCCCTCAGCCTGCTTTGTTTTATTCCTCTGATAAAAGTGAAAATGTTTTTTGCTCAGTTGTTTCTGACTCTTCACAACCCTGTGGACTGTAGCCTGCCAAGCTCCTCTGTCCATGGAGTTCTCCATGCAAGAATACTGGAGTGGGTAGCCATTCCCTTCTTCATGGGATCTTCCCAACCCAGGGATTGAACCTCAGTGGGAGAAGGCAATGGCACCCCACTCCAGTACTCTTGCCTGGAAAATCCCATGGACGGAGGAGCCTGGTGGGCTGCAGACCATGGGGTCGCTAAGAGTCGGACACGACAGAGTGACTTCCCTTTCACTCTTCACTTTCATGCATTGGAGAAGGAAATGGCAACCCACTCCAGTGTTCTTGCCTGGAGAATCCCAGGGACAGGGGAGTCTGATGGGCTGCTGCCATGGGGTCGCACAGAGTTGGACACGACTGAAGCGACTTAGCAGCAGCAGCAGCACTAATCATGTTTTGTAATATTGATTCTCTTCCTGAATTGTGAGATCCTTGAGGGTGAAAGATGTCTCAGTGTCTTTATACTGCTTTAATTCATAGGACATGATATAAATGATACATTAGGTTAAGTTGTGTTCAAATGTATGTGACTGATAATGGTGGGTGATACTTAGGTCTCCTGTTAGTCAAGATATGAATTTAAATAGTATTAGGTTGGTGTGTGTGTGTGTGTTTTGCTTTTTGGCCATGATGCATGGCTCGTGGGATATTAGTTCTGTGACCAGAAATTGAACCTGCGTCCTCAGCAGTGAAAGCATGGAGTCCCAACCATTGGACCACCAGGGGATTTCCAATAAGTATTAGTTTTGCCAGAAATATCCATTCCATTGTAGTCAGAGAACATACTTTGTATGCTATCAGTTTTTTAAAGCCCCAGTCCTAGCTTTTTGGCACCAGGGACTTTTTCATGGAAGATAGCTTTTCCACAGGTGGGGATGGGGTGAAGTGGGAGATAGATGATTTTAGGTTCGCAGCTGTTCACTTCCTGCTAGATGGCCTTGTTGGGGAACCTCGCTTTAAAGATTTGTTTTATGACTTAACATTTGCTCTGTTGTGCATAGTGTCCCATGTTCCTTTGAGACTAATGCACGGTTTGCTAATGTTGAATGTTCAATAGATGTCTGTTAGTTGGTTTATATTTTTGATCAAATTGTCTCTGTCTTCTGCTTGCTCAGATTTGCTGTTGAATGCCTGTAGTGATTTTGTTTGTTTCATTTATTGTATTTTTCAACTACAGAATTTCTATTAGGTTCTTTGTTTTCAAGTGGTTCCTATCTCTTTATATAGTTAATTTTGTCAGGTATTGTTCTCATATTTTCCTTTAGTCCTTTGATTATTTTAAAGACTGATTTAAAACCTTTGTCTTATAAGTCCAATATCTCATACTTTCTTGTTTCTTTGTGCAACTTGCAAATTTTATTGAAATCTGGACATTTAAAGTAATGTAACAAGGATGGATCTAGAGATTGTCATACTGAGTGAAGTAAGTCAGACACAGATAAATACCATACGATATTGCTTATATGTGAAACCTTAAAAGTGGGTACAAATGAACTTATTTACAAAACAGAAGTAGAATCATAGATGTGGAAAACAAACATGGTTATCGGGATAAGAGGAGAGAGAAACTGGGAGATTGAGATTGACATATTGATTGAGATTGACATATGTACACTATGATAGATAACTAATTAGAACCTACTCTATAGCACAGAGAACTCTACTCAATAATCTGTAATGGCCTGTATAGGAAAAGAATCTTTAAAAAGAGTGGATATGTATGTAAAACTGATTGACTTTGCTGTATATCTGAAACTAACACAACATTGTAAATCAATTATATGCCAATGAAAATTAAAAATAAAGCCGTATTGTAATGTGGCAATTCTGATAATCAGATTCTCCTTTCTCCCCAAGGTTTGTTGTTTCTTCCTGGTAGGTGGTTGGTTGTTTCATGACTTTTCTGAATTAATTCTGTAAAGTCTGTGTTTTTTGTCATCTGTGGCCACTGAAGTCTCTGCTTAGTTAGCTTAGTGACCAGCTAATGATTGGACACAGATTTCCATAAAAATTGGAACCAATCAGTCTCCCAGTCTTTTTGAGGGACTTTCTGTGTTTATTGGGGCATGCCTTCAGCAATCAGGCATTTGACACCTCTGCATTAACCTTCACATCCTTCTTGCACAGAACTTCAGGGTCAGCTATAAATGAGAGCTTAGAGCTTTCTCAGGTCTTTCTGGAGTATGTTCACAGCCCTACACATGTACACAGTCTTCTACCTTCCCAGGAATATGTCAGAGCTTTTCAAAGCCATCTATGGACATTTCATCCCCCAGTTTTTCCTTTTAAGCTTTTTGGCTCGCTTAGTGTGTACCCTAGTTGTTATCTGCCACCTAAAGTGTCTGTGATGTTACACAATTGCCTCTAAATGTTTTTAACAAATGCCCCCAGGAAAAAGGCTTTTTGCTCTCAACAATCCTGTTTTTAGGTCATGTAAAGACATCTCTGCAAGTGGAGTCTTCCAGGGAATCACCAGATAGATCTACTAACGATAATTCTCTGGGAATATGGCTTTAAAGGAGTGCCAACTCATTCTCCCCCTGCTGTGTTCGCTGATAGGCCAACACAGGTTTTTACCACTGTTGTGGGTCAAACAGGAGATGACAAGGGTGAACATTGACATTCTAGGAATCAGTTAACTGGACATTCTAGGAATCAAGATGGACTGGAACGGGTGAATTGAACTCAGATGACCGTTATATCTACTACTGAGGGCAGGAATCCCTTAGAAGAAATGGAGTAGCCATCATCGTCAACAGAAGAGTCCGAAATGCAGTACTTGGATGCAGTCTCAAAAACGACAGAATGATCTCTGTTCGTTTCCAAGGTAAATCATTCAATAGCACGGTAATCCAAGTCTATGCCCCGACCAGTAACGCTGAAGAAGCTGAAGTTGAACAGTTCTATGAACCCTACAAGACCTTCTAGAACTAACATCCAAAAAAGATGTCCTTTTCATTATAAGGGACTGGAATGCAAAAGTAGGAAGTCAAGACATACCTGGAGTAACAGGCAAATTTGGCCTTAGAGTATGAAATGAAGCAGAGCAAAGGCTAATAGAGTTCTGCCAAGAAAATGCACTGGTCATAGCAAACACCCTCTTCCAACAACACAAGAGAAGACTCTACACATGGACATCATCAGATGGTTGACAGCAAAATCATTGATTATGTTCTTTGCAGCCAAAGATGGAGAAGCTCTATACAGTCAGCAAAAACAAGACCGGGAACTGATTGTGGCTCAGATCATGCACTCCTTATTGCCAAATTCAGACTGAAATTGAAGAAAGTGGAGAAAACCACTAGACCATTCAGGTATGACCTAAATCAGATGCCTTACAGTGAAAGTGAGAAATAGATTTAAGGGACTAGATCTGATAGATAGAGTGCGTGATGAACTATGGAATGAGGTTCGTGACATTGTACAGGAGACAGGAATCAACAACATCCCCAAGAAGAAGAAATGCAAAAAAGCAAAATGGTTGTCTGAGGAGGCCTTACAAATAGCTGTGAAAAGAAGGGAAGTGAAAAGCAAAGGAGAAAAGGAAAGATATTTGAATGCAGAGTTCCAAAGAATAGCAAGAAGAGATAAGAAAGCCTTCCTCAGTGATCAATGCAAAGAAATAGAGGAAAACAACAGAATGGGAAAGACTAAAGATCTCTTCAAGAAAATGAGAGATACCAAGGGAACATTTCATGCAATGATGGGCTCAATAAAGGGCAAAAATGGTATGGACCTAACAGAAGCAGAAGATATTAAGACGAGGTGGCAAGAAAACACAAAAGAACTATACAAAAATAGCTTCATGACCCAGATAATCACGATGGTGTGATCATTCACCTAGAGCCAGACATCCTGGAATGTGAAGTCAAGTGGGCCTTAGGAAGCATTACTACGAAAAAAGCTAGTGGAGGTGATGGAATTCCAGTGGAGCTATTTCAAATCCTGAAAGACGATGCTGTGAAAGTGCTGCACTCAATATGCCAGCAGATTTGGAAAACTCAGCAGTGGCCACAGGACGGGAAAAGGTCAGTTTTCATTCCAATCCCAAAGAAAGGCAATGCCAAAGAATGCTCAAACTACCGCAATTGCATTCATCTCACATGCTAGTAAAGTGATGCTTAAAATTCTCCAGGCCAGGCTTCAGCAATACATGAACTATGAAATTCCAGATGTTCAAGCTGGTTTGATAAAAGGCAGAGGAACCAGAGATCAAATTGCCAACATCCGCTGGATCATGGAAAAAGCAAGAGAGTTCCAGAAAAACATCTACTTCGGCTTTATTGGCTATGCCGAAGCCTTTGACTGTGTGGATCACAATAAACTGCAGAAAATTCTGAAAGAGATGGGAATACCAGACCACCTGACCTGCCTCTTGAGAAATCTGTATGCAGGTCAGGAAGCAACAATTAGAACTGGACATGGAACAACAGACTGGTTCCAAATAGGAAAAGGAGTACGTCAAGGCTGTATATTGTCACCCTGCTTATTTAACTCCTATGCAGAGTACATCACGAGAAACGCTGGGCTGGAGGAAGCACAAGCTGGAATCAAGATTGCCAGGAGAAATATCAATAACCTCAGATATGCAGATGACACCACCCTTATGGCAGAAAGTGAAGAAGAACTAAAGAGCCTCTTGATGAAAGTGAAAGAAGAGAGTGAAAAAGTTGGCTTAAAGCTCAACATTCAGAAATGAAAATCATGGCATCCAGTCCCATCACTTCATGGGAAATAGATGGGGAAACAGTGGTTACTTTATTCTGGGGAGCTCCAAAATCACTGCAGATGGTGATTGCAGCCATGAAATTAAAAGACGCTTACTCCTTGGAAGGAAAGTTATGACCAACATAGACAGCATATTCAAAAGCAGAGACATTACTTTGCCAACAAATGTCCATCTAGTCAAGGCTGTGGTTTTTCCAGGGGTCATGTATGGATGTGAGAGTTGGACTGTGAAGAAGGCTGACTGGTGAAGAATTGATGCTTTTGAACTGTGGTGTTGGAAAAGACTCTTGCATGTCTCTTGGACTCCAAGAAGATCCAACCAGTCCATTATAAAGGAGATCAGTCCTGGTTGTTCATTGGAAGGACCGATGTTGAAGTTGAAATTCCAATACTTCAGCCACCTGATGCGAAGAGCTGACTCATTTGAAAAGACCCTGCTGCTGGGATAGATTGAGGGCAGGAGGAAAAGGGGGCGACAGAAGATAAGATGGTTGGATGGCGTCACCAACTCGATGGACACAGGTTTGGGTGGACTCTGGGAGTTGGTGATGGACAGGGAGACCTGGCGTGCTGTGATTCATGATGTCGCAAAGAGTCGGACAGGATTGTGCAATTGAACTGACTGACTGACTGTGGGATATTGATTTTCAAGGATACTGTGAACCTGGAGCTAGTGAGGAAAAGTGAAAAGGGGCACATTAAAACATCACAGAGCTTGTTTCCATACCAAGGTTCAGCAGTTTTTCATGAGTAGATGCTGCTTGAATTGCTGCAGGCTTTGAATTAATTTCCAGACCTGTGGAAAAATTGATTTTTGACAATTTTTGCTAGTTTTCTTGTTGCTTTAATGGATCAGAAAATGTTTGAGTATTCTTACTCTGCTTTTTTTCATCACTCCATTTCTTTTCTCTTGAGAAGTTAACCTTTTTTGGGAGCAGTGGGTGGGGGGTGGGCCTCTTCTACTCAAAACAGCAGTAATGATTTCATTTCTGATGTGATAGTCCAACTTAATTTCCCTCAGTCAGTCAGTGGATATACGTCGTCTGCATTCTTGACAACTTTTGTTTTCCGTTTCTGTTTCTCCCAGGATCTTAGAGCTGTGAGAACAGTTCATAATTGATAACTGATAAGTTATACTACCAAATAAAGACAAAAAAAGTAAAAGTGAAGTTGGAGGAAAAAAGTGATGTCAAATAGAGTACTTTCAACCAGAAATCCTACAGTTTTGTTGGATTTTGAATAAATGTTTAAAATATTAAACCAAACAAATATAAAAAATAAAATTTGGAATTTTAAGAAAACTTGTTTATTTACCTAATTCTGTAACTTATTTTTCACTTTTTGTTTTGTTGTATCCTGTCAGGATGCCCGACATGCAGCAGAGGGAGAAATATATACCAAGCTTAATCAAAAAATTGATGAATTTGTTCAGCTTGCTGATTATGACTGGACAATGTCTGAGCCAGATGGAAGAGCTAGTGGTTATTTAATGGATCTTATTAATTTTTTGAGAAGCATCTTTCAAGTGTTTACTCATTTGCCTGTAAGTATAAATAATGTCAAAAAATTGTTATAATTTTGCTTACTAAAATATATTTTAGAATTCAGTTTTAGTTGGAGGCTTACTTGTTTAAACCACTTCCTAGTTTGAATATTTCCTTTTCTGTAAATCAGTTTCAGAAAAATGTTAATCTAACTTTTTTTTTAGTTAAAATTGGTATATAACATCATATAAATTTCAGGTATATAACATTATAAATTGGTATTTGTGAACACTACAGTGACCACTATCATAAATCTAGTTACCATCTATTTCACCCTCCCCCAGCTCCTAACCCTCTGGTAACCACCAGTCTGTTCTGTGTATCTATGAGTTTGTTTTTGTTTTGTTTGATTCTACATAAAAGTGAAATCCTGTGGTATTTGTCTGTCTCAATCTGACTTATTTCACTTAGCATAATAGCCTCCTGGTCCATCCATGTTGTCGCAGTGGCAAGATTTCCTTCCTTTTTTATAGCTATGTGGCATTCTGTTGTATATATATATATGGCACATTTTCATTATCCATTCATGGACACTTAGGTTGTTCTCATATCTTGGCTGTTGTAAATTATGCTTCAGTGATCATAGTGGTGTATATACTTTCAAATTAGTACTTTTCCTTTTTTTCAAATAAATATGCACAACTGAAATAGCTAGATCATATGGCAGTTCTACTCTTAATTTTTTGAGGAATCTCCATATTATTTTCCATAGTGGTTACACCAGTTTACATTCTCACCAACAGCATATGGGGATTCCCTTTTCTCCACATTCTCTGCAATACTTATTATTTCTGGGTTGTTTTTTTTTAATAATAGCCATTCTAATAGATGTGAGATGATATCTCATTGAAGTTTTGATTTGCATTTTCCTCATGGTTAGGATGTTGAACATCTTTTCATGTGCCTGCAAAATGGCTTTAGAGAAATGGCTCTTCAGATCTTCTGCCCAGTTTTTGAGTTGTTGGGTTTTTTGTTGTTGAATTATTTGAGTTCATTATACGGCAAGGATATTAACTGCTATTGTATATAATTTGCAAAAATCTCTTCCTATTTGGTGGGTTGCTTTTCATTTTGTTGATGGTTTCCTTCAACAGAAAACATTTTTTAGTTTCATGGAGTCTCATTTGTTTATTTTTGCTTTCATTTCTCTTACCTTTGGAGTCAGATCTAAAAAAAACACAGCTAAGACCAATGTCAGGGAGGTTACCTCCTATGTTTTCTTATAGGAGCTCCATAATTTCAAGTCTTTTTAAGTTTTTTAATTCATATTTTTGGTTGTGCTGGGTCTTTGTTGCTACTCATGGGCTTTCTCTAGTTGCCATGAGTGGGGGCTGCTCTTCCTTGTGGTACACAGGCTTCTCACTGAGGTGGCTTCTCCTGTTGTGGAGCATAGGCTCTAGGCACTCGAGCTTCGGTAGTTGTGGCTCACGGGATCTCGAGTGTGGGCTCAGTAGTTGTGGTGTGCGGGCTGTAGTTGCTCTGTGGCGTGTGGAATCTTCCCACTAGAGATCAAACCTGTGTCCCCTGCATTGGCAGACAGACTCCCATCCACTGTACCACCAGGGAAGTCCAGTTTCAAGTTTTTAATCGATTTGAGTTAATTTTTATGTATAGTATATGATAGTGGTCTAGTTTCATATTTTTGCGTGTGGCTGCCCAGTTTTCCCAACCCTGTTTATTGAAGAGATTCTCCTTTCCCCATTGTATGTTCTTGGCTTCTTTGCTATAAATAAGTTGTCCGTGTATGTGTGGGTTTATTCCTGGACTCTCTATTTTGCTCCACTGTTCTGTGTGTCTGTTTTTATACCAATGCCATGTTTTGATTAGTGTGCCTTTGTAGTATAGTTTGAAAAAAGGAATCATGATACCTCTTTAATCAATTGTTTGAAACTTTACTTTGTTTTGCTTTTTAACTCAGATAACTTACAACTCACTTCCCACCAAAGCCAAAACAAAGCCCTGAAACTGACAACATATTCTTAACTAGAAATAAACTGATAGAAGTAGTTTTCATGAAACTACTTCAATATGATCAGTGACTTTTCATTTAGAAAAGGCCAAGAAATTATTGGATATTTGTAGACCAGAGACTAAAAGTAAAATAGGCGCATTGCTCCATCCTGTTACGTAGTCATAGCACATTTACATCTTGAATAGTCTGTTGATGAACAGATTATTTGAGTGTGAGTAGGCTGAAACACTGGATTCTTGCTGTGAGGGATGCAAAGGGAATTCCCTGGCAATCCAGTAGTTGAGAGTCCATGCTTTCACTGCTGGGGGCCCAGTTCAATCACTGGTTGAGGAACTAAGATCCCACAAGACTAGTGGCACTACCAAAGAAAGAAAAAGGTAGGCAAGACCAAACAGAGGATAATGGGATGCACATTTTCTCATTCAGTTCAGTTCAGTCGCTCAGTCGTGTCCAACTCTTTGTGACCCCATGAACCACAGCACGCCAGGCCTCCCTGTCCATCACCAACTCCTGGAGT
Source organism: Capricornis sumatraensis (assembly GCF_032405125.1). Classification (NCBI taxonomy): domain Eukaryota; kingdom Metazoa; phylum Chordata; class Mammalia; order Artiodactyla; family Bovidae; genus Capricornis; species Capricornis sumatraensis. Next base: position 15,151,042 of record NC_091091.1, read on the forward strand.
TCACCCAGACTCATGTGCATCCAGTTGGTGATGCCATCCAGCCATCTCATCCTTTGTCGTCCCCTTCTCCTCCTGCCTCCAATCCCTCCCAGCATCAGGGTCTTTTCCAGTGAGTCAGCTCTTCGCGTGAGGTGGCCAAAGTATTAGAGTTTCAGCCTCAGCATTAGTCCTTCAATGAACACCCAGGACTGGTCTCCTTTAGGATGGACTAGTTGAATCTCCTTGCAGTCCAAGGAACTCTCAAGAGTCTTCTCCAACACCATATTTCAAAAGCATCAATTCTTCAGCACTCAGCTTTCTTCACAGTCCAACTCTCACATCCGTACATGACCACTGGAAAAACCACAGCCATGACTAGATGGACATTTGTTGGCAAAGTAATGTCTCTGCTTTTGAATATGCTGTCTAGGTTGGTCATAACTTTCCTTCCAAGGAGTAAGAGTCTTTTAATTTCATGGCTGCAATCACCATCTGCAGTGATTTTGGAGCCCCCCAAAATAAAGTCACCCACTGTTTCCCCATCTGTTTCCCATGAAGCGATGGGACTGGATGCCATGATCTTCGTTTTCTGAATGTTGAGCTTTAAGCCAACTTTTTCACTCTCTTCTTTCACTTTCATCAAGAGGCTCTTTAGTTCTTCTTCACTTTCTGCCATACGGGTGGTGTCATCTGCATATCTGAGGTTATTGATATTTCTCCTGGCAATCTTGATTCCAGCTTGTGCTTCATCCAGCCCAGCATTTCTCGTGATGTACTCTGCATAGAAGTTAAATAAGCAGGGTGACAATATACAGCCTTGACGTACTCCTTTTCCTATTTGGAACCAGTGTGTTGTTCCATGTCCAGTTCTAACTGTTGCTTCCTGACCTGCATACAGATTTCTCAAGAGGCAGGTCAGGTGGTCTGGTATTCCCATCTCTTTCAGAATTTTCCGCAGTTTATTGTGATCCACATTTTCTCTTTAGTTATACTCTAAACTAACAGAACTACTGTTAAAATGTGAATGGAATAGTTTTGTACAAAAAAAGTAGGAAGAAATTTTTACCTTTTTAATATCATAATAAGATATAGGTGGACACAAAAAAGTTAAATCTGAAGCCTACCCAACTGCCTCTAACCATCTCCTTGTTTAAAATGAAAAGAAAAAAAAAGATGTTATTCTCCCCATCTATTTCTCTATCAAAGGGCTGGTTAGAATATTTGAAGGAAGGCATTGCTTAAAAATAGAAGAGTTTCTTAAAGAGATTTGTATAGTGGATCTGTGCCAAAGAGCCTTTAGAAGCTTACCCAGGGTTGATACTATATTCCTCACTATTTCTTCAGTTGAAAAAGGGAACCTGTGTATTATATATATAATTTTAATACCACCTCCCTAGTAGCTCAGTTGGTAAAGGATCTGCCTGCAGTGTGGAAGACCCAGGTTCAATCCCTGGGTCAGGAAGATCCCCTGGGGAAGGGAATGGCAACCCACTCCAGTATTCTTGCCTGGCGAATCCCATGGACAGAGTCTCTGGTGAGCTACAGTCCATGAGGTCACAAAGAATTGGACACGACTGAGCAACTAAACAGTATTACAGCAATTTCAAAAAAGTATGCATTAAATAGTTATTGAATTAATTTCCATTCACCTTGTCAGTATAAATCTCTGTGCTTCTAGCCAAAACCAGTTCTCACAAGTAAACACATTGCTCATGCGTGCACATATACACAGATACACATCATGTTTCTGTGTTGCAATATATGCTTCACAGGGTGACATGAGATGATGGGTAAGGATTTTGTGCCTAGCTCAGGTGAGGTTAAGAGAGATTATATATTAGAGATGTTTGGGGTAAATGCCTTACCTCAGGTGGCTGACATCTAGAGGGAAGTCCTGCTTTTTCATAGCACATACTCTGCTGACGTTGAGAATGACAGACTCCTGTCACTCACCTGATCTATTACAATATTTTGTATAGTTTTAGGTGAGTGTGTGCCACTTTGGATTTTTATCTAAAATCCCATCTAACATGGGTTTTTCTGCAAGGAAGGTTCACTTTTATAAAATGTAGACCAACAGATTCAACAACAGCAATATATAGGACATGACCAAATAAGAAAATTATGGTTTACAGTTAGGAAAAGAAAAAAATGGTACTAATACAGTATATTCTTATTCAAGGGATGAACTCAAAGCACAATTCCCAAGCAAAAGTATTAAGTTGTTGACTATGGTAAATTTTAGCAAGATTGATTATTATGGCTGAGTATATTAATTCTCTGAAATGCTGAAATTGTATAAAGTATTCAGTTAGTGTTCTTTCAAGCAAAAAACAGTGTTATTAAATGCATTATTTTTCTAAGCAATATATGGCGATGTATAAGCTGCCATTTTAATTTAAATGTTTTAAGCTAAAAATAATCCCTCATCTTCAGTTACCTTTGGACCCAGACAGAGAGAGGGCCCAGTTTTGGAGTCTCTCAAACAAAAAGAATCTTCATAAGGTATTTGTTCATCACAGTCAGCCAGTCCCAAGTCAACCAGCTTAGGCAGAATTAGTTATCCATGAAAAATTATGGGGAGGAGCTGGCTCTGGCTCCATGATTCTTGATTTTGACAGGGTTAATAAACAGTGCCATAAGTTAGAGTCAATGGGAGCTGTGAAACCAAGGGTCACTCTTTCAAATAGTGCAAGTGTTGGCCAGTATTGCAAGTAATTGGACAGATAAGTAGATCCTGTAGGATAAAGATAACTGTCTCACCCCATCCCTGAAAAAAAAAGTACATAAGAGTGTCAGTTTAAAAGCTCCATTCTTAACTTCACTGCATATTTACTTTTTGTAAGTCCCTATGATAGTTGGAAAAGATTATTTTTCCCATCAAAGAGAGTCATGACTTGTAGTTGCTGACCACATTGCCTAGTAAAGGTTTCATTGATTCTAGAAAAGTTATGATCCACCTGATAGCATTTTGTTCTCTTCTCACAGGGTATGAGAACAATAGAACTTAGTGAATGATAATGGTTTTGATGGAGCTCAGAGAAAGAACTTCATTGTTTTTCTCTTTTCTCTTTACCACTGTGGTTGTGGTAGGAAGCTGTAGAATTTGGAAGGTCACCAATAATGTCTACTTTAAATGCCTCCAGTCTCTATGGTTGAATGGGTGAGAGAACTGGTATATTATTTTCCTCACCTGTTTCTCTGAAGAGTCAGCCAGCAAGCCTGTGCAGAGGATGAAAAGTAAAGAGTTGCCTTGCTTCCATGTTAGATTATCTCCTCATCTGCATTTCCCTGTGCTCTAGCAGAGAAGCCAGGCTCTCTGCTGGCCACAGGAATTAACAGTAACTGAAAAAGCAATATTTATAATAATGACAAGTATTTCCCCATACCCAGAATGTTAAACTTCCCTACTAAATATATTATCTGTCTTCAGGAAACTTACCATTTAATGACTCAGAGTTAAGCCCACTTATATGTTACTGTTCTTAGGGACCAGAGTGATGAAGGGAAGAGAGCACAGGGTGGTCTGTAGAGTTAGAAGGACTTATGTTTGAACCTGAGATTTTTAACTTCCTGGCTGTGGAGTCCTGGCAAGTTGCTTAACTTCTCTGAACTCCTTTACTTCTGCAAAATAGACATAATCCATTTTCCCCATAGGACTTCAGTTCTGTTCAGTTCAGTCGCTCAGTCGTGTCCGACTCTTTGCAACCCCATGAACCGCAGCACACCAGGCTTCCCTGTCCATCACCAACTCCAGGAGCCCACCCAAACTCGTGTCCATTGAGTTGGTGACACAGTCCAACCATCTCATCCTCTGTCGTCTCCTTCTCCTCCTGCCCTCAATCTTTCCCAGCATCAGGGTCTTTTCAAATGAGTCAGCTCTTCGCATCAGGTGGCCAAAGTATAGGAGTTTCAGCTTCAACACAGTCACCCGTAGCACTATCAGAGAATGAAATAAAGTCATGTGTAGAATAGTTGGCTGGCAGGGTGCTTGACATAAAGTAGCCCCTATTAATAAATATTTTATCTTTCCTTCTTCTGTCTTCCTCTGTTGTTTTAAAGCTTTTTATAGTATTAGTTTTAGTTTAGGATCATTACAGTTTTTTTTTCTTGTATTTATGCCTATATTTTTGGCTTGTATTATTTAGTTTTGAGTTCTGTGCTTTTGTATTATATAGCATTTTAAAAACTTCTTCATTAATTTTTAAAGATACTCACTATAAAGTATATTTATTTGAATAATTGTTACCGCTTGACTGCTTACAGTGGCTAATGGTCAGATGCTGGCTAATGTCAGTGAAGTGTGATTATTGCATGATATAAATATTATTTTATCCCCAAATCAGTACTGTTGACATCAGCAACGTTTACTGTTTCAAATGTGTAAGTGAACTTTCTTGTTTCTGATCATTTTTTCCTGACAGTTAAAAACTATTGCTCAGTAAAGAAGAAAATTTTAAAAAAGTTATCTTCTGTTATCTTTTAAAAGAAAAATTACTGTTAACATTTTGACATGTGTTCTACAAGTCATCTTTTTCTAATGCATTTATAACACTTTTAAGCCTGACTTGTAAGCAAGCTTTGTGTTTTTTAAATAAGATTTTATATTAGCTAGAAAATTTGAAAACCATTCAATTTTGAATTTTAAAACCATTCACTGTTAAATTTTTAAAAGCATTCAGCATTCACTCACCACTTACAAGTCTATAAATACAAGATATTGTTGAGCAGCTTGTAGTTATTTAGTAATTCATGACTGCCAAGTAGAACTCAGTAATCTCTCACTGTGAATACAGTACCACCTAAAGACCCAGCAGTGATCCACTGGAAACAGTAGTTTCCATTTCTTTCTTTCATATATGCTAGTGATGTGTTTGTTAAAATAAAGATGTTTTATTGATTTACAACCACTAAGGGATATGTGTAAATAATGAACCTGGTGCCACTAACTTTTAAATTTGTACTTTTAATTTCCATAAACAGTTTAAAAAACATTATGCTTTCTGTGAGAAATAAGTATATATATCCAGTGAACGAAGGTGCATGATTTAGATAGAAATGGATAGTGTCTAACTTTTAAAACCGTACTCTTAAGAATTTTTTTCTGGAGATGCAGTACTATATTGAAAATCCTGAGATTCACGGTCTAGGCCTGATTATTCCAGTTAACCAACATTATGTAAGTTGACAAATCATTCAGACTCTGAATTAATTTGCTAATTAATATGTTTCATTTCAAAGAACTAAAAATGAAGGTTGCTTTTTTAAAAATATTTTTAAAATAAAGGTTATTTTAAAAATTTGCTTCAGTTAATATGTATACATGGTAATAAGTCAGTTATCCCAGAAGACTTTGGGATGGAAAATAGCCTTCCCATCTCTCCCAACCACAGACTACCATTTCACCATACGTTTTCATTTCTTCTGGTGGTTATCTTAAAAAGAGAATATCTTGTGAGTCCCTAATATGAAAGATAAGGCACATGTATTCAATAGCGACTTCTCACTTCGTCCTTTTTCTTCAGTTTGATGTTCTTTTTCTTAGGTTTATCTTTTCTTTATATAAAATAGTTATACTATTTTTTGTTCCTTTTCTTTAGTCAGTATCTTAATTCACTTCTATGTACGATAAAGACATTAGCCTCCCTACCCTTCTCTCTGTCAATTCTTCATCTGATGTTTTCTGACTGCTACAGAGGCCTCTGTCTCCGCTTTGTACCAGTTGCTCTCTAGAATTGCTGTATAGCTGTTTACCTGGGACTTTCTTTCTCTGATCTCCAGAGTTGGAAACTGTATCATGGATTTCAAGTGTTTTTAGTGCTTTACTGGTTGGTTTTGCTAAACTGCCACAGTAACTTTCTCCTATTTAAGTCCTTGCATATCATGAAATATCTTCTCTGTCCTTGTGTTTGATTGATAGTTTAGTAATTCTAGGTTGAATAGTTTTTCTCTGACGATTTTTGTTGCATTCTACCATTGTCTTTTGGCATCCAGGTTTTAGGATCTATTTTTTATTCTTTAATATTCTAAAATGTCATGATAATGTGAGGAGATGTAAGCTTTTATTTCATTTACTTAGCTCTTTATTCAATGACCCCTTTCTGTCAAAGGGGAAGTTCAGCACAGGAAACTTCTCTTTTATTATTTTTCAGATAATTTTTTCCCTCTACTTTTCTGTTCTTTCTTTCCTGGACTCTATTAACTAGATGTTAGAGTTCCTAGACTGATCTTCTTTATCTTTTATCTTTTCCTTCATTTCCTATCTCTCTTTTTGTTCTCTGTTTTGGGAGGAGTTCTCAATTTTATTTTCAGTCCATCTAGAGAATATTTTATTAGTTATATATTTTAATTTTTAAGGAGTCACTCTGTTTTAAATGTGTTCTTTTCTTATAGAATACTGTTCTTTCTTTTTTAAAAAAATGTATATATTATCTTTCAAATCTCCCTGAGGTGTTAGATGTTGTAAATTAATTAATTAATTTAATTGGCTGCTGAGGCCTCTTTAGTTGCAGCATGTGGGATCTAGTTCCCTGACCAGGGATCGAACCTGGACCCCCTGAATTGGGAACTCAGTGCCTTAGCCACTGGTCCACCAGGGAAGTCACTGCAGGGTTTTTTTAAAGGATATTTTCTGCTCCTTGAATTATCTATATTACCCTTGAATAGGTTTTTTTCTTTGTTCTTCTCATTCTCTTTTAACAAAGAATGCCTGGAACACTGATTTGCATTTACTCTGTTACTATATAAATACTCTATTTTTTGATTGATTTTTTTTTTCCCTCTTAGTTAGGAATCTGACTGGAAATTTTTTAAATTTGGGAGGCACTTTGCCTAGGATTCTTAATCTTAGAGTGAGCAGATATAGAGCTGTCCGTGAGATTGTGGTTTCCTTTCTTCAGGGCTGACTTCATGGATGTGTAACATGTGCTATGGCACATGGTCCTGAGGTTAGAAGGGTTCTGCACGTGCTTAGGTGCTTTGCTGGCATCTTGAAATTCTTACAGATTTTTGGACAAGGGACCCCACATTTTCATTTTGCACTGAGCTCCACAAATTGTGTAGCCATCACTGCCCCTCTTTCCATTGTCACAACACCCCCCCCTTCCTCCTCCTTGCTCTCTCTCTCTCTTTTTTTTTCTGCCTACACCAGGAGTCTCACCTCTCCCTCTAAAGTTTCTCTCACTGTGGAAAAATGCTTGTGCTCTGTAGTTAGGGGATCACTGGCACGGTTGTTCTAGAGATCTTTAGTTACTTACCCTGTTTCGCATTGCATTTCTGGCATCTGTCCTCTCTCATGTGCACAACTGGACCTCTGATACCAAGCTGGCTCCCAGCTCCACTGTAGCTCCCTGGTAGCGTGTAATGGGCAGTTGCCTTCTCTTCTCTGTTTAATCTGTCTTCTGGGTGACTTCCCTGCGGTCAAGGTGTTAAGACTCTGCACTTCCAATGCGGGGGCCACAGGCTTGATGCCTGGTCAGGGAACTAAGATCCCGCATGTCTTGTGGCATGGCCTAAATAAGTAAATAAATAAACATTAAAAAACTGCTCTCTGTCTCCTAGAAGGTATCCCTTAATGAATTCCTCCACGTGCCTTCATTTTCTGTTGTTAAACATTTTATTCCTGTTTTGTAATTTTGTGCTTCTTGTATCATTTGTATCTCAGGATCAGTGGGAAGCAAACACATTAACTTACTCTACTGTCTTGATTTTGAACAACTTCTTTCCTTCTCTTTGAAATAAAATGATTGGATGAGATCACCTCTAAGGTCCCTATATATAAAATTTATTATTAAGTGTCACACAGGTGTAAAGTCCTGACTTAAACTTAGATTTATTCATTCTGGCACCTTATTTTCTTTTTTAGTTTTGCTCTTTTATGTTCTTTGTCCTTTGGTTCATACTTTTTCCCTGAATTAAATATATAGATGTACATGTCTTTTGACTTCACTGGAAACTGCAGAGGAGAACTTTAATAGTCAGTAGTACAATCACAGGCTTTAATCACCCTTTCTTTTATGTGATACCAGAAAGAATTATATTAAAAATACAAAAATTATATTTTTTAAATTGTTACATAAGCAGCTTTGAATACATTTTAGTACTTTCCTTATCAAGTGAAAACATGACCGTATATTTATTGTATACATATATGCTAACAAATTACTTTTTTCTTATTTCAGTATTAATCTTTAAATATATAATAATAATGAATAATGTTGATATGATGACTTATTGACTGTAACATAAAAATTGTATAATGTGAACAATGATGAAAGCATCACAAGTCCTGTGACTTACCTGGTGTTCATGTTTATATATTAAATGTTGTTGACTGACTTTTATTGGCTACATTACAGAATTTTAGCTTAATTTCATCTTGGCTTTATGACTTTTATATCTCACATACAATTATATACCTCTTACACAATTTGAAAGGTTTGGGGAAGAGATAGTTGAATAAAATAAATGTTGTGATGGGATTTTGCTAATCCAAACAAAATTTTTTTGGAAGTTAAATCTAGAAAGGACCTAGAGGTTACCTAGAGTCTAGTCCAGTCTTCCAGAAGAATGAATTGTCTGGGTAACACAGCTGCCAACCCACTGCCTACTGTAATTACAGTAATCTACCTAGCTAGTTAAATGTCTTCCTCCATTTCTGCTTGTGGTTTCTCCTTTACTCCTTGTGTGTTTGGTAAAAAGGATAAGTTCCCATATGCAGGGCTACCTTCAAGTTCAGGCTAGATCAGATATTCAGGTGTCACTAATAAATAGATTTTGAGTTTTAAATTGTAACAACAACAGAAAGTCAGCTGGCTTGTGTATGGTGTAATTTTTTACTGCTTTAAACACTACTTCTGTTGATATCAGAATACATTTTCCTTTTTTATGATTGCCTGTTTGACTTCCTTCTCAGACTAACAGCAGTGATCATGCAGCCATGTCGGTAAGTAGATACAAGCTCAAGCTAGCATGTGAATTAGAAAATAATGAACTTCCTGCAGGCTTATTTTTCTCTGCTTAGGTGCTTATGGAAAATTTTAATTGTTTTGGCGGTGTTCTTGATACATTTGTAGTTTTTGTGGAAGCCAGAGTTTGAAGATAATAACTAGTTGTTTTGGTGAAGCAATCAAGATTCTCTGGGACTTGATTGTGAAAGTTAACATTATGTTGCATCTGTGGTGAGCGCAGTGCTCTGGGGATATCTCTCTCTGGTTATCTCAGGTATGACAGGCCATGCTTGAGATATTTTCCTTATCTGCAAATGAGTTCAGTAGTTCAATAAGAATATATACTCTAGAGATTTTTGTGAGGGTTAAAAAAGGTAGTATACATGAAATGTTCAGAAAAGTGCCTGGCATAAAATGAACACTCAAAACATATTAGTTGTTATATTTGTTTGTAAGATTATTTGAGCTTTTCCTGAATGCTTTTTCTCTACACTTATCCCAGACTCTACTTGTAGAAATCTCAGTGCATAACACAGCATAGCTCATGACCCAATTCAAATGTTTCTTTTTCACCAAGCCCAATAGTGTTCATTGCCTTCCTCAGCATCTATTCTTTTTTAGTGGCTTTGTCATATTTTGCTTTTTATTGTATTTGTTCATCCTTTTCACCTCCAGTTACAAGCTCTTAAGAGACGAAATAAGAAATGTTGTCCAAGTATAGATATTGAAAAATATTCTTATTTTTGAAAAAATATCATCTAGCATTTGAAATTTAAATATTCCTAACCTACGTTTTGTCCTTTCTGTTCTTATTTCTATTATCAAAGTTTAAATTTTGATTATCGTAATTGTCTTCTAATTTGTCTCTGCCAATAGTCTCTCATTACTTCTATTCATCCTACAGATCAAAGCCAGATAATCCTCTCCAAAGCACATTTTAATTTCATTTTCTTTATTCAGAAATTTCAAGGTCCCTCACTTATCTATTGAATTAAGTGAAAATTCCACAGGCTAACGAATAAATGACCTCAGTCTCTTTCTGATACATTTCTAACCATGATTTAACCTGGGTGTTTAAAGTGGAAAATTCACTCTGCCCTGCATCTAGCTTGAGTTTTCTACCTTGTCTTCATTTATAACTAAAAATTTTGAATCCCTTCCAAGAGCCATCTTTAATGGTTTTACCTCTTTCATGAAGCTTTTACTGATTCTGCTTAACCTTATGTTGATACTTTGTCCCACTTTTGTGGTACTTATTTATAGTTTGTCTTGAACCATGGTTGTAGACTTTCCTTCTTTCTACTCTCAGAATTTAATCTCATTATGTCAGGAACTATATCTACTCATGATGGTGTCTTCTATAGTACCTAAACAATGTCTTATGTGGAGGAAGTGCTTTAGAAGTAGTTTTAAAGTTAACATGAGAGGAATAGTGAATAACTAGACTATTATAAAGATAATTTTCTTGTATGTTTAAAAAGTATGAAAAGTATACTGCAGGGAGTTCCCTGGTAGCCTAGGGGTTAGGATTCTAGGCTTTCACTGCCAGGCCCTGGGTTCCGTCTCCGGTCAGGGAACTGAGAATCCTGCAAGCTGTGTGGTGTGACCAAGAAAAAAAAGCATACTGTAAAAATCAGAAGTTTCGAATCAAGAAATTTATTTGTCAAATATAGGATACTTTCTAGTTTTGAAGAGAAAGTTTACATTCTGTTATTTGCAGATAGGAATTTAGAAAATGTCTATGTGAATGTGATATAGTAAAGATGGTATCAGTACCATCAGATGAGCAGAAATATTTGCATGGTTACTCATTCCTTATACACCTCCTTGCAAGGATAGTATAATAACTCAGATCACCACAGCCATAAATGTTGAATAGTGATTAAAAAGAACCTATAGCACGAAAATAACTTGCAAATTCCCAACACTAAGGACTAACACTTTGACCTATTGAAGAGACAGACCCTCAAGCTTTCACTTGACCTTTTTGCTCATTTAATAAATGTTCAGTTCATTTCAATAAATGTAGTAGTTGTTAAGTACCTATTAAGCGTGCTTACAGATTTCCTGCAGATAGACCATATGCATATTCAGAATACGGAAGTGACACTAACCTTGCTATCCAAAAAAAAGAACCTCAGATTGTTTCTTGTCCTGTATTTAAGAAGGACAGTGGATTTGGAGATCAGTTTTAGATAAACGTGAGTGAATAATTTAGAAAGATTTGGCACTTGAATGTCCAGTGTTTTAAAAAAGTTACTTATTTGAAATAGTTCTTTCTGTGGTGATAAGCAAGGTATTTCTGTGACACATTTTGATACTTATTTCCATACTTTATAGTAAGTTACTTACAAGTACACAAAAATCAACAAAAGCAAACCATTGGTAGTATGGCAATGGAAAAAGTTAGAGAACTTTGAGAGAAAACATAAATGAAAAAGTTGAAAGCAGTCAAGGTCCAGTGGTAGTAATGGAACTTCTGTTTTTTCTTAAGCTTTTTCATAATGTAATAAAACAGTTAAGTAATTTTCACTGTTGGAAGTTAATTGCAAAAAAAAATCTTGCTTTTTAGTTGAAAGTGAACATACTTGAATTTTATAACTTTAATCCTTTTGGGTATTAAGTTGATGTCTCTATTAGCTAAATACTGACTAATCTCGGTGAGAAATTTGATTTCATAAGTTTGTAAGCCTTATGTGCCAGGCTCCTCTGTCCATGGGATTCTCCAGGCAAGAATACTGGAGTGGGTTGCCATTTCCTTCTCCAGCAGATCTTCCCAACCCAGGGATCTAACCCAGGTCTCCTGCATTGCAGGCAGATGCTTTAATCCTCTGAGCCACCAGGGAAGCCCATATGTAGCATAGTGTACTTAAATATTTCCCTGCTGTCAAAGGTTGTAGAAAACAGTATTTTGAATTGTTTTAATGAGGGCATAGTTGGAAGAAGTAGTGGCATTAATAACAAAGGGCTTTTAGCACGAGAATTTTGGTAGGAAATCAGTGGATTAAGGGTAAAGTACAAGACCAACCTGTAAGTAACAGATTAAGGAGATATAAATGGAAATAAAGTGGACTCTATATACACACACACACACACACGGTATTAGTACATACATGTATATGCACACTTACAAATAACCTTTTACTTCACTCTCTTATGGGTATAGATGAAACAGACTATATAATTGATGCAAGCTTTATGAGCAAAGGATCGTTTTTAACAGGAAGATTCAGTATCAAAAACAGATGAAAACATACCATCTAGCAGTTTCACTACCAGATGGCAACAGAGAATTTGTGTTTGTAAGGGTACTTGAGTTTTTGCACATAGGGGTAAGTTCTAGGAATGCAAATAGTATCTTTCCTTTTAACCTGTATTCCACAATAGAAAGAAAAAAATAGAAGGTAGTTCTCTCCTCATACCACCCCCCACAAGAGTTAAGTAGGCCAAGGATTGGGGGAGAAAAGAGTCTAAAATATGCGGATAAGAGATTGTTTGAGTTGAAATTATGTTTATTATGAGCAGATAAAGAAAGTGAAAAAGAGGTCAGATCCCCTGAAGTGAAAGAAAGGAGATGGTAGAGAAAGATGTTGGAGTCAGAAGTTTCCTGTGCAAGCCATGATCTGATGATGCTCAAGAACCTGTATTTTTTTCCTTCCCTGTATAGAACAGACAGGAATTGATAAGGGAGAGGATAAAAGAGATTATACTTTGCAGAGTGACCCAACAAAAGGGCAAGTTTAGATGAATATTATATATATATATGCAACAACATTTAATCACTTCCTTTTCTTTCATTCAGGAGACTAGGCATTGTAAGGAAGCTGTCCTGTTTTAAAACTTTCTGCCTCTGATGAAAATTGATCTGATAGCTGGTAATAGCATTGAGATTTAAAGCCTTTGTTTGGAAACAAGAAGGAGACAGTTGACAAAGACCTACTGTAGATGTCTGTAAAGACTTATTTTTCACTCTCAGAATATTGTTGAATGTCATTTGCAAGATTGTAGAAAAAAAAGTGCTTAGTAGATGACTTACGTTGTTTGCTCCCTCCTCCCATAATGAGTTTTGTTCTGTTTTAATATGTATCCTTCCCTCACAGGATACATTTCCCTGAATAGTTTAAACTCCTCTTCCAGGTACTCCCTCAACTGAAAGTGACTAATAGTATCTACCCTAACCTCATTCCCACAAATCTAGGATTTGGTTCAATGAAATTACCTGTTCAAAAAATCCTCAACATTCTAGACGAGTATACCCCAAACCTTTGAGAATTCCCAAATTTGAGAGTATGGCTGTGCCATGTAATTTCTTTCAGGAAACATTGTAAAATACAGCTGAAAACTATAGATCTTAATGAGAGTTACTTTATCCATGTCAACTAACCGAAGACAGCTAAGCCACATTGACTTGGGGAGGTTGGGACTTTGACTGTATTCAGTCTCTGAATAGTTCCTCCCTGCCCACAACCCATTTCACAGAGTACCTAACTCAAATGTGAGTCTCAGCAAATGAAGCCCTGCTTGTACTGGACTCTCGGAGCCATCCTTAAAAGGTTGAAATCTGGATATAAATGCCTTGAATGGCAAAGGCCTACTCTGTGTTATGTTTACATATGTATGGCTATGTTTATAATATACTGGGCTTCCCCAGTGGGTCAGATAGTAAAGAATCTGCCTGCAATGCAGGGGACCTGAGTTGGATCTCTGATTGGAAGATCCCCTGGAGAAGGGAATGGCTCCTCACTCCAGTATTTTTGCCTGGAGAATTCCATGAACAGAGGAGCCTGGTGGGCTGCAGTCCATAGGGTCACCAACAGTCGGACATGATGAGTGACTAACACTTACTTACTTACCTCCTGCCTATATATATTAACAAGAGAGTCAGCTTGGATGACATTTGTCCATTTTACTAATGATTATGTGGAAATAGTCTATACTCTTTTAACTTGTTAGTGATTCTGACAACTTCTTTGCAAATTTTAAGTTGTACTGGGGTTGTGAAATAGTAGTTTTTAATGATTATATAGTCCTAATACTCTGAGCTGGGTGCTTATGTAAAAAAAAAAAAATGAGGCTCTGACTCTGCTATGACACAGTTGTTGCTTTAATAACAGTTCTTGGATGTTTCAGTTTTTCAGTCTTAATTCCTGTGGCTTGACCGTAGTATTCAGTCACATGTGGAAGTTTACAGCTTGTCTTAAGCTTCTCTTGCATTTCTTACATTTGCCAAGGGAGAAGGTTATAGGGCCTTGATATTTTATTGCTTCCCTATTTAAACATGTACCTAATTGCCCAATTTGCTGTTATCAAGTGAATTTAGGAGGTAGGAAATATCTCTCTGTCAGTTCCTACACAACACAGACTAGCTTCCTCTTCATGCTACCTTGGACAAAAGTGTGTTTAATCTAGATTTCTGGTATAATCAGTAGCTTCAAAACCTTGACTTCTTCTAGACTTCACTGCCCTCCTTGTCCTTGCATTCTCTTTCTGCTTATTAAAGTTAAGAGAAGTTTGACGATATCATGGGACTGCCATGACAGCAGCAGTGATATTTGCAGGAAGCTAAAAATCTGAGTGCTATATGTCATCTAAGGCCATGTTCAAAAGATTGTTTAAGGAGAAGGAAGAGGCCACCAAAGTTTAATGAGATCGGTGGTTGGGATGGGACTCCCCTAGTGGCTCAGTGGTAAAGAACCCACCTGCGAGTGCAGAAGACTTAAGAGATGTGTATTCGACCCCTGGGTTGGGAAGATCCCTTGGAAGAGGGCGTGGAAACCCATTTCAGTATTCTTGCCTGGAAAATCCCATGGACAGAGGGGCCAGGCAGGCTACAGTCCATGGGGTTGCAAAGAGTTGGACACGACTGAAGTGACAGCGTGCACACACGCACACACACACACACACACACACACACAGAGTTGGGATAAGGAAGTTAGGATAAGGCATGAAATAGAAATGTGCCATATATTATAAGTGACCTGAAGTTTCCCCAGTTGGGAGAATTTTTTTTCCAACTTTAAGGTATTTCTGTTCTTTTTAATCCGTGCATGTGTGTGTGTGAATGTGCATGTTTCTGTGTCCCAAGAGCAATACTTTATGTTATGTCTCACATTGTTATGGTTGAGAATTGTTAAAAGAAGAAAAGCCTAAGAGAGGAGAAAGGGAATTCATAATTGGCTATGGGAATTGTGGTTAACTGATGTGATAACCAGTTCTTTGGGGACTAGAGCTACCTAGATGCAGACAGGAAGAGTATGAGAGGAATACAGAAATGTAAAGGAGGTATTTTGGAGAATGTTAGGGGCATTAGAGTAAGTATATTTTGGTAGACCTATTACTGTTTTCAAGATTGTATTAAAGTTATTTTTAAAACTTGCTAAAGAAATTCATCTTGATATTTAAACCTTTAAACATACATTCTATATTATTGGGAATCAGAGACATTTCGGTATTATACCATGTGTTTAGCCAGAAAATAGATTAAAACCTTACTAGATGATGGAATCTTTGTGTATTTGTAAGTCACCTTGGGGAAATTTTCATGTTTTAGGTATGCTTTTTTCCAGATTGAATAACATTTTTTATGTTTGAGTAGTAGTACATTTAAGTAGTTTCATATAGTGAAATTTAAATTAGTGATTCTTTTGTAAAATAGAAAGAATTATAATAGGTTTCTTAGATTAAAATGTCGATTTTTCAACTTGGCATCATTTTTCAATAAGAATGCATTTCTGGTTTTAGTGTTGGATACTCCGTATTTGATGAAAGACCTCACTCTTTTAGACTGTGTTTTAAAAGGCTAAAAATTGTGGTTCTTTAGGAGACTGACCAATTCATCAAAATATTTCCTTTCTTCTTTCGTCTTCCTTCTGAAAAGGCTATTTCGTATCTCATAACTGCAATTCACATTGCAAATTGAGAGGCAGTAAGTTTGAATACTATAGCAGTATTTTGCTGTTTTTATTTAAATAACTTTAAAAGTCACATAGACTCAGAATTAATAAATTTGCTTACCAATGTTAGATTTAATATTCAAATTGACCATGATTTTCTTCAAGTTTTTAAGTTTTTCCTGACAAGAGTTACATAACTTTTCAAAACAAAACCTGTTATCAATTTAAAGAATAATAAATATAGTGCATAATATTTCTGAGTCTATATATTTTTTAACTTAAATAAAAAGTAGCTTATTGTGCAAAGTTGATCTTTTGTGAAGGTATAAATAAAAGAAAATGGATTCTCCTGGGATCTTTAAGGAAAATAGACCAACACAGAAAGAATGATTGTGATTTCAAGAGCACATTTTTATGTAAAGTGTATTTGAGAGAATGAAAGCAGCATTGAAAAATGCTTTCAAATAATTATTATTGAAATCAAGCCTTGCTATTTTATTAGATCTTTGAAATAAGAGAATGGTTAGACAGAAATGAAAACTTCAAATGAAAATTTAAATGTGTCAAATTAGTTTTTAAGTATTCTACATTTCTCTTACTATTATATTAGAGTAGATCTATCAAAGTGTTACTTTGAAACCAAAACTGTTTTGAGTTATAATCTAATAAAATGTGTTGTATTTTTGTTACAATGTCATTTTATGATGTTTCAAAGGAAACAGAGTATCTTTACCTAATCTATAATAGTAAATTATTCTGGAAATTTGGCTTGACATAAAAACAGATGTGTTTTCTTGATTCCTTTTAAACTGAGGGTTGGTGGTTCGTGGTTTATTGTTCCTGTGATTGGCATTAAAAGCCTTATTTCACAGCTTGCAGTGAGGGACTATTGGGTAAAGACTGTCTGTGTTCCACAAACTAAATTCAAAAAGTGTCAATCAAGGTCTCACATAGGTTACTTAGAGAATGAGTTTTCTTACTGATTTCACCAAATGTCGCCTCATGCTGTCTTTGATTGGCACAGCCTGGCAGGGAGGATGGATGAATCTGTCACCGACTGGTTAATTGTGTTGCTGGTCTCAGTCTGACATCAGGTCTTTGACTCTTAAGTGGCTCAATACAAAACAAATTAGCAGATTGTAGTCATATTTCTCATTCTATATGCTTTGACTTTGTTGAATGCAGTCCATAAATCATATTGACTGACACACAAGTAAATGATGAAAGCTGCTTTTGAGACATGAATCTAGAAAGCAGCACTGTGAAGGTGCCATGGAAGGATGCATATGGTTGACCCTTTGGGAATTTCCTAGGAGCCAAATGTCTCTTTACCACAATTGTTCTTAGAAGAAAAGCTTTTGGGTAATGCGAAAAGGATCTAATATGTCAGCAGATTCTCTTTTACAAGTTCCTTTGAAATACAAGAAGTTTGTCCAGGGGTTTTCTCTCTTTGCAAGTTGTTTTTCAGCAAAATGTGAGAGCAGGGTAGAAAAGTAGTTACCTTTAAAAGCTTGGCAGGTGTTTTTACATACTTATTGAAATTTATGTTAAAAAAAGAGAATGTTGGCAATAGTTGCAATTAACTTTTCAGACGAGAGGAGCAGAAATTTCTAGGTGCTTGATAGTAAATGTGCTGTATTTTCTCAGTCGCTTCGTTTAGTATTTTGGCTTTGTTTGTTGTATTGTTAAAAACCAGAACATCTATAATGAAAACGGCCAGTTTTAAAAGATAGTTGTAAAAGTACTTAGATTATTTTTGTTCTAGAAGGTGATACAATATTAAAGCATCAACAATAATAGCAAAATAGTGTTCGGAAAGGAGTGTTTTGGTTATACAAAAGTGTACCAAGGGCTACAGGCATCAAAAATGTTTGAGGGATATGCAAGTTTCTGGAATATTAAAATTTTCTGTCTCAAAATAAGTAATAGATAAAATTTAAGAATATTTGCTCACATTTTATAGTCAAAAAGTACACATTAAAAAAAATTGATCTTATAGAATATAACTGTTTAAAGGATTTGAACCTTTGATATCAATTTTGAGCTAGAAAAAGGAATTTTTCATTTCAATATTTTATAGACATTTTAAACTTCTGTCTTTGAGAACAATAAGCCTGTATTTAATATGCATAATCAAAGGAAATTGCATGTGTTAAAGAGAAACGCGTGTGAGTGTGTGTGTATGTATGCACGTGCATGCACGCTTGTATGTTTTCATTACCCATATCCACCAAGTTTATGAAATAGCCTGTATTTTTGTACTAGTACCATTATTTTGGCTCCAGTACTATTGCTGCATAGTCATATGTAGCACCTGAACCCATGTTAAAATTTTACGCAATGTGTTTGTTTATGAAATGAATGTAGTAGTAACTGTTTTGGCAGTTTATTAATCTGTTTTTGCAGTTAGTACATTATAGTGGCAACATAAGTAGGACATGGAGCTGATTTGATGGAGAAGTACATTAAAACTAAAATGTGCTAATTGTTCCATTAGATCAAAATGACATTTCCACTAAGTTTTTTCAAGCCTATTACATTGTAATTAAATTACATGCCATTGATTTCTTCTTTTTCTGTCTCTCCCCTCCTGCTTCTCATTCATATTGATATTATTCTGCTTGGGAAATGGAGCTGCATGTCTCCTAGACTAATTCTTCTTGGTTTGGGGATCTTGAAGCGTGCTGGGTTTTGCATTGTTTGTTACATTCCTTTTTGGCAGTTCATCAGTATTTGTCAGATATATTGTTTGCATCAGCTTTTATCTCTAAAGTTTCAGATTTAGATATTGGCATTCCATTTCAAATGCAGTTTTTTTTTTTACTGTGCATAGTGTCTAAATGCTAAAGATTCGTAAGGACTCATAAAAGTTGCTTGTTTCTAGTCTGACTTGAAATGCGTAATCGACTGAACAGTCTTTTTAAAATATATTTGTGTTCCTTGTTTTCTAACAGATCAGTCCTATGTAAACATTTTTGCATCAATATAGCATTTATGTTTGGAAGATTTTTGTGATTTTGTAGCTTTATTGGCCTTTGTGATAAGTAGGAAAAGCATAATGATCACATATCACTGGGTAAATATTTGTTAATGCTAATAAGGCAAAACATGGACATCTTACAAAAGTTCTTAGTTCTAACCTTAGTCATAGATCTTTGAATCATATCGGTGTCAGTCCATCACCAAATCACATAATTGTGGGTTGGAGATAGCCATACTAGCAGTGATATTACACTGGAAAGCTTTACCTGAAAGTTTTCTTTTCAACTGTAGTTAAAATAAAAAGCCTGCTTGAAAGAACAATTTATACTAAAGGCAGTATTATATTGTGATTCAGCTATATAATCTAGAAGCTAGACATTTAAAATTGTTTTTATAATTTTAAAGAAAATATAGCCTGAATCAAGTCAAAATTCATGTGGAGATTTAGGAGCTTATTATAGTAGAAAATACAATGATATTATACTAAAAGACAACCACAAGTATTTGTAGCTCACTTAACTTTATATTTCTAAATTATCAGATGATTTTAAAACTTAATTTTTAAAACCTAATGAAAAGATCTGTAGATGATTGTGAAATCATATTGGTATGCAAACGTCTTTTTCTCCCTCCTAATTGAAGCTATACTCCAAACTAAGCTTCCTATTAGAAGTAAGAACTTAATGACTCAAAGTATATTTTATAAAGACATTTTACTTATTACATACATATGAAAGTATATGTTATAAAGTATATTAGGTATAGTTAAATTATAATAAATTACACTATTAATTCTTGGCTTGGTTAATTATATAAAGGAAAGTTTAAAAAGCATTATATGAATAAATGTTCCATCAACATGACAGTTATTTTATGTCACAAATGGCATATTTTAATGTGCATTTTTAAAAATACTTGAGATATTTAAAGAGATATGGAATAATCAATAGATTTTAAACACAAACTTTAATTTTTCTACATACAATTATAGCTTTAATGATGTTTATATCATGAGAATGACAAGTCAACAGAATGTTACTTTCAGTTCTTATGCTAAAAGATAGCCACTCAGAATACAGAAAGGCTATCACTAAAAAAAATGCCATGAAGAATTTTTGTGATACTTTATGATATGATACATTTCTATGTTTGTTTATTTTTTGGTTTGGATATTTGTTTTAAACAGGGGAAAGTTGCCCAGACTGCTTGCATGTCAGCCTGCCAGCATCTGTCAACATCCTTAATGCAGATGCTACTGGACAGTGAGTTAAAACAGATAAGCATGGGAGCCGTTCAGCAGTTTAACCTAGATGTCATACAGTGTGAATGTAAGTACCTTATTGGTTAAAATGATGCATTTCTAGGAATATATATGTAAATTCTATGGGAAAATGGTATAGAGTAGCATAGTTCATTAAAGAGAGAAGAGGCCTGATCCAGCTAAACTTTCGGCAGCCTTAGAAGCAACTTCCTTCCAAGAAGAGAAAAATATTTCAGTTTCACATTTAGGACCTCTAGAGTGGCACTAAAGTGACAATCTGAATGGATAATTAAAAAGGTGATTTATTTATAATTCTTTTTTTTTTCTTTATTCCTTCTGATCATTCTTGTCTTCTTGCCAGAACTCTCCTGAGGTTTGTAGTAAATGAATGAAATTATTGTTTGTCATTCTTATTTTCTATGCATAAACTTTCAGATACTTGCTAAAGAATGCTCTTGGGAACCTGCATTCCAAGTGCAGTTTCTTTATAGTCTGACATTTTGATTCTCTCTCTCTCAAAGAATTTCTCAAGTCTTTACCTTTGCCCTTATTTTTCACTTTATTTTCTTTAGGTGACAGGGTTAGCAGATTCCATAATCTAATGTTGACATTAGCCAGTCACCTTCAAAATTGATTGGCTGTTTAGTTATTAGCCTTGCTATAAATGCTTCTAGCTGTAGGTTTTATTACCCTTATACAAGACATGAGTTTATGGAATAATTTTTAAGCACTCCTTTCAAATGTATGGTATATTGATTAAATGATGAAAATCCCTGGTTGACAGTTTAGGCAGGCACCACTGTTGATAAATTGAAAAACAGCGGGGCACAAAAGGGATTATAAAATACTTGTTTGGGGCAGATTTTGCAATAATATATTCTGTGTAAAAGACATTAGAAAATTAAATGTCAGTGGCTTCAGCTGAAGCAGGAGCGATAGTTTTTTCAATGAGTAATAAATATTTGTCTGCTTCTATACAAGGCATTCTGCTAGGAAAAACATAATTAACATTAAAAAGATTAAGTATATAGGCTCAATTATTCATTACATTTTTAAATCATTTATTACGTGAAAAAATACAGAGTTTTTAAAGATTCACCGATTTCCTTCCAAAAAAGAGAAACACTAATCTACAAAGCAAAAGAAAGATAGTTTTTCCCTACAGAAGAGAAGAACCCATTTTCTTTTCCTAGAAAGCATTTCTAATTTTCTCAAATTAGAAAGCCTTTATTATATTTCTTTCTCAAAATAAAACTGTCAATTACAAGATGATATTTAGTGTATTTACTAAAATATTTACCAAAAAGCACTTTTTAAAATGTTTCTAGGGACTTCCCTGGTGGTCCAATGGCCAAGATTCTGCACTCCCAATACAGGGGTCATAGGTTTGATCCCTGATCAGGGAACTAGATCCCACATACCACAACTAAAGATCCTACATACAGCAACTAAGAGCTGCCACAGCCAAATAAATATATATTAAAAAAAAAAAAAAAAAAAACCTGTTTCAGGAACTTCCCTGGTGGTCCAGTGGTTAAGAATCTGCCTGCCAGTGCAGGGGCCACAGGTTCGATCCCTGATCTAGGAAGATCCTACATGCTGTGGAGTAACGATGCCTGTGTGCCCAAGCTACTGCAGCCTACACGCTCTAGAGCCAGTGCTCTGCAACAAAAGGAGCACCTCAGTGAGAAGCTGGAGCAGCACAACTCGAGGGCAGCCCCTGCTCACTGCAACGAGAGAAAGCCCAAGTACAGCAAGACCCCGCCAAAAATAAAAGCATAAATAGATAACATTTTGGAAGTTTCTAACTCAAAGCAATTGTTAATTCATTCTACAAATAGTTTGAAACTGATTTCTTAAAAGTCTTTAAAGCTATCTTACAGGGGAATTCCCAGGTAGTTCAATGGTTGGGACTCTGCGTTTTTCACTATGGAGGGCTCTGGTTCAATCCCTGGTAGGGACCTAAGGTCCCACAAGCCATGCTGCGTGCCAAAAGAATAAAAAAAAAAAAGCTGTCTTATGAGGTCATTTCAGTATAATACTCATGTAAACTTTTATGTAAGTATTGCTTGAGGCATTTCAGAATATTGATAATTGGGTCGTTGAACCCTTTATTGGCATTTGGTTGTGTCTTCTCAATTAGATATTTGTTCAGAAATGGAAATTACTGTTTGGTTAGGCAACTTCAGGTACCTAGATTTTTTTCTCTGTTCTCTTACCTCTCCTTGAAGAGAAGCCTAACTCTACTTAGAAAAAGCGCATAAGCACACAGCTTTGCCCCTTTGTCCCATCACAGGATGCTTTCTCCCATTTGTTACTTATTTGGGTGGAGTTACTGAAGACTTCTTTTAAAACACTGATATTTTCTTAAAAGACTAATCTCTTGGAAGAAATTATACAAAACTGTAAGGTATAACTCAGTTAAAGATGTCCAGGATCAGGTGCAAAAGGGATAAACCCTAGCCTGATGAGGGCCAAGGTTCTGGTACTATAGATACAGAAAGGGAGAAACCAGGACTTAAAGACAAATCACAGCGGATAACTCAGCTTCCTATAAGATTATGCCTGTGGTTGGCTCTGCTCCTTAATACTTACCAAGTATTTGTTGTTGTTCAGTCCCTCATTTGTGTCCTACTCATTGCAATTCCATGGACTGCAACATGCCAGGCTTCCCTGTCCTTCACCATCCCCTGGAGCTTGCTCAAACTCATGTCTATTGAGTCAGTGATGCCGTCCAACCATCTCATCCTCTGTTGTCCCCTTCTCCTTCTGCAGACTATCTTTCCCAGCATCAGGGTCTTTTCCAGTGAGTTGGCTCTTTGCATCAGCTGGCCAAAGTATTGGAGGTTCAGCTTCAGCATCAGTCCTTCCAGTGACTGTTTAGGGTTGATTTCCTTTAGGATTGATCGGTTTGATCTCCTTGCAGTCCAAGGGACTCTCAAGAGTCTTCTCCAACACCACAATTCAAAAGCATCAGTTCTTTGGTGCTTAGCTGTCTTTATGGTCCAACTCTCACATCTATACATGACTACTGGAAAAATCATAGCTTTGACTATATGGACTTTTGTTGGTAAAGTGATGTCTCTGCTTTTTACTGTGCTGTCTAGGTTTGTTATAATTTTTCTTCCGAGGAGCCAAGTGTCTTTTAATTTCATGGCTGCAGTCACCATCTGCATTGATTTTGGAGCCCAAGAAAATAAAGTCTTTCACTGTTTCCATTGTTTCCCCATCTATATGCATGAAGTAATGAGACCATACATTATCAGGCATTTGGTAATCACTGAACAAATAAAAATTGACATTCCATTTTTTCCCGCTTTGGCCACCTCATGAGGCTTGTGGGATCTTAGTTCCCCAACCAAGGATCAAACCTGGGCCCCTGGCATTGGAAGCTCAGAGTCCTAACCACTAGACCACCAGAGAATTACAACACTCCTGGTACAAAAAGAACTCATGACTTCTTGTGACTGATATGTAAATCACTTAAACATGGAACTTGGCTTTCTCCATTAGTATGTTCGGAGAATTTTTGTTTTCATCCCACTGTTAATTTTTTTATTTGGCTATGCCGCACAGCTTGCAGGATCTTGGTGGCCTGACCAGGGATTGAACCAAGCCCCCTTGGTTTGTAGTAGAAGCTTAGAGTCCTAACCTCTGGACTGCCAGGGAATTCCCTTCATGCTTATTTTAAATAGTGTTTTTGTTTGTCTGTTTTTAATCTGGAAGAAAGCAATTTTAAAAAATGCAAAGTTTATTTTTAATATTGATGCCATGTGTATGCTTTCTACATGTCAGGGCAGGGGAAGGAAAGGAAACAGAAACAGGAAAAGGAATTTGGTTAGGTAAGAGGAAGGCTAGAGTGTATGATAAATTTGTGAAGAGAAGGAATATGGATGCCTTAGGAATCAACTAGGATATGGAGAAAATGTGCAGATAGTTCAAATGTAGAATCCTAGAAGTAAATGATGATTGAATTTTGCCATCTTCCTGGTAAATGCACATTCACATACTTCTGTACTTTGAAACACTGTGAAATAATGCTGTCGGACTTTCCTGGTGGTCCAGGAGCTAAGACTCCATGCTCCCAGTGCAGAGGGACTGGTTTTGATCCCTGATCAGGAACTAGAACCCGTATACCACAACTAAAGACCATGCCCAGCCAAATAAATATTTTTAAAAAGAAATAAATGAAAATAACCCTGTCAAGTAGTTGTCCAGCTATTCCTTGAACATTTAATTTGGGAGATAACTACTCTTCAAAAAGTGAGTTTCTGTTTACTATATTCCTGTATCATTTTCTTACATTGAGCTGAAATATCATTTTTTCTAAACGTCTCCTAATGAAACCTAGTTCTGCCTCAGGGCGAGAGTCACCACTAGTCCATATTGTGCCTTTGTGCAAATTAGAAAAAATATTCTCACTGAAAGGAAAAAGTCTTCCAGTACTGTTTCCTTTATAGGAATGAGAAAAAAGTTTACCCCTTTTCCAGTTGGACTCTCTGATCAAGGCACATGACTTATCAGTTCAGTTCAGTCACTCAGTCGTGTCTGACTCTTTGTGACCCCATGGACTACAGCACGCCAGGCCTCCCTGTCCATCACCAACTCCTGGAGTTCACCCGAACTCATGTCCGTTGAGTCGGTGGTGCCATCCAACCATCTCATCCTCTGTCGTCCCCTTCTCCTGCCTTCAGTCTTTCCCAGCATCAGGGTCTTCTTAAATGAGTCAGCACTTTGCATCAGGTGGCCAAAGTATTGGGGTTTCAGCTTCAACATCAGTCCTTCCAATAAACACTCAGGACTGATCTCCTTTAGGATGGACTGGTTGTATCTCTTTGCAGTCCAAGGGACTCTCAAGAGTCTTCTCCAACACCACAGTTCAAAAGCATCAATTCTTTGGTGCTCAGCTTTCTTTATAGTCCAACTCTCACATCCATGACTACTGGAAAAACCACAACCTTGACTAGACGGATGTTTGTTGGCAAAGTAATATCTCGTAAACTAGGATTTCAGCCCTCCCTCCCTCCCCACTGCTCTCCTCAACTGGACACCGGTATGTAGTGAGCAGTCTGACAGCTATGTGTGGTAGTTTTGCTTTGGCTTATACAGAGAAAAGCAAGTCCTCATCCACAAGCCAAGCATATGAAAACTGCTTTATGTTTTTCTGAATCTTCTGAAAGCCAGACATAAACATTTCTTCTTACTGTTGTTATGTGATAACGATTTTAGATCCAAAGCTCTTCTTTGAACAGACTGGTTTGACTACCTTCTATTTAATGTCTGATACCCAAAGCTGAATACAGAGATATGCAGGTATGCGGGAACCAGTATAATACAGAGTTGGAATATCAAATGCATTGTTCCATATTTTGTACTTTACTAGTAAAGTCCAAACTGCTATTATCTTTTTTGGTTACCAGTGTTTACTTTTGAGTCACTGAAGCTGTAGTGTTCTAAAATCTCTTTATCTTTCTCTTTTTTTCTGTGTGATTTGTTTTCATTATACTTGTATGCAAAGAGCTGACTCATTGGAAAAGACCCTGATGCTGGGAGGGATTGTGGGCAGGAGGAGAAGGGGACGACAGAGGATGAGATGGCTGGATGGGATCACCGACTCGATGGATGTGAGTTTGAGTGAACTCCGGGAGTTGGTGGTGGACAGGGAAGCCTGGCGTGCTGCGATTCATGGGGTTGCAAAGAGTCAGACACAACTGAGCGACTGAACTGAACTGTACTGATACTTGTATGATTAGTTTTTGTTTTAGGATTTTAAGATTATCTCTATTAAATTTTAAGATTTTCCCACAACTAGCCTATTGAGATCTTTTTATGTCAAAATTTAATATCATCTTCAGATTTGTAATCATGCTTTTATTTAATATAGTCATTAAAAAATGTTGAACAAAACCTGGTATCTGTATCCTGATATATAGTACATCAGTGATTATCAAAACATGCTTTTCAAATGAGCAGCAACCGTATCATCTGGGAACTTGTTGGCAATGTGAATTCTTGAACCCCACCTGCTGAATTGTGAATTCTTGGTACAGTTCAGTTCAGTTCAGATTGGTTGCTCAGTCATGTCCCACTCTTTGCGACCCCATGGACTGCAGCACACCAGGCCTCCCTGTCCATCACCAACTCCCGGAGTTTACCCAAACTCATGTCCATTGAGTTGGTGATACCATCCAACCATCTCATCCTCTATTGTCCCTGCCTTAAATCTTTCCCAGCATCAGGGTCTTTTCAAATAAGTCAGCTCTTTGCATCAGGTGGCCAAAGTATTGGAGTTTCAGCTTCAACATCAGTCCTTCCAATGAACACTCAGGACTGATCTCTTTTAGGATGGACTGGTTGTATCTCCTTGCAGTCCAAGGGATGCTCAAGAGTCTTCTCTAGCACCACAGTTCAAAAGCATCAACCCTTCGGCACTCAGCTTTCTTTATAGTCCAACTGTCACATCCATACATGACTACTGGAAAAAACATAGCCTTGACTAGATGGACCTTTGTTGGCAAAGTAACGTCTCTGCTTTTTAATATGCTGTCTAGGTTGGTCATAACTTTCCTTCCAACTAGTAAGCGTCTTTTAATTTCATGGCTGCAATCACCATCTGCAGTGATTTTGGAACCCAAAAAGATAAAGTCTGCCACTGTTTCCACTGTTTCCCCATCTATTTCCTGCGAAGTGATGGAACCAGATGCCATGATCTTCGTTTTCTGGATGTTGAGATTTAAACCAACTTTTTCACTCTCCTCTTTTACTTTCATCAAGAGGCTCTTTAGTTCTCCTTCATTTTACTGCCATAAGGGTGGTGTCATCTGCATATCTGAGGTTATTGATATTTCTCCCAGCAATCTTGATTCCAGCTTGTGCTTCATCCACCCCAGCATTTCTCATGATGTACTCTGCATAGAAGTTAAATAAGCAGGGTGACAATATACAGCCTTGACGTACTCTTTTTCCTATTTGGAAACAGTGTGTTGTTCCATGTCCAGTTCTAACTGTTGCTTCCTGACCTGCATACAGGTTTCTCAAGAGGCATGTCAGGTGGTCTGGTATTCCCATCTCCTTCAGAATTTTCCACAGTTTATTGTGATCCATACAATCAAAGGCTTTGGCATAGTCAAAAAAGCAGAAATAGATGTTTTTCTGGAACTCTCTTGCTTTTTTGATGATCCAGTGGATATTGGCAATTTGATCTCTGGTTCCTCTGCCTTTTCTAAAACCAGCTTGAACATCTAGAAGTTCACAGTTCACATATTGTTGAAGCCTGGCTTAGAGAATTTAAAGCATCACTTTACTAGCATGTGAGATGAGTCCAATTGTGTGGTAGTTTGAGCATTCTTTGGCATTGCCTTTCTTGGGGATTGAAATGAAAACTAATCTTTTCCAGTCCTGTGGCCACTACTGAGTTTTCCAAATGTGCTGGTGTATTGAGTGCAGCACTTTCACAGCATCATTTTTTAGGTTTTGAAACAGCTCAACTGGAATTCCACCAGTGTAGCACTACTCAAGACAGAAGGGGCATGGTGGAGAATTTTGACAAAATATGATCCCCTGGAGAAGGGAATAGCAAACCACTTCAGTATTCTTACCTTGAGAACCCCATGAACAGTATGAAAAGGCAAAAAGATAGGACACTGAAAGATGAAATACCCAGGTCGGTAGGTAACCAATATGCTACTGGAGATCAGTGGAGAAATAACTCCAGAAAGAATGAAGGGATGGAGCCAAAGCAAAAACAACACCCAGTTGTGGATGTAACTGGTGATAGAAGCATGGTCCAATGCTATAAAGAGCAATATTGCATAGGAACCTGGAATGTCAGGTCCATGAATCAAGGCAAATTGGAAGTGGTCAAACAAGAGATGGCAAGAGTGAACATCGACATTTTTGGAGTCAGCAAACTAAAATGGACTGGAATGGGTGAATTTAACTCAGATGACCATTATATTGACTACTGTGGGCAAAAATCCCTTGGAAGAAATGGAGTAGCCATCATAGTCAACAAAAGAGTCTGAAATGCAGTACTTGGATGCAGTCTCAAAAACGACAGAATGACCTCTTTTTGTTTCATAGGCAAACCATTCAATATCACAGTAATCCAAGTCTGTGCCCTGACCAGTAATGCTGAAGAAGCTGAGGTTGAACAGTTTTATGAAGACCCACAAGACCTTTTAGAACTAATGCCCCCAAAAGATATCCTTTTCATTTTAGGGGACTGGAATGCAAAAGTAGAAAGTCAAGAAACACCTGGAGTAACAGGCAAATTTGGCCTTGGAATACAGAATGAAGCAGGGCAAAGCTGATAGAGTTTTGCCAAGAGAACTCACTGGTCATAGCAAACACCCTCTTCCAACAACACAAGAGAAGACTCTACACATGGACATCACCAGATGGTCAGTACTGAAATCAGATTGATTATATTCTTTGCAGTCAAATAAGGAGAAGCTCTATACAGACAGTGAAAACAAGACCGGGAGCTGACTGTGGCTTGGATCATGAACTCCTTATTGCCAAATTCAGACTGAAATTGAAGAAAGTGGGGAAAACCACTAGACCATTCAGGTATGACCTAAATCAAATCCCTTATGATTATACAATAGAAATGAGAAATGGATTTAAGGGATTGAATCTGATAGACAGGATGGAGGTTCATGACATTGTACAGGAGACAGGGATCAAGACCATCCCCAAGAAAAAGAAATGCAAAAAAGCAAAATGGCTGTCTGAGGAGGCCTTACAAATAACTGTGAAAAGAAGAGAAGCCAAAAGCAAAGGAGAAAAGGAAAGATATACCTATTTGAATGCAGAGTTCCAAAGAATAGCAAGGAGAGATAAGAAAGCCTTCCTCAATGATCAGTGCAAAGAAATAGAGGAAAACAGTAGAATGAGAAAGACTAGAGGTCTCTTCAAGAAAATTAGAGATACCAAGGGACCATTTCATGCAAAGATGGGCTCGATAAAGGACAGAAATGGTATAGACCTAACAGAAGCAGAAGATATTAAGAAGAGGTGGCAAGAATACACAGAAGAACTGTACAAAAAAGATCTTCATGATCTAGAGAATCATGATGGTGTGATCACTCACCTAGAGCCAGACATCCTGGAATGTGAAGTCAAGTGGGTCTTAGGAAGCATCACTATGAACAAAGCTAGTGGAGGTGATGAAATTCCAGCT
Organism: Capricornis sumatraensis; assembly: GCF_032405125.1. Taxonomy (NCBI): domain Eukaryota; kingdom Metazoa; phylum Chordata; class Mammalia; order Artiodactyla; family Bovidae; genus Capricornis; species Capricornis sumatraensis. The sequence continues at coordinate 15,180,289 of NC_091091.1, forward strand.
GAGCTATCTCAATTCCTAAAAGATGATGCTGTGAACGTGCTGCACTCAATATGCTAGCAATTTTGGCACAGGATATAACAATTTCTTTTTGAATAAGTTCTTCAAGTGATACTGATGCACAGTAAGGTTTGAGAACCACATTATATGGATCTACCTGTTCATATTGACTTAGATCCATTATTCGGAATCTTGTGGGTGTCTTTAGATTTCTTTAGCCAGTTGCTAATTCCCTAGTTGAATTTAACTCATAGTTTTGAATCTTAAGTCGTAAGTCAAAGTCATGAACGCCTTTGCTGGATACCTTGCTGGTCTATAGGAATAATAATGGCCATTGAGTTTTCCTCATCCTTGAGTTAATTACTTTTTCAAAGAAGAAAATGTTACTGCTCTGATTCCTTGTAGGTCCATATTGATTGGTAGTTATTTCTTTCCCTTCAAAAGGTTCAGAAACTATTCCTTAAAAGTCTGTGACTGTTTTGTCACAATCCTACTAGTCTGTGTTATGCTAGTAAGAAATCCAGAGTCCAAGAAAGTCAGATAGCAGAGATCAGGACCTAGATATCATAAACCACCAAAGATCCTGGGTACCTCAAGAAACTCAGTCAAAAGATTTTAAACAATAAGAGGTGAGCATCAAATCTAAGCATCAGGAATGGCCTTTATTTTGAATTAAATGTTCCTTTTATCTAGTTTGATTATTTTTCCATCCTTATTACTTTGTAGAAACATTATGCATATATTTCCTAGACCTTAAAACATCATTCTGCAGGTAGAAACAAATAGCACAACCAGCTGAGGTTGGGGAGGTAGAAAGTTAGAATAACTCAGTTTCTCATGTCATTCAGCCATTATGCTTTTAGTTGTTGTTTCGTTTTTCTAGTGGTGAAAGAATTAGTACTGATTCATCCATGTGCTCACTTATTTTTTCAAATATGTTTGTGCCCTTTTCCCTGGTATTTCTTGTGACACACAGACTTCTCAGGTTTTAAACTGGCTTAAGCTCAAATTTCAGTCTGTAACTGAATTTTTTCCTTGTAGAGTCAACTAGTTTGTAGGAAAGATTCATTTATTCAGATGTTTAATGGGAACCTATTACCTGTTATTACTGGGAAATAAAGAAGATGAATCAGGTTTCAAAGATCTCACATACTGGATGGGGAGAAAACAGACATGTAAATAGCTATAGTAGAATATAAATTCTTTATAGAAGTACATATTACTTGAAAAGAGGGAGCAATTAATTATACATGCCATGGGATTGAAAAGATTGACTATCATGGAAGTGAAATTTGACAGTCTTAAAGGATGAATATGATTTCATCAAAAGCAAGGAAGGGCATTCTGAACAGAGGGAATGGCATAGGCAAAAGCACTGTGCTGGGATTTCTCTGGCGGTACGGTGAATAAGAATCCAGCTGGTAATGCAGGGGACATGGGTTTGATCCCTGGTCCAGGAAGATTCCACATTCCATGGAGCTACTAAAGCCTGTGCACTCTAGAGCCCATGAGTTGCAACTTCTGAGCCCAAGTGCTATAACCACTGAAGCCTGTGCGCGTGGAGCCTATGCTTTACAACATGGAAAGCCGCTGCAGTGAGAAGCCTGTGCACAGCAACGAAGAGTAGCCCTTACTCACAGCAGCTAGAGAAAGCCCGTGTGCAGCAACAAAAACCCAACACAGCCAAGAATAAATAAGTAAAAATTAAAACAGTTTTCAAAAAAGCACCGTGATGAGAGAATGCTTATGGGATCTTCATACAGTCTTTTGTAGCTAGACTATAAGATGCATGATTGAAAGTATTGAAAGATATGGCTGAAAAAACTTATACTTCTGAACGCTTGGATTTTAGTTAATAAGCAATAGCGATACATTGAAACTTTTTAATAAAGACAAGGACATGGTAAAATTTATATTATAGAAAGTTAACTCTATCGTGTGGAAATTAAACTGAAATGAGAGAGGTACTGCAAGTAGGAAGACCTTTTAAAAGACTATTGAACATTTTCGTATGAAGGATAGAAAGAACTTGACTTTGGGCAGTAGGAATGAAGAGAAGAAAATGGATTCCAAACATTTTGAAGGTGGGAATACATAAAGATAGTAAATAAATAAATTTGATATGAATTAGGTGGTTAGAATCAGAGACTCTCCTAGTGGAAGAGACCTGAGAATGCATCCCGTGTTTGGGGTGGGTGGTATGAAGAGCGGAAGAAAAGAAGAAAAGATGAGGAAGGGTAGGAAAAGCGGGGAAAGAGAAGAGATACAATCATATAGGATAGAAGTTAAGTTCAATATAGAATTTATAATTGTCGGCACCCTGCAGAATGCTGTACTCACAGAGTATCTGTTCCATAAATGAACAAATTAACAAATCAAGAAGTCTCTATAGCCTACATTTGCTTTTCTGGAGTCTCCTAACTTTGTTATCAAAAAGGACAAGGACTTCCCTGGAGATCCAGTGGTTAAGACTCCGCACTTCCACGGCAGATAGCATGGGCTTGATCCTTGGTCATGTGGAGCCAATATCCGGTGTGCCTCTCGTCACAGCCAAAAATAAATAAATGAATAAATAAAATGCTACTCTTTTGGGAAAAAAGTTAAGGCCAGTTGATGCTGCTGTACTTCTTTTCAAGACCATTCAGCTTTTTGGTATATACATAACTGATCATTTATGAAATTCTTCACATATTTGATGACTATGTTTAAATGACTGTTTAACTTCATCTGTTGTGAACTGGGCAGTCATAATTTCTTTATTATTTTCTTGTAGAATTATTTTCATTCCCCTTTCAGTCATTTATCTTCAGGTCTTTTTCTGTTGTTGTTCTTGAAAATACCATGGACAGGGGAACCTGGTGGGCTACAGTCCATGGGGTCATGAAGAGTCAGACATAACTGAGTGTGCATGTACACACACACACACACACACACACAGGTCAGACTTGATAAAATGTCTGAGTTAGGGATGAAATCATATGAACTTATATAGAACTTTTCTTCCCCTTCAGTTCAGTTAAATTCAGTTCAGTCGCTCAGTCATGTCCGACTCTTTGCAGCATGAACTGCAGCACACCAGGCCTCCCTGTCCATCACCAACTCCTGGAGTTTACCCAAACTCATGACCATTGAGTCAGTGATGCCATCCAGCCATCTCATCCTCAGTCATTCCCTTCTCCTCCCGCCCTCAGTCTTTCCCAGCATCAGCGTCTTTTCAAATGAGTCAGCTCTTCGCGTCAGGTGGCCAAAGTATTGGAGTTTCAGTTTCAACATCAGTCCTTCCAGTGAACAACCAGGACTGATCTCCTCTAGGATGGACTGGTTGTATCTCCTTGCAGTCCAAGGGACTCTCAAGAGTCTTCTCCAACACCACAGTTCAAAAGCATCAGTTCTGCACTTAGCTTTCTTTATGGTCAAACTCTCACATCCATACATGACCACTGGAAAAAACATAGCCTTGACTAGATGGACCTTTGTTGGCAAAGTAATGTCTCTGCTTTTTAATATGCTATCTAGGTTGGTCATAACTTTCCTTCCAACTAGTAAGCGTCTTTTAATTTCATGTCTGCAGTCACCATCTGCAGTGATTTTGGAGCCCCCCAAAATAAAGTCAGCCACTGTTTCCCCATCTATTTCCCATGAAGTGATGGGACCTGATGCCATGATCTTCGTTTTCTGAATGTTGAGCTTTAAGCTAACTTTTTCACTCTCCTCTTTCACTTTCATCAAGAGGCTCTTTAGTTCCTCTTCACTTTCTGCCATAAGGGTGGTGTCATCTGCATATCTGAGGTTATTGATATTTCTCCCAGCAATCTTGATTCCAGCTTGTGCTTCATCCAGCTCAGCATTTCTCGTGATATACTCTGCAATAAGCAGGGTGACAATATACAGCCTTGACATACTCCTTTTACTATTTGGAACCAGTCTGTTGTTCCATGTCCAATTCTAACTGTTGCTTCCTGACCTGCATACAGGTTTCTCAAGAGGCATGTCAGGTGGTCTGGTATTCCCATCTCCTTCAGAATTTTCCCACAGTTTATTGTGATCCACACAGTCAAAGGCTTTGGCATAGTCAATAAAACAGAAATAGATGTTTTTCTGGAACTCTCTTGCTCTTTTGATGATCCAGCGGATGTTGGCAATTTGATCTCTGGTTCCTCTGCCTTTTCTAAAACCAGCTTGAACATCTGGAAGTTCATGATTCATGTGTTGCTGAAGCCTGGCTTGGAGAATTTTGAGCATTACTTTATTAGCGTGTGAGATGAGTGCAATTGTGCGGTAGTTCGAGCATTCTTTGGCATTGCCTTTCTTTGGGATTGGAATGAAAACTCACCTTTTCCAGTCCTGTGGCCATTCCTGAGTTTTCCCAATGTGCTGGCATATTGAGTGCAGCACTTTCACAGCATCATCTTTTAGGATTTGAGATAGCTCAGCTGGAATTTCATCACCTCCACTAGCTTTGTTCGTAGTGATGCTTCCTAAGACCACTTGACTTCACATTCCAGGATGTCTGGCTCTAGGTGAGTGATCACACCATCATGATTATCTGGGTCATGAAGATCTTTTTTGTACAGTTCTTCTGTGCATTCTTGCCACCTCTTCTTAATATCTTCTGCTTCTGTTAGATCCATACCATTTTTGTCCTTTATTGAGCCCATCTTTGCATGAAATGTTCGCTTGGTATCTCTCATTTTCTTGAAGAGATCTCTAGTCTTTCCAGTTCTTTTTTTTTTTCCTCTTATTTCTTTGCACTGATCTAGTCTTAAGATGGTTTGCGCACATGTCAGGAAGTTAAGACCATTATTCTAGTCCTGGCTCTCCCTGGATTTGAACAAGTAGCTTTGGTATTTAACAGTTGAGAAGCCTCAGTTTTTCCTGTGAAATATTGGATTTGGAATTCATAATTTCCAAAATATATCCTAGGATTCAGAGGTAGTAAAATTTAAGACAAAGAAGAGTATGAATGTCAAAGCCATATATTAAATACTTTCTTCACATCTACAAAGTACTTCCCTGGTGGCTCAGACGGTAAAGCATCTGTCTACAATGAGGGAGACCCGGCTTCGATCCCTGGGTTGGGAAGGTCCCCTGGAGAAGGAAATGGCAATCCACTCTAGGACTATTGCCTGGAAAATCCCAAGGACAGAGGAGCCTGGTAGGCTACAGTCCATGGGGTCGCAAAGAGTTGGACAGGACTGAGCAACTTCACTTCACTTGCTACAAAGTACTTGGCATTTAGGGGATACAATGTAAACAAAACAGAAAAGGTCCTAACCCTCTTGGGTTTTAGGCCCAGTGGGAAGACATTCATTTTATTTATGATTGCACAAATAAATATGATTACAAGTTGTTAAATTTTAGAGAAGTAGATGGCACTGTGAGAGAGTATAAGAAGCAGACCTAATTTAGTTAAAAGGTGGATGGATTGAGAGTATTAGGTAGTGTTTATGCATGAATAAAGTACGTATTTTTTGTTAACTTGACCATAATCAATATTATTAGTGTAACTATATGGTTGGAGAAGTCAGGAAGGCATCCATTTGGAACTGCAAATGTAGCCTCCTTCTGAACTGCACTGAACCTTTGATCCTGTTACAGATTTTATATAAGTTCCAGAGAAATCACTTCTTAGTTGGAGAAGCATTTGCCAAGCTTGGCATGAAGCTGATGTTCTAAGTCTGTGTATGTGCTTTTGTTTTATTAAACATCTCATATATTGGATTCCAATATAAGATATCTTACAAATGCAACTGTATAGAGGAAAAAATTAAAATACCCTCTTAAGTTCCTGTAATGGTATCTGAGAAATCCTTCACAACTCTAAAAAAATAACCAAACATTTCCAAAGGATTTGAAGTACCCAGAATAAGACTATACTTCTTCATATACTTTTTGAGAATGTACTTTTTCATATAATATATTCTACATAAAAATCTAGTTGAGGTCATCAGCTCCTAAGAATTTAACATCTTAAATTCATAAACACTAGAAAAGCTCCAAGTTAAAGAGCACTGGTATCTTTTTCAATGATGAGTTATTGAAAAATAGGTGAATCTCTACATTTGAAGGTCTTGTTTTGTTTTTCATTTGGATAAAGACTTAGCCCACCTCAAAAAACAAACAAACAAACAAAAACCTATAGACTTATTTGTATGTATGTGGCTATGATCTCAGGACATCTCTTCTAGCCTTGAAAAAGGTCTACACCCCAAAATGAAAGAATTCTGGGAAAATTGTGTTGATGGTATGAGGGGATATTTCAGTATCTTTTTTTTTTTTTTCAAGTGAGCTGGATGCTGTTATATTATTTGCTTACTTGAATTTGTTCCCGGTCTTAATGGCATTTTAAGGTATCAAATTTATCAAATTTTCTCCTTTTCCAAGAAAGGGAGAGGAATAGACACTACTTTATATAAGTGGGGTGACGAATGTACAGGGGCATTGGTTCCAGAGGCTTGCCGTCCACCGCTACCAGCCACATGTAACAGAATATAACAGTCCAGAAATCTCCCAAGTCCTCAGACTCCAGGCATGGGTTCTTCACCATTAGGAAAACCACTAGATGGTGCTCTTCGTCATCCCTTCTAATAACACGTCTGTTCCACGTAGAATACTTTGCCTAGCCAAAGTTTGGGTTCTAACTAGCTACCTTAAATCTTCAGCATAAGAAATGGAATTATGAGCAGTCTCAATATGCAGACTGTTTGTCTTTATATTCAGTCATTTATTTAGTTACAAAATTATTCCATTTTATATGCCCTTGCCTTGTTATCCACAAGCAAAGTTTTGAGATTTTATCTAGCTTAGCCTCCTCATCTTCTTTTTCAGTCTTTCGATCTGTTTACTCTTCTGATTCCGTGGAAATTCTTTCTTCTACTTCCACCCAACCCCTGACAACTTTTCTTACTCTGTGTAGATTGTTTCCAAATAATCTACATCTTATGATAAAGATAACTGTCTGCCTAGGACAAGACTGTTTAAGGATTTATATTTTCATGCCAAAGACATATACTTACAGCCTGACTTCTTAAGCCATCTTTCCTCCCTCCATACAAACCCTGTACATCTGTCTATAGATCCTAAGGGCAGGAAGGGCGTATTTTCCTACTTAAAGTCTTGTTATATTTACAAATAATTAGTGCTTTTTTCCCCTATGTGTATGTGTGCTAAGTTGCTTCAGTCATGTTGGACTGTTTGTGACCTTATGGACTGTAGACTGCCAGGCTCCTCTGTCCATGGGATGCTCCAGGCAAGAATACTGGAATGGGTTGCCATTTCCTTCTCCAGGGAATCTTCCTGACCCAGGAGTTGAACCCAGGTCTCCTGCATTGCAGGCAAATTCTTTACCATGTGAGCTATTAGGGAAGCTCTTTTTTTCCCCCTATAGATACTGTTTATTCTCTTAAAACTTCAGAGATTTACAATTTGGAAGTGTTTTTTTTTTTTTTTTGGTCATTATTACCACAACTTCTCCAGCAGGTGTTATTTTTTGCTTTTAGTTTCATCTAAATTAATGCAGTCTTATCTTCTTCCCAGTTAGACTAGTACAGCAAAGTTTTTCCTTCCCAATAAGATGACACCTCCCTCTCTAATCTTAGAGAATTTTTAAACTCGGAATCAGTATTAAGTTCCATGTTATAGCAAAAAATAAGAGGAAATGAATATATCATGAAGTTTTGTTTTTAAGAAGAAATAATCAAATTGGAGGCACTAAGAGAAAAAAAAACCCAAAGATTTTGACTTTCTTTAGAAAAAAGCAACAAAAACCTTTAGAAAGCTGGGAACCTATTTTAAAATATCTTATTGAAAGACCAAAATCAACATATGTTTTTAAAAAATACTCTTAATGGTCTGACTAATGACAAAGACAAAGAAATCATATTAGGAAGTAGGTATTATTAAATAAAAAGCTGGCCCAAGAGAGAAGAACAAAGAAAATGACAAAGCATATACAAAATGAGAATCTGGATGAGCCAAGGAGGGATCTGAAGACAAACTAAAGGGATCCCCAAATAAAATTAGTCATCAGTTCTTTAACAAGTTCATAGCTTGAAATCTATCTCTAGAATTATTGGGACAGCATTTGAATAAATGAATTATTTGTATTATTCATTCATTTAACACATTTACTGAATATCTCTTGTACACTAGGCGCAGAGTATGTGAAAGTTAAAACAAAACCCAAAATCTCTATTTCTGTGAGCTTCTTGTTTGGTGGACGAACTCACGATTTAGTTTTGGCTGAAGGAAACATTTGGAGTATTCACCCTTAATTATTTTGAAATAAATACATGAAATATGCACAGAATGTTCTAGATTTACACTTTCCAGTAGTCATATGGTCTGGTGGGAAAACACAGACAGGTAAACAATGACTTATAAGATAGGAAAACAGGTACTGTAGTTAGGCTGTGTTAGGCGTTGCAGTGAGATCACAGAGGAGGGACCTAACCCAGCCTTCAGGGTAATGGACGTCTTCCATAGAAGATGTATGGAATGGTAGGTAGGATAAGTAAGAGTTACCACTGAAGAAGAGAAAGGATGCTCCAGGCAGAAGGAGCAGAGGTACTGTGAAAAGAGGCTGTGGCGCATACAAGGAAGCACAGGTGGTTTGGAAGGTGCCCCTACAGAAGTGGTAAGAGATCAGTTTAGAGAGATCGGTTGTAAAGGACCTTACTTGTCTACTTTATTGGGAAGGTGATGGGGAGCCAGTGAAAGGTTTTACACTATGAAGTGTCACAAATCATACTTACATCTGATATAAATCATACTGGTGAAAGTGGATGGAAAGAGTGCACAAGAAGCAGAGAGACCAAATAGGGAGTGTATTTTTGTAATCCAAGCAAGAAATGATGATAGCTTGAATTAAGGTAGATACAGATTCAGACTCAAGATACTGTAGAAGGTTAAAAACAACAGGATTGACTGCATCAGAGTTTTAGAGAAGTAAAGAAAAAGATATGAAGCCTCTTAGCCCTAAGAATCATTTGTGGGAAAGACCTGAGAGCTATAAAGTAGTGAATTTCACTTCCATATTGGTTACATAATTAGGAGAGATGGTATATAAGATGAGGCTGAATACTTAATCAGATAATGGATCAATGAATTGAATATCAGGAAATCTGAATTAGCTGTGTGATCCTGGACAAATCAATTTAAACATCCCTGCCCTTTAAAATTAAGAACATGGTGTCTTTAAACTGAGCCTTCAGAGGACCCTTAGAGATATTCCAAAGAGAGTGCCTTTTCTAGCTGCAAGACTTTGTGATCCATCATCTACATGCCCTGTTTACTAAGATAAGTTATTATAACGATCAAAGACGATGGTATGTGAGAAAATGCTTTGTAAGCTATAAAGTACTGTATAAATTTATGGTACTATTATAATTTTAACACTAAGCTCTTTGGTTTAATGCCAAGCATTGGGGCTTATTAAACTATAGTATCTCAAATAGGAATTGAGAGAGCAGAAAACTGACAGATTATTTTCCGTGTAGAAAAATTCTGGAAGATTAAGTAGATAATAATTGAAGTATAATTGGAATTGAGCTGATTTTTGTGTTTGATATATAAAGTAAGTCTCTTTGTGTGATAGGAAGTCTGTGTGTGTGTGTGTCTGTATATATGGTGATGGTAGAAGCTGAGCTAACATTTATAGTCTTGGTTAGAGACAACTAGGGATTAATAGTTAATTGTTACTTGAAAAGAGTAGCCTGAGACTTTCCAAAAAAGCCAACAATATGCTGGATGGTCTTAAGAAAAAAACTTTTTAGATTAAAAAAAAAAATCTTTATTTTTAAGGTATTAGAATTTTGCTTGTTATTTTTCAGTTAAGATCTCATGTTATTAAAGAGAGGTAACCAGTTATCTGGGCCATGGTAGGGGGTGATGGAGTTGCACCAGTATGAAACTATTTTACTTTTTTTCCTTTTTTGGCTGGGCCAGGTCTTAGTTATGGCACATGGGAAATTTGAGCTTTGTTCCAGCGTGCGATCTTTAGTTGCAGCATGCAAACTCTTAATTGTGTAGGATCTAGTTCCCTGACCAGTAATGGAACCCAGGCCCCCTGTATTGGGAGCTCAGAGTCTTAGCCAACTAAACCACCAGGGAAGTCCCAGAGTTTTCTACTTTCCATTGTGTGAAAAGACAGTGATGTGAGTAAATTATACTAAACAGTGAAAAGTATGGTTAGATTTGCTGAATGAATCTTAGTTTTCCAGAAATAGGGGGCCTGAGAAAGGTGAATATAGTCACCTATCTAATGGGCATAGCTGCTTAGTACCTACCTAGCAGAGAACCAGGAAGTGGGGAGGAAAATGGTGTAACTCTGAGTAACTAAAAGGTACATATACTCAAAGGCATATATAAACTCATTCACATTACTTGTGGGAGAGGATCCTGTTGAGACTATATTTTCTCTTCCTTTAGGTACTATTCTAATACAATTAGCTGACTTACCTGCTCAAGAAGATTATAGATGACATAATAAGAGATGAGTGAGAGAGCAGGGAGTAAGAATTTATGTAAAAACCGTCAGAGAGAAGGCAGAAAAATTATAAAATATAGACACAAGAACACAGCATTCTGAGCTATTAAATGTAATAGAAAACAGTTAATACTATAGCAGTCCTGGGAATTTATTATGTAGAATAAAAATTGTTCTTAATGGTTATCAATGAAGAGAATTAAGAAAAGTTTAAATAGTATTTAGTATTATTTTTTAAAAAGACATGGAAAGAATTATGATGCAGTTTAAAATTTTAGGAAAAAATGCTTATGATGAAAAAAAAGTTTTTATGCTTAAAGTAAAAGTGATCATTAATTGTACAACATGCACAATAAAAACTTAATTTGAATTCTTCATTCTCTAAAAATGCCAAATAAATTAAGCTGTTCTAGACTTTCATATATTTATGGTTTTTAATTGTTGATTTTGAGCCTTTCTAAACTGTATTTCACATAGAAAATAAAGTTAAGAATTATTGTTGTTATTCCAAAATCTATAAAAAATTTTTTGTGGTTTCTAAAATACTGGCTCAGATAAATTAACAAATGGAAAATTTGCGATACTTTCTAAGAAAAGTCAGGTATTAGTGGGGAGGGCAAGTGGTGGTAGACATTCGTATTCTTATCAGAGAAGCATGTGTGTAAAATGATAGGGTCTTTTTAATGAGCCACAAGGCTTTTGTTTTCAGAATAACTAGTATTGAGATTGTCTTCAATTAACTAAACAAAGCTGTGTTACTAGTATTAAATTTTTGTAAGTACAAAAAATTTTTGAAAGAGATTCCCTCGTGGTCCAGTGGGTAGGACTTAGTACTTTCACTGCAGTGGCCTGGGTTTAATTACTTGTCTGGGAATTATGATCTCTAACTGTGTAGCTTGGCTCTTTCAAAATACTTTTTGTCTAAAGATATTAAGAAACCTGTCTTATGAAATCTAATTTTTAAGATATCCCTAGTTTTTAAAGAAGTGGGATTCCTTTATGGAAAAAAATTATTTGAAAGAAAGACATTCCTGCATCATCCTCATTTTGCTAATTCGAACATTTCACCTATGTGTTGCTTTCTTACATGGCTGCCTATTATTGCTATTAGCTAGAAGTAGGATTTTATGGAGCATAATCCATAACAAAGCAGATGTTTTCAAGTATTTTGATAACCGTGCCATCAGTATAGTTTCAAAATGCTTTTATTCACCTAAGGCTAAAAAGAGTCAAAAAATGTTTCTTGATTGAAGTATATTACTACCCTTGAACTTTTGTGGGATAACCATTTAAATTTTATTGTAATTAATGAGTTAGAGTAATTAAATGGCAGATTAGAAGTTTGAAATGATTGAAATATTTGTGGTAATGGGTGTGGAGAACATTCTCAGTGGTGAAATTGAAGGTTATAAATAGTCTTTATTTGAAATGATTACTTGTAAATAATTTAATATATTTTTAATGAGTAGAAATTAATTTAGTGCTTAAACCCTTGTATATTTTGCAATTTTGTTTATATATATATATATATATATTTTTTTTTTTTAATAGTGTTTGCCAGCTCTGAGCCGGTGCCAGGATTCCAAGGGGATACCCTGCAACTTGCGTTTATTGACCTCAGACAAGTAAGATGTAATAATGTACTTTTCATTTATTGCTTTCTACCTCTTGCCTTTTTCTTTTCTTTTTTTTTTAATGCTACAGGAATGCTTGTTTTTGCCTTGAAACAACTTTTCTTCAGAGAAGTGCTTCTTTGATAATTAGGTGTTTGGTCCTTCTCTCTGAACCTGTATCCATTCAGTGTCTCAACCTCATAGGGCATTCTTGTTGGTGACTAATTTAGTTGTTATTAGCAAAGCACATGACTAAATACTAACTTTATCCTTTGGTTTATTGATACTTTAAGTTCTTAATGATTTTATGGTCATATATGAAAATTTGGTAGTATAACATTAGTGTTAGGACCCAAGTTAAGTATAAATTATTACAACCATAAAAGGAATCCCTTGATTAAAATGTTGTCAGCGTAAAGAGTGCTATTTTTATGGTTTTTCTGTATGCCTCCAGAAAGAAGAATAAAACTAATTTTTAAAGGTAATTAATTATGGTGGTGGTAGTGATGTTTACATAATTCTTTTCCAGTCATATAACTCTAAATATAATGACAAATGTGGTGATTTTTAAATCTCTTCTATTCTTTTTACTACTCTTTGACTTCTCTACTATATTGCCATTTTCTTTATTTTCTCCATATTACCTTGTCCCATCTCCCTCATAATTTTTCTTCTTATGCTCTTCTTCCTCTTTCCCCCTCCTTTTTCTTTCTTAATCCCAGGATTAAGGTGTTTAATCAAGCAAGAGTGTGGAGGAGGGGTAAATCCAAGTAAGAGGGCTCAGGAGTGTTGGAATTGACAACAGGAGTGACTGCCGCCTTTGGCAAGAAGAACCAGATGAAGATAGAATTAAATATCAGTCTATTAATGCTCCCATCCCCTTTGGCGGGTGGAGATAGATGGGGCTCCACCATTATTGGTATGAGTAAACTCTTCCACAGTGACGTTAAAGAGCTCTGATTTCATTAAATGTTTGACCGTAGAGCTGCTTTTGCTCATTCCAAGCCAATGTTCAATAAGTATTTATGAACTACTAGGCACTAATTATTCGGAGAGGGGAGATGTGGTTAAAATCCACATAAAAGTATTATTAAAGATAGTTCCATCCTTACGGAACTTAATAATCCTTTAGAAAATCACAGTATCCACAAACTGACTAGGAATACTTATATGACAGTGAGTCATGTGGAAATAACTCGTATTTCAAGTCAGGTTTAGAAGGAAATTAGAAAAGCCATTCCTGTTGCCCAATTATAATCTGTAAAGCACTGAACATGTAAAATATAATCACATTTATTTCTGTTTACAGTCAGCATTCGTGTATTATGCCAAACAAGGAACACTGTTATGAACAGTGTTCATAACACTGATCTATGACCTAGATCTGTAGATGGTTAGCTACTTAGATCTATAGATGATTAGCTTTACTAAGTTGGGGAAGATAGTAGAAAATGAAAAAAGTGGATTCTGAACTTCCATTTCAGTTTACCAGAAGATATTCTTACTATTGATGGTAGATCTGTTTTCTTCACAAGTAGTTATCTTTGTTGCTGTCCTCTTCCCCTAGTAAGATTATACAGAAAACTGAGTCCTTTAATATTTATTGTTTACTATTTTTTCAGTTTTCTATGAATTTTATGCTGTTCTAGTTTATAATGTCATGTAGGATTGTAGATGATCCAGTGGATGTTGGCAATTTGGTCTCTGGTTCCACTGACTTTTCTAAAACCAACTTGAACATCTGGAAGTTCACAGTTCACGTATTGCTAAAGCCTGGCTTGGAGAATTTTAAGCATCACTTTACTAGTGTGTGAGATGAGTGCAGTTGTGCGGTAGTTTGAGCATTCTTTGGCATTGCCTTTCTTTGGGATTGGAATGAAAACTCACCTTTTCCAGTCCTGTGGCCACTGCTGAGTTTTCCAAATTTGCTGGCATATTGAGTGTAGCACTTTCACAGCATCTTCTTTCAGGATTTGAAATAGCTCCACTGGAATGCCATCACCTCCACTAGCTTTGTTCATAGTGATGCTTCCTAAGGCCCACTTGGCTTCACATTCCAGGATGTCTGGCTCTAGATGAGTAATCACACCATCATGATTATCTTGGTCGTGAAGATCTTTTTTGTACAGTTCTGTGTATTCTTGCCACCTCTTCTTAATCAAATTGCCAACATCTGCTAGATCATCAAAAAAGCAAGAGAGTTCCAGAAAAACATCTATTTCTGCTTTATTGACTATGCCAAAGCCTTTGACTGTGTGGATCACAATAAACTGTGGAAAATTCTTCAAGAGATGGGAATACCAGACCACCTGACCTGCCTCTTGAGAAACCTGTATGCAGGTCAGGAAGCAGCAGTTAAAACTGGACATGGAACAACAGATTGGTTCCAAATAGGAAAAGGAGTACGTCAAGGCTGTATATTGTCACCCTGCTTATTTAACTTCTATGCAGAGTACATCACGAGAAACGCTGGGCTGGAGGAAGCACAAGCTGGAATCAAGATTTCCGGGAGAAATATCAATAACCTCAGATATGCAGATGACACCACCCTTATGGCAGAAAGTGAAGAGGAACTAAAGAGCCTCTTGATGAAAGTGAAAGAAGAGAGTGAAAAAGTAGGCTTAAAGCTCAACATTCAGAAAACGAAGATCATGGCATCTGGTCCCATCACTTCATGGGATATAGATGGGGAAACAGTGGAAACAGTGGCTGACTTTATTTTTCTGGACTCCAAATTCACTGCAGATGGTGATTGCAGCCATGAAATTAAAAGACGCTTACTCCTTGGAAGGAAAGTTATGACCTACCTAGACAGCATATTGAAAAGCAGAGACTTTATTTTGTCACCAAAGTCCGTCTAGTCAAGGCTATAGTTTTTCCAGTAGTCATGTGTGGATGTGAGCATTGGACTATAAAGAAAGCTCAGCACCGAAGAATTGATGCTTTTGAACTGTGGTGTTGGAGAAGACTCTTGAGAGTCCTTTGGACAGCAACGAGATCCAACCAGTCCATCATAAAGGAGATCAGTCCTGGTTGTTCATTGGAAGGACTGATGCTGAAGCTGAAACTCCAATACTTTGGCCACCTGATGTGAAGAGCAGACTCATTGGAAAAGACCCTGATGCTGGGAAAGACTGAGGGCAGGAGGAGAAGGGGACGACAAGAGGATGAGATGGTTGGATGGCATCACCGACTCAACGGACGTGGATTTAGGTGGACTCCGGGAGTTGGTGATGGACAGGGAGGCCTGGCGTGCTATGGTTCATGGGGTCACAAAGAGTTGGACACGACTGAGCGACTGAACTGAGGATTGTAGTTAGGATCACATAATTTTAAAAAAAATTTTATTGGAGTATAGTTGACTTACAATGTTGTGTGAGTTTCAGTTGTACAGCAAATTGTTTCTGTTATACAGATGCATATATTCATTCTTTTTCAGATTATTTTCTCATATAAGTGATCACAGAATATTGAATAGAGTTCCCTGTGCTATACTAACTACCATGGGGCTTCCCGGGTGGCTCAGACGGTAAAGAAACCGCCTGCAAAGCTAGAGACCTGGGTTTGATCCCTGGGTTGGGAAGATCCCCTGGAGGAGGGTATGGCAACTCACTCCAGTATTCTTACCTGGAGAATCTCCGACAGAGGAGGCTGGCGATGGGGTTGCAAAGAGTCAGACACGACTGAGTGACTAAGCACAGCACTTCAGCGTACTACTATACTACTATATCGTAGTGTGAATATGTTAATTCCAAACTCCTGATTTATCCATCTTCTTCACTCTTCCTCTTTGGTAACCATAATTTTGTTTTCAGTCTCTGTAAATCTGTTTGTTTTGTAAGTAAGTTCATTTGTATTTTTTAAAAAATTACATTCTACGTATGAGTGATATCACATGGTATTTGTCTTTTTATGTCTGTGTACTTAGTGTGGTAAGTCCATCCATCCCTAGGTCCATCCATGTCGCTGTAGGATCACATAATTTATAATGCTTTTGGCAAAGATTCTGTTCCTTGATTTGCCCAGATAGGTGGTTGGTTCACAGCAGATTAAGATTGATCCTAGGTACTTTCTTCCTTCAAACAATCATCATTTGACAGCAAAAAAAATCTCTTTACAAGCATATAGCCCACTAGGGAATTGTTATAAAAGCATAATTATAAATATTAATAAACATTTCAAGTCTTTTTGGTTGATTTACTTATCAGGTGTGTGTACTTAGAGGCGTGAAGTCCAGATTGACATTGCCTCATCAAGGTAATTTCTTGAAGAGATTTAAGTGAATAAAAAAGTCTGTTCTAAACATTTAGAATTATGACATTAGAATTCTAAAACATTTAGAATTATGACAAGTACATAGAACTGTTAAAAGATTAATGTAGAAATAACCAGTTAATATAAAACACAATTTTAAAGTATGGTAGTTAGTATGCAGTGAAAGTGAGTAGTGGATAGAAGATTTTGATGAACTAGCTTTTTATGTATTAATTTTTCTAGTCTTAAAAGAGGCTTAAAATTATTTGCCCTGATTATTAATGTTAACATTGAATCATACTTTCTTCTTGTACTTATTTATTCTAAAACAGTATGCAGCTAATTCTTTAAGTACTGGACCATGGTGATATAACATGAATTTTATGGTTTCAGAGGCATGGATTTAACAATAACTTGATAATGATAGTTATTTTTCACCTATATTTGTTTTTCAGATTAACTTACAAATAGTTTAGTAGTAAAATTATAAGTATGGAAATTGGCCAAAAATATAATTTGTTTTGAAAACTTTAATCTCATATAAGGTGATATAATTTTTTTATCAGTGTCAGTGATTATTTAAATAAGGATGCCTTAAAGTGTCAGTAGTGTTATGTTCCTGCCTTCATAAAGATATTTCATAGCAGCATATTATTTTAACACTTTTATGTAAAGTAGTATATCACCAAACATAAAGAGGGTGCTAACACTTTTATTTACATTTCAGTTGAATTTCTGCACTTTTCCTTCTTTTTTTCCTGGTCTGTGATCCATTTCTGTCTTAATAGGGCAGCTGACAGTTCTTTTCAAGTGTACTTAGAAAGGCAAAAGAGCCCTTTTCATAGTACTTATAAGAGGTCATGCTTCTGTTTTTCAGTTTGAATTTGATACTGCTTCATGAATTGCTGGGTATGAAAGATTAGGAAGTAGGTCCAGTGGTCACATTTTACCTGCCCACCCGGACTTTGCCCTGAGGTCAAACTCCTGGTACTTGCTGTTCTGAATAGAGGAGTTGATGACAAGTATGAGCTGATACAAGAGGAAAGTTAGAACCATATCAAAGCTGAAGGCAAGAGAATTGGGACTCAATGAGAGACTGTAGCTAAAAGATGGATCATCAGAATTGCCCTCTTCTAAAGAAAAGGAAATAGCTGACCTGTGAGTGAAAAGACTTTATCATCCTGCCAATCACATGCTTGCTAATGGAAGCCAGTTATCTCAACAACATTTTAAGACCTTCTGACCCAGTAGACAGTGTGGAGGATTAGCAGTACTGGTACTGTCTTATGTGAGTATCCTTCCTCACTCAATTTGAAATGTGCTGTTTGAACATGATTTGTCTGTGTATACTTTTTTAGAAGTAAAGCCTACTATCCTTCTACCCCCAGTTCTGAAATGAAGTCACTAAATGATGATGGACTTTGATATACTTGTTTGTATCTGTTTTCTTTTACAAAGACCATCTCTTTTGTTAAATATAATCTTTCAAATGGATTTCAAAAGAATTTCAAAATAAGTAAAATGAAAACCTGAAAAAAATTTTAAATATTTTTATTATAAGATTCTTTATATAATATATAGTATTCAATAATACATTTTAAAATAACTCATTCTTAATACATAGCAAAACTTCACTAAACGTCACTGAAAAAAGAGGTGTCCCATATAACTGAATTTCCCAGGAAACTAAAGATTAGTGTTTAATCACTAAAACTTTTAAAATGTAGCCAAGTTAGTGGGAAACTTTAAGAATATGTCTCTCACCTTCATAGCTTCTTATTGAGCATAACTCTCATGGTGGACTGAGCATTCATGCCTCACTAATAATCCTGATAGCAAATCCTCTTTACCTGGTCCTGTTTCACTTTGTGATAAATTAGACTGGCAAGATATTATTGCTGCATCTGACAATATCTTGATAATCCTTCAGATAATAGTGAGAGCTTGAGGTAGGTTAGATGAAATGCAGTTAGGTAGGATTGAAGCTAATAAAACAATCTCTTCCCCAGAGAATATTGGCTGATGTATCATTATCACCCTCAAGCAGTGTGTCCTGAAGTGTCTTTCCAGGAACATTGATTTCTCAGGATGAGAAAAGATTTCTTTAAAAAAGATTCCAAGTCAGCTAAGTTTAGGAAACACTTTATACTCTAATCCCCTCTTGGAGACTTACCACGTGCATTAGAATTGTAAGGACTGAGAAATGGTTTGGTAACCCAACATCACCTAAACTCACAGAATATGTCCCTTGCTAATTTGGAGTTGTATTACATGAACATACTTTGGGAAATGCTGCTTTAAGTCAGGATTCTAGCAACACCCTCTTGATGTCTGTCTTTGACAGTTTGGGATGAACATATTTTTTAAGTGATGACTTGGATAAATACATAGAGGAAATATGAACTATATAGATTACACAAAGCTAGAAGACTTACCTAAAATGATAGAAGACAGAATCAAAGTGCTCTCTGTAGACTAGAGTGATAAGCCAAAGCTAACAGTTACATTTAGCAAGAAAAATATTGAGTGTTCTATTTAACTTTTTTAAAATTAAATTTTTAAAAATACAGAATGTGGTAAATCTGACTTTTATTATGAAAAAGATCTTGTTGTTCTAGTTAACTTCCAAATGAACCAGCAGTGTGCTGGGAATTCTTAGACTGCATTAATGAATGTGTGATATTTGGGATAGACTACTGTGATTTAAGGCTGTTAAGACTGTGCTTTAAGTATTGCATGGTTTGAGAACACATAAGAGAGAATTACAAGGGTAATGAGAGATCGGATACCTTGTCATATGAAGAGCCTTTAAAGATGTGATACTAAGGGACTTCCAGCAGTCTAGTGGCTAAGACTCTGTGATTCCACTGCAGGGCCCATAGGTTTGATCTCTAACTGGGGAACTAAGATCCCACATGCCGTGTGGCTAAAAGAAAAAAAATCTGGGAATATATAGTCTAAACCCTTAGAGAGGTATCCTTTTATGACATTGCTCAGTTGTGTCCGACTCTTTGCAACCTCATGGACTGTAGCCTACCATGCTCCTCTGTCCATGGGATTTTCCAGGCAAGAGTACTGGAGAAGGTTGCCATTTCCTTCTCCAGAGGATCTTCAAACCCAGGGATTGAACCCGGTTCTTCTGCATTGTAGGCAGACACTTTACCATCTGAGCTACCTCAAATACATGGTTCTTATTAGCCTATATTTGAGTCATTTTCTATACCATTTTCTGTTGCCTATTACAGTTCAGCTCAGTTCAATTGCTCAGTTGTGTCTGCCTCGTTGGACCCCATGAACTGCAGTACTCCCAGCTTCCCTGTCCATCACCAACTCCTGGAGCTTGCTCAAACTCATGTCCATTGAGTCGGTGATGCCAACCAACCGTCTCATCCTCTGTCATCCCCTTCTCCTCCTGCCCTCAATCTTTCCCAGCATCAGGGTCTTTTCCAATGAGTCAGCTCTTCCCATTAGGTAGCCAAAGTATTGGAGCTTCAGCTTCAGCATCAGTCTTTCCAATGAACATTCAGTACTAATTTCTTTTGGGATTGACTGGTTTGATCTTCTTGCAGTCCAAGGGATTCTCAAGAGTCTTCTCCAACATCATAGTTCAAAAACATCAATTCTTTGGCACTCAGCTTTCTTTATGGTCCAACTCTCACATCCACACATGACCACTGGAAAAACTATAGCTTTGACTAGACAGACAAATGGCCGACAAACAGCAAAGTAATGTCTCTGCTTTTTAATATGCCGTCTAGGTTGGTCATAGCTTTTCTTCCAAGGAGTAATAACCCTATGCCATAAAAATTACAGTTTTTCTTTCCTATGTAGGATTAGATTCCATTTTCAAGTATTTTATTTCTGGCAAAACAGGGAAAAGAGGAGTGATTGTTCCTCTGAACTGTGTGTAGAGAATTTGAGAGAGAATTCGCATTGTGTAAGATGTATTTGGAACTCACAGCACTTTTCAGATAAATGTTTTATTGAAATATAACATATATTCAAACAACTCATAGATGTACTATTGCTAATTTTTGACAAAGGGAATACCCGGATCTGTAACACCCAGATCAAAAAGAACAACTTGACTAGGAAGTACCCTGAAAGAGACCACCAGCCCTCACTGTACTTCTCCCTCTCAAAGGATAATAACTATAGTGATTTCTAACACCACAGATATATTTTGTCTAATTTTGAACTTTCTGTACATGGAATCAGGACTTCCCCAGTGGCTCAGTTGGTTAAGAATCTGACTGCAATGCAGGTTCAATCCCTGGGTGGGAAAGATCCCTTGGAGAAGGAAGTGGGAACCCACTCCAGTATTGCCTGAAAAATCCCATGGACAGAGGAGCCTGATGGCCTACAGTCCATGGGGTCGCAAAGGGTCAGGTACAACTGAGTGTCTAAGCATATAGGCATATATATGTATGTGGAATCATGCACTGCTAACTTCTTGGTTCTGTCTTCTTTTGCTCAGTATTATGTTTGTGAAATTTATCCATGCTGTTACATGTAGCTATGGTTCATTCATTCTCTTTGCTGTGTAGTCTACCATTATATAAATATGCTGTAATTTATACACTGATGGGCATATGAATTGATAGCAGTTTTACTGTTATAAATTGTGCTAACATGACATGCTATGGCATGTCTTTTGATGAATGTGCACACATTTTTTTTGAGGTATTTTACCTAGGAGTGGAATTGCTGAGTCAGGGGAATAGTTTATAATCATTTGTAATAGATACTGTGAAGCAGTTTTCCACAGCAGGAGTACTGGTTCGTACCTCATACTCCAGCCCGCCGTGTAAAAGAGTTCTTTCTGCTCTGCATCCTTGCTACCACTTGATGTTAGTTGTCTTTTCCTTTTCAGGCTTTCTAGTGGGTATTAAATACTTTTACATTGTGGCTTTAATCTGCATTTCCTTGATAACTTACAAAATTGAACTCCTTTTCATTTATCTGTTGTCTATTTGAATATTCTCGTTTGTGAATAACCTTTTCAGGTTTTTGCCAATTTATTTTTCAATTGGATTGTCTACTTCTTACTGATGTCTACAAGTTCTTTGTGTATTCTGACTGTGAGTCCCTTTTCAAGTGTGTGTATTGCAGGTATCTTTTGCTCTGTGAGTTGTCTGTTAACTCTTACTGATGGCTTTTGATAAATAAAAGCTCATAATTTTAATGAAATCCAATTTATCATTTTTTTCTTCATGATTAATCAGTTCTTTTCATTGTTCCATTTAAGAAGTCTTTACCTACCCCTGAAACTGTAAGTGTTTTCTTCTAAGCTTTATTGTTTAACCACTCATATTTAGGTTTACAGTGCATCTGGAATTGATTTTTGTGCATGGTATAGAGTGTAAGGTTCAAGATTCATTATGTTCCATATGTTATCCAGTTGACCCAGCACCATTTATTGAAAAGAATTGGCTCTCATAGCATTTCAGTGTAAAATAATTATCAAACACAAGACTTTGAAACATAAATGATATGTATTTCTAATATACAAGTAACATGCTTTCTGTTGTCCCCCAGTTCACTGTATGCTTATAGTTCATGATTCATGCCATTCCTCATTAACAAATTAGTTATAGGGCCGAAGTTTTAAAATAGCAGCCTAACTATATCCCTACCACATCAAAGGTATTTTTAAAAATAAAGCAGTTCTGGAGCAAGTATTCATAACAATACAGGTAACATAAAAGAAAAAAGCAAAGCAATAAGCCCATGAAGGCAAGAATCATGCCTTTTTTGTTCACTACTATAGATCTATTGCTTAATTAATTGCTGTTCCTGGCACATAGTAAACAATCAGTAAATGTTGAATAAGTGAATGCAAATTATTCAGCTATATTAAAAATATTTTTGGTGGGTAGGTATTACCAAATATTTCTAATTTGGTATTAGGAATTGGGATACTCCATATAAGTTAATGTTCCCTGTAAAAAAACATACTTTAAAAGAAATAAAATTTTCTTTACTATTTCAGTTTTTATAGGAATAGTTCTAAAAAATACATGACACATTTCTCTGCCTTCTCATGTAAAAGTGTAAGCATTACAAACATTTCTTGATTTCTCTTGGTCATTTAGGGATTCTAAAAGAAATGTTGTCATTGCTCCAAAACCAACTGTTCTTTAATGGATAAAGAAATATTTTTAGTAGAGGAATTATAGGAATTTAGACAAAGGCAATATATGCCTTAATTGAGCGATCAACAATGACTAAATATAAAACTAGAACTTAAATAAAGCTACATTTATTTGGAACAGTGAGTCATGAAGAAAGTAGATTATAGTCAGTTAATTTTAGGAAATCCTGAATATTGTGTTCCTCTCTTATAAATTCACAATTTTATTAGCACATTGAAGGCTTTGAGAGTCCTATAGTTAAGGTATATCCCTGCCTCCCACCACCACCACCAGGCTTGTTTGAGTACAAAATACTTAAAAAAAAAAAAAATCTCTTGGGACTTCCCTGGTGATCCCATGGCTAAGACTCCTGGCTCCCAATGCAGAGGACTCAGGTTCCATTGCTGTTCAAGGAACTAGATCCCGTATGCCACAACTAAGAGTTTGCATGCCAGAACGGAAAGATCCTGCATGCCGCAGCTGATACCTTGTGCAGCCAAATAAATAAACGAATGAATTTTTTTTTTTAAGAGAAAGAACAGAGTCCAAGTATGAATCCACACAAATATAGTCTTAAAAAAAAAAAACTCTTACTGTCCTGAAAATCAGTGCTCTATAGCACAGTTTAAAAACACTGAATTACCTGGACTGCTGCAATGCGTTAATCTATGGATTTCTAGAACTATGTTCTGGTTAAAACAGAAGCCTGTGAAAGCAAATAGATAAGCCTTTTAGTAGATAGATGAAATTTAAATAGTAAAACACAGATAATACAAAAATGATGAAAAATAGTAGAAAGCTTTCAAAAATAATTTGTTGAACTTCCTTTTTTAAAAAAACATTCAGATAATTTTATGAAGGATGGTAATTACTAGAGGATTAATGCTGCTTAGCTTCAGTAAACCAGTCAGTCAGTTATACAGAATAACTTGTTTTTTAAGAAGAATGAAACGGTAATACAGGATTGCTTGTGAAGAATGAAGCGATTTAAGAGGGAAATTAAAATACCAGCTCATATGGAGTTCGGATCCTAACAGTTGTCACATTCCTTAGTGAATCATCAAGGCTATTGTTATTGAGCCACTGTATGCATACTTGGAGAGAAATAAAGAATATATTTGCTATTTTTTTTTCTCCATTACCAATGCTCTGTAAATGAGATGAGAAAATTTTGAAAGAGAGGTATTTTGATAAAATAATCAAGTTCTATATTTTGTTTGTTGTGAAGAATATCTCCTGGGTTGCCATTTCCTTCTCCAGAGAATCTTCCCAACCCAGGGACTGAACCCACATCGCTTGCATCTCCTGCATTGGCAGGCAGATTCTTTACCCCGGTGCCATCTGGGAAGCAAATACATTTGAAGTGACTTTTTTCAAGATAATTGTACCTTTCCTTAAGACAGAAAACCCTAATACCTTCCAAATTAAGAATCTTAAAGCCAAAATGTCACAAAGAAAATAGTATTACTACTTAGTGGTACTAATAATATGATGAAGACACTTCTGTGAGTCCTTTAGGAAAAGGACTCACAGGAACTTTTTGCTCAGACAGTTTACATATTGTGTGTGTGGGTATGTGTCCTCAGTTGTGCTCTGCAACCCCATGGACTGTAGCCACATTAACTTAGCTGTAAGCACCTTAAGATACAAAAAAGAGAAGAGTTAGGGAAACAAAAGCTGCTTTATTCAGTTTGTCTCTTTTACCTGTCACCAAGTCCTCCCTGGCAACAAAGGAGGACTTGTACACCTAAAAAACTTGTACCTTCCATCACTTCTTCGATCTGACTTAATTTAAAGAATATGTTTTTTCAAAGTCATTTTGTGTCCCTGCATATGCATCTTTTATTAATGGTACCCAGGGAAGATTCTCTGCCTCCCAGAAGAGTCAATGGACATTCTAAATTCTGAATATAAGCCAGTTCCTTTTAGTTTTTTTTTTTTTTTTTCAACATTATCAATTTCTGGAACTTGACTATCCATATCCTGAGTCAGTTTGACTTCATACACTTGGAACAGGAGTATAGTACATACCATTTTTTAAAGAAGCAACCCCTAAAACCCCTCTTCCCTTTGCAGATCTGTTTTCTTAATTACATATGTCATCAACACACATGCCATTTTCTTTCATGATAAATTCCAAATCTGGACCTCTCAACCTGCATGAGGTAACTCAACAGCCCATTAGCCATGACTATTACTGATTTGACTGATTTGACTGTTCTTATATTCTACCACTTTATAGACAGATCTGTTAGGAATGATTTGCAGCTTTTTATTATAATTATTGTTTCCTTAAGCATTCAACTCCATGAGCAGGAATTGGTTATAACATAGATTGCATTGCATAAAGGTCCTTACCTGCCTTTAGATCAGGGATTCTAACCTGTGGATCACAGGTTGGTTTAGATTTATGCAAAATCTTTTCTATACGTGCATATTTCTGAGAAGAGGGTCCAGTGTTTTCAGTAGATTCACAAAGGCATCATATGTAACCTAACAGCAGTTATCTCGCCACCACTGCTCCTGGGAAACTGAAAACTGAGCATGCACACACATCTTAAGACACCTTTGGAACAGGAAGTGTGTAAGTAAATTAAACATTTGTTAGTGAAATCCTAGAAGTATTTGTAGTAAAAGGCATTATGTATGTATGGATTGTCATTTATTTATTTACTAATTCATTTATTCAACAAGTGTTTATTGAATGCCTTGTATAGCCAGCTACTGGGTAAACAATTGAACAGCAGGCAATAAAAGAGCTCCATAATCTGAGAGATGAATTAGCTAGTATCACAGAAGATAAAGTTGAAGATAAAGACTGTTCGATTCAGAAAGGTATCTTGGCTAATAGGATGGAAATTAGGGAGTGTAGAAAGAAAGCCATTGAAGAATCCAAATGGTGTGCTGAGGAGGACATTATCGTAGAGGAAATCGTCTAATATGATGGATTCCTCTTTGTCTTAGTAACTACCGTGTGCTGTTAGGAAACTGTTTCCTGAACTATTTCAATGATTTAGTGAAATCTGTGTGGGAAAATGATGTATAATTTACTTATGGAAGAGATCTTTTTCATGGCATGCTTAATCTTTGTTGCTAAGATTAGTGGATTGTGTGAAACTTGCATTGTAGGGATCATAGTTCATTGAGTCAGCAGTTACCATCTCTTTGAGTATACTATACTTCATCAGGGTGATGGCAAGACTGGTGTGCCAGCTCTGTATCATGTTAAACTATGAGTGTAGTTCCTTCTACTAATATTGTTAAATAAGGAAAGTACCCTGGGAACCCACCTCTCTGTTCTCATTACCACTCTCACCTAATTTCTTCTATCCTTTTCTGCATAGTCTGACAGTCTCTCTCTAACGTGCCCTCAAATGGTTATAAAATTTAGGAAAGAACGTCAAGTGTACTTCACCAGAGAAAGATAGGAGAAACCTGATAAATGTATACTTGTGTTTGACTCAAATTGAACAACTTTGGTTTGTACCTAAAGGGACGTGAACGAGCCTTGAAAGTTATGAAGGAATTGTTAGGCCATAATTCTTGCCTTGGAGACTGGGTGTCTGCCAAGACTTTACTTTGAAATTTCTGTCTTCTGTTACTAATCTTGAGGCATCATAACATACAATTCTTTTGCCACTAGTCCAGTTTATTCTTTTATGATGAGGAAGAAGGCACTTTTAAATAACAATTATTTCCACTATAATTAAACAAATCTTCTTTTGTTTGCATGATATTTGTTACTATATTGTATACACATTCTGCTTGCTTAAACATGCCCCTCTGACTACTTCACAGGAACTTTCTTTAGAAGTTTTAAAGTCTTTGACTTCTTAAAGTATTAATGGGATTTGCCAAAGTTGTAGTATCCAAATGCTTGACTAGATATAGTAGCAGGACAACAAGCTTGTTCACACAGCTCCTCCAGCAAGCATTTTTCCCTTAGACAATCCTAAATTCATTTGAAGTGCCAGAGAATTAAAGGAAGACATTTGAGGGGTTTACTTCTGAATATAACAAGATCAGACATCTCGCAAAGTTTACCTCTAAGGTCCAGATATTAGAAAAGTATGCTGCCCTTTGGGAGAGCTTAGATTAGGAAGGATTAGGCTGTACCCGAATGGCTTTTGCCTTTCAGTGTCGTAATTCTGGTGCCTTACAGCTTATGCACTTAACTAGGTATGGAGTTTTATGCTCATACCTTCTTCAGTTATTGATTCGGATTCTAAGCTAATAGATTTTTGTGATATATTTAAGGGTAGAGGTTTGGAGCTGTTTTGTAGTTTTGGAAAGCTGCTCTCTAAATGATTTTTTGAAAGCAAGGGGAAAAAAAACAACATAATAATTACAAAAATAATACATGTTTATGGTTCTTTTTGGTTTTTTAAGTGATTACAAATTTACAAGAAGTTACAAATACAGTTGAGAGAGGTCCTATGTGTACTTCACCCAGCTTCCCCAGTGGTAATTAATGTTTTGTATAGTTACCTGGAATGGAAAGTCAAGTGGGCCTTAGGAAGCATTGCTACAAACAAAGCTAGTGGAGGTGATGGAATCCTAGTTGAACTATTTCAAATCCTAAAAGATGATGTTATGAAAGTGCTGCTCTCAATATGCCAGCAAATTTGGAAAACTCAGCAGTGGCCATGGGACTGGAACAGGTCAGTTTTCATTCCAATCCCAAAGAAGGGCAATGCCAAAGAATGTCCAAACTACCACACAATTACACTCATCTTACACGCTAGCAAAGTAATGCTCAAAATTCTCCAAGCCAGGCTTCAACAGTACATGAACCGTGAACTTAAGATGTTCACACTGGATTTAGAAAAGGCAGAGGAACCAGAGATCAAATTGCCAACACCCATTGGATCATCGAAAAAGCAAGGGAATTCCAGAAAAGCATCTACTTCTGCTTTATTGATTATGCCAAAGCCTTTGACTGTGTAGATCACAACAAACTGTGGAAACTTCTCAAAGAGATGGGAATAGCAAACCACTTTACCTGCCTCCTGATAATTATGTATGCAGGTCAAGAAGCAACAGTTAGAACCAGACATGGAGCAACAGACTGGTTCCAAACTGGGAAAGGAGTACATCAAGACTGTATATTGTCACCCTGCTTATTTAACTTATGTGCAGAGTACATCATGCGAAATGCCAGGCTAGATCCAGACTGAAGCCCAAGCTGGAATCAAGATTGCTGGGAGAAATATCAATAACCTCAGATATGCAGATGATACCACCCTTATGGCAGAAAGTGAAGAGGAATTAAAGAGCCTCTTGATGAAAGTGAAAGAGGAGAGTGGAAAAGCTGGCTTAAAACTCAACATTCAGAAAACGAAGATCATGGCATCCGGTCCTATCACTTCATGGCGAATAAATGGGGAAACAATGGAAACAGTGACAGACTTTATTTTCTTGGGCTCCAAAATCACTGCAGATGGCGACTGCAGCCATGAAATTAAAAGATGCTTGCTCCTTGGAAGAAAAACTATGACCAACCTAGACAGCATATTAAAAAGCAGAGACACTACTTTGCCAACAAAGGTCCGTCTAGTCAAAGCTGTGGTTTTTTCAGTAGTCATTAATGGATATGAGAGTTGGACCATAAAGAAAGATGAATGCCAAAGAATTGATGCTTTTGAGCTGTGGTGTTGGAAAAGACTCTTAAGAGTCCCTTGGATTGTAAGGAGATTAAACCAGTCCATCCTAAAGGAAATCAGTCCTGAATATTCATTGGAAGGACTGATGCTGAAGCTGAAACTCCAATACTTTGGCTACCTGATGTGAAGAACTGACTCATTGGAAAAGGCCCTGATGCTGGGAAAGATTGAGGGCAGGAGGAGAAGGGGATGACAAAGGATGAGATGATTGGTTGGCATCACCAACTCAACAGACATGAGTTTGAACAAGATCCAGGAGTTGGGGATGGACAGGGAAGCTTGGCGTGCTGCAGTCCGTGGGGTTGCAAAGAGTTAGACACGTCTGAGCGACTGAACTGAACTAATAGTTATCTGCTGTTATTAAAATCAGAAAATTAACATTACATGCTCCCTGTTTAAAACACAAAAAAATCAATCATGTAGAAATGTATAGAAAAAAGGGCCTTATTTTTTTCCTCCTCTTCAGTCTCAGAATCATTGCTGTGCTTCCCTGTAGGCCTTTTAAAACGCACATTTAAACACATACACATGCATCCACTTTGTGCACACATGTAGAACTCTTTGCTTTGGGGGTGAATGGATCATATATGCTGTAATTTGTATTTTTCATGCAATACTGTGTTATTTCATATGGGTAAATATGAATCTGCTTTACTCTTTTTCATTTCTTGTTTGTGTAAGTGTGCATTTGGGCAAATATGGAAGATTCCTTATCTGTAAGTATTATAGTATGATTAGTTTTGATGTACATTTTCAATGTGTTACTTAAGAAGTAAGGCTTTTTCCCCTTGGACTGGGAATTATAATCCAGTGCATAATGTAAAGAGAGATAGTAATAAATTTAAAATTTTAAATCATTGATATTCTTGCTGTTTTTTTCACTGACAGGGATAGGTTAAAATTTTTAGAATAGTCTGCCATCAATAAAAAACAGTGATATTCTGGTTCTTAATAAATATTGTACAACCAGTAATATTAGATATAAAATCAGTATTTGATGCTTTCCAAAAGGGAACTTTATCCTTCCTCTCAAAATTAATTCACATTTTTGTCTAAATTCCAATTATTCATTTATAAGAAAAATTATTTTCTCTAACTTTTTCTTTTATTAAACAGAAATGTTTCTCTTTTTAATTATCAATTTCTTTGAGTTGTGAGGATAATTTATGAGAAGTTTAAATATTTAAATGCTTTGTCAGAAAGAATAATGTACTATTTGTTTCACATACTAATGAATACTATAACCAGAAACACCATATCCACTGTTATGATCTTTTTGCAGCATAAAACAAAATTTATTTTTTTGGGCAACTAGGTTGCCCCTACTATATTTGCTATATCTAATGTGAAATCTTACAGAAGTGTTCTGAGAAACCTTACCAAGCATTTTTTATTGAAAGCAGATAGGTTATACATACAAATAAAAGGAAATCTTGTATAAATTAAACCATCCTAAATAAGTTATTTAAGCACTTAATTTGTAAATTTAGGAAATTAGATTCTAATCCTACTTTATATAAATTTGAACTAGACAATCTCCCTGAAACTCACCTTTTCTTTTATAAAGTATAGAAAAGTCTCAACTTAACTGGAATAAAATGGTCAAGTGAAAGTTATACACAAATATGATGAATGGTCTGAAATAGAGATAAAAATGAACAGGTGATTAGTGAACTTTGTGTAAAGACTATCAGAATCTTCTGGGTAATCTATGTGTGAAGGAGTCCCGAGAGTCAGGCTGTGTTTGTGCAAATCTTTTTTAGTGGCCTAATTAGAAGCTTTTCAGTTCAGTTCAGTTCAGTTCAGTTCAGTTCAGTCGCTCATATCCGACTTTGCGACCCCATGAATTGCAGCACACCAGGCCTCCCTGTCCATCACCAACTCCCGGAGTTCACTCAGACTCATGTCCATCAAGTCAGTGATGCCATCCAGCCATCTCATCCTCTGTCATCCCCTTCTCCTCCTGCCCCCAATCCCTCCCAGCATCTGTAAATTTCTCTGCTTTTCTTTTGTGGCTATGTTTTTTCAGAGAAAAAACACTGTCCTTAAACTTTTGCTTCTCAAAGTGTTCTAGGAAATGTAATTTAGTTCAGTTCAATCAGCTTTTATAGAGTACCCTAAAAGAGAATTAAGAGATATTATGCTGCCCTTGAAGGTCTCATAATTTGGTTGGAAAGTGAGAACAGACATAACCCCCAGATTAGGTATATGTATGTATTCCAAATTTTAGGAAGTTCTCAGTTGCCTGTAGAGCCGTCCATCCTCAAATTTAGATGGCTCAGGGAACTCAACACTGGTGACATTTAGCTAGCACTTGGAAGGAATGCATTCTACTTATATATTTATAAAAACATATATTAAAATAAATTCAGGTTAGTGTCTTTTAAGTCAGTAGTGAGTTAAGAGCCAAATACATAATACAGTCATGATGAAAATTTTTGCTAATATATATGGAAAGGATGTGATTTGCTGAAGGGATTAATTAATTGATTTGAGAATTAATCATTATAGTATTTTTGCCTGAACTTCCTTCTTAGGTATACATTATAATGCTTAGTTCTTAATGTTAAGTGATAGTTTAGTCCCTAAAGTATTTTACAATTTATAGTTCTTTTTCTTTGACTCTTTTCTGTTTTCTTAAGTGTCAGATCATCTTCCAATTACCTTCAGTCTGTGAATCAGTGATTTTCATGGTCATGAAATCCTAAGATTTGAGAATTAAAAGAGATTTCAGAAAGTCTAACCAAACCTCCTCGAAGTTCTCTCTTTAACCAGGGCCCTTGCTGCTCTTCAGAGTCCTGAGACATCCACATTCAGAGGCCTCTCTGCCCTTTGAAAACCACATGGCAGCCTTCACCGTTTTTTTCTGAGTCTTGGTCATTATCATTTCTGGCACTTCCCAGGCATGCATCTTTCTTTCTAGAAGATTAAATATTTGATTGCTCAATAAAGGGAAGTATTTTCTCCCTGCTCTTTCTGCTTTCTTTATCCACTCCTTCCCACCTCCCCACCTGTTTCCTGTCTCATCCCGTTGTTTTGTTTACTCTGTACCTTCTTGATTCTTCTAGCCCTTTCTTTATACCTTCATTCCAACGTAAACAGCCCTACGGGGCTTTTATTCTGGGGCAGAATGTTTTCTCTACCTAATTATGGAATTCTAAGGGGAATGCTAACCCTGTAGTAGTTCAGTAGTGGTAGCCACGTGTTCTTCCACAAGCTGCACAGTGTGAAAGAGAAAATTGATGTTCTCCTAGGTCCTCTTTTCTATTTATAGATTCATTGTTCTTCCACTCTTGAGTGAAAACTCCAGCCTCTGATACCCCTTTCATTCCTCACCATCACTGTCCATCTCTCCCTGTTGCTTTTGCAGTCACAGTTTATCTGTATTTGCACTCATCTTCCTTTCCTTCCTTTAGAATCAGATGATAGGTAGCCATTTTATTCACAGCTCTCCTGTCTTCCTTTTTTATGGGACTTTGTTTCATTACTCCTGTACCTTTCCTCTGCTTTATCCTTTTCCAAACTACCTTAGCCTAGAAACATGTTCAGATCTTTCGTATTTGAGAGGAGGAAAGAAAGAGTATCTTGTTTGGCTTCCCCAGGGGCGTGCAGGATCTCCCTTGACTAGGGATGAAACCCACGCCCCCTGCTTTGGGAGCATGGAGTTGTAACCACTGCTCTGCTAGGGAAATCTGACAGTATCTTCTCTAGTCTCATTCTGGCTATTTCTGATCCTTTTTTCTCTCCTTTGCACCCAGATTCCTTAAGAGAATGAGTTAGAAGGGTTTATATCCATATTTCCTCGTTTCTCATTGATTCTTCAATCCTACCTGCTCTGCTACACTGCTAACCAAAACAGTATTCACCAGGGAAGGCCAGTGGACACTTTTAGCCCTTATCTTACTGGTTCTTCCTACTGCATTTGGTAATGTTGATCATGTCCTCTCCAATTTTCTCTTCTTCAAAGACTGTACTCTCTTAACATTGTTTTTCTGTCTCTTTTGTGACTTTCTTTTCAGCTACTCCCTGATTGTTGGTGTCTCTGAGGTTTTGTTCTTAGGACACCTCCCAGTATACACTTCACCTGGGTGAACTCGTCCATTCTCATCTTATCTCTGACAGAAATGCTATATCCAGTTGCTTGGTAGACACTTCCACTGAGATGTGTGTCTTACATCTTGTGTGGCTAAAGCTCTCAACACATCATCTTCCCTTCTTCTGGATCACATCTTTCCATTTTCTCTGTTTTGATTGGTGGTACCACTCCACTGTATCCTGCATCTAGTCATTCATCATGCCCTGGGGATTTTTCCCCCTAAATATTTCTCAAACCCATCCTCTTCTTTCCATCCTAACTACCTGCCTGCTACCTATCCATCATCTTCTCCCCATCCCATGGGTAAAATCTTTCAATGGCTACCCAGAGTTCCTAAACAAGACATTCGTGTCTTTTTATGACCTAGCCCTTGTCCCCTTCTCCAGTCTGTCTTGTGCTACCTACTTCCTTACTTGTATTTCAGTTCAGCAACACTATAAAGTGCATTATATTCCCCATAAGCAAAACTACTTCTTATCTTTGTACCTTTTTTCATGCTGTCCCATCTGTTTGAAAAAACCACCACTCTTCCTTTGATTAACTCCTTTATTAAACCCAGTTTGGGTACCATCTAAGATAATTTCTTGGGTCTGCATCTCACTCTCCTAAGCAAGAGAAGGCTCTAATAATAATAACCTACACATAACTCTTATCAGTGTAATTCACATGTTCATAATTATGTTTGTATTATCTCTTCCATTACACTTAGGAACTCCTTGAATCCAAACACTGGGTCATCATCTTTTAATTGCTAGTGTCAAATAGAGTATGTGTCATGTATAAACACAGTCCCTTCATTTTATGAAAGAGGAAGTTGAAATCCAGAGTTTATTACTACCTTAAATGATTAATTCAAAATGAAAGCTGATTTAAAAAACTTAATTGGAAGAGAATTTAATAAGGTATAGATATAAATACTCTGTTGGTGTCAAAAGAAAAAGCATTAAAAAAAATTTTTTTTTGACCATGCTGTGAGACATGTACGATCTTAGTTTCCCAACTTGGGATTGAATTCCCATACTCCTTGCAGTGGAAGCTCAGAGTCTTAACCACTGGACTGCCAGGGAAATCCCCAAACAGCACTTCTTATCCAAGTGAAATATGATCAAGTAAACTAAGTCATATCCATAGAGTATTGATTATATGAGACATTGGAGGAGCTTGAGTTTTCCAAACCAAATAGTACCTGATTTCTAACATCCTACAGCACTAAAACCTAATGTCAGATATTTTTAAATTATTGTGGGGGGGAAATGCTGATTCTTTTTAAGTTGTAGTGTTTGTTGAATCATTCTTTAAAATAATTGACTATTCTTTTAATTAACCCAGTTTCTGCTTAAGAATTAAATTCCTTTTTAAAAAGAATACTAACTTATTTTCAACTTCTCTGTAAATACTTAAAGAATGCTTCCAAGTTTCTTACCTATTTGTTAACCCTCTTTCCCCTTCTTTGTCTTCCTAATTATCAGCAAACTTTCACCTCCTCAACTATGCTGAGGGCACTGGGCCAGGCGCCGTTTTATGTATTACAAAGAAGAGATGCTGTGGCTCAAATTTTTTCTGATGGCCTAGTGTAAAGATGTTTATGCAGAGTGTCAATGGAAACACAATTATCTTAACAGGATGACACAGCCTATTTTGCTTAGAAATGTCCTAATTTCCTGTTTAGGTTATCCAGAGGTCAGGTAGGGATTTCTTTTTGCACTCCCATAGTGCAGATTCACATCCTGCAAGCCTTGTAGGACTTAGATCACAAGCCCTTTAATTCCACTGGCTGCATTTATCTCCCCAAGAAAGTAAGTCCTTCCTCTGTTGTTTTTATTTAGTTTCTCCTTTTGTATTTTACTGCTAAAACCTGTAGTGAAAGTGATGCCAATAGCTGTTTACCCATAGCTGCTTCTTAACTAAGGGGCATCTTAAAGTTTGCGTTGTTGCCCCTTTGAAGTTCACATCACAGTGCTGTTACTGTTATCCTGTCCAGAGAGTTACCAGTTACCTAGGTGGTCTGCCATCTATGGGGTAGCACAGAGTCAGACACGACTGAAGTTACTTAGCAGCAGCAGCAGCAGCAGCAGAGAGTTACCAGAGAGCTGTAACTAACTAAGCACTCAGGCATCGTCAGTCCCAAAGTAAACTATGGAACCTTCTACATACCTACCACCTTCGTGAATTAGCTTCTGCATGTAGTTTTGTAACTGCCCCCCACCTTTTTCATATTTAGTTATGCCTTGGGGCCATGGAAAAACCAAATTTATCTGTGAAAACAGACTAAGCAGCAAGTGTTCTGACGCATTTATTGAGCAAATTATTACATCTGACAAAAAGGTAATTACGTAGTTAAGTCTGAATAATTGTTTAGTCCCCAAGTCATGTCCCACTCTGCAACCCCATGGAATGCAGCATGCCAGGCTTCCCTGTTCTTCACCATCTCCCAGAGTTTGCTGAAACTCATGTTCATCGAGTCAGTGATGCATCTCATCCTTTTGTCACCCCTTTCTCCTACGCTCAGTCTTTCCCAGCATCAGGGTCTTTTCCAGTGAGTCGGCTCTTTGCATCAGGGAGCCAGAGTATTGGAGCTTCAGCTTCAGCATCAGTGCTTCCAGTGAATATTGAGTATTAATTTCCTTTAGGATTGACTGGTTTGGTCTCCTCACTATCCAAGGGACCCTCAAGAGGCTTTTCCAGCACCACAGTTCCAGAGCATCAGTTCTTTGGTACTCAGCCTTCTTTATGGTCCAACTCTCACATCCGTACAAATCGAACCTGGGTCTCCTACATTGCAGGCAGCTCCTTTTTTTACTGTCTGAGCCTTCTGGGAAGCCCCTGGATAATTAGAGGTTGATAAATTATTTAACATAAGTAAGTGCCTTTTAGATTTAGAAAAATAAAAACTACATATATTTTTAAGTTGAATAAAAATTACAAAATCTATTACAAGATTTGAAAGAAAAAAATTAATGACGATGCAAGCCCCGTTAAATATTTCAAACAAATATTCACCAAGATATTATAGTATTCTTTGTCTTTAATATAGACCACAAATGTCCTTATTTTCCTTATTCCATCATGCTAAGTACAGTAGACTAGCTAACTCTGTATTCTTTGGGAATCTAAGGGAAATTGGCAAAGGGTCTGTATTTATTAATATATTCTAGGACATAAAACAGATACCTTTATCTCTAGAAAGCTGAACAAATGAGACATGCATCTGAAATTCACTTCCCCACTTCACCAAAAATTCCTTGCAAGGACTAGAACTGGGGTATTTGCTTTGTCAGTGCCTGCTAAGTTATTACCGTAGAAACTCTCCTCCTTTTCCTCCTGAGGCATTTAGGATATAATGGTCACGTTGTGTTTCATTTGTCTCAAATGGCCTGAGTTCCATTTCAAAGAATAGAATGATAATATGTATTGGGGCCTGAAGTATTTAGTTTTAATTTTAGTTTAGCTTTGTTTTTTCAAAAGCCAAAAGTCAGTGTTTATAACTAGTGACAAATTATAAATAATATATATTATTTGACTTGCTAAAATTTTATAGTAAAACATATGTCACTAATTACATTTAAGACTAAATTAACCCAGCTGTTAGTGTCTCCAAGTTTTCATTTGCATTATTTTAAAACACAACCATGGGGAGGAGAGGGGAGGAGTAGCCACTTAGATTCTTACAAATTTTAAAAATGGTTATCCTCTCCCTCTTGTTCTTCTTAATAAATGTACTCTACAGGAGTACTTAAAGAAATCTCTAGCCCAGTCTAGCTTCTCTCATTTGAGCAACTACTATATCCTGGAGTAAAGACACCTTGGCATACAGTTCTTCTTCACTGGCTGATCCACACTGTTTTCCTTTGTTGTTTGAGTTCTTCCAAAGTCAGTTCATATTAGCAGATCTTATTTTTTCAGAGCTGCAATGACAGAATGACTCATCATAGAGAACTAAAAGTTTAGTGAACACCTCACATCATGAGTTTCAAGGTTTGATTTCTTTAGTATTGGAAGTCTGAGCTTCATTGGCAAAGTCATTACATAACTCCCTGTTATATAAGTGTGGCAGATGACGTAATGAATCCAGATAGAAAATTAAAGGTATGACCCAGGAATGTTTATTTAGCATGTTTGATTGTCGCATCACTGATGACTAAAGGTAATCTCAGGAGCAGAACTTTGGTTATGAAATATTTCACTATATTCTATATCACAGATTAAATCAAAGAGACTATCTGGCTTTCAGAATAATATAAGGCATTACTAAAAATTCAGATTGTAAATAGTAAAGTAAATGATAGCATAGCTATCTTATTAGTAAATATGATGTGGGCTCTGCCTAGACATGACCTTTGTGTCAAAAGGTAACATTTGCTTGGTTCCTGCTATATACCAGGTACTGGGCCAAAATGTGAAGGTACAGATGTTAAGCAAAACAAGTCACCAGCTTTGAGGCACTTACAAAGTACATTAATAGAAAGGAGAAAAGGTTTCACTACTGGCGTATAAGAAAAAGTCGGGCTGCGTTAGCCATGCATCATCCAGACTACAGAAGGAATTATTGATATTTGATTCTTCAGTGGGTAGACAGACATAGTACCTATGATATCAGCATAGCATGAAAAACAGTGTGATAGAGATTTTGTGAAGGGGGATGTGAGGACGCGCAAAAGAGAGCAGCCAACCCACTGTGGTCTGGGGAGGCTTCCTGAGAGAAGTGAATCCAGACTTAAATTGTATGGAATAAGTGAGAGTTCCCTGGGTCCAGAAGGAGGAGAAAGGGACTCAGAGAAGAAAATGACAATTTCATGGGGGATCGTCATGGTTTTTAAGAGAACTCTGAATAGTTCCTTGTTTAGGAGCTTAAATTCCAAGGCAGGAGAGGAAGCCAAAAGATCACTTTGCATGTCATGTTAAGGAACTGGAACTTTATCTTGTAGGAGCCGGGAAGTCATTGAAAGTTTTAGGTAAGTGAATGATATGATCAGATATGTATTTCAGCTGCTTCTCTCTGGCAGCAGTGTGGAGGTTGATGGATCCTGGGGAGCAGACAGAGGGAATAGGCAAGACCAAAGGCCCCAGGGGACAGAGTGTGATATCTAAATCTAGGACAGTAGTAATAGCAGTGGTGGAAAGTAGATAGCAAGTGAATTCAAGAAATATTTAGGAAAAAAATATTTAAGACATTAGGTTGACATAATTTGGCAATAAATAAGGTGCAGGAGATGTGAGAGAGAAGATTCAAAGCAGAGTGAATGCAGATTTCTGGTTTGGGTAATTAGGTAAGTGCTAGCACTGAGTGTGTGACTCACCTCACAACATGAGGCAACCAAACAAGGTACTCATGAAGAAAAACAAGCCACATATATATGTGAAGGTAGCATGCAAATCAAAATGACACTCTACTTGAGCAAAATATCTGAAATATTCTTTTCTATTTGGCTAGTTACTAGGTTTTTTGTATTTTAGAAGTAGAAGATAAAAAAGTTATTTAGGGGGAGGGGGCTGTGCCTCATGTCGTGCAAGATCTCAGTTCCCCAACCAGGGATAGAACTCATGTTCCCTGCAGTTGAGGAACAAAGTCTTAACTCCTGGACTGCCAGGAAAGTCCAAAGAAATTCTTCATAATAATTTACTAATATCTGTCTGGATTCATAAGGAACTTTTTAGGAAACTTCAGTTAAATATCTTTTGTTATGTGAGTTTAAATATATAAATATTTTAAACCCCAATTGCCAAAAGAATTATTTAAAACTCAACTATATAAGGTGGTAATATTCTTACATTACTAAACGGAAAGTCAAAAGATCCTCTTAAAAGTTTCTGTAACCAATTCTCCTCCCAGATATACACCCAAGAGTAAAATGCTTGTCCACCCAAAAACGTGTTCATAGCAGTATTACTTATAATAGCTCCTGAATGGGAATAACCCAGATGTTCAGTAACTGATAAATGGATAAGCAAATGTGGTATATGCATATAACAGAATGTTATTTGGCAGTAAAGAGGAATGAATTACTGATACCTGCCACAACATGGATAAACCTTAAAATATTATGTTAAGTAAAAGAAACTGGACGCACAAAAAACATATGTTATATGACTCCACTTTGGAGACTGACTGCTAATGGGTATGTGTGGGGTGATAAAAATGTTCTCAAATTGATTGAGGTGGTTGGAGAATTCCATGAATGTACTCAGGATAAATTGGACCATGTATGAAATATATCTCAAAACTGTTAAAAAAAAAATTTAAGGTGATGCAAGAAGAAACAGGAGTTTAATTATATTAAAATTGTAAAAGCAAAAATAGAGAAAAATTATTATAACTATCAAAAATAGGAAGGTAGTATAAGTAAGATAAATCCTCATATATGCTAACTGTATGGTGATAAATAAAAACAAGAAAAATAGGTATATTTAAAAATATTGAGGTAATCACCAGTATTAGAAGGAGTTAACATGACTGCATCTGAGAATGGAAAGTGTAGGATAGTGGACTGTTGGTTTTATGATGTGGCCATGATTATTAACCATGTATTACTTGATAAAATTAATCTTAATAAAGAAATAGACCACATAAAATCAAACACATATATGTATCTGCATGGTCTTTTAGCCATGGTAGTGACCAAGAAATTCAAGATAAAGTAAATACAGATGTGTATAAATCTGATGATGTAAATTCCTTTTGCCTCTTTTTTCCCCAAATTCCAAACCAACCTAGTAGTTATCTAGGACTACTACTTGGCTTATCATCAGAAATACTTTAGGAACATTCTGCTTCTGCTGTGTGCAGTTCACTGGAGTTAAGTGACTTGAAGAGAAGAATGCCTTTAAGCCACAATGTGCTGAGACCTTGCTCCTGATCCTCACGTAGTTAGGAGTGGAAAGGCTGGCTGAGAGTGGGTTTGGCAGATGGACTATTTGAAGAGGGCAGGCATGGGTTAGGGGTCAGGTGTATCAGAGAGTCAAAAGGCAGCACGAGGGCAGTGAACACCTGGAGGCAAAAAAATGAAGTGGATAGAAGCTCAACACTGCTTCTTTAGTTTTTGCCCAAGCCCCTCTATCTGCTACTGAAAATTCTTTTCTGCGCAGCATGTGGAATTTTCCAAATGTGTTTTCAGATAGCTGGAAAGGGGTAAAAGCCAAGTGCTTTAAAAAGCATATGGAGCTCATCATTTGATTTCAACATCTATTTAGAAAAAGCACTTGTATTCCC
This sequence comes from Capricornis sumatraensis, assembly GCF_032405125.1. Classification (NCBI taxonomy): domain Eukaryota; kingdom Metazoa; phylum Chordata; class Mammalia; order Artiodactyla; family Bovidae; genus Capricornis; species Capricornis sumatraensis. The sequence goes on from NC_091091.1 coordinate 15,219,739, forward strand.
TCTCCCCAATTGTGGCCAATTTAATAAGACCCATTTTTCTTGAATCCCCAGTGCCTAATTACTGATATTTCTTCCTTAAAGCTACATGCTGGTTTAGGATTTTTGTTGTCGTTTAAGTCTCTGAAGCACTCTAGGAACCCTTGCTCTGGCTTTGTTTTTTTGGAAGCAAAGGGAAAATGATCTCCTGGTTTACTTTTGGAATCTGCAAAGCAACTTTGAGGTCCCAGGTGGGTTTAGTGTTTGGAAAGGGGAATTTGGGGGACTAAGGTTGACCCTGAGCCCCCAGATCACTGTTCACATTTACAAAAGCAAACCTGGTATCCCCAATTGCTTTTCTCTTGAGGTTGGCTTAACTTTATTTATCTTCTGCCTTGGGTCACTGCCCCTGAGGTGCTTCAAAAGCAAAACCCAAAGACCCAAAACAAAGAAAGCTAAACCAGATTCAAGGAAAAAATGACCTAGCACTCTGGGTTCACTTTTACAAAGGCAAAAAGTCACTTCAAGAGTTCCATAGAATGGTTTTAAGTCGGCCTAGATTCATTGTGTCCTTTGCACAAAGTGATCTCAACAGGTCTGAGACCCCAAGTTTCTTGGGTGTAGATTTGGAGTGCAGTTTAGGATGGGAAGCTGTCAGCGGGCTAAATGCTTTGACACAGACTAACTCTCCAGTGATTCTGAAGTGATTCTCAACTATTTTGAGCATATAAATGGACCACCCATGCAACCATTTCTTTTCTTAAGCCGAGTCTTTTTGTTTGCTGGACATAGGTAGGAATCACTGAGGAAATGAAACGTACAACTCATTTTAAAAAGTTGGCATAAATCCACCTTATATTATCAGATTAGTTATGAGGGATGTTTTTGAATCCTTGGTAAAAAAAAAAAAAGGTTACTAATTTTAGATAATCTTATAAATCGTGATGAAATAGAACTGAGACACGTTATTTTGCTATTCATTTTTGTATGATCCATACTTTGCTTACTTCCCCAAAGGATTTAAGATGGAATTACTTTACTTGACTATTGGAACAAACCCATTTTTAGAACCTAATACCAATTTTTGTTATAATGTGCCTGACTTTATCCTTTAATAAGTAATTGTAAAACTGCTTGTGGATAATCTAGGGGAGATTTTTGTTTTTGTTCCTGTTTGATCTACATCTTTGAATTTCAGTTATATGTGTTAACTAATAAATTCACCTGTTGAGCCCATGTCTCACAGTTTATTTACAAGACTGAGGGAGACTTTTTGTGATTAATAACAGATGTATTATTTGTGTACTGCCATCTGAAGGAAGCAAAACTTGAGACAGAGAAGTGAAGTTTTCCTTAAGGACAGAGTACATCCTGTGAAACCACAACGAATGTGAGAGGCATTCCCAAAGCAGTGACTCGTGTGGAGTGAAGAAGTTGGTGGCACCACTCGTTTCCTCATCCCTTCCTGTCACACTCTGGCTCCAGAGCAGTCATGTTTTAAAACCATCCCAGAAACCTGGGATCCTGCTTCTTGGTCAAAATAGGCACAGATAGCAGCTTGTAGAAACGGACTGAGTCCGTGAACCTGGCCTGGCGTAGTGTTAGGTAGAACCCAAGAATAATGCCCTAGTTTTGTGTTACATCTTTCATCTCAAAAGAACTGTACTTTCAAAGTGAAAAAGGATCTTATAATTGTTATGGATGGAGGGACACCCGTAGTCCATTCAGAAAAAGCAGTGCTTTTTTCTCTAAGTTCATGTACCTGAATTAACATTAGACCCAATGCCTTCTAATGAGGAAATCTATCCTCTGTATCAAGCCCCTGATGTCAAGAGCCGACTCATTGGAAAAGACCCTGATGCTGGCAAAGGTTGAAGGCAGGAGGAGAAGGGGACCACAGAGGATGAGTTGGTTGGATGGTATCACTGACTCAGTGGACTTGAGTTTGAGCAGGCTCTGGTGGACAGGGAAACCTGCTCACTGCAGTCCATGGGGTAGCAGAGTCAGACACAACTTAGTGACTGAACAACAACAGATGGGCAGTTAGGTTAAATTTTGTGGTTCCTGTAATTTCTAAAGAAATTTCTAGTGATAAGAACTTTGCATATGAGTGTCCGACCTTGGGAAAAAAGAGAATAGTATTTCTTTATCTAGGAAAGTCTGTTTTTGTGCTGTAAAAGAATCACTTCTGTACTCACAGTTGGAGTTGGTGTAGGTTTTAAACTCATTAAATGGGCTCCTCCTTTCTCACCTGGGGGTAGATCAGCCCTTATTTTAAGGCCTTTTCCTCTTCCAAATCCCAAAGGTCATGTTGCTGTTGCTTTTCGGAAAGAAAGGGAATTTGCAGCCAGTACATTAAGTGGTTACTTTCTGCTGACTGTGCGCATGCCCACACACACTTGAGCAAACACAAATGCATACCTGAAAGAGGATTCCTTCAAAATGAGGCTTTTAACAACTGTGTGAGGGGAATTCATTATTGGTATTTATTGGGGGAAAATAATGTATGTATGTAAACCTTATGAAAATAAAGACAATCACTGTTACCCATAATCCCACCATACAAAGTACAGCTATTCTTAACATTTTCTCAAATTTTATTCCAGTCTCTTTTGATGGGTTTTTATGTGATTTTTATTAGTAATGTTTATCATAAGCTTCTTCCCAAGTTATTTAAAATTCTGTGTAAGCATTGATTTGAATAACCACTCTATACATAGATAGATATACCTCACTATTTAACCCTTCTGTTAACGTTGAGATTTAACCTGTTTTCAGTGTTTTTTTCTTCTTCAATTTTTGATAACACAAATAACATTTTTGAGATTCATATATTTGTTGATAAAATTTTATTTACCTTTATTGTTGTTCACTGAAGTTAGATTCCTAGAAGTAGGATTACAGAGTCAAAGGGAATGGCCATTTTTTTATAAGGTTCTTAAATACATAATGCAAACTCACATTCTAGAGAAGTTATATTAATTTATATTTTCATTGCAGAGTGTAGAAAGTAACTATTCCTCCTTGTGAAAGAAGGGGGAAATGTTGCTTTAGCAAGAGTAAAAAATTACACAGAACTTGGAGTACTTCCCTTTTCTTTTTCAGTGTATTCTTTTAACATTGTCTCAGTGCAGTTTCTGTACCAGTGTCTTAACGTTTGGTATGGCCTAGAATGTTGTCTGAAAGAAAAAATAGCCTGGCTTTTCATATTAGTAGCCAACATTTTCATTATAGAATTTTCTTCTTTGTACAAGAAAGTCTCTAATTAGTAGAGAGGGGAAGAGTCAAACAAATCCATTGTCTTCCTAAGGAAGAGCTAGTTTCTTGTAACTTTTCTCTAGTTTTTAACCACCCCAGAATTTTCTCTCAGAGTCAGTGGATTGGCTTATGTATTCTATGAGTAAATACAAATACTTCATTTGAAAGCAAAACCAGTACACCCCTTACTTGTAAAGTGAGCTAAAGCAAAAGAAAGAATAATATAAAAACTGAAGGAAGGTAGTAAGTAAAGCATTTAGCTTTCTGAAACAGTTCAGATGGGGATAGGAAGTTGGTCTTAAATGGCTTAAAGGGGATTAGGGTTTTAAAGTTGGATAAGGAGTTTGGTGCTTTGGTTTAGGCATGGCATTGCTTTTAAAAGATTACTTCTATATTTGACAACAGTTCTAACTGGAGATTATAAAGCAAATAGTCAATTTTAAAACACTATGGAAAACAAGAGGGTTTGCTTTTTGTTGTTGTTTGTTTTTACAAAATGATTGCCTAGAGTTAACAAGCTGAGTCCTGAAGACCTCATTTCATAACACTACTGAGGATCTATCACCAGGGAGAATCCAGCAGAGGTTGTTTAATGCACTTCATTGAGATTATGTGAGCTTTTTGGTTTAAATTACTTTGGGAAAGTCTAGGTGTAAACGACTTCTTTGAAAGGTAAACATACTTAACCTCTTAAAAAAAAAAAGGTTCAATTTAAATTCTTCAGTTAGCAGCAACCTTTACTAATTAAATCTGAGTATGAACCAGATGTGTAAAGGTTAAATCTCTATACATCAGAACAAGTGTTAATGTATTTATATAAAAGTGTTTTCATTATTTTACAATTATTTGAAAATGCAATGAAGTACTTTATTAGAAAGGCAACCCCTGACAATTTTAGTTATTTCAAAAGTGAAAAGATACTATACACTACATTGGTTATAAAATGTAGTTAATGAAGTTTTAAAAATAAGATTGGTTATTCTGTTCCATCTGAGAAGCAGGTTATATTCAAATGGATCAAGATTAGCATATGCTTTATGTATTAGCTGTGGATAAATAGTCAAAAATTGCTTTAATGTTTTTCCCATCTTCCTCAGCTCCTCGACCTGTTTATGGTTTGGGACTGGTCTACTTATCTAGCTGATTATGGTCAGCCAGCGTCTAAGTACCTTCGGGTGAATCCAAACACAGCCCTTACTCTTTTGGAGAAGTGAGTATACTCTGAAAGCTTCGCATATCATTTTAACAGCTGGTAATTCAGTGATAATTGAAGAACTGGAGATTTTTAATCAAAAGAGAAATGTCTACATGGAGCTTAAAAGTTCAGTTCATTTTAATGACCAAAATATAAGCCTCCTTCTTTCTTGCCTTCAGTGTTGGTACAGATTTTTATGAGATTTGTTTGTGTTGATATGAACTAAAAATGTTTCCTATTGTGTCCTCAGTATCTGGCTTAATTAGCTTTAGAAAGAGACTAGAATGAGTTTGCCATCAGTGCTGTCTAAAGCCTACCATGATGGGCTTGGATTCCTTACAGGTAGAGAAGTATGCCTTTTGAAAAAATATTATAAAATCTGAAGTAACAGAACACTTACTGGCGAATTTTATCCAAAAAACAAGTGTTGGTGTTTCTTTTCCTTCTCATTATGCAGCATGTTTTCTTTTCTCTGTATCATATTTCAGATATCACTATTAAAAACTTCAATTTTTGCATTGAAAGTGTGTCTTATTTTCCCACATTTCAAACTATCTGTGGTGTATTTGATTTGAGAAGGATACAAGGAACTGTTTAAAATAAATTGTTTTACAGTGCCATGAAACACCACTGAGGCAAAAAAGATTACTGCTTTAAATTTTCTATTGTTTTTCCTTTCACCTTGTCTTGCTATGAGGGTGATTTTCAGAGTCCGTAGAGGGTGTGTATTTTAGCATACTTTATGGAATGATAATAGAAAATAGTATCATGTAAGAAAACATGCTTTTAGATTTATATACTAATGCAAAAACACCATTTCATACAGAATGCAAAATAAAGCTGCCAATATTTTCTGTGGTTGCTATCTCTGTAACTCTATTAGTAATACCTATTTTCTTTGAAGTATATTTTTCAAGCATAGATTTAGTGTGAGATAACACAGAGCATGCCAGGATATTTTAGTTGTTACAGTATAACTTTTAAATTCCTTTTATTAAGCTTCTTCATTCACATATATTCCTAGGATGAAGGATACTAGCAAAAAGAACAATATATTTGCTCAATTCAGGAAGAATGATCGAGACAAACAGAAGTTGATAGAGACAGTTGTGAAACAGCTGAAAAGTTTGGTGAATGGTATGTCCCAACACACATAGCCTTCACATCGTTTGCACTCAGTGACACCAAATCCGTGACTCAACATTGATCTCTAACGGGCAATGGTCATGATAAATTGTTTGCAGAATTAAAAAATACATTAGAGAAAAGACACTGATGAGAGCTTAGAAACAAGAATTATAAATATCATTTGTATGGATTTTTAAATAATTGAATACTATTTTATATATGGAAAATGTGACATTAATTTTTTTCACTTCTAGGGAAAAAAGGCAAAAGTGTAATATATAAATCATGTCAAAAATTGTACATGTAACTGATTGTGTAAATACATTAGAAGAACTTATGCCTCTATAGGTGTTTTTTCTATTTAGACTTCAGTGATTGTTCTGGTTGTTTTTTTTTCTTCCCAGTATCTGGTTTTGGAATGCAATCATGTGTGACATTTCCCTGACATTTTCTGACTTGTAGCTTTAATTTTCACCTCACTAGTATTTAAGTAGACTAAATTGTCTAATTCTGCTGATTCTGAGGGAGGAAATAGACAAATATTTAAAGGAACCTGAAATTGAACTTAATTTAACCCAATAAGAATGTGAATTACTTGTTCTACTTGGGTGGTTTAATTTAATCTGAATATGAAGAAAAGGTATTTGGATTTTCTGAAGATGCAATGTTGTTTCTGTTCAGCAGGGTTAATGTTTCTAACTATACTGTTTGTAGCTGACCCCATTTATTTGGTTTGGTTTGGTTCAAGTTAGGAGGACAGAAACTGAGTGGGGCTGACCACTTCAGGTGCCACTTGTGCTAGGAGAGACATACTCCTGCACAGAGAAGTTACCACAGGGGTCAGGTTACTTTCTTCAAGGCGAAGACCTCAGTGCTGGATCCTTATTGCAGAAACAAGCCAAACCAAAATGAACTCTGGAAAACCTAAAACGAATGTATATTTTACTCTGTGTAAATTACTGTGGTCCAAATGGTAATATCAATCTGATCCTTACTTTGTCTTCATTGTATTTATGCTAAATAATCCTTTTGCATTTTCAGAATTTATGCCTGTAAGAAACTTATATTTGACTCTGTAAAATAAGTGTAAAGAATTATATGTGCATTTCTTGATTTTGTGATTAAATATTAAAAAGGTTGAGCAAGTTGCTGAAAATTCATTGCTGTTGCATCTGTTTAGTTTCCTGATTTAAAACAACTGCTTTCTTCAGAAAGGCTGTTATTTAGTTACTGAAATGGGAGTATCGCCAAAACGAAGAAAACAAGCATTTATTCTCTTGACCTTCTCTAATCCTAAAGTATTTGACGTTTTAAAAAATATTATATGGAAAACATGGTTACTTCTAGGTACAATACAATACATTCTGGAAGTTACTAGTAAACGGCGAGCTGCTAGTTGTCTTTGAGGACTGGAAAGCGGTGGCCCTCGAGTGCCTTATCCAGCGCTCCAGGGCACTTGGGACGTCTCCCCGGCTTGGGCTGAGGCGTCCCGGATTCAGAGACGCCGCCTTTTCACTGTTTGGAGCAGACCACTGTGGGTTCGCAGCGGCGATGGTCTTGAGTTTACTTTTCTCAGGCAAACATGCACCCGGCAATCCCCACCACCACCCCGCCCCGAAACACGCACACCCCTCGGGTTGAGCCGTAGTGACTAGGACGCCCGAGTCCTGGCCATTTAGGGCCCCACAAGAAGCCCGAAAAGCAACTATGTAGCCTGATGGGATGGAAGGATACGAAGGGGGAGGGATGGGTGAATTTGGTCCTCGAGACCCGAAAGGCGCCCGGGGATGTCTGCTCGTTGTGGGGTTGGTGGGGGGGGGGGGTGTCTCCGTGAAGCTTTGGGCATCAGTGACACTATCCCCTTTTGAAAGGTTCTGGAGGTGGTGGACCGGAGACCTCGAAGGGGAGGGGATGTCGAAGAATCGCAACCCGGGCCATCCTTTGTAGGATCGAAGACCGCAATTTCCCTGAAATAAAAGCAGAGCAAAGGGGAGAACGCCTATCCCTTTTAACCTTGAAGTGCCGTGGGAACCTTGGGAACCGGCACTGGAAGTTAGAGAGAGCCCCGTTAGCTCCCTGCGCTAGGTCAGTCCACTCGCCGAGCTCCTGCTTGGAGTCGGGAAGTTCTTGGCGCGAAACCGCAGGCCCCGCCCGAGGATCCGCGTCCGGCACGGCACGGCTGAGCGGTAGCGCAGCAGCTGCTGCCACTCCCCACACCAGCCCCCTGGAGAGCGCGCCGCTGCCCACCGCCTCCAATCATTACCCTGCGTGGAGCGCCTTAAATATGCAGAGGCGCGTCACGTCGTGTGGATCGGGATCAATCCGCAGGGAGCAATGCAGTATCTATATAAATGTTGCCTGGGTAGGCCGAGAAGGGTTAAAAGGCTGGAGAAGAGAGAGGTGGGCGGGGGTCTACACAACCCTGGTGAGCGCAGCCCTGGTTGGCAAACTGGTGAGTTGCTCCTCTCTTCGCCCTCCCTCGCTTCTTCTATCGAAGGAGTGCTGACCCAGGGAGGTGGGAGGTGCTCGGCGCGAGTGGTCCTGAGGCAGCCCGCACCCTCGCAAGGAGGTGGCATTCTGGCCCGGGAGCCATCGGACTCAGGAAAAAATCCTGAGCTCGCCGGTCTCTGTGAAGGCACGTTCCCTAAGGGCGCGTGGTCACTGCGATCCTCCGCTGTCCCTCTGCTTGTAGAGCGAAGCCCCTGGTAAATCTCAGTTCTGGTCCCCAAGCCCCCGGGCCCTTTCCGGACAGAACAGGTGAGCACTGCGCGCCGCAGCTCCGGCGCTTCCTGCGCTTGGAGTGGCCCGGCCCCCGCAGGCTCGCCATGTTACCCTGGGGGCTGAGCTGCCTGTCCGTGCTGGGGGCGGTGGGCACCGCGCTCCTGGGCGCGGGCCTGCTACTCAGCCTGGCGCAGCACCTCTGGACGCTCCGCTGGACGCTGAGTCGGGACCGAGCCTCTGCCCTGCCCCTGCCCAAAGGCTCCATGGGCTGGCCCTTCTTCGGGGAAACGCTGCACTGGTTAGTTCAGGTGAGCAGTCCGTCGTTTCCGCACCTTCTTCTTCTCTGTCCCCCCACTGCCTTTCAAGGTTCCCAGGGCTCGTATCCATTCTCTTCCTGTCGCCCAGGGCTCCAGGGAGCATATACAGCCCTCCCCTCTACCCAGCTTCTCCCTCGAAGGGACCGTGTGTCACTGGCGTTCTGTCCAGCACAACCTAAGACCCGACGCCACGCAGGGATGAACAGAGGGGTTCTAGAGCCCTATGTCCTGCCACCATTGAATCGGGAATCAGGGGCGCGTCTCAGCCCCGAGCTCTGGCACTCAGGTCCCCATTCTTAGCCTCTGTTTCCTCATCTCACCAATGGGAACGGGAGCATGTACATCCCCGTAGGGTAGTCAGTCGCGAGGCCCTTTTGAGACCGTTTTGTAAAGAATAAGATGCCAGCCTGGAACAGGAGGTTTTTTATCAAGAGGCAGTTGGGATGTCCGGGCTAGTTTCGCAGCCGAGGCCCAGCGGCCTCATCCCTCTTCGCTTCTGGCTCCCAGGGCTCGCGCTTCCACAGCTCCCGCAGGGAGCGCTACGGGACGGTGTTCAAGACGCACCTGCTGGGCAGGCCAGTGATCCGCGTGAGCGGCGCGGAGAACGTGCGCACAGTCCTGCTGGGCGAGCACCGCCTTGTGCGTAGCCAGTGGCCGCAGAGTGCGCACATCCTTCTGGGCTCGCACACACTGCTCGGCGCGGTTGGAGAGTCGCACCGCCAGCGGCGCAAGGTGAGCCCAAAACAGAAGCGGCCGTCGGGAGGTCGGACCCGCGGCTTCTGAGCGGCTGCCGTGGGCCAGGCCGGGGCGAGGTGTTAGGGATACACTGTGAACCTGACCAGGACTCCTGACAAGTGAGTGGCATTGGGTTGGTAGTCCCTTACCTTCTCCGGGTTCGACTTATAAGGCCAGGACTGGGACTTAAAGATCCTTTCATCTTCGATCTTCTGCGACTCTGATGCCAGAACCGATGGAAATTCAAACTCAGTGTTAGGGACGACTTCCTGGAGTAGGCGGCCCCCGGAGCCTGGATGGAGAGGAGGCACTGTGTACATCAGACAAGAACTAGAGGGAATGGCGAGAGCAAAACCCAACACATTTGTGTCTGGGTCGCTTAGAAGAGGAAAAAGGGGCCGAAATTGGCCTCTTGGCTCCGCTGGAGTCGTGGAGCAGAGGAAACCGGACGGCTGCCAGGTCTGACCCTGTGTGTTCCCCTCAGATCCTGGCTCGAGCGTTCAGCCGTGCGGCACTGGAGCGCTACGTGCCTCGCCTGCAGGGGGCGCTGCGGCGGGAGGTGCGCTCCTGGTGCGCGGCTCACGGGCCGGTCGCTGTCTATGAGGCCGCGAAAGCGCTCACCTTCCGCATGGCCGCGCGCATCCTGCTGGGGCTACGGCTAGACGAGGCGCAGTGCTCTGAGCTGGCCCGGATCTTCGAGCAGTTCGTGGAGAACCTCTTCTCCCTGCCCCTCGATGTGCCTTTCAGCGGCCTGCGCAAGGTACTGCCGCCCCGCCCGCCCCAGACCTTCCCTTTGAGGCTCCCTTGGTGCGCCATAGGCATCACCTCTGCTGGGTCACGGAGGCTCTGCCCAGTGTGGGGAGGCGGCATGGTGGCGGTGGGCTTTGGGGCTGGTCTCTGTCCTGACTCGCTGTGTGAGCTGAGGCGGGCCACACACCCTCTCTGGACCACGCCTGGCGGGACGAGCTCCAGCCCCAGCAGCCGCGGGTTTCCCGACGTTGGGTCTCGGTGGCAGGAGACCAGCCAGTCGCCCCGGCCCCTCCCCAGAGCGGCGCCTCCAGGCTCGGCCTGCAGCGCCTCTTTGGAAGCCCCGTGGCTGGGCAACGGATGGGAGCGCAAGGGCCGCAGACACGCCCCCGGCCCAGGCCGGCGCCAGCCGGGGTTGGAGAGGGGTTGGTGTCGGCTCACCGCCCGCGGCCCCAGGCCCGCTAGTTTCCGGATTAGAGAACCATGGCCTCTTCAAACTTCAGAGCAATGGGCCGGACTTAGAGAGCAACTGATCTGGGGCTTCTTACTGTGCCAATGTCCTGGTTTTCATTCACCCAATTAAAAATAATAGTTATGTGTAAAGGGACCTGATATATGGACCGATTGCCTAGGGCACATTTTTCTGATTTAATCCTCTCGGTTGTAAAATATTATTCTCATTTAATTGATGAAGAAACTGAAGCTCCAAGAGGTTAAATGACTTGCCCAAGATCACACAGCTAGTAGGGGCAGAGGCAAGATTTGACACCTCCCGGGCTCCCCCGACAAGAAGCCGATGTGCTCAAAATTCTTCCCCTGGCAGATGCTTTCTCACTGTGCTTGCTCCCTGAACTCTGGGGGACCACCTCAGCCCTCTTGCCTACGCCTTTACAAAGGCTAATTAATGTTTAGAACTTCCAGTGTTGTCCCTTAAGCCAGAGCTTTCCTGAGCACATCAAAGTGTCCCTTCCTCTCTGCACTGGTGCCCGCTGCCCCTGCATGCAGGGGAAGGGCAGGGGCTAACTCCCAGGCTGAGTCCTCTGCCAAGCACAGACACTTGAAGCTGCGTGACCCTGGACAATTGCTTGACCTCTCTGAGCCTCAGCATCCTCCCCTTAGGAGGACAGTAAACTGTTTACCTTGCTCCAAAGAGGGGCTTGTGATCATCAAGAGAGAATGGTGTATGAGGAAAGGACAAATTCCTGAGCCTTTATTGAGTCCCTTCTACAGCGTGGAGCTAAGCTGGGAATCTGTCAACGCTGGCTTTCAGCAGAGCCAGATCAGCACTGGGAAGATGTGTGTGTGGGGGTTAGGTGTCCAGGGCTAGCCCCCTCTGCCTTCCTACCCCAACTCCCTTCGCTCCCCACACATCAGGGCATTCGGGCCCGGGACCAGCTGCATCGGCACCTGGAGGAGGCCATTGCGCAGAAGCTTCTTGAGGACAAGTCTGCTGTGGAGCCAGGCGATGCCCTCGATGGGATCATCCACAGCACTAGGGAACTGGGCCATGAGCTGTCAGTGCAGGAACTGAAGGTATGTGGCGGGATTCCTCCTCCCCTCTTTTGCATGTATAGCAGGTCTCTACACACAGGCTGAATCCCTGGAACAATGGAGCAACATCCTGTTTGGCCCCACTTGGAGCCACAGACACTCCTCGGGGTGAGGGAAAGAGGAGACCTGGGTCCAGTCCTGGCTCAGCTGCACCACCTACCTTGTGGCTTTGGGCCAAGCGAAGGCATGAATCCTAGGTCCTCCCTTACGGCTTCCAGCAGCAAACAGCTCTCCTTTTCCCCACGTCCCTGTCACTTCATGCTTTCTCCTCTGCTGCCTGCCTGCCTATGACACTGTCGTCACCCCTTCTCTCTACAAACCCTAACGGTTCAGGGTCAAATTCCACAGTTCCTTGAAATGTCCCCTTTCATCCCCAAATCTACGCACCCATGAGCCAGCTTGGCACCTGGTACCTCGGGTACTGGTCTGTTTCGCCACTGAGAATCGACTGGAGAATTAGAAACTGCCGCCCCTCTCCCCCATGTATGCATACAACACATGCAGTGGAAGTAAGGAGGGAAGCTTTGGAATGACCCCTGGGCCCACCTGCTTGAGAACCCAAAAAGAAATGTAGAGGTTGGGGGTGGCAGGCAGGGGAGTTAGAAATGGAAACACTTCATCCCTTCCCTAAGCAACTGCCATCCTCTCTCTGGCACTCAGTTTGCCACTGTCGAGCCACTGAGCCTGAGTGTCTTCTCTGAAAATGGGACTAACAATCTCTTTCCTGACTTCTGGGTGGTTGTGAAGTCTGGAAGAGTCAAGAGGTTCGAAGTAGATGAGCAGGGCGCTGGTGAGTCGTGGGGGAGCCGGCGGATAGGAATAGTTCTAGGCTGGGAAGGGGAGTGGTACAGAAAGCCTTGGCAGAGCTGGGGAGGGCAGGACAACACAGTCCAGGCTCTCAGGAGGGGACCCGCTAGCCAGAAATCTTCAGTTCTGGCTGGTCAGGAAGGACCCTGGAGCCCCAGGTTCTCTGTCCCAGCTCCCCATCTTCTCCAGAACAGGCAGTTAGCCTTAGATCAGCTCATTCATTCCACAAGCGGATTCTACCTATTCAGTGCCAGACTCTATACAATGAGCAAACATAGCCTCTGCTGGAGAGGAGGGGTCCACATTCACTGTGTGATCACATCCATCAGTGTGTAAACACACACCTGCTGCTGCCAGGAAGGAAGACACCATACCGGGAGTTGGGAGGGCACAGGCAGGCAGTGAAGGCTGGGGCCTGGATGATGAAGCCTCCAGACAGTGCAGACGGGGAAGCGGTGTAGTCACTCACTGGGACCTCCACTAAGCGGGAGGAGGACCACGGTGCTCACTTTGGTGCCAGGCTGCTGCTTCTGCTGCTGCAGGTGCCTTGGTCAATTCCACAACAGTCACGGTTAGGACGGCCAGCTGCGTTGTCGGTAACACTGCGTGGTTAAGAGCACTGGACTCCTGGCCGGACTACTGCCCTTGGTGACCGTAGGGACCTTGGGCACCTCTCAGAGCCTCAGTAAAACAGGCAGAAACTGTGCCACACACAATGCGGGTGAGAATCCAATGAATTAATTCACTTAAAGCACTAAGAACACTACACCAAAAAAGTTCTGGCATTATCTATGGAAACCTCCCAAGGCTATCTGTGGTTTCCCCAAGTGGCCGACTTGGGATTCAGTCCACTCGTGGACCCGCGCAGGTAGCCGAGTCTCTGAGCACTCTGCGCTCTGGTCTGTGCGCAGTGGCAAATGTGGGGCCCCCTGCACCACAGCCCGGGAACCGGCTAACGGAGCCAGCGCCCCTGGGCTGTCTTGCAGGAATCAGCTGTGGAGCTCCTCTTCGCCGCCTTCTTCACCACGGCCAGTGCCAGCACGTCCCTCGTCCTGCTACTCCTGCAGCACCCCGCAGCCATCGCCAAGATCCAGCAGGAGCTGGCGGCGCAGGGGCTGGGGCGCGCCTGCGGCTGCGCGCCGGCGGCCTCGGGGGGCGGCGCTGGGCCCCCGCCCGACTGCGGTTGCGAGCCCGACCTCAGCCTGGCGGCGCTGGGCCACCTGCGCTACGTAGGCTGCGTGGTCAAGGAGGTGCTGCGCCTCCTGCCGCCGGTGTCCGGGGGCTATCGGACAGCCCTGCGCACCTTCGAGCTCGACGTAAGTGCGCCGCCCGCCCGCCCCGCCTTGCAGCCGGCCGCTGGGAGGTGGGGTAGGGGTTAGGACCGCGCTGTCTCCTTTTCCTTTCTCCGGGCCTCCTGGAAAATGGGCTGAATCCTATCACGTTTCCTGGAAACCACGATTGAGGATGCAAAGCAAGGTTAGGAACCCCGGGCTATGTGCTAAATTGCTTCAATCGTGTCCGACTCTCCAGGCTCCTCTGTTCATGGAATTCTCCAGCCAAGAATAGTAGAATGGGTTGCATTTCCTCCTCCAGGGGATCTTCCCAACCCAGGGGTAGAACCCACGTCTCGCGTCTCCTGCTTTGGCAGGTGGGTTCTTTACCACTAGCGCCACCTGCAAAGATTTTGACTGCGGTCTGGGTAGTCAACTCAATTAGAGGCCAGTTTTAGAATAAAATCATCCTTTTCTCTGGCCAGCACTCCCCTTTCAGCCAGTGAGGCTGGGTAGGGCACAAAGAGCTGCCCACTCTGTCCTGTACCCCATTTCTCTGGCTCTCTCACAAGATAAAGGAACCAATCAATGCTACCTGTCCAGGGTTCTGGCTGAGGCCAGGTTCCAGGAAAGCGGGATTATTAAAATATGGGTAGTGATCAGGTTGGCGTGAGCAGGGCAAGAAAGTTAAGGTTTAGGCCCAGCTTTCTCTATGTATGACCTTGGGTAATTCCCTTCTCACTCTGGGCCTCAGTTTGCTCTCTGGAGGGAAGCTGCCTTGGTCCCTTCCAGCTTTAACTGGAAGGGGAGGGGAGGGGAACGCTAACACTGCTGAACTGAGGGTGCTGGCCACTGCACCCCCACCTCCACCCCCAGCCCCATCCTTGGGCAGCTCCAGGCAGAGTGGGCACCTTCTCCCCTCTGCCTTAAACAGCCAGTGTCCCCATTGAATGCCAGAGTTTGAGAGGAGGAGATGACTGGATGGCATCACGGACTCAAAGGACATGAATTTGAGCAAACTCCTGGAGATAGTGAAGGACGGGGAAGTCTAGCTTGCTGCAGTCCACAGGGTGGCAAAGAGTCAGACACGACTTAGCAACTGAACAAGAGAAAGAGATTCTGCCCTTGAGGCGCTGTTGTGGAGAGAAAGGGGGGCAGAGCCAGCAACTCCATCACCAACTGGTGTGAAGAAGAGAGTGACCTCTAGCTGAATGATACCAAAACATTTTGGGAACTGGCATTTGAACTGGAGCAGTGAAAGGTTAAGATGGGGACCACACATCACAAAGACGGCACGGTCCAGACAAAGGTAGGTGGATTAAGTGAGGTGTTTAGCAGTGTCTGGGATGCTGAATTTTGGAGTTCAGACATCATTGAGCAGGCCTGGGGTGCCAGAGTGAATAGGGGCAGGGGTCTTAGCCATCCTTCAGGTTCCAGATGGGAAAACGGAGGCCTAGAGAGGAGAGGGCACGCCTTGATGACGCCAAGATTTTCTATTTGCCTGTTGAGAGCAAGGCTCTCCTGAAGCCTGTTCAAGGGAGGAAGCCGGATAGTCGGGGCTGGAAGACCTCTCAAAAGTGGAATAGTTGAAATAGTTGAAAAAGAGGTGAGCTGAGGGAACATGAAAGCTGCCTTCATCATTTTAAGCTTCCTTCCAACAATTTAATCCCCGCATGCACCTTCTCAGAGTGTGGCTACTGGATCTGAAGGTTATGTACAGCTCATGGCTAGTGAGTACAGAGAGGCAGTTTTCAGTTGAGTGTAAAGAGCTGAAAAATTGAGATGACTGTAAAGGAGCTGTCGTTTGCATTGCTCTGACGCAGGCAGCTGGTACATGCAGGACTCGAATTTAGGTCTCCTAATGTGAGAAGAAAACCGACAAAATAGTGAACAATAGCAGAGCACACTCACTGACCACTAGTACATATGTCAGACCCGTTATTTGAATCCTAACAACAAAATGGGCATTTTTGTTCTCACTTAATCACTTAAGAAACTGAGACTCAGAGATGATGTAGCCAACGTCACACAGCTCACCAGAGAAGGAGCTGAAACAGACGGGAATGCAAAGCGGTCTCCTAGCTTCCGGTTAAGACGCTCGTCCCTGCGGGTTTGGAAGCCTGTTTGATGAACCGCGGGTGAAGGATCGGTTAGGGCTGGGTTTCCGGGTGTCTGGTGGTCAGGCGGGTCTCCTCACCTCCCCGCAGGGCTACCAGATCCCCAAGGGGTGGAACGTGATGTACAGCATCCGAGACACGCACGAGACGGCCGCAGTGTACCGCAGCCCGCCGGAGGGCTTCGACCCCGAGCGCTTCGGCACTGCGGGCGACGATGCGCGGGGCGCCGCCGGCCGCTTTCATTATATCCCGTTCGGCGGCGGTGCGCGCAGCTGTCTCGGCCAGGAGCTGGCGCAGACCGTGCTCCAGCTGCTCGCTGTGGAGCTGGTGCGCACGGCGCGCTGGGAACTGGCCACGCCTGCCTTCCCCGCCATGCAGACCGTGCCCATCGTGCACCCGGTGGACGGGCTGCGGCTCTTTTTCCACCCTCTTGCGTCTCCGGCGGCGCAGGATGGGCAACGCCTCTGACCTGCTGCGCTGTGGAACCTGGCTTAGCCAGCGGCTGCGGCGGTCTTGCGGCACCGCCCATCTGCCGTTCTCCAGTGCCGGGTTCGGCGCGCTCTCATTCATCAAAAGGTTCCTGAACGCAACTCTGTGTCCGACTCTGAGGGAGGAGACTCATGAGCCACCCCCACCGCACTTGGAGAAGCGTCCTGGCTGGTGGGACGGTGCCTCCAGTACTTCGCCCCCTTAGGGAGGATAGGTAGTGGCCCAAGACTCTTATGCCCTTCCCAGGATTTCAAAGCAGGGATGGTGGGAACACTTCTCCTAGGATTCAAGCTGGGGAGGAGGCATGGGTCGTGGGGAGGTGGGGTCGGTTGGGCCGTCGAATGAGGGAGGACCTGCAACTGTCTCGAGGAAGCGGAGACGCCAGGAGCGCATCTCTGTCCTGGCTTTGGGCCAAAGGAAGACACTGAGAAGGCGCCCAACGGAAGGCCCTCAGGCAGCTGGCCTCCGCTAGGTGCGCCCTGGCCACTCTGCCTGTCTCGGCAGAAACCCAGAATTGCGGGCGTTTTCAGGGCTCTAAACAGGATCAACAGAGCCGGATTCTACTGGCGATTTCTTAAAAGAAAAATTCCTAGTTCAAGAACGCATATAATCTCTCCATTTATAGAGGGGAGAATAGGTACACCGAGAGGATTCTAAGGCTGGATTATTTTCATGGGAGGTTGAGACATAATCAGAGAAGTTTGGGGTATTTGTACCCAAAACAGGAAGGCCGAGAAATCGTTTCCTGGCAGTAGTTGAGTGAGAAGGCTGCAGCTTAGCTGGGCAGCTGCTCCTTGGTGGGAAAGTGGGATGGAGGTGGCAGAGACTCAAGAAAGACCTCCCTCCCCGGAAGGGCCTGCCCTTCATATACCCGGAGAGGGGCTAGGAACTGGACAGCCTGGGGCCCAGGCTGCTGGAACCTCTCTCGAACATAGCCCCAGGGAACTGAGCTACCGATTATCTCCAAGATGACAGCTGACTGCAGGGACGCCCTGGTTCAACCTCCTTGATTACAAGGAGAGTGAGGCCGGAGCCTAGACCACTCAGCCAGTACTCTCCTCCACCCCATCCCTTACCCCCTACGCCAGTCTCTGGCCTGTGGCCACCATGTAGTTCTTGGGCTTTTATCCTTTCATAGTGATCCCTAGGTTGGCCTCAGGACGCTCTGGACCTTTCCAACACAAAAGTTCCCAAGAGTGCTTAAATCTAAACCAAGAGCCTCCTTTTTTCCTAACAACTGTAACCTGCTGCCCACCTTCGGACAGGCTGGGGGCAGTTAACCATGATGGGTGAGCCAGAGAAGTTGCCGCCAAGTCCTCAGCTGACCCCTTAGTGAACCAGAAGGAACCAGAAAGTACCCTCCTGACCTTAGGCATAAGGTGGATCCTGGGGCCAGAAGGGAAGGGGAGGCAGCAGGCTTAGGCAGGGCCCAGTAGTTCAGGAGCAGGAGTGCAGCGGGCCCTTCAGAGCTCAGCTGACACAGTCATAACCCCCATCTGCAACAATTCATCACCCACCGCAGGCCCCGGCGCCATGGGATCTGCAGGCAGGCGCCAGAGCCACAGAGCCGGCGAAAGTGGTAGATCTGAGGCCTGCCCTCAGGGCGCTCCTGACGCTGCAGAGACAACATCTCAGCCCGGAAGCGCCACTAGGGTGAGGGGGTGGGAAGACCAGGGCTTGGGGTTGATTCTGATTTGAGGAGAGATAGATGGGGCGGGGCTCTCAGAAGCCTGGACCTCGCAGGTTCCAAGATACCTGATTTACGCGCTGTGTGGTCTGTACTAAACTATAATAAACCTCTGAAAGGGCAGCTTCAGTTTTACTGTGACTTCCCAGTGATACATCGACTCATCATTTCAAGGAAAATCAGAGCGCTTGCTTCCCCTGATTCTCTGAGGAAGGGGCAGATGCGATTCTTACCCTCTTGGACTTGGTGTGCTCTCAAAGGAAAGAGACAGTAAATAAACTAACAAAGAGCAAGTCTAATTCTGATGATGGTAGAGCTATTTCGAGAGGATAAAACAGGCCTGTCATACAGAGTGCCTGGCGGCTCTGCTGGGCCTGCTGGGGGCTGCAAAGAGTGGCATTCGACTTTGGAAGGAACCAGCCAGGGGTGTCCGGGGATAGAAGAGCCCCAGCCAGAGTACACAGGTTTAGAACCGAAGGGGTGGGAATCTGCTCAAGACGAGGGAAGAAAGTGTTGAAGCGAGAAAAGTGGGGGAGGGGTGCTTCAGCTGACCGCAGTCAGGAGCTCACCTCCCTGCCCAGCGAAAAACTACTCCCCACCCCTGCCGACCCTTACCACCAGTCTGTTTTGTAAACATCTTAGAAACATTATTTTCTCCCTACCCACCAGCACCCAAGAAAGCCTGGCAAGGTTTCTAGATCAAAGTTCTTATTGGGTTGGTCAAGAGGATCCTTCCCCTCTTCAAGATGCACTTTAGTGCTCTTCACTATCCCATTTAATCCTTTCCCCCGGTCGCCCACGCAGGTCTGGATCGTAGATAGAGTAAAACATTTTCCCCCTTTGTAGCGATTTCCAGCGGGCAAGCCCCGCTCATCTTGTGACCCGGCGCGCGCTGAACTTGGCGAGATGGCCCTGCAGAGTTCACTCAGATGTCACGGTCCGGCCCGCAGGGGTCACAGGCGGGTCAGGCCGGAGGACTGGGACTGGGCCCCAGGTCACGCCCCCGCTGGCCTGCTTTGCTCACCGGCCGGAGGCACCGTCCAGAAAGGGGCGGGCCTGGGGTTTCTGAGAATTACCTCCAGCGCGTCTCGCCCGGTTCCAGCCGGTGCCCCGAAGTGGTCTGTCACTGTTTACAGTTGTCAGTTCATTTGAAGAAACGATTGTGGGCGAGACCCTTCCCCGGAACACCTCTGAAACACCAATGCAGGGTTATGGTGAACCGCCGATTCTCCGAAAGACATCCTGGGGCTAGCCAGGCGTGGAACGTTTCCGCGAGCTTGAGGTCCCGGCGACTCCGCAGACGTTGCCGGACCCGCCGGGTTGGGGGACCACGCGGGAAGGTCGCGTATTTAACTTAACAGCTCTCAGGATCAAAGTGTTTTCCATCTCCAAGGGACGCTTTCCAAGGCGAGGCTCGCTCCTGTGAGAGCCGCTCTTCGGCTTTAAACAAACTTATACATTGTTGTTTCGTTTTCGGCGCGGCTGGTGGGTTCAGCGCTGAAACCGAGGGAGCGAGTGGCCCTGACTGGTCCGAGGCAGTTCGGACCCTGTCTCACTGGCTCGACAGGGTTGGAACCGGGGAGCGCACGTGCGCTTCTCGCAGTGTCCGAGCTCCAGGCTGTGGCTGCAGGAGCGGCCAATCGTATAGGTGGGCAATGGCCAGAAGATCCACTTCCCAGTCAGGATTCTCTCAACACTCTTTAATAGAGGCCGGTAGAGGCCTGGGTTTAGGACCCAGCACCCACTCTCCTCTGGGTGGGTTTCTGCCCGATGGGAGCTGGAGAGCCCAGGTCACCCTGGCAAGGTAGCCTAGCCTGGGGTAGGGAAGAGTATGTGCAACCTTAGCCTAGCCTAAGGTAGCCCAGCCTGGGGCTGGGAAGAGTATACGCAACCATAAACCCCTTTTGGAAACTCACAGCTACCTGGAGGTGTAGACTGGTCAGGAAAGGTCACCTCCACATCAAGTAGGAGGAAATGGGCTCAAGGATGTGCGGTGACTTGCCCAAGATCATTCAAGTAGAGATGGATCCGGGACTCAGGGCCCCAAGTCTGGGCTTTCCATCCATCCTCCTGCATCTCAGTGTCTTTATCCTGCGGGGTTTAAGGACCCTCTTCCCTTCTGCCTAGCTGGAGCTGCTAACCCCAGGGCCCTCGGAATCCGGCTTTGGCCGGATTGCAGAACGCTGTTTGCCGCCGAGCCGCAGATGAATTGCCCCTGCGGTCCCCGGCTAGGGAGTCAGAGTCAGAGCTCAGACTTGAGCCGGGTTGCACCTGGAGTCCTGAGGATCTGGAGGCTCTCTTGAACCTTTAAGTAGGACCTTCCAAGACTTCATGATGTGAGCCTCGAGGGGTTTGGGGAGCTGGGAATTAGTGGTCAGCCGGTCGTGAATCCCCGCAACTCTCACTTGGGTCCTGGCTCTGAGCTCTTCTGTGGGGTCTCTGGAAGAGTCAGGAGGCCTGCGTTTTGCTCCGCGTTCTGGACCTCAGTTTCCTCACCTGCGGGACAAGGCAGCTGAAGATCCCTGAACGCACTCCCCTTTACTTCCTCTGCAGGTGGAAGGGAGCCCTGTAAAACAGCGGGTGCAGGCAGCTCTGGGCTGGGACCTCCGACGGGAGGGATTCCGAAGAGACCGCCAGGGAGCCCGGGGCGTGGAATTTCCGCTCGCCGGAGCCCCTGCCGCCGTCCGGGAGCCCCGCACACTTTGTATGGGGGCAGCAGGCTGCTCCTAGCCCCGCGCCCCAGGAGGCGCGCTCCGAGAGAAGCCGCCGCGGCGCCGCCTCTGCCTCGGCGCGGAACAAACGGTTAAAGATCTGGGCAGCGCCTCGCGGGGGGAGGAGCCAGGGGCCCAATCCGCAATTAAAGATGAACTTTGGGTGAACTAATTTGTCTAAGGTAACGTGGGCAGCAACCTGGGCCGCCTATAAAGCGGGCGCGCGGCGGGATTCAGAGCGCTGAGGGTGGCGGCAGGTGGCGCGGAAGGTCGCGGCGCGCCATGGGGCTCCCGGCACTGCTGGCCAGTGCGCTCTGCACCTTCGTGCTGCCACTGCTGCTGTTCCTGGCCGCGATCAAGCTCTGGGACTTGTACTGCGTGAGCAGCCGGGACCGCAGCTGTGCCCTCCCGTTGCCTCCCGGAACGATGGGCTTCCCCTTCTTTGGGGAAACACTGCAGATGGTGCTACAGGTAAAGGAGCTTGGGGCGGGATCGGACGATTCTCCCGAGCCCGACTCGGCACCAGACTTCCACTGAAGCGCCCCCCGGGAGGGAGGTGACTGGGGCTAGGATCAGGACTGGCGGGAGGCTCGGCGCTCCCCGGCGCCCCCTCACGCCCGCCTCTCTCCTCCGCTTTCCTCTCGCAGCGGAGGAAGTTCCTGCAGATGAAGCGCAGGAAATACGGCTTCATCTACAAGACGCATCTGTTCGGACGGCCCACGGTGCGGGTGATGGGAGCGGACAACGTGCGGCGCATTTTGCTCGGAGAGCACCGGCTGGTGTCGGTCCACTGGCCCGCGTCAGTGCGCACTATCCTGGGTTCTGGGTGCCTCTCTAACCTGCACGATTCCTCGCACAAGCAGCGCAAGAAGGTGAGGGAAGGGTGGCGGCTCCTGGACAGGAAGTGGGACCCGATTCGAGTAAGGGGTTCGGGCAGACAGGTGCTGGGCGAGCGCCAGCTGCATAAGGCATCGGCTGGGACCCTCTCAAACTCAGTGTAGCTTTCCCAGCCAGGAAGTGCCTTGGGTCTGGTGGGGTTGTAGATGTCTAGAAGGAGACCCTGGAAGGCAAGAGGGGCGGGTGGGGCCGGGCTTTAATACTCTTCCCTCCTCGGAGTTCAGGTGATCATGCAGGCCTTCAGCCGTGAGGCGCTTCAGTGCTACGTGCCAGTGATCACCGAAGAAGTGGGCAGCTACTTGGAGCAATGGCTGAGCTGTGGCGAGCGCGGCCTCCTGGTCTACCCCCAGGTGAAGCGCCTCATGTTCCGCATTGCCATGCGCATCCTGCTGGGCTGCGAGTCCCGGGTGGCGAGCGGCGGGGAAGACGAGCAGCAGCTGGTAGAGGCCTTCGAGGAAATGACCCGCAATCTCTTCTCGTTGCCCATAGACGTGCCCTTCAGCGGACTGTACCGGGTAAGGGCGCCTTGTGGGGTTCGGAGCTAGGGCTCCGGGGGCGCGGGATCCGGAAGTCTGCTCACCGCGGTGCGCTCTCTGCGCTCAGGGCCTGAAGGCGCGCGACCTCATCCACGCGCGCATCGAGGAGAACATTCGCGCCAAGATCCGCAGGCTGCGGGCGGCGGAGGCGGGCGGGGGCTGCAAAGATGCCCTTCAGTTGTTGATTGAGCACTCCTGGGAGAGAGGAGAGAGGCTGGACATGCAGGTAAGCAGCAGCTTCAGGAGCCGCACGGCGGAGTTTGATCGCCTGGCTTCCCAAAAGCAGTTCCTAGGGTCTCCAAAGTGCCCGCAGAGGGGCCCAGGTTCCCAGAATGAGAAGCCCTCCCAGACCCCAGGGACTGGACCCAGAGGTTGAGATACCGGGTCTACAGAGCTCTGGGGAGAGGTTTCGTCGCCCATCCCTTTCAGGTTTTAAAGGGAAAGGTGGAATTCCCAAGATGTGAGTAATGTTGGGTGACTGTAATACAACTAACGCTTTAAGAGTTCCAAAGAGAGCGGGAACTTACTGGCCTTCCTGGCTCTAGCTGAACTAAAGGGTCTTAGCATTTTGTTTCAATGGATTTTCTGTCAGTCGACTTTCAGCCCTTCTCATCTTCCCTCCTGAATCCTCAGTTCTATTCTGAGTAGTTGCTCTGTAAAATTGCATGCAGACTTGTCAAAACGTTGGTCTTAATCCACTTGTAGGCATTAAAGCAATCTTCAACAGAGCTTCTCTTTGGAGGGCATGAAACCACGGCCAGCGCAGCTACATCTCTGATCACTTATTTGGGGCTCTACCCACATGTTCTCCAGAAAGTTCGAGAGGAGCTGAAGAATAAGGTAGGGGCACTGGCAGTGGCGTGGGGTGTTGGCATGAGTTGAGGCAGGGTGGAGGTGGGGGTGGGGTGGGGGGAGTGGGGGTGGGGTGGGGGGAGTGGGGGTGGGGTGGGGGGCGGTGGCTATTAGCTTAAAAACCTCAGCAGCTCTCTAGCCAAGTTCCCAATAGTTAAGTGTGCTGCTTTTCTTGAGTATCTGGGAAGTACAGGGCCAAGGGTGGGTGGGTTGGATGGTGGGAAAGATAATTAACTGTGTGAATAAGAAGGAAGGAATCTTGAGCTGTGATCCCTCTCTGGCAGGGTTCAACCTTGTGTTTCTTCTCCACTTTTGGTGGATCCTTGGAGATTTTCAGACTTTCTTGGGTCTGTGTGTTCAAGGGCATGAATGGGGAACCCCTAGGGGGTTGCGGTGGCAGCCAGCAGCCTTGGTGGGGACTGGGGGAGGGGGAGAAACTCGGTGGGTCTAACTGGTGAGCTGCATTATCTTGGAATTGTAAATAATGGTTTGGGCCCAGGGGTGGAGGCAAATGGTCACTAGCTGCTCCTTGTTTCCCCCCACACTCTGGGATCATGAGGCTCTTTGGGTCCAGCCGCCACTTAAGCCCTGTTTACGTCTGCTGGGCTGATTTTATTGGAGCGCAGAATAACCGTTCACTCTGTGTGACTGTTTTGATAGGGTTTACTTTGCAAAGGCAATCAAGACAACAAGTTGGATGTGGAAATTTTGGAACAGCTTAAGTACATTGGGTGTGTTATTAAAGAGACCCTTCGACTGAACCCCCCAGTTCCAGGAGGGTTTCGGGTTGCCCTCAAGACTTTTGAATTAAATGTAAGTTAAAAGTTCTCTCTCACCCGCCCCTACCTTTTGTGTAGTAGTTTTAAATCTCCATTCGTTTCCTGTGCTTTGACTTACATTTCTTTTGATAACATTGCTCTGCCCCTGAATGTCTGTTTTTTTCTCTCTCCACCTCTCTTTCCTCCTTTTCTTTCAACTCATAACTCCGCCAAGGATATAAGTGTTAGGTTTTTTTTCCTGTTGACAGTTGAGTTTCAGTTTGTTAGCTCTTTGCACATCATAATCTTTTGCAGGGATACCAGATTCCCAAAGGCTGGAATGTAATCTACAGTATCTGCGATACTCATGATGTGGCTGATATCTTCACCAACAAGGAGGAATTTAATCCTGACCGCTTTCTGCTGCCTCACCCAGAGGATGCATCCAGGTTCAGCTTCATTCCATTTGGAGGAGGCCTTAGGAGCTGTGTAGGGAAAGAGTTTGCAAAAATTCTTCTCAAAATATTTACAGTGGAGCTGGCCAGGCATTGTGACTGGCAGCTTCTAAATGGACCTCCTACAATGAAAACGAGTCCCACTGTGTATCCTGTGGACGATCTCCCGGCCAGGTTCACCCGTTTCCAGGGGGAAATCTGATGGGCCGGAAAGCCTAGACCTCAGACTTATTTGAAGTGTACATAGGCATTTTTACCTAGTGTCGTGTTGATTTGATTATATTTAATTTCTAAATGTATATTATAATATTTATGTGTCTCTTCTACAGTACCGCAGTCTTTAAATATTAAAATAATGAATTTGGATAGTTTCCAAATAAAATAAAATCTGAAGGTGCTTGTCTTGCATTTAATATTCCTGTGGGAAAAAACTCACCGGTTTTATATTCATATATTTAACTAGATTCCTGATGTCTACAGGCATGACTTTGTCATCTGTGCCTGTCTATTTTCTGGGAAGAAGAAACCTTACCTGTTTTTTTCTCCTAATAGTTATTAGAAAATATATATTATATGTGTGTGTGTTAGTCCAAAGGTAATTTAGTACATTTTTCCATGATAGCTTTTCCAAATAGAGAATATAAACTATCAGAGTTAATTTAAAAAATGAGAAGGGGTTTGCTTTACTTTAGAGAAAGTTGAATTTGAAAAGAGAACACTTTGAATTGATCCTCTTCTAATATAACACTTTCATAATTAGTACATTTAATACACATAAATCTATGGTATTGCATAGTGCTAGAACTGTTCTCTGAAATTAAATTTGTCTTTCAGGTAAGACAAAGTTATTGACTAAGACCCCAAATCACTAGCCTGCTTCCTTTACTCTGAAGTTGCACATGAAAACAGTATTGGAAAAGGCCAATCTTTGGTTTAGATAAGCAAATCCAGGTTTTCTTTATTGAAAATAAGGCAGGAAGAGTAGATTTAGCAAACTGACAGATAAAGTTTTTATCTATGCCAGGCAATAGGGTGTGAGCCTGACATGACTGATAAAATGGCCCAGTCATGACCCTGTGAACCTTGGCTAACCTCCGCGAAAGCGCAATTTTGTCACATTTCTGACCCTGGCATAGCCATGTTCTGAACTGAAGGCCAGACTCTCAATCCAGAAAGGTTAGCCCGGTGACTTGCTTATGCAAGCACATTTTCAGTTTTGAAATGGCACAATCTGCTTACTGAACCTCTGATGGCTTGTAGGTTTTGGACTTTAAAATTTTCATTACAATTTTAGAATCTGGCAACACTGCAGAAAAACTGGGTGGTCTAAATAGGTGTTTGAAAAGAATTCTGACTACAATGAGAGTTACATGTTCTACCTGACTTTAGTTTTTTAGGTGAAACTTGGATTGTAACTTCAGTTGGAATCCTCTGATATTTTAAGGGGTATTTACAGAATAATTTATAATAACCTTATAATGCCTTTTTTTAAATGAGAAAATACAGTTGTTGTTTTTTTTTCCAGTCAAAGCTTTAGTGTCCCTTGGTGTGCAAAGCTGACCCTTCCCCCCGTAACATTCACCCTGGATCATTCCAGTTAGGAACACACTAGCCTGAGGACATTATTTCAGATAATTTATCCGAGGTCATCTTTTAAGAGTTTCAATACTTCTCTTTTTGCCAGAGGACAGTCAGTGTTTCAAAGCACTGTCTTAGGTGACTCCGTGACCATGTGTCTCTATGAGCATAGTGCAGAAGGAAATTTGAGCCATTTTATCATGTAATTTAATTTTTAAAATCTGCCTTTATTTTTTATCGTGAGAGCTTGGAGGAAAGTGCTTCTGGCTTGCATTTCCCAGAGCAGTTAGCCTAATTATACTCATCGATTACAGAATAGTACAGAAATTTATCTCAAAAATACGTTAAAAACACAGTCTTTGATAATGTGCTTAGTACTGAGTAAAGGCAGTTTGCATGTGTGTGAGGTGAGGCAGGATCAACGTTTGTGGGCTGCCGTGTGGCTTTAGATGGGCCAGGTCACATGGTCTGGGCAGGTGCGTTTTACAGCCCAGGCTCCTATGGATCAGCGTCCATATGTCACCTGGTGGAGAAGCATTTCAGGAGAAGGAGGTCAGTGTGTTGTAGACTTGGCCGAAGTTGGGGGAGATGGGGAGACCACTGTAAGAAAAGACTCTTTGGGCTCCCAGGGGCCTGGCACAGTGCTGTGCCCTCCTGGGCCTTGGGTGGACCTGCCAGCTGGCCGTCTGTTTCCCTTTCCTCATGTACCTCCTGCCCTGGCAGCCCCCCATTCTCTCTTCAGTCAGGGGTATGGTATCACCAAGGACAGATTACTGTCAAGACTGGCATGTGAAGACTTCCAGCTTAGTCAGCAGCACATGCATCGGGATTGTAGCCGTCACCAGAGTAGCCCCAGGAGGCCCAGAGGGGGACTGTAACTTGCCCAGGGCCACCCAGGAAGTGGCAGAACCAGGAGGGACCTCCTGCTGCCTTTTCCTTCTTTCTTTTTCTCCCAACATCTAATAACACCTGCCTGATTTCTCTTTCTCTTACCGATGGCTAGGTTCAGGAGTGTCCACCTCCTGACTTCCCTTTGTGTCCCGCCCCCCTCCACCACTCTCTGTCCTGTGACAGTCCAGATCAGGAGGCTGCAGGCAACTGGGGAAATGGGAGCAGAGACAGGAAGTGGCTGCTCCTCCCAGAACCCACATCTTCTTGGAGGTTTCCGGGTGCTTTTTGCATCCTGCCACCCCCCAGAGGTCCACAAGGGGGCGGGCTTCTCCCTGCTATGCCAAGCTCAGCACCCAGTGGCTCCCCCACCAGTGTCCATGAAATCCAGTGTCCACAGACTCTGGCCCAGGGCCTCCTTTTACCCCAGACAGCAAGAGGCCACAATCACCCATGGCTTAGCCTCAGTCTCAGGCCTGGTCATGGCTGTTAGGCCCCTCTGGGAGGGTCACCCTGGCTGGGTTGATCTTTGATCTATACCATCTTTTGGTTTCAGAAGCAGCCACCATCCGCTGTGAATCTAAGGTCAGCTGGCTCTGGTTTCAAGCCTTGTCCATGTACTGCCTATGTTGCTTTCGCCATCCCTGAAAAAATGGCTGTTGGTTTTCTGGGAGTGGGGCCTATGCTTTTCAACGTAGTATTCAGATGACCCTCACCAAGCCTAGAAGCCACCCCACAAAAGCACTGTGTGAGGAACCAGGAATGTTTATAGAGAGGTTGTGGGGGCCCCACCTTCCTTCCAACAGTGAAAGGACTGCTGTTCAGGTTCAGACTTGCTCTGAAGGACAGAGGAGGGTAAGCGAGAAGAAAGGAAATGTTAGTACCATGTAAGGAAAACGTGAGACAACTAGAGCCCAAGACGGGATTCTGTATCAATTCAATTGCTCAGATTCTTATTTTACTTTGAAATGCAGATGAACTCCAATCTAGGGAGATGGGACATCCTGACAGCGTCTTTCAGAGGCATTCAGCAGTCCTTGGTGATCATTCCACTGAAGCTCCGAGTCAAATGAGGTGGGAACTGGGGAGTCTGACATGTGTCCTCAGAGAGATGCTGAACCCCTATGCTGATGCTGGAAAACCTCTCTCCTGCCCTGTGACCTGGTGCTCGCGGCTCCCGAGTCCTGCGTCTGCTCTCGCACCCCCAGACCTCTCACAGCTGTGCCATGCTGACCATCCACTTGACCTGGCTTCTGGGGTAATGCTCTGAGATGTTCCCCAGTGCTCTCAGGTCTCCACGATGCTGCACGCTGTCACTGGACTCTGCCCAACTGTCCTCTCTCTCCATCTCCTGAAAAGTTACTCACAGGTAGGCACTGTGTGTCATCACTGGAATCTTATAAATTCAGCCCATTCTTGCGTATCTCCCTGCCCTCCTCTGGAACACACTCACGCATAAGAGGTGTTCTTTGGGAGAGAATGTTTCCTGGGGCCAATCGACGCCATTCACCTTATGTCTCTCCAGCTTCATGGTGCCATGTTTTCCTTTGAAAAGTGAAACTTTCATCTTTGGAAAATCTCAGCAGCCGCAAGCTTACACGGCTGTGGTTTAACAGCATGTCACATTCCTGAAACTGATGCTTCATGGGTTTTTGGCCAAACAAGCTTTCCTTCTTTTGAAGTAGAGTCAACTTGAGTTAGAACCCTGGGATAGGGTGGAAATTTATCCCTGGATTACGTGGTGGGTTTTCTGGATGAGGGTTATCATGTTGCAATATTCATAACTGTGCACCACAGCCCAGAAGCCAATCCATACCTTATAGTTTCTCACCACTGCCAACCCCCTCCCTAGACTATCCAGGGGCCAGAAATCTACTCACTCATTTCCGACCATAGAAATCTACTCACTCATATCTGACCACAGATGCTTCAAGAATTTTATCTGAGCAGCTCACAGACTCATTTAACTCAAATGCTTTGTGAAAAGAGGACAAGGTGCTTTGCTTACAACAGATATTTGACAAAACCATGTTGATTCATTATGTACAGTCGTACTGTCCAACATAACAGTGATTTATTTAATGACAGAGTAGGGGATCTTGTATTTTGAAATGGAAAGTTCATTTGTCAATTAGTCACAGGTGTTTAGGGCTGGAAGGGAGATTATGGATAGATCATCCAGGTCCCGCAGTTTGCAGCTGAGAAATCTGAGGCTCACAGAAACGTAAGGTCACAACAGAGAATTAGGACTGGCTGTTCAGTGTCTGTTAGTCTATCCGGTGTCTGGTACATTGTAGCATAGTCCTCAATTGAAAACCACTATTGTATTTATATAAGTGTATATGTGTATACACCCACACACACTCACACAGGTGTCAGGAATCAAGGGCAGGTGAGCACATTATTTGAGACTAAATTGCTTACAGTTTCTTCCTTCTTCTGTGACTCAGATCATGCTGGGTACAGACTGCTGGCATTTCTTATGGGGCTGGGGGCTGGCGCTGCATATTAGTAGAGCTGGACACTCAGCATTTTAAGTGCCTTCTGAACAGCTGAAAATGGATTCTGTTATGGGTTAAATTGCATCTCTCTTCCCTGAAGGGGAAAAAAAAAAGGTTACATGTCTAACCCTCAGTACATAGGAATGTGACTTTATTTGGAAATAGGGTCCTTACAGAAGTAATCAAGTTAAAATGAGATCTTTGGTGTGGCCCTCATCCAATCTGACTGGAGCCCTTATAAGAAGGGGAAATTGGGACACAGGGAGACACACACAGAAGGAAGATGAGGTGAAGCCATGCGTGGGAATGCCGTGTAGAGACGGAGGACTGAAGTGATGAATCTGCAACCTAAGGAATGCCAAAGATTCCCAACAAACCTCCAGAAGCTACGGGAAGTCTAGGTAAGATTCACCTGCAGCTCAGCGGCAGCCCACTTCAGACTTCTAGACAAGAAGTGCCTCAATTTAAAAAAATATTTGTCTGCGCCGGGTCTTAGTTGCCACACCCAGGCTCTTCAATCTTTGCTGTGGCTTGCAAACTCTTAGTTACGGCATGTGGGGTCTAGTTCTCTGACCAGAGGATCAAATCCAGGCCCCATGCATTGGGAGAGCAGAGTCTTAGCCACTGGACCAGCAGGGGAGCCCCAAGACAATCAACTTTTGTTGTTCTAAGTCACCAAATTCTAGTACTTTTTAAAATGGCAGCCCTGGGAAACCAACAGTTTCCAAATGCAAGAAACCTTATTTGTCAAGACTAGAAAACTTGTCTCTTGTTTGGGAAAAACACTAGTTCTCAAAGTTAGTGTGCTTTGGAATTTCCTGGAGGGCTTGTTGAAATACAAATTATTGGGCTTCACTCTGGAGTTTCTAGACTGATGCAAGAATCTGCATTACTAGGTGATGCTCATCCTGCTGGTCCCAGGACCACACTTAGAGAACAACTGACAAAAAGTTTTCTGATCTCTAAGTCAAGGACCATAAAATCAGGAGGGCCAGGAGGTAATTTAACAAGTGATACGAATGAGGGAAAGACAGCTGGGGCTGGAGCATGTGCTGATACAAGACATACCAATCCCCTTTAGAGTGGCAGGAGCTGCTCAGTCTGGCCTGTCCTTGACCTGTAGGAATGAACACGCTTCCAATTTTTCAGGAGGTGATGGAAATCCAGACTTGCATGGGAATACTCTGATGACTGAAGCGACTTAGCACGCACGCACGCACTCTGTTTCAACGTTGGCAACTAATTAGCATTGAGACGTCGTGCAGGCAAAATAAAGCCTGTTTGTGGCCCTGATGGCTGCCAGTTTGCAACATCATAGGTCTTTTTTTTCATCTTGGGTCTTTGATCCTTGATGTTTTCAGAATGCTTGTTTGAGAATGGCTCAGCTGTGTGGCTCTGTCACAGTCTCTCATAAGGTTGGGGTTAAGATGTCGGCTGTGGCTGCATCACCTGAAGGCTTGGCTGAAGCGGGAAGATTCACTTCCAAGATGGCTTCCTCACAAGGCAGGAGGTCTCCGTATCTTGCATTGAGTCTGTCTTAGGACTGCTTGGGTATCCAAGCAGCAGACCTCCTTTAGAGCAAGTGGTCAAAAAAGCAGTGAGACAATGCTGAAGACTCTGTTTTTCCATGACTTGGCCTTGACAGTCACACTCCATTTCCACAATATCTTATTGGTGACAGCGTTTAACCCTATCCATTGTAGAAGAGAGCCACATAAGGGTGTGAATACAGGAGATGAGGACCTTTGGGGGCCATCTTGGCTACCCTACTCAATTGAGTGGGTGGGTAGAGTCTTTTCCTGATCTCTCTTAGAAGCATTTTCATCTCTTTTCCTGGGCAGTCCTTAATTTCTAACATTTTGTAGTGACCTATCACCTATGGAAACTTAAAACTGCTATCAGAAAAAAAACTCTATTACAGAATTTCTCAGCTGGATGGAGATTTAGGGGTCATGCATGCCAAGGCTACAAACTGGAGACTCTTGGGAAGAGCCTACCAGTGGACTGTGGTGGTAGACTCTTGTGTTTGCCAGTGCCTCCAACCATATTGCTGCATTCACTTATATTACTTTCCAGGCCTCTGACTCTGCCTAATCTAACTGTCCTGTTTCCTGGACCCAGGATTTTCCATGCAAAAACTCAGTAGTCCTGGGAAAAGTCAGATGGTCGATCACCCTAATCAACTACATTATTTGCAAAATGAGCAAAATTCAGCTCAGACAGCAGATATGAATTGATTAGATCCTTACAACACAAAGTATAGTCCATGGACCAGAGTATGTGCATCATCTTGTTGTTTGTTAGAGATACAACATCTCAGACCCCACCCTAGACCTGCTGAGTCACCCTGAAGTTAAACAAGAGTCCCAGGTGATTCTCAGGCACTTCCCTGGTAGCTCAGTGGGTAAAGAATCCGCCTGCAATGGAGGAGACCGCAGTTTGATTCCTGGGTTGGGAGGATTTGCTGGAGAAGGGCTAGGCTACCCACTCTCGCATTCTGGGGCTTCCCTGGTGGCTCAGCTGGTAAAGAATCTGCCTGCAATGTGGGAGATCTGGGTTTGATCCCTGGGTTGGAGAGATCCCCTCGAGAAGGCAAAGGCTACCCACTCCAGTATTCTGGCCTGGAGAATTCCATGCACTGTATAGTCCACGCAGTTGCAGAGTCAGACATGACTGAATGACTTTCTCAGGTGATTGTTATGGACATGGTGGTCTAGGACTTCCTGAATAGGAGCAAAACCTGACCTTGGGCTCTCTGAGGATTCAGATTTGCAGTCCATGTGGGTGAACTAGATCCAACAATGACCTACTTGTGCTATGGTAATCTGACCTTGACATGAGCGTCTTACTTTTACTTCCTGCCTCCCAGATTCCCCCAAATAAAAGGCAGCTAAAGTTTCATTGTTGGAAAGAACTGAAAGTTCCCAATTCTCACCTGGGTTTGTGTAGTGGTTTTCATAAATCACTTTTCACATTTGACATTCTCCCCCCTCCCCAAACAAAATGCCATTAAAACAGAGTTTAGGGGAGATGTCAGGGAATTTAGGTTATTTCCAGTTTCTGATACTCCAAGCAAGTGGCAATCAATAAGTAACCTTGTATGTGTGGGCTTATGTACAATCGATTGCTTTACTTCTGTAGGATTGAGTCCTAGAAGTCCTGCTGGGTCAATGAGAATATGCTTTAAAAATTGTAATGAATAGACAAAAAGGTGTGTGTCCAAAGAGGAAAGTCTGAAAAAATAGTGGTGCATTTATGTCATGGAAAGCTATAGAGCCATAATAAGGTTCATACATGATAGCTGTCCACAGACCTTGAGGGATAACTACCAAGTACTGTTAAATAGGGAGGAAAAGTTGCAGAGGGACCCAGGCAATTGGCAGGAAAAGTTGAGGGGAATAGTATACAAAGTGGTTAATCACACTTTCTGAGCACATTTATGGATGCTTCTTATGGTTGTAAAGGATATGTGTTGCTTTTGTAATTAAGAATTTTAGGAGAGAGGAAAAGTGAAGGTGCTCTGGTTGAAGCGAACAGATACTCTACAGATCTGCCCTCAGTCTCCGCTTCCCATTTCCAACCACCCCCAGCTCTTTGCTTTCAGAAACAGCATCCCAGGTGGAAGCATCTGATTGGCTGAGCCCAAGTCACGTGCCCACGCTCTAGCTGCTAACTGTGGAGAGAAGGGTTGTTTGACCTTGTTTGATCCAGCCTGGCGTGCTGCAGTTCATAGGGTCGCAAAGAGTCGGACACGACTGAGCCACTGAACTGAACTGATCCAGCCATCTTCCCTGCCCAGCTA
Source organism: Capricornis sumatraensis (assembly GCF_032405125.1). Taxonomy (NCBI): domain Eukaryota; kingdom Metazoa; phylum Chordata; class Mammalia; order Artiodactyla; family Bovidae; genus Capricornis; species Capricornis sumatraensis. The sequence continues at coordinate 15,252,716 of NC_091091.1, forward strand.
TCTTAAGTATTACCCGCAAACAGGAGGTGTGTAGTGATACAGCCTGACCCCTAAGCAGAAACTGAAGTGGAAAGCCTTAGAGCATTAGCCTTTTGAAAATCTCGCTGTGATTGGGGGAGCAGTTTTGAGTTAATTAACCATATTTCCAGAGAGTGCCAGGAAAAATAACAGACAAGCTTCACTGAGCATTTGCTATATGTGCTAAGTATTTCACATTATCTCGCATTCTCACATTTCCATGATTCAGGTGCAATTTTTAGTACCCCTTTTACAAATGGAGCCACTGAGGCACAGAATGGTTATGTAACTTGCCTGGAGTCACACAGCTAGTAAGTAGTAGAGACAGGATTTGAACCCAGGCTGTCTGAGGAAAAGGTTCTGATCATTACTTATACTGCCTCCAGGTTTACAGTTGGAATGGGCACTGATTTTTAGTTGGAATAATAGTGATTCCTATTGTCACTGAATGCTTGGTGTATGCTGGGCACTGTCCTGTTATGCATGAATTAATTCAATCCTCACAACAACCCGAATGAGAAAACTGAAACTCGGAGATGTTAGCAGCTCAAACAGGGCCCCTTAGCTTTTAAGTGGCACAGTCAGGGGGGTCTGTCCCCAGAGCTCAAGCGCTGAGCTCCACCCTCCAGAGCCGTCTGTCCTTTACTTTTCAACACATCAACCCACCTTCCTTCTCCGTTGATCTGAAAGCAGTTCTCTTGAGAAATATTGAAGTTTGGGCAATTGTGAAGATAATTCAATGGGAGCTTTGGATTTTATTTCACTTTTCCATTTCGTTTTGATACTGAGAATCTGACCCTAAGCTGATGTCAGTGAAAATAATTTAAATTAAACCTGATCACTTTCATTTGTGAGGATTTGTTGGGAAGAAACATAAAAAGACAAAGGAGATGTGTGTAAATGTGTATGATTGTGCAGTTCTAAAATTTAATCATTAAAGAGACGATGGGGAAAAAATAAGAAAGGGAAAAGAGATCAATAGCATTTCTTGTTAAATTGTTACACGTATAAAGATATGGCTTTTTGTGGGGAATTTATTCAAAAGAGAATTTTATTGCTAGAGGGAATGTGCTTTTCTAAGTGAAAATATAGTTTATCCTCAATTTGAATTGCAAATCCTTTCAAAAGCAGAGTGGAAAGGAAGAATAGTGCCTAAAGGGAATGAGTTCTTTCTACTTTGTTTTATAAAAACTTCCTGAGACAAGCTTTAAAAAATTAAAAATTCAGATATTTTAAAAATACCTGATCTGAAAAATTTAGGTAAATAATCAAAATAACCAGATTATTTTATACAATATTAACTTGGTTTAATATGGGAAAGAAATGACACTCAATACCCTTGCAGCTGGTGACTGGAAGCAGAAAATTGCAGGATGTCTTTGGCAAACTGTGACTCTTGAAATTGTCTTTGCCCCTAGAGGATAAACCACATCATAGAGAAGTGGGGGGAAGGAGAGATACATTAACATTTGTTTGGCACTTACTGAGCATGGTGCTAGGTACCAAAGTTTACATATGGTACCAGAGTTCATCCTCACCACAGCCCTTTGCAGTGAGGTCATTATATCCATTTTGCAGAGAGGATAATTGAAGTGCAAGGAAGTAAACTGGCTTTTCCCAAGTTCCCCAGCTGGTAATCAGTTGTGAGTTTATCACATAAGTTCAGAGGAGAGCAAGCAAGGGCACATTTGGGTGTGTTAAGGAGGAGACAGAAGCTAGAGGCAAGCAGGCATGGGGCTCTGTGATGCTCTGGATCAGGGAAGGAGCAGCCCGAGAGCCCACGCTTGAGAGCCAAGGGGACTTTGCACAGGCCCCTGAGAGGGTTGGAGACCCTGAGAGGGTTGAGAGGAGCAGAGCTGGTTTGGGGAAGAGATAGGTGAGTCTGTGGACTGGAGGCCCACAGAACGCCAGGTGGACATGTCCCAAGCAGGTCTGCTTCTCAGGAGAGCTTGGCTTGTGGACGCAGGTTTGGAGGGAGAGAATGATGTCAACAGGCATGGTGTGTAGAAAGGCGGATGGGAGGGAAGCCAAGGGAGGACGGAGGGAGGCTTTTGTGGTTCTGTTTTTCTCAGGTCTCTACAGGAGGTAATAGCACAGGGCACAGAGCAAGATGTAAGCCTAAGAGAGAGAGAAAACTATAAAGGTAGGATGAGACATTTTTTAAAAAGACGTAAAAATTGGATTTTGAGGAGCCAAGCTTTTGCTATTAAATAGGACAAAGATCTGCTTTGTTATCCCTCTCTTCCATCTTTGGATCTTCTTTGTCCATGGAATTTTCCAGACAAGAATACTGGAACAGGTTGCCCTTTCCTACTCCAGGTAATCTTCCTGATCCAGGGATCAAACCCATGTCTCTCCAGTCTCCTGCATTGGTGGATGGAGACCGCCACTAGAGCAACCTGGGAAGCCTCCCTGTCTTCCATCTTAATGAGTGTTAAGGTCTTCGTACATGAATGAAAACACAACGGAAGGAAAATGGCATTTTGTGAGCTTTAGGGGAGGCTGTGGGTCCACTGAGATGATGGCAGCGGAGGGGGAGGGGAGTTTCTATATACATCTGGGGTGATTGTAGCCTCATTGGAGGAAGGGCTCAGGGCCATCCAGTCCCCAGTGCCCCATGGCCTCCCCCGCAACCCCTGCCCGTCTGGCGCTTTCCACATGTCCCAGCAGGAAAGCCTGGGAAACGTGTCAGGAGGGGCCAGCTCCCCCTGGCCTGCCAGTCCTGGGCTGTGCCTCCTGTATTCAAGGCTGCTCATTTGCCCAGTGGGGCTGCCTCTGCCCATGAGGAGTCGGTCAGGAGGAGTGGACCAGGCAATGGACCAGAGGATGGACACCCAGGGGAGCTGGCAGAATTGTGTCTGCTCCTGGGGCCTGGTAGTGGGGTGGCCAGGGGCCAAAGCCCGGGCAGATTTGGGGGCTTGCCAAAGAACCTTCCTGCTCATGCCTCGGAAGCTGGTGCCTGCTGTCTGCAGCAGGCTGTGTGTGTTCAAGAGGTCTTTCAGGCAGTGCTGCTGGGCAACTATCACCACAGGAGAGCTTCCTATCTCCAGTTTTGAGGAAGAGGTGACTTCTTAGTCAACCCAGACTGCCATAACAAAATAGCACAGACTACATGGCATAAACAAAATAAGTTTATTTTCTCACAGTTCTGGAGGTTGGGAAGTCCAAGACCAAGGTGCCAGCCGATTCAATGCCTTGTAAGAGCTCTCTTCCTGACTTGCAGGTGGCTGCCTTCTTGTTGTGTCCTTGCAGGACAGAGAGAGAGAAAGAGAGGGAGAGAGAGAGAGGGGAGAGGGAAAGAGAGAGAAAGAGAAAGAGAGCAAGCTGGTGTCTCTTCCCTCTTCCTCTGCTCATAAGGATGCCAGTCCCATAGGGTTAAGGCCTCACTTGTAGTATCTCCTTTAACCTATCACCTCCTCACAGGCCTTATCTCCAAACACAGTCACTTTGGAGGTTAGGATGTCAACATATGAATATGGGGGTGGGGGACACACTGATATTCAGGCTACAACAGGTAGGAACTTTAAATCTGCCTCCCAACTCCCACCCAAAACTGCTTCTGTCTTCAGGAGCCACAGTTGGTAGTGGCAAGAGGCACTCAATGGTCTAGATGGAGAAAGGGAGGCCCAAGAGAACGTGCTTTGTTTGCACCTGGATGGGAATCCTGGATGCCCCAGCCCTTGTGTATTCAGCTTATCCTGGGTTCCCCAGATCCAGCCACAGGAAGAGCTTATACCTGTGGGTGGACTGGATGGTTTCTCACTTCCCAGAAGATGGGGCAGATGAGGGGGCAGGGAACTACAGAGTCAGTCTCCCATCTATTCTGTCCGTCTGTCAAGACTGATTAGCCATTTCTCTGTTGCCATCCAGGCTCCTGGGCAAGACTTCCATTGGTCCACCTGGGGTCAGGTGTCCCCACTCAAGCCTGGGAGAGGTGGGGCTTCCAGGGTTTCTAGAGGGGAAATGATGGTATTGTAAGTTGGGAGGATGCTGTTGATGTTACTTCAGAAGTACTTGATAGAGGATTTGATTTTTCTTGTTGGCAAATGCTGTTTATCTGTTTGTGTCATCTAGAAGGATTCTATCCACTTGTTAATTTGTTTGTTTGACAATTTTTTTGACTGCACCATGCGGCATGTGGGATCTTAGTTCTCTGACCAGGGATCGAACCTGTGCCCCCTGAGTGGAAGTGTGGAGTCTTAATCACTGGACCACTAGGGAAATACTGTCTATCCTTTTCCCCTATTATTCTGAGGAATAGGATCTTTCCTTTAGTGGGATATCAGAAATTTAATATGCATTTTCATATTAGTTGGAATAGAACTGGCATATTTTGTGATTTTTAAAAATGTATGGTGAAGACAAATTTTAATTAGCATTCCCATGCATTTTGTTTTTCCTTCTTCCATTTTAACCAAAAAATTGAGCTTAAAGTTAGTATAGAGTTAGTATAGAGTTCCTTTGTTTTGGGGTGCCACCCAGAAGGAGTACAGTACAGTCAGGATCTTCCTATCTATGGGTTTTGCATCTGCAGGTTTAACTGTGAATGTGAAACTTGTGGATACGGAGGGCCGACTGAACCATGGCAATTTCATATCAGGGACTTGAGCATCCATGGATTTTGATATACACAAATACTAGATACCTGGAACAACCTCCTGCAGTTACCAAGGGATGACTGTTTTTATGTTTTCTTCTCTGTTTTTAAGCAGAAATATGACTCTCATGGAATAGGTGTAAGCCTATTAAAATGCTTGGATCACTTGTTAATAACAACAGTTATTGGTGCCCTTTGAAGTTCTGAGTGAGTCCTGGAACTGCTGGTGCTGACGGCTTTTTCCTGGGGTCTCCTGGGGGAGTGAGCATCCCTGGAGCCCAGGCCTTACCTGCAGCAGGTATTCCTACCCTCTGTTCTCCCAGTCCTCTTCCTCCCGCAGAGCCCTTCACAGTCCTGGACCACTCAAGTGGGGAGTATCAAGGCCCCTGCTTAACTTTCTAACCCATGGGGTTTTCCTTTTATTTCCTAGAGTGACTGTGGATTTTCCCTCCCCAGGCCCTTTGCACATGCTGTATTCTCTGTCTGGAATACTCTTTCCCCTTCACTGGTTGGTTGGTTAGATCTTTGCTTAGATCCCAGTTCTTTTATATCAATGCTGTATCCTTCACAGCACTTGCTGCAACCTGTAATTATTTTATTTCTTATTTATATGATTGCTTAGCCATCTTCCCCATGAAATCAGCAGGTTCTTGATTGTCTTGTTTAGAGCTCTCTGTTTAAGGCACCGGCTACACAGTAGGAGTTCAGGAAGTATTAGATGAGTGGAAAAAACCAAATGCTTAGGAGTAGACAAACTCCCATCTGCCTGCAGGACCGGCTGCTACCATGGGCTTTGCCACTTGCTGGCCAGCTAGTTACTAGTCTCACTAGCTTCTTCCTTCCACCAGGCAGGTCTATAAGGCACAGCCCCAGCTTCCCGATGCCTTGGTAACCATGTCCCCTGGTCCCCCTTCTGTCTTACTTCTGTACTCTTTTCATGGACTCTCAGCTGGCCCTACACCCAGGCATTCAACTCACATCTCTCAAGAAAAGCTTACTGAGGGTCAATATTTCAGATCCTGACCTGGCGTTTCTGGCCCAGTGTGGCAGCCCTACCCCTGTACATCTCCACACATGGGCCAGAACGACCCCTTAGCAATGCAAGCAGGGTCACGATACCCCTCTCCTCAAAACCCTGCAAGGGCTGCCTGTGTTGTTCTGAGTAAAAGTCAAGGAAAGCTGTGATGGTGCCAAGGAGGTCCTGTGTGCTCTGGAGCCCCTGTCCTCACCTGTCTGTCTTATCTCCTGTTTCTTTCCCTCCTGCTTCATCTGTGTCTGGCCTCCTTGCTGTTTCACACACATATGCAAACCACACTATTGTCTCGGGGCTTTTGCACTTGCAACTACTTACATACCCAGCTGACCGGCCCCTTAATCACCTTTAAGTCCTAACTAGGTTTACACATCACCTTCTCAGACATCCTTCCCTCCCCCCTATTTAACATTGCTTCCTTCATCCCTGCCCCTTCTCTCTCCCCTTTCCTGGCTTTGTGTTTCTCCAGAACATACAAGCCACCATCTCACAAGTGAAGTGAAAGTCACTCAGTTGTGTCTGACTCTTTGTGACCCCATGGACTATATAGTCTGTGGAATTCTCCAGGCCAGAATACTGGTGGGGTTAGCCTTTCCCTTCTTTAGGAGATCTTCCCAACCCAGGAATTGAACCCAGGTCTCCATATTGCCGGCAGATACTTTACCAGCTGAGCCACAAAGGAAGCCGAACAATATTGGAGTGGGTAGCCTGTCCCTTCTCCAGCGGGTCTTCCTGACCCAGGAATTGCACCAGGGTCTCCTGAATTGCTGGAAAATTCTTTTAGCAACTGAGCTATCAGGGACGCCCCATCTCACATGTCACATAATTTCCTTATCTTGTTTGCAGTCTGTGTTCCTTACTACATCAAAAGTCCTTGAAGACAAGAGTTTTTATTTTGACATCGTTGTACCCCCAGCACCTAGAACAAAGTGCCTGACCCATTACAGGTCTTCCAAAATCACTATTGAAGCGATGAGGACACATTTCAGTCACGATATCCCATAGAGCATGGGGGTGGGGGGAACCCGTATGTCTGAAGGTGATCGGTTGCTCAAGGTTGAGTGAGGGGGTATTTTCCTCAGATGCAGGCCTGGATGATCATTCCCCTTCTCCCTCAGACAGGAAAGTCTCCTAAGTTACACACAAGAGTCTGAGATGGTCACCACCATGCTCATGGAGGACTAAGGGGTCATCATTTCAGGCTGAAAGGCAACTGATTATGGGAGGCTGCCTTAAGTTTCTCCCTCTGGGGAGTATTCTTGATGGTGGCTTAGCTCCTGTCCAACTCTGTGGGCCTGTTCTGATACTCAGGAGGAATGCAGTCATGGATTAGGGTTATTTTATGGACTAGAAAGAGGAGACGGGGTAACTGGGGCTGAGGTCCGTACCTTTCACGGACATGCTGCTTCCCTAAGGGAGCTTGTTCCGGAATCACAGGAGTGTGGCTGTGGCCCAGTGTTGACAAGTGCCGTCCCCTCAGAAGTGAGTCAGGTCGTCCAGGGTTCAATGTCTGGCTCTGCCATTTGCCCCCAGTCAAACCTCAAGCAGATTTCTCAAGCTTCCTGTGCCTTGGGTTTCTCATCTGTCAAACAAGACCGAAGTAGTACCGCAAAGCAGACAACCTAGATTTGGGGAGATTCAATGTGGTGACATAAGCCAGGGGCTTGGTGTGTGCCTGATATCTCATAGGAGCTCAATACTTGTTAGTATTTGTTAGTGTCTCCTTCTGGACACATGATTGGAGCAGGCAGGAACCACAGGCCCTCAGCATTGGCCCATGCAGGAATCAAGGCTCGTCGCTCGGGCTTGTAAGCAGTGCCAGGGCTGGGATGAGAACCCACAAGTTCCGGCCCCCAGGTCTCTGTCCTCACCCTGCTCCAGCTGGACTCGGCAGCCTAGGGACTCAAGACATTTGACACACTGTTCTCCCTTGTGATCACTGACAGTGACTCTTCTGTGACAATGGTTGAAACAAGGCATTTCTGAGACATTTAGAATTACCGAGCTGATTCAATCAAGCAGAAATTGGATCTTGCTCTCTGCTCCAGGCTCCGTGCTGTCCTGTGTCTGGCTCTAGTTCTCCTGCTCTAGGGGGATGGAATTCCCCCTGGAAAAGGTTGGGCTACCCTGAGCCCCTAATTAATCTAAATTTTATTATTCATGCAGCAGAATTTGAGCTGCCTCTAATCACTTGAATGAAGAATGCTTTGTAGTCTGGTGTGGATGGGGATGTAGGAAGCATAATTTGGTCCATTATTTTTGGAGGACAGTCTTGGCAATGTGTATCAAAACCCTTCAAATTATACATGTTCTTTGACCCAAGGAGTCTAATTTTAGGTTTTGAGCAAATATTTAACTATAAGGATTCTCGTTGGAGAATGTGTTATTCAAGACAACGTGATGTCCTCTGATAGGGGTTTGGGGAAATTATGGTACCTCTAACAATAGGCTATTGTGTAGTCATTAAAAATTACCCCAGAGGCTCAGGACTCAGAGACGTTTAAGAATATTTAGTTGGTTTTGAAACACTTAAGAGTGAGAGGGCCAGTTCTGGAATCAGATCTCCTGGGTTGAAATCTGAGCCCCACTATTTCATTGCTGGATGACATTAGACAAGCTACTTCTTTAAGCTTCAGTTACTCCATAAGTAGAATAATAATTACATCATCACTCAGAGTTATTGCAAAAATTGAGACAATCCAGGTGAAGTGCTTAGCATAAACTACCTAGGCCAGGTAAGCATTTGCTCAATAATCATCACTATGATTTTCATGAACCCACTTTTGCTTTCAAAATCATATACATTAAAAACAGAAGGAAAATCAGGAAGAAATGAAAACAGAATGAAGATGGTTGTCTCGAGGTGATGTGATCACAGGTAGTTTAATTTTCTTCCGTGTTTTCTGTATTTTCAGAATGCTGTGCGATGCATAAGAGCCACTCATGCACGAAGGAAAAGGGCCATTAAGAGCCAAGTGGGGAGACGAGTGCTGTCTTGACTTATTGAAACCCTCAGATAAGCTGCTCAGCGACTCCTGTCTTGGCTTAGAAGCCACTGAGGTTGGGCACAGTGGGGAGAACAGACAGGAGTTGGGCCCTCCAGCCCTCCACACCTGCCCACTGACCACACTTGCTCTGCCCACGCCCAGCCCAGAAGGACCCCAGAAGCACAGCCTGAGAGCTTAGCTGCCCAGGGAGGTGAAGCGACCTCCCTGAGGAGGTCCAGGATATAGGAGAGGCCCCAGTCATCTCCCTGAATCTTCTCAAGCCCAGCAGCCAGGAAGAATCCATGAGAATCCACTCCCACCCCGTCTGCCCCTGGGTCTGTTGTCAGTCCGGCTGTTCATTAGCATGTGTGACAAACTCCTCCAACAGAAGCTTTAAGCAGAACCAAACTGTTTCAATCTTCTTGGAGTGACTGCAGGGGACTTCCCCGGAAGTGCCTAACAGTGGGGGCTGGGTTGGGCCTTTGAGGGGTCAGGGAGAGTCCTGGAATTGCTGTCCTCAGTGTAGGAAGGGAGAGAAGAGCCCAGAGTAGGAGACGCGCAGCTGTTGGCTGGGGACAACTGATGAGCTGGGGAGGGTGGCTGGAGCCGCACACAGAGAAGGGTAGAGGGCGTGCCTGTGTGTGCTCCGTCATGTCTGACTCTTTGCGAGCCTTTGGTCTGTAGCCCACCAGGTTCCTCTGTCCATGGAAAGCAGAAGGGCAGGGCACAAGTAGGAACTGGGGCCGATCTTCCTTTCCAGTGAAGCTTTGGCAGGCTGTGAGGGAGCTGAAAAAGCTCTGGAGCTGGTATTGGGCATGGGGGATCGGGAAAGACATAGGGGGTGGGGGGCACATGCGAATGGAGCAGAGCCTGGTGTCCAGCTGACCACAGTCACTCCAGCCTCTGTCCCAGTCTCTGCTCAGTGGGGAGGGGAAGTGACCGGGAAAACAACGGCTGCAGGATTCTGAAGGATTTAAGCATCCTGGAAATCGTTTCATGTATTTTGTCCATTCTTTTTGGTTGTTTTGGGCATGGAGGCAAATTTGGTTTCTGTTTCTCTTTTAATTGGAAGTTGAAGAAACTCCTCTTTTCTATGGATGTAATAGTCAAAGAACACAAAATTAACCACTTTTAAGTGAACAATTCAGAGACATTTAGCATATTCACAGTGTTGTACAAGCACCACCTCTACTTCATTCCAAAGCATTTCCATCACCCCAGTAGGAAAACTATTAAGCAGTTTCCCCCCATCTCCCCACTCCCTTCAGTCCCTGACAACCACTGTCTGCATTCTATCTCTACGGATTTACCTATTCTGAATATTTCATATAAATGAGATCCTACAATATGTGACTTTTTGTGTCTGACTTCTTCCACTTAGCGTAATGTTTTTGAGGTTCATCACCTTGTAGTATGTATAAGTACTTCATTTCTTTTAATGGCCAAAAATATCCCATTTTGTGTGTGTGTGTGTGTGTGTGTGTGTGTATGCCATATTTTGTCTATTCATCCACTGATGGACATTCGGGCTGGTTCCACCTTTCAGCTCTGTGAAAAGTGCAGCTATGAACATGCCTGTACGTGTGTTTGTTTCAGTATCTCTTTCCAACTCTTTTGGGTATATACCTAGGAGTGGAATTGCTAGGTCATAATGTAACTTTATGCTTAACTTTCTGAGGAACTGTCAAACTGTTTTCCACAGTAGCTGGACCATTTTACATTCTCAGACTCTTTTTTTAAATAGTCAATCTTTTGGTGGCATAATTTACATATCTTAAATTGCACACATTTTAAAGTGTACAGCTCCACTAGTTTGTCAAATGGATACATTTGCATAATTACCATCACAGACAAGAAATAAAGCATATCCATCACCGTCTAAAGCTTTCTCATGTCTATGGCGTCAACATGTTCTCCAGTCAACCACTAATATATTTTCTGTCCCTGTAAATTAGTTTTGCTTATTTTAGAACTTCATACAAATGGAATCATGCAGTATGTACTCTTCTGGATCAGACTTCTTTTGCTCAGTATAAAGTTTTTCAAGATTCATCCATGTGGATATGTTTGTCATAGTTTGTCCCTCTGGGTTGTTGTTTTAGCTGCTCAGTTGGGTCCAACTCTTTGCAACCCCATGAATTATAGCCCGCCAGGCTCCTCTGTCCATGGGATTTCCCAGGCAGGAATACTGGAGTGGGTTGGCATTTCCTTCTCCAGGGGATCTTCCTGACCCTGTCTGTTGCATTGCGTGTGGATTCTTTACCGTGGGGCCACCAGGAAAGCCCTTGTCCTTCTTTATTGCTGAGTAAAAATCTAGTTTATTGATATCCCACAATTCATTTATCCATTCATCTGTTGATGCACTTTTGGGTTGTTTCCAGTGTGGGGCTGAAAAAACTGTTAATCACTATAAGCATTTGTAAACAAGTCTTTTTGTGACCATATGTTTTTGTTTACCTTGAGTAAATATCTCAGAGTGGACTTGCTGGATCAAAGAGTAAAGGCAGGTTTAATTTTTTAAGAAACTGTCAAAATGTTTTCAAAGTGACTATCAAGTTGGTTGATGTTGCTCCTTAATGACTTTTTTTGCTTACTTGTATCAAATTTTGCAAGAGGAGTATTAAAATATCTAACCACAATCAGAGGTTTGTCTATTTCCTCCTTGATTTCTTTGATTTTTTTCTTCATGAGTTTTGAAACTCTTTTCTTAGATGCCTACAAATTTAGATTTGTCTTGCCTCCCTGAAGAATTGCCCCTGGTACCATGATGTCTTTAATGATCCTTTTATTTCCAGTGTATTTGTGTCTTCATGATTAACATATATCTCACATAGACAGCATGTATTTGAGTCTTATTTTTCATCCAGTTGAATCACCTCTGAGTTTTAAGTGGGGTTTTTTACCCTCAAAGTAATGACAGATATGGCTGGGTTTAAATCCATTATTTTGCTACTTGTTTTCCATTTAGATATTGTTTCTTCATTGCACTTGTCTACCTTCTTTGGGACTGATAAAATATTTTTTGATATTTCATTTTACTTTCTCTGTTTCTTAGTTATACATTTAAAGAATATTTTTAAGCAGTTTCTCTATGACTAAGAATATGCATTATTAACTTATTAAAGTCTGTTTAGAGTCAATTTTACCACTTCAGACTTTATATATCACACTTCATACTTAGACTTCCTACATCACAAACGCAAAACCTTATAACAGTATGATTGTTTGCCCACTCCCATTTACAAGAGACCTCTTATTTCCTAGAACAGGTTAAATGATTAAGCCAAGTTGCCTCCCCTCAATGAGCCCAGTACAGGGGAGAAGATGGATGTGTAAAGGAAAAATTGTATTGTGGGGAGGTAAAAAAGAGAAAGAAGCCTTAAAAAGAGGCATATGTGGCCTCAAAGAGAAACTTATCCAGTTTGACCAAAGAGGTTGGGAATCCAGGAAGATCTCGCGGGGGAGGCACTAACAATGGAGTTGTAGAAATAGGTGTGACTCACCAGGAGCAAAATCCTGAGAGAGGGGACACCAGAGCACCTGACCTGCCTCTTGAGAAACCTGTATGCAGGTCAGGAAGCAGCAGTTAGAACTGGACATGGAACAACAGACTGGTTCCAAATAGGAAAAGGAGTACATCAAGGCTGTATATCGTCACCCTGCTGATTTAACTTCTATGAAGAGTACATCATGAGAAACGCTGGGCTGGAAAAAGCACAAACTGGAATCAAGATTGCCGGGAGAAATATCAATAACCTCAGATATGCAGATGATACCACCCTTATGGCAGAAAGTGAAGAGGAACTAAAAAGCCTCTTGATGAAAGTGAAAGAGGAGAGTGAAAAAGTTGGCTTAAAGCTCAACATTCAGAAAACGAAGATCATGGCATCTGGTCCCATCACTTCAAGGCAAATAGATGGGGAAACAGTGGAAACAGTGACAGACTTTATTTTTTGGGGGCTCCAAAATCACTGCAGATGGTGACTACAGCCATGAAATTAAAAGATGCTTACTCCTTGGAAGATAAGTTATGACCAACCTAGATAGCATATTGAAAAGCAGAGACATTACTTTGCCGACTAAGGTCTGTCTAGTCAAGGCTATGGTTTTTCCAGTGGTCATGTATGGATGTGAGAGTTGGACTGTGAAGAAAGCTGAGAGACGAAGAATTGATGCTTTTGAACTGTGGTGTTGGAGAAGACTCCTGAGAGTCCCTTGGACTGCAAGGAGATCCAACCAGTCCATTCTAAAGGAGATCAGCCCTGGGATTTCTTTGGAAGGAATGATGCTAAAGCTGAAGCTCCAGTACTTTGGTCACCTCATGCAAAGAGTTGACTCACTGGAAAAGACCCTGATGCTGGGAGGGATTGGCGGCAGGAGGAGAAGGGGACGACAGGGGATGAGATGGCTGGATGGCATCACTGACTCAATGGATGTGAGTTTGAGTAAACTCCAGGAATTGGTGATAGACAGGGAGGCCTGGCGTGCTGCGATTCATGGGGTCGCAAAGAGTCGGACACGACTGAGCGACTGAACTAAACTGAAGGGATGAAGTAGCAAGCTCTGCACCCCTATGAACTGCAGCAGTGACACAGTGTGAAACATGGGGAGGGGGAGGGCTCTCGGGATGGAGGAAGAGTGTTTGCCTCTTGCCAGGCCTTGGTTTCTCTTTCTATCTGGCAGTGCGGGGTCTTCCCTGCAGCACGGGTTTTCTCCAGGTGTGGACGTGGGGACTGCTCTCTGTCTGCAGTGCCTGGGCTCCTCGTCAGGGTGGCTTCCCTTGCTGCAGACCATGGGCTCTAGGGCATGTGGGCTCAGCAGCTGTGGCTCCCAGGCTCTGGAGCACCGGCTCTGGAGCCCACGGGCTTAGCTGCTCTGCAGCATGTGAGATCTTCCTGGATCAGGGATGGACCCTGTGTCTCCTGCATGGGCGGGTGAATTCCTTACCACCGAGCCACCAGAGAAGCCCGGAACTTGATTTCTCACTTTGGTCTTTTGTAGAAGGAATCTGAAAGAAAACCAGTAAAATGCACTTACGCCATCACACACACACACACACACACACACACACACACACACAAAGGCAGGAGAGCAGAGAAAGGAGTTTGCAGGAGAGTTCGGTTGTCCCTGTGAGAAACAATGGCCACTTCAAGGCACCTGGAGAGAAAGGCTACAGCAGTAGGCAGTACAGGGCGTTGAACCAGAGGACCCTATAATCAACTGGATGTGAGGAATGCCAGTGAAGGAGGTATCTGGGATGACTAGAGGTGGAAGTAACATTCACTAGGGTAGAGAGGGCAGACCGTGGTCAATGACAGGAGACGGGGAAGAGGAAGAGTTCAGGATGGGATGTGTTAAATGTGGGAGTGTTTGGAGATGGCCAAGAGACAGCTGCAAATGTGGTCTGGTGTTCAGGGAAGAGAAGCATGGAATTGGGATTCATCAATGGATGGCAGTGGAGGGGGAGCGTGGCAGCTGTGGTTACGGATGAAACTGACCAGATGAAACGTGTAGAGTCAGTATAACAGGCAAGAAAGGAGGCTTGGAAAAGGAATGAAGGGAAACCATCCAAGAAGAGAGCAGCTGGCCAAGAATTCTGTGCTCTGGAGGAGCATTACTGGCTTTATTCACTTGTTAAATAATCCATTTGCCTTTTTGCTTAACCTAAGAGAACACTGCGCATTGACTGAGCATGCGTGGTTTTATTCCGTGTTAATGTAGCAGTACCTGCTTCTCAAAGCCCAGGAAAGTGGCTCATGTGACATTTTCAGTGGATCCCAACCTCCACTGCCGGGCAAGGTAGGGAAGGATGAAGTGCCCATGCTAGCTCTCTCTCCCCACTGTCTTGTTGGGGACAGCCTTGCTGGAGATAAAACAAGGCACCCTTTAATGAGGACCTTAGACGCTAAGCACTGTAGAGGCCATTTACTATTTGTCCTTCCAACCCCAGCAGAGGAGTGTGAGAAAGTGATTAGCTCATTCTATTGGTAGAAAAAACCCCAAAGGCTCAGAATTCTGGAATGTACTAGTGGCTTGAATTCTTTGCCATGTTAACCTTTCTCCCCTTTCTAGTATCTCTGTCTTCCTCTTTCTCCTCATTCAAACATAAAGTCCACATATGCTCCTGAGCTCAAAGTAGATTTGAGACAGAGCTTCCTGGTTTTTTGTTTCTTAAAGCTGAAAATTTTTAAGAATAGTATTTGAGAAGGGGAGGATTTTATTCACACATAAACATACACAAAGCTTCCTGGGCTTGGAAGCAGAGGGTAAGGAGGGTGAAGAACCCTCTTCTCCACCAGGACTGCAGGGAAGGTAAGTCTTAAGTGAGGGAATAAGGGACAGCCTCCAGAAGGTCCCTTCTGCAGAGGTGGCACAGAATGAGGGAGAGGGTGGCATTCTGAAGATACCTTGCCGACCAGAACAGGGATCTCCTAGGGGTGACCTCAGCGGAGACTTGACTGATCAGCCCACTCCATTATCAGATCTGTCCTTGGCCCTCTTTCCCTCCCAACCTCAATGCAGGTGCGGGGAAAGGAAGGGGACCAGTGGAATCTGGTGAACTGGTTTTCAAAGAAAAGAAAGAAGCCCCGATGTGTAGCACTTGCGGATTGTGTGGTGTAACTGCTCCACCGTGGCTGGCTTCAAGCTTCCAACATGAGGCGCTGTACGCGGAGTTGGAGAAAACCATGCGCAGTCTACTCTCCTGAGCTGGTGCAAGCTGCCTCCCCCAGCCTAGAATCGTCATTTCTTATCAGCAAAATAGAAAAGAAGCTGTGCTTTCAAAACATACGAATTGATCTTTCCTGTCTACCTGGTTTCTGAACAGAGACTGTATCTGTTGCTTAACCTAAACACTGAGGAAGTGGCCAACCTGGGGTATGAACCAGGGCTACCTGACTCCAAGGATTGCCAACCTTGTGATGGATGCTGTTCTTTAGGCTGAGGCCCTGTGGGGGTGTTTGACCTGTGATACTGTCTTAGATTCTGCCATCATCCTCCACTCTTGCCCTTCCATGGTCCTATGGGAAGAACATCCTTGGCTGGGACTGAGGCAGTGGTCAGGGGCATCCTTTAAACCATCCCTCTCCTGCTGTAACCAACAGTTCCCTGGAAATCACTAAGCAGCAGGTCTAAACTTTGCTTTCAGATCCTGGACACAACCACCTACCTAATCTTGCCAAGTGTCTGCTGGCTACGGCGGGAACAGGAAGGGGTCCTGTGGGTCCTCATGTGGCTCTGTGGCTCACTTTGCCTGCCCAGCTGTCTATGCTCTTGGAAGTTGGCAGGTTGCACTCACTTCTCATGCTCAGTGTGGTAGGTCATTGGTCACTGGAGGAAGGTCAAATATGCACCTTTCAAGCCACCATTTCTCTTTTCTAGGCTTATGGTCCACATCACCAATTTATCACAAAGCTTTTTTTTTTTTTCTTCTGAGCCTAGACTAGACTTCATTAGCCTCAATACTGCACTCTGGGAGGCAATTCCCAGGGAGCTGAGCCAGGCTGTTGTTCAGCCACTCAGTCGTGTCTGACTCTCTGTGACCTCGTGGACTGCAGCATGCTAGGATTCCCTGTCCTTCACTATCCCCAGAGCTTGCTCAAACTCATGTCCACTTAGTTGGTGATGCCATCCAACCACCTCATTCTCTGTTGCCTCCTTCCCCTCCTGCCTTCAGTCTTTCCCAGCATCAGGGTCTTTTCCAATGAGTCGGCTCTTCCCATCAGGTCGCCAAAGTATTGGAGCTTCGGCTTCAATATCAGACTTTCTAATAAATATTCAAGGTTGATTTCCTTTAGGACTGACTGGTTTGATCTCCTTCCTGTTCAAGGGACTCTCAAGAGTCTTTCCAGCACCACAGTTCAAAAGCATCAGTTCTTTGGCACTTAGCTGTCTTTATGGTCCAGCTCTTACATGCATACATGACTACTGGAGAAACCATAGCTTTGACTATTCAGACATTTTTTGGTAAAGTAATGTCTCTGCTTTTTAATATGCTGTCTAGATTTGGTATAGCTTTTCTTCCATGGACCAAGCATCTTTTAATTTCATGACTGCAGTCACCATCCGTGGTGATTTTAGCAGACCCAAATGCCTGTCTCAACTCCAACCTCACCCTTCCATACCTGCTTTGGGATGCTGGGGCTGGGACTCTGCCCATCAGGGGGAGCCAGAGGGAAGCTGCCTGGCTGGGGGACTGGAAGGGACTGACTCCTTGGGGTCTTCCTGTGTTCCCCTGCATATCTCCTGGGCAACATTCCTTCTCTCCGGCAGTGGCAGTTTCTCTTTATAGTAATTCTGAATGCATTTTGTAGTTTTTCCAACACACCTGTCAGATCAGCCTCCTTGTGCTCCTTTAGAGACATGGGGACCAGCCTGTCTACAGCTTCATCGGGGATCTGAGCCTTATCTCTTGAGGCCCTCTCCTGCAGTCTCCAATGTTTTAATAATTTCCTATGGGTCCTGGTTATAGGAATGTAGCTGCTTCTGCAGTTGCTACCTCTGTGATACCCTGAAGTTCTCTCTTAACCTTTTGTGTACATAGCTAGCAATTCTTTATATTCAGTCATTTCAGTTCAGTCGCTCAGTCATGTCTGACTCTTTGCGACCCCATGAACCGCAGCACGCCAGGCCTCCCTGTTCATCACCAACTCCCGGAGTTCACTCAGACTCACGTCCATCAAGTCAGTGATGCATTCAGCCATCTCATCCTCTGTCCCTTTCTCCTGCCCCCAATCCCTCCCAGCATCAGAGTCTTTTCCAATGAGTCAACTCTTTGCATGAGGTGGCCAAAGTACTGGAGCTTCAGCTTTAGCATCATTCCTTCCAAAGAAATCCCAGGGCTGATCTCCTTTAGAATGGACTGGTTGGATCTCCTTGTAGTCCAAGGGACTCTCAAGAGTCTTCTCCAACACCACAATTCAAAAGCATCAATTCTTCGGCACTTAGCTTTCTTCACAGTCCAACTCTCACATCCATACATGACCACAGGAAAAACCATAGCCTTGACTATACAGACCTTTGTTGGCAAAGTAATATCTCTGCTTTTCAATATGCTATCTAGGTTGGTCATAACTTTTCTTCCAAGGAGTAAGCATCTTTTAATTTCATGGCTGCAGTCACCATCTGCAGTGATTTTGGAGCCCAAAAAAATAAAGTCTGACACTGTTTCCCCATCTATTTGCCATGAAGTGATGGGACCGGATGCCATGATCTTCGTTTTCTGAATGTTGAGCTTTAAGCCAACTTTTTCACTCTCCTCTTTCACTTTCATCAAGAGGCTTTTTAGTTCCTCTTCACATTCTGCCATAAGGGTGGTGTCATCTGCATATCTGAGGTTATTGATATTTCTCCCGGAAATCTTGATTCCAGCTTGTGCTTCTTCCAGCCCAGCGTTTCTCATGATGTACTCTGCATATAAGTTAAATCAGCAGGGTGACAATATACAGCCTTGATGTACTCCTTTTCCTATTTAGAACCAATCTGTTGTTCCATGTCCAGTTCTAACTGTTTCTTCCTGACCTGCATATAGGTTTCTCAAGAGGCAAGTCAGCTGATCTGGTATTCCCAACTCTCTCAGAATTTTCCACATTTTATTGTGATTCACACAGTCAAAGGCTTTGGCATAGTCAATAAAGCAGAAGTAGATGTTTTTCTGGAACTCTCTGGCTTTTTTGATGATCCAGTGAATGTTGGCAATTTGATCTCTGGTTCCTCTGCCTTTCCTAAAACCTGCTTGAACATCTGGAAGTTCACGGTTCACATATTGCTGAAGCCTGGCTTGGAGAATTTTGAGCATTACTTTACTAGCATGTGAAATGAACGCAATAGTGTGGTAGTTTGAGCATTCTTTAGCATTGCCTTTCTTTATATTAAGTTCTGCCTATTAAAATACCTGGTGTGATTTCTGTCTCCTGACTGGACCCTGATCAATACAATGCAAACAGAAATAAAACCGATTTGCTTTCCCTGAACTAGGCCACTCAGTTCAGTTCAGTTGCTCAGTTGTGTCCGACTCTTTGCGACCCCATGAATCGCAGCACGCCAGGCCTCCCTGTCCATCACCAACTCCCGGAGTTCACTCAGACTCACGTCCATAGAGTCAGTGATGCATTCAGCCATCTCATCCTCGGTCGTCCCCTTCTCCTCCTGCCGCCAATCCCTCCCAGCATCAGAGTCTTTTCCAATGAGTCAGCTCATTGCATGAGGTGGCCAAAATACTGGAGTTTCAGCTTTAGCATCATTCCTTCCAAAGAAATCCCAGGGCTGATCTCCTTCAGAATGGACTGGTTGGATCTCCTTGTAGTCCAAGGGACTCTCAAGAGTCTTCTCCAACACCACAATTCAAAAGTATCAATTCTTCGTCTCTCAGCTTTCTTCACAGTCCAACTCTCACATCCATACATGACCACTGGAAAAACCATAGCCTTGACTAGACAGACCTTAGTTGGCAAAGTAATGTCTCTGCTTTTCAATATGCTATCTAGGTTGGTCCTAACTTTCCTTCCAAGGAGTAAGCATCTTTTAATTTCATGGCTGCAATCACCATCAGCAGTGATTTTGGAGCCCCAAAAAATAAAGTCTGACACTGTTTCCACTGTTTCCCCATCTATTTGCCATGAAGTGATGGGACCGGATGCCATGATCTTCGTTTTCTGAATGTTGAGCTTTAAGCCAACTTTTTCACTCTCCTCTTTCACTTTCATCAAGAGGCTCTTTAGTTCTTCTTCAGTTTCTACCATAATGGTGGTGTCATCTACATATCCGAGGTTATTGATATTTCTCCCAGCGATCTTGATTCCAGTTTGTGCTTTTTCCAGCCCAGCGTTTCTCATGATGTACTCTGCATGTAAGTTAAGTAAGCCGGGTGACAATATACTAGCTCACTATGGTGGTATTAATGGCAAATGCTTCTGCTTCATAAAACTTGGGGCTTTTCTATGGTTCCAGTATAGCGCAAACCTAGCTCAACAAGCACAATGAGGCATGATAAGGTAGAAAGGGCCCTCAATGACTTTATTCTATTGGGCTAGATGTCCAGGTGGCAGGCTCCCCTCCCAGTACATACACTAAAATTCCAACTTTAGAGCTGAGTCAGTGTGAGGGAACCTGAGAAATACACCTGCTTGTTTTAGAAGCAAGGAGATCCCATCAGTCAATCGTAAAGGAAACCAACTCTGAATATTCGTTAGAAGGACTGATGCTGAAGCTAAATCTCCAATACTTTGGCCACCTGATGCGAAGAGCTGACTCACTGGAAAAGATCCTGATGCTGGGAAAGATTGAGGGCAGGAGGAGACGGGTGTGAAGGAGGATGAGATGGTTGTATGGCATCACTGACTCGATGGACATGCATCTGAGGAAACCCCAGGAGGTAGTGAAGGACAGGGAAGCCTGGCATGCTGCCGTTGATGGTGTCACAAAGAGTCAGACACAACTTAGTGACTGAACAACAATATCTTAGAAAGATAAACACGAGACAATAAAATGGGAAGGGAGTTGACTAAGGTCACACAGAAAGTGAATGATAAGGTGGGATTAGATCCCAGGTCTCCTGAAGCACTGAACATCCTTGGATCACCAACTGGGTCGAACTCTCCCCACTCCGTAAATATCTAAGCTTAAGGTAGAGGTTGTGCCAGCTTGTTTCTCTACTATGTTGAATAAAATAAACAGTTTTTCCCTAAAATGGAATACAAATGGTTAAAATATTTTTCTTTTTTTTTTTTACAAAATTTGTTTTTTATTGATGTGTAAATGTGTTACAGTGTTAATTACGGCTGTACAGCAAAGTGACTCAGTTATACATATCTGTACATTCTTTTTCATATCCTACCTTCTCCCACCCCGCTTCCCTTTGGCAACTACCAGTCTGTTCTCTATGTCCCTGATTTTGTTTCTGTTTCATAGATAGGTTTATTTGTGTCCTATTTTAGATTCCACATATAAGTGATATCACATGGCGTTTGTCTTTCCGACTTGATTCACTTAGTATGCTAACCTCTAGTTGCATCCATATTGCTGCAAATGGCATTATAAAATACTTGTTCTTTATGCATTTTTAAAAACAACCTGATCACTAAGCATAAAGGCACCACCCTAATGCTGTATTTTTAAATGTGGTAAAGTAATGTGAAAGCTTGCCCCCACCTACATCATGCAGCTCGTGGTGAGATTATGGGAGAATTCCTTGACGGCTGTTTCCTGTAAAATGGCAGTTCTAATCATATTTACCTCTCAGGGTCAATACTGGGGCAAAGCATTCCTTTAATAGGTGGGACCTGTTGTTGATGAATGACTCTGATACTTGCTTCTCATGCAATTTATCCACTTCTTTTTCCTATTGGTCTTTTTGGTTCTGAAACAATCTTTTTTTTTTCTTCCAGTAGCACTATTCTTGGCATCAGCCTAATCTCAGTAAATGCTGGAGATGATTAAGTTGTCAGTACCAGCATGTGGTGTTTTCCTAAGAGCTCTGTGAAGCAAAATTCCTACCCAGCGAGACAGCCAAGGCCATGTCTTTGGGGGAATTGAGGACGCTTCTTCCACCACCTCTTCCTAATCCTGTAAAAGGTCCTTTCTGGGGACTGAGCAGGCTGACTGGTCTCACACTCCTGGTGACCCATCTGTGAGGTCACTGAGTACAGGGCCTGCTGGGCTTAGCCTCCAGGATAAGGGGCCCCTGAAGGCCATCACCCAGCCCGACTGGGTTCACACCCAGTGATTTACCGAGCATGGGGGCCACTGACACCTTTTATGCTCCCTCCTTGAAGCCAGAGGAACTCGGCGAGGGGAGAGGTGGCCGGGAACCCACGCCTGGGTCACTCCACAGAACTCTCCCATCATTGATGGTGTCCCTTTGCCCCGGAAAACAAAACCTGGGCCCCTCGACTTTGGGTTACCACACTTTGGCACCACCTTTGAAGCCATGATCTGAATTTACGACATGAGCGTGAAAGACCATTTCAGGCTCTGCCCTCTTTCCCGGCCGCTGAACTTGATGTGGTCCAGAGTAAATCACCCTAATAGCCACGGGGCCGGCATTGTTGCGCGAGGTTTTATACCCATACTGGCGGTTATTTAGGGAGCCAAACTGCTTTGCCAAGTGTCGAGTTACGGTTACAAAAAACTGCCGCCTTGTGCATAATTATGAAGAGATAGAAGTATCCAAGGTGGGTTCAATGCAGGACTTTCAAAAGCTAGGTTCATGAAGGAGAGGGAGAAAATAAGGCAACTGTTTTCTAGCCCATGAAGGGGTCTCTTTTTCTAACACTGTGGACAAAAAAGTCACTTTTTCCTGGGAGAAGAGGTGGTGCAGGTCACCAAGTGGTCACTAGACTCAATGCTGATGAAAAGAGTGTGTGTTCCAGGCCCCTCAGGTGGCCGGGAGCTGGGCCTGCCTGGCTCTGGGTCCTTAGTGTGCAGAGGGTGTGATGGGGAGGAGGTGACGGGTCCCAGAGACACTTGCCAATTGAAGCTGTTGTCGGAATAAAGATCCTTAATCTCTTCTCCACTCACATTTGTACCGAGTGCTCATATTTATTATGAGTTGTTGCATTGCATGGGGGCAGCTGTTTATACATCTGCAGCCCCAGAGGGCCTTGGAAAGGATGCTGCCCTCTTAAGGGACAGAGCCCAGAGATCCAGCCTCTGGAACAACCAGGCCTCGAGATGCACTAGTTACGAGTGTGGGAGATTTCTCTCCTGCTACTTAGGATGATACCTGTCCCCCTTGGGGCAGATAGAATTAGTGATGGTCCAATTCCCCTTTCTTTCTTTTTTTAAAAAATATTCTTAGGAGGGAGGTTCAAGAGGGAGGGGACCTATGTATACCTATGGCTGATTCATGTTGGTGTATGGCAGAAACCAATGCAATATTATAAACCAATTATCCGTCAATGAAAAACAATACATTACAAAAAAAAGCATGTTTAAAAAATTCTTAGTAACTTTATTCATAAGAGCCCCCAATAGGAAATAACCCAAATGTTCAGAACAGGCAAAAACAACTTTTCTTACAACAGAATCATGCTCAGTGATAAAAAAGGAATAAACTCTTAAAGCACCCAACAAGATGGATATACCCCCAAAGAGTATGCTAACTGAAAGAAGTCATATGCTGTATATGTTCATCTCTATTAAGTCCTAGAATAGGCAAAGTGAATCTATAGCGATAAAAATCCAAACACTGTTTGCCTGTTTGCTTACTGGGTGAGAGTTAGCCTGAGAGGAGGACATGCGAGGAGCTTCTCAGGGATGATGGAGGAGATGTTCCTCTTGATAGCGGGGCTGGTTAACAGGTACACGCTATTGTAAAATCTTTTCCTTTCCTTGCTGGCGTCAGGCGCGGTGCTGTCTCTGCTTGTCCATCCAGTGAAGAAGGATGCAGAAGGGAGAGAGGATGGTGAAGCAGGTGCTAAAAAGGGCCCCTGCCCCTCCTACCGTCTAGGCATCCCCGTCCCTTCACACATTCTCTGACGGTCTGAACTGTAGTGACTTTTCCTTCTTAAGGCTTCCTGCTCTTGATGCAAGGCCTGTTTAGGAAATACTTTATTATTATATTGTAACTGGAGAACACATACATTCCCACAGTAAAGAACACACCGAAGAGCATTTAGTGGAAAGAAGCCTCCTTTGCTCCTAGACCCCAGGTTCCCTCTGCTCACCCCCAGAGGAAGCCGTCACTACCGGTGCCTGCTTTGAAATGCCCATTTTTGTACTTACTTCTACTTATATATGAAAATGTCAGGGAGGAAGGGGAGGGAGGAACTGTGATTTGCTGCTGGCCCATGGCTGCTGAAGGGCAAGGGCAAGGCTGACCAAGTCCACAGTTAGGGCCAAGTCTGAAAGCAGAAGAGCTACTTTTGTGCCAAGGCCTTGAGAGACTGAGGCAGGTCTTTCAGGAGGGAAAAGAGAGAAGAGGGAAAGAGTGTACCAATGCATTGTTCTTTCAGAAAACCTGAGAGGTCTGGGGTTCCAGAGTTGAAAGGTAGAACTTATGCCCAATCAAGTCTAGCAGGGGAGATGTGCAGAGAATTCAAACGCGATGCAACGGTGACATGCAGGTGCAATAAATGCAGGTGCAAAAAAGACAGTGTAGCAGGAGCAAAGAGGAAAGCAGAGAGTAACCTGGTTGGGACGAAATGGTGAAGAAAGGCTTCCTGAGAGCAGCAATGTCTGAGCTGGGCTTTGAAGGATCAGTAGGAGTTGACTGGGCAGACAGAGGGCTACAGGGGAAACCATGTGTCAAAAGTTTGGTGCTTGGGGAATTACAACCAGGTTGGCATCGTTGAGCCCAAAATGTGCATGTGTGCACATGTGTGTGGTGTGCATGAGTGTGCACACAGAGAAGTGCATGGCAGTGTGTGTGTGTGTGTGTGTACAGGGGTGAGGTTGGAGATGGAGCTTGAGAGGCATGCAAGGTCTGGGTCAGGAAGGGAATTGCCTTGACTGATGGTTAGGAGCAAAGTGTGTTTCCTTCACTTGTTACTCATTCCACAAATATGGGGCACCAGCTTGTGCCAGACAGAGTGCCAGATGTCTGGGCAGTGACGAAAGACAGGTGTCAGGGTACTCTTCCTCATGGATTGACATTGGAGGTGTGTGTGTGAGGGGAGAGTGGATGGGCAACAAACAGCAAACACATGCTTATCATCAGTGTTGTGGGGGGAATAACGGGGTGCTTGGGGAGCCCTCTCTGAGGAGGTGGTGTTGAAGCTGAGACCTGAAGGACAGGAAAAATCTGGAAGACATGTCCAAGGAGCGGGACAGTGGGCAGGTCAGCCGTGTGACTGAGGAGTGGAGACAGGAGCCACAGTGTTCCCAGGTGAGCAGAGATGACCGAGCCAACAATTTGGAATCCCAGTAATTTTGTGGGGACTGGAGGGGACCAGCTTAAGATGGGACTTGGAGAAGCAGAATGTGGCTGTCAAGTGAGAGTGTGCGTTAGGAGTGGAGGTGCTCGAAGATGCCGGTGCGAGTGGTCAGGGCCTGGGGGAGGGGAAGGCGACTGCCACCGCCCCCCTCCCCCCGCTCCACCACTAGCCAGCCCATCACCACACCCGGCCCACTGCTGCTCCTCAGCGTCTCACAAGTCCATCCGTCCCTTTCTATCCGCGGGTCCCGCTGACATCCTGGACCAGGCACCATCCCACCTGGATCTGGCATACTGCGTTAGTCTCCACAGCTCCATTTTAACTCCATACAACCCAGTTTGCACTCAGTAGCCAGGGTGATGTTTTCAGATGGAAATATGATCACATCACCAGCCTGCTCAAAACCCTTCAGATGTTCCCTGTTGCCTTCAAGCTCCTTAAGATGACTTCCTTGGCCTTTGTTGTTGCTGTTCAATCACGCAGCCGTATTTGACTCGTGACCCCATGGACTGCAGCACACCAGGCTTTCCTGTCCTTCACTATCTCCCGGAGCTTGCTCAAACTCATGTCCATTGAATCAGTGATTCCATCCAACCGTCTCATCCTCTGTCATTCCCTTCTCCTCCTAACTTCAGTCTTTTCCAGCATCAGGGTCTTTTCCAATGAGTTGCCTCTTTGCATCAGGTGGACAAAGTATTGGAACTTCAGCTTCATCATCAGTCTTTTTAATGAATATTCAGGGTTGGTTTCTTTAGGATTCATTGGTTGAATCGCCTTGCTGTCCAAGGTCTCTCAAGAGTCTTCTCTAGCACAACAATTCAAAAGCATCAGTTCTTCAGCACTCAGCATTCTTTATGGTCCAACTCTCACATCCATAGATAACTACTGGAAAAACAATAGCTTGGACTATATGTATCTTTGTTGGCAAAGTGATGTCTCTGTTTTTTAATACTGTCTAGGTTTGTCATAGTTTTTCTTCTAAGGAGCAAGTGTCTTTTAGTTTATGGCTGCAGTCACCATCTGCAGTGATTTTGGAGCCCAAGGAAATAAAGTCTGTCACTGTTTCCATTTTTTCCCCATCTATTTGCCATGAAGTGATGGGACAGGATGCCATGATCATAGTTTTTTGAATGTTGAGTTTTAAGCCAGCTCTTTCACTCTCTTCTTTCATTTTCATCAAGAGGCTCTTCACTTCCTCTTCACTTTCTGCCATTAGGATTGTGTCATCTGCATATCTGAGGTTACTGATATTTCTCCCACAATCTTGATTCCAGCTTGAGCTTCATCCAGCCCAGCATTTTACGTAATGTACTCTGCATATATGTTAAATAAGCAGGGTGACAACATGCAACCTTGATGTACTTTTTTCCCAATTTTGAACCAGTCCGTTGTTCTGTGTCTGGTTCTAACTGTTGCTTCTTGACCTGCATAGAGGTTTCTCAGGAGACAAGTAAGGTGATCTGGTATTCCCATCTCTTTAACAATTTTCCACAGTTTATTGTGATCCACACAGTCAAAGGCTTTAGCATAGCTGCTGGGTTCAATATCATTACCTCTCGGCGCTCCTTGGCCCCCTCTTACCTCCCCCATTTTTTCCTGTCATACAGGCTTTTTTCAGTGCCCTGAAACTGCTCTCTTCTCGCTTGTCTCCAGGCCTTTGTGTGGGCTCTTCCCTCTTCCTGTAATTCTCCGCTGCACCTTGTGTCTCCCATGAGCCCTAAATGGTCTCTCTTTCCTGTTCATCTTCTGGGTCTTTTCAGGACAGACTTTCTGTTTCGCCAAGACTGGATCAGGTGGCCCCGTGACAGTGTACCGACCCCCATCCTGGCTCTTACTGTGCTGAGTTGTGACTGCCTTGCTTGTTGTCTGTGTGCTGGACTCAGTTCCAAGAGGAGGGCGAACTGTGTCCTTAGCCCTTAGCATAGTGCCTGGCAGGTAGCTGGTACTTGATAGATTTGGAGTTGAAGGATGGAAATCTGAGAGGTGAGAAGGAAGAACGGGTAGGGGCTGAGAGTCGAGCAGGGGAAGGAAGAGTTGGAGGGGATGTCATCAGGAACAGCTGGTGGCCGTGGGACAGCAGTAGTGATGCTAAATATCCCCTGGTCCGTACTGGATGCTTTATGCTCACTAATCCTCCTGAAAACAACATGAGGAGGATGCCATTAGGATTCCTCTTTTACAGGTGAGGAAACTGAGGCACAGAAAGGTTAGGTAACTTGTCTAGAGTCATACAACTAGTAAGTGAGAGGGCTGGGATTCAAACAAAGGAGTTCAGTTCCTCCACTCTCTGTACACTACAAAGACACATTGAATTTGGGCGTTTCAGACTTTGAGTGACAGTACATTCTCTCAATAGTTTGCACCAGCTTCATAGAGTTGGGAAGAGCTTAGCCAGTCCAAATTGGAGAGGCTAAAGTACCTGTGTAGATCTCTAGGCGCCCCCTAGGATGATAGGAGAGTTCTAAAATAGCACCGAACTCTAACCCAGTGATGGGGTCTAGTGGAGCAGCAGTCAAGCTCTTGCCTGGTCCTGGTGGTACTACTCTAAGGGACTGTCCTTTTTTTTTTTCCTTCAACTTTTTGTTTTGTATTGGGGTATAGCTGATTAACAAAGTTGTGATAGTTTCAGGTGAACAGCAACGGGACTCAGCCACGCATATACATGTATCCATTCTCCCCCAAGCCCTCTCCCATCCAGGCTGCCACATAACGTTGAGCAGAGTTTCCTGTGCTATGCAGTGGGTCCTTATTGGTTATCCATTTTGAATATAGCAGTGTGTACATGACTATCCCAAACTCCCTGACTATCCCTCCCCCCGGCAACCATAAGTTTGTTTTCTAAGTCTGTCTCTTTCTGTATAATACATATATACAGTGGAATATTACTCAGTCATTAAAAAGAATGAAATGATGCCATTGGCAGCGCATGGATGAACCTAGAGAGTGTTCTGCCTAGTGGAGTATGTCAGACAGAGGAGAAATATTGTATGACATCGCTTACATGTGGGATCGAAAAGGAAAGGATACAAATGAACTGCCTTGAAGTGACTTTCTAAATTGAGCAGCTTGTGGACGACAGTGGATTTTGTTGACAAAATAGACTGCCAGTCAAGAAACTCTGTGCTTCTTGGTGATATAAAAACTGGCTATATTTGTATATCAATATTAAAAATTCACATCCATTTTATGGACCTCAAACCATCTATTGTAAGCTTCAGAGGTATGGCATGGGAAGGACAAAGATGAATCATTCATTCAATAATATTTACTGAGCACTTGCTCTGGGCTGGACAAAGGCAGGGGCTGGGCTTACAGGGATGGAGAAGCCAGATGGCCCCTCATGGAGCTTACATTATAGTGAGAGAGACACGCGGGAAACAAGTGAACAAAACGTTACTACTTGCAATCACTGTTATGAAGTCACACCTGAACGTGGGTGTGGAGGGTTGCATGTGAGGCATGCAAGCCAATTTTAGTTCAGATGCCTTTGGGGTCTTGCTAGAAGGATGTTGGAGAAATTGAGGGTGATTTCAGGCCATAGGATTTGTTTGAAGCTTGATGCCTCCTTAATACACTCGAGGTTCTCTTGAAGAAAGTAAGCAAAGGGAATCAAGATGGCACCCTCTTGAATGCTCATTGAGTAGTCCTTACAACTCTTACTCAGATCTCAAAGGGGCTATTTCATCAGGACCCCAAGGCTAAAAGTGGACCTTTTAGGTCCTTCTGAGTTTGCTGGTGGAATTGCAAAGCAGTTCAACCTTTCTGCAGAGATTTTGCAATATCTACCAAGAGTCTTAAGAAGGGCATTGCATTCCCATCCAGAAATTCCCACAGATATATTCAGAATATATATTCAGAAGAGGACAAAAGATTGATAGCTATGTATTTTTCAGGGTAGTCTAAATTATATAAAATTGGAAACTATGAAAAATATGTAAACAATTGTATATTTTCATGACATTATGGCAGTCATTTTCAGTGAATAGCTAATCCTGAGAGATGTTCACTGCATAAGTGATGAAAACAAAACATAAAAATATGACAAAAACATTCAACAATTGTAGGATTCTATGTTTAACAAACATTGAGATGTATGCACAAGGAAAAGATGGCAGACGTTATTAGTGATTATCTCTGGCTGGAGAGGATTTGGGGGGTGGATTTGGTTTTCTTTGAAATTTTCTATGTTTTTCCAAGTAATCCTCAATAACCATGTCTCATTGATAATCAGGA
Organism: Capricornis sumatraensis; assembly: GCF_032405125.1. NCBI lineage: Eukaryota > Metazoa > Chordata > Mammalia > Artiodactyla > Bovidae > Capricornis > Capricornis sumatraensis. The sequence goes on from NC_091091.1 coordinate 15,281,456, forward strand.
GAAAGACATTTAAAAATGTACCTTTACGTTCAGTTCAGTTCAGTCACACAGTCATGTCCAACTCTTTGTGACCCCATGGACTGCAGCACACCAGGCTTCCCTGTCCATCATCAACTCCAGAGCTTACTCTAACTCATGTCCATTGAGTTAGTGATGCCATCCAACCATCTCAACCTCTGTTGTCCCCTTCTCCTCCTGCCTTCAATCTTTCCCAGCCTCAGGTCTTCTCAAGTGAGTCAGTTCTTCGCATCAGGTGGACAAAGGACTGGAGCTTCAGCTTCAGCATCCATCCTTCCAATGAATATTCAGGAGTGATTTCCTTTAGGATGGACTGGTTGGATCTCCTTGCAGTCCAAGGGACTCTCAAGAGTCTTCTCCAACACTACAGTTCAAAAGCATCAGTTCTTCAGATCTCAGCTTTGTTTATAGTCTAACTCTCACATCCATACATGACTACTGGAAAAACCAAAGCTTTGACTAGACGGACCTTTGTTGGCAAAGTGATGTCTCTGCTTTTTAATATGCTATCTAGGTTGGTTATAACTTCTTCCAATGAGCAAGCGTCTTTTAATTTCATGGCTGCAGTCACCATCTGCAGTGATTTTGGAGCCAAAAAAAGTCTCTCACTATTTCCATTGTTTCCCCCTCTGTTTCTCATGAAGTGATGGGACCAGATGCCATGATCTTAGTTTTCTGAATGTTGAGCTTTAAGCCAACTTTTTCACTCTCCTCTTTCACTTTCATCAAGAGGCTTTTTAGTTCCTCTTCACTTTCTGCCATAAGTGTGGTGTCATCTGCACATCTGAGGTTATTGGTATTTCTCCCGGCAATCTTGATTCCAGCTTGTGCTTCATCCAGTCCAGCATTTCGCATAATGTACTCTGCATATAAGTTAAATAAGCAGGGTGACAACATATAGCCTTGACATACTCCTTTCCCAATTTGGAACCAGTCTGTTATTCCTTTACATTAGGTGAAAAATAAACATGTATTCAAAGGTTAAAATGCTTCTGCTAGTTTCTGACGTGAAGGAGCTATTGAGGCTTGGAAAATAAGCAAGAGAAAGAGTGACTCTCCCTCAGGAAAAGTACTGCAGGCTCCTTATCCGCACAAAGCCTTTTCCATCCCTTCTCTGCTGCTACTTTAGTGCATTTTCTGGCGCTAGTGAGAGTGAGTCTGGTACATGAGGCACCAAGGAGTATCCCCCCTGGTTTGCCGGCAAGCCTGTGTTAGCACAGGTGACAGAGGAGCTGAAAGCAAGAACTAACAGTGTCTAGTGCTTGCTCTGCATCAGCCCCACTGTTTAGTGTGACACACACACTACTCTCTTCTGAACTTATGAATGCATTGCCCTCAGACTGACCTTGTAACTTTGGTATTGCCACTACTCCCATTTTGCAGATAGGAACACTGAGGCCCAGAAGGACAGTGTCCTCCATGTCACACATCTAGTAAGTGGTACTGCCAGAATTTGAATCCAGATCTGATGGTGCTAAGTTGGGGGGAAAATGGAAATAGTGACAGATTTTATTTTCCTGGGCTTCAAAATCACTGTGGATGGTGACTGAAGCCATGAGATTAAAAGATGCTTGCTCCTTGGAAGAAAAGCTATGACAAACCTAGATAGCGTTTTAAACAGCAGAGACATCACCTTGCCAACAAAGGTCTGTCTAGTCAAATCTATGGTCTTTCTAGTAGTCATGCATGAATGTGAGAGTTGGACCATAAAGAAAGCTGAGCGCTGAAGAATTTTGAACTGTGGTTCTGGAGAAGACTCTTGAAAGTCTCATGGACTGCAAAGAGATCAAATCAGTCAATCCCAAAGGGAATCAGTCCTGAGTATTCATTACAAGGACTGATGCTGATGCTCCAATACTTTGGTCACCGGATGTGAAGGGCCAACTCACTTACGCTGGGAAAGATTAAAGGCAGGAGGGAAAGGGGAGAACAGAGGATAAGATGGTTGGATGGCATCACCGAGTCAATGGACAAGAATTTGAGCAAACTTCAGAAGATAGTGAAGGACAGGGAAGCCTGGCATGCTGCAGTCCATGGGGTCGCAAAGAGTCAGACACAATTTAGTGACTAAATAACAAAGTTGGGGAGTGGGGAAAAACAACGAATTAGAGAGGAAAGGAAGAAGACGAAAGAGAGGAGAAATGTAGCTTGGGTATGAGCAGGAGGCCAGTAACTGCAGGGTCCTCTCCACTCTGGAAAGCAACACCAGACTGGGATGCCAAGAGGCAGTTTGGAGTAGTAGAAAGATTGCTGCCTTCGCATATGTCGACCTCGATGATTCCAGCATTACCTCTCACAAGGGCCACCCCTGTGATCTGGACCAGGGTTGCTTTCCTTCCGGAGCAGCAATAGAAAGATTAAAAGAGAAATTGCTTTTGACCAATCATGAGTGCTGGTATTTGAGAAAGTTTTTCTTAAAGGTTAAGAAAGAGGCACACGTTTCTGGATTGATTCCGAAGAGAACTTCTGGGCACCTTCAAGGACTTCCTAGGTTGATAGCAATGCTTTTTATTCCAATTTCACTTTTGAACAGATGGCTTTTCTGTTCTGTGCTCCAGATAGAATTGCCCCTCCAGCTCCCCTTATGCTCATCAGCTCCTTTTGAGGTTGGTTTTTGGCACCCAAATTGAACACAGATGGAGAGTGTTGGGGGCAGGTAAGAGGAAGTGTTTTCAGAGGTTTCTGAACAAATGAAGGGAAAGAAAAGAGTTAGAAGCTTCATGTGAGAGACAATGCCAGTGGCTAGTGATAGAAGGAGAAATAGTGACAGAAAAAAAAGGGAAGTGCGGCGTGAGTATGAGCCCTTGAGGGAACGAAGAGAGAACCAACTCTTCATACCTGTCGACAGGTGGCAGCACTGACACAGTACAGCTTGGTTTTGTCTAATTTTGTCTGAAGAAGTCTCTGTGCCTGTGGGGTGGAGAGTGATGGGAAACAGCAGGTTGGGGGCTGGCCGAGAAGGCTAATGGCAGCGTGGGTCTGGCTGATATAAAGAATAGCACTCATAGCTTGTATTTGGCCCGTTCATCATCATGGGGCCCATTTCCCAGCAATGCACAAAGCGATAGAAACCGGGCCATTTGTAGAGATGTGGATTGACCTAGAGAGTATCACACAGAGTGAAGAAAGTCAGAAAGAGAAAAACAAATACCATATAATTAGTGGAATCTAGAACAATGGTACAGATGAACCCATTTTCAGGGCAGTAATAGAGACACAGAGGTAGGAAATGGGTGTGAGGACACAGAGGGCGTGTGTGGAATGAATTGGGAGATTGGGACTGGTGTGTAAAACAGAGAGCCAGTGGGAAGCTGCTGTATGGCATAGGCAGCTCAGCATGGTACTCTGGTGACCTGGATGGGTCAGATCGGCGGAGGTGGGAGGGAGGCTCATGAGGGATGGGATATACATAGCTGATTCACTTCATTGCACAGCAGAAACTAACTCAGCATTGTAAAGCAACTATACCCCAATACCAAAAAAAAAAAAAAAAAAAAAATGATGGTTATGGCACACTTCAAATAGCATGCTGAGTTCTCTCATGTACTTGACTTATTTCATTCTCTTCTGGGTTGTTGTTATACCCATTTCACACACAAAGAAAAAGAAGCTAACAAAATGTTAGTTACCTCTTCAAGGGCTTAGCACTGCTGCTGCTGCTGCTAAGTCGCTCAGTTGTGTCCAACTCTGTGTGACCCCATGGACTGCAGCCTACCAGGCTCCTCCGCCCATGGGATTTTCCAGGCAAGAGTACTGGAGTGGGGTGCCATTGCCTTCTCCAGCTTAGCACTAGGAGGATGCAAAGCCAAGATCCAACTCTGTGTCTGCCTGCTGCCAAAGCCTGTTTCGATTTACTTTCCATGTTGATTTCCAAGACCAGCTGGAGGCACTGTGTTTATTGTTTAACCATCCTCACTCTTAATGTCCCAACTTGATCAAGTCGGTCTTTTTTGATCTTATGTGAACTTAAGGATTCCTGAGATATTTGTTAAAATATATCAGTCACTGGGCTGTACTCCTAGAACTACTGATTAGAATGTCTGTGAAAGGAGCCCGAAAATCTATTTTTGACATGCTCCAAATGTGATTCCCACGTACTCGGCCAGCTTGGTCAACATTGGTAGAGGTAGATTGTCACACTTATGAATATAAATTCAGTTGGCTGTAAATGGTATATCTTTGCAAGGTTTTATATGGTTCAGGAAGTAAAATCTCTCATGTTATATTTATGTGCTTTCCTCTGATCACTGAGATTTTTTACATTGTGACATTGAAATGATCAGTGAAGATTATGTTTACCTTTGGTGGCAAGGCTGAAATATAGCAATACTTCACTCCTGTGGTGTCATTTCCCATTTTACCTTGTATATTAGAGCTGAAATATTTATCTGCATGAATTGAATTGAAAGGCATTCTCTGGTTAAGCAGCAGGAGTTTGAATTCTGTTTAACACTGAGTCATGAAAGGTCAAGGTTCATCGTTAACTTAAAATTTTTTTCTTTTAATAATTTTGTTTATTTTGCTTAGTTTCATTTTTTAAACAAATTTCCATCCATTTTTGTCACTATTATGTCACTATTCACTGCAAACCTTTTAATCTTGTTTAAAGAGGATTCACTTTTAGTGAGGACTAAATGAATTTTTACATGTAAAACATCTAAAAAGTGAAAGAAAGAAAGTGAAAGTCACTCACTCGTGTCTAACTCTTCGTGACCCCATGGAGAGTCCATGGAATTCTCCAGGCCAGAATACTGGAGTGGGTAGCCTTTCCCTTCTCCAGGGGATCTTTCCAACCCAGGGCTCAAACCCAGGTCTCCTGCATTGCAAATGGATTCTTTACCAGCTGAGCCACAAATACATAATAAGTAAATATTTTGTAACTTCAGTTATTATTATTTTTAAAGTGTAATTTTTATTAATTAATTTTGTGGCAACACCATGTGGCGTGAGAACCCCAGCTCTCAGCAGTGAGAGTGCAGAATGCTGAGCACTGGACCACCACGGAATTCCCAAAGTGTCATTTTTATAATTGGTTTTATAAACACCAATTATATTTGGATAACAAGGGCAGCATGCTTTGTATTTGGTCTTAGAAGATGTTACTGTTTATTATATTCAATTTATCAGACACACTTTACATATATGATTTTATTCAATTCTTACAACCCATGCTAGGAGACAGGCGCTACTTTTAGTTCCATCACAGTTAAGGAAACTGCTGACAAGCAATATCTTAAGTCTCACTGGTAAGTGGCAGAGCCAAGATTTGAATCCAAATTTGACTGAAAAGACTTGGATCTTCCTTCTTTTCCTTTCTTTCTTTCTCATCTCTTCTTCTAAATTTTTATTATAGAAAACATCAGATATACACAAAAATAGCAACACAGTACCAAGAACCCACCCCCACTCCTCACATAGGCTTTTCCCCGTTTTTGGAATAACCAACTTGAGGCCAATCTTCCTTTATCTCTACCCCAACCTCCACCCCTCCTCTCAGATTATTTGCACAAAATTCCAGCCATCGTATCATCTTCACTGTAAATACTTCCATGTATAGTTCTAAAAGATAGGGACTCTTAGCCAAACAAAACCTCAATATCATTGTTGCACCTAAATAAAAGAAATGATATTAACCAACATTCACATGGTCTGTGAGATTTTCCTGATTATCCCATAAATTTAACATTTGGCTAGTTGAATCAGATCTGTACACCACGTCTGTTTCACATATTCCTCAGAGCTCTCTTCATCTGCAGATTTCTTCTTCATTTTTTCCCCCTTGAGATTTATTTGTTGAAGAAACTGATGCTTGTCCTGCAGAAGTCTCTGCAACCTGGATTTTGATGATTTCATCCCTATGGTATTGTTTAGCATCTATAAACTGGTAGTTTTTCCTTTCTTTTTCTACAAAATTTTCTTGAACTCCTACTGTATTTAAGGTGCTGGGTTTCCATCCACCTAGTGCCCTCTCACATGGGGCTTTGGGTCTAGCCAGGGATACAGACACTAAGCAAGAAAACTAGCCTGATATTTTATTTCTATTATACTTATATAATATATGAATATATATTGTTTATGATATAGCTCTATTTGGTTTACATTATAGTGTGAAATAAAAGGTTTTGTATCATTACTAAAGAAGCCACTGAGACGTCAGAGAACCAGACAGAGTTCAAGTCATCTCTATTATATGAACTCTGTGTGACCAGGCGGTAGTGATGGGGGTGTCGGTGGGAGGGGGGAGGAGGAGTTGGTGAGGAGGTATACTAGGTCTGGATTCTCGAGTCTTCATCATTAAAAATGATGGGTTTGGACCAAGAGAGTGTTTCCTTTGCTCTAGCAAAGGAATTCTTTTTCTCCCCTACATGAGCTTCAAGCCAATTCCTGATATATAAAAGAGGTAATAGTGGAGCTGAACTGAATTAAACGGGGTGGCTGTTGAGCCTGGCCCCATCTCACTCTATCTTTCTTTATCTTATTCTGCCCCATCCCCTAGGATGGTCACTGACATGTCATTAGAACTTAGGTCTCCATGGAGAAGTCAGAAAACCACTGGGTTAGGTAAGGTTAGATGTTCATCTAAGTATTACCAAACTGGTAATACTTAAAATATTAAGTATATTAATACTTAAAATATTAACTATATTAATACTTAAAATATTAAGTAAATACCAAATCTGGAAAGGCCCGGATGAGTAATGCCTCGGTTTCCTCAGTGGGCTTGGAGCTCTATGCACCCTTATTTAGTGTGTGTGTGTGTGCTCGCATGTGCGTGTGGGTGAAACATGACGTGCCAGAGCTGAAATGCTCTAAATCAACCACTCCTCAGGGAGACCGTCTTCAGCTGCAAGCGACAGAACCCAAGTCAAACTAGCCTGTGCATAACAGGGAAATGATTGTTACATTTAACTAGATAGAAAGTCCTCACATGGATCTGGCTTCAGGACAGGGGTTTAAGCCCACACCATCAGGATACGGGCTTCTTAGCTCTTCTAAGGTCTGCATGGTTTCCTTCTGCGGCAGGCGTTCCTCATGATGAGGCTGCCAACGCCTCCCAGCTGACAGCCTAGCAGCCCAACAACCTCCCGGGAAAGAGAGCACGCCCCCTCGTTAGTTTCTATGGAAATCCTTCATACCCACCCTCACTGGCCGGGTATAGGCCACGTGCTCAGCACTGACCCAATTGCCATGGCCGGGGGATGCCGACCGCTAATTGGCCAGCTCGGGTTATCGAACTCTCTTAGGGTAGGCGGATTTTACTACCCCTTACGCTGCAAGCCAAGCCGAAATGCCGATATTTGCAGCAGCAGGAGGAGTTATTTGCAAGGCAGCCAAGCAAGAAGGCGGGAGACCAAATCTCAGATACTGCTCCCTCAAGGCAAAGGGCTGGAGTATCTGTAAGGTAAAGAATAAAGAAGCAGGGTGGTCTAAAGCACGGGGAGTGTGGAGAAAAGATGCGATAATTGGCCTTCTTGGCAGACATAACTAGGCTGCAGGCCTCGACGCCTTCTGAGGATGGAGTTTTCCGTTCTTTGACGTTGAAAGGTGGGTTGGACTCTCATGCATACCCAGTTGGGGGGAGGGGTCTGTGGTCCCATCCAGTCCTAACAGGCTTAGCTCAAACTAGCCAGGCTGACCCTGCTGCTAAGTCGCTTCAGTCGTGTCCGACCCTGTGCGACCCCAGAGATGGCAGCCCACCAGGCTCCACCATCCCTGGGATTCTCCAGGCAAGAGCACTGGAGTGGGTTGCCATTTCCTTCTCCAAGCATGAAAGTGAAAAGTGAAAGAAGTCGCTCAGTCGTGTCCGACTCTCTGCAACCCCATTGACTGCAGCCTACCAAGCTCCTCCGTCCATGGGATTTTCCAGGCAAGAGTACTGGAGTGGGGTGCCATTGCCCTCTAGTTCCTGTAAAACAGATAGGGCAGAACCTCCAAGGCTATCTACTGCTTGGCATGCAGGTCTTCAAACAACCTTGATTAATGAAGGCAGGTGAAAAGAATTTAACCACAGTTTGAATTCCTCAAACATCAAGAGGCTGCTACTCAAAGAATGGGGAAATATCCCTAAGAGAGGAACACTGAAGTGATCATATAACTTATGATCCAGACTGGAATACTTCAGAGAGTAACAGGGGACCCCATTCATAGTTACAGTGGAACCATAGGTGCAGACGGTACTGTTCTAGGCAACTCAAACAGGTAGTCACACAAGCTGAATGGAGAAGCTAAATGACTTCACCAAGGTGGTAAAGTGAGAGAACTGGCTGTAGAACCCATTCCAGTATTTTCCACCAAAAAGTCATTATCAGCCACCAGGAGCTTGTCTAGAGTAGGACTGTCTCGATGGAATAGGGTTTAGTATTCTACTGGTGGCTCATATGGTGAAGAATCTGCCTGTGATGCGGGAGACCTGGGTTCGATCCCTGGGTTGGAAAGGTACCCTGGAGAAACGAATGGCTGCCCACTCCAGTATTCTTGTCTGGAGAGTCCCATGGACAGAAGAGCCTAGCGAGCTACAGTCCATGGGATCACAAAGAGTTGGACAAGACTGAACAACTAACACTTTCACTTTCAAACTGATAGGACCTCTGATGAAACTAGGCCGAGTCATTCGTGGTGTCTTGTCAATGACCAGCAGCAACAACTTCCCATCTTTACCATGTTCAGATACCCTGCATTGAATATTTGGGTGCACAGACATAAAACACCCCGGGATGGTGTGGCACGTGCTAAGTCGCTCAGTCGTGTCCGACTCTGTGCAACCCCATGGACTGTAGCCCGCCAGGCTCCTCTGACCATGAGATTCTCCAGGCATGAATACTGGAGTGGGCTGCCATGTCCTTTTCCTGGTATGGCATAGTCAGTGGTTCAAGACTGTGAGGTTGGAATCAGCTGGGTTTAAACCCATCTCTACCACTCATTGGCTGTGTGACTGGATAAATTAACCTGAGTCTGAGTCTGTTTCCTTATCTTTTAACAGAAACTAACAATAGCACTTACCACAGAAATTTATTGTGAGGATAAAGCAAAACATTGTTATCAAGTGCAGCGATGGAACAGGTGCATGCTCCAGAAATGTGACTATTTTTCTAAATTCTATTATGAGCGGACCTCTAGAAACCTGTGCAGTCCCTGGCTTGGCCTCCTACCAGCCGCTGTTAAACTCTGAACTCTGGATGCTCCCTGGTGATAGGTATAGGGGGACCACTGGACAATGACAGGCATGATGACCTGCTCTTGCTCTAGCCACACACCTGCCCAGGTGTTCCTTCTCTGTGGTCAGCCCTTCTGTGACCTGATCAGGTATCTGCACCCCCAGCCCTCATCCAGTCAATGGGGAGCTGTCAGTTTGTGTGTGCAGCATGGCCTCTACGCTGAGAAGTGTCGATAAGGAAACTCCGAGGATTTTATAGCATCGCTGGGGATTGTTAAACTGCAGGGAGGAAAAACTGCATAAAGGACGGTCAAAAATGTATTTAAAAAATCAAGTTGAGCCATCACCAAGTCCCTGCAGTTCACAGTGTTAAATTCCGAACCAAAAAGGAAAAGCCGAGCCAAATATTTTTAGCGAATGGGTTTAGCTTCTGACACCTGGTTTGGAAACACATCACCACCTGTGCTGCATTAAACCTGTGAAAAACCCAGGAAGGAAATACAGTGTGAGAGGCCAGAAGAGGGTGGGCTCCTGGATCCCTTAGGTCAAACAGCAGGCTGTAAATGACTCTTTTCAAAACAGACATATTACTTCCCAAGATTGCGGCCTGCCACAAAGGAAGGTACACACAGCAGTTGTTCCCAGCAAGAGTTATACTATATGGCTATTAGGGGGAATGGAAGCAGCTTGATTCTCGCCAATGACAGGAAATAAGGTCAAGTAAAGATAACAGGTCTTTGAATTAAGGAGGCTTTAAACACACATCCTGGCCCCACGGCTTTAGCAGCGAATGAGAATTATGGAAAGAAGCCTCGGATTTTCTCACTCCCTTTAAGCTGGACTTCTGAAACACCCTTCCACGATTAATGTGAAGGAGGCCTGCATGGGGAAGGCACCAGTTTCCTCATACCTTTGGCTTGTTTACGCTGTTTCTAAATAGACCTCCCTGCCATGTTGCTCAGGCAGTCTGAGCTGGGGTGGTTTCAGGAGTTGTCTCATCTATAGTGTGTGTGAGTCTTGCTGGTTAATACCTTCAGATTTAGAGGTCAGGATTGCAGTACTTCTGTCCAGGTGTTGGGGAAGGGAGTTCGGAGACCCCAGGTGTAGCCAGGCCAGTGTATTTCTTTTTTTCCTTTTTTTAAAATTTCTTGCCCATTATTATTATTATTATTTAAATTGGAGGATAACTGTTTTGCAGTGTTTTGTTGGTTTGTACTGTACAATACGGTGAGTCAATTATAAAGGCCAGTGTATTTCTATGTTGCTGTGTCTTTCAAAATATTCCAACAGGCTTCACTTAATTCAGTGCGACAGAGTATCATCAGTTCAGGGGGGAAGAAACTCACAGAAAACAAGGCCAACATTAAAAGGTTGTTTCAAATGTAGAGAAATACAGGTTGTTAGCCTAGATTCCCTGCCCAGTTGTGCAGAGTATGTGGGTTATATACCCACCTTGATTTTCCTCCTCCTTGATTGGGAGGGTGGGGGCAGGAGTAGAGTAGAAGAGGGGAACTTAAGTTGAGCAATCAATTATAACAAATTAAAACAAATCCTGTTAAGTCAGTTAGCCGACTGGCTTGCACAGATAACCAGCTGGTTGGTGAAACTCAATCTTTTCTTTTGATGCTTGTTAACATTGGTTCTTTTGCACAGGACTGTGGAGCTGGGCTAGCTTTTTTCCTCCAGTAACTGTTTGAAGAAAGTACACAGATTCTTTGTGCTTTTAACATTTTTTATCTTCTGATAATTAAAATAGAAAAAAAAAGATCTTGGTTTTGATAGTTAAGTGAGGACCCTGACCTAATATGGCCAAAGAGACATTGTTGGCAACTTCCATAGGGTGTGGTACCTGAAAAAAATCAAATGAAAGGGTTTGCACCTGTGCAGAGACAGAGGTCCAGGTCATCTGTTTGTTAGCTGTGTGTCCTTAGGCAAATCCCTTTACCTCTTCAAGTTTCAGTTTTCTCACCCAAAAACTGGGAATCATGATTGGTAGTATCTACTTTATAGGGTTGTTGAAAGATTGAATGAGGTGAGGTAGTGCTTAGCCTGCTTCCTGGCAGAGAGTAAGAAGAGTTCTCGAAATGATAACTAACGGTTCACTGCGTCATCACTGAGATCTTTGTAGCTCACACGTACTTCATTGGCTTCATGGAGAGACTGTAAATCTGTAAGTTTCAGTTTCTATCGTGTAGAGAATGGTTTGAAGCGTTGCTGACTAGTCGTGGTTTGGTTTTAAATGGATCTTTGGTTCCTTGGTTGTTTACCTGAATTAAAAGCACAATTCTATGTTCTGGTATGCTTAAAGATTTTTAATATATATGGATGCACTTTTTTTTTTTTTTTACAAAATCAATTATACTCACTGATTTTTAAGAAGTGAATGATTTATTTTTTAGAAGTGAATGAGTATCATGAAGAAGAAGAAAATAATTGATAATTCTGCCATTCAGAGATTACCACTGTCCACATTTGGGTAGACTATTATTGCACATGTTTTGCAAATTTTCACTTAACTGTATGTCAGTTGTCTTTCACATCATTAATAGTCTTCAACATCATGTTTAATGGCAACAGAATTTTATCCATGAGGCACCTCATTTATTTTAGCAGTCCTTTTATGGACATTCAGACCCTTCCTAATTTTTCCACTATCAAATAACACCATTGTTAAACTCTGAAGTCACCAAATCCTGTGATGTGGTTTCCAGTTTTGGGCTTTCATGCCCCTTCATAAACTTTTCGGTTTTTCTGAAAGTTAGAAATCCCCTACATCTCAAACTAGCCCCAAGGATACCCTTTCAAAAGCTTGAGAAGGGAAATTCTTCCTTCCCAAGTGAGAAGAGGCAAATTTGGGATCATTTTCATGATAGCTCTTACTGTGGGTGAGGTGCTCCAAAGAGGCATTCCCATTCTTTCCTGTTTCCCTTTAACCGTAGGCAATTTCCCCACTGCAGCGGCAGCCCCACCTTTCATTCGGCAGGGTCAAAATACATCATCCAAATAGATGGTGCCTAAGACTAGGGGAGAGTTCACACGCGTGTATTCTGTGCAATGCTCTAGCGCCTTCAGACAATGTTTCACCTCTCATTCCAGGGTGGAATTGACTGGTGAAGCCTTTTCCTGTAACTGGAATTCAGACTCATTTGAAGGATATACATGACTGCGTTTGCAGCTAAAGACAGATTGTTCAGTCCAGGAGTGGGGATGTGGAAGGGGTTTGGAAGTATGAGATGAACTGCTCAATAGAGACATGGCTCAGGGGAGCGGGAGGAAGTTCCGTGGACAGTCTTGGTTGACTGCTCAGCCCTAGTTAAGCCCTAGGCTAGTCCTGGGAAACATTGTCAAGTGAGGGCTCTCTTCCAGGCCTCCCCAGCCTTTTCACTATCGCCGTGCACCCGGGAGCATCATGAACTTGGTAAGGACCTCTGGCTCCCACTGGGTCAGCTGCTCAGGCCACCTTTTAGGGAAGCCCCTCACTGCAGGCCAGAAGAGGCCCAACCTTGTCCTAGAGATGCTGTGTGTGCTAAGTTGCTCAGTCGTGTCTGCAACCCCATGGGCTGTAGCCTGCCAGGCTCCTCTGTCTATGGGGATTCTCCAGGCAAGAATACTGGAGTGGTTGCCGTGCCCTCCTCCAGGGGATCTTCCCAATCCAGGGATTGAACCCATGTCACCTGCATCTCCTGCATTGGCAGGTGATTTTTTTTTTTACCTCTGAGCCACCAGGGAACCCCAAACATGCCTTAACTATAGTTAAGGAAATACATATTAAGTAAACAAAAGTTCAGTTCAGTCGTGTCTGACTCTCTGCAACCCCGTGGACTGCAGTATGCCAGGCTTCCCTGTCCATCACCAACTCCCAAAACAAAAGTTATAAACACTCAGAACTTAATCACTCCCTAATTATTTTACTATGTTTTACCATTACTGAAACTTTTGAGGTAATTTGTGTCTATTGTATGTATGTGCTGGCAATACTGGAAAATGATGGACTACTGCATGCCTCCTAGAAATCAGCCATGGGTGGGAGTGTTTACATCATGGAAATTAGCAAATGGTACAAATTAGGGCCACGTTTTACTCTTGTTGTATGTTTAGAGAAGTGAAATAGCGAAGTTGCTAATGTCAGAACAGTAAGTGGAATCCATTTCTCTTGACTCCATCAATGCTTCTGAACCATGTTTTAAAAAGTTGTTTTCTCAGTCTTTACCTTATTGGCCTACTCTAGTATCTCTAAACAATCTTTACCCCAAAGCATTAAAGCGTGTGAACATGAAAGTTGCTCAGTCATGTCCGACTCTTTGCAAACCCATGGACTATACAGCCCATGGAATTCTCCAGGCCAGGATACTGGAGTGGGTAGCCTTTCTCTTCTCCAGGGGATCTTCCCAACCCAGGGATCAAACCCAGGTCTTCCATATTGCAGGCAGATTCTTTACCAGCTGAAAGTGTTTATATACAGGTTATTGAAAAAGTCATAGAACTATATGTTCACCAGACATTTATTGAGTATGCTGGATTTCCGAGGTGGCGCTAGTGGTAAAGAACCTACCTGCCAATGCAGGCGGAGAAGGCGATGGCACCCCACTCCAGTACTCTTACCTGGAGAATCCCATGGAGGAGCCTGGTGGGCTACAGTCCATGGGGTTGCTAAGAGTCAGACATGGCTGAGCGACTTCACTTTCACTTTTCTCTTTCATGCATTGGAGAAGGAAATGGCAACCCACTCCAGTGTTCTTGCCTGGAGAATCCCAGGGACGGGGGAGCCTGGTGGGCTGCCATCTATGGGGTCGCACAGAGTCGGACACGACTGAAGCAACTTAGCAGCAGCAGCAGCAGCAGCCAATGCGGGAGATGTAAGAGACGCAGGTTCAGTCCCTGGGTTGGGAAGATCTCTGGAGGAGGAAATGGCAACCCACTCCAGTGTTCTTTCTGGCAGGCTACCATCCACAGGGTCACAAAGAGTTGGCCACGACTGAAGCGACTTAGTATGAAGTGAAGTGAAAGTCACTCAGTTGTGTCTGACTCTTTGTGACCCCATGGATAGGCTTTTCTGTCCATGGAATTCCCCAGGCAAGAATATTGGAGTGGGTAGCTGTTCCCTTCTCCAGGGAATCCTCCCAACGCAGGGATCGAACCTGGGTCTCCCACATTGCAGGCAGATTCTTTACCTTCTGAGCCACCAGGGGAGACCAAGAATATTGGAGGGGGTAGCCTGTTCCTTCTCCAGCAGATCTTCCCAACCCAGGAATTGAACTGGGGTCTCCTGCCTTGCAGGCAGGTTCTTTACTGTCTGAGCCACCAGGAATATAAATGGAGTGTATACACACACAACTGCTTCACTGTCATGTGGTGGTCTACACATTAAAAACTGTAAATCGGGTCCTATAGTAGAATTGAGGGAGGCCAAAAAGTGTAGTGATGAAGAGCATGAGCTTTGAAGTCAGACTAACTTGGGTTCAAGTACTGACGGATTCCCTGCTAGCTCCATGACCTTTGGCAGATTACTCAACTGTTCCAAGCTCTAGTTTCCTTGTGCGAATAAAAATGGTAATCCCCTCATAAGGGTTATTTGAAGATTACACAATAATGTATGTGAAGCACTCTATGACTGGTGTGGAGTCAGCATTCAGTACACATGAGCTTGAAACAAACCTTGAAGAAATAAATCTTAAGAGAGAAGGATACTAATTCTTTGGAATTACAAGCAATTCATGTATTTCTGAAGTTTGAATTTCTGTTAAAAGAGTTTCGTTTACTCTGGGCTTAGAATGGAGGCTCATCTGAGGTCTTTGCAGACACCCAAGGTCCCCTTTGACCTCTGTGTGTGTCTTTGTGCCCCTCATCCTCTGGTGAACTGACCGCATGTCAGAGCTCACTCACTGCTGACCTCTCCCTTGCTCTTTACCCCAGTTTCACTTCCAACCAACCACAATCCATGAAAAGTGCTCTCACTCAGGGCACCAGAGGTGTTCTGGCTGAACTTTTTATGGCATTTGATATTCTGATGACTCCTCCTGTCTTTGAGTAAGGTCTGGCCAATTTAGCTTTTAACTATACCCAAAGGTGGAGAAAGTAAAGGCAAGGAGGTTTGATGAAAGAAGTTGGAAGAAATAAGAATATCTGTGAAATCTGTGTTCTCTTGAGTGAATATAATTTCCTAAGAGTTCTCATCACAAGAAACACCTTTCTCTCCCCTGTTTTTTCTGTGTGAGATGATGGATGCTCACTAAACTTATTGTGATAGTAATTTCATGATATAAGTCAGATCATCATCCTATATATCTTGAACATATCCAGTGCTGTATGTCAGTTATATCTTAATAAAACTGGAAGGAAAGGAAAGAATGAAGATAATTCAAAGAAATTTTAAAGCAGAGCTTTGCTATATTTTTAGAAACTGAAGTGTTTCTTGTTGATGTTATTCGTGGTGATTTACACAGTCAGAATCATATAGAGTTACTTATACCCTGACTATATGCTTCATCCCCTGCTTGCATCTCAGATATTCTTCTGGGGTAGTTTTCTTTTTTGAGGTCTGTCCTTTAAGGAGCACTTTTAGTGGGAGTCTGTCAGTAAATTTTCTCATTTTTTGTTTACCTAAAGCTATTTTACTTACCTTCTTGAAAGAGTTTCTCTAAGTACAAACTTTTAGATTGAAAGTTAATTTTGAAGATTTTGGTCCTCTGTCTACTGACTTCTATCTTTGTTGTTGAGAATTCTTCTGTCAGTTTAATTTTTATTGTTTGGGAGAATTTCGTCTTTGCTTTTTTCTGGCTATTTCTTTTTTTCTTCGTCTAGGATGTATCCTGCTTCGAATTTATTGAAGTTCCTGAATAAAAGGATTGAAGTCATATTAGTTTGGGAAAATTCTCAGCATTATCTTTACTTCCTTCCACAATATCAATTAGGTATATGTGGCATCTTCTTACTATCCTTGTGCTTACTTACCCTCTGTTTCATATTTTTTGGTCATCTTTGTGTTATTTTCTGTTTACATTCCTCAGATCCATTTGATTTCTTTAGTTGTGATTGTTTTCCCCTGTAGTTTAACCCAGTGAATTTTAAATAAAAAATTTTCTATTTTAATTTCTAGAAGTGATAGTAGGTTCATTTTCAGATTTGTTTTCTAATTTTGGAAAAACATCTGAAATATTCTTATCACGTTTTGCATGCAGTAATTCTAATACCTAAAGTCTTTATGAATCATTCTCTGTTATTAGTTGTTTCTGCTGACTTTCATTCTTGGTGGCTTGTTTCCTTTGTTGTATGTATTTTTGATTGTGAACTCATTTGCTGAAAATATTATTTTGCAATAAAAATTCCCTTGCTCTTTTTGTGAACATTGTAGGTACTACTATTTGTGTTCCCAAACCTCTGTGTGTGGCCAAGCTTGTGGTTACAAAATCTCATAGAAATTTTATTGTTATTTTTGTTATTGTTAGCTCCACCCAAGCCAGGGCTAACACAGACCACTTTCTTTGTTGTCTGCCACTGCTGGGTGGGTTTTCTTCTAGGTCGCCTTTTCCCCAGGGTATAGCCTACTTGAGTTGTGGCTTTTTGCAGGGCGGCTCTGGCCCTTCACCCTAGTTGAGATGGTTGAAGACCCAGCATAGGCAGCGGTGGCAATAGTCACTTAGCTCTTGTCTCCTGATCCAATCTTGGCCTCAGGGAGGTAAAGTACTGTTATTTTCTTGGAAGCTAATCTATTTAAAGAGGGCTTTCTCTATGTTGTCTAGACTTTTAAACTTTCTTTGTACCCATGATATTTCCGTATACCTAGGCCATTGTGTTGAGGAAATGGAAATCTCTTACTGCTGACATTCTGAATGTGCTTTTATTATACCTTTCAGCTGTTGTTTCTTGCTAGCCCAAGCAAAATTAATTTCTGACAATGGAAACGAGAAGAAAAATGAAAATCACTTAATGGAAACTCACTTTCTAGGAAACTTGACTCTTGGCTAACTCTGCAGTCTAGCCAGCTCACAAAGCTTATAGTCAACACACATTTACTGAGCTCCCAGGGCTGCTAAGGAATGGGGGAGCTATCTAACAAACAGAGGGCAGCTCCTCCTGTGGAGGAGATTCACATACCAGCATTATCCCCATAATGTTTGGATGAGAAGGGCCAAAAAACTCCATTAGACTAGTTTCTCATTTGCAGATCGGTGGCTTGGTAGCCAGAGAGACTGTTCTGTTCAGGGCCACAGAGTTGGGATTTCTCTCAAAGATATGAATGCAGAAACCCATTATTATTTTTAAAAGTTTGCTTGTGAATTCATGTAGACTTTTGTTCACTGAACATTAACTGAATGTCTTCTCTATGCCAAGTCCCAGGATGCCCTTTAGCTAGTAAGTACTCAGTAAGTCGGTAATATGCACACATGTTTGTCTGTATACAGAAGAGACACTCTGTTGCTTCTAAGTCTCTTTATTCGCTCTCTCCATACCTCCCACCCTAACCCTGAGCTACACACTCCACATATAGGTGAGAGGCTTTGTACCTGGTAAGGAGAATGATCAAGCAGGAAGTGCTGTTATAGAGCCCGTGGGACTTGGGTAGGATTGGCTGAACTCAGAGCCTTTACTCTTGGGACCGTGACCTCCAGGGGGAAATCAGTGAGAACTGGCCACCGGCACATATGTGAGTGTGACGCCGCCGCACACTACCTGTTAGACTCTGAGCTTCAGTTTCCTCTTCTGTAGAGTGGGAGTCCCTACTACTGAGTGTTACGCACTCAAGAGACGCTGTCCTTGCCTTTAAGAGCTTTTTCTTTTAAAAAATGGGTGAGGAAAGGGATTTCCACAATGTCCTAAGTAACAAGAAAAAAAAAATCGCTCTCGGTCCAGCTGGGATGGATGTTTCTACAGCCGGGCTTACGCTGGCAACAATGGGCAGTCATTCCTTTGAGCCTACCACTCTCCTTCCTTAGGGACGGTGCCTGCCAAGCTTTGTCTTTAGTTCTCATTCCTCAAACGACAGCTACTGTCGCATGGGCTACTATTACCCAGCCACTAGGGGGCCAGAGTCATTCATAAAAGGCTGCATTTAAAAGCGAAATCATGAAAATCTTAAAATATCTTGAAGCTGGGGAGTGTGCTTTTGTGGAACTAAATCCAATTTGAGTATAGAAGCCAACAAAAATCAACAAGAACAATAAGCAGAACAAACATCTTGACACCCCAGGAAAAAGCCCTAGCTCATTGTTTGAACAAATGGCACCAACTCTGACCCAAAGACAACTCTGCTCATTCAAAAACTATCAAGGGCAGTTCTTCATGACTTCAAAGTTAGGTTTTAAACTCACGTCCAGTTTCCACCATGGCAGTGGAATTCCTGGACAGATCTGCTTGAACACAGTCTGTGGCTGATGCTGGGTGAGGAGTTGGTTGCCTGGGAGGGATGTGTAGGGGGTGGATTTGCATACCTAAGGGTTGTGGGAAATGTGAGTGAGCTGGGGTAAAGGATTCTCTTGCAGTGAAAATCTCTTATGCCCCATATATGGAGGGTGGCATCCCAGATGGACATTTTCTAGGTCCAAGCCTATGAAATGGTTCTGCCTGATCTCTGCCCTACTCTGAGGGTGAGAAGAAAGTTCACTTACTGAGGAGAATGAATTGGGCACAGATGCTGCCGGCCATGGACTTGCCCTGACCTGCCAGCCTTCCTGGCAAGACAAGCAGTTATTAGAGCCTGGTGACGACTCCCTGTGTCTGGGGACGCGCTGTCTGCATTTCTAGGAGCCGGCTCCTTCCCAAGGGGAAAGAGTGCCAGACTGTGGAAGGGTCCAATTATTGGTGGCTCTACTTTGCAGAACGACTCTCTTTGAGTGAAGTATGTGTTGTGGAATCAAAGTTGGCATTTTTAATTAAGAAAAGAATCTTAGTTCTCACCTGCCATGTCCATGTGTAAGAAAAAGAATTCTTCACACACTTCTCAGGAAATGACTTCAGAGCTGCTTTGCTGCTTCTGAATCTTCTTGGACAATGGCCCAATTGCAAGCAGTTGGTTTCATAAATGGATTTTTCTAATTTGTATTTGATACTTGTATTCAACTTCCTTAGGATTAAAAAATTCTTAATATTGCTATCAAAGGTAGCTGTTTCTGCTAACATTGTTATAATCAGCTCTGAGGGGTTGAATGGGTTATGAGCATCTTACCAGGGCCAAATACCTGTGACAGAAGAATTTTCCAGGCGCTTTGGGGATATTAGAAGCTGGAAAATTGGCAGCCCCATTCCTGGGTCTCAGAATGGGTCTGTGCTTGAAGACGAATGGTTTAAAGAACTGTTCTGGCCTTGGCCTTTAAGTAAACCACTGAGCTAATGCCATTGACCTAGCACCATGACTGCAACAGCAAGCAAGTCTGCGTTTGGGAATCCCATTTGACTTCTAGCTCTGCTGTGTATAAGCTGTATGATCTTGTGGAATCTAATCAACTTCTCTGAGACTTGTAATTTGGAGAAATAACCCTGTCCTTACAAGGCTGTGGGGAGGAGAATAAAATGAAATAATGTATGTAAAGCACCACATTCAAAGCTTGTCCAGTGGTCAGTCAATGTCTGATAGTGTCCCCACTATCTCTACCCTTTGAAGTCAACCCCATTTTGAAAAAATAAAAGGGCTGTAGTTTCAGAAGACTGAAGGTTCCTTTACCTTTAGGTGCAGAGAACGGTTTGATCTTCCTGAAATAGATGGCTCCCAAATTTACATTCCAGCCCTGATATCTCTTCCAGGCTTCAGGCTGGGGTGGAAAGTTTACAAATGGTAGTTCTATCATGTTAAAGTATCCAAAAATAAAATTCATCTCTGCTTCTGTTACCCGACCCATGACAAACACCCGGAAACCCCAACCAGCAAACCTGGTTTTCCTTTCGTATTTCTTTTCTTTTCTTTCTGTTAATGATAGCACCATTGTTCAGGATGCCCAGACTTCAACTTAGAATCAGTTCTCTCTTTTCTCTTGTACTTTCATCCCATCCAATCAGCCTCCAGATCCACCTGAAGCCACCTTCCTTCTTCTTCCTTCTTCTTCCATCCTCCCTTCCTTCTATTCAAGTCTCAGGGCCAGCAGCTCAGGTACAATAGAAAGTGTCCTTGGAGGCTATTTAGGTCTTCTAACTCCATCTCAGATTGTACATTTGGAGCCTTCTCTGATGCTGGCATTAGCTTCTCCTATCTACCCTGTTGTCCACCCCTTCCCCCCCAGAGCAATTGCCTCCTCAGCTTTCTGTATACCATTTTCCTGCTCATGATTCTTCAAAGACTCCATGTGATCTACAAGAAAGATTCCTTAGTTCAGTGTGCCCACCTTCCATTTCTGACTTAGTCTCTCTCTTTCTCTGCTCTGGCCGTATATACCCACTTCCTGAACGTGTCATTCCTTTCTCCAGCCAAGCTCTTCCATCTACCCACCTACCCACTTCCTTCTTAGTATCCACCAGCCTAAGAGTCCTCCTAGACTCTTTCTTAATCAATTGGTTGGAACCAAAATCCTTTCTGACACTTGAATACGTCCTTCAATGTGCATTTCTTCATTGGGCCTACCATCCCAGAGCCAAATCAGACATGATTTGCAAGATGCCCCAGTAGGCTCTATGACACCCTGGGAGATAATGCAGTTTAGTAGTTAAGAATCTGCTTGCTCTGGTGTCAGATGAATCTTGGTCTAAGTCCCAGCTCTGCTGTTTGCTAGTCACATGTTTGGGCTAATGCTTTAGCCTCGCCTACCCTGTGTTCTCTTATCTACAATGCTGAGTGACAGTCATGCCTACTTCACATGATTGTTGTAGTCTAAGGCGATGATCTGTGGTAAAGCACTTGGCATAGTGGCTAGTACCCAGAAAGTGTCTGGTAAATGATTGCTATTATCTTCCACTTCTTGCTTTATTTAACTTTTTATAGCTGGTTTATTAGTGAGGAAGACTGACTGTGATTCCAGATTTGTTCTAGGGCTGTATAACATTTAAGATGGTCTAAAGATTGCAAATAGAAGCCAGAGAAATGGAAGTGATAGCTTATTGGGTTGTATACTTTTCAAGGGCAACGATGATACTACTTTCATTTTTGTATCCCCAGCAAAGGGGTGTAGTTAGCATTCAAAAAATATGTTTAAGTCAACTCAATGCTGAGTTCCAAAAAATTGATTGTGATTACCTGTGGTCAGTCTTCATTCCTGTCTGTTTCTTATGATTGTCAAAGTGAACTTTCAGAATGCTAGGATTCACTCATTTCCTGTTCTTAAAAAAAAAAAAAAAAGTGTCTCCATGTGTGAATATACACACATACATTTAAATTCTCCCTGTTTTTCTAGTCTGTCTTCGTTGAGTATATTCCTCTTCCTCTTTTGCTGTCCTAGACATTTTGGGTTTGGGTCTGACCATAGACTTGGGTTATAGGTCTGTATAATCTTAGATTATAACCGGGCCCAAAAGAACCTTGCTGAAAGGAGAGCTGCATGCATCAGACCTACTGAATTGGGCCCTGGAGTTAAATCTTCAGTAATCCAGTTTTCAGAGGGAGCTGGACGAGGTCACTCTGCAGATGGATTAAATCTGCAGATTACTGATGAGCTTTGCCATTTTCTTGAAGATCTACTACCTTTATTTCTAGGCCATTCCACTGGACCTGTCATGGTGTGGCTCATGTACCACGTGAGTTCCCAGTGTAATGTCTAGATGGGTGTACAGAGTGCTTGCTTTGTTGTTACTGTTTAGGTACCGGGAGCTTAAAGGTAGAAATTTAATATATGTGTTCGCAATATATCAAACACCTTTTCTGGAAGGGTCAAAATGCCACATTTAAGTAGTTACTAGAGTAATGAGTGAATAGTAGGTAAGGTTTTTCTTCCCCTCTCCTCTCCTTGTTTCTTTTCCCTTCCACTCTTTCCAGTGTAGAAAAGGAGACTTTGTAAGGAGGACAATGCATAGGGATTATGGCTGCGATTACCAAGACATGCATTTGTCTGTATTGTATTGTAGATGTTTATTGCAGCAAAAGTTCTGGTGTCCCCTAGGGGTCTGGAGGCCCTCAAGGATCTGCTTTACCCCTTCAAATGGAACCAAGACCCAGAGGGAGTAGCAGTACGAAAGAGTAGAGGAATGGGATATACTCCTACCGTCTGACTTTGGACAGCACCTCGCTAAGGTCTGATCACATCGTTACTCCCAGAGTCTTTGAGTCCCCCGAAGTATCCCTTTACTCCAGCTGGTTCTGTGGCTTTGGTTGAGCTGATGTGGGTTAGGCCCGTGAAGCTCTTTAAACTTCCTCATCTGGATTTTGGGTCTGCAGGGTGGGCTGCTGACCTGAGCGGATGGTTCCTGCAATGCAGCCCCTCGATGTTCCTGACCCTATTGACAGCTTCCTGCCTTCAGAGAGGCAAGGGGACTGCCACAGACCTGTGGCTTCTCCCTCCAGATGCCCTCATGGGAGAGCGGCACCATCTTTCCTGGGGCATTTCTGGTGAAGAAGTCACTTTCTTTGGTTAAAGCTTTACAGGTAGATAGCCCTGGGCTCTTCTTCAGGTTCTACCAACTCTTGGCTTTATGGCTGGGAACCTTTGGTGGCTTAGGGAAGGATAGATATCTCAGGACCGAGCCTGGGAATGGAGCCGGCAAGAGGCATCCACCCAGTTGAGGGTGGAAGAGGAAGACGAAACAGCAAATGGGACTGAAACAATCAAGAGAAGTCAAATTTATAAAATTTATTAAATAGTAAAAAGGAATTAGGGGCCCTTCGCTGTTCATGGCCAAGGATGAGGTAGGACTGTAAGAGTGAGAGTCTTCCCCGCCAGTGCCAAGGGGACCCAGAAGGAAGGATGCCTGGGAGGGGTGCTGTGCGAGGCCACTGGAGACCATGCGAGTTGGAGGCTGTGGAACAGGGAGGAAAAGCACGTGTTATCACTCATGTCGGGTGAGTGGGTAAGGAGGCTTTTCCCAGGAAAACACAAATGAAAACTCTAGTTCCTATGCTGGGATACATGCCCCTGAATTTACAAATAAGGTCTGAAGCTCATTATCAAACCCGTGTCATTCAATTTCATGCCTGTAAAGAAAAGAATCTGGAGCTTGCAGAACAAGAGCCCAGCTCCGGTTTAGGCTATGTGTGTTTAACTACACAACTGGCTCAACCCCTTGGTTGTGCAGCTTTGAATAAATGAGGTTTTTTTTCCTCTCTCAGCCCTGATTTTCTGTTGAGAAAATACAGAATAATAATACTCACTCATTGTTATGGGGAAGACTAATGGGTTAGACTCTAGAAACTGTTGGCATGGGAATTGCCCCCCAAATGGTAGATGTTGTAAAGTTCCAATGTCATCACTGTGCACTTACCAGCAGACATGGTTGACTTAGTTGCTATGTGTTAATAACATTCCTGATCATAGCAGGCCATTTCCTCCTGGCTTTAAAGCAAGAGTCGCAACCTGTGTGTGCCTGGGTAGGTGAGGGAGGGAGGTATATGCCGGGCTCTGGAGTGACCTGGGCTTCCTTTGTGTCCTGTCAGAGCCATCAGTACAGACCCAGGCCTCTAGCGAGACCTCAGAATTACAGGCCTGTGGCTATTTCCACAGGATGTTTGGGACTGGGGTCAGAGGGCGTCTATATGCTCTGGGCACAATGATCTCTTATCATAGAGTGTTATGGAAACTTCTCTTTCATGGACCATTTAGGAACACTGAACCAGAGGCCCAACCTCATCCTAGACTTGGGACTTGGACAGGAGACTTGAACTGGACTCAGTTTCTCTCAACAGAACTGTTGAGCTCTGTCTGACAGCCTGGGAGGGACAGCTCTTAAAGGCAACAGGCTTGAGGAAGGATCCCAGAATCCCAGGAGAGAAAGTCACTTGAACTGAAGAAGTTTGTCAAAGACAGATTAAGCAGCAGGGCTCAGAGAGGGTCTCCAGGGATGCACTGACCCCATTCCTGTGCCCACACCATTCCTGTGCCCACTCCCTCCCTGACCCTTGCCCCAAAGGATGCTCTAGAAGAGAGCTGAGTGCTAAGGTAAGAACTGTCTCTCTCAGCCCAACACCTCCGTTGTGGGAACTCCAGGGAAGGTGAGACCTTGGCAGGGAGGCAGTCAGGAGGGGCCTGCTTGCAGCCCAGGCTGCCCTGGAGGTCAGGACAACAGCAGCCAAAGCATTGCAGGGCGGAGCAGCCTTGACTGACAGGCTGCCGGGCTACACCTATTACCACTGGACTTGTGTAATGTGTCGCTGCCTCCCTCTAAAGCCCCTGCCTCCTCGATTGTGGAGGCAGCAGTCGGGCCTCAGGAAATGTTAGCCTTATTGTTGGAGAGCCTTATTGTCTCCCAGGTGAACTTATGGAGGGAATAGTTGGGAGTGAAATCCTGGGAAAAGATGGGGCAGTTTGGAGAATGGCTTTAAAGGTGATCATTGTGCTCACTGAAGGGTTACAATGGCCCTGGAGTCAGTGTGCCTGGGACCAGCTCTGAGGTTTCCTGGGCCCAGAGGAGGCACCAGTTTGTATAAAGCTTGTCGTGGTTGATCTGTCTGTGTCAAACTGATGGCTCTGTTCCCTGGTTGATCTGGGGTGATGGGAACAATATTTCAAAAAAAACTCTATTCCCTCTGCCTGGCCTTTGGTACAGGGGTGTATGTTAGGACCAGCCTTGCTGGGTTTTCTTCACGTCGTTGTATCAGCAGGGAGATTACTCTCATTGCTTCTCCATTACAGCAGCTCATCTCTCCCTACCTCCAAAGCTCCTTTCCTGCTGAGATCCCACTCATTTTTCAAGACCCCGTTTAGGTCTGGGTAAATCATTCCTTGCTCCCAGAGTTGGTTATTTACATGTTCATACGTTCTGCAAATAATGCATGGACCTTTGCTTACCTTATCAGGTTGTAAGTTCAAGAGAGGATGCATGTGCAAGTGTGTGTCTCTTAGTCATCATTTTATCCCCCATGGGGTCATATAATATTTGCCAAAACGAATAGGAAGTCCTGCGAAGTAAGCAATATCCTGATTTTACAGATAAAGAAACTGAGGCTTAGAGAAGGTAAGTGCCTTGCTCAAGGCCACCCACCTAGTGGGTGAAGGAGTCAAAATCCAGGCAAGCCAGGATCCCAGCTTTACTCACTGTACTCTACTGACGTCTATGGGAGGAACTTAAATGGTCCATGGATTAAATATGTTCAGCTTCCGGGGCCACTTTTTTTTTAAGAGACTTTTTATCTGCTTTTAGCCGTGCTGGGTCTTCACGGCTGCGCGGGCTTTTGTCTAGCTGTGGCTGGCCGGGTCCACTCTAGTTGCGGGCTCGGGCTTCCCATTGCGATAGCTTCTCTTGTTGTGGGGCACAGGCTCTGGGTGCACCGGCTTCAGTAGCTGCGACTCCTGGGCTCCAGAGCACAGGCTCAGTAGTTGTGGCGCATGGTCACGGGCTTAGCTGCTCCGTGGCACGTGGGATCCTTCCTGATCAGGGATTGAACCTGTGTCTCCTGCACGACAGGCAGTTTCTTTACCCCTGAGCCACCAGGGGAGCTTCATGGGACTTCTTTTGAAGATGTTGTGCATCTTCAGTTGCCTGTCACTGCCAACACAAAGCAAAGCAAAAAAACCCCTAAAATTAGACTTTTAAAATGCTGTCAGAAGATTGAAAAGAAAATGTCATGTAGATGTAGTGACAATGCCGCTTCATCCTTTGTGCAGACAGGCGTCTCTGGCACTGTGGATAATGAGTAACATCGCAAATTGTAAGCCCTCCAGTCTGAAGGATTTTGAGTAAGCCCCCTTATGATCAGCATTACACGGTGTTTCTTCTGTTTTCTTCCCCCAGATAACATTGCAGTTCCTCTAGCTGAGTAATTTATCCTGGAACATTAATATGTAGGGTCTATTCATGTCTTAGAAAAACGTTCTAGTAACTCATTTTCTCTTTTCTGGTAAAGTCATTGCACTGAATCATCCTCTCAATGAAACTCTCTTAAAAAACCATTAATGAAAATGTTAGTGTGTTTGTACCACGACATCCATCTAGATTTAAATATTTATTGGGCAAACAGAAGAAATGAAGAAATCCCCTTATGAAAAATCAATCAAAGCTGCCTCCACCCGCACCCCCCCCCCGCCCCCCCACCGCCGACCCCTCTAAAGCCTCGTCTTGTCAATAGTGTCACAGACCAGCCACCCTCACCTTCCCATCTGCGTTTCTGGCACTGAATTCAGTCAGCTGAGACCAAGCTACCATGTAAGGAACAGATTAAACTAACATCCATCAAGGTGAAAGATAATTATTACTTGTGTCAGACAACACCTGTTTTTGCAGCATTCCTCAACTTAGTTAAACTGGAGACAGGCTAAACTTTCCACTGAATTTTCCACTTGACAGTTGCTCCAGGCAGTGTGTCTGCAGAACACCCTTGCTATGTTTACATTTTTGAGGCAGATTAAAAATGTCACCCGTGAAATATAACCCGAAAATATCAAACTGTAATATAGAAATTCAGGGGCTGAATGGGAGTCATACAGAAGACGACCAACCCTTCGCTGCTTCAAGGGCAGAAATCTTTCATTGCACATCTTTTATGGTGCTCCACGTGCAGACTGGCCACAGATAGCCTCATACCTCACATCACGGTGGTGTCGATTACTCTTCACTTGCCCACTTTTGTACTATGAATCATTTCTCGACAGCTTCTGCTATCTTTTTACCCATGGAGAGCCAGGTGCCATTTGGAATCTGCAGGCATCGGGTCTCCTTCTCATAGCCCCATTTTCATCGCTATGATGATATTTTTACCTGGGAAAGGAATCTCTGACCTGGGGCAAAAATCTGAAGATTTTTTGTTTTTAATTGAAAAGTGACATTGGTGTGGCTGCTGTGGAAGTGCGAATGTCATCGCCAGATATGCTGCCTGGTCGTCCCTTGATGGAAAACAGGGAAACCAAAAGAAGAGGAAAGGGCCTGCGGTACCTCCAGAGGTTTAAGCTGGGACACGTTTTTGTACCTTTTCCAAGAGAAAAGGAGAAAAATGGAAAACGAGGGGCAGGGCTCCCTCTCTGAGGGAAGGGTACAGATGCTGTAGCTTTTCTGGGCGTTAATCTTACTCATCAGGCCTGTGTTGACTTCAGTCACTTTCTTTGGATGTCCTCTTGATAATGGGCTCCAGCCTAACTGAAGGGAGAGGGGAAGGAGACTTGAGACATCCCTTTAATGCAGGTATAGACATTAAGAAGCATTTAAGATATGTAATTCTTAGGATTTCAGCCATGAGTGCTGTAATATTTAAAAACTCCTGTAGTCACGTCCAACTTCTCATCCTCACATACACTCAGGTTCCTGATGGCATCTGAGCCTGGTTCCTCCTTTTTCCTTTTTCTCCCTGCCCCAACCCAGCCTTCTGCTCTTGCTCAGCCCTCCATAGTGAAAGTGAAAGGGTTAGTTGCTCAGTCTTGTTCAACTCCTTGCAACTCCAGAGACTAGCCCTCCAGGCTCCTCTCTCCATGTAATTCTCCAGGCAAGAATACTGGAGTGGGTTGCCATGCCCTTCTCCAGGGGATCTTCCCGACCCGGGGACTGATCCTGGGTCTCCTGCATTGCAGGTGGATTCTTTACCATCTGAGCTATCAGGGAAGCCCAGCCCTCCATAATCCCCCTTCTGGTCTGGGGTGGTAGCCCTCCATCCTTCTCCAATCTAGGCTCTTCCCAATCCCAGTTTATCTTCTGGATACCAACAGTCATTTTCCTCAAATACTAGTTTGAAGATCACCATCCTCTGTTACAAATGTCTAATCCCTTGATGATAAGTGGCTACATTCCTCATTCCTCACCGTGTCCTGATTCAAGGCTTTAGTAATCTGGTCTTAACCTTTTAAGTCAGCTGTCTCAGGATGCTTTTGTTTATTTAAAAATGTATATAACCTTAAAAATATTTTTTTGCACCGGGTCTTAGCTGTATCACACAAGATCTTTGATCTTAGTTGTGGCACGCAGGATCTTTTATCTGCGGCATGTGAGATCTAGTTCCCTGACCACGGAGCAAACCTGAGCCCTCTGTGTTGGAAGCATGGTGTCTTAGCCACTGAACCACCAGGGAGGTCCCAGTTAGGATCATTTTAGCTGCAAGTAACAGAAACTGACTTGAGTGATGGGAACATGTATCTCCTTCCAATACAGGAGGCCCACTTGTACCACACTGCAGGCGGTTTGCTGCAAGGACTTAATGTGGGCAGAGCACCAGC
Source organism: Capricornis sumatraensis (assembly GCF_032405125.1). Classification (NCBI taxonomy): domain Eukaryota; kingdom Metazoa; phylum Chordata; class Mammalia; order Artiodactyla; family Bovidae; genus Capricornis; species Capricornis sumatraensis. The sequence continues at coordinate 15,309,830 of NC_091091.1, forward strand.
TTCTTCGTACCTCCCGGCTCTTCTCTTCTTTGTGCGTTTGTCTTCACCCTCAAGTATGATAGCAAGATAGCAGCTGGAGAGGTTCCAGCCTCAGAGTCAGATCTCATGAGGTACAGATAAGGAGTGGAGCCCCTCCCGCACACCTCCCTTCATCTCTCACTGGCTAGAACTGGTCTCATACCCAGCCCCCAGGCAGCCACCGGTGAGAGGTTGCACTCTCAGGCCAACCAGTCCCCACATGGGGGGCGGGGTGGCGGTGATGCTGCCAGCTTCCACTGAGGCACATGGCTTCATGGAGTAAGAGGTGAGACCTGAACAAAACAGATTTGGTTAAGAAAGAATCAGGGAAACCGATGCTGGGTAGGCAAGATGCTGTTTCCACCACCAGAGTTTCTGGCCCATGGAGAGGAGTTTATTGTGTCCCCAGCCTACTCTGTTCTCCACGCCTATCACGGCCTCTGTATTTTTCTCAAATAGAAATATATATGTCTTGCTTTCCCACTTTTTTCCCCTGGAAAACTCTTCTTCATCCTTTATGACTGCCATTAGTTTCTTAATGCCACTGTAACAAATGATCACAGGATTTGTGGCTTCAAGCATTGCAGATTTCTTACTTGATGGTTCTGGAGGTCATCAGTCTGAAATGGATCTTATGGGGCTAAAATCGAGGTGTTGGCAGAACTATATTCTTCCTAGAGGTTGCCAGAATTCCATAGCTCCTGTCTACATCATTGTCACCTCTGCTTCTGTTATTACATCTTTCTTTCTGATCTGCCTGCCTCTCTCTTTTTTTTTAATTGGAGGATGATTACTTTATAGTGTTGTGGTGGTCTCTGCCATACATCAACATGAATTTGTCGTTATTATATATATATCCCCTCCCTCTTGAACCTCCCCCCTCCATTCTACCCCTTGCCTGCCTCCTTCCTAAAAGGACCTTTGCGAGGACATTGGGCCCACTCAGATAATGCAGGATCCCATCTCAAGATCCTTAACTAAACCATGTTTTCAAAGCCTCTTTGTTAGATAACGTACTCACAGGTTCTGAGTACTGGGACATGGACACTTTGGTGGGTGGGTAGGGAGCATTGTTTTGTCCACTACAAAGACCCAGCACATATGGTATCTTTGCTGCAAGGTCTTCCCTGACTCCATTTCAGAAAGGCCACCGGGCAGAAACAAAAAGGAGGTTGGAAGGAGGCAGGGTGTTTGCCAGCCCTGGGGCGTGGTCTTGGTGCCACCCCTTGCGCTGTCCAGGGAACCTGACGGCGCTGCTCTGTGGTCACGCCTCTCCTGGACCTGCTCCCGGGACTTGTTCTCTCCTTTACTTTTCCTGTGTTTTGACCTGACGCTGAACTTCCTTTAGGTCTGAGTCAAAGAGATTTTATACCCAGCCCATCGTGGCGGCGTTCACCAAAGGAAACGAAGAGGAAAGTCTGCCCACAGGACAAAGTATAGCTTTATGTGCCCCCAGGTTATGGCAGCTTAGAGTGAGCCTTCTTCGCTGACCACATGCCACCCTGGCCAGGCCTGGGTTCTGGTCTATGGACGGAAGTTGCTCAGCTCAGGTCAGAAGGTCCCTCTGTCTCTGTCTGTCTTTTTCTTAAGTATTTATTGTGTGCCTGTGAACAGCATGGTGGTGGGCACCATTGCTCAGAGGCATGCAGTGCCCCTGAGAAGTGGAAGATCCTTGTCAAAGTGATTTGTTCACAAGAGTTCCCAGTAAAAACTGGAAGGAGGAGAGAATGGGACAGGGAGGGGAGAAAGCCAACCAAGGGTGCTCTCCCAACAAAGTCCTGTCGAGCGTAATTTTGGATCAGTCCTCCAGGGCCGCTTGGACACATAGATCACTCCTGGGTTGTCTTGACTTGGGGCAGTTGTCACTGGTTAAGGGCTGCCAGGGCAACCAGGGAAGGTAGTTCTGATGCCTGAGGGGAGCCCTCCGTCAACAGAGGTACAGCTGCTATTGGCAATGAAAGTCCAGTGCGAACCGGTCTGTTCAGAGGTGGCTCAAGATCTGAGCAGGTCTGGGTGGAGCACTGACATCCTCTGCTACCCTAGGGAGACCCTGTCCTAGAATTTCCTCTTCTTTGTGGCCTCGTTTCCCCACCCCAACCTGTGACTATTAGCCCCACTGCCAGTCAGGGTTTACTCCAGGGCTGCCTGTGCAGAAAGCTGACCTTTCCAAGCTCAGATGCCCTGAATAGGCTTCAGGTCACGCCATGCTTCTACTTAGCTTGTTCAGGGCTTAGAATCTTAAAGTGTTTGTTCCTCAGTTGGTTCCGACTCTTTGCGACCCCATGGTCTGTAACCCACCAGGTTCCTCTGTCCATGGAATTCTCCAGGCAAGAATATTGGAGTGGGTAGCCATTCCATTCTCCAGGGGATCTTCCTGACCCTGGGATTGAACCCAAGTCTCCTGCATTGCAGGCAGATTCTTTACCATCTGAGCCACCAGGGAAGCCCCTGGCATCTAAAAGGAAGATGCTTATTAACTTTTAGAACCCTAAAGTTTCCTGTGTTGACTTTCTAGTCACCTCAGGAAAAAGCCCATTTCTACTGAAAAAAACAACAACAAAAAAAACCAAGGATGGTGGATGTCTCCAAGGGCTGTGGAGGCTCTCCCTTGTGTCTGTCACTGCAGGCTAGTCTCCTGAGAACCCAGAGTGGAAGAGGTTGCTCTGTCCCTGTCTGGTCACCTTGTCTCCTTTGAGGTTCTCCCTCCCTTCTCTGTCCTTGGAGTGACTCTCCTCTTGACCCCGCTCTCTCTCTCAGTATTTATTTGTTTGGCTGCATTGGGTCTTTGTCACCGCAGGTGGGCAGCATGTGGGCTCTAGTTCCCCAGCCAGAGATTGAACCTGGGCCCCTTGCTTTGGGAGCACAGAGTCTTAGCTCCTGGACCACCAGGGAAGTCCCAACTCTTCTCTCTTGGTCTAGACTTCCCTTCCACACAGCAGAGGTCAGTTCTGCATTCAAGGTAGACAGTTTTACCCAAAGTTTCAACCTTCTTTGCCCAGAAGCTCTACAGTGCTTAGGTGCCTTGGGTATTGACAAAGGATGCTATCCACTTAGGTAACCTGAATGGAGGACTTTGTCAAATCACATCATTGTTTTTAAAAATGCTAGCTACTTGAGCATAAACTGATATATATGTAATAATAGTTATTATAACAATAGCTAATGTTTGAATATTGTGCAATATAATACTGTACATGCATCATTTCATTTCATTCTTTACCAACCCTCCACCAACAATCCTACTAGGTGGGAACTGTCATCATCATTTTACTGGTGGGGAAGTTGAGGCTCAGAGAAGTTAAGTAATGCCCCAGAGCTTGCGGAGCAGAAACTTGAATGCAGGTCTATCTGAGTCCATAAACTCAAAATTATCGCCCTATATTGCCCCTTACTTCGTGGTGAGAAAGGAGTCTTCTTCTCAAAGTTCAGAACTTTGAAAAGGAGTGGATATGTCTGGCAAATGAGTGTGTTTCTTCAGGACTTTTAATTCCAGTGGTGCTTAGTCACCCCATTTATTAGATTCCCTACCCAAGAATTAAATAGAAAATAGGCTCTTCCAAATCCCTTTCAGATGTGTTGGCCACCAAAGCAGGCTCCATCACCCCATAGTGAGTCACTATGCAAGCCAGCTTGATTTCAGTTGTACTTTTCTGGAAGAGGGGCTTAGACCCTCCATACTAGCTCTTTTAAGAAGAGCTTTCCTGGGAGCTCCACCCAGCTGCTGCTGCTTTTGTCTCTTTGGATAGACTGCAAAATGACTGCCCAACCAAAGCAGCAAGGCAGGCTGAGAAATAAAGTTGGTGTTTTGGTTGTTTTTTAAGCTTGGTGCCCCCAGTGAAATCAGCATTAGAAAGAAGAGGATAATGGAGACTGGGTGAGCAACTATCAGTATCTGTTATACCCCACTCCCATTTCACTTTGTTTTCCAACTGATAATTCATTTCCCATTATTTCAAACAGTCTTGGGTCAGTGTTCTGAACTCCCTGGCATTTACACTTCCAAAGACATCCAAACTCAGTGTGTCCTCAACAGAACTTACCTTCTCAAATATATCCCCTCTCATCTGAGTAAGTGGTACTGCTATCAACACAGTTATTCAAATAGTTCTAGTTATTCTATAGAAATATAGACATCATCCTTGTTTATTTTTAACTTCCCCTCTCCTATCAGTCATGGAGCCTGTGATTTTGATTCCTGTTTCTCTGATCTACTTCTCTATCTTTTCCTTCCTCCATCTAGCAGTACGTCGAAAGCATACTATATCCTGGTCAAATAAAATTTAGGCCAGGGTTACAAGGATGGTTCAGTATTAGGAAATCTTTATCAGTGTATTATCTCTGTATTAACAAAGTAAAGAAATAACCATAAGGCCATAGACTGAGAAAACATTAAACAAAATTTATACCCTTTTCTGCAGTTAAAAACAATAACAAAATAGGAGTTAATTTTGCCGAGGTGCAAGACTTCTATACTGAAAAGTACAAAACATTGCTGAAAGAAATGAAAGAGGACCTAGATAAGGGGAAAGACATCCTGTGTTCACATGTTGAAAGTCTTAATAGGGCAATAATACCCAAAGAAATCTACAGATTGAATGCAATCACTATAAAAATTTCAATTTCTTCCCCCCACCCAGGAATAGGAAAGCTAATCCTAAAATTCACATGAAATTGCATATAGCGTTGAATAATCAAAAAGTTTGAAAAAAAAAGTTGGAGGGCTTACACCTCCCAGTTTTAAAACACAATTCTCAATTTCAAAGCTACAGTAATAAAAATAGTGCTGTTCTAGCATAAGGATACAAACACAATCAGTGGGATAGAATTCAGAGTCTGGAAAGAAATCTTGCATCTATGACCAATCTATTTTCGATAATGGTGCCAAAAGCATTCAATAAAGGCAAATTAGTTTCTTCAAGAAATGGTGCTGTGACAACTGAACATTCACAAGGAAAAGAAGAATGTTGCCTCTTACTTCACACCATACATAAAAATTAAAATGGATAAAAGACCTAAATATAAGAACTAAAACCACAAAACTCTTAGAGGAGAACATAGACATAAACCTTTATGGCTTTGGGTTTGGCAGTGGTTTCTTAAATATGACACCAAAAACAAGCAACAAAAGAAAAAAATAGATACATTAGATTTCACCAAAACTAAAAACTTTTATCCATGAAAATACACTATCAGAAGAGTAAAAAGACAACCCACATAATGGGAGAAAATATTTACAAATCATGCATCTGACAAGGGTCTAATATCCCGAATATATAGATTAAATGTGCACACACATAGTTGAATAACAAAAAAGGTGAACAGTTCAATTTAAAAGTGGGCACATGATCTAAATAGGCATTTGTCACAAGTATGTGAAAAGATGTTCAACATCATAAGTCATTAGGAATTGAAAATTAAAACCACTGTGGGATACTACTTCATATCCACCAGGGAAAATAACAAGTGTTGAGAAGGATGTGGAGAAATTGGAGCTCTTACTCATTGCTGGTGGAAATATTAAATGGTGTACAAACACTATGGAAAACAGTTTGGCAGTTCCTTAGTAAATTAACATAAAATATATGTATGATCCAATAATTTTATTCCCAGGTGTATACCCAAAAGAAGTGGACAGGTATTCAGACTGAAAATTGTATATGAATGTTCTTAGTTGGACTATTCATAATAGCTAGAAGATGGAAATTAAGTGACATTAAGTGACAAATGAATAAACAAAAGTGGATAAAGAAAATACTCTTTGAATAAAGGAATAGAGCATAGGCATATGATACAAAACAGATGAACATTAACATTACCCTCCATGGAAGAAATTAGGCAGAAAAAGCCATATTACATGATTTATAAGTAGGAAAATATTTTATTTTCACATATATGAAAAATAATATTGTATGGTTCCATTTATATAAAATATTCAGAATATGGATTGTATAGAAAATAGAGTAGTGATTACTGGAGGGGGAATAGGAGTGGGCATGGATTTCTTTTGGGGGTGATGAAAATGTTCTGGAAATAAATAATGGTGGTGATTGCACAGTGCTGTGAATGGACTAAATGTCACCAGTGGTGAATCTTATGGTGTGTGTACTTACCACAAAAAAGCCCCAGTTCATACAAAGAAACATCAGACTTTTAGTAGAACTGCAGTAGAAGCTAACTTCCTCAAATTGATAAAGGCTATCTATGAGAGGCCTACGCTAACAATACTAAATGGTAAAGCGTTAGTGGGCTTCCCTGGTGGCTCAGCTGGTAAAGAATCCACCTACAATGTGGGAGACCTGGGTTCGATGCCTGGATTGGGAAGATCCCCTGGAGAAGGGAACGGCAACCCACTCCAGTATTCTTGGCTGGAGAATCCTCATGGGCAGAGGTGCCCGGTGGGGTACAGTCCGTGGAGTTGCAGCGTCAGACGTGACTGAGTGATGAAGCATTTGCAGAATGAAGCACTAGCTGCTTTCCCACTATCATCAGTGATAAGCAAGGATGTCCCCTCCAGTCCCTCTACACCATTGGACTGGACATCCTAGACAATGAAATATGACAGATAGTCCTGTTGGGTCTTTACAAACAGGAAGGCTTTAGTGTCCTCTGTGTATTTCAAGTTTTTAGTAAAAGTGAATCCCAAAGGAGATAACTGAAGTGAAAGAATAACAGGAAGCCAAGATTCAAATTTGAAAACTCTCATGTGCGGGGATAATGGGGTAGAGAATGGAGAATAAGAACTGAGAAAGGACAAGAGAAAAAAAGAACTGGCATAATATGTTGCCCCAGAAGCCCAGGTTGGCAGTGTGGGGAGTTTTAGGAAAATTACAGACTGCATGGTCAGGATATAAATTCCTCGGAGATGCAGAAGACAATAAAAACTGAGAATGTTATTTTCTTTGTCCAGTAGAGGCTACTGGTGACCTTTGAGAAAATGGCCTCAGTGGAGGAAGTAAAAACTGGCTTAAAGAAGAGATGGGGGCAGGAGAATCAGTGGGTACACACCATCTCCTTGAAAAGATAAGTGGTGTTTGGTAAACATTAGTGGTGCCGGAGATGGCTTGTGGGGAAGAGAATGGGTTGGGGCTGTAGTTTCCCCATCAGCTCTTTAACCCTCACAAAACTACTCCAGATGAACATCTAAATAAAAATAGTGCTCTACAGGAAAGCACCTAACTCACTCTTTTAACAAGAATACTATCACAAGTCACTCATATAATGAAATCCTGGAGCCACTGCAATAGCAAAATCATTTAAATTTATTTAAGCACCTGCCCTTAGCAAACACTGTCAGGGCACATGCTGAGTGTTCTTGGCGATGAATCTCCAACTGCAGAGCTGGGATAGCAACAGCAATAGCAATCTCAAGCAAAGGTCAATTGGAGGCAAGGCACAACCTCCCAAAGTTTTCATTGTCATTTTTTTGCACCATGTGATGAAAACTACCCTCCATTTGCATATTTTCTTTTCTTTTGGCAACAGGTACATTCTTATTAGCTTATTTTTCAAAATGACCCATGTTGTTTATAAAGTACTACATTAACAACCACCCCAGGTGGCTGAATTCTGATCTTTGTGTCTATTTTGCCGTATTTAGTGCTGTTCCAACTTGTAGAAGTCACTTAACATGCTTTTGGTTCAAGTATTCGTTGTGACATATTATCCCAAGACAGCAGATGGTGATAATCTTTCCTTCGGTCAAGATACATTATGCCTTCTCTTCTGTTTTACACAGTAAATTTTGATTCTGTTGATTCTAAGTATATATCTGGCACAGAATTCTATAATGGATTCCATAGATGAAATAACCCTAATCTAATTTTTCGTCAAGTAATGCTAGGAAATACATGCATATTTACCCTGTTGACTTTATGCAAGAGTACTCGTGGAATGTTCTCCCCATGCGTTCTCTCCTTACCCCACTCTTCCAGGTTCATACTCATCCAGCAGTACTCAAGTTTTCCTCCTCTGTGATGGTTTCCCTGCCTTCCCCAGACTGGGTTGACCTTTCTCCTCTTTGCATGTTTAATTTTTTCTTTATATTTTACTTTTCTGATAGATACGTTTGTGATGAGGGCATTGGTGTTATTGCCTCTACTGGTCTGCGAGCTTCTTGAAAACAGACACTCTGGCTCTCCAGGGCCCCAAGCACTTTGCCCAGAAGTCAATTGTTCGTGAAGTATTTGTTGAGTTGGATTGCATGGAGCCTTCCCAGATGGCTCTAGTGGTAAAGAACCTGCCTGCCAGTGCAGGAGATGGCAAGAGATTGGGTTTGATCCCTTGGGTGGGGAAGATCCCCTGGAGGAGGGCAAGGCAACCCACTCCAGTATTCTTGCCTGGAGAATCCCATGGACAGAGGAGCCTAGCGGGCTACAGTCCTTGGGGTCGCAAGGAGTTGGACACGACTGAGGTGACCTGGCACACACGCACAGACTACTGTTGTGTAGATGCATGCAAAAGCCAGTGGAGTTCTGAGAAAAGATTGGTCTCCAGACAGGAGGAAAGAGTTTCTTTTTTTGGCAGAAGAAATAAGGGTAAATGCATGGACTTATAAAGACCATGCTTACTCAGAGAAAGGTGGAAAATTTGGTGCATTGGGACCACAGAGATGATTCTGGAGAAGGTGGTTTGATCCTGATGATCTCTACCCTGAGAGATGTGTGCTTCAGTAACAGAAGTCCAAGAGAGGTTTTTAAAGAAGAGAATAAGGTTTGTTTTTCAAAAAGCTAACTCTGGAAACCTAATGTGAATGATCATGATGTGTCTATGTGGAGTCATCAGTTATAACAAATGTACCACTCAGGAGGGAATGGTTACAGTGGGGAGGCTATGTATGTGTAGGGGCAGGGAGTGTATGGAACATCTACCTTGCTTTCAGTTTTGTTGTGAACTTCAAACTGTTCTAAGGAATAAAGTCTATTTTTTAGAAAAGGTAACTGTAGCAGTATTGGGCTTCTCATGGGTGGACTTTGTAGGATCACTTCCTTTGTGTGTTCCAGAAGTGCGAAGGGCTACATTTTTTTCAACAGGTATTATGACTGTCAGTTTTCACAGTCCTACAAGTCACACTGCGTCTAGGCATGGTCTTCTGACCAGAAACCAGAAGTGAAAAGAAAGACCTTAGCAGGGTGTCAGGAGTTTGAGCCCAGAAAGTAGATCTCATGTTTTTCAGTGGGAAAGGCTAAACTGGACAGACAGAGGGCCAGAAGGACAAGGCTGTGTTAAGAACCCACCTGGCTGGGAGACAACAGAGAATTAGAAGGGGCGAGAACAAAGGCAAGCATAGCTGGGAAGTTGGGAGGTTCTGCAAGGGGCCAGAAGCAGTTAATTTCTTTGAGTTTAACGAATCTCTTTTTTTTTTTGCCTCTAAGGGAATTACTGAATGAGCAAGTGTGGTGTGGGCTTTAGAACAGTAATCTTTGTTTTTAACCCTTTCTCCACAATGTCCTGGCTGTATTCTTTGGATGAATATCCTAATTTCTCCAATCTTCAATCTCCTGACCCGTAAAACGAGGATAATGGTGCTTCACATAATGATGTAGGATTTTTGGGAGAATTAGAAATAATATATGTACAACCGTTTAGTAAAATGCCTGGAAATAATACAGGAATTGGTCTTATTCTTGGCCTGCATTTAAACTTTTTTTACTTTCCCAGGGGAAGAAGAGGTGTTGAAGTTTCTTTTCTTTAGAGGACTGACACGCTCTTCACTTGGGTAAAGCTGTTCCTCTGCCAGTCTGGGTTAACTGGAGTGGGTGGGGATGGTTCACATGCCGTATCTTGTCTGTAGAAGATGCTGTTGGTGGCTTTGCTCCCCGCTTGGGCTGCCCTGCGTGAGAAGACCTCCACATGGTGTGGCTGTGGGAGGCCTGGCCTTTGGTTTAGTGTGTGCCCAGTGTCTGCTGAGGCTGCTCCTGTTTGTGGCTTGGCCTCTCTGCTTCCTTCTCCGCCTCTGAGGAGCCGCACTGTCTGTTCTGGGAGCCAAGCCTGTCTGCTACTGCTGGTTCCTGGGAATCAGCCACTTCCCTCTTCTCGGGAAGCACGTCGTCACAGCATGGCTGGCCGCCACTGGGAAATTCACCCCTGCTTGAAATCAGAAAAACTCAAAGCAGTAACATGGGGGAAGCAAACTGTGAACAGAATATGTTGTGATGTGTCTACTGAATGTGTGCTCCCAGCTCAGAGAGAGTAAGAGGACCTCAGATCATCAGAGTCCTCCAAAGAGCCAGCTTACACTCAGGGCTCTTGACATGGAAGAGGCTGCCAGGAAAATTCAGTTCTGTTGAGAGTTGGGTAAGAAATCAAATAACAGCAAGAAGCAAAAATTCCCCTCAGGTAGGAAGCTGTCTTTGTTTAAGACACTTTGAAAAGCCTCTCCAGGCAGAAAATGAGATTCTGAGAGCATGAGTTAGCAATGTCCAGGGTACAAACACGACACCAACCTGGTTATCGTTAGAATAGCACAGAAGGGAAAATAAAGAAGGATGGAGAACGAGAGAGCTCGGCAATTACAGAGCGACTGAGAGAAGCTGCAGGGCAGGGTGGCGGGAGATAAGGAAAGGAGTGTCTAATATTCAATTTAAAGTTTGGGTCATAACATTTGGTCTAATACGGTGAATGTTCCATGTGCACCTGAAGAGAAGGTGTTTTCTTCAGTTGTTCAGTGAGTTATAAATATTGTTTAGGCCAAGGTGTTTGAACGATGTTGTTTTTATCCTCATTGCCATTTTGTCTTCTTATAATATCAACCACAGGGAGAGGAGTCTCCAACTGTAACTGTGGAGTTGTTTCTTCCTTTGTCATTCTTTTTGTTTTGTGTGTTCTGAAGCTTCATTACTGGGTGCCTGTGCAGTTAGGATTGTTCTATTTTCTTCGTTAATCGTTGCGAAATATTCCTCTTTACGTCTGGTAAATCTCTTTGTCTTGAGGTATAGTTCATCTGCTGTTAATGTGCTTAGAGTTTGAATCTTTCTTCTTTCTTATTTAAACTTGTCTGTACCTTTATATTTAATGTGTTTCTTTTAAATGGGACCAAGTTGAGTCTGCCAATCTCGGACTTTTAATTGGAGTGTTTAGTCCATTTATAGTTAATTATTGGTCTGATTGGGTTCTAGTCCATAATCTTGCTGTTTGTTTCCTGTTTGTTCCCTTTTTTCCTCTGTTCCTAATTTTCTGCCTTCTTTTGGGTTAACTGAAAATTTTTGTTTTTTTGTATTTCATTCTATTTCTATGTTGAACTTCTAGCTACCTAATTTTTATTCTCTGAATGATTGTTGTAGGGACTGTAATAGGCATCTTAATCACAATCTACCTTAAATTAATATTCTACCACTCTGCGTATAGTGTAAAAACCTTCGAACACAATTGATTTCATTTTCCGCCTCACGTCCTTGTGCAGTTATTTTCATCTGTTATTTTTCTGCCTAAGTTGTAAACTATACAATAAAATGATATTTTGCTTAAAAACCAATTGTCTTTTAAAGTATTTAAGAAAAGAAAAATAGTCCTTTCTATTTACCTGTGTATTTGCTATTCCCAGTACTTTTCAGCCTGTCATGTAGATTCATATTTCCATTTTGTATCATTTCTCATCATCCCAAATAATTCCTTTAGCATTACATACAGTGCAGTTCTCTCAGCTTTCCTTTATTTATAAATGTCTTAATGTTACCTTAATTTTTCATTTTTCAAAAAAACCTTTTTGTTTTGTATTGGGAGTATAGCCGATTAGCAATGTCGTGATAGTTTCAGGTGAACAGCAGAGGGATTCTGTCACGCATATTCATGTGTCCATTCTCCCCCAAACTCAACTCTCATCTGGGCTGCCACATAGCACTGAGCAGAGTTCCATGTGCTATACAATAGGTCCTTCATGGTTATCCATTTAAATGCAGCAGTGTGTGCAGGCCCATCCCAGTCTCCCTGTTGTTGTGGTTGTTGCTTGGTCGCAAAGTCATGCCTGACTTTGTGACCTCATGGACTGCAGCATGCCAGGCTTCCCTGTCCTTTGCTATTTCCCAGAGTTTGCTCAAACTCATGTCCTTTGAGTTGATGATGCCATCCAACCATCTCATCCTCTGTTGTCCCCTTCTCCTCCTGCCCTCAATCTTTCCCAGCATCAGGGTCTTTTCTATCAGGTGGCCAAAATTTTGGAGCTTCACCTTCAACATCAGTCCTTCCAATGAATATTCAGGGTTGATTTCCTTTAGGACCAACTGGTTTTTATCTCCTTGTAGTCCAGGGGACTCTCAAGAGTCTTCTCTAACGCCACAGTTCAAAAGCATCAATTCTTCGGTGCTCAGCCTTCTTTATGGTTCAGCTCTCACATCTATACATGGCTATTAGAGAAACCATAGCTTTGATTATATGGGCCTTTGTCAGCAAAGTGATGTCTCTGCTTTTTAATGTGCTTTATTCCAAGGAGCAAGTGTCTTTTAATTTCATGGCTGCAGTAACTGTCCACAGTGACTTGGGAGCCCAAAAAAAGAAAATATGTCACTGTTTCCACTTTTTCCCCATCTATTGACCATGAAGGGATGGGACCAGATACCATGATCTTGGTCTTTGAATGCTGAATTTTAAGCCAGCTTTTTCACTCTCTTCTTTCACTCTGATGAAGAGGCTGTTTATTTCCTCTTCCCTTTCTGCATGGCTCAGAGGTTAAAGCGTCTGCCTGCCATGCAGGAGACCTGGGTTCGATCCCTGGGTCGGGAAGATCCCCTGGAGAAGGAAATGGCAACCCATTCCAGTATTCTTGCCTGGAGAATCCCATGGATGGAGGAGCCTGTTGGGCTACAGTCCACGGGGTCGCAAAGAGTTGGACACGACTGAGTGACTTCACTTCACTTCACTTCCCTTTCTGCATATCTGAGGTTATTTGATATTTCTCCCAGCATTCTTGATTCCAGCTTGTACTTCATCCAGTCCAGCATTTCACATGATGTACTCTGCACTGAAGTTAAATAAGCAAGATGACAATATACAGCCTTGACGTGCTCCTTTCCCAATTTTGAACCAAGTTGTTGTTCCATATCCAATTCTTACTGTTGCTTTTTGACCTGCATACATGTTTCTCAGGAGACAGGTAAGGTGGTCTAGTATTCCCATTTCTTTAAGTATTTTCCAGCTTGTTGTGAACCTCAGAGTCAAAAGCTTTAGTGTAGTCAATGAAACAGAAGTAGATGTTTTTCTGGAACTCTCTTGTTTTTTCTGTGATCCAACAGATGTTGGCAATTTGATCTCTGGCTCCTCTGCCTTTTCTAAACTCAGCTTGTACATCTGGAAGTTCTCAGTTCATGTAGTGCTGAAGCCTAACTTGAAGGATTTTGAGCATTACCTTGCTCAAAATAAGTACAGTTTTGAATTATGCATGCAAAGTGAGTTCAATTGTATGACAGTTTGCACATTCTTTGGCATTGCCTTTCTTTGGAATTGGAATGAAAACTGAACTTTTCCAGTCCTGTGGCCACTGCTGAGTTTTCCAAATTTGCTGATGTATTGAATGCAGCACTTTAACAGCATCATCTTTTAGAATTTGTAATCGCTCAGATGGAATTCCATCACATCCACCAGCTTTGTTCATAGTAATGCTTCCCAAGGCCCACCTCACTTCACAATCCAGGATGCAGTCTGGCTCTAGGTGAGTGACCACACCATCATGGTTATCTGGATCATTAAGACCTGTTTTGTATAGTTCTGTGTATTCTTGCCACCTCTTCTTATTCTCTCTGTTTCTATGAGGTCCTTGCCATTTCTGTCTTATCTTTGCATGAGATGTTCCCTTGGTATCTCCAGTTTTCTTGAGATTTCTAGTCTTTCCCATTCTGTTGCCTTCCTGTATTTCTTTGCATTGTTCACTGAAAAACACCTTCTTACCTCTCCTTGTTATTCTCTGGAACTCTGCTTTCAGTTGGGTATATTCCTTTGCTTTTCACTTCTCTTCTCAGCTATTTGTAAGATCTTGGACAACTACTTTGCATTCTTCCAGTTCTTTTTCTTGGGAATGGTTTTGGTCACCACTTCCTATACAGTGTTTTGTGCCTCCTACCATAGTTCTTCAGACGCTCTGTCTACCAGATCTAATCCCTTGAATCTGTCACCTCCTGTATAATCATAAGGGATTTGATTTAGGTCATACCTGAATGGTCTAGTGGTTTTCCCTTTCTTCAATTTGAGCCTGAATTTTGCAATAAGGATCTGATGATCTGAGCCACAGTCAGCTCCAGGTCTTGTTTTAGCTGACTTCTCCATCTTCGGCTGCAGAGAATATGATCAATCTGATTTTGGTATTGACCATCTGGTTTTGTCCATTTGTAGAGTCATCTCTTGGAGAAGGAAATGGCAACCCACTCCAGTATTCTTGCCTGGAGAATCCCATGGACGGCGGAGCTTGGTGGGCTACAGTGCACGGGTCACAAAGAGTCGGACACGACTCTTGTGTTGTTGAAAGAGGGTGTTTGCTGTGACCAGTGCGTTTTCTTTGCAAAACTGTTAGCTTTTGCCCTGCTTCATTTTGTACTCCAAGGCCAAACTTGCCTGTTACTCCAGGTATCTCTTGACTTCCTACTTTTGCATTCCAGTCCTCTGTGATGAAAAGGACATCTTTTTTTTTTTTTTTTGGTGTTAGTTCTGGAAATTCTTTTAGGTCTTCATAGAACCGTTTAACTTCATCTCCCTAACTAGATGTTATCTTAATTTTTGAAGAATATTTTCTCTAGCTATGGAATTTTAGGTTTACATTTTTTTCCCTTCAGCACTTTAAAATTGTACAGTAAGTTCCCTAGATACAAACCCTCAAGTTGCAAAGTTTCAAAGATGTAAACATGCATTCTTATGTCCAGTTATATTAGTTTACATGTCTGGCATTATTTGTAAAAGTTGAGTACTTAGGCTGACTTTGTTATACTTAAAAGTTGGGCTTATGAATTTGCTCTCAGAGTGGAACTCATTTGTATGTTGGGGACTTGTTATGTTTCATTGTTTTCTGAAATTGTTCCTCATGCGCAGTCAGCTGTCATTTGTGTGGATATCCTTTAATAATATCTTTTTACTCCAACTGCTTTTCATATGTTATCATTATCTTTGGTTTTCAGTAGTTTTACTTTATGTGCAGAGATGTTATTTTCCTTGACTTTATTCTGTCTGCAATTCCCTTAGTGTCTTAGGTCTGTGGGTTTAAATATTTCTTTAAATATTTTTTCCTACCTAGTTCTCTTATCTCACTTTTTGTGATTTCAATTACATGTATGTTGGGCCAGATGATATTTTCCTAAAGGTCCTCAAGCCTTTACTTTTTTTTTTTTAATCTTTTTCTCTCTGTTATTTAGTTTGTATAATTTCTATTAACTTATCAAATTCACAAGCTTTTTTTTCTGTCTTGTTTTATTTACTTTGATACTTCAATGAATTTTTCATTTCAGATATTGCATTTTTCAGTTCTAGAAATTACTTTTGACTCTTTTTTAGAGTTTCTACATCTTTCCTGAAATTCTCCGTTTCTCTACCCACTGTATCCTTTTCCAATAAATTCTGTAACATATTTATCCAAGTTATTTTATTTTTATTTTTTATTTTTTTGATTTAATAAAGTTTTATTTTTCAAAATGTACAGCTGGTGGGACCTGTTCATGCATCTTCACCAGCAGCTGGGGCATCTCCACCCCTGGTGTTTCTGGTGTAAATCACTTGAGCTCTGTGCTTTGAAACCAGTTTAATAAATCCTTTACTAAGGAGTTCCTGAAGGGCTGCTCTGGCCAGGGAACCACGAATCTTCAGTCTCTCAGAGACCACAGCTGGAGTTATAAGCTTATAGTTGGGAACTTCTTTACAGAGTTTGTCATATGTTGCTTTATCAAACAAAACTAGGTTATTGAGCTTGTCCCGAACTTTGCCTTTGGACCACTTCTTTTTGGCCTTGCCCCCAGATTTGTTCACTGGATCTTTGTCTTTCTTGGCCGACTTTCCGGCATCTTTCTTCTACTTGTCGTCCTTGGGCAGCATAGCGAAGCCCGGAGAGCAGCTGCAACCACTTCTGCCTCGCTAAGATGTCGGACAAAAAGGCCAAAGTTATTTTAAAGTTGTCTACTAATTCTAACATCTGTTCACTGGATCTGTTTCTATTGACTGCTTTTTCCCCTCTCCATGTCTGAATCAGATTTTCATGCTTTTTCACATATCTAGTAATTTTTACTTGATGATGCATCACAGAAATGTATTGTATGTAGTTCTAGCTGGCAGATCACCTTGATCCTGTGAATGCATGGCTTACGCTTTGTTAGAGTGGATTTGTTTGGACTTTGCCCCTAAGTTCTAGGGCCTAGCCTTTAATACTGGGATGTGATCCTTATTCCCAAGGTGTGGCTCTTTGTGTTTCAGTGGAAGGCTCAAGGTGCTTACCAGTTCCCTGTAACTTGCTGGGACCTGAACTCCAAACTCTGGGTCCCTGGAGCTGCATAGCTGTTTTGTTTTTTCAGCCTTCCAGTTGTTACTTTCCACTGGGCTCCTGTGGCCTTTCCCATGAATACACAGTTCAGGGGTTGATCAAGGATTTGAGGAGAATTTATATGGAAAATCTGAGGCTCCCTCTCTGTGACTCACTGTTTCTGGGATTTCTCACTTCCATTTTCAGCTGCTATGACAACTCTGAATTTCAAACTCTGAACTCTTCAGCCTGATAAAAACTGACACTTCCTGCTTGAGCTCCATCTGTCCTACACCTTGCCGACTGAGGTGTGCCCTTTAGGTGAAAATCCATACACAAGTAGATTTTATCCATGTTCCCTCCTTTAAGAGCCTATCCCTTTCAGTTTCTGCTGGCTCTTCATTGCTCTCTAGTGTCTGCAAACTGTTATTTTTGTTTTATTCAGAATTTCTAATTATTGATAGGAGAAGTTAGTCCAATATAAGCTACATTTTGCTAGAAGTCAGAAGTTCCTGAGTGATTCTTTAAAATTACAGATTAGATTTCCTCCAGTGGCTTCTCATCTTTGATGGTTTGAGTTCCCTCTGGAGCAGATTCTGAGATAAGGATTTTTAGTGACAATTATCTGGGAGATGACCTCAGGGAACACTTGCAAGGAAGTGGAGGCCTGAGATGTGGAAGCCAACAAAGGGTGTGTAATTAAATTATGAGCTACAATTAAGGCTCAGTTTGGCTGAGGAACTTTGAAAAACAGTGAGGTCATGCCTTAGTTACACCAACCAAGGTATGTGCTTGGATTTTTATCCACCAGTTCCCTGTATTCATGGATGGATGGTGGCAGTTATCTATCTATGTCCTGCCAGAGGGCGGGTTCCAGAGGCATTGATCCCCAGAAATTTTGGCTTGGCATGTTTGTAGTCCTCAGATAGATAGTCATAGGTGTTTGCAGCAAGCAATTTTTGTTTAATTTAGATGCGAATTCTGAAATGGGTGGGGTCCTTACATGTCTACTATGCCATCCTACTAAGAAAAAATAAAAACTGCCTGTGTGAGTGTTAACTCACCTCAGGCATGTCTGACTCTCTGCGATGCTATGAACTGCAGCCCATCAGGCTTCTCTGTCCATGGGATTTTCCAGGCAAGAATATTGGAGTGGGTTGCTATGCCCTCCTCTAGGGGATCTTCCCAACCCAGGGATCAAACCCACATCTCCTGTGGCTCCTGCGTTGCAGGTGGATTTCTTACCGCTGAGCCACTGGGGATGAAACCCTGTTAGTCACTCAGTTATGTCCGACTCTTTGTGACCCCATGGACTATAGACCACGAGGCTTCTCTGTCCATGGAATTCACCAGGCAAGAATACTGGAGTGGGTTGCCATTCCCTTCTCCAAGGGATAAGCCCTATCCTGTCTTTAAAATGCATTGCCTACCATAATTCATTCCTCGCTGTTCTTCTCACCACTGAGATCTGATTGTAGACCTTTGTCTTTTTCTTGAGCATACAAGCTTGTTTTTTTCTTCAGAGCCTATGTACTTGCTGTCTCTCTGCCATGAATGCTCTTTTCATGTTGGGTCTTTTTTACATTCAAATTTTAGCTTACCATTGCCTTATCAGAGATGTCTTCCCTGAGCACCCTAAAGTAGCCTCCAACTCTTTTATCATATCACCCCATCTTGGTTCTATGCATATCGCTTATAGTGACTGACTTTTTTGATAATTTATACCTATGCTTGTCTATCATCTGCTTCTCCCACCATATAAAAGCTTTTTAAGAGCAAGAGTCTCATTTATCTTATCACAGTGAAGACTTACAAAAAGAACTCACAGAGATTTGTTGAATGAATGAATAAATGAAAGAATGAACATACTAAGATTTTCAAATAACCAATTACAAACAAAAAAACTAAGGTGGAAGCCACTCAAGTGTCCGTCAACTGATTAATAAATGAACAAAATGTATACACGTACAATGGAATGTTATTCAGCCTCAAAAAAGTAAGGAATCTCTGACACATGCTACAACATGGATAAATCTTGAAAACGTTAGACTAAAAAAAAATAATCCAGTCATGAAATGACACTATTGTATGATTCCATTTATATGAGGTACCTGGAGTAGTCAAATTCATAATAACAGAAGGTAGAAAGGTGGCTGCCAGTGGCTGACAGATGAGAATGGGGAATTAGTGTTTAATAGGTTTCAACTGGATAAGAAGAAAAAGTTCTGGAAGTGGTGGTGATGGTTGTACAATATTGTGAATGTACTTAATGGCACAGAACTATACACTTAAAATGGTAAGTTTTATATTATGTATATTTGGCCACAATAGAAAATTAAAAATGAATAAGTTACTCTTCAGTTTACAGGGAAAGATTAAGCCTGGATTTGAAATCTGACTCAGTCCTTACTTACTATACCACCTTGAGCAATTTACATTTTGAAATTTATATGAACCAGTCTCCTGACCTATAAAATGGTAATAATGATAGTACCCTTTCTATGTGTTTGTTATAATAATACAGTTGTTCTTAGACTTATAAATCATTTTATGACTCATTAACTTTTCAAAATTATATATATATATTCTTTTTTTGTATTCTTTCCATTATGGTTTGTTCAGTTCAGTTCAGTCGCTCAGTCGTGTCCGACTCTTTGCGACCCCAT
Source organism: Capricornis sumatraensis (assembly GCF_032405125.1). NCBI lineage: Eukaryota > Metazoa > Chordata > Mammalia > Artiodactyla > Bovidae > Capricornis > Capricornis sumatraensis. The sequence goes on from NC_091091.1 coordinate 15,328,934, forward strand.
GAATTGCAGCACGCCAGGCCTCCCTGTCCATCACCAACTCCCGGAGTTCACTCAGACTCACGCCCATCGAGTCAGTGATGCCATCCAGCTGTCTCATCCTCGTTCATCCCCGTCTCCTCCTGCCCCCAATCCCTCCCAGCATCAGAGTCTTTTCCAGTGAGTCAGCTCTTCACATGAGGTGGCCAAAGTACTGGAGTTTCAGCTTTAGCATCATTCCTTCCAAAGAAATCCCAGGGCTGATCTCCTTCAGAATGGACTGGTTGGATCTCCTTGCAGTCCAAGGGACTCTCAAGAGTCTTCTCCAAGACCACAGTTCAAACACATCAATTCTTCAGCACTCAGCCTTCTTCACAGTCCAACTCTCACATCCATATATGACCACTGGAAAAACCATAGCCTTGACTAGATGGACCTTAGTCGGCAAAGTAATGTCTCTGCTTTTGAATATGCTATCTAGGTTGGTTATAACTTTTCTTCCAAGGAGTAAGCGTCTTTTAATTTCATGGCTGCAGTCATCATCTGCAGTGATTTTGGAGCCCCCCCCAAAATAAAGTCTGACACTGTTTCCACTGTTTCCCCATCTATTTCCCAAGAAATGATGGGACCGGATACCATGATCTTCGTTTTCTGAATGTTGAGCTTTAAGCCAACTTTTTCACTCTCCTCTTTCACTTTCATCAAGAGGTATTTTAATTCCTCTTCACTTTCTGCCATAAGGGTGGTGTCATCTGCATATCTGAGGCATATATTGATATTTCTCCCGGCGATCTTGATTCCAGCTTGTGTTTCTTCCAGTCCAGTGTTTCTCATGATGTACTCTGCATAGTAGTTAAATAAGCAGAGTGACAATATACAGCCTTGACGTACTCCTTTTCCTAGTTGGAACCAGTCTCTTGTTCCATGTCCAGTTCTAACTGTTGCTTCCTGGCTTGCATACAGATTTCTCAAGAGGCAGGTCAGGTGGTCTGGTATTCCCATCTCTCTCAGGGTACTGAATATATTTCCCTGTGCTATACAGTAGGACCTGGTTGTTTATCGATTTCACATATAATAGTTTGTATGAAAAAAGTATTTCAATGCAAAAAAATCTAGAAAGAGAACAATCTTAAAGAACATTTTTTAAAAAGATTTCGAAACTTCCAGTATTATAATTGTAGCTGAGGTAATTCAAGCCAACTCTCCTGCTAAGAATAACTAGAAAAGCTAAACAAAGTATATTTTAAAATCTTTTTGAAGAGAGCAAAGAGATGAAGAGATAGTAAAGAACTACTGGTGCTAGATTCAAGAGAAGAAAATCCAGAAAGATGATCCTGGCTCTGAGGGTGTTTGTCGGATCTGAACAAGGTAGCTGAGAGGCTGACTCGCACTTTTAACTGTCTCATTAGGTTAAGAAAACAAGATTTGGAATTCAAGACCCATTCAAGTGGCTGGCCGGCCCCTTCTGCCATTGCCCCTTTGAGTTGAGCTCTTGAAAGGCTGCACCTTAGGAGAAAGAGTAAACTTTGGGCTTTCTCACCACAGCTTTGGATGGTATCAGTCCTTGAAATTAGATTAAGGTCATTCTGAATTGCTAGTGTCCCTAGGCAACTACAACAATCAAATGTAGATCTTCTCTAGAGGAAGATAACACTCTAGGTCTCAATAATCTACAAATGATTCTCCAAACACAACATGTGGCAAAAAATAAAAAACAACCAAACACTCATGCAGACAAGAAAACATGAATGAACCAAAAGAAAAAAAAAAAACCATGATAGACCTGTATAGGATCTATATATTGGAATTCTTAAGCACAGAATTTAAAATAATTATGCTCAATATTCAAAGGAATAAGTGCTGAGATTGAGAGTTTTGGCAGAGATCTCAAAACTAAAATAAATGACATAATACATTTGAGAATGAGTCAAATAAAAAATGTAGAACTGAAAAACACAATAGCTAGCCCAAATTAAAAATATAGTTGATACTCTTTATAGAAGATTAGACAAGGTCAAAGAGAGAATTAGTGAAGTGGAAGGTATGTCAGGCAAAAAGATTCAGAATGACTTATAGAAAGACAAAATGCAGGAGAGAGGGTAAGAGACATAAAGAATAAGATCTAATATAAACATGCTTGGAATCCCAAAAGTAGAAAGGAGAGAAAGTGGAGCAGGAGGAATATTTAAAGAGATAAAGACTGAGAATTTTCTTTAACTGTTATTAGGGTTTGGGCTTCCCAGGTGGTACAGGAGATTTAAGGGATGTGGGTTCAGTCCCTGGTTTGGGAAGATCCCCTGGAGAAGGGAATGGTAAGTCACTCCAGTATTCTTGCCTGGAGAATCCCATGGACAGAGGAACCTGGTGGGATACAGTTCATGGGGTCTCAAAGAGTTGGAAAGGACTGAAGCAACTTAGGATGCATGCATGCATTTTTAGGATTTAATCATCAGGGTACAGATTCAAACCTGAATGGATTAAATATAAAGAAACACACACCTGAATACATCAGAGTAAAACTGCTGAAGACCAAAGACAAGATAAATCTTTTTAAAAGACAGAGAAAAAAAAAACAGTGATTACTTACAAAGGAACAACATTTAGACTGATGTCTTAAAAGAAAAAAATGAATGACATGACTGCTCAAAGAAATAGTGGAAGCCAGAAAGCAATGAAATGGTATCTTTGGTGTGCTGAAAGTAAAGAACTTCCAACCTTCTATTCTAAATTCAGGAATATATCTCTTAAGAATGACAAACAAAAGTTAAGAAAATGTATCATCAGCAGACGGCAGAAAAGGAAATATAAAATGGTGTTCTTCAGGCAGAGAAAAAATAGCCCCAAATGGAAGCTCAGAGATGCAGGAAGGTATGAGAGCAACAAAAAAGACACATATTTGGTAAATCTAAATTAATATTGTATGAAACCATTAAAATATTTAGGGTAGTTCAAAATACAGATACCATCTGGCATAACATTTTGTAGGAGGGGTTAATGTAGGGAAGGGGTAGAATTTTCAAATAATACTAGTACTTAAGGATGCATTTTATAATCTCTAGGGTGGCCCCTAAAAAATAGTCTAAGTGTATATTTCCGAGCAAATGGTGAGATGAGTGGAGTAATAAAACAATATTCAGTTAACACAATAGAAGACCTGCTGCTGCTACTGCTGCTAAGTCGCTTCAGTCGTGTCCGACTCTGTGCGACCCCATAGACGGCAGCCCACCAGGCTCCCCCGTCCCTGGGATTCTCCAGGCAAGAACACTGGAGTGGGCTGCCATTTCCTTCTCCAATGAATGAAAGTGAAAAGTGCAAGTGAAGTCGCTCAGTCGTGTCTGACCCTCAGCGACCCCATGGACTGCAGCCTTCCAGGCTCCTCCATCCATGGGACTCTCCAGGCAAGAGTACTGGAGTGGGGTGCCCTTGCCTTCTCCGAATAGAAAACCTAAGAGTAGTCGAAAGGGACATAGAACAGGTAGGGCAACTTAGAAAGCAAATTATAAAACGTTAGATTCAAACCTGTATAAATCATTAATTACATTAAATATTAGTAGGTGAAGCGCTGACAGGAGGCATAATTGTCAAGTTGAAAAAGAAAATCTAACTACGTATTATTTTTAAAAGGCATTTGCAAAATATAAGAGGGAAAGTCAGCTGGTCCCCATATGGCAGGGGTATGTAGTGGGGTCACCCATATACTCATTTTCAAAGGAGGAATAATAAAAATGTAATAGGTAATTTTGTTAAGTGTTTATTAAAGGGCTAGATTAAGCATTTTATACAGTTTATCTCAACTATTAGTGTCCAGGAGACGTTTTTGTGAACATTTTCAGGAGCATTCCCTCCAAGGGGTGGTGGTGGTGGTGGGTGCATAGTGATAACAAGAGTTAGCATCACACTGTAGGAGAGCTTTCTGGGCACATTTGCTCCCAAATCCAGGAGGTGATGTTTTAGGTTATAAATAAAAACTCTGCAGAAATCAGTCTGATATTTAGTCAAGCAAAACAGATCTTTTTTCCCACCCTGAGGCTACCAACCCTTACTTTCAAACTCCATCTAAATTTGAGATGTGGAAGCAAGGAAATCTGAATGACCTCACACTGACTTTGCAGTAAAGAATGGAAGGAGAATGAGCTTTAGAGTTGGGGATTTTAACCTGACTCTGCCCTTGCCAGTGATGTGACTCTGAGCAAGTCAGTTTACCCACTTAAACTCGACTTCTTCAGCAAGGTGTGTGTAGGGGAGTAATCCTGCCTTTCTCAGGTTGAGTTAGGGTTAAGTGAGATACTGTGAATAAAAGCTCTTCTCTTTTCTACATGGAATTCTCCTCCCCCAGTGCCCCACGTGCATATACCAGCATCCCAAATCTCAGATCACCTTGTCCAACTTTTTGTTTTGCAGATGAGAAAACAGGCATAGAGAGGCTATGGGATAGCTGTGTGATCTTGGGCAAATTGCTGAATCTCTCTGGTCTTAGTTTCTTCATCTATAAAACAGAGATTGTAAGAGCAGCCTCACTGAGTTTGGGGAAAGATTGAATGAAAAAAAAAAAAAGAATATGAAGGACTTGGCACTTGGTAGCCATATGATGCGTGGTAGCTGCTACTAGTTTTTAAATGGATATTGTTATCATTTTGTGTAACGTGAGAAGTCATCCTACTCTGGGTTATTAAGAGCTGGCAGGCTGCAGCCATCTGGTCACAAACCCTGGAGTTGGTGGCTTATCCTGGGAAGACCTTCCTCATGGGGTCAGGGAGAGTTCAGTGAACTCGCAAAGAAGCGTGATTTTAGACGCTCCAAGGTACATCCACCCATCTCCTCTCCACTCCCTCTGCCTGTTATTAAACTGGTAGTTTTTACAACATCTATAAAGAACTTTCCTACCCAATTACCCCAGACAATAGGCTGAAAAGCAGTTTCGACTATGAAAACTTCGTGTTGGGTTCATTTAGATTGTTTTGCTGTGTCAAATCCTCACTTGAGTTCAAAAGTTCAGCTGAACCATGAACTTTGTAATTTCACAGCAGGCAGTTCTACAAATATAGTGGGAAGTGAAAAAGCATACAATATTTAAGGTGGGCTTGCTGTTTGTATGTAATCTGGTTAGGAATGAATGTACGTAAAATAGCCCTTAATTTACAGTGCATGGTAACACGTCAAGAAGAAAAGTAAATAAAACTAAACCAAACTATTCCTTGAATTACCTGACCTCTGAGGCTTCCGAGGGAGAGCACATTTGTGACTAATCATTAGTGGACGAGCTCAAGCCAGCTAATCTTCTTAATAAATTGTGAAGTCTTGTATACCTCTTGGTTTTAGTGGTGGCTTTTCTGCCTGTCTGGAACAGGCAGCATATGCAAACAAAAGGGTCATGACTTTATGTATTTGTTAAAGTTAAAATCCATGTTCTCATGTAACTCAGGCTTGATTTGACCTGGTTACACAAGTGGAGGCGGAGCGAACGTTTCACAGGCATGAGAATAACGCTGTGCTTTCACTTGTCTATTAATAAACACACGCGCACACACACACACAAGTTCAAGAGCCCCTCATTTTGTAAGACTTGTATTTGTGCAGCTTACCTACAGAGCAAAGCAAACAAGATAACCAACTCACTTAGGCTGTCTTTCAGCTTGTTTCCACTGAGTCCTCCATTCTGTGGAGCATGATTTCACGTTGCATCAACATTTTCTTCATTTGTTACGAGGAAATGGGTGGCTCATTGGTTTTTATGGTGTAGCATGGCAACGTGAAGAGACAACTTCAGGCAGACAGCTTGGGGCAGGGGGGGTCAGTACGAGCAAGGTGTGTTTTTCTACAGCAGCTGTTTATTCCCCTTTATTTACCAAGGGGTTGGTCTGTGGGGTCACAAGCGGAAAGCTATGCTCAGTCATTTGTGGAAGCAGAGAGGAAAAGAGGGGGTGAGAAGGTCACGTCCTATGACGGATGGCTCCTCATGAGTTTAATGGGACCGGCTTTTTGAAAGCAGTTTCCCTTTTTACTGACTTTTATCTTCAAGTTGCCAGGATTCTACCTCTAGCCAGCTCAGAACACTTTTTGGAAAAATTCCCCGGCGGGGATGGTCCGATGTTCTTCTGCTGCCCTCCTCTGTGTCTCCATACCGGAAGGTTCTGGTCCAGTTAAGAGTTAGTGAAACTTTTTGTTCTTTCCAGACATAAATCATCACATAAAATTTCGTGCCTCCAGCTAAGAACCAGGATAACAAAGGGTGAGAGAGTGGAACGGAGACTGTGAATCTGGTTGACCTAGTTAAAGGTGGTCTGTCTTCCTGGGGTTATGAAGATGGAAGGAGAAGCAAGGGTCACTGCCTTTGTGGCTGGATGAACCGGGCTGCCCAGATTTTACAGCCTGGTTTCTGGTTGACTTGCCCTCCACAGTGGGACTGCGTGTCTCCTGATGAGGCCAGCACAGGAAGGAGTTGGTGGCATTCTTTTCAAGGGCTTGTAAGATAGTGAATAGCGACAGGGGGTTTTGTTCCTTCAGAAAGCATTTATGGAGAACGCCCTTCAGGGGAACGACTGGGACCGGTCAGGCAGAGGTCGGTTGGGAAAGAGAAAGAGACTTATTGGGGGAGATGCTAGAAGGTGCAAGCAGGGGATGGGGGCTGCGTCTGGTCTGCACCCCCTGGTTATGTTTGTACAACAGTAGAAGGGAATAAGGATTCCCAAGGGACGAGAGCATGCATGGCATTGACCCAAGAATAAAATGGAGAATGGGAAAACAGGAAAGAAGTGAGATTTCTGAAGCAGTCAGGCTGAGGAGGTCTGCACAAGCTTAGGAAGGGCTGAATTTAGGGTAGAAAGGCAGGGGAGGCGATGGGAAAGGGAAGATGCCATTTCAGATGCAAAAATGTCCAACTTTCAGCTCACTGCTCTGTCCTGTGATTTAGCTGCCTGGTTGGATCTCACTCTGCATTAGTTCTTAGGACCTTCAACAGCTGTGCAGGGGTCACCATAACCAATAGTTACTTGTCATCTCGGTATCAGTATCTTTATGCATGTATTTATCTCTGATCCTTAAATAGTCCTGAAAGATATGTGCTAGAGTCTGTAGCTTATGACTGAGGAAATTGAGGTCCCAGGGTTAAATGTCTTAACAAGTGTACCCAGTAGACAGCGGCAAGGATGGTCTGGAAGCCAGCTCTCCTGATGTGAGGCTTCAAAGAGAGAAGGATGCCACTTGAGTCCTTGGATGGTGAGGACATAAATAGCTGCCTTTGTGGATGGCCATGACCCACCAGGAAGACTGCCTGGGTCTGTGCTTCCGTGCTCTGGGATGGGTTTGGGACGCCCAAGAGATGTCCTGGGGTGACCTCCTTGGCCAGGTGCATCTCAGCTTTTTTTTCTGTAGCCACAACAGGACGAGGTTTTGAGTGTGTATTCCTGTCCAGCAGGATTGTTAAAAAAAAAAAAGAAAGAAAGAAAGAAAGAGAATAAAGTTCTTTTGAAATGGATTCATTAAGTCCAGGATAATTTGTGAGACCTGTCAGTGATGAGAAGAGAAAAAGTTAAAACCAAGCTCAGTTTCGCTATGTGCATCCCACATCTATTCCATTCTCAGTGGCCTGCCAAGGTGGTGCTGAAGGTGGCTCAGTAGCTGCGTTTGGATCGTGTGATCCATATCCTGCGCCCCCCGCCCCCCGCCCCGGAGCTGATTGGAGGTGAAGGTTGCTGAGCTCTGAACCTGGCTGCAAAAAATAAGCTATGCCATTTGGGAGGATTTGGCTTTGGGAAACTGAGTGACTGAGTGAGTGTGCAAGGGAAATTGAAAATGAAAAGGCAGGATTTAGAGGAGTTGAGAGGAAGGAGAAGCCGGGGTCTAGATAATGAGAACAGCATGGTCAAATTCATGAAGGTGACAAGGCTTTTCCACTCGGTTTGGGGGACAGTCAGTGGCCACTTTCCCCAGAGTGGAAGGTGGTGCAGGGGAGGGGTAGGGAATGGAGAGGAGGGTTGGGGGAGACCCTCAGTTGCCAGGCTAAGCACTCTGGGCTGTAGGTTACGGGGAGCTATTGAAAATGAAGTATGAGGGAGGGAGGCAGGAAGGATATTCTCAGAATATGAACGTTGTAGCAGTGTGTAGAACGGATGGAAGGATATGAATCTGGCAACTAATTAATGTCAGACAATAATCAAATGTTATAATCACGGTTTGGCTGCCTCTTCAGCTGACACAAGGATGATCATTATATGAATAACTCATGTCTCTGCTGCCTCCTCTGTTCTCAAACTGATTGCTGGTTTCTGCTCATTCACCACATATTATTTGAGAGATTTTCTGTTCTAGAAGTGTGCCTGTCCCTGTCCCCTTGTCTTAGCACCGGCCGCCTTCTGCTTCCTATAGTCATTTATACGTCTGCCTCCACCACTACGGCACCTCCCGGAGGAATCCAGATTTCCAATTCGAGCCTGTTTCCTAGAGCATGCCCGGACTAAGATGCCTGGAGCCAAGAGATCTCTATCAAAGAAAGAGCAACCCTGCCTCCTAGTTCCTGAACTTGGCTTCCAGGGTGGAATCTATTATTAAATAAATAAGGTATTAACCAAATCAAACAACTTTTAATGACCCAGAAAAAATAATTCAATTCACAGAGGAAAATACAGAGCAGAGCAGACAACTCAGCAGCACGGCTCTCAGTGGAGTCCGAGAGCACTGGTAGCAACGTGATTTCACAGTTAATCTTGCAAGAATCCCGTGCAGTTTCCTGGGGGAGATGGACTGCCCTCCAGACTTGGTGTACGTGTGCTCACAGACGATAAAGAGAGCTAGAGGTCACCCTTCTTCCTTTCCTTTAGGATGAATTGGTGCTAGGCCCTGAGGATGCGAAGACAAGGAGACCTCTCTCGGTCCTTGGGGTGGGGGACTGCAGATAAGACAGTTAATCCAGGGTGAACAGGGGTCCCACAGAGGCCAGTTCAGAGGAAGGAACCATCAGTTTTGCTGTTAGGAAAATACAGGGATCCAGGAAGGCTGCCTAAGGGAGATCAGTTTTGAACTAGGCCTTGGAGGATGGGAAAGTCAGGTGGAATGGAGTAAAGAGAAGAGTGTTTTAGGCAGGGGACCCTGTAAGAACAAAGACACGGAGGGGCTCAGGGTGTTTTTATTTGGTGGCGGTTTTGCTCTCACTTTTGTTAGAGTATGGTTGCTTTACAGTGTGCTGCGTTAGTTTCTACTGTACAGCATAGTGAATGCTTTTAAGCAGAGGTGCTATTGGCATTTTGGCCAGGACTGTTATAGGATGCTGCTCACTCCCTAGTTGTACTGCACACAGCTTACATCCCTGCCCTACCAAGCACCCCAGAGTGACAGTCAAAGCTTTCCAAGCATTTCCCAAGGCCCCAAGAAAGGAGTGGGTAAGGGTGTGTTCGGGGTTCAGTGCCTCCCTGCCTGAGAACCACTGGAGGGAGTGCTTGAGACTTGATTGGTGGTGTATGGGGCACCATATTTTATGGATTCTTATTTAAGGAGGGTTGGGCCTTTGCCTTAGAGAGTGGCAATTAGTGCAAATTCTGGACAAGGGGAAGACCTGGTCGGAGGGATCTGGTTTTATCAAGATCATTCTGACCTCAGGGGTGAGGGTAGATTAAAAGAGGCAGAAGCTGAGATGTCCAAAGTAGTTGCTTCCTTCCCTCCCTCCCTCCCTCTCTCTCTCCCTTCTCCCTTATTTCCTTGTGGATGTATTTTTAGCAATGCACAGTTAGTAAGTTAATTGTTGTCTGCTTTTCCTTCCATTCACTTATAAATTTCAAGGAATGGAGCCTCTCTCCCAGGACCTGCCATGTTGCCTGGAAAACTGCTTTTCTGAAGTGGTTGTAAATCTTCTCAACAGCCCCATACCCAGCTTTGTGTACCTATTATATGGATGACAAAACTGAGGCTCAGAGGTCTGCATTTAAATCCTAGGCTCTTATTTACTATAGTGCCTGAGGTGTTCTTGTTGGCATTTCCCTATTAATTTAAAAGAAACCAAAACACCCAGTGTGGTACCCAGGGAAACATCTCTGAAAGATGGGAATTGGTTCTTTTGCTTTGCTCTTCTTTCCGTCAGCTTTTCGGGATCCTGGAAGCTGTCTCCTGTAAGCCTCAGCACTGGGCCACCATGCTTTAGTGATCACCATTGCCTGATGTAAGAGGCCTTCAGTTCCCCTTGGGGAAAATTACTTTACTGAAAATCACTCACTGCCCTCAACATCTTTAGCCAAGATGTTCTCATTTTCTCGGAGCCAGAATAAGCTGGCAGGGTGCTAGAGTCAACGCCGGCTGGGACCCACGTGTGCTTCCGCTGGCCAGGGAGTGACAGACGAGGCAACAGCATCCTTCAACCCAGACTTTCTCCCGGCCTGATTTATTGCTCCCGTCTCTTGCTCTGGCTTTTGGCTAAGATTTCCTTCCAAAGTCTTTGCTGCCGATCCAGGACTGTCCATGTGTGTTTTCGCTTTGCTGCTGTTGACGGAGAGCTTTGGGTAGATGCCCTGACACCACCCACTCTGGCCTTATCTGCAGGAGTCATCTTTACTTTGTCAAAACCCAGGTCTACTCACAGGCTCGGGTCCAAAGCCACTTCCGCCCCTTCCCCTGCTCCGGCCACAGGTGACTGAGTAGCTGGCTTCAGAGGCTTGAGGACACAGCCCAACCTCTTTGAATTCTGACCCAGGGCTCCTCGTACACTCTCTGGTCAGTTGCATCAGAGATCCCTTTTGTAGAAAAATTAAAACTTTTTAAAATGCAATAATGTTTTCTCAAGAGAACCAAAGTAACCATTTATTTTGGCTCCACAACATCAATTCAAGGAAATCTCTTCCCTCTTCTTAAAACTGTCCCTGGAGTCGGCTAGGTTTGTGCGCTCCACCATTCACCCAGGCAAAACCCCTTCCATCTAGCCCCTCTGGATCGCATTTGCCAAAGTGGGAAAGCACTCAAGCAAAATATCTTCCCCAGAATTAGTGAAAGAGTCCTTTTAAGGATAGTTAATAAAAATCAGGCATCTCTTTTAGTGTAATTTTTCATCTCAGAAGCCAAAGTATAACCTTGCTTTTAAGACATGCAAGCAGCAGAAGGCCTGCGCTGGGTGGGTTGAAGGTTTCCTCCCAGACACCTGGAGCTCTGGAGTCCCCACTTGGAGCAGCTTGTCTGTGTGGATGTCTGACTCTCCCTTTCCCACATAGTTCACATTTTCCTGTCATCTGAGTGTCACTCCAGCTGCATTGTACGAAACTAGTATTTTTATTTTTGACCTTTGAAATTTTTTTTTTTCCCTAGTGCCTAGGGACAGTAGAGCTGGACTGAGTCTTTGTGGAAAAAAAAAAAAAAATTTTTTTTTTTTTCTTGTGTTTCTCCAAATTGCAGACTGTCTAAGACTGGTCTCAGGATCTGCTTGTATCAGCAGCTGCCACTCAATCCCTGTTCTTTAGGCTGGTGGGGAGGGCAGGGATGTGTGGTTTGAAAGAATTCTCAAGATGATTCCAATAAATACCATACCAGCTCCCTTGAGACTCTCAGGTCTAAATAGAGGCGCAACTGTTTGGCTCTTTTGAGTAAATTCATAGGGCTTTCCGAAGTTTCAGCTCTGAAACCTCAATCAAACCACTTTATAGTCTTGATTTGGTCAAAATGGTTGAACTGGTTATGTATGGATGTTTGAATATGGCTTTATTTCAAGTTTTTCAGTCTTTCTGAGAATTCTGTAAACTTTTGCACAGGTCCTACAGTTTCTGCTTCATTGGGCTTAAATTCCTTGGGTTAACTTCGGCAAATTGTTAAGCATTTGGAGTGTCCAGTTCTTCATCTGTGCAATGGGAGGGCGTGTACCTGGCTGTGCTGCGGGGACTAGGTACGTCGCCTTGCGCAGTGGAGGAGTACAGTAGGGCCCTCAGTAAGTGACTGCTACAGTGGCAGTGATATTGACAATTGAGAATAAAACAACCTGACCTTCTCTGTAACACATCCCAGTCTCTACGGACAGGGTATTCCAAGATCCCTCAAACTGTAAAGACAACCGAAGCTATTTATTGAGCTTCTACTGTGTGCCATGGTGTGGGGTTGGGGGCCTGCATGTACTTGCTCATCTCACTGTTTTGAGGCGACACTGCTAGTCCCGTGTCCGGTGAGCACATTGAGTCTGAAGAGGCTGTTAATATGTCAGTCAAGGTTCTTGCTTGCAAGTAACAGATTGATTTAAGCAGAAAAAGCTCTCAGGCAGCCCACAGAATTGCTGGGAAGGTTAGGGAACAGGCGTAGAAAACAGGCTCAGAACACATGCTCTGAGGACTACAGCCAAACCCACATTGCAGAACTGTTCACCAAAACCACTAGCCCGGGACCGTGGGAGCGGCCACCACCACTGTAGCTGTTTGGAATTTGAATGTTGCTGTCACTGCTGCTGCAACAGAAAGAATTTTTTTGTTTGTTTGTTTAAATATTTGACTGTGTTAAATATTTAAAATTCTGTTTAAATACTGGGGCTTCCCAGGTGGCGCTAGTTGTAAAGAACCTGCCTACCAATGCAGGAGACAGCGGTTCGATCCCTGGGTCAGAAAGATCCTCTGGCAGAGGGCATGGCAACCCACTCCAGTATTCTTGGCTGGAGAATCCCATGGACAGAGGAGCCTGGTGGGCTACAGTCCATGGAGTCACGAAGAGTTGGACATGACTGAGCAACTAAGCACGCATGGGTCTTCCTTGTAGCATGTGGGCTTAGTTGCCCTGGGGCATGTGGGATCTTAAGCTGCCTGATCAGGGATCGAGCCTGTGTCCCCTGCAGTGGAAGACAGACTCTTAACCACTGAACCACCAGGGAAGTCCCACAAAGAATTCTTTCCTCATCTTGCTTCATGAGTCCCTGGCTCCCAGTTCTAAGCCTGGGATGGGAACCTGCTTACCCTAGTTTGGACCACATGCTCCTGCTCTGCTGCAAGGGAAGCTGGGAAAATAAGTATCTGGCTTTAGGGGAAGGGAATATTCTGTTCCAAGGCTCATTTGGTGAGGAATTCCCCCAAATGTAGAAAGGAAAGCAGACACTAGGGTAGCCCCACACCATTAAATGTCTACCGCTTTGAGAAACTGGGATTCTTCACCAACCTGCACACACCCAAACCCCCCTTACTGTAACCTTTTGTGGGTTGTGTGAAATCCTTATTTGCCTTCTCCAAGTCAGATATTTCACTGGTTGCCAAACTGCCAAATGAGACTCCAAGTTCTTGCCCTCAACAGGTATTTACTTCAGTTCACTTCAGTTGCTCAGTCGTGTCCGACTCTTTGCGACCCCATGAACTGCAGCACGCCAGGCCTCCCTGTCCATCACCAACTCCTCAAGTCCACCCAAACCCATGTCCACTGAGTCAGTGATGCCATCCAACCATCTCATCCTCTGTTGTCCCCGTCTCCTCCTGCTCTCAACCCTCAAAAGCATCAGGGTCTTTTCCAATGAGTCAGCTCTTCGCATCAGGTGGCCAAAGTACTGGAGTTTTAGCTTCAACATCAGGCATTCCAGTGAACACCCAGGACTGATCTCCTTCAGGATGGACTGGTTGGATCTCCTTGCAGTCCAGGAGACTCTCAAGAGTCTCCTCCAACACCACAGTTCAAAAGCATCAATTCTTCGGCACTCAGCTTTCTTTATAGTCCAACTCTCACTTCCATACTTATTTACTTAGTTCTGTATAAATATTGGTGTTCATAATAACAAAATACATGTTAATAGTGCTAAGAAAACCTTGGTACTCAAATTCACGAGAGGCACTGGAGGCTGAGGATCCCTGAAAGCACAGTCTTTGACTTACAGGGTCATTTGATGTTTGGTTGGAAAACATTCCTGAGCTGGTCTGATCCTCCTCTTTACCTGGAGAGGAGAAAAGTGCATGTGAGAAACCATCCGTAGTCACAGAGGGATTATATGACTCAGTACCCTTCCCCTGGCCTATAATCTCATAGAAAACTCTGAGGGAGAAAAGCAGGGCTCCTTCAAAAATAAAATCAAACCAACAGACGAAGCCAAATTTGGTACAACTTTTCTAGGGGCAGTTGGACAATATGTGTCAAGAGCTTAAAAAATGTACTTAATTTTTTTTGTTTTGGAGGATAATTGCTTTACAACATTGTGTTGGTTTCTGACATACTTCAACATAAATCAGCCACAGGTATACATCCGGCCACTCCCTCCTGAATTCCCCCATCCTCATCCCACTCCTCTAGGTTGCCACAGAGCACTGGATTGAGCTGCCTGCATCACAAGTAAATTCCTACTTGCTGTCTGTTTTGCATGTGGTAATGTATATGTTTCCATGCTGTTCTCTCAATTCATTGCACCCTCTCCTTCCCCTCACTGTGCTCACAAGTCTGTTCTTCACGTCTGCATATTCATTGCTGCCCTGAAAATAGGTTTATCAGTACTATCTTTTTAGATTCCATATGCATATGTTAATATATGTCCATTGACAGATGAATACAGAAATTGTGGTACATATACACAATGGAATATTACTGAGCTATAAAATAGAATGCATTTGTGTCAGTCCTAATGAGGTGGATGAACCTAGAGCCTGTTATACAGAGTGAAGTAAGTCAAAAAGAGACAAAAATGTATTTTTGATTCACTAAGTTCATTTAGAAATCAAGCCTGGGGAAATGTAGACAGAGGTGTGAAAAAAACTTATGTTCTGGGATATTCATATGAAATAGGGTAATTTATGCTAGAAAAGTATTGATCCTGATTTTTTAAAATACATGTCTTTACTGACATATGTTCAAACAAAAATCCAATTAAGAAATACAGCAATATGTCAATTGTGAGATGTTTAAAAATTTTTTGTACTATTTTTGAGATTTCCAGAACATTCTTCAGTAAAGGTGTACTTTTTCTATAATTAGAAAACAATTTGTATTACTTAAAAAATTCCATCAGATCATCTTCAAAGAAACCAAAGAGAAAAAAAGTTAAACCAATTTTCAGGGGGGCAGGGCTGCTCTATCCCTAGGGGCCATCTGGGTATAGGGCAAATTAAAACCTTAAAGTTTAAAGTCAATCAGTTTGTCTTCATGGGCCCTAAATGGGGAAAACTTCAGTCATTTCCCTTGCCTGGCACTCTTGTGGTCAGAGAACGAAATCCAATCGTGGGGTCAGTTGGGTTTATACATTCCATGGCAAACCAATTTGGCCATTTCTCTGCATTTCCCAAAAGTTCTCTGACTTCCTAGACAGGAATTGTGAACACAGGGAGACCTTTATGCTGGTTCCTGCAGCACATCTGGTTTACAGCGTGTGCCAGATGGGCCCCCTTTCATCCGGAGAGAGGGGCAGGAGGGGACACAGGAGCCTCTGTGGGTCCACGGAACTTCCCCAGTGGAGGCTCTGGTTTTTGGTGAGGTGTCTCAAGTTAAGCTGTAAGTGTATAGTGTTGGAATCCCAGTATCCTTTAACTTTAGGGGCATATGCTTTTTATTAGATACTGCCCACCTGGCATTTAGGTTCGTTGCTCAGCCCAGAGATGTTTTGGGCAAGCTATTGGTTGGCTTGTGACACCATCATGCATTACATGAATATTTATTAAGCATCTAGACAGAATGCTGACTTTCTAACCTTAATAGCCTCTGTCTGTTGTTTGGTCTATACCTAGCCTATGATCACACCAGACTTTCCATCACCTTGAACATGCTGGTAGTAGTGTTAGGCGCTAAGTCGTGTCCGACTCTTTGCGACCTCATGGACTGTGGCTTGCCAGGCTCCTCTGTCCATGGGATTCTCTAGGCAAGAATACTGGAGTGGGTGGCCATTTCCCTAAACAATGTCCATGTTTACAAGCCTAAGAATAGTGAAAGGAAAGATACTGCTGGAGGAGAGTGGCTGAGAAGAGAAGGATAAGATGGTTGAGTGGCCAGTACCAACAAGGCGAGAGAAATAAAAGAAGAGTGGGGCTGAAATGCAGGTGCCGCTGCAGCCGTGTTGGGCTTTGGTGAGTCCACATCAAGTGGAATGTCTCTGCCCACTGCTGTTCTTAAAGATTCTTCTTTCATTCCTTGCAGAAACTTGGGGAAAGGAAGCCAGACACGTTCTCCCCATTCCCTAGTTACCACCAAACTCTTTTCTCTTACCCCAAAGGCCTGAATTTTATACTGAGCACTTTCCTAGACAACCAGCCCAATGGGACCTGACCAACCCTTATGTCACATAACAGGACATTTCTCTTTGTCCAGAAACCAGCCAACCAGAAGCCTAACCACTGAAATGCTCACAGTTCTCTAGAAGAGTGACTCCAAGATTTCTCAAGAACTTAACATGAATATAGAGAAAATGGTGCTTTGAAAAGTCGTTGGCTTACATGCTTTGTGCCATTCTTCAATTAAAAAAAAAACACTAATTTGTATATACTTTAGATACAGGATCTCTCAGGGTCCAAGCAGGAAGCATGGTTTGAATTAGGAGACTTAGGGAGATGACCACCTATAGAAGGGTAATCAGGGTTGAGGAAGCCCATGAGGAAAGTTGAGGCACTAGAGACTAGCAGCAGTGGGCATTCATCACCACTTCTGGGCCTAAAGGGGGAAGAAGAGGGACCAGTGTAAGTGGAGATCAGGGAATGTAAGAGACTTCTTGGAGGGAGCTGGCGGGAGCCACAGACTCAGAGGGGTGGAATCTCTACCAGATCCAGGGTTCTAATGCAGAATAGGAGCAGGGAAGAAATACCCTGACCTCTTTCTCCTCTCACTGGCTAATTTCCATTGACCAAACCCAACCAGAAGCCACATGGTCTAAGGGAGAGTTCAGAGGAAGAAGCTAATACAGTCCCTAGGGATCAGCCTCCTGGTACACAGAATTGAGCAGAAAAAAGTAGATAGTGGACTGAGTAGGGCAGGGCACAGGTACTAACTCTCTCTTACACCCAGAATCCAGAATTATTCAGAGTATCATTTTCCATCACTCTTGCTAAATGTCATTTTATTGGTCAAACCTCCCAAGAGTTGTGGGTTTTTTTTTCCCTCCCACAAATACTTTCTGAAAGTCATGGCTGGTTATCCCTGTAACAATATATTTTCATTTATTGAAAAATATTTATTGGGTATGTATGTACCAGACACCGTTGGAAAAGGGCCCACATTTGCCCCCCACCCATCTTTCACGTTCAGGGGGATCATTTCACCTCCAGTTTTTTCAACAAATAATCCTTTCTGTTTGGACCAGTATTTATATAACCACATCAGCTTTATTTTTTTGGTAAATCTCAGTTTTGTTTGACTTGATAGTCTGTCCTGGACAACTGAACCCCAGGCATCTCTGAATCTAACAGAAATTTGACAGGTTTTTTTTTTCCTCAAGTAGAACTCAAGTTGTTGGTAGTCCTATATATATATATTTTAATGAGGAGACAGTACTTTTGGTTTTGTTAAGAACTTTCAAAATAGAACTAAGATGAAATAATCAAAATAAATATAAAATAAAAATCAAAAAGTCCTTTTTTAGAGTCTACATCAGCAGATTTCACGGTTTTTGACTGCAGCCCACAATCAGAAATACTTATTGTATCCCAGCCTAGTTTCATGAAACAATAAGCACCATTACCTTGTTTGAAGCATCCTATTACTTTCTTTTCTATCCTATACTATTTCTTTAAAAAATGCTGATAGTAGCCCACTAATTGATTTTATAGTGTATTAGTGGGTTGCACTCTGCAGTTTGGAAAACATTGGCCTACATGATTTCTTGAAGCTTTTTTCCAAACAGACCCAGCACTGGAATCTGTATTTCAAGGGTAATTAAGATGTCCTAAATGTCTGTTTCTTTTAGCCATCATCAGATGTGCCAATTTCACCACTTTTCTGTGATTTTAAGAGCTGCAAGCTGGTCTGAGCAGCAGATCTCTGTTATCTGTGGGAGAGTCCTGTGTTTACTGTCCGTTTGGCTTTCTGGGAAAGATTGAAGGCAGGAGGAGAAGGGAACGACAGAGGAAGAGATGGTTGGCTGGCATCACTGACTTGATGGACATGAGTCTGAGCAAACTCTGGAAGTTGGTGATGGACAGGGATGCCTGGCATGCTGCAGTCCATGGGATCACAAAGAGTTGGATACAGCTGAGTGACTGAACTGAACTGGCTTGTGATTAGAAGTGATTGGCAATGGGGATGAGCAGCTTACCAAATCATTTTTCTAAACACAACCAGTGTTTTTTGCTTGTTTATTTTAACCTGAAGAAATCTGTTTGACTTGCAGTTTGGGGGAGAAAGGCTTTACTGCAAGGATAGTACAGGTGGTCCTGGGTGGGCACCTGACTCATTGCTGAGGGATTGAGGGGATTTAGATGGAAATGGAGTGCTCTTCCACCACCAAGACGACATGGGAGGGGGCCAGGGAGTGAAAGTCAGTACTGCTGCTCATCAGGCACTTAGGTGTGTTGCGTGTATGTGCATGCTCAGTCATGTCCAATTTTGAAACCTCATGGACTCTAGCCTGCCAGGTTCCTCTGTCCATGGAATTTCCCAGGCAAGAATACTGGAGTGGGTAGCCATTCCCTTCTCCAGGGGTTCTTCCCAACCCAGGGATCAAACCTGCATCTCCTCCACTGGCAGGCAGATTCTTTACCACTTGAGCCACCTGACATTTAGATGTGTTTAAGGCATTCTATACATTCCCTCATTTAGTTCTTATAACAATCCAGTGAGTAGGTATTATTTTCTTCATTCTAGGGTGGAGGGAGTGTTATTGCCATTTAGACAGGAGGAAACAGAAGTTCAGAGAGGTTTCATAATTTCTTAAAAAGCTTCCACAGGTAATGTAGAAGGCCGAGCTAGAAGTCAATTTTATCTCTTACTTGTAATAGTATAATAATTCTTTTGTCTTTAGTCTGGAAAGAAGAGTAGGTAAAGAAAATCCTTTTGCCCTGGAGCATTAGATGTGTGGTTTAGGGGTGGGAGCTCGCATTCAGTATCTGGGATTGCCTTGGGAAGGATGCCATTTTTTGTGACTTGATTTCTTGGTTAAAATGTAGAATTCCAGGTGTAACACAAAGAAATAATTGGAAATTAGAGGCAACTAATGTTATCATTCAGCTTGATAGTAAAAACAACACACTTCTAAGAGTCATTTAGACTGGCTTTATTATTCCTAGCATGGGCTCTATGAAAATTTTTTTAAAAGAACATCCAGTTCCAAATAATGTAATTTGAAATACATTTGATTTGTGAACTGGTGAATTCATGGATTTAATGTATACAAAATATGACGGCATGTCTGATTGTTCCCCGCCCACCCCCACCCCCCACCCCGCCAGTGATAGTTTATTATTCATTTACGTAGCTGGGAACAGAGAATTGGGACCTATGGAAAGAAAGCAACATCATGGGCTTCTACTGTAATAGAGTAGATTCAGAAAAAAGGGGGAGAGGGCTGCTTCAGAATTTTCCCAGAGACTGGTGTTGAGACTTTCAGAAAGAAAGATGTAGTAACAGACTTGATAGTTTGAGAACCAAGAAGGAGTTAGCATATATATTAAGGATACTGGGACTTTTAGCCAATTTACAGACTAAATAATGTTAACATCTTTTAGGCTAAAATAATGTTAACATCTTATAGGCTACAGTAGTGTTAGCAGGCATTATAAAGACCTTCTCCTTTGAGACTTTGCTTAAAAGAGCCAAAGCAACAAGTTTATAGTCGAGATCAGAGATCAGATACATCTTTTGGTACTTGGGCTTTTTCATTTTCTTTATGTGATATTGTTACAGTTATGTTTAAGTGAATTAACTAGACATTTTTAAGCCCAGTGGATATTTGTCTGTTCTATATAAACATCAGTGAAGTATCTCTCTGGGTTTTAGCTTTCCAGGACTTAAATTGTCCATGAAATAACTGTTTTGCTCATTACATTAACCAAAAAAAAGCAAGGCAGATCCATTGATAGTTATAACTTGAGATGAGAGTTAGGATAGGGCTCCTTTTGACATGCTGCTAAGTCACTTCAGTCGTGTCCAACTCTGTGCGACCCCATAGATGGCAGCCCACCAGGCTCCCCCATCCCTGGGATTCTCCAGGCAAGAACACTGGAGTGGGTTGCCATTTCCTTCTCCAGTGCATGAAAGTGAAAAGTGAAAGTGAAGTTGCTCAGTCGTGTCCGACCCTCAGCGACCCCATGGACTGCAGCCCACCAGGCTCCTCTGTCCATGGGATTTTCCAGGCAAGAGTACTGGAGTGGGGTGCCACTGCCTTCTCCACCTTTTGACGTATGTGCCCCCAATTTAAACATGGGTTGTAAAATTACCAAAATGATAGAAAGAAGATAAAGAAATCATATAATGCTTATATAGATAATACAAGTTCCAAGTTTGTGGATCCACAGAGTTAAATGCTTATAGTGGCCTGGGAAGTTACTTGTATCCTCAAAAATCCAGTGGCTCTGGAAACTTCTTATATGTTGCTACTCAAATGCTCAAAAGATTTGTGATCAAAGAGTCAAGGCCATGATTCTGTGCAGACACTGCCTCTGAAAATGACTCATAATGCCTTTCTATTTAGTTGTTGGCTTTGAAAACAAAGATATTTCCATTAGATTTGACCCATTAAGGAGAAAGAGAGATGGTAAGCATCCTTGTAGTGTCCAGCCCAGACTTTCTGTCTTGGGGATGGACCATCTTGATTCTCTTTTTAAGCTGCTGTTTGGAAGCCAGAGACCAAGGAACCAATATTCTATTCTCACCAAAGTTAATATTAAGGGTTAGGTACGCTTAATAAAATTACTGTGGATGGTGACTGCAGCCATGAAATCAAAAGACGATTGCTTCTTGGCAGGAAAGCTATGACAAACCTAGACAGTGTGTTGAAAAAGCAGAGACATTACTCTGCCAGCAAAGGTCCATATAGTCAAGGCTATGGTCTTCCCAGTAGTCATGTACAGGTGTGAGAGCTCGACCATAAAGAAGGCAGAGTGCCAAAGAACTGATGCCTTTGAACTGTGGTGCTCCTGAGAGTCCCTTGGACAGCAAGGAGATCAAACAAGTCAATCTTAAGGGAAATCAACCTTAAATACTTGCTGGAAGGACTGATGCTGAAGCTCAAGTATTTTGGTCATCTGATGTGAACAGCTGACTCATTGGAAAAGTCCTTGATACTGGGATAGATTGAGGGCAGAAGGAGAAGAGGACATCAGAGGATGAGATGGCTGGATGGCATCACCAAGTTGATGGACATGAACTTGGGCAAACTTTGGGGGATGGTGAGGGATAAGGAGGCCTGGCATGCTGCGGTCCATGGGGTCGCAAAGAGTTGGACACGACTGGGGGACTGAACAACAACATTCCCTGGGTAAGCCACACTATCTGAAAGATGGGCTCTGGATTCTCCAAATAGGTTCCATTTTCTTCCCTATCTTGGTTCATGTGTAGGGAAAAGGACAGAAAACCAGGTTTGGGGTCAACATGAAGAAATGCTATGTAGATTCAAACACAAGAGTGATTAGAAGAGCCAACTCCCATTAAACAGGATTTGCTCTCTTCCAACTGGACATGCATAGGAATTGGTTTTTTAAAAAAAGTATTAACCTATTTTTTTTTTCCTTCAAGCTTAGCCAGAGACCTCATGGAGGTCTAAACTCAAGCCAAGCTTGATCTGTTTTAATTCAACCACTGTTGATTTATGGCTTAGCAAAAAATGTCTGAGAATTTTTTTAAGCTAAATTTTTTTTTTACCCTAACTTGACTCTCTCACATCTCAAATACTGTTGAGGGATATTTCTCAGATTTTCAAAAGACAAAGCCATCTTTGGAATGGAAAGGAGCTCTCAGAGCTTCAAATCCCAGTAAAGGATCCTGTGATCATTTTTATACAAGTAAGAACAAATATATTGGAAGGGCCTATGACACTTTAAGTATGTTCGTTTGATTCCTCTTGAATAGAGGCAAGAATAGAATCAACCCAAGACTAAAGGGGAGATGCGGGCTGGGGGGAGGGGGCCCGGGCTGGGAGCATTCTCAGAGTTGGTGCCAGCAGGAGGGAAACAAAAATTCCTCTTCTTTCTTTTACCCCCTTCCTCTTCTTACCACCTCCCCCATTCCGAAAACAACCTCTCCTAAACATTGTCCAGATAGAAAACCCATAGTGGGTTTTCTTCCCTTCCCAGCTCTGGAATGGGTGTTCTTACACTATATGAGTAGAAATCAGGCTAATAAGCAATTACCAACTGTGAGGAGAAAACCAACACCAGGTCACTCATCCGTTCCAGCTCTAACATTTTATGGGCCTAACCCAGTTCACAAGGAGCCATCGTTTCTCTGCCTGCAGTAGCACGCAGCCTGTGCTGCATGGCTTAACCATTTACCAGCTATGAGTTTCTCCCTGAGCATCCATCTTTCCTGTAAGACTGTAAGCTCAGTGAGAGCAGAAACTGATCATATATTTTGTCTCCTTTCCCACAGCTGTGACCTTCAACCAAACATTCACACGAGTCCAGTGACCATCAGAATCTTCGGCCTCAAAGAACACACAGGAGGAACAAAGGTAAAAGATGTCTTTCTTCCTAATGCCGAGGCCGAGCTAAGCATATATAAGTGCTGATAATTGTATTGCATTCTTTGCGGGGAATCTTTGAGAAGCAGGAAAGGGCATTCTCTGCCATCATGTATTTGTGCAGCGTGTGTTTCTCTATCAAATGTAGCTCCATGAAAAAAATGCTTATACAGCAGCTCTGTTCATGAAGGTAAATATATGTCCAGTTCTTAAACTGCCTTGGCCCAGACCTAGAAGTACTGATTTTACTTCTAATGCTTTAAATTCCTTTCGTGGTCTTAGTGTTTCAATTTCATGCCTACGATTAACTCCTCAGAGACCTGCACCACATCTGTGCTGTATGTTAGCTTTCTTGCCTCAAACATCATCCTGGTTGCATATCAAGTAATGGATTAATGGGCAAGAAATAGGCCCGGTCATGAAAACAAATGAAATAATGGACCAGAATCATGCTGAAATAGTAAAAAAACAACAACAAAAAAACAAACACAAAAAACCGTCCAACTCTTGGCATATAGACTTTTTGCCAAAACATGATGCCAGTGTTAAAAGTGAATTTATAAGGACAAAATAGCTGATGTTTATTGAGCATTTATAGTATTCCATGTACTATGCAAAGCACTCCATAGCTAATTGTCTCATTTAGCACTGAGAACGATTCTAGGAGTTGTTACTGTTTATGATTAGGCACTATTGGTGTTAAATGTGTGCCGCCAATATTCAGTGTGACTCATGTGGTCCTTACATGGGTTGATGATATCTTGTACTATGTGAAGATTTTGTAGTGTTTATTATATATCTCATCGGCGTTTTTTTTTTTTTATGTTAGTTGCTGAAAGAAAAAGGTCCCTAAAACTAGTTGCCTAAAGAACAAAAACATTTATCTCTCTTTCATGTAAAAATCCAGGAAGCAGGCTTCAGATTGGTTGGTGGCTACACTCCACACGGCTGTTTAGAGACCTTGGCTTCTTCTGTATTTTTTTCCCTATCATTTCCTAGCTACGGCCTAGAGTTAAGATATCACACCAGTAATGACATATATCATTTCTACTTAACTTTGGAGAAAACTTAGTTGTGTAGGCTATAACTTCATATGACTTCAAAGAAGACTAGGAATTATATCTGCTGGCCAGCCAGGTGTTTGGCTACAGTTCTATCACTTTGAACAAGGGATGAATAAAATTCAGTAAGTAGCTCACTGTGTCCATCACAGACTTCAGCAAACACACTGTAAGCAATTAGAGAGCTAAGTCTCTGTCTTATTCACATTTGTCCCAATGGCAGGGTAAAACACCTGCTACAGAAATAACAAACACTTGACTCATGTGCCAGATTGCCTGACTCTGGTGCCAAAGGCAGACATCACTAGTCAATCATAGTCTATGTCTGATGCAGGATACAGCATGCTTGGGGCTGGTGCATGGGGATCACCCACAGAGATGTTATGGGGAGGGAGGTGGGAGGGGGTTTCATGTTTGGGAACACATGTAAGAATTAAAGATTTTAAAATTTAATAAAAAAAAAAATAAAAAATAAAAAATAAAATAAAATAAAATAAAATAAAGAGAAAAAAAAAAAAAAAAAGAAACTCTTTCCTGATACCCTGGTTATGCCCTCAGAATCTTCTGCAACACAGTGTCTCTGGAAGCCACTAGCAATCAGTGGGAACTGACACATGATTTGAACCCTATTAGCCATTCCTGATTGTAGGTGTTCAACTATTGAATAAAAAGAAGAAAGAACCATACTAGTTTCCCCCTTATTTCTTGAAAGCAGATATGTTAGTTACTTGTGGTGTTTTAAAGTATGTCTCCAAATTCTTTAACATGCCTTTCTTCGAAAGGTGGAGTTTAATTCCCCTCTCCTTTACCATTGGTGACTTACTTCTAACAAACCAAACAGGGCAGATGGATGCTATATGGCTTCAGAGACTGTCATAAAGGGATACTTTCTACCCCTGGGTTGCGTATTTTCTCACTTTCAACTGCTCACTCTGGGGGAAGCCAACTACCAAGTTGCAAAGACACTCAAGCATCTGTATGGAGAGGTCCATCTAGAGAGGAACCTCTGGCCAACAACTATTATCAGTGTATCAACTGTGTGAGTAAACCACCTTGAAATGGGATCCTCCAGCTCCAGTCGAGCCTTCAGCTGATGCAGCCCCAGTCATTATCTGACTGCAGCCTCATGAGAGACCCCAAGCCAGAATTGGCCAAATGAGCTACTCCCAAATTTCTGACCTACAGAAACTGTAAACAATAACACATGGTTATTGTTTTAAGGCACTAAGTTTTAGGGTGCTGCTGCTGCTAAGTCGCTTCAGTTGTGTCCGACTCTGTGCGACCCCATAGACGGCAGCCCACCAGGCTCCCCTGTCCCTGGGATTCTCCGGCAAGAACACTGGAGTGGGTTGCCATTTCCTTCTCCAATGCATGAAAGAGAAAAATGAAAGTGAAGTCGCTTAGTTGTGTCCGACTCTTAGCGACCCCATGGACTGCAGCCCACCAGGCTCCTCCGTCCATGGGATTTCCCAGGCAAGAGTACTGGAGTGTGGTGCCATTGCCTTCTCCATTTAGGGTGCTGTTATATAACAAATAATATGGACTGATAGATAAATGAAGAAGGAATGAATAAAATAATTACCTTCTCAGAATGGGAACTTACGCAATGTTGGGAAAACTAAGACCAGGAGGGACTGGGCTTGAAAATTACATCATGGAAGGGATGGAGGAGCAGGTTAGTAGAGGACCTAGTTCCTGGGGTTTGATGGAAGCTGAGACAGGAAGATGGAGCAAGCTACCTCCTTGTAGATTGGAAGGTAGGGGGCATTAGGGTCATACAACAGGGTGGGCGCTCACCCTTGATCAAGGTGGCCCGGACAAGGACAGGTGACCAAATGCCAGGAGCTGTTTTAATAGTATCTGTAGTGTCTGAGGGTGCTAATGGGGGAGCAGAGGGATGAAGATTTTATGATTGTTTTTTGGTTGTTGGAGTGTTGTTTCAGTGACAGCAACTCCTCACTTGGACTAAATCAGGAAGGGGCTCATCTTCATGACACGTCTAGAAGGATGCTGAAGGAGGAATCAATAGGTTCACAAGAAATGGGAACTCAACAGTTATTCTGTGGCTTTCCCAGCTAGGTAGAATGCAGGAGCGACAGTAGCTTGAATTTCTTCATTTTGATCTGTGAAGAGACTCCAAAGTACTCCCAAATCATACTCATGTCCTCCCTTCCCACATGGCCTTGTCACAGTCACCCTAAGTGCTTCTTACGTCTGTGGTCCCCCTAATGCTGTCCCAAGATCCCGTCCATCCACACAGCGCGGCTGCAAAATGCCCCTGCCTCTCCCTTCTGCACAGTGTAGGTTTCCAATCTGATCATCCCTTGGACTCTGCCTGCATCTGTGTGCCCTAGTGCATGGTTTAAATGTGCACAGAATTTACAGACAATTAATGCTGCTTTAATTTTTTAAAGTGAAAATGACAATGATATGATTATGCTGGAAAGCAAAGTGTGTGTGTGTGTGTGTGTGTGTGTGTGTGTGTGTGTGTGTGTGTGTGTGCTGGGGAGCTGGAGGGGTATGCTAAATCATCCTCCATAGTAGAAAGCCAATAGATAATCTCTAACTTGAGAGAGTCAAGAAAGCGTACTATAAGCATGCTGTTTACAAAAATGCAGTAAAATATGAAAAATAGTTGAAAAGATAAAAAGGAGTTGCCTCTGGGAGCAAGAATTGAGAATGGGGAGAGGTGGACCTTTTTATTATAAACATAGTAGTATTATACTATTTGTTTTTTAAATCAGTGTGATTCCAATTTTGTGTGACTATACACACACACATATATATACACAAGTGTATATAAATATATGTATATATCTATGTATACACACATTATATATAACAATATATATCATAAATATTACATTGTTTACCTACATCTATGCACATTACTATAGAAGATAGCTTATAAAAGTCAACTATGCTCTTTCTTGGGAGGGGAAGATTAGGATTGTAGATAAGTTTTAGCCTTAGTTTTGGCTGTCATCTCTATTTTCTGAACTAACTGTAAGGAAGATACATTGGTTTATCATCATAATTCTTTTAAGAGGGAGAGAAAGAAGAGACCGGAAAAGACACCTTTTGGGGACGTAAGAGATCTGGGTTCATGCCCAGCTGTGATCTTAAGCAAACGACCACCTCCTTGGGCCCCTGTTGATGCAGCTATAAAGGCAGAATTGAACTGAACTCTGAATGATAGCAATGCTCAGAGCTACCATTATCTAGGACTTATTATGTTGGCGACCCTGGGCTAAATGCTTTCTTTACACCAGTGGGTCTCAGACTTCTTTGGGCTTGAGAATCACCTGGAGGGCTCTTTGGAACACAGGTCACTGGGCCCACCCTCAGGATTTCTGATTCAGTGGTCCTGGGCTGAGGCATGATAAATCTGCATTTCTAACAAGTTGCCAGATGATGTTGATCCTTCTCATCTGGGGACCACGCTTTGAAGACCATTGACTTCTATTAATTCATTTAAGATTTACAAAGACTCTGTATGATATTATATCCCCAGTTGTTTAGATGGGGACACAGATGTTGGAGAGGTCAAATAGCTAAGGTCAGAGCTATGATCTGAACCCAAGACTATTTAAACCTGAGTTCTTCCTCTGATCATGGAACATACAGCTTTCAGATTCCTATGTCTGTAGCTTACAAATGACAAAACCCTAAAGAGTGTCACCCAGAGTGAAGTGAGTGAGAAAGAGAAAAACGAGTATTGTATATTAACACATATAGGTGGAATCTAGAAAAATAGTACAGATGATCTTATTTGTGAGGCAGAAATAGAGACACAGATGTAGAGATCAAATGTATGGATATCAAGGGGGAAACAAGGTGGATGGGATGAATCGTGAGACTGGGATTGAAATATATACACTACCATGTGTGAAATAGATAACGAATGAGAATCTACTTTATAGCTCAAGGAACTCTACTTGGTGCTCTATGGTGACCTAAATGGGAAGGAAATCCAAAAAAGAGAAGGATGTATACATACGCCTGATTTACTTGGCTGCACAGCAGAAGCTGACACAGCAGTGTAAAGCAACTATATTCCAATTAAAAAACAAATGACAAACCCCACACATCCAAGACCAGACCAAAGCTCTCCAGAAAATCCCAAGGTGATCCTGAGTATGTGCAGCTTCTGCTGGTGGTGGATGAATGGGTGCTGAACCCAAGAGCACCCCAGGGAGAATGAGGGACGGTGGAGTGACTGGGCCTGAGCAGGCTAGCAAAGGGATTAAGATCTCATTAAGGCATCCCCTCACAACTGACTTGAACTTTCTTTTCCCTTATCCTACCATTTATTTGGCATTTTCTGGGTCCCTAATCCACAGTCATCTGGGTGGTTAAAAAAAAAAGTGGACATGAGCTTTCTTCAGTGTTGACATTTCTTTCAAATTCATGACGATTGTGGTGTCCCCAGGAATGGTTATTTTCGTCCCTTTCTCCCTAGCGTGAATTCTCAAGTAAGTAGCAAACGATTTCAAATGCATGCCGACCGCAGTGGACAGCTGCCAGCAGAGAAGTGAAAATAAACTGGTGACAGGAAGTGTCACAGTTCACAGAAAGGGCAGGGAGGATATACTGGAGCAAGCCTATGACGCTTCTGGGTCCACATGCTGAAAGGCTTACCCAGACCAGCGGCATAGCCACAAATCTCCCAGTCATTCATTAAGTGAGGGAAGCGCTCCCAGAAGCATTGCTCTCCTCTCCTAACACCCTTTGTCTCTTAATTCCCAAACTCCGGGTTCATTCCTATGTCAAGCAAGCCTGGTGTCTCTCTAAACAAGTCCTTCATTCGTGATGGGACACATTGCAGCAACTAATGCTTTCTAAATGTTTTAACAGGCTGAGGAGGTTTCCAGGCTTTAGGATCACAAGATGGATATATGATCAGTGTGAGCTTACAAAATAGCATCAGAAACAGCATGAGGGATGGTGGAAACAAAAGGAAATCATGTGGTACTTTGCCCAGCAAAGGGATGACAAGGCAAGAAGGAAAGCTACAGGGATGAAAAATTACACTAAAAGTTAGTCACAAGATAAAATAACAGAGTTGAGGTCAAATATATCCATCAATGTAAAGAAGCTTAACTTGCCTGTTTAAAGAAAAAAGTCTTCCAATTTGACTAACAAAGCAAAATCCCACATTCTGCTCTACACAAGAGACACACTTAGAACAAGAGATCCCAAAAGGTTAAAAATAAAAGGATAGATAGAAATATTAAGACAAATGCAAAATAAAACCTAAAGTTAGAGTTGCAATCTTGATATCTAAGAAGATGAAATTTGAACCAAAAAGCATCACAGGAAATAAGGAAGGAGACTATAAGATGCTAAAGGCAATAATTCACAGTGAAGATATATCAGTTGTTTATATTTATGCACTTAACAATTGGAGAGGCAGGAGAAACACAGAAACCCACCAGTAATAGGTGATTTAACTACATCTCTCTTACCCAACACAAATCAAGTAAACAACAGTAAGGATACAGGAGATTGAGATAATAAGGTAGGTCTTATAAATCTATGTAGAAATCGGAACCTCATTAGTAGAGAAAATACCGTCTTCTGTGTGACCATACCTTGAGATACAAAGAACACCACCATAAACTCCAAAGAGCAGAAAGAGTACTCTCTGATCACAATGCAGAGTTGTTATTTAGTTGCTAAGTTGTATCCGACTCTTTGTGACTGCATGGACTGTAGCCTGCCAGGCTCATCTGTCCATGGGATTTCCCAGGCAAGAATATTGCAGTGGGTTGCCGTTTCCTTCTCTAGGCGATTTTCCTGATCCACGGATCAAACCCAGGGCTCCTGCATTGCAGGCAGATTCTCTACCGCTGTGCCACCAGGGAAACCCCATTATTAACAAATAAAAAACCAGAAAGACCACACCATCTGAAAATTAAAACAAAAAGCATGTTAATAAGTAGCTGTTGTTCAGAGGTAGAAGTGCACAATGCTATCACAGAATTTCTTGAAAATAACAATAATGGAAACAAATAATCAAGTCTATGGTATTCAACTAAAACAGTTAATAGAGGTAAAAGTTTAGTGTTAAAAACGTGTATCAATGTAATGAAAAAAAAATGAATCAAGCACCCACTCAGAAAAATAGAAAAGAATAAGTAAAAAGAATCCAGAAAAACTGAATTAATGAAGACGAGAACAGAAATTAATGAATTAGAAAATGGGAAAAAAAGAAAAAAATTCTCAGAGCTGAAGCAGTCAATAAAATATACAAACTACCAGCTAAACAAATTAAGAAAATAAATGGTAGAAGGCATAGACACACTATAAGAAGTAGTAGCAGTGGGTGGGTAGGGAAAATCATCAAAACAGAGGAATCTAAAATAATGTAAGAGACTTTTTTCACTCTATGAAAAATTATTTGAAAACCTAGATGAAATGGATAATTTCCTTAAAAAACTTGCAGTTTATTTAATCCCACAGGAGACAGTCTTAACAGACCAATTACCACAGAATAGAAAAAATGATGAAAGAAGTTCCCTATAAAAAACATTAGGTCCAAATGGTTTCACAGGGGGCTCCACCAAACCTTAAAAAAAGGAAAAAGAAAAC
Source organism: Capricornis sumatraensis (assembly GCF_032405125.1). NCBI lineage: Eukaryota > Metazoa > Chordata > Mammalia > Artiodactyla > Bovidae > Capricornis > Capricornis sumatraensis. Next base: position 15,359,069 of record NC_091091.1, read on the forward strand.
TTTAGATACTTTAAGCATTATAAGAACAATAACTGTAGTGGACTGAAACATGGGAAATATGTTCATTTCTGTGAGTTTATAATATATATGCCAATGATACTAACAACAACAAAACCTACTTGTCACCTTTGGTGAATAGAGTCTTTATTTCGAAAGTTGGCTGTAAAAGGGGAAGGAAGAATCTGTTATCTTTCTTTTCCTATGTAGAGTGTATATCATGATGAAGGTTTCTCTTTATAGAAACGTTTTCAGTTAAAAAATGAAAACTACTGGTAGGTTTGGAATATTACCATTTTGTAACCTCTAACAGACTTTGTGGATCTGGACTATGATTATTACAGGCTGCTCGCTTCTTAAAGGGACAGATAAGAGACATTACGTGTTTTTCAATGGAAGGCCACCGCATCACCCATAATGTATTCTTGGCACAAAATCAAACCTGAATCTGACCAAACCTCTAGAACTACTAATTTACAAGAAACACACAGTCCTGAGGAGCTTGTACAGTAATAACCTAGGAACACAATCAGCAAAACCCAAACTGTGTAACTTCTACAGGACAAATGATTGAATTTCCTAAACAAAACAGTCGCAAAGGGGAAGAAGAGATGGTGGGAGAATCTGCCCGTTAAAAGAAATGGAAGCATCATTAACCAATCCAATGATGCAGTTTGGATCCTGAGTCAAACAAATGATGTAAAATTTAAAGGACAGTTGGGGGAAGTTTGGATACTGAATCATACTATGATGATATAAAACATTTATTGTTAGTTTGTTAAGGTGCAATAATGGTATTATAATTTAACTTTTTTTCACTTTATATTGGAAGTTGACTTACAATGTTATGTTAGTTCCAGGTGTACAGTAGTGATTTAGTTATACGTATATATGTATCTATTCTTTTTCAGTTTCTGTTCCCACACAGGTTATTACAAAGAGTATTAGTAGACTTCCCTGTGCCATAGAGTAGGTCCTTGTTTATTTCTATTATATACTAAGGTCCATCTAGTCAAGCCTATGGTTTATCCTGTGGTCATGTATGGATGTGAGAGTTGGACTGTGAAGAAGGCTGAGCCCCAAAGAATTGATGCTTTTGAACTGTGGTGTTGGAGAAGACTCTTGAGAGTCCCTTGGACTGCAAGGAGATCCAACCAGTCCATTCTGAAGGAGATCAGCCCTGGGATTTCTTTGGAAGGAATGATGCTAAAGCTGAAACTCCAGTACTTTGGCCACCTCATGTGAAGAGTTGACTCATTGGAAAAGACTCTGATGCTGGGAGGGATTGGGGGCAGGAGGAGAAGGGGACGACCGAGGATGGGATGGCTGGATGTCATCATTGACTCGATGGACGTGAGTCTGAGTGAACTCTGGGAGTTGGTGATGGACAGGGAGGCCTGGCGTGCTGCGATTCATGGGGTCGCAAAGAGTCGGACACGACTGAGCGACTGAACTGAACTGAGTGTGTATATGTTAATCCCAACCTCCTAATTTATCCCTCTTCCCACCTCTTCCCTTTAGTAACCATAAATTTGTTTTCTAAGTCTGTGAGATTGTTTGTGAGTAAACTCATTTGTATCACTTTTTTTAGATTCCCCATATAAGTGATATCATATGATATTCTCTTTCTAATTTCACTTAGTATGGTAATCTGTAGGTCCATCCAAGTTGCTGCAAATGGCATTATTTCATTCTTTTTAAAAAATTTATTAGAGGATAATTGCTTTATTATATTGGGCTGGTTTCTGTCATGCATCAACATGAATCGGCCACAGGTACATATATGTCCTCTCCCTCTTGAACCTGCCTCCCATCTCCCACCCATCCCTCCCCTCTAGGCTGTCACAGAGCACTGGTTGAGCTCCCTGTGTCTCACGGCAAATTCTCACTGGCCCTCTGTTTTACATATGGTGACGTATATGTTTCCATGCTCCTCTCTCCATTTGTCCCGCCCTCTCCTTTCCCTCTCTGAGTCCACAAGTTAACTCTCTGTGTCTGCATCTCCACTGCTGCCCTGCAGATAGGTCCATCAGTACCATCTTTTTAGATTCCATGTATATATATATGTATATGATATATATATTAATATATGGTATTTATTTTTCTGACTTCTCTCTGCTCAATAAGCTCTAGGTATATCCACCTCATTAGCACTGGCTCAAATGTTCCCTTTTGTGGCTGAGTAATATTCTATTGCATATATGTACAGCAACTTCTTTATCCATTCATCTGTCAACAGACATTAGGGTGCTTTCATATCTTGGCTATTGTAAATAGTGCTGCAATGAACATTGGGGTACATGTATCTTTTCAGAGCATGTTTTTTTCCAGATATATGCCCAGGAGGAGGATTGCCAAATCATATGGTAGCTCTATTTTCAGTTTTTTAAGACACCTCCATACTATTCTCCATAGTGGCTGTACCAATTTACATTCCCACCAACAGAGTAAAAGAGTTCCCTTTTCTCCACACCCTCTCCAGCATTTATTGTTTGTAGACATTTTTTGTTTTTTAAACTTTTTATTTTATATTGGAGTATAGTTAATGAACGATTTTGTGATAGTTGCAGATGCACAGCAAAGTGATGTTTGTAGACTTTTTGACATGTCCATGGAACAACAGACTGGTTCCAAATAGGAAAAGGAGTACGTCAAGGCTGTATATTGTCACCCTGCTTATTTAACTTATATGCAGAGTACATCATGAGAAATGCTGGACTGGAAGAAACATAAGCTGGAATCAAGATTGCTGGGAGAAATATCAATAACCTCAGATATGCAGATGACACTACCCTTATGGCAGAAAGTGAAGAGGAACTAAACAGCCTCTTGATGAAAGTGAAAGAGGAGAGTGAAAAAGTTGGCTTAAAAAGCTCAACATTCAGAAAATGAAGATCATGGCATCCAGTCCCATCACTTCATGGGAAATAGATGGGGAAACAGTGGAAACAGTGTCAGACTTTATTTTGGGGGGGGCTCCAAAATCACTGCAGATGGTGATTGCAGCCATGAAATTAAAAGACGCTTACTCCTTGGAGGAAAAGTTATGACCAACCTAGACAGCATATTCAAAAGCAGAGACATTACTTTGCTGACTAAGGTCCGTCTAGTCAAGGCTATGGTTTTTCCTGTGGTCATGTATGGATGTGAGAGTTGGACTGTGAAGAAGGCTGAGCCCCAAAGAATTGATGCTTTTGAACTGTGGTGTTGGAGAAGACTCTTGAGAGTTCCTTGGACTGCAAGGAGGTCTAACCAGTCCATTCTGAAGGAGATCAGCCCTGGGATTTCTTTGGAAGGAATGATGCTAAAGCTGAAACTCCAGTACTTTGGCCACCTCATGCGAAGAGTTGACTCATTGGAAAAGACTCTGATGCTGGGAGGGATTGAGGGCAGGAGGAGAAGGGGACAACAGTGGATGAGATGGCTGGATGGCATCACTGACTCGATGGACGTGAATCTGAGTGAACTCCGGGAGTTGGTGATGGACAGGGAGGCCTGGCGTGCTGCGATTCATGGGGTCACGACTGAGCAACTGAACTGAACTGATTCTGACTGGTGTGAGTTGATACCTCATTGCAGTTTTGATTTGGATCCTCTAATAATTAGCAGTGTAGAACATTTTTTTGTATGCTTTTTGACCATTTCTATGTCTTCTTTGGAGAAATCTGCCCATTTTCTGGTTAAATTTTTTTTTTAATATTGAGCCACATGAGCTGTTTGTATATTTTGCAAATTAATCACATCATTTGCAAATATTTTTTCCCATTCTGTGGGTTGTCTTTTCACTTTGTTTATGGTTTCCTTCGCTGTGCAAAAGCTTTTAAGTTCAATAAGGTTCCATTTGTTTAATTTTGTTTTTATTTTCATTACTATAGGAGGTAGATCCAAAAAGACATTGCTGTGATTTATGTCAAAAGAGTGTTCTATGTTTTCCTTTAAGAATTTTATAGTTTCCAGTCTTACATTTAGGTATTTAATCCATTTTGAATTTATTTTTGTGTATGGTATTAGAGAATGTTCTAATTTCATTTTTTTACATGTGGTTCTACAGTTTTCCCAGCACCACTTACTGAAGAGACTGTTTTTTTCTACCTCGTAGCTTTCTATCCTGTTCCATTGATCTATAAGTCTGTCTTTGTGCCAATATCATACTGTTTTGATGACTGTAGCTTTGTAATATAATCTGAAACCGTGGAGCCTGTTTGCTCCAGCTCTGTTTTTCTTTCTTAAGATTGCTTTGGCTATTTGGGGCCTTTTGTATTTTCATACAAATTTTGTGATTTTTGTTCTACTTCTATGAAAAATGCCATTGGTAATTTGATAGGGATTACATGGATTCTGTAGTGTACTTTGGGTAGTTTAGTAATTTTGACAATATTGATTCTGCCAATCCAAGAACATGGTATATTTTTCCATTTGTTTGTCTCAGCTTTGATTTTTTTTCATCAGTGTCTTTTAGTTTTTACTAAAAGACTTTAGTCTTTAGTTTTTACAGGTCTTTTGTCTTCTTGGATAGATTTACTCCTAGGTACTTTATTCTTTTTGATGTGATAGTAAATGAGATTGTTTCCCTAATTTCTTTCTTTCCTTTCACTGTTAGTATATAGAAATGCAATAGATTCTGTGTATTAATTTTGTGTCCTTCAACTTTATGAAATTCATCGACAAGCTCAAGTCAGTCAGTTCAGTCACTCAGTTGTGTCTGACTCTTTGCAACTCCATGGACTGCAGCACACACCAGGCTTCCCTGTCTATCACCAACTCCCGGAGCTTGCCGAAAAGACATTGCTGCAATTTATGTCAAGAGTGTTCTGACATCTTGAGATTTTCTACCTGACATCTTGAGATTTTCTATGTATAGTATCATATATCTGCAAATAGTAACAGTTTTTCTTCTTCTTTCCCTGTTTGGATTGCATTTATTTCTTTTTCTTCTCTGATTGCCATGCTTCAGACTTTCAAAACTGTGTTAGTAAGATTGGTGAGAATGGACATCCTTACCTTTTTCCTGATCTTAGAGGAACTGGTTTAGCTTTCCACTGTTGAGTATGATATTAGCTGTGGGTTTGTCATATATGGCCTTTATTATGTTGAAGTATGCGCCTTCTGTGTCCAATTTCTGGAGAGTGAGTGAAGTGAAGTCGCTCAGTAGTGTCCGACTCTTAGCAACCCCATGGACTGCAGCCTACCAGGCTCCTCCATCCATGGGATTTTCCAGGCAAGAGTACTGGAGTGGGGTGCCATTGCCTTCTCCCTTCTGGAGAGTATGATAGCCTTTTTTTAAAAAATAGAGAATCATATATTTCAGAGATACATTCTGATATATTTAAAGGTGAAATTATATGATGTCTAGAATTTACTCCAAGAGATTGGAGGGAGGAAGAAAGAAAGTTCAGTGAGGCTATAAACTTAAGATTGCCAGGAGTTCGTATTGAAGAAAAACTGAGTGATGGGACATAGAGGTTCACTACTATTTTTTTCACTTTTGTATATGCAGTATTTGAAATTTTCCAAAGTAAAAAGGTTTGTTGTTGTTTTTAATTAGTTACCATTCTGGGTGATTGTTATTTTCCCCTTATATGTCTTTTCCAAGTTTTTCACAGTGATGGTGATTTATTTTCTTTTTACATTAATTAATTAATTTTTTATTTTTGGTTGTGCTGGGTCATTGTTGCTGTGCACGGATTTCTCTAGTTGAGGTGACTGAGGGCTTCTCTTGTGGAGCACAGGCTCTAGACACACAAGCTTCAGGAGTTCCATCTTGGGGCCTCAGTAGCTGTGGCGCATGGACTTAGTTGCTCTGCGGCACATGGAATCTTCCTGGACCAGGGACCCGTGAATCCGGGTCCACTTCCTTGAACCCGTGTCTTCTACCTGTGTTGGCAGGTAGATTCTTATCTACTGTACTGGCAGGGAAGTCCTGGTAATTTGCTTTGAGTGATGGGGAGAATACTTTGTGATAAGAAATAAAACAAAAAATTTAATCACTCCCTAATTTCTTAGCTCACTGTGCAAAGTTTGATAACACCTCCAGTTTGTTCTCTGTGATTGTACTTGTTTCAGATAGGTTCACTGGTATCATATTTTAGATTTCACATATACAGTTCAGTTTAGTCATTCAAGCATGTCCAACTCTTTATGACTCCATGGACTGCAGCACGCCAGGCATCCCTATCCATCACCAACACCTGGAGCTTGCTCAAACTCATGTCCGTCGAGTTGGTGATGCCATCCAACCATCCCATCCTCTGACATCTCCTTCTCCTCCTGCCTTAATCTTTCCCAGCATCAGGATCTTTTCTAATGAATCAGCTCTTCTCATCAGGTGGCCAAAGTATTGGAGTTTCAGCATCAGTCCTTCCAATGAATGTTCAGGACTGATTTCCTTTAGGATGGACTGGTTGAATCTCCTTGCAGTTCAAGGGACTCTCAAGAGTCTTCTTCAACACCACAGTTCAAAAGCATCAATTCTTTGGCACTCAGCTTTCTTTATGGTCCAACTCTGATGTCCATATGTGACTACTGGAAAAACCATAGCTTTGACTAGATGGACCTTTGTTGGCAAAGTAATGTCTCTGCTTTTTAAAATGCTGTCTAGGTTGGTCATAGCTTTTCTTCCAAAGAGCAAGCGTCTTTTGATTTCATGGCTGTAGTTACCAGCTGCTGTGATTTTGGAGCCCAAGAAAATAAAGTCTGTCCCTGTTTCCATTGTTTGCCTGTCTATTTGCCATGAAGTGATGGGACTGGATGCCATAATCTTAGTTTTCTGAATGTTGAATTTTAAGCCAACTTTTACTCTTCTTTCTCACTTTCATTAAGAGGCTCTTTAGTTCTTCTTCACTTTCTGCCAAAGGCTTTAGGGTAGTCAATAAAGTAGAAGTAGATGTTTTTCTGGAATTCTTTTGCTTTTTCTATGGTCCTACGGATATGGGCAATTTGATCTCTGGTTCTTCTGCCTTTTCTAAATCCAGCTTGAACATCTGGAAATTCTCAGTTCACAAGAACGGTATGAAAAGGCAAAAAGATATGACACTGAAAGATGAACTCCCCAGGTTGGTAGGTGCCCAATATGCTACTGGAGAAGAGAGAAGAAATAGCTCCAAAAACAGTGAAGAGGCTGAGCCAAAGCAAAAACAATGCCCGGCTGTGGATGTGACTGGTGATGGAGGCAAAGTTTGATGCTATAAAGAACAATATTGCATAGGAACTTGGAATGTTAGGCCCATGAATCAAGGTAAATTGGAAGTGGTCAAACAGGCGATAACAAGAGTGAACATCAACATTTTAGGAATCAGTGAACTAAAATGGACCAAAATGGGCAAATTTAATTCAGATTACCATTATATCTACTACTATGGGCAAGAATCCCTACTATGGAGTTTCCCTGCTATGTAGGCAAGAATCCCTACTATGAGAAAAATCCCTCATAGTCAACAAAAGAGTCCAAAATGCAGTACTTGGGTGCAGTCTCAAAAATGACAGAATGATCTCTGTTTCCAAGGCAAACCATTCAGTATTCGAGTAATCCAAGTCTATGCCCCAACCACTAATGACAAGAAGCTGAAGTTGGTTCTGTGATGATCTACAAGACCTAGAACTAACACCAAAAAAAATGTCCTTTTCATCATAGGGGACTGGAATGCAAACGTAAGAAGTCAAGAGATACTTGGAGTACAAAATGAAGTAGGGCGAAGGCTAACAGAGTTTTGCAAAGAGAACACACTGGTCATAGCACACACCCTCTTGCAACAACAAAAGCGACAACTCTACACATGGACATCACCAGATGGTCAATGCCAAAATCCAATTGATTATATTTTTTGCAGCTGAATATGGAGAGGCTCTATACAGTCAGCAAAAACAAGACTGGGAACTGACTGTGGCTCAGACCATCAGATCCTTATTGCAAAAGTCAGACTTAAATTGAAGAAAGAAGGGAAAACACTAGCCCATTCAGGTATGACCTAAATCAAATCCCTTATGATTATACAGTAGAAGTGACAAATAGATTCAAGGGAATAGATCTGATAGAGTGGCTGAAGAACTATGGGTGGAGGTTCGTGACATCGCACAAGAGGTGGTGATCATAGATTCCACATATAAGTGACATCATACGACCAACCTAGATAGCATATTCAAAAGCAGAGACATTACTTTGCCAACAAAGGTCTGTCTAGTCAAGTCTATGGTTTTTCCAGTGGTCATGTATGGATGTGAGAGTTGGACTGTGAAGAAGGCTGAGCGCCGAAGAATTGATGCTTTTGAATTGTGGTGTTGGAGAAGACTCTTGAGAGTCCCTTGGACTGCAAGGAGATCCAACCAGTCCATCCTAAAGGAAATCAGTCCTGGGTGTTCTTTGGAAGGAATGATGCTAAAGCTGAAACTCCAGTACTTTGGCCACCTCATGCGAAGAGTTGACTCATTGGAAAAGACTCTGATGCTGGGAGGGATTGGGGGCAGGAGGAGAAGGGGACGACTGAGGATGAGATGGCTGGATGGCATCACAGACTCGATGGACATGAGTCTGAGTGAACTCCGGGAGTTGGTGACAGGGAGGCCTGGCGTGCTACAATTCATGGGGTCGCAAAGAATCGGACACGACTGAGCGACTGAACTGAACTGATGGTATTTGTCTTTCTGATTATTTCATGTGCTAAGTTATTAAATTTCTAGTTGCATCCATGTTGCTGCAAATAGCATTATTTTGCTCTTTTTAGTGGCTGAGTAGGATTTCATTGTATATGTGTGCCACGTCTTCTTTGTCCATTCATCTGTTGATGGGCATTTGGGTTGTTTCCATGTCTTGGCTCTTGTGAACACTGCTGCTAGGAACATAGGAGTGACATATATCTGTTTGAGTTAGTTTTGTCTGGTTATATGCCCAGGAATGAGGTTGCTGGATCATATGGTAATTCTACTCTTAGTTTTCTGAGGAGCGTCCGTACTGTTCCTGATAGTGACTGCACCAATTTACATTCCCACGAACCGTGTAGGAGGACTCCCTATTCTCCACATCCAGCATTTGCTATTTATAGATTTTATCATGATGGCCATTCTGACCAGTGTGAAGTCAGAATTGTTAAATTCTTTATTCTTTAATATATTTTTTCCTCTTAGAAATGAGAAAATTGAACCCCAAATACTTAAAGTAACTTGCTGAAGATAATATAGCTGGTAAGAGATAGAGCCAGGATTGGAACTCAGGTTGACTGACTCCAGATCTTACTGCTCAAATCACAGGCATCCTTGCCTCCCGATTTCAGTAATTGCTTGGTGAAACGTCTACATCCTTCTCCCTTCTTCCATAGGGGCAATCATATGTGTGCTTGAACACTGTGACACTGTCCCTAAAGAGTCTGGCTCTGTTTGCAGGATTGTGGGTGACCTTGGGCACCAAGTCTCTTCATTCTCTGAGCTTCAGTTTTATCACCTACAAAATGAAGAAGTTAGACTGTTCAGTGTTAGCTTGTTGCTTACCAGCTGTGTACCTTGAAGAAGTACCATAGCCTCTCTGAGCTAGATTCCTGTCTCTGAAAAGGGCATCGTTATTTCTGCCTTGCAGGGTGGTTGAGAAGAATATGGGAGACCATGTGTGAACAGTGTGGGGCACTGTGCCTGGCGTGATAGTGATAAGCGATGATGGCCATTGTCTCTTCCCAAGAGTCCCTGAGTCTGGAGGGGTTTGTAAGAGGACTCACTTGCCAAGGGAGATCCTATGGGGCCTTGCAAGGGCATTCTGATGACACTGTGGTGAGAATGCCACACTAGCATAGGCAGGGGATAAAGAGAACTTTGAGCTAAAACGGAGCCTAACAACTGTTTGAGCTGCTGTTTATTAAGCCACCGCTATTCTCTAGATGCTTTACAAATACTTCACACAACCTTGACTCAGTCTAGTAGGGCTGACATTAATGGCATCCCCATGGCCAGTAGTGAGTGGAGGTACAAGAATTGAAAACTCTGCTCTTTCTCCTTTATCATTTTGCTCTGATTATGCCTAATTAGATCTTTAAAATTATGTAAAATCAATTTTTAAATGACCAATTAAATAGATTTTTTTCAGGTGTACAATGAACACATGTGCAATATAGCAAATACAAGAAAAATCCAGGAAAATAGACAATCCACTAGCAAATCTACTATCCAGCATATAGACACAGCTGCGCCTTAACATTTTTTCTAGATCTTTTTTCTCTTTTAAATCTATTTGGTGGCATTGGGTCTTAGTGCAGCGTGTGGGCTGTTTTGTTGCTGTGTGAGAACATCTCTCTAGTTGTGGTATACAGGCTCCACAGTGCATGGGCTTGGTTTCCCTGCAGCATGAGGGATCTTAGTTCCCTGACCAGGGGTCGAACTTGAGTCCCCTGCATTGGAAGGCAGATTCTTAACCATTGGACCACCAGGAAAGTCCGTAGATCTTTTTTTCTTTGTTTTTTTCTTTGTTACTGAGATCAGGGGATGGTAATAGGTTTTTAACATCATTGAAAGAATGAAATGACCTCAGATGATAAGGACCTTAGATTAGAAAGTACTGAAGTTACTTTATTGCAGGAGGTCTCAATTGTGGGTCAGTTTGCCTCCAAAGGAACATTTGGCAATGTCTGGTGCTATGGTTATGGGTGTTTGTGTTCCCCCTAAATTCATATGTTGAAATCTAAATACCCAGTGTGATGGTGTTAGAAAGCAGGACCTTTGGGAGGTGCTTTGGTCCTAAGGGTGGAGCCCCCATGAATGGCATTAGGCCCCAGAGAGCTTACTAGTGCCTTCCACCATGTGAGGATACAGGATAAAGCTTACTAGTGCCTTCCACCATGTGAGGATTCTGGCTATGAACCAGAAAGAGAGCCACTATCAAAACAAAACCATGCGGGCACCTTGATCTCAGACTTTCCAGCCAGCAGAACTCTGAGAAGTAAATTTCTGTTGCTTACAGGGTACCTCACCTGTGATAGTTTGTAACAGCAACCTGAACAGACTAGGCCTCCAGAGGCTGCTTGGTGTCACAGCTCGGGAAGGAAGGCCACTGTCACCTAGTGGGTAGAGACCAGGGATGCTGCTGAACATCCCACAATGCAGAGGGCAGGCAGTCCCCACAACACAGATTATCCTGCTCGAATGTCAGTAGTGCCTAGATGGGGAACCCTCGTCTGTCTGATGCCTCCAAACTCAGTGGGTTTGTTGGTGTTGGAAACAAGCAGCTGCATCCTGCTCGTCTCCATGGCAACACACCAAAGCACAGAGGGGTCCAGCCTGATTAAGTGGCCGGGGAAAGCTGGTAGCTTTGGCTGCATTTCTGAGGGGCTGGGATCTAGGTCCCTGGGGTTGGATTTCAGCACCTCCCTCTCTAAGATGGTTTCCCATGCCGGCAGCATTGCCACCACTTTCACAGCCACTTTGTCAGGGGTCTGTAGTGAAGCCAGAGGACTGGGAGTGAAGCTGGAGTACCATTCCCACTAACTATGAGACCCTGGGATCTGGTGGGTCAGAGGTCAGAGACAGGTGGAAATTGAGAGGAGGACCTCGAGACCCAGCCGGGAGAGGTGTCCTGAGTCTACCCACGCAGCCAGCAGGGCCGTCTTTTGTTTCCCTCTGTCCTGAGGGAGTTGGGTCAGGAACACACTGCTGGTAGAGACTGGGTGGGAGAACAGGCAGAGACTTTGCCCTCGTGTTAGTTTTCAGGCCTGCCGTAACAATGCACCACAAATGGAGTGGCTTGGACTTCCCTGATGGCTCAGTGGGTTAAGAATCTGCCCGCAATGCAAGAGACACAGGTTTGATCTCTGGGTCGGGAGGATCTTCTGGAGAAGGGAGTGGCTACCCACTCCAGTATTCTTACTTGAAAAATTCCATGGACAGAGGAGCCTGGCGGGCTACAGTCCACAGGGTTGCAAAGACTTGGACATGACTGAGCGAGTAAGCAAGCAAGCAAGACAACAGAAGCTTCCTGTCTCACATTCTGGAAGCTAGAAGTCTGAAATCAAGGTGTCAGCAGGCCACGCCCCCTCTGGAGATGCTAAGAAAAGATCTGTTCCAAGGCTGTCTCCTGGCTTTTGGTTGTTCCTTGGCTTTTGGCAGCATTACCCCAGTCTTCACACGCCATCCTCTCTGTCATCCTGTCTCCAAGTTTCCCCCTTGTATAAGAATATCAGTTGTATTAGATTGGAGGCCCACCCCACTCCAGTATGGCCTCATCTTAACTGCTTCCACCTGCAATAATCCTATTTCCAAATAAGTTCATATTCTGAGGTAGTGGGGATTAGGACTTCAACCTATAGATTTAGTGGGGACCCAATGCAACCTGTAGCAGAGCTGATGTTTGGGATGTGGCTTTGGTGTTGCTAGCCAAGCAGGAGGATCTGAATCACATCACCTGGATGCTCACAGGTGCTTATTGACAGTGAAGTCCTTCCTGTGTAGATGTCCATCTCCTGAGGGTCCCCTGCCCTGTTCTGAACCCAAAAGAGGTAGGGATGAGGGGGTAGCCACTCAGAAGTCCTGCTTGACCCAGTGCCACTTAGGCAGGAGGATTTATATGTCTGGCCCATGATGGTGGAGATTGTAGCCCATGGCCAAGAATCCACGTGATCTAAACCAAAATGGAGAAAGAAAAAAAGAAAAAAGGAAGAAGGGAGATTGGAGACTGGGAGTAGGATGAGATGTAGACACCAAAGGACAACTGTGCCCTGAAACGCTCTGAAGTAGGAGGCATGTGGGCTGGAGCAGACTTTTTTTGGCACACATACTGGTCAAATTGATGGGGGTTTCCCAACATGGATCCTGTGGAATCCTGGTTCTGTGGGATTTTAAATAGATACTATGCGAAGGAAGGGTTCCATGGCAAAATAAGTTTGAAGAACAGTACTAAACTGAATTTTGTTTCCAACATCAAGATTTTGGAAACTTCAATATACTAATTTGGACTGTACCTCTTCCAGAAGAATGAACAGTAATCAGCATTCACAGCTTGATTGCGCCACAGAAACTTTATTCCCAGGAGCATCTTGCAGGATGCATTTTGAGAAATATTGAACTAGGAAATGGACAAGCCCATAGTAAAGAAATCCACATACTTGATAGACGTAATAAGTAATCATCTTGAAAATTTTCTGATTTATGTTATTACATAGTCCTCCGTTTTTAGAGCTTCCTCTGTTGCCAGTATATTGGATTTTCTTGGTTTGTGAAACATTTCTTGATGTTTATACCTTTTTGGGGGAATGACTGATAAAATCCTCAACATTGATCACACAACTGTTGGCAAAATTATTTTACATGATGCCACAGGCCTAGCACCAACTTTCAAATATATCCTGCTTTTTCCACCTCTAGTCGGCCACTTCCCCCCAGCCCCTGCAACACACACGGTCCTTTACAAAGTGTCTGTGGGTTCCCCATGGTCTGCTTAAGCCAACATGGAATAGAAAGTCATCATAATATGACCCTTGAAAGGTCTACTGGCTTCCCGAGATGAGACAGAGCATACTAAACAGAGTTAGGGCCCAAAGTTCATTTTCTTTTCGTATTTTATCCCAAATACATCATTTGTTTGGACTCCCTACCGAACAAACCTGGAGCCAGTTTCTTTGGCAGGTGATCCCAGCAATCCCAAATGAAGCAGTGGGAAAAGTGAGACAGAAGTGAGAAAAGCCGGAAGTCGGTACATTAAGGAGTGGGTTCTGGTTGCAGGGAACGGAGACTCAGTCGAGCTGGGGAACCTTTGGGAGACCGTGACACATCTTGAGATGTGTCCCCTGAGGGTGGAGTGACTGGAGCATTCGCCTACCCACTCAGCCCCTCTCCCTCCATTGGTTCAGAGTTGGCAACTGGACTGAAGCGTCCCCCTAAAATTCGTGCTCTTTCCAGAACTTCAGAAGGTGATCTTATTTTGAATTAAGGTATTTGCAGATGTAATTAGTTAAGATGAGGTCCTACTGCAGTAGGTGGGCCCTTAATCCAATGTGACTGGTGTCCTTAAAAGAAGAGGAGACACAGACAGACACCAGGGAAGGTGGTCATGTGAAGACCAGGGCAGAGATTAGAGTGAGGCTCCTACAAACCAAAGTGCATCAAGGATTGATGGGTGGCTCAGACGGTAAAGCATCTGTCTACAATGCGGGAGACCTGGGTTTGAGCCCTGGGTTGGGAAGATCCCCTGGAGAAGGAAATGACAATCCACTCCAGTACTGGTGCCTGGAAAATCCCATGGACAGAGGAGCCTGGTATGCTACAGTCTATGGGGTCGCAAAGAGTTGGACACGACTGAGCGACTTCACTTCACCAGAAGGTGGGAGGAAGCAGGAGAAGATCAGAGAGAGCATGGCTCTGCTGACACCTGGGTTTTGGACTTGATTGACTCCAGAACTGTGAGAGAGAAATTTTTGTTGTAGTAAGCCATCCAGTTTGTGGTACTTCATTGTTGTTGCTCAGTTGCTAAGTCATGTCTGACTCCTTGTGACCCCATTGACTGCAGCATGCCAGGCTCCTCTGTCCTCCAGTAGCTCCCAGAGTTTGCTCAAATTTATGTCCATTGAGTCAGTGATGCCATCCAACCACCTCATCCTCTGCTGCGCTCTTCTCCTTTTGCCTTCAATCCTTCCCAACATCAGGGTTTTTTCCAATGAGTCGGCTCTTCTCATCAAGTGGCCAAAGTATTAGAGCTTCAGCTTCGGTCCTTCCTATGAATATTCAGGGTAGATTTCCTTTAGGATTAACTGGTTTAATCTCCCTGCTGTCCAGGAGACTCTCAAGAGTCTCCTCCAGCACCACAATTCGAAAGCATCAATTCTTTGGCACCTAGCTTTCTTTATGGTCCAACTCTCACATCCATATATGACTACTGGAAAAACCATAGCTTTGACTAGACGGACCTTTGTCAGCAAAGTGATGTCTCTGCTTTTAATATGCTGTCTAGGTTTATCTAGGTACTTCATTAGGGAAGCCCTAACTGATAAACCCCAGAAGATGTAGAGCCCCCCACCCTACCTCCAATTCTCCCCAGGTACCTGAGAAAGCCTTCAGGCAGAGAAACAGAGATGCAGATTGTTTGAGGGGGGACACTGTTGATGAGCTGAAACCATCCCAGCTACAGTGAGCTCAGGGTGAACATGAGCGGTGTCTGCTATTCTCACTTGAGGCATTATGTCTTAGCTAAGTGCATGAACTTAGAAGTCGGATTCAAGTGTCTGCTCTATCACTTACGGGTTTTAAGACCTTGGGCAAGTTATATAATCTTTCTGAGACTCAGCTTTCTTTATTTAGAAAATGGGCGTGAGATCATACTTCACAAAAATGCTGTGAGTATCACTGAGTTCACTTTCATAAAGCATCCAGCACATGGCGCCATGCAGTAAGCATCGTCTATTATCACTAGATATTATTAGTAGAAAGAGTTCAGGCTTTGGATTCAAACAGATTTGAGTCTAAATTTCAGCTCTGTTGCTACACGACCTTGTGGAAGTTACTCATTTGAGTTTCAATTTTTCCATGAAGATAATAACACTGTGTGTGAAGCCCTTGCTAGTTTGAACTTTTCTCTGCTGCTCAAGGAAGCATGAAAGGATCATCCTGGAAGCATCTTTCAAAGCTTCTGCTCACTCAGGGATGAGGTTCCAGGGGGTATTTCTGAAACCCAATGTCTTGCCCTGGGCCCATGGTACACTGCAGTGGCCTGTCCTCTTGACCTTGCTTTCTGATGCTTGTGTTTCACCTGCTGTCCCTCTGGTATCTTGTCGCCCCACCTCTCATCACCCTGCATCTGACTCGTACTAATAAAGCCCAAATCCCCAACGTGACACGTAGAGTCTGGGCTGACGCCTTGGCCAGCTGCCGGGCGGGCATTCCTTTGAGCGAGGAAAGGAAGCTCAGACGCCCGCCCGTGCCTTTGCGTCTGAGCTGGAAATGTGGCCACCGCCTGTGGAAACATTGGCAGCAGCTTCATGGAAAGAAGTTGGAAACGCTTTCCATGGGCAAGGGCTGGGGAGGGGTCGGCCCCCTCTCTGGCTTCTTGGCTCACAGACAACAGGCAGTGGGACAGGTGTTGATGGGATGATGTTGGCTGTTAACTTTCCAGTCCCCATCTCACTCTCAACTAGCAGTTTGTCTGGTGCTCGATGGGCAAGTGTGAACAGAGGGGAGGACGGTCCCCTAGGAGTCCTGCTTACACGCTCCAGTCCCCACTGTCCCGATGTCCAATATGGTAGCCACAAGCTGTGTGCGGCTACAGGACACTGTAATGTGCCTAGTGCCACGGAAGATCAAAACCTTGCGTTTTATTTAATTTTTAATTTAAAAACAGATTCTCAATTCAGCTATTGGAAAAATTTAAAAAATTTATTTGGAACAGCTTAGGTATGTGGATCATACTTTTACTTTTACAATGGTAACTTTATGAAATCTAAAAACAGATTCAGGATTTCCAGTGAAAATTTAGCATCTGAATAGAGACGTGCCTGTAAATATAAAATACATACCAGATTTTTGAGGACTTATTTTGAGAAAAGAATGTAAAATAAATCATTACAATTTTTTAAAGCATTAATTCCTGGATGAAATGCTAAAATTTTAGCTATATTGGGCTAAATATATTATTAAAAGTATTTACCTACCTTTTTTGACTTTAAAAATATGACTAGAACATTTTAAACTATGCACATAGCTTGCATTTAAATTTCTGTTGGACAGTGCTGCTCTGTAGATTGTAAAAGCATAAACATTAACGCTGCAAAGAGCTTTAGCCATCATCTGGAGCATTCTTGAATTTTCCATGTGAGGAATCTGACACACGAGATGCTTAAATGGCCTTCCCAAGAACTAGAACCCAGACCTTTTTTCTCCTGGCCACAGTTACACAGAAGCTGGGGCATTACAGATAGGCCAAGTTGCATAAAGTGAGGTAATGGATTGAACGTATATGAGGGTTGGGAAGGGGAGGGAGGTGAGAGGGCATTTAAGCAGGGGGTGGGGATATATGTACACATACACGATGGACGTGAGTCTGAGTGAACTCCGGGAGGTGGTGATGGACAGGGAGGCCTGGCGTGCTGCGATTCATGGGGTTGCAAAGAGTCGGACATGACTGAGCGACTGAACTGAAATGAACTGAACTGAACTGAATGCCAAGGTCTGTCTAGTCAAGGCTATGGTTTTTCCAGTGGTCATGTATGGATGTGAGAGTTGGACTGTGAAGAAGGCTGAGCGCCGAAGAATAGATGCTTTTGAACTGTGGTGTTGGAGAAGACTCTTGAGAGTCCCTTGGACTGCAAGGAGATCCAACCAGTCCATTCTGAAGGAGATCAGCCCTGGGATTTCTTTGGAAGGAATGATGCTAAAGCTGAAACGCCAGTACTTTGGCCACCTCATTGAAAAAGACTCTGATGCTGGGAGGGATTGGGGACAGGAGAAGGGGACGACAGAGGATGAGATGGCTGGATGACATCACAGACTCGATGGACGCAAGTCTGAGTGAACTCCGGGAGTTGGTGATGGACAGGGAGGCCTGGCGTGCTGCAATTCATGGGGTCGCAAAGAGTCGGACACAACTGAGCGGCTGAACTGAATGCCAATTCATGTTTATATACGGCAAAAACCATCACAATATTGTAAAGCAATTATCCTCTAGTTAAATTATATATATATATATATAAAGAAGGTACATGTTGATAAAGACATGACAATAGTATCACAAGGTATTTCAAATGTGAAATGGAATTTGTTATTAGTTTTGCCCTTTTCTGAGGAGCATAACTAGACTAGGAAGTATCCATTGAGATTTCTCAGAGGGGCACAGCCCTCCCTCTCACCCCACCCCCGCACCCCAAGGTGTCTGCCTCATTCTGGAGCTCCAATGTCTAAGGCTCTTTCCTGTAAGGAATGTTCTCTCTTTGAGGCGATGCAGGAAGCAGGCTCAGGGCAGAGTAGCCATCCTGTGACTTTGGGCTGAGTATCTCCTCCACTTTCCTGTCTCCCTCTTTCTTCGTTTCCCTTTCTCCACCACTTTTGGAAGGGGACAAAGAGAGTATTAGTGGAAGGCAGGGACCCCTCTCACATATCCCTAGCTCTGGGCGACATGCTGACATGCTGGAGTTGGCGATAGGGAGATGATTGCTCACTAGTCAGTCCGACCCTGACCATGGCATCTGGGTGTGAATTTGACCAAAGCGGAGACTGTTAGTGTGATTCTAGCTGGGAAGAGAGGGTGACTATCAATGTAATTACAGAAAAGGGAGGGGGCATTGACTGGTCTGAGGGTCCTTGCATATTTGGCTTTGCACACACGGGGGTGTGTGCATGGCTGTAACCTTAGGGGTATGGTTGTGTGTCTGTGTGTGTGAGCTGAGCATGGTGTGGGAGTAGGAGGGGCCTGAAGTGGAGGTGCTCCATCCCAGTGTTTGGGTGAATGGAGAGCAAAGAGGAATGGAAAAGTGATTTTGAAGGAGTTTTTATAGACTTGGGGAAATCAGAGCACTGAGCCTATAGTGTGTTTGAACGTGTGCCCAGGTGGGTGGGGTTATGGATAGTGGCAAGTGTGGCTGTGTGTCTGAAGGTGGAGTCAACCCCTAGAGTATGTGTTTTGTGGCCTTTTTGTGTCAGAACTCAAAGCATTTCCTGTTGGCACCAAAGCATTGCAAGAACTTGGCACTAAGACAGGAAGAAAGTGGGCATAATGGCAGAGTAAAAAGACCCGAGTTCACCTCCTTTTATGAGAAATTGCAGTAAGATTATTATCTACTAGCTTCCACCCTCTTGCTCTTCCTTCCCTGCTTTTCTTCTCTGTATTACATTTCAAGGTTACAGAGCTCTTGCTTAGTGACAGGCACTGTATTGGACGTATTTGTCACTTGTCTTTTGTCGCCATAAACTAACTCCCTAAGCTGACTTAAGGTGATTGAGCCTGTGGATCCATGTCCCTGCTGCTTATTCTTCTGCAGCCCCATTGCAGACCCCAGAGATGCCTAGCCAGGTCTGCAGCATCTTGGTCAATGGCACGTTCGGCCTGGGCCAGCCCTGAGGCCTCAGGGCATGATTTCCTCCACCAGCAGCCTGTCCCTCTGGCGTGGGCCTGGGTAGCCTGGCTGCCTGCAGGCTGTCACACAAGCCTCAGGACTACCAGCCAAGCCTGACCCTGGAGAGGGTCACAGGACCCGGCAGAGGAGAGGCTTCTGGTAGGGTCACTTCTCCCCCTTCGGACTGCTGACTGTGGTCACGCACAATGTCCTCCTCGACCTGGCTCCCTGGAGAGGACTTCCAGCTGCCCACAGGTCTTAGAACTTAGTGGTGACACCACTTGATACACTGAAGCCTGGCTGTCCCTGCCCTCCAGGGCTCTGCCCAGCTGGGCTCATGGTCCACACTTGGTCCTCTTTGGCACAGCCGCCTTGGTACTCAAAAATGGGCTTGAAAGGAAGAGGAAGTACTGTCCTCAGAAAAATCCTTCAGCAGGCCTGGAGCCTGGCCCCCTCTGCTTCACCTTGTTTTCTTAACTCTGTGTTTATAAAGAAAATTGCAGAGAGACAAGGGAACATTGGGCCTCCCAAGTGGCTCAGTGGTAAAGAATCTGCCTGCCAACGAAGGAGATGTGGGTTTTTGATTCCTGGGTCGGGAAGATCCCCTGGAGAAGTAAATGGCAACCCACTCCAGTATTCTTGCCTGGGAAATCCCATGGACAGAGGAATCTGGTGGGCTGCAGTCCACGGAGTTGCAAAGAGTTGGACATGACTGAGCACAAAGGAAACATTATGGAATTCGAAATGTCCAAACCCAGGGGGTCTGCCTTGTAGGGCCTTGGGACTTCTGCAATGCCACCTGGACCCCAGCATGAACTCCTTTGTGAACTGTTTTTGAACCTCTCTGAGCCTCAGGTTTTCAAATCTGTCAAATAAAGACATCTTCTTGATCACTGTACAGGGTTATAGTTTAGGTGAAATGAACTAGGCAGTGTGAAAGTAGTTTGCAAAAGAATGGAAGGGAAGGAGGAGACAAATGGTGACTTGGAACTTCTTGTATTCCATGGACGTCACAGACTGCCTCTGAGTCTGGAGCTGGACTCTGTAGACTGACAGCTTTCCTGACCTCTGCCAACTCCCTTTCCTCCTCCATGGACTTGATATAAGCCATTCTCAAGGGGGAACCCTGACCATTTGGTAAACATTTGTGCAGAAGCATCAGTAGTGTGTAGACAACTTCTAGGAGTTAGGAGTCCAGGGCTCCGGTCCAGTCCTGCCACTCCCGGTGAGATCTGGACAGAGTAGCCAAACTCTGGGCTTTCTGTGCACAAGCATGCCCCTGACTCTTCATCCCCCTGACACCCCCAAAGATTCCCCAAGCTTTAGTGTGAAACCAGATGCCTCAACTGGACATTCATAATCTCTAAAGTCCGGCTTCCATTTACCTCTTCCAGTCTTAAATTCCTCCTCCTCCCTGCCCTGACTCCCGTTGTCCTGCCAAAGCCCTGAACTTTCCCCTCCACGCCCTTACCTCCATCTGTGAATGGAGTATGTTCAGGATGCTTAGAGCAGTGCCTGCTGCTGACCAAGTACTCTGTAAACGCAGCTTTGATCACTTCTGCCTAGAGCAATCACTCCTTGTCTTCTGTTCCTGCCTCATCCACACGGCATCACTCACACAGTGCTCTAGGCACAGCTATTCAACCAGACTTTAACAAACACGTTTAGGTGGTGGAACACTGTACGAGATATTTGACCGGGATTTTTCCAAGATGTCCTCTGTCCACCACTGGGTCCTTACATAGTTGTCTGTGGTCCTTTCCTGTTTCCAGAATATTTATGGCTGTTTTTCCTCAAACACATTAAGTTATGCTTCCAAAATATTTATAACCATCTCTTTCACCACCTCTCCCCCATTCTCCGGGTGTCCATGACACAGCTTCTGTCCAAGTTTTGGTTTTAGACTGTTTTGTATATAATGCTTTTAGGAAAATTTTCATTCCAATTCTGGCTTCTGTGTCAACTTCCCCCCCACCCCCAACCCCCTGCAACTATTGAGGATTGGCTTATTTGCTGCTCCTTAGCTGCCAGAGCCATGGGATGCCACTTCATAGTTGTGGCCCCCTACCTTATGGCAATAAATTAAGCATATGGCTCTCTGAGGTTCCTAAGGAGCTGCACCTAACACATGTTGAATGCCAGCTGTGTGCCAGGCCCTACTTGGGGCTCTCTGTTTATCTCATTTAACCCTTAGTACTGCTTTGAGTAGGGCTTCCCTGTGGCTCAGATGGTAAAGAATCAGCCCACAGTGTGGGAGACCTGGATTCTATCCCTGGGTCAGGAAGATCCCCTGGAGAAGTGAATGGCTATCTGCTCCAATATTCTTGCCTGGAGAATTCCATGGACAGAGGATCCTCGTGGGCTCTACAGGGATCATAAAGAGTCCACAGGGTTGTGAAGAGTCGAACATGACTGAGCGACTAAGCACACACTTTGATTCCTGGGTTGGGAAGATCCCCTGGAGAAGGAATAGGCTACCCACTCCAGTATTCTTGGGCTTCCCTGGTGGCTCAGATGGTAAAGAATCTGCCTGCAATACAGGAGACCTGAGTTCAGTCCCTGGGTTGGGAAGATCCCCTGGAGAAAGGAAGAGCTACCTACTCCAGTATTCTGGCCTGGAGAATTCCATGGACAGGGGATCCTTGCAGGCTTACAGTCCATGATGTCACAAGGAGTTGGACACGACTGAGTGACTTTCACTTTTTTTCACATTTCTCACCCAGAAGACAAAGCTGCCGCATACCATCTGGCAGGCTGTGCCCTGCACAAAGGTACAACCCAGGGGCAGCTAGGACTATTAATATAATTCAGATCATTGTCACTGACTAAACCACCAGCCCTGGTGGTGCCCTTTTAAGAAGGAAATCTGTTTTCCTTTAGTTCAGTTCAGTTCAGTTGCTCAGTTGTGTCCAACTCTTTGAGACCCCATGGATTGCAGCACACCGGGCCTCCCTGTCCATCACCAACTCCTGGAGCTTGCTCAAACTCATGTGCATTGAGTCGGTGATGCTATCCAACAATCTCATCCTCTGTCGTCCCCTTCTCCTCCTGCCTTCTATCTTTCCCAGCATCAGAGTCTTTTCCAATGAGTCAGTTCTTCGCATCAGGTGGCCAAAGTATTGGAGCTTCAGCTTCAGCATCAGTCTTTCCAATGAATATTCAGGACTGATTTCCTTTAGGATTGACTGGTTTAATCTCCTCAGTCCAAGGGACTCTCAAGAGTCTTCTCCAACACCACAGTTCAAAAGCATCAATTCTTCGGCGCTCAGCTTTCTTTGTGATCTAACTCTTACATCCATAAGTGACTACTGGAAAAACCATAGCTTTAGCTAGATGAACCTTTGTCAGCAAAGTAATGTCTCTGCTTTTCAATATGCTGTCTAGGTTTGTCATAGCATTTTTTCCAAGGAGCAAGAGTCTTTTAATTTCATGGCTGCAATCACCATCTGCATTGATTTTGGAGCCCAAGAAAATAAAGTCTGTCCCTGTTTTCCATTGTTTCTGCATCTATTTGCCATGAAGTGATGGGACCAGATGCCATGATCTTAGTTTTTTTAATGTTGAGCTTTAAGGCAGCTTTTTCAGTCTCCTCTTTCACTTTCATCAAGAGGCTCTTCAGTTCCTCTTCACTTTCTGCCATAAGGGTGGTGTCATCTGCATATTTGAGGTTATTGATCTTTCTCCTGGCAATCTTGATTCCAGCTTGTGCTTCTTCCAGCCTGGCGTTTTGCATGATATATTCTGCATAGAAGTTAAATAGGCAGGGTGACAATATGCAGCCTTGATGTATTCCTTTCCCAATTTGGAACCAGTCCTTTGTTCCATGTCCAGTTCTAACTGTTGTTTTCCTTAGGAGTTGCCATTAAGTTACTGCTTATGGCTTGATGACCCTGGTACTTCCAAGGCAATCCTACAGGCTCATTCCAGCTGGAAGGAACCACAGAAATAGTCTAAGACCTCAATTACACTCTCCACCACCCTCATGCTTGCCTGGACCACGGAGTAGCCCTCTTGGGATTCTCCTACTTTACCCCATTCTCCTTCTCTCAATACCCTGCCTTCTGTTATTTTTTATCTCAGTGGTTTGAATTATGTATTCACCTGCTTCCTGGTTTCTTTTATCTGTCTCCCCCACTAGACCATAAACTATGTAGGGCCAGAGCCAGTGTGAGTCCGGTTCATGGTTTAACTCCTGTGACCAGCAGAGAAGTGGGAGGTGCTGGATAAGCTTTCCTGATCAAATGAAACAATAGATAATTGTCTTTCCCTTTCCCATTCCCTCCCTCGTAAGTTTCAGAGCTGAGCAAACTGAAGCCCAGGGTGAAAGGTGAGGTGCTGGAGTAAAGGTCTGAGTTCACGCCACACCATCAGCCACCACCCTCTAGTACTGCTGGTGGAACCGGTGCTGGTCCACTGCCTCTCAGCACTGGGTCCGCGGTACCCAGAAACGCTGAAGGCTCACAAGGATGCCTGATGCGCTCAGGGTAACCTGAGTCGTGGGTGACTTTCAGATGTCCCCATAACCCAAGGGACGTGATCTGAGGTCACATTCCAAGCCCCCCACTTCCCTCTGACCTTTGAGAGGAAAGAAGTAGGAGAACAAAGCCACTGGACCCGAACATCTAACTTCTTGCCAAATGCCACACTGCATTCAGGCCTGATCTCCTTACTCTTAACAGATTTCAGAAGATCTTAAAATTCATGAAAGGCTTTTCAGATTAACTTTTTATCAAAAAAAGTAAAAGAGTTTAAAGAGTCAAATAATGCTAACAAGCTTGTAACTTAAAAAAAAAACACACAGTTAATCTTGTTTAATGCTGAGCCAAGTGGTATACTATTATGACATTTATTTTCTTGTATAACATTTTTCGTTTCCTGGGGCTAATTACTGCTCATTTTTTTCATTGTTTAGATTTCTTTGAACCCTTGGCTAAGTTTCTCCACATCCTCTAATACACCAAAAGTGATTCTTGATACAATTTCCCCATTAGTAAATTTGTCAGCTAGTCTTTCAGTCTCATATTTTTGCAGAGATGGTGCTTCTGGCACCTTTTTTCCTCTCTTCTCTAGGTCCTGTGGCTCTCTTGGCCTCCTGGCCATGGTTAAGGGAATAGGCGCGCTTAGAAAATAGTGACAGCCACATCCCCACTGGACTTCCCAGGTGGTGCTTGTGGTTAAGAACCTGCCTGGCAGTGCAGGAGGAGACATAAGAGATGTGGGTTCAATCCCTGGGTCAGGAAGATATCCTGGAGAAGGAAATGGCAACCCACTCCAGCATTCTTGCCTGGAGAATCCCCTGGTCAGAGGAGCCTGGCGGGCCACAGTCCATGGGGTCACAAAGAGTCAGACACGACTGAAGAGACTTAGCACACAGCACACCTCCACTCTCCCTTGGGTCTTTGGTTCCATACCCGTGTTCAGTCACCTTCTCTTACCTACCTCCTTAAGAGAATGTTACCAACATTTCATCAGCTATCAGATATCCAGCAGAGGACAAAGGGAAGAGGCATGCTATTACACTTAGCCTGGGTCCTACTGATGCTTTGATTTTGCCCCATGACTGGGATGTCTGAAGCAGATCTGTGTGGGATTTTGGCCTGGTTGTTGCTGAAGTAAACTTAGTGTGCCCCCTGATTTCCTGAGGCCCACAAGTTTTATGGTAACTCAAAAGATGAGCTCCATTAAGAAGAAACAGAATCTTCCAAGCATCCCTCAGATCTTGTTATTCCACCCAGAGCCAGCTTTGTAAGTGGCCAGGACTGTGATTTGAAGAGAGTCCTAAAGAATTCAGTTCAGTTCAGTCACTCAGTCGTGTCCGACTCTTTGTGACCCCATGGACTGCAGCACACCAGGCTTCTCTGTCCTTCACTCCCGGAGCTTGCTCAAACTTATGTCCGTTGAGTCGGTGATGCCATCCAGCCATCTCATTCTCTGCCCCTAAATATCACCTCTGCCTGGATTTCTACCATGAGTGCACTGACCTCTATTGCCTAAGGAGTTGTTGTTGAAATTCTCTTGGAGAATCACCTTTAAACTAGATCCAGGTTTTTATTTTAGGAAGAATAGGTATTGACTGCTTTCCGAAGAGTAGGTGGAGTAGAGGGGTAACAAAGCGAGCTCTTCCATGGGGCTGCAGCCCACCACGTCCTGCAGTGTTGATGATGAACCCTCCATTAGCAGACTTGTCAGGGGAGTGTAGTATACAAGGAGGGTTGGGGGGAGGTACCTCTGCAGGAACTGCAGACCCTCAGTTCCTCTTTATTTTCACCCCTCACCCAGATTTCTCACCCTCAAGTTGGATGTGAATTTTCTGGCTTCCATTTGTGCCATGACAGCTAAGTAGACATCAGAAAGGATGGACTTGGTTCCTCTCCTTCTTCCTGCCTGTGGCGTGGCCCTTGAATGTGAAGATCCCGTAGTGTGAGCTGACTCACATCCCTAAAACTAGGGAGGCAGTCTTGCAAGGTCACCAGCACCATCTCATGGTACCCAGATAACACAGGCATCTGCCCTGGTGCCCACAGCTGCTTCTCAGGGCTCTTTGGCTGCAGCTGGACCAGAGGCTTAGCTGTTGTCTGCAACTGTGGAACACCAGCGCTTGCTGGGCTCTTCCAAATATTAATATCTAACTAGCCCAGGTAGGAAGATTGACTCTTCAATTCAAACTCACCTCCTCTGTAAAGAGGAGACTTTAGGGAAAGTTCATGGCAGACTGATGCAGTGTGGGCTCTGTAGGGCAGGAGTCCTCAGCCTCTGGGATCATATGTCTGACGATCTGAGGTGGATCTGATGTAATAGTAATAAAGTGCAGAATAAATATAATGTGCTTGAATTATACTGAAACCATCCCAGGTCCATGGAAAAATGGTCTTCCACGAAACCAGTGCCTGGGGCCAGAAAAGCTGGGGTCTGCTGCTGTAAGGCCAGTACTCTTGCCTGGAAAATCCCATGGATGGAGGAGCCTGGTGGGCTGCAGTCCATGGGGTCGCTAAGAGTTGGACATTCACTTTCATTTTTCACTTTCATGCATTGGGGAAGGAAATGGCAACCCACTCCAGTGTTCTTGCCTGGAGAATCCCAGGGACGGGGGAGCCTGGTGGGCTGTCGTCTATGGGGTTGCATAGAATCAGACACGACTGAAGTGACTTAGCAGCAGCAGCAGCTGCTGTGGGGCACTCCACAGTCCTGGTTCTCGGTGGATGCCATTGTCTCCATCTGTTTTTTCCCCCTCTCTCCTCTGGCTTTCTTTCTCCCTCTCTCTCTTAGTCCCTTCCCTGTTCCCCTTTTTCTCTTTGTCTCTCATGTTCTCTAATCACAGCTTTCCTTTCACAAATTAAAGAAGCGTTGAAGCAATGAGACAAACTTGGGTCCTGAAAGGTCTGAACTGGGACGTCATTGGCCTTTGCTCTGCAGACGTGTGTGTGTGTGTGTTTGCTGATAGTTTCATGTCATGTCAAGGAGAAAGAGTCCTTGTCCGTTTTCCTAGCAGGATGTGGACCCTCCTACCCCCCCAATGACTGGAAACATGAGTTTGTCCTGAATTATCAACATGGGTCTTTGCCCTCCAGGTTCTGTCTGTGACTGTAACCTTGAGCGTATTCCCAATGTTTATTAAAAGCTTAGCTGAACCTAACTATAGATCAAGTTAATAAAACAAAGAGCCCATCCAAGAACCTTGTGAATACAGTTCTTACTGCAAACCCTGCTGGGTTACAGGCCAACGATTACTGAGCTACAGAGCTCTTTTCCCTTCACTGAGGCGATTTGTGGTCAGTAGTGGTTGATGTGAAGTGACTCCTGAACCATTTTGAGTGCATTGTAGTAAATGAGTAAATAGATTGGTATTTGAGGGAACTAGGATTATATGGTGGAAGAAGGGATACAAATATGGCAGGGGAAGGAAAGGAAGAACTTTTGGTGTTGGGTTGAAATTGGAGTATTCGTACAAACATACTTTAAAAATAGGTACATATTTACTAGTTCCGTTCCCTCCAAAGACCTAGAAGCAATGACGCTCCAGTGGTAATGAGCTCTCAGTGGCACCAGCGCTCCTTGGAGAAGTGGTCAATTCCAGAGCCAGAGAAGGGAAAGTACTTGGTGGGTCTGGCATCTGCTTAAGCCTGTGTGCCTAGAACCTGTGCTCTGCAACAAAAGAAGCCACTGCAATGAGAAGCCCACGCACAGCAAGGAAGAGTAGCCCCACTCGCTGCAACTAAGGAAAGCCCACAAGGAGCAAGGAGGACCCAGCACAACCAAATAATGATAACAGATGTTTAAACAAAAGTTTGGGCAAGAGTCAGCTTGTGGCTGGAGTCTGGAGGCTTGTTCAACACCATCCACTTTTCTAGTGGGTAAGACTTGATACTTGAGGCTTGGTCAGTGCTGGGAACAGGTTAAGGAAAAGGACTTAAACCTTCCAGAAGATCAGTTCCCAAGTACCAATTGCCTCTGGTTGACTCTTCTCACCCGCCTTGGAACTAGTGGGGTGAGGGAACTCATCCTGAAGGACTGAGCGCCAGCCCCTGCCCTGGAATAGGAATTTGTGATGAAATCCCAAGTGCTTGCCATAGAATGAGTTCATATAAATCAGATCTCTGTGACATAGAGCTGCATTTGAATAGGAATATTCCACATTCTAAGACCAGGTGCATGGCAGTGCGTCCTAAAACTAGCAGCTCATCTAGTCACCTCCAGGGCTTGTTAAACCAGACTGCTGATCCCTGCAGATCCCTCCACACTTTAGACTCAGTCTATCTCAAGGACACCCCAGAATCCATATTTTTAGAGAAATGCCCCAGTATATCTAATTTGGAAATGGGGATTGAAACCTGTGGACAGAGGTGGCCTTTGAAGAACTTTGCCACTTTCAATGTATCTCTACTTAAACATAGAGAATAAAAATAAAGAAACACTTAAGAAACTTTTCCTTGATCATTCTAGTCATCTGATGGTAATCTATACTGTCTGATTCAAAGTCTGCAGTGTGAGTAGTACTTACTGCCTTGGAGTAGATTAAACAATCGAGCCACAACTTGGTCTTGAAGTTAGAAAGGCACCTTCAGATGTTGCACACACCGGGTGTTTGGATCAGGAATGTGGTCTGGGTGCCTTCCAGGCAGAGCCTACCCGTGCCAGGCTGGCAGGTTCACAGGAGGGCTCAGCCTCTGTCTCCCTTGGCTTAGGAGAGCTTAGTCTCTGCCATGTGGGAAGGAAGTTGTCTAGGTCTAGGAATACAGCAAAGTACTGAATGTATCTGTGAAAGCTGGAAATCTGGAATCAGAGACATGTAGCACTCAGAAGAAGTTAAGGCTTGTCCCGTTCCCCTCTTGGACCGTTTTGGCAAGGGGGAGCTGAGATCCAAGCTCCGTCATGGCTGGAGAGTGCCAGGGATAGGTCTCCTCCAATGAGTCAGAGTCAGGATGGGGAGGGGGGGATTCTGGCAGTGCACCCCAGAGTCTCTGAAGCTTAACTCTGTTTGATCCAAACACCCTTGCCCCAGTTTTAGTCATATGTGAAGATAATAAAAGTCAAGCATTGGGTGAAGTGGAGACTGCAGAGCAAGAAAGTTTAGGCCAAGTTCCCCATGGCAAGAAAATGCCGAATCAGTTGTAGGATTTTTCTGCCCTTTATTTTTGCCTTGGATCTTTCTTCCCAAATGAATGCTTTCCGTGTCAGCTTACCCTTAAAAGACAACATTGTTTAGCATTTTGTGATAATGGAAGTGATTTCTTTTGCTGCCAGTTTTTGCCTGATTTGGATAAACTAAAAAAAAAAAATTAATTATATGGGAAATCCTTTAAAATTATTAGTGTGTAACTCTATTGAAAGTTGGATATTTAGGGGACTTCCCTGGTGGTCCAGTGGTTAAGACTCTAAGTTTACAATGCAAGGGTTGTGGGTTTGATCCCTGGTTAGGGAACAAAGATCCCATATACTGCTTAGTGTGGCAAAAAAAAAAAAAAAAGGATATTTAAAATTTGTTAATCCAATATTTATGTGGGGACATAGTGAATAAACATACTAAAAACCTAAAATCCCTCCCTCTTGGAAATTATAAGTTAGTGGATGAAATATTAAAGGTGAATCCAATAGGCAGTTTGTAGCAATTGTCTAAATAAATATAGCATTTATTTATAAATAAATATAACTTTAAATGTTAACCTAACTAAATAGGCATTTCTCCAAAGAAGACATACGGATGGCTAACAAACACATGAAAAGATGCTCAACGTCACTCGTTATCAGAGAAATGCAAATCAAGACCACAGTGAGGTACCATTTCACGCCAGTCAGAATGGCTGCGATCCAAAAGTCTCCAAGCAATAAATGCTGGAGAGGGTGTGGAGAAAAGGGAACCCTCCTACACTGTTGGTGGGAATGCAAACTAGTACAACCACTATGGAAAACAGTGTGGAGATTCCTTAAAAAATTACAAATAGAGCTGCCTTATGACCCAGCAATCCCACTGCTGGGCATACACACCGAGGAAACCAGAATTGAAAGAGACATGTACACCCCAATGTTCATCGCAGCACTGTTTATAATAGCCAGGACATGGAAGCAACCTAGATGTCCATCAGCAGACGAATGGATGAGAAAGCTGTGGTACAAATACACAATGGAGTATTCCTCAGCCATTAAAAAGAATACATTTGAATCAGTTCTAATGAGAGGGATGAAACTGGAGCTGATTATACAGAGTGAAGTAAGCCAGAAAGAAAAACACCAATACAGTATACTGACACATATATACGGAATTTAGAAAGATGGTAATGATGACCCTGTATGTGAGACAGCAAAAGAGACACAGATGTATAGAATGGACTTTTGGACTCTGAGGGAGAGGGAGAGGGTGGAATGAGTTGGGAGAATGGCATTGAAACATGTATACTATCATGTAAGAAACGAAGTGCCAGTCTATGTTCAATACAGGATACAGGATGCTTGGGGCTGGTGCATGGGGATGATCCAGAGAGATGATATGGGGTGGGAGGTGGGAAGGGGATTCAGGATTGGGAGCTTGTATACACCCGTGGTGGATTCATGTCAGTGTATGGCAAAACCAATACAGTATTGTAAAGTAAAATAAAGTAAAAATAAACAAAAAAAAAAAAAAAAAAAAGTTAACCATGTAACACAATAATGCTATGTGAAGACAATGTTATAGATAATACATTTTCTTGTTGTTAAATAAGACTGTGTATGAGACATAAGATTTTAAATAAAATTATTATATATTTTTGCACATTTCTGTTGCTTTTTAAAAATGTTTTCATTTTCACCAAAAAAAATGTACCTGTTTGAATCTTAAGTTTCCTAGAGATTTTTCTTCTCATAATGGGGCTTCCAGAATTGAGAGGATTAGCAGTGTTTGCTTTGGGACAAATTCCTGGGGCAAGTGGATAGCAGTTTTGGGGGGATTCTACTCAGAATCTTTTTGGTTTTCAAGAACAGAGACTCACTGGAATATCATTAAGGAAAAGGGCCTTAGTTATGAGAACCCAAGAGGAAACACAACCAGGTCTGTGGGCCAGACCCCAACATAGGACATCTCACTGGAACTAGAGTGAGCAGCCTTAGGCGTGCTCGCTGTTGCGCTCTCTCTGTCCGTCTCTCCCCGCCCTCTCTAATGGTTTCCTGGCTTTCCTCAGAGCATCTGCTCTCCACCCTGCCCCCTCTGGCGTTCCTGTGTGGTTCCAGCATCCCCTTTCCTCCAAATCTCAGCGTGCTCATGCCGTTATGGCCACTCCCA
Source organism: Capricornis sumatraensis (assembly GCF_032405125.1). Lineage (NCBI taxonomy): Eukaryota > Metazoa > Chordata > Mammalia > Artiodactyla > Bovidae > Capricornis > Capricornis sumatraensis. Next base: position 15,389,819 of record NC_091091.1, read on the forward strand.
TCGCACTCCCCTGGGGTTTTCAGAGGTAGCGCCACCACCACTGCCATCTGTCAAGTTCCCCTGGAGAATTTTAGTTTAAATTTGCAGGAGAGGAAACTAACCGGTCATTTTCTTAAGCCATGCCATGTAAGTATACGTTGCCAGCTAGTTTATGGATAATCCCCTCATTGGGTCAGGTGACACTCCTGGTCCAACTAGTCGTGGCCAGAGTCAGATGATACAGAAATGACCTTTGAGGGCAGCATCACATGCCAAAGGGGCCAATTCCTCTTTGGGGACAGGCAATCTGAAACTCTTTTCATTTTGTGGTGGTTACTTCCTCTCAGATCAGAACCTTTGGGGATACCCATGGTTGCTCCTGAACCCCATCATGTTTTGAGTAAAGTCGGGGATTAGGAGCTCAAAAAGCCAAAACTGGACCCAGGAACTCAGTCTGTTTTTTAATGTCCCGCACCCCTTGGTGTCTGTGAAATACAAATAAAAGTGAAATGGGGAGAGTGGAGATACCTGATTCGGATTCTTTGTCATCCTTGACTGCTCTGGAATCTGTATCTAAGCCCAGAGTTCAGGGTAAGCTTGGGCCAGGATGAACCCTTGGTGGTGGTTAAAAGGAAGGACACTCCACGTGGCTCATTTTCAGTTTGAGCTCATGGTGGAACCTCAGTCAGGAAAGTCTTTGGGGGAGATTGCTGCTTAGAATGAGATCCTGAGTGGGATCTGCCAAGAATACACAGTGAGATTTGGGTTAATCCATCTAGAAAAGATGGCTGGGGCCATAGAAAAGTGTGAGTGGCCAAAAATTAAGCCTAGAGTGTTCTTGTCAGAGAGAAGTCAGCTGAGAGTTATTAATACATCCTAGAAGCCCAGGTTGACTTATAATGAGATGGAATACGTAGTATTCCAGGGAAATGGGAGGGCCAGTTAGGAGACTGTTATGCTTTTGATCAGATGGGGTTACATACAGCAGGTTTTGTAAAGCTGATAAATGACAAGGCTGGCAGTAATGTGGGCGAGCAAGGAGTTGAGAGAGCTGACTTTGGGGTCAGACAGAAACTTCCAGAGCTGCAGCCTCAGTTTCCTCATCTGTAACATGCAGATAATATCGGTTTCTCAGGGTTCTTAGGGAAGTTAAATATCATATTATCTGTAAGATGAAAATGTTAGCTATTCTTCAACCAACTACAGTCCTTATCATCAGAATATTTGTCCGTGACGACTGACAAAACACTACCAGGCAATATTTCACTTGGCTTTTGCCATTCAGAACTGCATTCCTTGATCTCAGCAATGAGCAGAAATTAGGAGAGAACAAATAGGCTTTCAATACTTCCTTTGAAGTTACCTCTTCTTTCTGGAATTCTCTTTCATCTAGGCACAAAGCTTCTATTCTAGGGTTGAGGGCTGAAATCTTCTGGGAAAAACATGACTTGAATAAAAATTCACACGAGTGTTCTAAATGACTCATAAAATTTCTCTTATGAGAAATGTTTTTGGTGGTTAGGGTAGAGGTAGGGAGAGAGGGAAGACAGGCATATTGGGTGCTTAAAGAAAGCAAAAGTGAATGAAAATAGGTTGAGGGAACTAAAGATCAGGTCCTCACTTTTTCTTGAGACTAGCATTGTCTAAGTACTTCTCAAAAGTTGCTCTCTAAATTCTACAGCCTCTCCAAGAAATTCATAATGTAAACTAGTTCTGAGAAGTTCTGTAGCTAAAAAAACACCCTCACTTCAGTTAACCCCCCATTTCTAAACTTCTTGCCCATGGAACACCTTTTTTGACCTCGATCCCAGTAGCCTCTTGAGGAACCAGGAAATCCTGCTCTGCGTGTAATCATGGATGAGAACATCCCATCCTGACTTCTCTATTTTCTCACCTTGACTTCTCTAGGTACATTAGAGAAGACAGGATTAGAAAAATAAGATAATTGTCTTCCAGTGTGTGAAACACTGTCACCTTAGACAGAGGAATTGGATTTGCTCTGGATAGCTCCAAATGAGAGAGTGAGGGTCAGTACCTGGATTCCAGGACAGTGGACTTCACTTCTGAATGAGAGAAAATTGTTTATAATTTCCTTATTTTGGAAAAAGACATTATAAACCCATGGCACAAAATTCAAAAGGTATTCGTACCAAGCGTGGCTGTGGGTCAACAGAAATACTTACACATTGTTGAGGATATTGACACTTGGAAAAAGTGACCATTTACGTGTGCCATGACCTAGCCATCTACCATGCAGGATATGCCCCCAGAGAAGTCCTTGCACATGTGTGCCAGGATTCATGTACAAGGATGTTCTTGAAAAGACAATAAGAGCCTCAGTGACCAAATGTCTACCAACAGGAGAATGGGTAAATAAATTATAGTATTTTCATACAGTGGAATAGTATATAGTGACAGAACTGAAAAAACTACAGATATATGCAGTGACATGGAAAAATTTTAGAAACAATGTTGATATGAAAAAGTTGTAGATCAAAGCAACAGATTCAATGCAATACCTATCAAGCCACCAACAGTATTTTTCAGAGAACTAGAACAAATAATTTCACAATTTGTATGGAAATACAAAAAAACTCAAATAGCCAAAGCAATCTTGAGAAAGAAGAATGGAACTAGAGGAATCAACCTGCCTGATTTCAGACTATACTACAAAGCTACAGTCATCAAGACAGTATGGTACTGGCACAAGACAGAAATATAGATCAGTGGAACAAAATAGAAAGCCCAGAGATAAAGCCACACATGTATGGACACTTTATCTTTGACAAAGGAGGCAAGAATATGCAATGAAGAAAAGACAATCTCTTTAACAAGTGGTGCCGGGAAAACTGCTCAACCACTTGTAAAAGAATGAAACTAGAACATTTTCTAACACCGCACACAAAAATAAACTCAGAATGAATTAAAGATCTAAATGTAAGACCAGAAACTATGAAACTCCTAGAGGAAAACATGGGCAAAACACTCTGACATAAATCATAGCAGGATCCTCTCTGACCCACCTCCCAGAGTAATGGAAACAAAAGCAAAAATAAACAAATGGGACCTAATTAAACTTAGAAGTTTTTGCACAACAAAGGAAACTATAAGCAAGGTGAAAAGACAGCCTTCAGAATGGGAGAAAATAATAGCAAATGAAGCAACTGACAAAGAATTAATCTCAAAAATATACAAGCAGCTCCTGCAGCTCAATTCCAGAAAAATAAATGACCCAATCAAAAAATGGACCAAAGAACTAAACAGACATTTCTCCAAAGAAGACATACAGATGGCTAACAAACACATGAAAAGATGCTCAACATCACTCATTATCAGAGAAATGCAAATCAAAACCACAATGAGGTACCATCTCACGCCGGTCAGAATGGCTGCTATCCAAAAGTCTATAAACAATAAATGCTGGAGATGGTGTGGAGAAAAGGGAACCCTCTTACACTGTTGGTGGGAATGCAAACTAGTACAGCCACCATGGAGAACAGTGTGGAGATTCCTTAAAAAGTTGGAAATAGAACTGCCATATGACCCCGCAATCCCACTGCTGGGTATATACACTGAGGAAACCAGAATTGAAAGAGACATGTGTACCCCAATGTTCATCAGAGCACTGTTTACAATAGCCAGGACATGGAAGCAACCTAGATGTCCATCGGCAGATGGATAAGAAAGCTGTGGTACATATACACAATGGAATACTACTCAGCTATTAAAAAGAATGCATTTAAATCAGTTCTCATGATGTGGATGAAACTGGAGCCTATTATACAGAGCGAAGTAAGTCAGAAAGAAAAACCCCAATACAGCATACTAATGCATGTATATGAAATTTAGAAAGATGATAACAATGACCCTATATGCAAGACAGCAAAAGAGACACAGATGTAAAGAACAGACTTTTGGACTCTGTAAGGTGAGGGTGGGATGATTTGAGAAAATAGCATTAAAACATGTATATTATAGTATGTGAAACAGATCGCCAGTCCAGGTTCGATGCATGAGAAAGGGTGCTCAGGGCTGGTGCACTGGGGTGACCCTGAGGGATGGGATGGGGAGGGAAGTGGGAAGGGAGTTCAGGATGGGAAACACATGTACATGCATGGCTGATTCGTGTGAATGTATGGCAAAAACCACCACAATATTGTAAAGTAATTAGCCTCCAATTAAATAAATTTTTTAAAAAGTTGTAGAAAAGCTACATATAGCATGATACATTTTTTATAAACTCAAAATCAAGCCAGATAGCATATTACTTAAAGATAAATCTATATAATAAAGTTATTTTTAAAAGATAGTAAGAAGCAGTGTTATTCATAATAGCCAAAAAGTGGAAACAACGCAACTGTCTTTCAACTGATAAAATGTAGTGTTTCTATACAGTGAAATATTATTTGGTAATTTTAAGAAACAAAGTCCTGATACACGCAGCAGCATGGATGAATTTTGAAAACATTGTACTAAGTTGAAGAAGCCAGTCACGATGATTTCATTTATATGAAGTTCCGGAATAAATAAATCCATGATAGTAGAAAGTAGGTTGCTGGTTTCCTAAGGGCTGGGGTGGAGGATACTTCGAGGGAATAAGAGAGTGACTGCTGATGAGTATAGAGCTTCTCATGGGATTAATGAAAATGTTCTAAGATTGATCGTGGTAATGGTTGTACAATTCTATGAGCATAGCAAAAACCATACAGTTGTGTACTTTAAATGGGTGAATTGTATGGTGTGTGAATTATATCTCAATAAAGTTGATATAAAAAGTAGCAAGAGTATAGCACAGAGAACTCTGCTCAATGTTACGTGGCAGCCTGGATGGGAGAGGAGTTTGGGGGAGAATGAATATATGTATATGTGTGGCTGAGTCCCTTTGCAGTTCATCTGAAATTATTATATTACAGCATTATTAATCAGTTATACCCCAATAAAAAATAGTTTTACTGCAGTGTATTGATAAGTTATATAACATAAAACTGACCTGTTTTTAGTGTATAATTCAATGAATGTGAGCATATTTACAGAACTCTACAAACATTCCAGCAATCTAACTTTAGAACATTCAGTAACTCTAAAGGTAAACCTCATGCAGACTTACAGTCTTTCTCCGTCTCCAATCTCAGGCAACAGCTAATCTCTCTTCTGTCTCTACATATTTGCTCTTTTGAGATATTCTACATAAATGGAATCATACATGTCCTTTTGTGACTGGCTTCTTTCACTTTTTGAGATTATCAGTATCGTACTTTTCAGTTCTGTTCAGTTCAGTCGCTCAGTCGTGTCCGACTCTTTGCGACCCCATGAATCGCAGCACGCCAGGGCTCCCTGTCCATCACCAACTCCCGGAGTCCACTCAGACTCACGTCCATCGAGTCAGTGATGCCATCCAGCCACCTCATCCTCTGTCGTCCCCTTCTCCTCCTGTCCCCAATCCCTCCCATCAGAGTCTTTTCCAATGAGTCAACTCTTCTCATGAGTTGGCCAAAGTACTGGAGTTTCAGCTTCAGCATCATTCCTTCCAAAGAAATCCCAGGGCTGATCTCCTTCAGAATGGACTGGTTGGATCTCCTTGCAGTCCAAGGGACTCTCAACAGTCTTCTCCAACACCACAGTTCAAAAGCATCAATTCTTTGGCACTCACCTTTCTTCACAGTCCAACTCTCACATCCATACATGACCACTGGAAAAACCATAGCCTTGACTAGATGGACCTTTGTTGGCAAAGTAATGTCTCTGCTTTTCAATATGCTATCTCGGTTGGTCATAACTTTTCTTCCAAGGAGTAAGCGTCTTTTAATTTCATGGCTGGAGTCACCATCTACAGTGATTTTGGAGCCCAAACAATAAAAGTCTGACACTGTTTCCACTGTTTCCCCATCTATTTCCCATGAAGTGATGGGACTGGATGCCATGATCTTAGTTTTCTGAATGTTGAGCTTTAAGCCAACGTTTTAACTCTCCTCTTTCACTTTCATCAAGAGGCTTTTTAGTTCCTCTTCACTTTCTGCCATAAGGGTGGTGTCATCTGCATATCTGAGGTTATTGATATTTCTCCTGGCAATCTTGATTCAGCTTGTGCTTCTTCCAGCCCAGCGTTTCTCATGATGTATTCTGCATAGTAGTTAAATAAGCAGGGTAACAATATACAGCCTTGACATACTCCTTTTCCTATTCGGAACCAGTCTGTTGTTCCATGTCCAGTCCCAACTGTTGCTTCCTGACCTGCATATAGGTTTCTCAAGAGGCAGGTCAGGTGGTCTGGTAGTCCCATCTCTTTCAGAATTTTCCACAGTTTATTGTGATCCACACAGTCAAAGGCTTTGGCATAGTCAATAAAGCAGAAAGAGATGTTTTTCTGGAACTCTCTTGCTTTTTCCATGATCCGGTGGATGCTGGCAATTTGATCTCTGGTTCCTCAGCCTTTTCTAAAACCAGCTTGAACATCTGAAAGTTCATGATTCATGTATTGCTGAAGCTTGGCTTTGAGAATTTTGAGCATTACTTTACTAGCGTGTGAGATGAGTGCAATTGTGCAGTAGTTTGAGCACTCTTTGGCATTGCCTTACTTTGGAATTGGAATGAAAACTGACCTTTTCCAGTTCTGTGGCCACTGCTGAGTTTTCCAGATTTGCTGGCATATAGAGTGCAGCACTTTCACAGCATTATCTTTCAAGATTTGAATTAGCTCCACTGGAATTCCATCACCTCCACTAGCTTTGTTCGTAGTGATGCTTTCTAAGGCCCACTTGACTTCACATTCCAGCATGTCTGGCTCTAGGTGAGTGATCACACCATTGTGATTATCTTGGTTGTGAAGATCTTTTTTGTACAGTTTTTCTGTGTATTCTTGCCACTTCTTCATAATATCTTCAGCTTCTGTTAGGTCCAGACCATTTCTGTCCTTTATCGAGCCCATCTTTGCATGAAATGTTCCCTTGGTATCTCTAATTTTCTTGAAGAGATCTCTAGTCTTTCCCATTCTGTTGTTTTCCTCTATTTCTTTGCATTGATCGCTGAAGAAGGCTTTCTTATCTCTTCTTGCTATTCTCTGGAACTCTGCATTCAGATGCTTATATCTTCCCTTTTCTCCTTTGCTTTTTGCTTCTCTTCTTTTCACAGCTAGTTGTAAGGCCTCCTCAGACAGCCATTTTGCTTTTTTGCATTTCTTTTCCATGGGGATGGTCTTGAACTCTGTCTCTTGTGCAATGTCATGAACCTCTGTCCATAGTTCATCAGGCACTCTATCTATCAGATCTAGGCCCTTAAATCTATTTCTCACTTCCACTGTATAATCATAAGGGATTTGATTTAGGTCATACCTGAATGGTCCAGTGGTTTTCCCTACTTTCTTCAATTTGAGTCTGAATTTGGCAGTAAGGCGTTAATGATCTGAGCCACAGTCAGCTCCTGGTCTTGTTTTTGTTGACTGTATAGAGCTTCTCCATCTTTGGCTGCAAAGAATATAATCAATCTGATTTTGTTGTTGACCATCTGGTGATGTCCATGTATAGAGTCTTCTCTTGTGTGTTGGAAGAGGGTTTTTGCTATAACCAGTGCATTTTCTTGGCAAAACTATTAATCTTTGCCCTGCTTCATTCCACATTCCAAGGCCAAATTTGCCTGATACTCTAGGTGTTTCTTGACTTCCTACTTTTGTATTCCAGTCGCCTATAATGAAAAGGACATCCTTTTTGGCTGTTAGTTCTAAAAGGTCTTGTAGATCTTCATAGAACCGTTCAACTTCAGCTTCTTCAGCATTACTGGTTGGGGCATAGACTTGGATTACTGTGATACTGAATGGTTTGCCTTGGAGATGAACAGAGATCATTCTGTCGTTTTTGAGATTGCATCCAAGTACTGCATTTCGGATTCTTGTTGACTATGATGGCTGCTCCATTTCTTCTGAGGGATTCCTGCCCGCAGTAGTAGATATAATGGTCATCTGAGTTAAATTCACCCATTCCAGTCCATTTTAGTTCGCTGATTCCTAGAATGTCGACGTTCACTCTTGCCATCTCCTGTTTGACCACTTCCAATTTGCCTTGATTCATGACAGAATGTGGTCCACTGGAGAAGGGAATGGCAAACCACTTCCATATTCTTGCTTTGAGAACCCCATGAACAGTATGAAAAGGCAAAATGATAGGATACTGAAAGAGGAACTCCCTAGGTCAGTAGGTGCCCAGTATGCTACTGGAGATCACTGGAGAAATAACTCCAGAAAGAATGAAGAGATGGAGCCAAAGCAAAAACAATACCCAGTTGTGGATGTAACTGGTGATAGAAGCAAGGTCCAATGCTGTAAAGGGCAATATTGCATAGGAACCTGAAATATCAGGTCCATGAATCATGCTTTTATCAGTACCTTATTCCTTTTGGGGCCTTCGTTGTGGCTCAGTTGGTAAAGAATCCATCTGCAATGTAGGAGACCTGGGTTCTATCCCTGGGTTGGGAAGATCCCCTCTGGAGAAGGGAAAGGCTACCCACTCCAGTATTCTGGCCTGGAGAATTCCATGGACTATACAGTCCATGGGGTTGCAAAGAGACACGACTGAGCAACTTTCACTTCACTTCACTATTCCTTTTTATTGGCAAATAAATTCCATTGTATGGCTATATTATATTTTGTTTATCTTTTCATCAGTTGATGGGCATTTTGGGTTGTTTCCACTTTTGGGTCATTGTGAATAAGGCTGCCATTACATTTTTTTAAATTATTAATTTTTGGCTCTGCCATGTCTTTGCTACTGTGGTAGTTATCTCTAGTTGCGGAGAGCAGTGACTGCTCTGTAGACGTGCTGTGCAGGCTTCTCATTGTGGCGGCTTCTCTTGTGCGCTCTAGGGCGCGTGGGCTTCAGTAGATGGGCCTCTGGGCTCTGGAGCACAGGCTCACCGGCTGTGGCCCGTGGGCTTAGTTGCTTCACAGCATGTGGGATCTTTCCCAATCAGGGATCAAACCTGTGTCTCCTTCATTGGCAGGCAGATTCTTTACCACCTAGCCACCAGGGGAGCCCATGTGTTTCATTTTTAAAGACGTTTCCATATTGTTTCCTAAACAAATTTGCTTTAAGAGGGAAAGTAAATTTGCATATCATATGGGTGTTCTTGGCTTGTATTTATTTTTCTCCGAAATAAAAATCGCTCAGAAATTTTTTGATCCAAAAAGAGTAGCAAGAGAATAATAGGCATGAAATTTAGGAAAGTGATGCTTGTGGAGGAAGAGGGGATCTAAGAATTGGGTAGAGGAGGACCCCACTTGTGTCCTTTATGTAGCTGAAAATATTCTAGCGGAGAAGTACACTCTCCGGGGGGATTTACAGGTATTTTTTATTTTAAAAAATTATAACTTACATATGTGTTACACATATTCTTTTGTAGAAATCAAATAATCCATAATAAAAATTTAATACAAAATGCACACAAATGCATGTAGTGAGAGTAGACATGATTCCCTTTGCCCGGGTTTGAGGGCAGCTGCTGTTCTCTGTTTATTCTGCGTCCTTCCCGAGAGTCTGTGTGTTTACAAACAGTATTCCTGTGTACATAACCAGAAATGACTGCATGTTCTTCACACTGCCTTACACATTGGTTCAGAGAGAAACTTGGAGAACCTCCCCAGCCTGTACACAGAATGGCCACAGTGTCACTGACTCAGAGGCTTCAGTCCTCTTAGGGAAGAAGCGCTGGAGTGCTTCTGGACTCATGCTGCCCTCGGCAAGCCTGTGCTGCCGCTCCACTCAGACCTGTGAAACAGAAAGGCCCCCTTACCTGAAATGGCAGCCTGCCGTCATCCTCTGTCCACTACCCTGTGGTAGTGTTCTTCTCAGTACAACTTGTCTGCACGTGTACAGCTGTTTACAGTTCACCTCCCGCCTAGACAGCAAGAACTCTGTCCCGTTGCTACATCAGGTGTGTTGCAGTAGACACACAATAAATATTGATTGAACGGCCAAACTAATAAACACGTGAATGAATGAATGAGTGAATGCCTGGTTTGAAATTCCAGCTCCATCTGTACTAACTCAAAATCTCAGGTAACTTACTAAATCTCTTTGCTTCAGGTTCCTCATCGGTATAATAGTATAATAATAGCCATGAAGATGAAATTAATTTATACCTTCAAAACACTTAGAACAGAGCCTGGCACTTGTAACATTCATTTTATGTTGGTTCTTACTATTAGAGTATCCCAGTGTAGGGATGTGCAATCGTTATTTCTACTGAGACTATTTCCAAACAGAGTTGTACTGCAGAACTTTGTGTATCGTGTGATGTTTGGCCTCTGAAAGTGAAAGTGTTAGTGGCTTAGCTGTGTCCAACTCTTGGGACCCCATGGACTGTAGCCCACCAGGCTCCTCTGTCCATGGGATTCTCCAGACCAGAACACTGGAGTGTGTTGCCATTCCCTTCTCCAGGGGATCTTCCCGACCCAGGGATTGAACCCAGGGATCGAACCCAGGTCTCCCGCATTGTAGGCAGTCTTTACCATCTGAGCCACCAGGGAAGCCCAGTTTGCCTCTAGGCAAGTCTTATGGTTAGCTGAATGTCTAGAAGTGGGGTTTCTGGGTCCAAGGGCGCCTGCATTTGTGATTCTGAGAGATGATGCTGACTTGATGAGATCAGTAGGGAAGAGCAAAACAGGACCACAGTGGAGGATGCTGCTCCTTCATTAGACATGCTTATTTAGTCACTAGGCTTTGTGACTGGCTCTCAGGGATGTGGTGGCAACAGTTCTTTCTGCCGATGGGAGGTTGGGCTCTGAGGTCTGCAAGGTCCCTGCAGATCTGGAACATAGTAGTGTGTCCCTAAGGATTATTGGCTAAATGCCAGACGTATTTGTAACAGAAAAATGCAAAGCTAAAATGTTCCATTTTATGTCCAGTTGGTGGCAAGGGAAAATATACTCTTTTAACTTATTTTTAAACTAAGAGCCAATTTTTGATTCACGTTGTAGTGTTTGTTTTTTGCGGGGAAAGAGGGTTTATTTTATTTTGGGACCTTTTTGAAGGTATTCGGTGTAAAAAAAAATTAAAACGTCTAGTATACCTTTTTTAAAAATGTGTGGTCAATTATTTGAACTCCCCCTATACAAATTAAATTTTTATATAATGATTAGGGTGGGGGTGGGTCAAGAAATATTGTATTTCTTTTTAAAAAAAAACCTTTATTATTTTTTTTCTTTTTTTGCCCTGTTGAGTCTAGTCAATAATCCACATTCTCCAGCCACTCAAATGTCAAAATGTTTCAAAAACATAAAAAAATAAAGAAATGAATAGAAGCGTCCTTGTTCTTTAAATTATTTCTGTGTTACCCTGAACTGTAAGTGAACTCTCCTTGCTTATAAAAGAAGCAGCTGTTCATGCAATTGAAACCATGGTTCATTACAAGCTGACCTCGGATTCAGGAGTAAAACTTCCTCTATTTTACTACGACTATTCAGACAGGGACTGGAGATAAACAATAATCAAAATCAGGATGGAACTTGACTGGGAAACCCTCTATGTTCTTTGGCAGAATTATAGCAGCTCTCGAATTGCCAGGAATGAGGCAATGTGAAATGACCCTCAAACATTCCCTTCTGAAATGCAGTGGGTCCAGGCTGCCAGCTCTGAGCAGACAAAGGCCGATTGTAATGACTTCTTAAGCATATACTTATAGAAACATTAATTATCACCAACCCTATTTTAAACATTTATAGAAAGTCAAGATGAAAGGGCCCTTTTATATCCATTTTTATAATTCCCCCTTGCAAGAAACTATGATTACAGTATTTTCCCCCTCTCTGTCGCTCGTTGGAGTTCTCACTTCTAGGTCTTATTCTTAAAAGACTAATTTTGGTTTGAAGCTTATGTGCTCATCAAGTTAGATATGAGAGGATGCAGGGAAATGAAATGGGTTAGTGGGTGTGATGAGGGAGGGGACTAGCTGCAGTGTGGGAGGTAGGGGCACCTGGGGTGCCGAAATGACCTGTTTTGGAAAGGTGGACATTCATTTTGCTAAGGTGCCAGTGGAAGCCAAATTGAGGTCGAATTAGCTCAGCAATTGGGTCTAAACTAGTGGTTCTCAAACACAGGAGTCCATCAGAATCTCAGGGAAAGGCTCCTTTCACAATGACCATCATGGGGGTCCCACCCCTCAGAGATTTTGATTCAGTGTGTCCCAGCTGTGTGTTAACCAAGACTCCTGGTAACTCAGATGCAAGTGGCTTGAGGCGATACTTTGAGAGGACACTGACTTGAAGATTGATTATTCCCAGCCTCACCTCCAGCCATTATGTCTACTCAACCTGCTTGAATCCACTTTACCGTCCCCCTCCCAGGTCCCCTCCATGGCACATGGCATCACATGGTATAGACTTGGCTTCAAAAATGGTGTGTGGCAGCTGTGTGCAAGGGTGTTCTTGGCTGAGGCTGTCCTTAAGAATGCTTTGACCTCTTAAAGTCAATCGTAATTCTTTATAGAGTCATGAAAAGAAGAGAGACAAGAGAGAGATCATAGGCCACCCTGTCCGCTAATTGGGAGCAGATATCCTTGGCATGCAGAAGGCTGACCTGGGCATGGTGGGGTAGTGGAGAGATCTGAACTTGCCTGCAGAGCTGGCAGTGCAGTGAACACAGTGTAGATGTGGGAACCGATACCAAGAGCTGGGCTGTTTGTTTGGAGGAATCATGGGGCTGCATGAATTCCACTGAGGCTACAGAATGAGACTTGGTTCTCCTCTGGTTTCCCAGTGCCCACTTTCTCCTCTCTCCCTCCTTCTCCTGCACTCCCATCCCTAGGCCAAGAGAACATGGCGTCTGTGACTACTTCACCTTCTCATCCTCTGCTCCATGCATGAGAACATGAACTGGAAATCCCAAATGGGGTTTCAGGAGGCCAGGACTTTGCCTTCTATTGGGTCCAATTCCGTAGTGTCTTAAAAGCTGCTGGACCAGGGCTAGCATTGACTGTGGCCCTTCTCTTCTAGCTTCCTGCTGGTGACATGGGTCTTCCATCAGATAGGAATCAGTGACTCATTCAGAACGCTCTTTCCCAAGATGGCCAAAGCAAGGGGTTCCAATATAGGACTGAGAGAGGGGACTGTTATTTATTAGGTGCCTTCTGCATGCCAAGTGCTTTGCATCTTTATTGTATTTACTCCTCACTGTAACCCTGGGTGGCGTTATCTTGTGGCAAGTGGGAAATGGGCTGAGGATTCTGCAGCTTATCCAAGACTGCACACAGAGGGGTAGAATGTGCCAGGCATAGAGAGGGCTTTTTGCTTTCTAGTTCTCGTTGCTTCAGTGGTCTGTCTATTTCTGAAGCGTTTACCGTAGCTGTACTTTATGCCCACCTAGAAGGCAGCATGGACTTCCCTGGTGGTTCAGTGGTAAAGAATCCATTTGCCAGTGCAGGAGATAGGGGTTCGATCCCTGGGTCAAGAAATAACCCACTCCAGTATTCTTGCTTGGGAAATCCCATGGACAAAGGAGCCTGGAGGGCTATACTCCGTAGGGTCACAAAGAGTTAGACCTGACTGAGCAACTAAGGAGCAACAGGAGGCCGTACAGTAGAGAGGTTAGGGGCTCTGCAGACAGACTGCTGAGGGTTCTGCCACTCATTAACTGTATTCTATCCCTCAGCTCTCTTGGGATAACAAGAATAATGATAATATAATACTTACCTCTTCGAGGTTTAAAAATTTAAAAAGGTAGTAAGATGCTTAGCCCAGGGCCTGGTATAGTGTCAGGGCCTCAGCTAGCGGCTGATTGTTATCATTACCATCACTGCCACCATCTTCAGCTTTGCAAGTTGCCTTATACCTGTGATATGAATGCATGATAGACAAACAGCCAAGTGGTGGCTGGGTGAACTCATGGAAGATGGTTGAATGAAAAAAGAGAGAGGCTGGATGGTGAGAGGGAGGCCTGGGTCCTAGGATGAAGCTGAGTCTTGGCCCTCAATGACCTGCTGACCCATCTTGTGGCCGGCTTCCTGAGGAACTCCCCACCCCCTAGTGGCCCAGGCAGGTGATCCAGGGTAGAACAACAGTGGTGGCCGGGTATTACTTCCCAGTTGTGCTGCTGTTGCTGGGTGGGTGGAGGTAGGGTGTTTCTGAGATGCTAAAGAGGTGGCATTTCTAACCCGGTCCAGCTGGTCAGGTCCTTGATCAGTTCTGACGGTCCCAGTCCTGAGACTGGAGTGTGCATCCCAGCCTGGGCACCCTGGGTAGGAACTCTGGGACTGGATGGAGCAGAGAGGTCCTAAGGAGCTGATTATACCAAGTCCAGAAGGTGGAGGTTCTTCCCAAGAGAAGGGTGGGGTAGGGTTGACAAAAGATACCCTTGGTTGGTCCTCATTGTCCAGATGGTAAGTTAAAGGTTAGAAAAGGAAGTCATTTACCCATGTGTGAACTCAGAGGTTGAGGACACTTAGAAGGAAGGGCTTGCCTCCAGGGGGTGGGGAGGCATCCTAATACCTGATTAGTGTACATCATGTGCTGTGATAACCATCAAAGGAGGGATAACTATTTCTCTGTCCTCATCTTCCATGTCTCCAATATTTATTGTGAGCCCATGAGCCAGGTAAATTCTTATTACGTCTATGGTTCTTTGGGGAAATACACATTTTCCATCCACATCCTGAAGACATTTATTGTCTAAGAATAATACCCATAGTAAGAATAAAACTACTACCACTTACTTAATATCTGCTATGTATCAGGCATTTTATGTTCTTTAGTTCACTGAGTTGTGACCACAGTTGTCATGGAGTGGCTATTTATCAGCCTGTTTTATGGATAAAGAAGCTGAGACTCAGGGAGGTTAAGTAGCTTGCTCTCCTTCAAGGACATAGAACTGTGGGTCAGTGCCAAGGCCAAGGTTCTGAACCAGACTCTGTCTAACCACAAAGTCCTTGGTGTTAATTACTGGCCAAAGTGGGGAGTGTATTTGCCTGTGAAAGATCACCCACTAATTGAAGGTGGACTTGAAGCCACTCAGTCAGCCAAAGTGACCCAGGAAGGCTTACGGAGGGCCAGGATGAAGGAGGATTCTGCAGGCTGAGGGGAGGGCTCGGTGAGGAAGTGCAGGGACAAAGTGAACAGGAGGACAGTCACAGATGCTGCCATCTCCCTTGATCTCCTCCATAGCCAGTGAGGCACAAGCAACAGGGGTGACCCTTCCATTCTGAAACTGGAAGTTCAAGCCCAGCCACTGAGTGATAGAAATCGGTCCGCAGACTCCTGGACTCCTTCCATTCAATGAGCAGGGACCTATGGAAGTTTCGTGGGTAGAATATCTTGTATCACTAAAGGTGGAATTTTCATTATTTGTATAAGAGCAGCTTTCTTCACATTTTTTTGAGTCACAGACCCCTTTGGCAATCTGATAAAGCCTGTGGATCCTTTTGCCAAATAATTAAAAAAATTTTTTAGTTATGGTAAATACATAGAACATAAAATATATCATCAGCTGCTTTTAAGTGTATAGTACAATAGCATTAAGTACATTCACTTTGTTGGGCTACCATCCACAGAACTCTCTTTATCTGTAAAACTGAACCCATTAAACGCTCCTCCTTCCCCCAGCCCTGGGCAACCACCATTTTGCTTTCTGTCTGCATGAATTTGACTACTCTGTGTACCTCATATAAGTGGAATCATACAGTATTTGTCCTTTTGTGACTGGCTTATTTCACTCAGCATAATGTCCTCAGGGTTCATCCATGTTATAGTGTTTGTCAGAATTTCCTTCCTTTTTAAAGATCTAAGTCTATACCACTTTTTGTTTATGCATTATCCATCAGTGGACACACAAGCTGCTTCTACCTTTGGACTATTGCAAATATGTGTCAAATAATATGTTAAGCATAAATTTATGTTTGTATATATATATGTATGATGGATATAATTGTGTGTCTATATATCAATTAGATGTAACATGATTATAAAACAGTTATATTGATATACAGTTATCGATATATATTTTAAAGACAAATTGTGTCATAGAAATATAGCATCTTCTTTACTAACGTAGTAAATAAGACCTAGGAGCATGGACTTCCATGGAGGTCCAATGGTTAAGACTCTGTGCTTCCAATGCGGGCGGTGTGAGTTTGTTTCCTGGTTGGGGAATGAAGATCCCACATACTGCAGGCCAAATAGCTCTTAATTTTGAAACAGTGAGGAATGTAAATGATATTTTGAGATATGTGCAGTCATTAGAATATGATGTAAATGATTTCAGTGACAGAGTCCCATGTTCTGCCAACATTTGTGTAGTTTGTGGTCTACATTGATCATTAGAGGAAATGCTAGATTTCAGTTAGAGATTCATGAAAGAAAGATGTCATTATTTCCCATAAAAGTCTGGGACCCACACTGGAATTCCCTCTGCAGGTCCTAGGAAATTATACCCTCCTGGGGACTTGATGAGAGTTCTGCTTTGGAGCTTGAAGAAAAGTTCTTTAACCATTCTGGCCTAAAGTGACAGCTCCAACGTCTAACTTTTTGGTGCCAGTGATATTATCCTGCCTTGGTCCATCTTTGTGAACTTATGTAGCTGTTTTGAGTTTCAATTTCTCCAATACATATGCTACAGAGATCGCAACTTCCTATGACTCCTGAGGTTCCTTTAAAAGATAGAAAAAACTGAGTGAGCATTTTGGCCCAGATTTATCTAAATCTCAAAATCTCCTTCTCCATCCATGATGGATGACAGGATAACAGGCTTGTTACATCCATGTTTTCCAGAACCTTATTTTCTTCCTGCTGTCTTGGGTAAACAACACAACTAAGCCAGACCCTGACTTGTCCTAGCATCCTAGCCTTTTGGGAGCCAAGATTGGCATCTGTTTTTACAGACTCTAAGTTGTCTAAAACTTTTACAAACCAGGGGTGGTCTGGGATCCTATCAGGGGTCATAAAAGATGATAGCCAGCAAAGATAGGAGCTCAGAAGGGATCATCCTAAACAGTTAGCTAGAAAAAGGAAGCCACAAAGGGAAGTTTATATGCAGGTGTCCAGGCATCCCAGCTGTGTGCCTTTAGATGACCAGGTCCCCAGCCGGGGATGACAGAGGACGATTCACTACACTTGCTGCTTGTTGGATAGACCTCGTCATTTTCTGTTTTAATACTGAGCATCTCCTACTGTAATCCCTGAAATGGGATAATGCTAGCTAGTTCCCAAGACTGCGGACAGATTGAGATCATGTGTATGAAAGCTGCTGCCCAGGTTGAGCTGGAGCTGAGCCACAGCTGGGAAGGGAGCAGGCCCCACCTCCACCCCAAGGCTTGTTTGTATGAGTTGATGTGCACAGCAGTTTAATTCTTGGTCGACAGAGGAGGGTGGAGGGTCTTCTCCATTGTTGTATTTTATCTTCACCTCTGGAGTGCCTGGGGAGAAAGGAAGAAAGGAGGAAGTGACCACTGTTTCTGGCCCCATGCCTCGGATACCGGTCCTCAGCAGTGGGGAAGGAGCTGTGTTTATGGACTTTGGGAGACTGTGCCCAAGCACTGTTGGTTCAGAGCCTAAGGGACAGAATGTTACCTGAGCAAGGAGAGAGGGCCCATCTCCCCCTGCACTCTTCCCTTTCGCCCAGACTACAGGGCAGCGCAGCAGACCCATGGGGGCCACCAGCAGAGTCGCTGTTAAGGGCAGTGGCTTGGTGGGGGTAGGGCAGAGTGCCTCACAGAGGCAGGAGACCAAGAGCAGACTCCTTGCTGTGCCCATGGAGAATTCTGGAAAACAAGTGTTAGGAGAGAAAGGAGATGTCAAACAAGGTCAGCTTTGATGAGCTGATGGGGCTGGAAGCTAGCAAGGGTCAACTCTTTACCACGTTTGTACTACTTCTATTTTGAGCCTGGGTCATAATAAGTCAGACCTCGTCCTCATAAAAAAACTGAGAAATTCCTTTTTTTATGAGTCTGGGACACAGTAAAGTATCACACACATAATTGCTTACTAGTAATGCTGTGGTGGTTAACATATTGCTCTCCCATTAACTATGTAGCAGAAAGGTTAACAGGTCAACCAGCTACTTGCCAAAGAGCTGGGATTCAATCAGGTTTTCTGCTCATGCTCTTCATTCTAAGATAACTGTTCCCTTTTATCAAAAGTAACTTTGGTCAAAAAAAAAAAGAAAAGGAAAAAGTCTTCAATAAATGAAACAGAACTACCTACCATCTGCCCCAGCAGTTCCACTCCTAGGCATAGCCCCAGAAGAATCGAAGGCCGAAGATCAAACAAAAATTTGTACATTAATGTTCATAGCATCCCTATTCACAGTAGCCAAAACACATAAATACTTCCAAATATCAACAAAATGATTGGATAAACAAAATGTGGGATACACTCAGTCATAAAAATGAATACAGTTCTGAAATGTGCCACAGCATGGATGAACCAGAAGCACATGATGGTAGATCAAAGAAGTCAGTTGCAAAAGAACACACATGATGTGATTCAAAATATATGTTATGTCCAGAATAGGCAAATCCACAAAGGCAGAAAGCAGATTCATGGTGGTCGTGGCTGGGAGGTGGGGGAAATGGAAGTGACTACTCTTGGGGACAGGATTTGTTTGAGAGATGATAAAAATATTTTAGAATTAGATAGCTGTGATGATTGTACAGCAGCTTCCCAGGTGGCTCAGTGGTAAAGGATCTGCCTGCCAATGCAGGAGACACAGGAGTTTGATCCCTGGGTTGGGAAGATCTCTTGGAGGAGGAAATGGCAACTCACTCCAGTATTCTTGGCTGGAAAATCCCATGGACAGAGGAGCCTGATGGGCTGCAATCCATGGAGTCACAAAAAGCTGGACACGACTGAGCATGCATACACAATGGTTGTACAACATTGTATACGTATGAAATGCCATGGGATTATGTGCTTTAAAATGGTTAAAGTGATGAATTTTGTATTATGTTTATTTTATCCAAATTAACATAAAAAGAAAACAGCAAGGAACAAATTTTTAAATAGAAAACCACACATTTCGGGTGCATTCTTTTTCAGCAACCTATTTCCTCAAGTTTTAGTACGATAATATTTTCCCCATCTTGAAACTCTTTAGGCAGCCTCACCTCAGCAGAACCCATTTGAGAATCGGGAGGCAAGTGGCTCTAAGAACCTCTTTCTGTGCCTGTGAGAGAAAGGCCTGAAGGGGGAGCCTGTGAGCTTATTCCATGGAGGTATTAAAACCTAGGACATGCCTGCATCATGGTGACTCCCCTGTGCTGACAAGGATAACCCCACTCTAGGTCTCTGCAATACAATTTTAGAGTTTCTGCAATACAATTTCACGGTTTGCTTTCTGCCATATTATATAGCCAACTGTGTGTCTTTGATTCATTTCTGAGAATTTCAAAGATTTTAAAGGAGTTTCAGAAATAGACTCAATTTAGTGGAGAAGGCAATGGCAAACCACTCCAGTACTCTTGCCTGGAAAATCCCATGGACAGAGGAGCCTGGTAGGCTGCATTCCATGGGGTAGTGAAGAGTCAGACATGACTGAGTGACTTCACTTTCACTTTTCACTTTCATGCATTGGAGAAGGCAATGGCAACCCACTCCAGTACTCTTGCCTGGTGAATCCCAGGGACGGCGGAGCCTGGTAGGCTGCCGTCTATGGGGCTGCACAGAGTCAGACGTGACTGATGTGACTTAGCAGCAGCAGTGGCTCAGATAGTAAAGAATCTGCAGGAGATTCGGGTTCGATCCCTGGGTCAGGAAGATCCCCTGGAGAAGGGAATGGCTATCCACTCCAGTATTCTTGCCTGGAGTATCCCCATAGACAGAGGAGCCTGGGTGGGCTACAGTGTGGGGTCGTAAAAAGTCAGACTCCACTGAGCAACTAACACTGACTCTACATAAGCACACACAAACTCATATCCGCCAATGTCCCTGGTTAGAACACAATTCTGAACCTAGGACCAAGTGCTAAAAGACAAGAGTTTAGCCTAACAGCCACAACAGTTCCAATGTGGAATTTGTCAACTGTAGGGCAACATGGTCTTAACACAGGGCTCTTCTGAGAGTCAAGTATGGTTATGTGTGGAAAGCCTTTTATGAATGACGAGATACTATACACGTGCCAGCTGCTAATTATTGTGTTGGCAGCAAGAAGTCCCCATGCTAGCTCACTGCTAATAATAATAGGTAATGCATCTACACATATGGGCCATCCACAAGGCTAGCATTTCATGCACTGTCTGTATACAGACAGGAGGTAAGTGCTATTTTAGTGCCAGTTAACAGTGAAGAAACTGACAGAGAGAGATGGTAAATAACTTATCCACGGTCTCAGAGCCAGTTCATGATGGAGTCAGGATGTGACCGCAGCAGGCTGGCTCCATCTTCACACAGCCTCCTGCGTATACCTCATTCTTCATAAGATGGCAAGGAAGAAGTCAAGCAGAACTGCGGGATGTGTAATCAGCACTTTAAAAAATGAGTATCCTTAGGTGAAATGATACCTGTCATCACTGGGACCGGCTCAAAGATTGTTGTCAGCATCCCCGTCCAGACTCCACATTCAATGACACTGATTTCAGTAGTTTAAAATCAACTATGATGGGAGTAGTTACACCATGGAAATTAGCAAATGCTCTGAACCAGGGCATTTTCTTTCGTTTTGAGAGCCTGTTAAATACTGGGTTGGCCAAAAGGTCCGTTCAGGTTTTCCATACCATGTTACGGAAGATCCTGAACAAACTTTTTGGCCAACCCAATATTTACCAGTGTACCATTGGCTATAACAATTCCTATTGGCAGAAAGAATTAGTAATAACATCTGATAATGATAATAAAAGAACATGGGGTGCATATATCTTTTTGAGTTTGTGTTTTTGATTTCTTTAGATAAATACCCAGAAGTGGAGTTGCTGGATCACATGCCAGTTCTATTACGTTTTTAATTTTTTGAGGAACCTCCAGACTGTTTTCCACAGTGGTTGCATCAATTTACCATCCGCCAGCTGTGCACAGGGTTGTCTTTTCTCTCCACATCCTTACCAACGCTTGTTATTGCTAGTCTTTTTGTTGATAGCCATTCTGACAGGTATGAGGTAGCATCTCATTGTGGCTTTAATTTGCATTTCCCTGATGATTAGTGATGTTGAGCATCTTTTCATGTACCTGTTGGCCATCTGTATGTCTTACTTGGAAAAAAGTCTATTTAGATCTCCTTCCCTTTTTTTTTTTTTTGGTGGTGGTTCACTTGCTCAGTCATGTCTGACTTTTTGTGACTCCACGAACTGCAGCATGCCAAGCTGCTCTGTCCTTCACCATCTCCTGGAGCTTGCTCAAACTTGTGTCCATTGAGTTAGTGATGCCATCCAACCATCTCATCCTCTGTCATCCCCTTCTCCTCCTGCCATCAATCTTTCCCAGCATCAGGGTCTTTTCCAATGAGTTGACTCTTCCCGTTTTTTAATTGGATTTTTTTTTCTTTTGCTGTTAAGTGTATGAGTTCTTTTATATGTTTTGGATATTAACCCCTTGTCCTATATATGATTTGCAAACATTTCCTCCCATTCAGTAGGTTGCCTTTTCATTTTGTTGGTGGTTTCCTTTTCTGTGCAGAAGCTTTTGAGTTTGATGTATTCCCGCGTGTGTATTTTTGCTTTTGTTGCTTAAATTCTATGAGTAATGCCATTTCACAGATGTGAAACTAAGGCTCACATCTCACAATTAACACTGAACACTGAGTAATGCTGCCCTTGGAGTATCAGAATGGGAAGTAGGGAGGGGTTGGGTGGAGCAGACTGGATGCCACCTGCTGACTTGGAAGAGAAAAGGGGAGAAGGGTGAGGCAGTTTGGGTGCCCACTGCTAAGTGTAAGTGATCCCAGAAAGGCCAGGCTCTCTGGGGGTCCTGAGCTCTGGGTCATCCTCTCTGAGAGGTCTTTCCTCACTGCTTCACTATGTGCCCCCTCTGTCCTCTGCTAGCCTGGATTAGGTTGCCCTCACCCTCCCACCTTCCAAACCCCACATTCCTGCAGCCCCAGTAGGTTATGTATCTCTTTAATATTGAGTTAGCCAAAAAGCCCATTGGGGTCTTTCTGTAGGATGGTATGGAAAACCTGAATGAACTTTTTGGCCAGCCCAGTACTCACACTACCTCGCACTAGGATTGTCTGTCTGGGTTTCTATGTGCCTTTTAAAGGCCAGCAGTCTGATAAACCCTCTAGTCCCAGCACCCAGCACTCCTGACTAGAGCTCAGTAATGGCAGTTCCTCCAGGCTAAAGACTCCATTGATGATCAGGAAGAGAGTCAACATCAGATCTTTCACCGCAAGGAGTTTCACAGGTGAAAGCACTTGTTGAGAAGAGCGAGGGGTGCATCGTGGCCTTCCCTTACTAAAGAAGCTCATGCTTCTGGTCCATACAGAGAAAGCTGTTACAGTGTTGAGGTCTCTCAACAGGTTTCTTGCTGTGTGGGAACCATCCCTCAAAACCATGTGTTGTCACACATCACAAAGTCCAGGTGGACTGCCTGTTGCCTGGATGGACTGATTTTTCTAACCATTGCAGAATCATGTAGGCTGTTTCCATTTTTACTCTTTCAAGCACTGCTGCCAAGGTCATTTCTGGACCTGTCACCTTGCAGTCTTGTGCAAGTGCATCCCCAGAGGGGAACTGCAGGGTCAAAAGCATTCCCATAAAGGTTGCATCTTAAAAGCTCAAATATTAGAAACTGCTTATGCTAATGACAGTTAGCTCAGAGGCAAATACCTCAAGTACCTTTCCCATGACGTGTTATTTATCTGTTCTGACTCAACATCAGGGTTCACAACTCTCGGAAGCCAGTTTTCTCTGAGATTGACATTGCAGTAAACAGCAGGAATGCCCAGGAGAACGTGTCAAGAGAAAGGGACGACAGAGTCACGGGCAGCAAGAAAAACAACAGTGAAAAACTAAAATAGAAAAGACGGCTTGTAACCGAAAGTATGATAAAATCGAAGAAAGAGGGAAGAAAAAGCTAGTCTCTACCTGCAAAAGGATCTCAAAAAAGATTTCCTTTGAAAAAACCACAGTGCTAATAAATAGCAAGACTTTGGTAGGAAAAGCAAGTGGGAAGAGATCCTCACAATTCATCCTCTTCATTTGTAGATGAAGAAACAAGGGTCGAGGGGTAAACTGACTTGCTCGAGGACATGTGGCTTTAGTTAGTAGCATTCCAAGCACCAGAGCCCTTGCTTCTTAGTCATGCTGCATCATGGCCTGTATGTTCCCTTCCATTTTTCTCCACTTATCCCTTTATAATTACTTTACTTAGGCAATACGGATAATTCATTCAGAGCTGGAACATCATTTTCTCATTTCACTGAGTTTAAATAGAGATGACAGGGCCTATTCTTAATGTTTAACAATCAAAACCAATTATGACTCTTTCTTTCCCTCATGCAAAAAACACACTGCCCTTTTCAGAAGGCAGTGTTTTCATTCTATGGCATAAACAGGCCAATGAGAACAATAATAGAGCAAGAAAACCTCCGAAGAAGGTAAATACAAAATATAATCAAGTAAGCCCAGTTAGTCAGGGTTGGGGAAATAATGCCATGGATACAAGATAAAGAATGAAAACAGCTCAAAGGACACTGAACTCATGGGTGTGAGTCAGGGCATACTCATGTGTGTTCAGCCCACTGATGTGACCAGCACCAACAAGCTCAGTTTCCTTCTAACATGTGGAGGGGACCAGAAAGCCCCTAGATGCTTCCCTGGTGTAGAACTAAATCCCCTAAACTGCCCAAGTGATGCTTGACTAGACTAGGGAGACTTCCCACTTTGCCCTGTAACAGGATAACTGAGTCAAGAGCCAGCCTTACACATTAAGTTCAATTAATTACACACCTACTGACCCACCTATCCTTCCCTCCATCCATCCCTCTGTTCTTCGATCTAACAATCCTTATTTGTTGAACTCACAGCAAATTGGAGCTCAATTTGTGAGTTTTGAAATAGCTTCCTGATTGGAAATAATAACCAGGTCTTGACTTCCAGTTCCACAATATCCCTGGGTGCTTGTTCCTTGTTTATACAAAAAAGTGCAAGAGTTAGTCATGTCTGACTCTTTGTGACCCAATGGACTATAGCCCCACCAGGCTCCTCTGTCCATGGGATTCTCCAGGCAAGAATGCTTGAGTGGGTTGTCATTCCCTTCTCCAGGGGATCTTCCCAACCCAGGGATCAAACCGGGGTCTCCTGCATTGTAGGAAAATTCTTTACCATCTGAGCCACCAGGGAGGCAGAGAGACAGCCAGTTTTCTGAGGTTTTTGTCCATCAATGTAATTTATATGGATGTGGTTGCTCTTCTTTTCGTCATCCTAAATAGTAGAGCGAGAGAACTGAAGCCAGACAAATAATTAAATGTAAAAAGGAATCCTGTTTTTCTTAGACTCCATCTTGAGGAAGCCATTCATTTGGAAATCCTCGGAAAAATATTGGCAGTAAACCCTTCAAAGAGACAGAAAGAATTCCAGTGGACCCAGGGAAGACAGTCTTTGTTTATGAAAGAAATACTTTTGGAGGTACTTCCTTTCACACGTGTAGATGCTACCAGCTTAATTCAGCATTAGAGGTTTTTGACACTGGTGCCATTGCAAAACTGCGTCCTCGAAACATCTAGGGGGCTCTGGCCATGGCTCTGTCCTTGTCCCTTTCCTTGGCAAAATGCTGTGTTTTGGGTTGTAAGGGACGGAGAACCCAAACAGAGCCATTGCCTAAGATCCTTGGATAGGTTCATAAAATGTGACTGTCTGAACTTAAAGAGAGGAAAGTGTTAAAGTGAAAGTGTTAGGGTTAGCCTGTCAGGCTCCTCTGTGCATGGGATTTCCCAGGCAAGAATACTGGAGTGGGTGGCCATTCCCTTCTCCAGGGTATCTTCCTGACCCAGGGATCAAACCCGGGTCTCCAGCATTGCAGAAAGATTCTCTACCATCTGAGCCAGCAGGGAAGCCCCAAAGGAAACTGATGCCAAATGGCTAAGCCACACCACCTCCTTGGGTGTGAGCTCTGTGAGAATGGAGACTCTATTGACCATATTTGTTATCTCTAGTGTCTGCCAATATGATGTTCAGTGCTCAATAAATGGGTTTAATTAATAAAATCATTGTTACAGTCTTCCCAGGAAATGCTGTAGCACGTAAACTACTAAACAATAAAAAGTACATTAGATTAGAAGTAAGAAAGCCCAAGACTGATTTTTGGCATTTCTAGTAACTATCTGTGAGCATCAGTTTCCATATCTTTAAATGGGTTCAGTAGCATCTAGCTCACAACACTACTGGTAGAGTTAAATGGAACAGCATATTTAAAAGGCAAAACCAATACAGTATTGTAAAGCAAAATAAAGTAAGAAAAAAAAAGGCTTGAGCACAATACCTGATACAGTGAAGTGTGCTTAATAAATACAGAGTCTGTTAAATAAAATTAGAGGACTACATACATCTTAGCAAGATGACTACAGTGACTCTAAAAAGGAAGCACCAATTTACAATGTGACCAATGAAAGAGGAGCCAAAATCATGAAATTTCCAGTCTGTCCTAAGAAAGTGTTATAATGACAGAAACATTTGGTGATAAATACAAAGAATATTTTAAAAAGGGAATCAATTGATAAAGTTTTGCCAGTGTTTCTTTGACAGTTTTCGATGCTAACTTTGTTTTCATATGAACAAAACTGCTTTCCTGAGTTATCTAGTGCCAGCTACCTAAAACTTGCTTTCAAAGTTCTTGCTAAGAAAAAATTATGCAAAATTCAGAAATAAGGCCAAAAGTTATTGCATATTTTTGTTTCAATGTCATGTTAGAAAATTATCTGAAATACTCACTTAAGGATTAGCTGAGGCTCTGGGAAATTATCATTTTGTTTGACTTACTATTTATTATCTGTTATAAGCTAAATGTTTGTGTGCCCCCAAATTTGTATGCTGAAACCCTAATTACTGCTTAAAGTCCAGAGTCTGTAACTGGCTGTTAACTTGGAGAAATTCAGTGTGTTGTTTTCCCATTAGGCATGTCAGTGGTTTCTGTTTGTAGAAATGAGAGCCCTAAAGATTACAATTTTATCAACTGGCAGGGCATTAATCATTTTTATCTAATGTGACCTGAGCCTCAGCTTTCCTGCTCTGTAAAATGGCATTAATGTTTCTCCTATGCAATTAAATATAATGCATATAGCACTTGTAAGGCACTGCTTAACACATAGCAAACTTAATTAAATGATACTATGATTATTTAGATCAGAGGTCCATAGCTGTGTCTTGTTGGGTGTGTATAGTGTTCAAAAATATTGGTGACCAATAGGTAAAATTCAGGACACTGCATATGAATATATACATTGATTTTTTTACTTCTCTTAAAAAAAATTTCAAAAGATCTGACAGTACAAGGCTTAAATGCCTACATGGCAACTGACAGCTCTAAGTGGGTGGCATCTTCTCTTTGGGATGGGCAGGTATTGTCCCACTTGCCATGGGCCACACGCAGGTCTCTTTGTTCCTTTCCATTCCCTGCCTGGCCCTTGAGGCTTCAGTCTCTGGTTTAGAGCATCACCTCCTTATTCCTCAGTTGCACAGGAGGTCTTCACAGAGCATTATTTCTTTTCCTCGGTTCACCAGCCCTGCGGGAAGGGCATGGCGTGCTCAGGCTGAGTGCACGGATAGTACGTCTTCCTGAGGTTCTCTGAGATTGTCATGTCCTGCTAGAGACTCTCCATGGCTAGAAGCATATGCTGAGCACCAGACTAGCTGATAATGATAGTCAGCAGTCATACAGAACTCCCACTTATGTCAGCCACTTGATGTGAGTTATCTTGTAGAATCTTCTAGACCATCTGAAGTTGGTATCACCAGTCCACAGTCTAAAATTTTAGAGCTCTGAAAACCAGAATAATTCTTTTGGTAAAATCTAACTTGAACCAACATGAAGGCATATACTACAGCCTTTATTTCCCCCACCGAATGTAAATACCTCATTTTGCTGCAGAAATACTAATGTGTTTGGTTACTAGGTATTGCCCTAGACCCCACCGGAGGGATGATATTCACCCCATCCTAACTTTCTAAGGTCTGAATACCTGGCTGAAAGGGTTTCAGATAAGGTGTGGAGGACATGTGTTATTCCCATATTAAAGACAAAGAAATGGAATCCTTGAGAAGTTAAGAAAAAAAATCCATGTAAGTGCTTAATTGTAATGACACTCATCAGATAGTGTTTCCTTGGTGACCTGAAACAGCTCACTTTTGTGGACCTCAGTGACTCCATTTGTATTGGGTTGGCCAAAAAGTTCATGTGGGTTTTTCCATAAGATGTTACAGAAAACCCCAAATGGATTTTTTGGCCAACCCGACAAAATGAAGGCTGGCACTGCTAGCTGTATGCCACACACTTAATAGATTTTAGGTCTGCTGTCCTGTAATGCAGGCGGTGGTGTCATTATCCCCATTTTGCTGATGGAAGCTACTGAAGTTCAGAGAACTTAAATACCTTGCCCAAGGTCACCTAGCCGGTGCCTGGAGAGCTGGCTTGTGAACCAGGTCTGTCTGACTTTGGCATCACACACCCTTTCATGGAGTTCAGGGGTCCTCAGAACTGTAAAAAGAGTCCCTCTCTTGTATCCCTATCAGATTTCTTCACTAAAAAAATCATGCCCAGCCTATTTTATCTCTCGTTCCCCACATTCCAGCAGTCATCGGCTTGACGGAGAGGCCAGGAAAGCTTTGAAAATGGTGTTTACTGTTCCCTACCTCCCCCACCCCAGGGGAGACTTCCAGCCATGCCGAAATGTCCACTTTCAGATGATTGCAGGCACTTCCTAGGATCTCATTTTCTAGAACCCAGTGATCTGTCTCTCCCTCTTCCTGCTGTAAAGCTTTCTGCAAGTAGGTGCAACTTTTCTCTAGGGACCTTCAACCCCAATAAGTCTGAGCTCAACAGGCTCAATTCTCCAGCTCCTGTTAATGAGGTCCGTCCCTCCTCCTTCCTTCCATCTCTCCTGTATGATTGCTGTGCCTCTCACTTAGGGGACACAGGAGAAATCACAGGATCTCCTGGGCTGGGCTGTGCCCGGGGACCTTGGCCTCACTGAACAGGGCTGGGGGGCCTGTGATCTTCCAGCCAGTCCCAGTGACCAGGGAAGGTGTGGCTGCTTTTCATAATGTCATGTTTTTCAATATCTGGGTGATAAATACAGTGGCTTGTGAAGTCTGCTGTCTTTAATTGTGGGCTCTGGTAGATTCACTCTCTACCAAAAAAGAGATACTACGTGGAGACAGAAAGCACCAGGGTCTGCTATCTCCCTCATGTTCTTAGCCAAGATACTTGACTGTACTGAAACTGTTTTATTATCTGGAAAATGGAAATGAAACAATCTAGTTCTGCCTATCCCAAAGGACTACAGAGAGAACCGTAGTGTTAATAGTCATGGATGTGACATCCTGTGCTAACATCACATGCAGTCATCATGTAAACCTGAGAACAGCTGGTGAGTTATAGCCAAGGATGAGGAGAGAAGGTCACAGGAGGTCAGATCTACAAAGAGGCGAGATGAAAAGCTCGGTAGACTGATCTCCAACAGACTGGAGAGATGGTCCTGAGCTTATACACATAAATCCAGCATATATTCCTTTCTGCCACTTCAAAATGATGGCAAATGATTGGATTTTATGAATGATTGGGAGTTTTGTTTTGGAATGTCTTTTAAAGCCTCTTTATCCCTTAAGATCTTGGGTAGTGGAAGAAATGCAACAGGAGCAAAAATTGAGAGAAACAACATGTATCAGAAACAAATCTGCACCAATTCTCAGTACTGAAGTTAGATTATAAAATTTATTTATTATATAAATTATAAATTCAAAAATGTTTGCAGGGAATCAGTTCAGTCCCTCAGTCGTGTCTGAGTCTTTGCGACTCCATGAACCACAGCACACCAGGCCTCCCTGTCCATCACCATCTCCTAGAGTCCACCCAAACCCATGTCCATTGAGTTGGTGATGCCCTCCAACCATCTCATCCTCTGTCGTCCCCTTCTCCTCCTTCCTTAAATCTTTCCCAGCATCAGGGTCTTTTCCAATGAGTCAGCTCTTCACATCAGGTGGCCAAAGTACTGGAGTTTCAGCTTCAACATCAGTCCTTCCAATGAACATTCAGGACTGACACCCTTTAGAATGGACTGGTTGGATCTCCCTGCGGTCCAAGGGACTCTCTAGAGTCTTCTCCAACACCACAGTTCAAAAGCATCAATTTTTCTGTGCTCAACTTTCTGTATAGTCCAACTCTCACATCCATACATGACCACTGGAAAAACCATAGCCTTGACTAGATGGACCTTTGTTGACAAAGTAATGTCTCTGCTTTTTAATATGCTGTCTAGGTTGGTCATAGCTTTTCTTCCAAGGAGTAAGCGTCTTTTAATTTCATGGCTGCAGTCACCGTCTGCAGTGATTTTGGAGCCCAGAAAAATAAAGTCAGCCCCTCTCTCCACTGTTTCCCCGTCTATTTGCCATGAAGTGATGGGACTGGATGCCATGATCTTAGTTTTCTGAATGTTGAGCTTTAAGCCAACTTTTTCACTCTCCTCTTTCACTTTCATCAAGAGGCTCTTTAGTTCTTCTTTATTTTCTGCCATAAGGGTGGTGTCATCTGCATATCTGAGGTTATTGATATTTCTCCCAGCAATCTTGATTCCAGCTTGTGCTTCTTCCAGCCCAGCATTTCTCATGATGTACTCTGCATAGACGTTAAATAAACAGGGTGAAAACATACAGCCTTGATGTACTCCTTTTCCTATTTAGAACCAGTCTGTTGTTCCATGTCCAGTTCTAATTGGTTGCTTCCTGATGTACATATGGGTTTCTCAAGAGGCAGGTCAGGTGGGTCTGGTATTCCCATCTCTTTCAGAATTTTCCACAGTTTATTGTGATCCACACAGTCAAAGGCTTTGGCATAGTCAATAAAGCAGAAATAGATGTTTTTCTGGAACTCTCTTGCTCTTTTGATGATCCAGCAGATGTTGGCAATTTGATCTCTGGTTCCTCTGCCTTTTCTAAAACCAGCCTGAACATCTGGAATTTCACGGTTCACGTATTGCTGAAGCCTGGCTTGGAGAATTCTAAGCATCACTTTACTAGTGTGTGAGATGAGTGCAATTGTGCGGTAGTTTGAGCATTCTTTGGCATTGCCTTTCTTTGGGATTGGAATGAAAACTGACCTTTTCCAGTCCTGTGGCCACTGCTGAGTTTTCCAAATTTGCTGGGAATGATAAACTCTAAAAAAAAACCTAGCAGATAAAAAAAAAAAGCCAAATAGAACTTCCAAAACAGATCCTATAGGAACTGATATTAAACACATCACAGTTTCATAAGTGGCTTCTCTGGTGGCTCAGACAGTAAAGATTCTTTCTGCAATGCAGTAGACATGGGTTCAATCCTTGGGTCAGGAAGCTCCCTGGGAAAAGGGGATGGCAACCCACTTCAGTATTCTTGCCTGGAGAATTCTATGGACAGAGGAGCCTGGCAGGCTACAGTTCATGGAGTTGCAAAGAGTCAGAAACGACTGAAGTGACTTAGCATGCATGCACACTCGCTGGGAAGAGATTAGAGGCAAGGCTTCCCGTGGAAACGAACAGTAGGCTAGGTGTAACTGGAGTTGTGGGTGGTGGGGGAAAGGAAATATACAAGACCTCTGGGAGCTAGACCTCTCCCTTGACAGCAGTAGTAGCACCAGCAGCAGGGCCAGGTTGTCAGGAGCAGAAGCTTGTGCTTCTTTGGGAAAAATAGAAAAGGGATGGGAGAGGGAGACATCACCAGCTCTTACCAAGTTGTTCAGAAGTAGGCAATGTCTGTCTGTCATAAATTCCAACTATGATCCAAAACAAGAAAGTATAATTAGCAAACTCAGGAAGTATTCTTGAACATCAGCGCTAATTAAACAAAGGTCATTTGTGTTTTCCAACTGCATAGTCTTAAAATTGAAGCCAGGAATCCAGGTTCATGAAATCTTTTTAGGAGGTGAGACCTCTTAGCAAAGCAAAAGGGCATAAGAAATGAATGGAAATATACATCAGAGTCCAGAATCCGAAAACTTGGCACTCAGAAGAAACCACAGAATTACAGTGGGGCAATCCCTTTATTCAAAGGAGAGGGAACTGAGCCTTAGAGAGAGTGGCACCCACAGAGCACACAGTTAACCTCCTAACCTCTACTTTGAAACAAAAGGAATACCGCCTACCTTGGCTCCGCTTTCCAGAAGGAAAAATTGCTGTGGGTGGGATTGTGAACCCCTGGTCATCTGGTGACTGGTTGGCCAAGTCAATGGGTGGTGGAGCACAGGGAGGAGAGCTGGTCAGAAAAGGGCTGGTGGAGATGAGCTTTGCAGCATACCCTACCGCAGCCCCCTGACAGGTTGTGCCAGGACTGAAGACACTATATGAAGAAGGAAAAGGTGCTTTAGGCAAGGAAATGACATAAGCAGAGGCCCAGAGGTACGGCTCTGTGTAGACTGACTTGGTTGATTGATTTATTCAAAAGGCATTTGCTGGGACCTGGTCATGTGTTGAGCTCAGCACAGGCCAGCTGGACATGGTCCCTGTTGTCATGGACTTCCTGGTCCAGTGCGCTGGGGAGGGAGGGAGAAAGATGAGACAGCCAGCAGGAGTTTGAATGTCAACTGTGGAAGGATTTCTGATACATTCCTGGGGAAAAGAAAGAAACCAGAAAACAAACAACTTCCTAGTTGCCGTTATTACTGTTATTGCCAGAACCCCCTACCTCTCAGGGTTCTGGTTATTCCAAGCTGTTCCTTCAGGAAGCAGACCAAGCTGAGAACAGTGGGTGTTCCCAGACTGGGGATTTTGGGGGCTTCTGTCTTCTTCTTTGTACTTTTGTATATCTTTCAAACTCTCCTACTTTGAAAATCAGGAAAATTAAAACAATAAACCCTATCCTTTTTATAAAGTATTTAAATGACTGATATTAACCATAGGTATCAAATATACAGATATGGAAAAAATCCATAATTTATTACTGAGTGGAGAAAAAGAGCAAGCAGGTGGCCACAGGGCAAAATATATAAAGTGATTTCATTATTGTAAAAAAAAAAGGCTATGTATGTTTGTATTACCCATGCATATAAGTATATATATACACATACATACATACAAAGTTCTGGAAGGACCTACACAAAACTCCAGTGGTGGGGGTGGAGAGTCTTACTTTCGCATTCTTCTGTGATATTTGAATATTTACAGGAAGAATGCTTTAATTCTTGCCATTTTAAAGTCCCAAAATAGATAGCTATAATGTCTCATGTATTGAGGGGCTTCCCTGATGGCTTAGCAGTAAAGAATCTGCCAGCAACACAGGAGACAGTGGAGATGCTGGTTTGATCCCTGGGTCGGGAAGATCCCCCGGAGGAGGAAATGGCAAGCCACTCCAGTATTCTTACCTGGAAAATCCCACGGACAGGGAAGCCTGGCCGGCTACAGTCCATGAGGTTGCTAAGAGTCAGACGCAACTGAGCACACACATCATTTATTGGGATTTTTTGCTCCAGATACTGCGCTAGAATATTCCTTCTCGCTCCTGGTGGCTTCCACTCTGTCCTCCTCTCTGGGCACCACGGAACAACTCATTCAAGTCTGTGCCCACCCCTGTCTGAAGACAGACCTTCAGATGGAATGTATCTTCAGTTCAGTTCAGTTCAGTCGCTCAGTCGTGTCCGACTCTCTGCAAATCTTCCATCTCGGACACTCCTCCAGGGGAGGTCAGCCTTTGTGGAGCAGGAAGCCTGCTGGAATTATTTTTCTGCTTCCTCTGTGGAGCTCCTTTGCCTGAGGAGGTGTTTGCAATGGGGATGGTGACAGGGCAGTGAGCCCAGAAGGTCAGTGAAATGAGGATGGGGCCATCTCTGGCTAGTCCTGCCCTAAGAGGAGGGGAGGGAGGGACAAGGAGGGCTAGGGAGGTGTCCCCACCTCCCCACTTGGCACCCACCTGTGGCCGACAGCCTCTTTCTTCCTTTCACCCTGCCCAGCCCAGGAAGGAGGTTGAAATAATTAGCACCTAAGTGGAAACTCTTTTACAAGGGCGTGTGAACTTCTCCATAATCTGCATTTTAAACCTTCTGTCACTAATTGCAGAACACAAGCTTTGTCTTCTCTGAAAGGAAGGAAGGTAATGGAAATCAGGTGAAAAGGGTAGCGGGTCCTTTTTGGGTAGGGCCCCCCTGTCCCCAAACATTCTGGAAGTGAGCTCTTCAGTAGCCCAGTCCAGGGTCTGCTGCCTGTGACCTGGGGCCCAGCCATCTCCTTCCTAAAGCAGGTGAGGCCCTACCCGATGCCCCAGCCCTCAGGACGATGAACCATGTGTAGAAGCAGTTGGGGGCCTAGAAATAGGTCTGAGCATGATTAAAGTGGTAGAGGACTCTAGAGAAGAGTGACTCAGCATGAGCTGGGAGGATTTTTCAAGGGTTGATTAATTTGGTGAATGGGTAGACCATTTAAAAAGTTCAGGAGAGAAAAGTAAGTTTCACTCTTACCCCTAGCCCCCAAGTGGCTCTCTCTCTTTATATATTTGTGTGTGTGGTGGCGCCAGTGGTAAAGAATCCTCTTGCCAGTGCTGGAGACACAGGAGACACGGGTTCGTGCCCTGGGTCAGGAAGATACCCTGGAGTAGGAAATGGCACCATTCTTGCCTGGAAAATTCCATGGACAGAGGACCCTGGAGGGCTACAGTTCATGTGATCAGAAAGAGTCAGACATGACTGAGCACGCACACATATGTGTATTTACATATAATGACTCCATGGAACATACTCTTGTTCATCTTTTTTTTTCATGAAGCAGGGCTGCAGTTCATGGGGTCGCTAAGAGTTGGACATGACTGAGTGACTTCACTTTCACTTTTCACTTTCATGCATTGGAGAAGGCAATGGCAACCCACTCCAGTGTTCTTGCCTGGAGAATCCCAGGGACGGGGGAGCCTGAGGGCTGCCGTCTCTGGGTTTGCACAGAGTCGGACACGACTGAAGTGACTTA
This sequence comes from Capricornis sumatraensis, assembly GCF_032405125.1. Classification (NCBI taxonomy): domain Eukaryota; kingdom Metazoa; phylum Chordata; class Mammalia; order Artiodactyla; family Bovidae; genus Capricornis; species Capricornis sumatraensis. Next base: position 15,423,826 of record NC_091091.1, read on the forward strand.
GCAGCAGCAGCAGCAGTACTTTTCAGGCCTACTACTTGCTGTGAGACCTGTTAATGTCATTAATTTCCTTAATGCTCAACTTCCTCCTATGTAAAATGGGGGATAAGAAGATTACTGACCCCATGGGGCTGTTGTGAGGAATAAATGTGTTAATTCACGTAAAGTCATTAGAGCAGTGCCAGCATACAGCTAATGCCCTGTCGAGCATTAGCTGTTATTATCATCTGGGGCATTGAAAACAAAGACTTTTAGCCTGTGATCACCCCCAAGAACTTGAATCTTTGTCTTTTAAGGTATGTAATGAGTGTGGGGGCAGGGAGCGGGGGGAGATCGAGATAAAGAGATGATTCAATGTTACAAGAAAAGAATAGTGATTGATTCTGACATTCTGATTCTGGAAACTGAAAATTAACATGAAGAGAACACAACAACGACAAAGGGTCCATTCATTACCTGTCTACCGTGTGTCGGATGCTCTCCTGGCCCTTGACATACCTTATTTCAGACCTGCAGCAGAGCTTTGAGGGTGGGTATTGTTGTTCCCTATGTACAGAGTGGGACACTGAGACTTTGGTTAATTTATGACGAGAAAACGAAGTCATGTAAACTTAGCCTTTTGAGTGTCCTGTTTACACCGACCGCATAGTACAATAGTTGTCATGTGTTCATGTGCAGGTCAGCGCCGGTGGTTTTATTTGATTCTACCCTGTGCTCTGTGCCTGGCTCCTGTGGTGTGGTCTGTGCTTAAAGCAAATAAATAAGTAGGTGGGTTCCTGACCTCGAGCCTCATTAGCGCCTCACTTATTGATACTCTATGCGATGTGATTGAAGGCAGTCGTTGAAGTTGATTGCTTCCAGGGTAAAGCATCATCTTGCTTCTTTCCTGAAATATGCCTGGGAAACTGCATTTGATTCTTCTTTCCATCTGTCTCAGAGGTGTAAGAAATAAAACACCTAAAGTGGTCCATTTTCAAGAATGGCTAGCTTCGAGTGACAGCTTGCTGATGTAATAGCCGATGGTTGTAAGGGTTACAAAACTAGAGAGTCCAGGCAAACAAAGGAAGGGCGGGATGCCTAGGATTTTCACACGGGTTCATCCTATTGGTGAATTCAAAACCTAAGAATGGAGATCAGTTCACAGGAAAGGAGGAAACAAGATGTCAGGGAGGGGCCAGCCCATAAAAAGCTAGGGAGCAGACCTAGGCGACGTCCTGGAAGATGGTTCACCCCATAGTACTCAGCCAATGAGGGACTGGGGGAAGGACTTTTGTGCTAGGGATAACTTGCTCTGTGTACTGTCTCTGGGTATGCCTGCCCACCAGACACGCGATTTCGCAAGACTGTCATTAAAGCCTCACTTCCCACTGCACTGCGTGTCTCCAAGTCCATTCTTTGAGTTTGGGCTGGTGAGTGTGTTTCTCACAGAGGCATCACCTGAGTGTTGCCCTCCACCTGCTGTGCCTTTGACCAGACTTTGTGCCATCAGTTGGTTTCCTGTGGCACAGCCCTCGTCACGTGTCTATCAGGCTGAAAGCAGCAGATCTTTCAGGTCTTGATAGGGTTGTACAGAAAGCCCGGACTGACGGAAGTCAAGGGAATGTCAGTCCCGTGGGGTAAAGAGTGGCAACTCTTTGAGGCCTTTTATGCCGACCTTCTGGGTTCTCTGCATTCTAGTTGGTTGGAGTTGCAGAAACCTAAAACCATGAAGAGTATCACAGTTGATACCATGTTTCAGACTCTGATGGGAGCCAAGAATAGTGAGGGAGGAGTTGGCAGAAAGCAGCACCAGTGAGTGTCTGATGACATTGAAATGGTGTGGGTTTCGTCTCTTTCTTCGAGTGCAGTGGTCGCCTCCTTCTCCACTCCAGCATGGAGCCCTGGCACCCGTGGGAGGGCTGGCAGGAGTTTTGGGCACTGGCAGGGGAGGGAGGTGGCCCCCTGTGTTGTCCTGGCTTTGCAGGCTGTGTTGAGAATTCTTCCCGTTGAAGAGCTGGCTCAGGAAGAACATAAATAATAATGACAATCCTAAGCAAATACATAACTGAAAATTCCACCGATGGAGTTTCTGCTGAAAATAAGCCACAATAAAGATTGTTCAGGGAGCTGAAGTGATGCCATTGTAAGTGCTGCCCAGGTACCCTGAATCTTTGATTCTCTGAGCTGTCTGTTCACCTCTTGCTCCTGTTTTTCTACTGATCTGCCCTTACGTATCTTGCTGATTGAACTCTTTGTAAAATAGGAGACTAACCTTGTATCAGTGCTCACAGGTTGCCAACAATGTTCTCCAGTGTTATCGAACTTATTTTGTTTGTGGCATTTATTTTTGCCATACAGAAATGGCACCTTTTTATGTAGTTGCATGCATTTGTTATTTCTTTTAAATTTGGGGTTTCGTGGTCTGCTTGAAAAGTTTTTCTCTACTCTCAGATTTTATGTTTTGTATGCTTTTTGGAGACATTTTATGGTTTCATTTTTAAAATATAAATCTTTGATCCTTCTAGCACGTTTTTGGTGTTAGTAATTAAAGTTGGGGTCTAACTTCATGATTTTTTTCCAACTGATTATCAGTGGTCCCTCCAAATCATTTATTGACTTCTCCCTTTCCTCACTAAATTGAAGTGCCACTTTTATTTTTTTACTTTTTTGAAGTGCCACTTTTATCATAATCTAAACATCCATGTGCATTTCAATCTATTTATGGTCCCCATCTATTCTGTTGCACTGTTTTTTTCCTCCACTATAAACCTTTAATTATTGTTGATTCGTGATGCATTCTAATGTTTAGTGATTGTGCTAAGTCATTATTTTTCTTTGGATTTTTCCCCAACTGTTTTCACATGTTTATTTTTCCAGATAGATTTTAATATCATTTTATAGCCCTCCTTCCTTGGTGGGTTAGCTGGTTAAGAATCCACCTGCAATGCAGGAGACCTGGGTTTGATCCCTGGGCTGGGAAGATCCCTGGGCTGGGAAGATCCCCTGGAGAAGAGAAAGGCTACCCACTCCAGTATCCTGGCCTGGAGAATTCCATGGACTGTATAGTCCATGGGGTCGCAAAGAGTCGGACATGACTGAGCAACTTTCACTTCACTTCACTTCATTTCCATCTTCTTGGCATTTTATTTGTAAATGCATGGAGTATATACATTACTTTAGGGAAAATGGCATCCAAAAGAAGCCCATGTCTTCCCATTCAGTTTTCTTTTAGGAACCTCTTTAGAACTTCACCCTTCTTTTCTTATGGATCCTATATTCGCTTGGTTAAATTTTATTGCCACGAATGTTTTCTGTCGTTATAGTAAATGAAATACGCACTCCTTATGTTTTCTGAGTGGCTATGTGACTTTAGGCAATCACTCACCCTCTCTGGGCCTCAGTTCTCTTGCCCATAGAGAAGGGAGCATGTCTCTAAGGCTCTACATCTCAAACTAGTCGAGGAGTTTATGGAGTAGTCAAGGACTTTGTGCAGGATGCTGGTATTTTCAGGGGCAGCTTTGCCCTCATTGCATTTTCATGAAAAAGACCCAGGGTCAGCTCAGTTTCTCTGGTCCCAGCTGTGCAAACAAATACCTGGGTCAACCCTAATTGGAGCCTCTGTGAGCCTCCTGCCCCCTCCACGGATTCACCAAGACTCAATTGCGCCTCATTCCTCTCTGCCAGCAGGCTGGACACCCCACAGAATGGGCAGCAGCTTTATCCCACACCAATCTCTCTTTACTGGGCATCTGCCATGTGCCAGCCTCTGGATGGGGCCCCTAGCTATTTATCCAATGGGGTCACAACTGCTTTGAATAGCTCACACCTCCAAGTGTTGTGGAAAGTGACCCCTTCCATGGCTTGAAAGTGGACTCTTACCTCACATTCGGAAATGAATTGTCCGAGGAGACACACGTGCTGACAAAGCAAGAGAGTTTGTTGGGAAGACCCCGCCCCCATCCACCCCCGTCCCCCCGGCAGTGCGCAGGAGGGTAAGGAAGCCCAAGAGAGCTGCTCTACCACATAGCTCCAAGTCTCGGATTTTATGATGATGAGATTCGTTTTCAGGTTCTCTCTGGCAATTTACTTATTTTTCACTGAAGGATGATAACTTTATAGAATTGGTTTGATTTCTGCCATACATCAACATGAATTTGCCATAGGTGTACATATGTGGCCAGTCGTTTTGACTCAGGGTCCTTCCTGGTGGCGCACGCATTCCTCAGCCAAGATGGATTCCGGCAGGGAGGATTCTGGGAGGTGGTAGGACTCGTGGTGTCTCCTTTTGACCTTGAATTCTTTCAGTTGGTAGTGGCTTGTTGTCGTAAAATAAATCATGCGAGTGGTTACTATGGTGCCCTGCCAGGGTGGGCAGTTTCAGTCAGTGCTCCCCCTAAACAAGTACAGCTTGCATCTCAGGGCTGATTCTGAGTCAGTCTGGGCTTCCTTGTACCCTGAGGGACTAGTCCAGGGCCTTTCCTCCAGGATGTGAAGACAACCCAGCTGGCAGGTGTGGTAATGGAGGGAGAGGATGCTCGGAGAGAGCATTTCCTAGAGAGACAGAATTGTTGGGCTGGCCAGCCTGGGGGAAGCCAGCTCAGCCTCCCACCCTGCAGTGTGTCTCTTCCACACTTTCCGTCTGCCTCCCACCCCACTGTGCTGGGTGACAGGCTCACACTCCTTGCTAATTCCAGGAGGGACCCATGTGACGCATTTACCATTTAACCTAATTGTTGCTTTAATTGAAAGTCAGCAGATAAGCACAGGTTTCTTTCCCATGCAAAAGAGGTTTGAACTACAAGAAACAAGCCCAGGGCATAAAAAAACAAATGCCAGCTTTAGTCTGACTTGGAGGAAGGAGGGCTTTGTGCCTCTGGTTCTTGCATCATAATGTATTTGAGTTAATTTGACTGGTAGGGGGGCTTAGTTAGCCAAACACTTTAATAGGATTGAAGTGAGATTGAGGTGGGCTACTTTCAGGTCCTGCCTGGATAAGAATGCATGGGCTTAAGCCCTCTTTTCTTTAAGGAAACAGCCCCCGCACTGGTGCAGGCCAAAATAATTAAGTAATTAGCAAAGGCATTTGTCAAAATGCCCAGTGAGGCTGACGAAAATGACAGCTTTGAGAAGGATGAAGAGCTTGCAAATGGCATTTTCTCCAAGCTTGGGGCTGGGGTCAGGCCTGGAGCCTGCAAGGAAAACGCCTGCCTGGAACTCCAGGGTCCCAGCTCAACCTTTGGGGTTCAAGTTCACTTCCCTGTGGCAAAAGCCAAGCTCCTATTTCTAAGGAGGCTTTCTTGAAACATCAAAGGGCTCTTAATATGCAGCAAGCAAGTGAAAAATAAGGGAGTCATTTTCCTTTTCAAAGGATTGAGACCGTTAAACAGCCAAGTCTGTGGTAGAAAAAGCATTTGTGGTTTATTGAAATTAAAAGACTGGAGAAATAGCTGGGGGTTATAAGCCAGTCACCACTGTCAACAGTGAACTGATCCTGTACCTACTGTGTGCAGGACAAATCCCTGGGTTTTCTTAGGGCCATAAGGATGTCTGTCCTTAGGTGTACCATGTTTGCTGTTGTAAGGACACTCATGTGCCTTCCCTGATGACTCAGTGGTGAAGAATCCACCTGCAATGCAGGAGAGGGAGGTTTGATCCCTGGGTTGAGAAGATCCCCTGTAGTAGGAAATGGCAACCCACTTCAATATTCTTGCCTGGAAGATTCCATGGACAGAGAAGCCTGGTGGGCTACAGTCCACAGGGTTGCAAAGAATCAGACATGACTGAAGCGACTTAGCATGTATGCACAAGTGAACATGTCAGGGCATTCACAGTTACAACCACTTAGGAGCCCCTTCGATGTGCCAGGCACATGATACCTCATTCAACACCCACAGCAACCCTATGATGCTGGCATCCATTTTCCTCCTTTAATGGATGGGGAAGGGAGGCTCACAGAAGTTGGGTGACTTAGAGCTGAGAGGCAATAGAAAGGAAAGGTTAGGAGCAATGGAGTCACAGTGATCTGGTTTTGATCTCAGGTGGTCTCAACCTGCAGCGGCTTGAAGCAGGATTTTGGTTCTGGCTAGAGATTGAAGTTGGGCCGTGGCAGTAAGAGCTCTGGATCGTAATTTAACCACTAGATCAGTGGCCAGTGACAAGGCTCCTATCCCTTCAGCTTTGCAGAAAAGAATTCCCACAAAGACAGAAAGTAGTGAAACAAGTCAAGTGTTTATTAGGAAGAAAAAGAATACATGTGGATAGATTCATGGGCAGACTCATACATGCGCAGAGAGAGAGTCGTGGCTCATGGTAGTTTAAATCACTTACATAGGCATTTCTTCTGGGTTTCCTTTGGTCAGTCATCTTGCTTTGCCTGGTTCTGAGTTTGTGTTTATATATCTCAGGATCCTCTGATGTGCGCGCACCCACCTCTTAGCCAAGATGGATTCTAGCGAAGACACCCATGGGTAACCTGGCATCACTCCCTTTTTGAACTCCAAGGAGCCTTTCTGTGCATGCATAGTTGGGAAGATCTTCTTGACCTCAAGAATGAGAAATATGTGGTCTCTATCTTTAGCTGGGCAGGGTTCAGCCTCTCCTATTATTCTCCTGATAAGAAGGCTGAGCTCTGAAGAATTGATGCTTTTGAACTGTGGTGTTGGAGAAGACTCTTGAGAGTCCCTTGGACTGCAAGGAGATCCAACCAGTCAATCCTAAAGGGAATCAATCCTGAATATTCATTGGAAGGACTGATGCTGAAGCTGAAGCTCCAATACTTTGGCCACCTGCTGTGAAGAACTGACTCACTGGAAAAAAACCCCTGATGCTGGGAGAAACTGAAGGCAGGAGGAGAAGGGGACGACAGAGGATGAGATGGTTGGATGGCATCCCCGACTCAATGGACACGAGTTTGAGCAAGCTCTGGGAGATGGTGAAGGACAGGGAAGCCTGGCATGCTGCAGTCCATGGGGTCGCCAAGAGTTGGACATGACTGAGCAACTGAACAACAACAATCTTTATCTTGGAATATCTGTCCATAGGGGATACACTCCAGCTACTCTGCCCAGGGCCCATCTATCTCCTGCCTCAGTCTGAGAGCAGATTCAAATGAAACAAGAACGAAGAAACGATCTTTCAATCTAGAAGCTAGGAGCTGGCGGTGGCAGGAGAGAGGTGTTTTACTGGAGTGAAATGGTTAGTCAGACATGGTGAAAAGAGAGTACGGAAGAGTGAGTCTTCCAAACCAGCCGAAGGAAGAAACATCACCAGTGGTGGAGCTGGGGAAGTCGCTCAAGCTAGGGGGAGACGCTGCAAGAGAAGGAGAGTTTAAAGATGCCAGGAAGTGAGGGAATATTTGAGAAAGATGGCTTCTTCTGGAGGAGGTGGTCCAGAGAGTGCCAAGAAGCTTAGGGAGAGGGTAGCCTTGAGGAGGTGGGAATGGAGTGGTAGGGAGAAGAGGGATGACTGTCCCTGAGAAGGGGAGAAAATGAAGGAGAGACTGGATAAAGTTATTGTGGTATTTAAGGTTAGAAAGAAGGGAGTGGATTCAGAGGGGCTTTGGGGGGCAGGGGAGGAGAGCAGAGAGGACTTAGGTGGAGAGGAAGTAGCTGACGTGGGTGCTGTCTATGGTGGACGTCAAGTTAGGCCAAGAACTTAAGAATGGTGGTGGGTAGAAGGCTTCAGTCTGAGACAGGAGCTCAAGGTCTTGGAGGCGGAGCATTTCCATGAATATAAATTGTGTCAGGGCTGGGGGTTGGAGGTGTCTTGAATGGGAGAGAGATTGAAAGGATAGGGACTTCGCTGGTGGTCCGGTGACTAAGACTCCATGCTCCCAATGTGGGGGATGGGTGGGGGTGGGTTTAATCTCTGGTCAAGGGGAATTAGTTCCCACACGCTGCTACTTAGAGTTTGCATACTGCAACTAAGACTCAGCACAGCCAAATATATAAATAAATATTGGGCTCCCCTGGTGGCTCAGCTGGTAACGAATCTGCCTGCAATGAGGAAATCCTGGATTTGATCCCTGGGTTAGGAGGATCCCCTGGAGAAGGAAATGGCAACCCACTTCATTATTCTGGCCTGAATTCCATGGACTGGATAGTCCATGGTGGTCGCAAAGAGTCAGACACGGCTGAGCACTTTCACTTTCATGGGGTTGGCCAAAAATGTTTGTTTGGGTTTTTCTGTAACATCTTACTGAAAGCCCTGAATGAACTTTTGGTCAACCCAATAAATAAAAGATCTTAGAGGGCCAAAAGTCAGGGGGTCATAGGTCTCTCCGTGAGTACTAAATGAATGATGACGGGCAAGAGTGTGTCAGGCACCAAAGTCCTCCAGGAAGAGTGCCAAGGAGGGTAGAAGAGATGGTGACAGACGAGATGAGAACTGTGCACGTGGTCATGAGGGCTTCTGGTGGGAAGAGTTGGGGCAGTGGTGGTGCCTGACGGACAAAGAGTAAACATTTGCCTCTTCTTGCTTAGAGGTGGTGAGAATCACTGAGGCTTTGGGGGTCAAGACCAACCTGGCTTCTAATCCTGGCTTTTAGCTTTCTAGTTGTATGACCTTGGAGACATCACCGCAGATATTTCTGAGTATTTGAGCTCATCTGCAAAGTGGAGATACCACGCCTGCTGGTGAGGTGTGAATGAGGATTACCTTAGGTTATGACCTTAGAGAATATGGAACTCTACGTGGCATACAGCCAGCCCTCAGTACATGGCAGCAGCAGAAATGTTGGAGCCAGAAGAGCCCTCTAGTCATCTTGGCCAACACACGAGGAAAAGGAAGGCCAGAAAGGCCAGAGATTAGGGACAATGATGGAGTTCCCGTGAGATCCAGGACTCTGGTGGAAGTCTGATGGGGGAGGGCATGCAGGGCCAGAGGGATTCTGGAATCTGCTAGATCCCCAGCTAGCTGCCAGCTTTGGGTACAGGCTGGGTTGTGTGTGTGTGTGTTCAAGGCAGCAGGGCAGCTCTTTCCAAGGTGAGGAGTGCACATGGGGCTGTAAAGCTTGCCTTCTAAGTGTTTGTGACAGTATCTTCTAATCAGCCAAGTAAGCATGTTGCCTGTAAGAGAAGGATCCTCATCCATTTGCTTTTGATCTAAGCTCTGGGCATTGGCCCCCCTCTTTGGTTGAAGGGATATTCCAGGTTTGTTTACACCTCTGGTGTCTAAGCTTGGACCTGTCACAGCAGCAAGTTCTTTCCGTGGAGATCACTTTGCGTGTGGCAGTGCTCTCCTTTGCATGCCAGTGTCTGATGGGAGCAGGTGCTCTGCAAATACCAACTGAACTGATGAATGCATAACTTCTTCTTTGTCTTTGGTGATGACACAGCTCTCTGTCCATCTCTGCAGCTGGCTGACTATGCAGAGGTGAAGGACCCAGGTTCAGGAGTTTGACCAATGAGGGTTTAGATCGCATCTTGATCATGTACAACCAGTGACCTTCTCCAAACCACTTCACTTCCTGGACCCTTGACTTCCTCATCTATAAAGTGAAAACAATATACCTCTTTCACCTCTTCTGGTGATTCATTTGGTGATGTATGGCTGTGACCTTAGCATCGTGTCCGCCCAGCCCTCTCAATAACGCTGGCTGTTTTTTTAATTGTCATCCGAGCACTGGGTGTGGCAGACACACACGCACATTTATCTTCATTTTTTTAAAAAGCTGAATGCCAGATGCCTGGCTAGCTCAATTGGTAGAGCATGAGGCTCTTAAAAAGCTGAATGCCTCTCTTGTCCCACATTCTAGAAGTGCTATGCGGGACTGGAGATATATCCCTGTTTCCCTCCTCCAGGCCCCACTTCCTGGCCACTGGATTTAGCACTTCCGTGAGAGAAGAGCCAAGCCAACGGTCATCCTCAGATACCTTGATGACAACCTTGAGGCACCTTCAACCTCAGGTGTGTTTGCCCTGACGAGGCAGCCAGGTAAAAGCTTGCCGCTAATAGTCCTGGCCTTTTTGGGGTGCTCACCGCCAGCAGGAGAAACACTCTGCATGGAAATTACTTTAATTTGCAGTTGACAAAAGGCAAATTGTTGGCATTTTTTTGCTTGGAGCCTGGAATGTAACCTTGCATGGCTGCCCTAGACATTCCAGGTGACGGCTTCCATTAGACCGGCCCAGATTTCTAGCTTAAAGGAGGGAGAATAAGCACTTAAGTAATTTTACAGGGGGCAAAACCCCCAATCTGATTGCATTCTCCTAACTTCTGTCCCTTGGAATTCCCTCCCACTCTTGGCAGCATACAAAGCAGAGTCAGCGTGACTTCCGATCACGTACGTGTCTTTCTTTGCTTCATCTTCAATTGTGTATTTCCACAGTCCACAGGCTTGTCATTATTAGCTGAGGGGCGACTCCTTCCCATGATCTATCTGTGTTTTGTTTGTGTGTCAGGTCATGAGAGCAGGACCTTCTCCGCTTTATTTCTTTGCACAATACCTGGGATGCAATGAGGTCTCCGTCAGTACGTATTTGATGAAGGAGTGGATGCGTAAATGAATGAATGGGTGGCTTCTAGTTTTTCCCAAGACCAGAGCATCTTTGTCTAACCATAGACTTCCATAGCATTCCAGAAGAAGGGCATCCTTTAAATGCAGTGCTGGTTGCCTTCCACTTAAAATATGTCCCAGAGATGCCTGTCTTGGGTGGGGTTCCTGGAATGCAGGCTGAATGGAATGCCTTGTAGACCCAGGAGGAAACCGAGGCCGCTGCTGCCATCTTGTGGACAGAATTTGAAACATATGTGAAGTGGCAGCAAAGTGGCCCTTATGCCCTTCCATTTCTCCCAAAGAAATCTTGGCTAATTCTATGATGGAATAATCTCCTTTGCAATGCATTAGGTGATATTTCCAGATCTATGCTTAACCCACTTATAGTCTCTGTTGAAATCATAATTATAGCAACAGTAATAAATCACATTTATCGAGTTCTAGGCTCTAGGCTCTGTGGTACGTGCTTTATATTGGGGGGCGGGGAGGCCTTCTGATGCATGTGCTGCTATTACCATCTCTACTGCAGAGAAAGGAAATTGAGACTGCACAATTTGTGCCTGGCTAGTAAGTGGGAAGAGAGAACCAAGATTTGACTTCAGCTTGATAGGCTCTCCCCTTGTGGCTCAGCTAGTAAAGAATCTGCCCACAATGCGGGAGACCTGGGTTCAATCCCTGGGTTGGGAAGATCCCGTATTCTGGCCTGGAGAACTCCAAAGACTGTATAGTCCATGGGGTCGCAAAGAGTTGGACACAACTGAGCGACTTTCACTTCACTGACAGGCTCTGGGCCCAGCTCTTGGTCATTATACTAAACTCTTTCCTACCTTCTTTTTAAACTTCTTCCTCCCTTTCCAACTCTCTGTTTTGACAATACATCAGCACCTGCCATCATATCAGGTCTTAATGATTTATTTATATGTTTAGTTCCCCAAAAAGAAGACAGTGAGCCCCGTGAGAGTTGGTCAGAGCTGTTGAGAAAGGGGTTTTATGGATCTCTGAGCAGCAGCTATGCACTGAGACTGGGCTAGATTAAGAGAATATAAAGATCTGTTAAGCTAGGGCAAAGACCTTCCTTGTATATGCCTGCCAGGGGGTTGCTAAGCCACGGGAAAGACCTGGAGTATGCTTCTGGGATGTAGTTCGTAATGGAAATGACAAAGGTAGTGAGTTGGGGTTGGGGGGCAATGGGATTAGTCATTTAACCAGTTTGTGTGTGTGTGTGTGTGTGTGTGTATTAGTTGCTCAGTCGTGTCTGACTCTTTGCAACCCTATGGACTGTAGCCCTCCAGACTTCTCCACCCAGTTTTTACAGCCTGATTTTATATGAGCTGGCCCCCTGCCCCAGCACTTTTCATGTAAGTCTTTACAGTGTTTCTGGGACAAAGAGATAGTAAGGCAGGTCTCAGCTCCTGTTGGGGTTGGCAGAGTTCTCAGCTGTAAGTACTAGTGCCTGTGAAGTGACGCCCATTGGTGCTAAAGACATACATACAGGGGATACAGAGAGGAAAGGAGAGCATAAGAAGGAACTGGAAAGGGGAAAGGAGAGAAGCAAAGAAAAGATAGACTCTAGAGGAGGTGATAGGGATCCAGAGGTCTTGGAGGCCCCCTGAAATATACAACCCAGGAGCCTAGATTCAGTCAAACAAGCAAGTGCCCTCTTTGGTCCGTTCCAAAATGCCAGGCGGCAAGCGTCTTCCTGTGACTGATGCAAAGACATCTTCCAAGCTTCATGGGTGTCCCCAGCACGGCTGTTTCTCTTCTGAGGTCAGAGGTCTTGTGCAGAAAGTATACCACCATTATTAGTACCTCCACACGATCCTGGTATCTGAATGTGCCCGCCTTCTCGGGTAGCAGGTGCTGGGTGTGCAACCAGGTCTGGAGGGAGGAGGCAGGTGCTTACAGCAGCAACCTGGAGTCAGAGAAAGCCCCCAAAACAAGTAAGATGGTGAGAAACCCTCAGAGCATGTGGCCAGGGCTTGGACCCGCTTCCGCAGGGGTGGCGTGGCTTCCATCCAGGTGTGGCTCCTGGATGTCACTCCATCTGCATGCGGGACGCATGGGGACATCCCGTCCCTAGGCAGCAACAAGGTGGCCTCCTCGAGAGCATGGCTTTGATATTTTTGCTATCCTCATTGTCTAGCTTATTATCAAAAGCCTGGTGAAAAGGAAAAAAGACTTGGTCCAGAACTGAAAAGCTGTATGCTTCATAATATTGGGTTGGCCAAAAAATTCGTTTGGGTTTTTCCTTAACAGCTATGAAAAAATCTGAATGAACCTTTTGGCCAACCCAATAGTTATCTATATCAGTTGTAGGCGTAGTCTTCACAGGACTGTGCTTTCCTATCGCTCTCTGACTTGTATCAGAAGTCATTACAAGAGGTATTTCTGCACTTTACAGATAGTGACAACATAAGTTACCATATAATTGTGGATGTAGCAAATGTCATGAACTGTTCTTAGATCCTGGGGGGACTTTTTAAAAAATATTTTTATTGAAATATGGTGGATTCACAGTGATTCAGGTGTACACCAAAATGATTCATATACCATGGGCTTCCCTGGTGGCCCAGAGGGTAAAGTATCTGTCCACAATACAGGAGACCCGGGTTCAATCCCTGGGGTTGGGAAGACCCCCGGGAGAAGGGAATGGCTACCTATTCTAGTATTCTGGCCTGGGAAGTCCCATGGACAGAGGAGCCTTGTGGGATACAGTCCGTGGGGTTGCAAAGAGTCGGACTTGACTGAGTAACACACACACACACACACACACACACACACACACTGGGACTGCATTAGATCAAGAGCATATAAAGATCTGTTAAACTGGGGCAAAGACCTTTCCCGTGTATGCCTGCCAGGGGCTTGCTAAGCCACGGGAAGGGCCTAGAAGCCTATATATAAGCCTCTCCAGTGGCCTAGAGGTAAAGAATCCACCTGCAATGCAGGAGATGCAGGTTCTTCGATCCCTGGGTCGGGAAGATCCCCTAGAGAAGGGCATGGCTCCCCACTCCACTATGCTTGCCTGGAGAATTCCATGGTCAGAGGAGCCTGCTGTGCTACAGTCCACGGGGTCGCAAACAGTCAGACACAACTGAAGAGACTTAGCACGCACATATATACACGCACACATGCATATATCTCTGCTGAGTATATATTTATATATGAATATTTATATATGATATGTGTGTTTGTGTATATATATACTTTTTCAAATTCTTCTCCACTATAGGATATTACAAGATATTGAATATCTTGTGTAAACCCCCGTGCTATACAGTAGGTCCTGTTGTCTGTTTTATACGGTAGTGTGTCTCTTGTAATCCCCAATTGCTAATTTATCCCTTCCCCCATTTCCCCACTGATAACCACTACTTTGTTTTCTGTGAGTCTGTTTCTGTCTTGTAAATAAGTTCATTTGTATCATTTTTATAAAGATTCCATATGTAAGTGATACCATATATTTGTCTTGTATGACTTAGTTCACTTAGTAAGATAGTCTCTAGGTCCATCCACGTTGCTGCAAATTGCACTATTTCCTTCTTTTTTATGGCTGAGTAATATTCCATTGTATATATGTACCACAGCTTCCTTATCCATTCTTCCACTGATGGACATTTAGGTTTCTGCCATGTCTTGGCTGTGCTGCAGTGAACACTGGGGGTGCATGTGTCTTTTCAAACTAGAGTTTTTGTCTTTTCTGGATTTACGCCCAGGAGTGGGATTGCTGGATCATATGGTAACACCATATTTAGGTTTTTAAGGAACCTCCATACTGTTCTCCATAGGGGCTTATCAATTTACATCCTAGAGAGATGTTTTTATCACCTTCTGGTGTTAGAAAGAAAGTACATTTTTTCTTTGGACCTAGTATGTTTTTATGAAATAGATAAAAGCAGCCACATGATATTCTTCTAACCTCAGTGTCCTATACATTCCAAGCCACATTTTAAACCTAAATAAGAGCAACTGTGCTCTTAGAATTGACATTGTTTTTCTTCTGTTACCTCTGTTTCAACCTCCTGAAAATTTCATTTGCTCGATTCTGCTTTTCTGTGTGTGTGTGTGAGTTAACTCAAAGCCCCTTCTTCCTCTTTATAAAAAGAACACAAACAAGTTTAATTTAAAACTTGGTAAGGTTTAAAGATGGACTTAGATCTCAGTTTATTGGTTGGGGACTCTTGCTTAGGTTATTTTAAGCACATTGAGAGTTCTTGAGCAGAATTTACATTTTCTAAGTGAAAAAAAAAAGTCCAAGCATGTGCGTTTCCTGAAGGGTGTTGGAGGATTTTTCTGCCTCTCCAGACACAGAGGGGAGACTCTGTCCTCACAGGAGGTCCTCGGAGAGGACTCACGGCAGCCTTGCTATTAAGCTCTGACCGCAGTCCCTTCTCCCCAGGCTGCTCTAGGGGATGTCCAGCAATCAGGGCTTGAGAAAGGCACCCCATAGGGATGGAGAGCAGCTCAGGAATGCCTGTCAGTTCTGGCTTGAAGCCTCTCAGACTCTGCTGGGGGTGGGGTGGAGCTGTAAATTGGTACTACAGTCCAGGAAAGCAATTGGCAATTTGTCTTAAGGGTCTTAAATATGTTTCTGCTTTTTGACTCAAGGATTTCTCCTTTTTAGAGATTTAATTTAAAAAACTATCGAGAAATGCATTCATTCATTCAACAGTGGCCGCTCTGGGTCATATACCAGCTTGGGTGAACAAAACAAACACTATCCCGCCTTCCTAATGTTAATAGCTTAGTAGATCTAGAGGCCTTGAACTGCAGGCAAGGATCTTTGTTCCAGGGTCGTTTAAAGCAACATTACTTGAAATAGCAAAGAATTAGAAGCTACATATATCCAATGATAGGGGATTAGTTCAATTATAGTAGATACATATCATGGTATTTTAAATGGCCATTATAAATCAGATTTTTCCCTGATGTGGAAGAAAAATTTTTATGAAATACAGTTTTAAGAGGAGGAAGAAAAGTAAGCTATAAAACCGGTGTGCTATGAAGATAAGACCAGGGAAGTTCTGGGGATGGGATCCCAATTTTATGTCTTAAAACAAACAAACAAAAAGACTATGTAGAAGGAAGTAATGCAAATTATTAATGACAGTTATCTCATGATAATGAGATTATGGGTATTTCTTATGCTTCTTTTGGCATTTCCCAAAGTTTCTACAATGAATATAAATTAACTTAGAAATTTTGAAAGCAATGAAGAGAAAAAGAAAAGAAGTAGGAGGTTTGTTCAGCCCTTCTATGCTGCCGGTGTAAGGAGAGAATTATCTCCCAGATTCTTCTGTCTACAACATTCCTGCCAGAATCTTCCTCCAGGGCTGAGGGAGCTTGTATCTGAAATCTTCCACCACGCTCACTGCATGAACCAGCGGAAACCAGGAGTGGAAACTCATCAAGGACATATGTGAAACTGGTGTAACTGGGAAAGCCAGTTGGTTTCATTCTGGAAGCCCTCCTTTTATTCACTGGGAGAAATGTGGTGTAGGTTTGATACAATGGAATGGAATGAAAGTACTGGAATGAAAATTACACAAGAAAACATAGCCCTTTGGGGAGAAAGACAGTCATTAAATAACTTGTTCTTAAGATTTTGGTCCCTTAGTTTGATGTTGTTGTTTCACCCGACCAAAGCCTAAATAGGATCTTAAGGAGTGGGAGCAGCAGAGAAAGTGGCTCTGGAGTCGGACTGTCCAGGTCTGAATCCTGGCTCCACCACTAAATGGCTGTGTGATCTTAGGCTGGTTACTTAACCTCTCTAAGCCTTCCTTATATGTAGAAAAGGAAAAATGTACAACCTACCCAACTAAATTGTTGCAAAGATTAATAAGAGAGCCCAGACCCAGGAGCCAGGTGCTGCAGCTTGTCCAAATTTGTGCTCAGAGCCATTCTCCACCCTTCCCTGTGCTCGTCTGTACTGCAAGGGGTCAACCTATGCAAGTGCTGCTCCTCGGGCTAGGAGACTGGCGGCAGGAGGAAGGGAAGGACAGGGCACTGTCCGCCTCTTGCTCTGCTTAGAGCAATGTTGCTGACAGTCCCTGCAATTTCCTCTGAGGAGACCGTCTCCTCCGTGCCCGTCTCTGCCTCAGAGAGGTCCCCTTTGTAATTATAGTTCCCTCTGCTGAAATCTCTGATGTGGACTCAGTTTCCTGATTAGACCCGGACACTCTTCCAACTTTTGCTGGCCTTGATGTTTTGAATGACTGTGATAAACAACTTTTACACAACTTCGTGATCACCTTTGCAATGAGTTTGATTACGTTAACAAGAATATCTTTCTGTTTAACCTTAGCATCCTGTCCAATTGACCTAATCATTTGGGGAGAGGAAACCAATTTAAAAAATTATATATTGGATATGGGGCTTCCCTGATACCTCAGTTGGTAAAGAATCCGCCTGTAATGCAGGAGACGCTGGTTTGATTCCTGGGTCAGGAAGATCTGCTGGAGAAGGGATGGGCTACCCACTCCAGTATTCCTGGGCTTCCCTTGTGGCTCAGCTGGTAAAGAATCTGCCTGCAATGTAGGAGAACTCGGTTCGATCCCTGGGTTGGGAAGATTCCCCGGAAAAGGGATCGGCTACCCACTCCAGTATTCTTGAGCTTCCCTTGTGGCTCAGCTAGTAAAGACTCCACCCTTGGTTCAATCCCTGGGTTGGGAAGATCCCCTGGAGAAGGGATCGGTTACCCACTCCAGTATTCTGGCCTGGAGAATTCCATGGAGTCCATGGGGTCACAAAGAGTCGGACACGACTGAATGACTTTCACTTTCACTTATATATTGGATATAAAAGAATATCTTCATAGGATATATGCAGTGTAAAGAATAATGATACAATGAACGGACCCGCACCCCCTGTATCCATATCTTTGGACCATATCTCTGGACTAAGACCACCATATCTTTGGACGCTTCTGTGAACTGCTTCCTGATTCCATCACCAACTCCTCATCTTTAACATCTCCACCTTCCTGAGTCTATCACCCCTTCACTGTTCTTTGTGGATTTACCTTGTCTCTACCCCATAAACAATATATTTGTGTGTGTACTCAGTCATGTCTGACTCTGCGACCCTGTGGACTCTAGCCCACCAGGTTCCTCTGTCCATGGGATTCTCCAGGCAAAAATACTGGAGTGGTTTGTCACACTCTCCTCCAGGGGATCTTCCTGACCCAGGGACGGAACCTGAGTCTCTTGCACCTCCTGCAGTGGTAGGCAGATTCTTTACCACTGAGCTACCTGGAAAGCCCAAACAATAGATTTAGTTTAACATGTTTTAAAATTGTGTGTGTGAGAGGTAATGCATGCACGCATGCTCAGTCACTAAGTTGTTTCTGACTCTTTGCAACCCCATGGACTGGAACCCGCCAGGCTCCTCTGTCCATGGAATTCTCCAGGCAAGAATACTAGACTGGGTAGTCGTTTCCTCCTCCAGGG
Source organism: Capricornis sumatraensis (assembly GCF_032405125.1). Classification (NCBI taxonomy): domain Eukaryota; kingdom Metazoa; phylum Chordata; class Mammalia; order Artiodactyla; family Bovidae; genus Capricornis; species Capricornis sumatraensis. The sequence continues at coordinate 15,441,745 of NC_091091.1, forward strand.
GATCTTCCTGACCCAGGGATGGAACCTGAATCTCCTGCGTTGGCAGGCGGATTTTTTTTTTTACCATGGAGCCATCTGGGAAGCCCATAAGAGACGTAATGCTTCAGGTGAGCTCCCTCCACTTAGCACTGTTTCTGGGTTGATTCACGCTGTCATGTGTAGTTACAGTTCATTCTCTTCACTGCTTCATAGCATTTTGCTCTGGAACCGTGCGTCAGTGTACTGTTCAATTACTGTTCATGGCCACGGGGGTTCCTCCAGTGTTTGCTATTTCAAACATTCTTGATGTTCTCCAGTGTGTGGATGTTTCTCTAGGGTAAAAACTGAAGAGCAGAGGTTGGGTCACAGAACAGGACTATCACCCTCAGCAGATGCTGCATTGTTTTCCACAGTGGTTTTACCGATCGCACTCCCGCCAACTGTGTAGAAAATACGCAACTGTTCACATCCTTCCTGGGTCCTTGATGTCCAGCTTTAACATTTTTTGCCAATCTGGAGGGTGCACAGTGATTTCTCATTGTGGCTTTGCTTTGTATTTTCCTCCCTATTAACAGGGTGAGTTTCTTTGCATATTTGCCATTTGGATTTTTGTTTCTGAGTGAAGCCCCCTTTGAGAGCGGCTGATCGTATTTCCCTGAACCTTGGGGTCATGGCTGACTTGGGGCAGCTGGGGAGGTGAGGAGAGCCCAGGCGTGAAGGAGGTGATGACCGGAAGTCCAGGGTGGAACAAGGCAGGGGCTTGGCTGCAGTGGCAGAGACAGGCTGAGAGAGCTCCCCAGCCCGAGGGGCTTACAAATGATCCCACGCCTTGGTTCCTTTGACAACAAAATGTATATCTAAGTCCCACACTCAGCCTCTCAGAGCTGGGTAAGAAGAGTCCACGAAGTGAGGGGGACTTGGTAAGGTTGGGGAGGGGGGCCTCTGCGGTGAACCGGCAGACATGTGCCTCCAGCCAGTTTTTGCACTCTGAAGTATTCAGTGAACTTACAATTGGTAGAGAAAAGCTCAAAATATGATTTTTTTATATGAATTTTTCCATTTTTTTAACACTGGCAGCTCATTATAAAAAGCCAGTTTGGGCTAAACAAACTGTGTCTGTTGCCACTGGGTCTAGTTGTCAGAAGGCCCCTTTGTGATCTGTTGGGTCATGAAACAGGATTCCTCCCTTGGTCAGTCGGCAAGTATTATCTGCCACCTGGGGCCAGGATCCTGAGGGAACAGGTGAAAACTGACTTCCTGAAAGGGGCTGTGTGAGGGGACCTTTCATTCTCTCAGTATTCATATATGCGTATGTAGATTATATATATATATAATATATATATAACAGAATTGACCATTTTTAGGTGTAGATACAGCTCAGTGGCATTAAGTACCCTCATGCTGCTATGTTACCATCATCATTCCCATGGAACTCTCTTCATCTTGCAAAACTGAAACTCTATACCCATTAAAAACAACTCTCCATCCCCTGCCCCACCCCTACCCCCAGCCTCTGCAATCGCCGTTCTATACCTTCTGTCTATGATTTTGGCTACTCTAGGAACCTCATGTAAATAGAATGATATTAATATTTGTTCTTTTGTATCTGGCTTATTTTACTTGGCAGAATGTCTTCAAAGTTCAACCATGATGTAGCATGTATCAGAATTTCCTTATTATAGCTGGTTAATATTCCACTGTATTTATAGACCACATTGTGTTTATCCGTTTATCTGTTGAGGGACACGGGTTGCTTCCACCTTTTGGCTACTGTAAATAATGGTGTTACCAACTGGGTGTACAAATATCTGTTTGAATCCCTACTTTCAATTCTTAGAGGCATATACCCAGAAGTGGAATTTCTAGATTATAAGTAATTCTATCTTTAATCTTTTGAGGAACTACCTAGCGTTTTTTGTCTGCTTTGTAATTAGGAATATGCAGATAGAACTTGAGGGGGAAAATCAGTATCATTTTGGATAGCGGTGATTCACATCCTTTCAAGGGTGACATTTTAAAAGCAGAACATGTCTGACACCTTCTGACCCATAAGTGTTCAGTCGTTCTTGTCTTACGTTGATGATGATGATAACTAGAATATACTGAGTGCTTACTTTGTCCCAAGTTCTGTTCTAAACACTTCTGCATCTCTTAAATCATTTTGTCTTCACAATCATCCCATGGCAATTATTATCTCAATTTTACAGATGAGGAAACTGAGCCATGGATAAGCAGAACTGTAATTCTGAGTTGGCCAAAGTGCGTTCGAATTTTTCCATAACATCTTATGGAAAAACCCAAATGAAACTTTGGGCCAACTCAGTACAATTCAAGGTCATTTAATCCAGTGCTTAGTGTCACTAAAGAGAGAAGGGAGGCTGGAGAGGAGATACCCAGAGTCACAGTTACATTGTGACCAAGCTGGCTGAGCTCACGGGCTTCAAGACATCTGGAATCCCCCAGCCTCGCGTTCTTGCCACGCCTAAGACACGATTCCGTCTATTCATTTTGTTTATCCTGTTGACCCAGGTGAAACCTCATCTGAGAGGCTGCTTTGGAATCCAGCTGGATATTCTGGGTCCTTCTCCTGATAACTGCTGGGGCAGGACTTCGCTGAAATATGATGGGGGGAGGATTACGGGTTTGGCTCTAGGATTTTGTGAAAACACAGCAGTAGCACATTAATATTAGTCAAGGACTAAATGGGCCTTTCTAAGAAATTGAGATAAATTTTGGCAAAATCAGGTTGCCCGAGAAGCATTCAATTTACTACGAGGGAGTTGCTCAAAAAGAATTGCACTTTTTCTCTCGTGTTAAGTTGATTTAAATAGTGAAAGTCTAGAGTTTGCGTCTCCTGCAAAGTTGCACCCCTGAGGTTCTGAGCTTGGCCATGCATATGGCGGGGCTGTGTTTTTCATTATGTTCCCTTACTTGTTAGGCTTTGCAGTTGGTCCGAGTTACACGTTTCTCTGGTGTTTTTCTTGAACTTCATGAACTCTGGCATTTCACTTCAGGGATGGATATCCAAGGGAAAAGCAGCCTTTCTTTGATCTTCCTTGGGACCCCATTATGTTTAACCTAAGAAAGATTAGGGAGTTGCCATTCAACGCTGAACAAACACAAAACTCAGCTGCCAAGATGGCGGGTGCTTAATCTATTTACAACATCAACTCCATTATGAACTAATTCCACATCAAGCTGACTTATGAAAGGCATTCTTTAGAATGGAATTCCCATATGCCTGGGGAGGCTATGTGCATATGGTCCACAGTACTGAATGTATTGACCTAATGAAGAAATCTATTCAGCATGAAATATTTAAACTGTAGAGGGTTTTTAAACCTTGAAATTATTGTCATCGTTGGTTCCCCATATGGTAGGCAAGTTGTACTTTCTCTGAACTGGACAGCCATTTCTGGAACGCACCCTCACCTTTTAGCTGTGTTTGTAATAACATCTGCTCAATGGTGGTAAGACAAGTCAGCTCCAATCTTTGGACAAACAAAATCCTCTGAGCCTGAGTGAGCTCTGAGGGGCAAGGAGCTGCCACTTGGCCAGCACCTGGAAAACCAGACTACTCTGCTCCCCTCGGCTTCCTTTCCAAAATGGGTTTCAGAACTCTGCCCATAAATAGCTCTTTAAAGTAACACGCAGGTCTAATTGTGACATTTTTCCCCCTTCTGAAAATGAGAAAGGAAGAACAGAACAAAGTCAAGTGTTAGCCTGTCAGGATTTTCAGTTCCTTGTCACTCTCAGGACATTGATGGAGATTTATTTTCCTAATGAAGGCTCCAGCGTTAATGTGGCACTTGCTAGAGTCAGTTAGGACTAAGTGTTATTTAATTCACAGTGAAGCGACAATCTGACTGGACTGTGATTAGTTCCAGCTTTTAGCTATCATTTATAGGTCACCGGGCGGCTAACAACCTCAAATGAGGGACCATTATCTTTTGACAAGATGAAGTGTTTTCTGGGGGGATGGGAAGAGGGGGAGGGGTGCTACCCAGAAATCCCAGCTCAACATAATCTTTGGGAATTACTCATTCCTGATAGGGTTTTGCCACCAGTTTCTCAAAGGAACATCACTGGTGGATACCAGTTAGGTGTGCTGAAGGCAAAGGAGGAAAAGCCTATCCTCAAAGCCATTCATGTATCCATTCAGCCGACTTTAGTGAGGCACTATGGGAGTGTGTTGGTGGGGGTCCCTGGAAGGAAGGCTAATATTCTGTCTGCACATACTGGTATGGCTGTTCTGGTTTTTTCATCGCCATTTCTCCATTTCTATGGGGTGAAGCATCTGTTCAGATTAGTTGGTGCCAGGGCCACGTGCTGTGCTTAGTCACTGAGTCGTGTCCGACTCTCTGAGATCCCATGGACTGCAGCCCACCAGGCTCCTATGTCCATAGAATTCTCCAGGCAAGAATACTGCTGTGGGTTGCATTTCCTTCTCCAGGGGATCATCCCAACCTAGGGATCAAACCCAGTCTCACCCGCATTGCAGACAGATTCTTTGCCATCTGAGCCCACCAGGGAAGCCATAACGATGGCTAAATATTCCAAATAACAATCTTGTCTGGAACCCTTTTTCATTTTGTTGATGGCTTTCTTTGCTGTGCACTTCTTAGCTTCTTTTAACCACAGGGCTATACCACCAGGGGGAGGGCTGTCAAGAGGAGCATGGACCTGAGATACTCAAGCAATGGGTGACAGACAGCGCTGTGGCTGTAGCAACCCTGTGGCTCCACGTTGAAACCAAGGACAGTTGGTGTGTCTTCTATAACATGTTGAGAACATTGTCCTGTTAACGTATGCGACCTTGGTGAGATCAGCAAACACTTCTCTTCAAAGAGCAACACAGAACCAGAGGGGCAAGAAATGGTATGCTAATGCTGAAGCTTTGGGACATTTAGAATGTCTCGCAGTGTGATTGTCTTGGCGTTATTGCTGAGTTGTGCACTATTGGTAAATTGGTGTAGACATTATGGAAAACAGTATGGAGGTTCTTCGTAAAGTTAAAAATAGTTTAAAAAATTAAAAATAGAACTACCATACGATCTATCAATTCCACTTCTGGGTATTTGTCCAAAGAAAACAAAAACATGAATGGAAGAAGATCTATACAGCCCCCCATGTTCATTAGCTTTTTTCACAATAGCCAAGCTGTTGAAACAATCTAAAGGTCCCTTGATGGGCGAATAGATAAAATGTGATACATATACTTAATGGGATATTATTCAGCTATAAAAGAGTAGAGTCTTGCCATTTGCCACAACATCGATGGACCTTGAGGGCATTATGCTAAGTGAAGCCAGATAAAGATAAATACTGTATGATCTCACTTATATGTGGAAACTGAAGGAAAAAAATGCAAAAGGTCATAAATAGAGAAAATATATTGGTGGCTGCCAGAAGTGGGGAGGGAGGGTGGGAGTGGGTAGAATGGGTAAAGGGGGTCAAAAGGTACGAACTTCCAGTTATAGATGTCATGGGGTGTAATGCACAGCATGTGAATATAGTTAATGATACTGTATTGCCTATTTGAAAGTTGCTTCTTTGAAAGTTTCTAAGAGACTAGATCTTTAAAGGTCTCATCACAAGAGAAATATTCTGTAACCATGTATGCTGTCAGATGTTAACTAGACTTATGGTAGTCATTTTGCAGTATATACAAATTCAAATCATTATGCTCTATATTTGAAACTAATATAATGCTGTATGTCAGCTATTTCTCAATTTTAAAAAAGGCTGCTGCTGCTGCTAAGTCACTTCAGTTGTGTCCACCTCTGTGCGACCCCATAGATGGCAGCCCACCAGACTTCCCCGTCCCTGGGATTCTCCAGGCAAGAACACTGGAGTGGGTTGCCATTTCCTTCTCCAATGCATGAAAGTGAAAAGTGAAAGTGAAGTCGCTCAGTTGTGTCCGACTCTTAGCGACCCCACGGACTGCAGCCCACCAGGCTCCTCCATCCATGGGATTTTCTAGACAAGAGTACTGGAGTGGGGTGCCATTGCCGTCTCTGTTAAAAAAGGCAAATACATACAAATACTGAAGTGAAATGTCCAGACCCATCAGTTCAGTTCAGTTCAGTTCAGTTCAGTTCAGTTCAGTCGCTCAGCCGTGTCTGACTCTTTGTGGCCCCATGAATCGCAGTACGCCAGGCCTCCCTGTCCATCACCAACTCCCGGAGTTCACTCAGATTCACGTCCATTGAGTCAGTGATGCCATCCAGCCATCTCATCCTCTGTCGTCCCCTTCTCCTCCTGCCCCCAATCCCTCCCAGCATCAGAGTCTTTTCCAATGAGTCAACTCTTCGCATGAGGTGGCCAAAGTACTGGAGTTTCAGCTTTAGGATCATTTCTTCCAAAGAAATCCCAGGGCTGATCTCCTTCAGAATGGACTGGTTGGATCTCCTTGCAGTCCAAGGGACTCTCAAGAGTCTTCTCCAACACCACAGTTCAAAAGCATCAATTCTTCGGTACTCAGCCTTCTTCACAGTCCAACTCTCACATCCATACATGACCACAGGAAAAACCATAGCCTTGACTAGATGGACCTTAGTCGGCAAAGTAATGTCTCTGCTTTTGAATATACTATCTAGGTTGGTCATAACTTTTCTTCCAAGGATTAAGCGTCTTAATTTCATGGCTGCAATCACCATCTGCAGTGATTTTGGAGCCCAAAAAAATAAAGTCTGACACTGTTTCCACTGTTTCCCATCTATTTCCCATGAAGTAATGGGACCGGATGCCATGATCTTCATTTTCTGAATGTTGAGCTTTAAGCCAACTTTTTCACTCTCCTCTTTCACTTTCATCAAGAGGCTTTTTAGTTCCTCTTCACTTTCTGCCATAAGGGTGGTGTCATCTGCATATCTGAGGTTCACGGCCCCCCACCCCGCAAAAAAACATGAAAAGAATCCATACTGCCTGGGTTCAAATTCTAGCTCTTTATTAGTTGTGTGACCTCAAGTGAGTTACTTCATCTCTTTGTGCCTCAATTTCTTTAAAAAGTCTTTCATTGTGTTAGTTTCTGCTGTACAACAATGTGAATCAGCTACAAGTGTGCATATTTCCCCTTCTAAGTTTTTTTGAATTCTAATTTTTGTAACAGAAGTCTAATAGATTTACCGTGTTAATTCCTACTGTACGGCAATGATTCAGTTATTCATATATGTACGTTCGTTTTTTAGAAAAGATTCTTTTCCCTTATGGTTTATCACAGGAAATTGAATACGGTTCTGTTATATAGTAGGACCTTGTTGTTTACCCATTCTGTATATAAAAGCTGACATCTTATGGCAAAAGCCACTACAATATTGTAAAGTGATTAGCCTCCAATTAAAATAAATAAATTAAAAAAAAAAAAAAGCTGACATCTGCTAACCCCAACCTCTGACTCCATTCCTCCACCCACCTTCTTTGCCATAACCACCACCAGTCTCTTCTGTGTCCATGAGTCTATTTCTGTTTTCGGTTCATTTATGTCCAGACTTTAGATTCCGCATGTAAGGGATATCGTGTGGTATTTGTTGTTCCCTTTCTGACTTGGTATGATCATCTCTAGATACATCCATGTGGCTGCAAATGGCATTATTTCATTCTTTTTGTGGCTGAGTAGTGTTGTATATATGTGACATATGTTCTTTATTCATCTGTCAATGGACATTTAGGTTGTTTCCATGTCTTGACTATTGTGAATAGTGCCACTATGAACATAGGGGTGTGTGTATTCTTTGAATGTATGCCCAAGAGTGGGACTGCTGGGTCATATGGCTATTCTATTTTTAGTTTTCTGAGGAACCTCCATACAATTTTCCATAGTGGCTGCATCAATTTACTTCCCCACAAACAGTGCACGAGGGTTCCCTTTTCTCCACACCTTCTCCAGCATCTGTTATTTGTAGACTTCTTAATGATGTCCACTCTGACTGGTGTGAGGTGGTACCTCATTGTAGTTTTGACTTGCATTTCTGTAATAATTAGTGATGTTGAACATCTTTTCATGGGCCTATTGGCAATCTAGATGTCTTCTCTGGAGAAATGTCTTTTTAGGTCTTCTGCCCATTTTTGGATTGGGTTGACTGTTTTTCTTTGTTGTTGTTGTGTGAGCTGTTCATATATTTTGGAAATTATGCACTTGTTGATCAAATCATTTGTAAATATTTTCTCCCATTCTGTAGACTGTCTTTTTGGTTTGTTTATGGTTTCCTTTGCTGTGCAAAAGCTTTTAAGTTTGATTAGGTCCTGGTTATTTTTGTTTTTATTTCTATTGAACATTGGTACTATTTATGTCAGAGAATGTTTTTCCTGTTTTCTATTCTAGAATTTTTATGGTGTCATGTCTTAAGTTTTTAAGCCATTTTGAGTTTATTTTTGTGTATAGTGAGTTCTAACATCATTGATTTTCATGCATATATCTCAATTTCTTCAGCTGCAAGATGGGGTTAATAATGTTACCTACCTTTTACAGGATTACCTTGAGGACTAAGTTAGTTAATATGTATAAAGCATTTAGAACAATAGTGTGCATAGAATAAATAAATGTTAATTTATTATATTGGCAAGATTTGGCGATATGCTTATAAAGGAATTATAGCCAACTGCCAGGGCATACCATTCTATCCACTGACACCCAGACTAGAAGTTGCCTCTTTCTTAGCTTGGCCCACAGCTGCAACAAACAGGTATATGCTGAAGGTGAAATGTTTTTATTTGGGTTCATCACAGAGGTTGAATATACTCTTATGACATTTATCCATACAAAATATAGCAATGGTTGCAGGCATAAATAACAATTCCTCTAACTATTTTACTATTTTGTAATGCACAGCCCTTTTCGTGGACTACAGGTAAGAAGTACATGAAATCACAATCCAGAAGTTCTCATGTTCTATTTCAGCAATTTACAAATTGAATTATAGAAGTAGGACACATAAAAAAAGATTTTTAAATGGAACCAGCCACCTTGAAAATTACTATGAAAAAACATGGTGAAAACCTTTAATACTTCAAAAGGTAAGAAAAAAATGTAGCCTGACTTGGAATCTAGACGCTCTGGGAAGTGATGGGGCTTGGTGAAGTAGTATAATAGCCTCTGCAATGTAGTCTCAGACACAGACTCATTCTTGGTTTTATTCTGTTAATAGAGACAGGATTCTCTCATTGCTGGATGACTCTTGAAGACTTTGCTGCTGTTATGCATTTGGTCTCACAATCTTCATTGACAAATAGTTCTGAAAAGGAAACAGAAACCGGGTTTTATACATATATATAAAACTTAGGGATTAAATAACTTAGGGATTCTTCATCATGGTACCACTGACACTTAGGACCAGATGATGCTTGTTGGAGACTGTGCATTGCAGGATGTTTAGCAGCATCCTTGGCCTCTACCCACTAGATTCCAGTATCACCCCCAGTTGTGACCACCAGATGTCTCCAGGCATCCAAATGTCCTGGGGGGCAAGACTGCTCCCAGTTGAGAACCACTGGTTTAAATCAACAGAGTCTAACTCAAGAAGAAGAAATAACTATAAGGGGTTTTCTAAATGGTCAGAACAGATTGAGCTACCTACAATAAGAAAATACTGGGTTGGCCAAGAAGTTCATTCAGGTTTTGCCATAAGATCTTACGGAAAAATCCAAATGAACTTTTTGGCCAAACCAGTATAGTATGCATGTACTTACAGCTGAAAGTATCTGCTGGGGGAAAGGAAGACACCAACTCCCTGCTCTTGGGGTTGTGTGACTATGCTACTAAACACAAAATAATCTGTATTATTAATATGAACTGAAGGAGTGGTTTCTGAATGCTTGGGCTCTCCCTTCTCCACTGGGCAAACTAAGCTTAAACGCCCCCTCCTTGGTGCAACCATCCTCAGCAATGGGGTCTGATGGTCATTTTTTCATACCTCTGGACCAGGCTGCCTTTCATAGTAATTTACTTGTTCATATCTTGCAGACAAGCAGACACGTGATCTGCTTGTGGGCAGAAACCCTGCCTTGGGCATCTCTGTATTCTGATTTTTACCCTACAGCAGATGCTCAACAATTCCTTGATTCTCAGAGGAACGAAGACACTACTTCCAGGCACACTGACAAACTTCCCATTTGAACTCCCTTTGTGACTGTGAAGATGAAGGGGGTTGTTATGTGATGTGGGCCTTAAAGAATGAGGGAGCTTTTAACAGCCAGAACACAGGTTAAGGAACAGTCTTGGCAAAGGCATCCTGGCAGGTTAGGGCAGTACTTGTTTGGGGAGGCCAACTCAATTTGGATGGAGTTCAGGGGTGTGTGGTAAGTCACTCCAGTTGTGTCCAATTCTTTGCAACACTATAGCCCATAGCTTCTCAGGCTCCTCTGTCCATGGGATTCTCCAGGCAAGAATACTGCATTGGGTTGCCATGCCCTCCTCCAGGGGATTTTCCCAACTCAGGGGTTGAACCTGTGTCTCTTATGTCTCCTACATTGGCAGGCGGGTTCTTTGCCACTGGTGCCACCTGGGAAGCCCCCAGAGTTCAAGGGTGGTGCAGGCTTCTAATGAGCCCAGGATGCATGAAAGGTCAAGAGTTAGGATGAAGGATGGTTTGGAACAAAAAGTCTGAAGGCAGAAAGATCCATCAGAAATGCTAGCTCTGGTTCAGGCCCACATTGATAAAGGCTTGAGGGATTTCTTCTAGAATTCCTGAGACCAAAGTTTTGTTTTGTTTTGTTTTTAATAGACCCTGAAGTTCTACCTGTAATTCATAAAACCTGGAGAATGTGATTCACAGACTACAGCCCTCCAGGCTCCACTGTTCATGGGATTTCCTGGGCAAGAATACTGGAGTGGGTTGCCATTTCCTTCTCTAGGAGATCTTCCCAACCCAGGAATCAAACCTGAGTCTCCTGCATCGACAGGCGGATTCTTTACCACTGAGCCACCAGGGAAGCCCCAAGGTAGGTCATTTTACTGAACAGCAAAAATGGCAAGTACCAACTGAGATGACCAACCATAATTCACACCCAGAAAGCCAAGACGAGAGGCCAAGGACTCATACCGGTAAGGAATAGAGAAGCACAGCCACAAAGAGCAACAGGATCAGCAGGATCAGCAGGGCAATGATGACCCACTTAAATCGGCGCCACACGATGAACCTCATGGTCTTGCAGGGGTTGGTGAACCACAGGAAGGAGGTTTCTGGTCGGCTGCATTGCAAAGAAATGGTTTTACCTACCCAACTCAGCAGGGACAGATATTTTACATCTCAGAGCATAACACAGTTTAAAGAATAATTAATAATGTTTTACAAAGCCAAGGAAAGATATTATTCCCCTTAGTTGGCTGAGGGAGTCTTTAACCTTTCATGACTTCTTAAGATGCTGAAGACACACTGGACTTTGGTTTCACAGAAAGGAGAATGGTTAAAATGAAGCCAGATCACCAATCTCTCCATCCCCCATCCCGCCTGTTCAGTACAAAATTAAGACAACGGCTAATCCATTGCATTAAGTCAAGTGGAGGGGGGCTTTCAGACTGCAGGTGTTTGGGGATCAGAACAAAGAGGGCCTCTCACTTTGGTGGGTCCAGTTTGGGGTTCATGTTGGGTTCATCCCGTCCCTTCCCCGCTGGCCTCTCGTCGGCCTCCTTCTCATTGAGGACTTCCAACGTCATCTCCACTTTCCCCTTCAGTAAAGCAGAACAGGTTAAACACATGACATCACGTTTCACAAATATTTTCACTTCAACCCAAGGCGTATTCCCCAAGCAGTGATTTTTATTCTTGTAAAACAATCCTGAGATCGCCTTAAATCTTCCTCAAGAGATCTCATCACATTTCCTCTTCCATGTGTTTCTGAACTGACTCCTTGTGGGAAACTGAGAGAACAAATTGCTTTCCCTCCTCCCTGCTTTCCCGGATCCCCATCGTTCTAACTTTCTCACATCCATCTCCTTGCCTGCTCACATTATCTCCCTTTGTAACTGTGCTTGGACCCAGATTAATTTGAATACTGCTAATGACAATAGCTAACACTGAGCATTTGTTATGGGCTCCAGGAGAGCCTCTGTGCTTCATGGGACCCCTACTGTATGGAGCAGTGCTGGCACTTAGTGAGCAACCACTGTATACTTGCAGAACAAAGGCATGAGTGAATGGATGCTGCCTCCCTGTTCACAGGTGCCTGAGGGGTGCACAGGGCACTGCTTAAGCCTTTTACAGGGACACTCTCGTGTGATGCTCAGGACAGTCCTAGAAGTCAGGTGCTGCTGCGGTCCTCCTGTGCACATGAGGACACTGAGGCTTCAAGAGCTCTAGAAACTTGCCCACTCTGGTAGCCAGGCTTAACTGGGGTGGTAACAGGCTTTCTAGAACCTGGAACCCACAAAGTCACCAGCATTCTGAGAACTTCTGACGCTGATGCTCATTAGGTGATGAAGCACAGATACCTCCTCAGTCGACAAGTCAAAGATGGGTATCTCTCTATGGCAGTGAAAGTTGTTCAGTCATGTCTGACTCTTTGCGACCCCATGGACTATACTGTCCATGGAATTCTTTAGGCCAAAATACTGATGTGGGTAGCCTTTCCCTTCTCCCGGGGACCTTCCCAACTCAAGAATCGAACTGGGGGCTCCTGCATTGCAGGCAGATTCTTTGCCAGCTGAGCTATCAGGAAAGTGTGTCTATGGCAAGGTAATTCTTATTTTTAAGCCCGTTCTTTCAAGTCTATAAAATGGAGGTAATGTCTGCTTCATGGGTTTATCAGCAGAGCTAAATGAGATTATGTAAACTGCTCTAGAGTGGCAGGAAGCTAGCTACGCCAGGGATAGAGGAAGTGACTGATAGACTGCAAAGGGCACAAGGAAACCTGGGGATAATGGGAATGTTCTGGAGCTTGATTATGGTGGTGGTTTCATGAGCATATACATCTGTCAAAACTCAAATTGTGCACGTTTGTTGTCTTCTGTTTTAAGTGAGTGCAGTTTACTTTATGTATTGGGTTGGCCAAAAAGTTCATTCAGATTTTTCTGTACAGAAAAAAATCTGAATGAACTTTTTGGCCAATCGAATAAATTTTAAAGTTGTTTTAAAACACAAGATTATGAATGTAAGACATTCAGTATGCTGTCTAGTTTATAATAAGTAGTATAAAATGCTTATTATTAGTAATACACAATGAATTAAGTAGCCTTTTTGTGACAGGGCATGGCACTACTGCTTCTACGTTGAAATTATCTTGAGTTTTCCAAATGTGCTCATAACTTATGGCCTTAAAGTTCAATGGATGCTCACACTCCTTGCTTCTTCCATCTTTAAATTTTAATTTTTTCAAGATGAGAACAGCTTAAATTTGAAGTTTCTTTTTCTGTACTGAATTGTACTGGAAGCTCAGAGTAAATTGGCACTTCTGGTGAAAGAGAGTCCCACAAAAATATAGTATAATCACATGTACTCCCAGTTTTTTGACAATTCCAATCCTTCTATCTTCCACTCAACCCCAAACATATGTTCACAGCATCTGCCACCTTCTCCTATAATCCCAGGTACAACCCGTTCCCAAAACTTAAAAGTACCACCAATTCAACCTTCCTTATCTGGAGCAAATCTACTCATAAAGGGCAAAACCTAAAGAAGAAAAGGAGTAAACAACCCCCAACCAGGAAATACTCATACATACAGCCATCACACGGGAGCCGTCTTTTTCTGTGTAGCAAGGCCACCATCCTTTCATGGACTTCTGCTCAAAGAGAGAGGCAGTTTTCACTTTCAGGGGGTTCACGGCTTTGAGGTCTGGAATCATGTTCAAATTGCATTTCTCTGGTGATTTTGCTGGAATGATGGTATGATGCAAATCAAGTTCCAGGAAACCTAGCCAAGGAAACATTAAACCCAAATAAATTTCAAGTGGATCAGGCGATGTTCACAGGTAAACAGAATGTACTTGTCAGAAGAGAGGTCTAGACTGACTTTGAACAGGTGACAGGTGAGTTAGAGAAATGGAGCCTTGTAGACAGTTAAAATTCTTTCCAGATAGGATGGAAAGTGGCAAAAGTATCTGCCCACTGCTCTGCATCTCACAGAGGACTACCCGCTTTATTTCTCAGAGACAGGAGCATAAATGGAGTTCTTCTGCAAGCTCAAAATAATTAAACACCTAAGAGCACAATTTCCACTGAACTTAGAATTTGCTCATGTTGGTTCTAAACTTCCCCGAACACAGTCATTTGGCTTTGGGTAAAGACAACTGGTACTTGGAACATGGGAAGCGCCATCGAACAGTCAAGTTCAAGTCTCTCCTAGTGAAACCTCAGAAACAAGAATTTGAGAAGGAACATTGAATTCTCATCAGAACATTCTTCCCAGGAACTAGGAAGCCCAGCTCAGGGTGCCCAGAGAAGCACAGGTTTTCTTCCATGATCTGAGGCATGAACTTTCTTGTGGTTAATGACCATCTTTGATTGTCTTTGGGGCTTGGGAACTCCCAAGACCCCTCTCCTTCAGATGATCGTCTGGGTATGTTGGGTCAAGTCTATGAATTACTTACTGGGACAAAAGGTGGTCTTCAACAGGGATAGCAAAGAGCACCAGGGAGGGGGTGGCAGATTCTCTATAAACTTTTGGACTCAGAAACTGTCCTTCATCTTAATGCATCCATAGCCCACAAGCCTTTCTGGAGTTTATGCCCGTTTTCATTTTGCCTCTCTCCTTTTGGTAATAACTGCAACCATTTACCCACTAGTTATCAGAGATACAGTCATCCTCATTTGTTGTCAGAATGTTTTGTTTCAGTTCCAAGGGAAAACTCTCTACTGTTCTTCATGCTGAATTAGCATACTCCTGTGAAGAGGGAACACTGCCTGGCATTCCAGTAAACAAAGTGTTACCCACTATCCCAGTTCTACAAGGATCAGGACCTTAGTCACTGCAGCCCCCACCTGAGTCTGTGACCCAAGGGGGATTCAAGATGGAGGGGGAAGCATTCTGACCTTTGCGTTTGGCTCTGGCTAGCTAAGATGCATATCTAAGGCATAATTTCAACAGGTCCAGGATCTTATATCTCTCCAAACATAGCAAAGCACTAAAATCATTAACTTGAGATATCTGTTCTTTGTGATTAGGCATAATCTTTTGATGTTTGACTACCTGTTTTTTTCTCTCCCCCACCCAGCAGAAACCTCTTCTATCCTGGCTCCTCAGAGCTCTCTGAGAGGTTAGGTTATGTCCTAGGTTGCAGTCCTCAGTAAGATGCCTGGACTCACAACTTTTAGATTGTACGTTTTTCTTCAGTTCAACACTTTTATACTCACTTGTCTGTTCAATTCTTATTAAGAACCAACTAAGCCAAAGCCACTGTACTCTGTGTTGTGAAGGGCAGAGGGATGAACAAGATGTAGCCACTGACCACTGTGGGCTTCTCCTCTGCCAGGAGAGATGCTCTAGAGGCAGGGAGATGAGCTCGGGGCTTCTGTAATGCTGGCTTCAAGAAAGTTATGTCTGAACTGGCAAGTGGCAGAGATCATAGAAATAAGAAAATAAATGTGCATGATACCGCAGGTTACATTGTTTAGGAAAGCGGGAGGAAAGGAGAGGAGGGTGTCAGAGGACTCTGGGTGTTTTGGCCTGAGCTACTGGGAGAGGCTGCAAGCAGGTATGAGGTCAGGGCAGAAAGGCTGAGTTTGATCTTAGTCACGATAAATTTGAGGTGCCAGCTGAACGTACAGGTAAAAGGTTCCGGTGGGGTGTGGGGAATAATCATCATAAGTGTTTCTTTTTTTCAAACTGAGACATAATGGACAAAGGGCACTGTGTAAGTCAAAGGTATATAGTATGTTGATTTGATACACTGCATAGAGCAGTCAGTATGAGTCATCCCAGTATTTCTTGTTACTGTATGGCAGGCACCGTGGGCGGCCAGGCTGCACCTCCAGGTCTACGAGTCATACCTTGCACAGAGCGAGAATGGAAGCTTTGCCTTCAACAGAGGAGAGGGTTGGTAAGTCACTGAGAGAGCCTGGGGAGGATCCACAAAACGCTCGGGAGAACAAAGGCCTGTGTTTAAAGAGTGAGAGGAAGAAACAGAGCGGGCCAGTCAGACACCCAAGGCCTGGGAGAGAGAAAATCTGCACACTGTGCTTTGCAGGGACTGGGGAGAGGGCCAGGAGATGGAGGGGCCCGCAGTGGGGCTTAACAAGGGTCTTTCACCACAAAGAAGGGTGGGGAGGAACGACGGCTGGGATCTTAGAGGACCGCAGTGACTTCCGAGAGGCGGAGAAGCCGATTCTGGGGTGTTGATGGGGGGGAGAAGAGGGAGGGAGAAAAGAAAAGAGGTTTGAAAGTGGAGGCAAGGCTGAGGCATAACTGAAAACAAAATCTGTGTCTTCATAACATGTCAGAAGCAGGTGCAAGAGCCTACACCAGGACCCTGAGGGTGGACGGGGCCCACACAAGGGGTGCCATTCACTGCGCCCATTTCTCAGAGGACCTGGGATAGCGCCCAGCAGGCCACAGTGCCCAGAGGCCATCCAGGCAGTGAATGTGACCCCAGCCCCACAGGACTGGAGATTTAAATAACTGATTCCAAGTTCTAGTTGATTTAACTAATTTCAAGTACAATATCTTAGAGAAAAGTATCCGCATGTCAGCCTTACCCAAGTAGTCATCCAGAGAAAACTTGTCATTGTCCCATATCTGAATGACCAGTCTGGGTGGGACCCGAAATTCAGTTTGGTCAATACTCCAGAAATGCTCCTAAAATGCCAAGAGGAACAGACAAGCCAAAATGATATAGATTACTGGACTGTTAAGACCCTCCCCTGGGGCCTCTTGGAAATGCAACATCAAGAGGCCCCTCTTGTCTCCTTTGCATCCCCACCCAAAACCCCATCTTCTAGCCTGCTGCCCCCGCCCCATGTGTATGTAAGGCAGGCAGGCGCCCCAGGAAATCTCAAGACCACCAGCTGGGCGACAAAAAGGTTGTCCGAGGCAGTTGCCAAACAGAAGGTTTCCCGCCGCGTTTCTATCAGTGTGACTTCCTGCTGCCACTCCTGGGGTTTGGGGGCGGTGGGGAGGGTAATTCTGTCTCCTAAACACCATGGCCTGGTTAGATTATCCTCCCAAAGCCAAGCTGTTCTACGCCAGACCAAAATATCCCCTGCTGGGGTGTTACTTCTGCCCAGCAATCTCCCCACCGTCCCAAGGATGTCTGAGCACACTCACTCCACATGGGGGTGAGAGATGGCAGCCCACATTTCACTCTTATCAGTGCAGATTTAAAATTCCTGGCAGGTTTGGTTTTTGAAAAATACTGCTAGTTTTACATACTGTAAAACTAAGACCCTCTGATCCTTCAGACTCGAGTTAGGTGCAGAGAGGATGGGATGAGGTTCCTCCAGGTTCTCACCTCTGGTCCCTGCCTCTGCTCAGACAATATCAGCCAAGGATCATTTCACCTCCATGGCCTGATTACACCTAAATTCCTCTGGCCCCAGAAGAAAGGGAATTCCCCCAATATTTCATGAATTTGAAGGAAGATTATTGGGTTGTTGGTTTTTCAGATGACAGTCTGAGATGTTTCCCTTTGCAGGACTTAGAGGGCCTGGCTCTGAGGGGCTGAGAAGCCCACTCTACCATTGTCTGGCCTCACCTGACTGTCCTGTGTGGGATTACTCAGGATGCTGAGAGGTCCAGCTTAGATTTGAGTAAATAGGAAAGGAAACTTTACCTAAAGGTCTACCTGCACCCAAACCCCTCACCTTCCCCCCGGTCTGTCTCAACATTTGAAAGTATGCATAAGCACCAGGATGAGCCTCTGCATCTTTAAAAAGTGCCCTTGGAAGGCATTCATCTCACCTAAATGGAAAAAGTGCTCATTAGGCAATGGCACCCCACTCCAGTACTCTTGCCTGGAAAATCCCATGGACAGAGGACCCTGGGAGGCTGCAGTCTATGTGGTGACTGAGGGTCGGACATGACTGAGTGACTTCACTTTCCCTTTTCCCTTTCATGCATTGGAGAAGGAAATGGCAACCCACTCCAGTGTTCTTGCCTGGAGAATCCCAGGGACGGGGGAGCCTGGTGGGCTGCCGTCTATGGGGTCGCACAGAGTCGGACACGACTGAAGCGACTTGGCAGCAGCAGAGCATCAGCAGCAGGTAGGGCCTGGCCTGCTGGGACAGGAGGGGGCTGTATCCTGATCCAGGTGTAGGGGGAAGAGGTGACTGAGGCAGAGCTAGGAAAAGTTTATGGAATATGGTTGGGAGGGGAAATGGGACAAGGGCCTATAAAAGACAGCTGTTATTATTACCTGCCCCACAGATTTTTCCTAGACATTCTATTCCTCCGGTCCATGCAGTCTGGGGAGGACTGACTTTATCCTTAACTCTAGAGCTGCACCAATCAGGGCACTGCATCCCTGGGCACCACCGGCTGGCTCAGAAACGGGCACTTGGCCTCAGACAGGCCAACTTGGGGTCCAATCTCAGAACCCTGGTTGGCGCCTTTGGGGACTTGATCTGTCTCTACTGAGACCTGCCGGTAGCCACCCTACCTCCAACCAGGGAGTGAGGCCCATGGGTGAAGGCAGAGCAGAGGGGTGGAGGAGGTGACCGCGGTTTCTAAAGACATCAGTTCAACCTGGGCTCCAAGCGATCCTTAAGCCAGTCAACCCTGGCCTTTTTAGTAATGTGAACCAATAAATCACACTTTTGGTACAAGCCAGTTTGAGTTGAGTTCTGTAACCCAGAGTCTTATAAATTAAGACCAGGAGGGCCCTGAACCCTCATGGAAGTGCTCCCGAAGGAAGGAAGGCAGATGCTTAAGTTTAATAAGGAAGGTAAGTGGGAAATTGCACCTACATTAATATTTTGTTTCTGGCTAGCTAGTCCGACAGTTCTCTTTATCAGGGGAAGAAATCGGTCTCCCGTGACGTAAATACATACTTAGGTTGGGATATGTATGGACACAGGGGGTCTTTTACCAGATCCTTCCCCCAGCTGCCAACATGTCAGAGAAGAAAAGCTGTGTTCCTTTTACCCCTAACTACACAAATACCTACTAGAGTGTGTGACCCTGGGCAAGTATCTGCACCAGTGGGGTCTCTGAATCCCCCCCCACCTTACCAAGAGGGACCTCCAAGGTGCTGAGCACCTCCGACCTTTTCTCAGTGTCCTCATTAAGAAAGACCCATGACGTCCCCGCCCCACTGGCACATTGCAGAACTCACTTTTTTAGCAACGAGACAGAGCTGTTCAGCTGGGAGGTAGTCAAAAGGGAAGACAAATCTCCAGTTAAAGTTCCCTTCACCATCCAAGGACCTGTAATGGACATCTGTTTTCTGTTTGTTTTCTTCATTGCCAGGAATCCAGCTGAAAAACAGAAGCAAACAGACTTAGCTTCATGTGATTGACAAGTAATCTAGCCGCAAAATCGTGCAGTGATTAGGAGAGTGAAGGGCAGGAGAATTAATGCACTTTTCTTGGGCAGGTTCCAGTTATCTATGGAGCTGGGGAGGCCAGGGGTGGTGATTTATGAAGGGGAGGCACTCTGGTGCATCCAACACAGGTTGTAGCCAAATAAAATAGAATTCCTCTAAAACCAGAGCAGGAAACCCTTTAGACTTCAGTTAACAGGGATAAGGTGAAATTTTCTGGAAAATATCAACAACTTAGCTGCTATTTTGGGAATGGTGAAGCTTGCCGGTTATGACTTTAGTCTAACTATAACTCATCGCTGTCTGTCATCACCGCTGATAGGCTCAATGAATGTGGGTTAGTTCAAAATTTCAGCATTTCCTTTTCCATATTTTACTTAAGCAAACAAAACAGGCACGACTCAAGTAATCTTCCAGCTTCCTTTTTAAATTCTTCTTAAATGTACTATGATCACATTAATTGAGACGAGCAAGAGAGATGTAAGCCGCTGCATCCATACTCCTATCTATGAAAATTCATTTCTACCAACAAGTGAACATCTTTTCTTTTGACATTTGGAAAGTTCTCTTTGGCCTGTGCCTGGCAGATGGGTTAGAGGGATGAATGAGCATGTCTGGGAGAAAGTGTTACCACATCCGCCAACTATGGGGAAGACTTCTGGTTTGGAACCAGAGGCACATGAGATTTGAGACGGTGAAAGTGGTGAATGTATGGACCTCAGTACCGACTGCACATTAGCACCGACTGGAGCAGCTTTCAGAAATGCTGCTGCCTGGACCCCTAGACAGAGACTGTCAGTAGGAGGCAGGCCTGGCTGTGAATCTGCTCTGCTATTGACTCTCTGAGCTTCATTTCCCATCTGTAAAACGAGGTTAATGACACGTGCTTCCTTCACATGGTCAGCCTGAGGACAAAATGAGAAAGGCCAGAGCGGGAAGAGGGAGACCCTTAACACATGTAAGGATCAGCTGCTATGAACCAGGTATACAGCATGGTATACCTGGTATTCTTTTATTCTTTTCAACTGATAACTAGCTCCATCTCACAGGTGAGGAAACTGAGGTTCAGAGAGGATCTCATATATCCAGTAAGGGACAGAATTAAGTATAACTCCCACGTCCATCTGACTCCTAAGTGCAGGACTATTATTCTGCCTCAAAGGACCATGGAGACTACAAAGTCATGTGCTAATACTGGGTCCTATTATTAGTAGTGGTATTAATAGCAGTCGACTGGTAATTTTACTTTTTCTCATCAATTGACTAACCAAATAACTGAGTTGAAATATTCCTTTTGACAATTGATGTTTAAGCTTTTGAACTAGCTCAATGAAGAGAGAGATCACACTTTTTGGCTATGACCGTGGTAGCTTCAGCTTATAAGCCAACCCTAATTGGCACCATCATCCTTCCCCAGATGGCTCACCCCTGTAGCTCTTCCCTCTCCTTCTTATGAATCTTTTCACATTTTCATTTGAAAACAAGGTAAACAGCCACTCTCGGTGTATGTACTTATATGTAATACCCATGTGAGTATAGTGCTAGGCATGTTATTTGTGCATTATTCCTCCTTTCACATACAGTATTTAGACTTTTGATTCCAAATGTGACATGGTACTTTAAGTTTTTTAATGTTTTGGCCACACCACGCAGCACGTGGGATGCCAGTTTGCTGACCAGGGATTGAACCCATAACCCCCTGCTTTGGAAGCGTAGAGTCCCAACCGCTGAACCACGAGGGAAGTCCTGACATGGTATTTTAGGTTGTTTTATTCTTTGATTACCAGAGTTCTCTCTCAGTCCAGTATTACTTGAGTTAGTTTCCCTGATTGGAAAAAAAAATGCTTATGATAGTCAAATAAATTTGCATATATATAATTAGCCAGAATTAGTTTTCCTTGGGGAATGGTAATAATATCCTGAAATGAGAAAGAATAATGAAGTACTTGATGAAACATTCCCTGTGTAGAGTGAACCTAAATGACAATAATTATGTCTTTAACAAAGGTTTGATTGAAGGCCACTTGGGATCATAAGGGAAACTTTATTCTCACTTCATGAATATATTACATTTCAACAAGTCTTATCTTTTACATATCAAGGAACCAAACTCAATTCATGTGGAATAGTAAGTTTATGGTGTGACTGTTAATTTTATGTGTCAATGTGACTGGCCGTGGGGTGCCCAGATTAAACATTATTTGGGTGTGTGTCTATGAGAATGTTTCTGGATGAGACTAGAATTTGAATCAATGGACTGGATGGCTCTCCCAAATGTAGGTGGCATCATCCAGTCTATTGGGGACCTAAACAGAACCAAAAAACAGAGGAAGGAGGAATTTACCTCCTTTTTCTGTCTCACTGATTGAACCAAGACATCTCAGGTCATCTCCTCCTGACCTTAGACTGGGATATATATACCATGGGCTCCCCTGATTCTGAGGCTTTGAACTCAGGCTGAGTGATATCTCCAGCTTTCCTGGGACTCCAGTTTGCAGGTGACCAGTCGTGGGACTTTTTAGCCTCCATAACGACTCTCTCCCTCCCCGTCTCTGTTTCTCTGTCTTTCCCGCTTTCTACACACACATGCACACACACACACACACGCGCGCGTGTGTCCTACTTGCCCTTTTTCCTGGCGAATCCTGGTTAACGCACATAGTGTTTACTATCTGCCAGGTGCTATCCTAAATGCAATCTTCTGAATATTCCAGAGTGGTAGATACTGTCATTATCTCCATTTTACATGTGAGGAATAGTGAGTTTGCTAATTTGCCTAGCTAGTAGGGAAACCACCAGATTTCAATCCAGCTAATTTGACACCAGAGTCTGACTTCCTAATCCTTGGGTTCTGTATGCACCAGTGTATAACACAAAACTGACACCAACATGGATTATTTGGAATTGAATTATGCAAGTAACAGAATAATGAACACCTATGACACTTTATATATTAGATGTAGGCACTCAGTAAATGTTGGTGGAATAAATGATTTAAAAAAAAAGCTCTAATGTTTCTTCTTTTTCATGGATGTTAATAACTTCAGGTAATATAGTTAAAAAAAAAAAAAAAACCTTGGGAGCTCTACTTCTGTCTCTAAGGCTAGTTACTCAAAGTATCAAAAAGGAATAAAAATGAACTGCATGACTAAAAAGTCTCATAAATAAAAAATCTGCTTAATAAATGAAACAAAACCTTTCTTTTCTTATATGTATCAGATGCTGTTGCTCATAAATAACATCCATACAGGCTTTTCTTTGTTCTCTCTCTGTCTCCCTGGAGCTTTCCTCCTAAGCAATGGCAGGCGGGTTCTTTACCACTAGCACCACCTGGGAAGCCCAGTAAGACATAGTATCTTCAACAATCGAGATCCTATAATGGACACCCTATAGTGGAACACTCCTGAAGGACAGTCTGCTCTGTTCTCTGAGTCTGTCTGAGGCTCTTGCACGCCAGCCTTACCCTTTCACATAGATGTCGCTCATTTCCTCTCCTGTGATGCTTTTCTCGTCCAGGACAACATCCTTGGTGTTCCAGATAATCACACGCAGGTAATATCTACAAGAAGCACATTTTGAAGGTGTTTTATCCTCTCAGGTCCTGAACCAAGACCCCGGTGAGATATAGCAGGGTCTCAAGCTTACTTACCTCTTGGCTTTCCGGGGTGTGATGTTGAAAGGAGGCCCTGGTGGCCCCAAATTCTTGGGGAAAACATCCACCCACATCTGAAGTCTTCCCTAAGCCATTCAAAAATGAAAAGAGAAATGAAGTTACATTATGGGTGGTAGAGACTACAATCTTCTTTTAAACATCTTCAGTGAAACCAGTGCAGGTCTCCTAATTTATTAGTTCATATGGAAGGCAAGAGAAATGGAGTAGAAGAGCCAATCAAGATGAATCTTCTACCAGTGTCACGTGGGCCATCCACCCTCCGTTCTCTCCCAGGAGTCTCTACATGTGCCTACTTTATCATAATCTGATTAATAAAATGAGGGGCTTGCCATCACTAACACAACCCCAAACACACATACTCCCTCTTACAGTGACTCTCAGAACAGTTTTCACACCATCTCATCCATCATCAGACTGTGCACTTGCTATCAGTGCCAGTTTTGTGACACCCAAGGGTTTCTCCACTTACCTTGAGACAGAAAATCAAAATAATATAAAACTGTACTTAATTTTGTAAAAGAAAGACAGCCTGGCACTTTCAAAGCAGAGGCTCAATGACAAAAACATCACCATTCACCAAACTGAGGGTTCCCTGCACTGGCTTGCCAGGGCCAAAAATGTACTTAATTTTGTAAAAGAAAGACAGCCTGGCACTTTCAAAGCAGAGGCTCGATGACAAAAACATCACCATTCACCAAACTGAGGGCTCCCTGCACTGGCTTGCCAGGGCCCACCGCCTGGAAGGGGCTTACAGGAACGTGGAGGGTGAAAGCCTGGACTGACGCTTGCGCTGCCATCTTGATGGGCTCCCCTCACCTCCCTTTATATCTTTGATGGCTACAGACCAGGCCCACTTATCTGACTGGAATATTCTTCCAGACAGCCTAGGAATGCCGTGAACACACTGTGTCAACCATACAAACCAATTTAAGTTCCCCAGACTGTTTTTGGATGTTCTGTATACTCTGCCTTCATGACAAAAACAGACTAGTCTTTAAGAAGGTTGCCAAGGAAACCACTAGGTTGGCTTCCTAATGCACTGGGATCAAAATGAATTAACTGGGGCTCTTGGAAAGAGATATATTTTACTGTGATCCTTACTCTCTTCCAACTAATCTCGAGGGCTCAAGGGTCTAGCATACATCAAGCACACTGCAAAAATTAGCCATCTCCTAATTAGCAGTGTCTCCTAAGACCCAGCCACAGTCTGTCCAATGTGGTAGGTAGAGGTGATGGAAGTATTGGTGGAGGCCCAGGGAGAAATCTTCTTGCTTTGTTATGTCTTAAGACTGTTCAGTTGAGAGGTGGGAGGGGAAAGAGGAGGAAGAATGGACTCTTTGAGGGGAAGGAAGAATAATAAGGGAAGATATGAAAATAGGGAGCAGAATAAAAGTGAGTGACAAAACCATCCAGTAAGCCCAGCCCATTTGTGCTTACTTCTCAAGACACCACGGTTCTGCTCTCCATATCAGCAATATTTGCACCTGTTATATTAATATTTCTTAAAGTGTGACTTCCTAACCATCTGCATCAGAACCTTTCTAGATACTTGTTACAAATTCAGATTCCTGGCCCCACCCCAGACTTACTGAATCTCTGCAGGCATGGTCTGGGAATCTTCATTCTAACAAGCTTCCACATAGACTATTTTGTCATTTTCCACGTCTCCCCTTGCTTCTCTGGGAACTGACCTTCCCCCGTCACTATCCACATGGTGCCTGTGACGATCCATCCTGTGCATTGTACCCTGTCTTCCTGGCTAGAGCTTAGCAGTCTAGTGGTGGATGAAGGGACCAAGTTAGGGCAACTCATCCTTTCCACATTTGGAAGCAGCTGCGGCTACATTATTACATACAAAACTCAGAAGCCATCCACAATATTCTGACACATGGGAAGGTGCTCATAGGAAAAGTGCAGGCTAAAGGAGACTCAGAAATAGACAAAAGACAGGGCAAGATCCTGGCCCAAGTTTGTTCTGAGTCACTGTCACTTCCTGCCTGGATTTAGTGAGTTACCTGAAAATTCTTACCATAAATCCCCCTAGTGTATGCGTGTACATGTGTTCTCCGTCACCTCAATCATGCCCAACTCTTTGCAATCCCATGGACTGTGGCCCAGCAGGCTCCTCTCTCCATGGGATTCTCTAGACAAGAATACTGGAGTCGGTTGCCATTTCCTTCCCCAGGGGATCTTCCCGACCCAGGGATCGAATCCGCATCTCCTAGGTCTCCTGCATTGGCAGGTGGATTCTTTACCCACTAAACTCCCCTCAGGACTGAAGCTAATCTGAGCTTCATTTCTATTTCTTGTATAGTTTTTAAAGTATCCAAAAGAGATAAATGAGGCAAGTCTGTGTCAGCTATTGCCACCACCTTTGGGGTGTGGATGATGCATGCTCAAAGGTGGAGAGTGCTTTACCTGGGAGATGTTAGGCTGGAAGCTGCTGTGCAAAGTCCTCGTTTCCACGTGTTCAGGAACCAGCCCCTGAGTCCTGAGGATGTGAAGGGCAAGGCGCTCCTCGGGGGGCCCAAGGTGCTGGTGCAGGATTTTGTTTGCTTCTGCAATTTTTTTTTAAAAAGGACAATGAAACAGGGACAGACATCCAGAAACAGTTCAGCCTTGAGGGATTCTCAGCACTTCAAGCCCAGACTTTGCAGACATAGTCAGGCAGTGCCAGTGTGTGAACTGCAGCCTGTGAAAGAGTTGTTGATAGAAACAGCCCCTGACCAGAAGCCCTGCCCAGCCAAGTTCATTCCTGACTTGTGGACTGCAAATAGCAAAGAGGCCAAAAACACTCCAAACTGTGTAAGAGCAACCCCCATTTATGTTGGTGTCAGGGGCTCACGGCCGGACTCCTGTGCAGTTAGGTGTGGCCATGCAAACAAGGTAGGCTAGACTGTAACATAGGTGGAAGTGACAGGTGTGTCCTTCAAGGTCCAGCTCGTAATAGCCTCTCATGTAGGATCACCTCTGGCACCTTCTCTCTGGATGCAGAATAAAACAGTGACCTTAGACCTGAGGTGATGATGGGCAGAGCTGCAAGGTGAAAGAGCTGGTTCATGAAGGACTGTTTGGAAGAGGGCCACCCTCCTGCAGGAGTACCTGTTTTGAATTTATGAGAAATAAACTTCTATTGTGTTAAACCACTAACACTTTTAAGCTTAACTGTTAACAGTAGCTAGCTAGTATCACTGTGGCATTTAAAAAACATAGACTCCCAAATTTTCTGTCACTCCTTCCACTGAGAGGCGGGGGTCTAAGCCCTCTCCTTTGAATCTGCAGACATATTTGATCACTAAAGAAAGGATGCTGTGTAACTTCTAAGGCTAAGCATGAAAGACCACACTGGTCTTCCTGGATCACTTGCTCTGAGGGAAGCTGCCAGCCATGTAAGGAGCCTGGGCGCCCAGATAGTGCCCTATGGGAAAGGCCTGGGTAGGTGCTCTGGTCATCAGTCCGAGGCGAGCTCCCAGCCAAGGGCCATCCTGGACATCAAGCCTTCGGGTGACTGCAGCCCCAGCCAACATCTGACAGCAATCAAGTGCCACTCAAGTGAGAAGTGCGCAGGTGAGCCCTTCCTGAATGGCTAACCCACAAGACTGTGAGCGAAACAAAATGGTTGCTATATGGGGAAAGACTCTAAAAAATTTTAGAGTGGATATACATGTATAACTGATTCACTTTGCTGTACAGCAGAAATGAACACAACATTGTAAATCAAATACGCCAATAAAACTTTTAAAAAACACAAAATGGCTTTTTTCAGCAGCTAAGTTTTGGGATGATTTGTTATGGGGCCAAAGTAATGGGAACAACCCTGACTGATACAGCTTTTGGTGGGGTGTTGTTTGATTGCTGGGGTAGTTGTCTCCATCAGGCCATTTTGCTTGACAGTTTATTTCCAATGCCCTTTGCAAGTTCTGATGTAAACAGCATCATTTGTTAAACATCTAATAATCCCTGATACTGACAAAGTCTTCAAGTCTTCTTTCAGATAGAAAGACAAATACAGTTTCTGACAATGCCAGGAATAAACAGTTGAGGGTCAAGAAGCATTTTCATTCCCAGGTATCTCTGTTCAGCTTTCTCTAGCTGTCCCATGTGCCCTCAAAGCCAGCCCCATGCCAGCCCCTCCGGGAAGCCCTCTTCCCTACAAAACACTGAATCATGCCACAACTCTTACGTTCTATTAAGCTGATTTCAGTCTATGCCATAATGCAGTTAGCTGTTTATGTGTCAGGACAGACTGCATTATAAATTACTGCTCAGGAAGGAGCAAGACCCCAAGTTCGGACATGAGCCAGATGTGAACTCAGCAGATTCTTCAAATTAGCCCCCAGCATCCCTGAGCCTTCTCAGAGAGGGTTGGGAGAATGAAGGAATAATATTGGAGGAGAAATTCTTGCACTACCATCTGAGCACTTCTGAGCTAATTATACAATCACATGGAAGTAAGTTAATTATTAGAAATTTGTGTTCAGAGCTCAAATAGCTATGACCTAAAAAGGTCAAGTGAAACATAAGAAAGACAAGAAAACGTGTCCATTTTGACACCCGAGATGACTGCAAAAGTCTAGTATAATGGGGCTTTTGTTAGATAGTCGTGTGTGTGGAATTCCCTATGGTATTAGGGCACCACTCTGCCGACACCCCTCTGTAACGCAAACCCAGCAGCATAAATGTGTTACTCTGCCTTGCAACCAGCCTGCAATCCATGGCACTGTGCTTACCAAATTCATCCAGGCTGTAGTCTTTTCCTCCATATCTGATGCTACTTCCATCTTCAGAAAGAACAGGCGGTGGGAAGCCTTTGAATCTGGCCACATTTTGAAGCAACTGTGTTGGTATCAATTGATCTCGCCAGGTGTTTACTCCAGAACTGTGAATAATAATGCCACACTCAGAGTTACTGCAGGACACACACGTTCTTAGATTCATACACACACATACTTAAAGGCACGTTCATGTAATGGGGGAATGCACTCTAGACACTGGCTTTTGCCTAGAAATCTATTTAGGATTTAGAGACTTAAAATCCAGTTATTTTGGCCTCAGCCAACTGGTCCTCCCCTTCTCTCGCCCTCTATAAATAATGAGTTTGAGATTACCATAATCATAATAGGCAAACATAAATTAGAAATCACAAGCTATATCTCACTGGATAATACAGAGAGACACTGTTTAGCACTCAGGGAAAGAGGAACATCACAAAACTGATCAGTTTGTGGGGAGGGGCAGGGAATTCCCACCATCAAACATTGCTAGCTCTCAGTCCCTGGCATCATGGAGGGAGGGGGAGAAAGAAGGGGAGGGCAGGGACTGGCTCTCCAGGCTTTGCCACCCTACTGAGTGCCATCCTCACTGAGCACTACACTGCCTCAGGGGCCAGTGTGGTACACAGACACCAATGTGAATAGCGCCCCCTGTAGTTGTGCAATGCTATGGCCTTGCTTCTTGCTAAGTGTTAGTCACTCAGTCGTGTCTGACTCTCTGTGACCCCATGGGCTGAAGCACACCAGGCTCCTCTGTCCATGGTATTCTCCAGGCAAGAATACTGGAGTGGGTAGCCATTCCCTTCCACAGGGGATCTTTACCATCTGAGCCACCAAGGAAGCCCAATTCTCCCTCCTAACTTAAAGGATCTGAGGCTCAATGAAGACAGACCTGAGGTAGAGCATCAAAGCTTCCCCAGTAGTGATGTTAGATGGAACAGCCAACATTTACATCCCAAGCCACTTACACACAGTA
Source organism: Capricornis sumatraensis (assembly GCF_032405125.1). Lineage (NCBI taxonomy): Eukaryota > Metazoa > Chordata > Mammalia > Artiodactyla > Bovidae > Capricornis > Capricornis sumatraensis. Next base: position 15,470,552 of record NC_091091.1, read on the forward strand.
CTGCTCAGGAATGCCGCAGTGGGACCCAAACCGGGAAAGGAATCGGTTTTCTAGATCAATGATTGTTTCTCCCACTTTTTCATCACGGGTAAAGGTGTCATAATCGTAGACAGAAATTTTCAGATCCTTTTCTTGAGGTAAGTAGCAGCTCAGTTCATACATTCTGAATAAATCAAAGTGAGGTTAGACTTGCATGATGCCCCTTCCCCCCAGGTATCTTGCACACTCCATAGCTCTGCACAGACTCCTTGAGCCATGGGAGGAGGAGGTCATGGCCGGGATAGCCAGGTGGGTGGTGGGCGACAGGTGCTTGAGAAGTACTACACGTCAGTAATAAGAACAACGGCAGAGTACATACTTGCTCAGGAGAAGATCCGGGGCTTTAAGTGCCTGAGGAAAATCCCAGTTTTGCTGCTTACTAGCTGTGGGACCCTAGGGCAACTACTTAACGTCTCTGTGCTCTGTTTTCTCAACTGTAAAATGGGGATAATAATCCCTACCAGCTCATGTTGTTGTAAGGGTCAAGGGAATAAATGTTTAGAAAACATTTGGTATGAGGGCATTACTCAAAATCCACCAGCAATAATAATAGTTCTTATACATTAAATAATACTTATTGTTAAGAAGTATACCAAATGCTTTCCCTCTCTCCTCCCAGGCTCTCTGGCTCTCCACTGATTCTTGAAGGCTTTCCTATAGTATCCGTATGAAAACACAAACCCTTCTGAGAGACCACCAGATAATCAAACAGTAAGTGGCAGGTGAGCAAAGTGGTGCCAGTTCTGAGAGGGTAATGACTGTAGGCCATGAACGCCAGATGGGCGGGGTTTGGCTCTGTACTTGCACACAGAGGGGCGGGTCCAAAGATGCTCAACAAACTCTGGACCACAAACTGTGAGCAGCCCCTGAAATCTCTCCTCTCCCCCTGTGCCTCTGCCCCTCCGCCTGTCACTCTGGTGTGTGGCCCGGTTCTTGCCCAAAGAGCCAGAACTATTAATCTCTGGAATAGAAGGGTGTATGTACATCAGTGGCGCTCAGGAGACAAGCTCCCAGGGGTCTCCTAGACACATCTCAGTGACTTTCCCAGACTTCTGCAGCCAGACAGGCCCTGCAGAAGGCAGGCATCCCAGGAGAGAAGGGGCTGTAGTCCTCACTAGACCGTATCCACACATGCCCCCAAATTCTACTACTGAATCCCAAGGGACAGGTAATACGTGTCTGTTGAGAAAAAATTCTTTGCTCAAATAAGGCTGAGAATCACTTCTTCTGGTGTTCCTCTGGGCAAACTGAAGGCTCTGAGAAATCCTGCAGTTATCTTTTTAACCCAGGCATCCTGGTTTGATGAAGAAATATGCTTTTCCTTGGAACACCAACTAACATCCTTTTGGCAGACTAACATTCCATTGAATGTGATGTGATAACAGTGCCGTGCATACAGGAAAGGTTGCTCTTTCCTGAATCTCTGTCCCAGAGTTCCTGAGAGTCTCTGCTGAGAAGAAAGTCACCCAGTAAGACTGAGGCCAGGGCCTGGAGCCTAGGATGGGCTGTGGAGCTGGGGTCTCCCTGGCTCCACCCTGCTGGATGGAGCCAAGTCTGAGTTCGCCAGATGGGGATTGGCCACGTGGAGCCTGATGGCATCACTTCCTCCTGAGGTGGCAAGACTTTTCCTGCCACTTAATTAAGCTTGTGTTTGGCTCTTCCAAGACAGTGATATAGGCAGGGCTGCTTTTCTCCCATAAAAGCTGGCTTTCCCTGCTTCCCTGTCTCCCTCGCATGGGGCCCTCCTTCCTGCACTGCATGCCTTTTCCTGTCTAGACCTCAGGGCTGGATCAGCGGAAGAGAAGGAAAACGATCACATTGCCATGCCAGAGGATTATTTCCACTGCCTGGCTCCGGCACACGGCCCCAGGGTGTGCAGCACAAAGGGTGTGTGTGTAGGGGGAATGTGTGTGTGTGTGTGTGTGTGTGTGTGTGTGTGTGTGTGTGTGTGTGTGAGGGGGTATGTGTGGGGTGTGTGTGTGTGTGGCTGTGAGGGGTGTGTGTGTACGCATGTGGGTGGATGTGGGTGTGTGCGCACACTCACACATGAGAGAGGGAAGGAATGTGTAAGGGTTCCATCCACCACACATGGGAAGAAGCAGACGGGCAGGATAATAAAGCCAGAAATTAAGATACCAGCCACACATCAAATAAGAACAAGGTGTTCTCCTCGGTAGTGTTCTGGGGAAAAACAATGCTGTGCAAATGTCTTTTGCAAAGAACATTTTTCTACAGGTGATGTGAAAGTTGCTCAGTCGTGTCCAACTCTTTGTGACCCCATAGACTGTAGCCCGCCAGGCTTCTCTGTCCGTGGGATTCTCCAGGGGATCTTCCCAACCCCAGGGATTGAACCTGGGTCTCCTTCACTGCAGGCAGACTCTTTACTGTCTGAGCCGCCAGGGAAGCGCTGCAGGTGATGGCTTGGCCATAAGCACGAAGCAGTACTGAGTTGGCTGGGAAAGCCTGGGGCTTGGTCAGGATTTCTCCCCAAGTTTAGGCTTCCCGTTGTACCAGCTCCGTGCACGCAGCTCGGGCGCCCTGTTTCCCTTGATGTGGGGCCGAGACCCCCTGCCCTGCCGGCTGCAGGGTCTGACACTGATGTGAAAATCAGACGGCAGCGGCTGCACAGAGTGCAGTCAGGCGGCCGGGGCACGGGTCCTGGTTCTGCCGCTCCCCGGCGGGGTGAGCTGGGTGTGCATTCCCTTTGTGCCTCAGTTTCCTCTTTGTCAGTAGCCACTCAGAGTGGTGAGATTCTTGAGATGTTTTCTAAGGGCTCACTATAGTGCAAGCCCTCAGTAAAAGCTTAGCAAACAGTAGTTTAGTTGCTCACTCGTGTCCGACTCTTTGTGACCCCAAGGACCATAGCTCGCCAGGCTCCTCTGTCCATGGGACTTCCTAGACAAGAATACTGGAGTGGGTTGCCATTGCCTTCTCCAGGGGATCTTCCCAACCCAGAGATCCTGCACTGCAGGCAGACTCTTTACCACTGAGCCACCAGGGAAGCTTGTAATAGTAGCTATTACTAAATGTGGAAGGAGTTTATAGCTGACAAAAGCTAGTCCTCTTTAGAGGTCACTTGGGTTTGCCTTTCCGTTGAGAAGGTTCTGATGAGATCAGTGTAACAGTGCAGAAACAAATGTCAGATGGCAAGGATGAAGATAGTAGTGCTATTTCAAGAATCTTCTTGAACAGAAGACGGAGCAGGATGGCTGATGCCATCACTTTCTTCTCCCCTCCCTGTTTTTGGTAACAGAGTCAACAACACATACACTGGCTCAAAACAATGGAATCAAAGCATCTCAGATAAGAGAGCTCAACAGGAGTGGGGTGTGAGAACCACCCTGTCACTCCACGGAAGTCACTGCCTACTCTTCTTGTCTAGAAGCCACAAACTCTCTGGCCTTCTGGGCCTCCTACCATCCACGTCCTGTTACCCTTATCCCCAGGTCGTAGGGCGGGTCTCTCAGACTTGGTTTAATTTTCTTCATGGTACTTTTTGCTTTCACGAAATGCTTTTATTTATGTATTTACATATTCATTATCTGCCCCACTGACTTGGATATCTGAATAGTTCATAGACGTGGTTTCACAGTTTCTGGGCCTCGAGCAAAGCTTGGCGGGACATACCGCCTCCTTAGCATGGAGGCCATGAAGAAAAGAACCACAGAAAAGCGTTAGGAAATATCTGTTACCTGCCGAACACCGGGTTGAGCGTGTTGGGAATGTAGTTGTCTCGGTCTTCAATTACCTTTTTGCCCAGTGTTATTTTTATGTAAGGGTCACACTGTGGGGACGAAACAGAGGACAGGTTATGTCACTGTGGGGTGCCAACTTAAGTCAGTTTCTGGGACAGACTCAGGTGTGACTCCTGATGAGAAGGGGCAGCCTCAGATCAGGTCTGGGTAGTGCTCCCTCTTGGCGCCATGCAGCCAGCGCGCCTTTGGAGGAGAGGCGGTGGCCGGGAGCAGTGACAAAGCAGTTCTCTGAGGTCACATCTGTAAAATGAGAAGGATGATCCAGAGGCTCCAAAGCCCCTTCCCTTCAAGCTCTTAGATAAATCCCCACTGGGACCGTCCTCCTGAACAGATTGTTTTGATAGAGTATCTTTCCCCTCGAGAGATAACAGACGCCCAGAAAGAAGGAACATGACAATTACGGTGGTTGAAGACTGTAATTATCTTGCTACTGGAGAAGGCCCCACACCCAGACTCTTACCAGGCCATTGTTGTCCTGGGGCTGGAGCTCTAAGCCTCGAACAATGTAAATCCTAACCGTGCATTCCTGTGGAACGCTGTCAGGTAATTCCCGAAACTGCCGGGGAGGGGCCGGCACGCTGGGGTCATCCGACAGTGGGTAGATTCTGAAGGAGCCCTAGGAGAGAGACACATAGATGGAGCCGCAGGGCCCAGGGTGACCAGAGCAGAGGGCCCAGGGCAGTGCAGCCCCCCAGGACGTGAGGGACAGCCACAGAGGGCTGTGCGGTTGGGGGAGGAAGGACTGTTTTTGTGAAAGAAAGCTATGGTGCGCTTTGCAAGTTTCTGACGGGGAAAGTGAATGACGACAAAGTAACTAGTAGGTCACAGGAGAGAAGGAAGGGCAGAGCAGAAGCTGGGAGGCCTGGCAAAAACCCAGGGGAGACACGGAAGTGGCTTGGACCAATATGATGGCAAAGGAGGTGGTAGGAGTGAAATTCTGCACATTTTTTGAAGACAGGAATAAAAATGATTATTTGTTAAACCCAATAAAATACTAAGTGATTTCCCCCCCCACCCTTTTTTTTTTGCATTACTGCACAAACCCTCTTCCACTCCCAGGCAAACTCCTGTTCATCCTTCAGGTCTCAGTTGAAAAGTGTCACTTCTTCCAGGAAGCCTCCCTGACTGCCCCTGGGTTGGATGAGTTTCCTAACGTCTTCTAACACCACATTCATCCCTATTGCAGCGATGACATCTGCTTCACTGAAAGTGAAAGTCGCTCAGTCGAGTCTGACTCTTTGCGCCCCATGGACTATACAGTCTATGGAATTCTCCAGGCCAGAATACTGGAATGGGTAGCCTTTCCCTTCTCCAGGGGATCTTCCCAACCCAGGGATTGAACCCCAGTCTCCCATATTTCAGGCAGATACTTTACAGCTAAGCCACAAAGGAAGTCCAGGAATATTGGAGTGGGCAGCCTATCCCTTCTCCTGCGGATCTTCCTGACCCAGGAATCGAACTGGGGTCTCCTGCATTGCAGGTGGATTCTTTACCAACTGAGCTATCGGAGCGTCATTACTTATTATCTATATTGCTCACTATACTGTGAGCTTCCTGAAGGAGGGAAATATTTCTTGTTTGTCACTATCTCCAGGACCTAATACAGGGCTGGGCATGAAGCTGGGGCACAGTAAGTGGCTTTTGAATGAGTGAGCCCTCAGGTCAGCTTGAGAGGCTTTATATTTTATCTTGAAACCAGCTTATGTACAAGAGAAAGCGCTAAAGTTGGATTCAGAATATGTGGGTCTTAGGACCCAGCTACTTTCATTCAGTAAAGCAGGATGAAGAGAGGACCTACCATGTACTGGGGGCCCAAAATGAACTCAAGGAGTCCAGTCTGGCACAGGGATGTTAAATAGGTTTAACTCTCATGCTATCTTCAATCAATGGAGTGGAAGCTCTAATAACAAGGATTTTGAGACCACGTGTAGGGTAAACCAGTCTGATTGATTAGGAATGTCTGCCATTGAAAGAATTAGAAGTAACATAGATTTGCTACCTGTGGTTGGAGGGAGGTGCAGTCGTGAAAGCAGATACTTATGATGTGAAAGGCGCTTTACGAGTGGTGGGGACCCAGGGGGCCTGGAGCAGGAGTGAGTCACCCTGCCAGGAGCAATCAGGGAGCAGTTCACAGAGAATCTGACGTCGGAGCTGGCACTTAGAAGAATGAGTAGGAGTTTGTCAGACCACAGAGCAGGAAGGAAGGGCATCCAGGGAACGAAGAGCTTGTCCCAAGGCTCCAAGTTGTGAGAGGACAGCATGTGTCTGGGGCTTGGAGAGGGTGTGGTGGCAGGGGAGACAAGAAGCTTGTGAAAGGCCAGCTCCACCCTAGGGAGGAGTTGAGACTTGACCAGGTGGAAACTCAAGCGATGCCTTTAAGTGGTCAAGAAACATGATCGGATTTAGTTGTATGGAGGATGGACTGGATCGTGAATGAGAAAGGGAACAAGGACAATGGATTGGGAAGGTGTTGTACTGATCCAGGGGAAAGCCTGGGAGGGGTTGGGGGATGTGTGTGTGCGCGCGCGTGTGTGTATGTGGTGGGGGGTGGGACTTAGAGAAGCTGACTCTACAAGATTCAAGGCTGGTTGGCATCAGCAGAAGACTGGCTTTGAGGATTCTGCCCCCAATTCCAACGCCCTTTTCCTTGTTAGCATTTCCGAGCATCCTTCAGGTGTCAGAGGGTAGGTCTCTGACCCAGGGACTGGTGGTCCTTTATCCTAGGTCTATAAAGAAAATAAAGATGGACTTTAAACAGGATAGACACACATTTCACTCACCTTAAACTCCCCTACCACAGAAGGATCTTCATTCTCGTCTGATTTGCCTCGAAACAGCTTGAAAGTATCTGAGAAGTCTGTCAGGCCCTCGAATTCCTCTACATCCTCTAGCTCACAATCATATATCTGCAAACCATCAACAGATTCTTAATTTCTCATTATAACACAGGTGGGATCTAAAATCAAAATGACTGACAATACCAAAGGCGCACGAGATGTGGATGGAGCAACTGGAACTGGCGCATTGCCAGCTGGAGTGCATAACGATACACTTTGGCAAACTGAAGTCGCTCAGTCGTGTCCGACTCTTTGTGACCCCATGGACTGTAGCCTACTATGCTCCTCCATCCATGGGATTTTCCAGGCAAGAGTACTGGAGTGGGTTGCCATTTCCTTCTCCAGAGGATCTTCCTGACCCAGGGATCGAACCCAGGTCTCCCACACTGTAGGCAGACGCTTTACCCTCTGAGCCACCAGGGAAGTCCGTCTGGCAATTGAACGTTAAATATCCAGCTACACTGTGATACAGAAGTTGAATTCCTAGGTGTTCATCTAAGAGACATGAAAACATGTCTGCATGGTGTAAGAATGTCCACAGCAGCTTCATCATCAGAGAATGGATGGACAAACAAGTCATGATACATCCATACAATGCAATATGACTCAGCAATAAAAAGGGGCAAACTACTGATATATGACAACATGACTGATCTCAAAACTACTGTCTTGAGCTATAGAAGCCACACACATACAAATACATATTGTATGAGTCCACTTATACGCAGTGTGAAAACAGGCAAAACTGATCTGTGATGATGAAATCAGAGGGTTGGAAGGCTGTTAGGCATTGACTGGAAAGAGGTACACAAAGGAGTTTTCTGGGGAGATGGGAATGTCTGTTGCCTTGTTTTGGTAGTGGTTTATGTGGGTGTACGTATATAATCATAACTCACTGAATGAGTTACTTTACTGAATATAAATTATACCTTGATAAAGACCTAGAAGAAGAGGAGGAGAAGCAAGGAAGGAAAGAGGGAGAGACAGAGGAGGGACTATGGGGCTGATCCACCAGACTGGTCTATTTCTCTAAATGAGAGGTTCTTTACATGCTGGTGTTTCTTAAGCTACATTGAGATGTTATGACAATCACATGAAAGAATGTGGATTTTTCCACTTTGATGGAGAAAAAAATTTTTTTAACTTTTAATTTTGTATTGGGGGTATGGCCAACTAATACTGTTGTGATAGTTTCAGGTGAACAGCAAAGGGACTCAGCCACACATATGGATACACATGTGTCCATTCTCCCCCAAACTCCCCTCCCATCCAGGATGCCACATAACACTGAGCAGAGTTCCCTGTGAGATCATTATTTTAAGGGCCTGATCTTTCTCATTTTAAAGTTTATCTTTCTGCTATGCATTGTTCTGAAAATGTTAGCCTTCGCTTTAGCTTTGCTACTGGAAAGCTGAATAGAGAACTAGAAAACTCCAACCCTTAACAGAAAGATCATCCATAACCAGATCTGCCTAGTTCCAAAGCTCATCTCCGTCCTGGACACACAGTTGTGATTGTATGCTGCAAGCATGTGAAACAATCAACCGCTCAGCTAGTAAAACATGCCCAGAATGGAGGACAGAATGAAGCATGCTGATGTTTCATGCTGTTTTGCAAGAGCACCATGACTTCCAAGGTCTCCCTTGGTCAAACTGGACAGGCATTTACGGCCCTAATTAGTGCAGTGCCAACCCAATCCCAACCCTCACTCAGCCAGATGTCCCCAAGCCCCAGAGTGGCAGTCACAAAAACCATAAATTAGCAGCTGTTCTCAAGCCCTGGAAATCTCAGCAAAGCCCGAATCTATCACAAGACAGCTCCCCCAGGGTGCTCCTGGCCCCTCCTCCCAGCCCCCACCATCAGCCCTTTCAGGCTTTCACTCAGCTCTGCCTGCCACCGGTTTTAACGCATATTCACCCCCCACCCACAGTCGCATAGGCCCAAGTACCTTGAGTCTGGAATAACCTTTCTGAATATATTGTCCACATTTTTCATGTTCCCCTGTGGAAGCATAAAATTTGCTCCACCAGTCAACAATTTCTTCCTCCTAAAGAAAGACACATCAAAATGGCAACACCTCAGTGACGACCTGGATTTCCAATCATTGCAGGGAAACTATATAATGGAGCAGAGAAACAGGTACTTCTGAACCTGGAAGAAGTGAGATTATATGACTTCTGTTTACATGCACCAAAGCAATAAGAATTCTCCCGCCTGGAAGCTGGAGGTGAAGTGAAGATCCTTGGCCAGTGAAATGCGTGTAGCTTTAATGGCCACAGCCATACTGGCTGATTTTCTAACAGTCTGTGGATACAGTCTATTCATTTGACTGGTTTTACTCTTTTATCCTGTTGATATTTACATACCACCCTTATGGCAAAAAGTGAAGAAGAACTAAAGAGCCTCTTGATGAACGTGAAAGAGGAGAGTGAAAAAGTTGGCTTAAAGCTCAACATTCAGAAAACAAAGATCATGGCATCCAGTCCCATCACTTCACGGCAAATAGATGGGGAAACAGTGGGAACAGTGGCTGACTTTATTTTTCTGGGCTCGAAAATCACTGCAGATGGTGATCGCAGCCATGAAATTAAAAGACGCTTACTCCTTGGAAGGAAAGTTATGACCTACCTAGACAGCATATTGAAAAGCAGAGACATTACTTTGTCAGCAAAGGTCCATCTAGTCAAGGCTATGGTTTTTCCAGTGGTCATGTATGGATGTGAGAGTTAGACTATAAAGAAAGCTGAGCACAAAAGAATTGATGCTTTTGAACTGTGGTATTGGAGAAGACTCGAGAGTCCCTTGGACTGCAAGGAGATCCAACCAGTCCATTCTGAAGGAGATCAGCCCTGGGTGTTCACTGGAAAGACTGATGCTGAAGCTGAAACTCCAATACTTTGGCCACCTGATGTGAAGAGCTGACTCACTGGAAAAGACCCTGATGCTGGGAAAGATTGAGGACAGGAGAAGAAGGAGACAACAGAGGATGAGATGGTTGGATGGCATCACCGACTCAATGGACATGAGTTTGGTTGGACTCTGGGAGTTGGTGATGGACAGGGAGGCCTGGTGTGCTGTGGTTCATGGGGTCGCAAAGAGTCAGACACAGCTGAGCGACTGAACTGAACCGATTTACATACACAAAGGACAAGAGGGCAAAAGAGGATGAGATGATTAGATAGCATCACAGACTCAATGGACATGGATTTGAGCAAACTCTGGGAGATAGTGAAGGACAGGGAAGCTTGGTATGCTGCATTCCATGGGGTCACAAATAGTGCAACTAAACAACAACATTTACATATACAGTAAAGTGGAAAAAAAAAAAACCTTTAGTACGTGCTTACTATTCCATCCTCCAGTATGTATTTCATTTCCTTAACCTTTTTAGCCAGTAACACATTGCAAAATAAAGCTCACTAAGCTAAGCATGGGAGAAACTGTTTCTAACTCAAGTTCTACCCTTTACATTATAAGCCATACCCTTATGTTACAAACCACGCCACATTAGATATGCTGTTTAAAATCTCTGAGCAACATTTTCTTCATCCACTGAATTGGCCAACACTATCTTTCCACATCATTCTCATAGGGTTGTTTTGGACATCAAATAAGATGATTAGGAGGAGGAACTTTGGTTATAAAATGTGAAGCAAGAGTACAGAGTGGCTCCCAATCTATTCTTGAAAATTCTAATTCAATCAGCCTGGAGTGAGACCTGGCATCCAGGATGCGTTCAAAAGTTCCCCAGGCAATGTGCAGCCAGAGTTGAGAACCTTTGGTGGTTCTTTGGGCAGAAGGGATGGCATTTGGAATCACTTGTGGAATATTCTCACACACTCCAGAAGGCTGTAGTTTATAGCAGGCTATGACTATAAATTCCACTCAGATTTATAATAAGAATAGATTCTCATCAGATCCAGCTGCATCTTAATCTACCTAGGAAAGAGTCAGGTTGCCCAAAATAGTGTGTCATCAGCAACACAGCTATTTCATCAGGGGGTGAGACAGAAGAAATACTCAAGAAAAACTATTTCTCTGTGTACAGTATACATATGTTTACACATATAGTTATTTCCCCTCTGTTGATCAGTAAACCCAATCCTGGATTTAAAAACAGTTTCATTTTTTTAACATATCAGCTATAGGAAAATACATGAATTCTAAATCTCGCAAATTATATAAAACAGTTACCTTTTCTGTTAGCTGTCCATCACATATATGGCCAGGAAGAAGGCAAAACATGTATAGGTCACACGGAGGTAGAGACCCATGAGCATTAGGTTGAACAAGAAAGAGAAAAAGAGACATTATTTTTCAACCATCATTTATATTATCAACATTGTGATGGTTTCTTTATTTAAGATGATCTCATTATTAAACACATATTTTTGGTTTCTTCTCTGAAAATGTGCAAAAGTTACAAACATTATTAAAACAAAAGGCATGGAGGTAAGTCACCCACGTCCCATTTTAATAGAGTTAGACAATCTCTGTCCACCAGCACAGTGATTACATAGGGCGTCGGGGGATTAGCAGGGTATAGTTGTTCACCTTCCTGCCCCAAACCCTGCATTCCATTTAGCTTTTAAAGTATATTCTCAGCTGGCTTAATTCTCATCTCTTCAAAAACTCCTGTTGCAATATCATGTTTATACCCAGCATGACTGCGATACCATTATTAGCAAGCATCTTTTCTTGGTTTTTCCCCATGTTGATGTTATAGTACCAAATACATATCCATCCATCCAAGTTGTTCTATGATGTCAAGTCTCTCACTGACCAAATCCTTCCCTTTTGAATTTCCACATGGAGAAGCTACCAGGAGATGAAAGAACTGACAGCTAGGATGTTGGGGTTTGACTTTTTTCTTGGTACTTGCTGGAACATTAGCCAAGCTCGCCCTCAGGGGCAGTTTGAAGAATTGTTGCCTCCTAACTTCAAGTTCATTTCCAATATAAGGGAACTGTGATTCCTCACTACAGGCACCTCCTGCAGGGAGTACGGGATGGCTATGAGGCTTCTTTTGCAAGTGCCCCTCAGCATTTTCCAGATCAACTTTTGTTCAGCACACAGAATTGCCAAGAGAAGCAGAGAGGCAGATAGAGGTAACAGTTCTATTAGATTAGTATCCAGGTGCGATTGAGAGTTAAATCATCACAACTGAATTGAGATTTTGGAGAGAGGGATTTTACACCAAAAGTGTTTGCACATTCTGAATTCAGATTTTTAGAATCTTTTTATTCACATCTATTTTCATCTATTTGAAACCTTTTCAAATAAATGAGCAGTTCATGATTTTAAAAGCACTTTCAAAACAGATTGCTGATGTTAAAATCTAGCATTAATACAGGAAAATGTATTCAAGTCCACTTGCTCATAACTTCACATGAAAAGGTAACTGAAGCAACTTGAAGTAACTTGCTTCATTACATCCACAGGGCACAGCAGATTCTCCCCTGAAGCTTAAAACAATCACATTTGTTTAAAGAACATCTTTCGCTCCAAAATCTAGAAAGAATCTGAATGGAGAGTTCAAGTCTCTAGAGCGAAGGCCCTGCAGCCCCAGGCAGCTTTGTGCGTTTTCTTATCATACATACATGCACTGTCCTTGGAGAAGCCATTTTGCTGAGTGCTGTTGACATACTGCTTAAGCACTGGAATTGGAAGGCAATCGTTGAAACGGCCATGTAGGAATGTCCATGACATCTAGCTAGCACTTAGTGATCCCCCCACCCCCGTGTTTATTTCCCACTTGTGGTGGTGCTGAGCCCACCAGACAAGAGCTGTCACAGTCACCGCAGGGTGGTGGTGTGAGTTTCTGTGAGCGTGAGACTGTCACCTGAAGCCACAGCCGCCGGCTTCCATCATCAGCACAGTGCTGACCCAGTCCCTCAACCTACCCATATAAAAGGCTTGAATTGAGTTAGTGGTAATAGACGTTCATCACCCACACAAAGCATGAACATGTAACATACACAACACACACGTTACATGTGTGTATATTATGTGTTACATGTGTGGACATATTTTACATGTACACATAATCCAGGACATCAGCAAGCTGGTCATTGGCTCTTCCAGAGCTCAGCTTTGCTCATTTTACTTTGCATAGATGAGCCCTGTCTTCCCCAATGAACAGATGGAATCAGATTTTTAGAGGCCATTCTGAATAGCCTTTCTTATCAACACAGTATACGTCCACTAGGTGTTAGGAGAGCAGCTGATTAAAGTGATATATAGTATGTGAGAATGATATGATCTTCCTCAATCCCGCTGGGTTGCAACTTAACATCTGCTGTAAATTCAGCTTTCACTGTGTGTTGCTACAGCAGCCTCATCTCTTAACTACTGGGAAGAAATGAATGAGACTGGGGCATAGGTGACTTTATTCTTCTTCTTGATCCTCCATACCTGTCAGAAGGCACAAAGACCTGCCTGACTATGGAATCTGGAGGCAGATCACAGGGTAGTATCTTAAACTGGCTTTTTCCAGAGTAGTTGTGAAAATGTACTTAAAGGATCTTAAGTATATTATACTTCTCCCTGGGTTACTACTGTTTTATTGAAAATATCTGGCGTTGTTTATAAAGTAAGCACAGTGGTTTTGCAAATTTGATATTGTCATTTCTGAATGCAGAGGGTTCTCAGGGAATGGAATCAAACACACTGCTACGCGGTGCTGGCTGTGGAGCCCACATTTCATATGGTCCAACTGTTAGTGAGTTTAATGCAGTGGGAAGAAAGAAGATTTCTTTAAAGGCTCTGTTTATGGACCTAACACATTAAAGTGCAATCATGTGTACTTTCTGGCCAGTTTGCACATTAAAACATGCTGTGAAAGTCCATCATGAATGCCAACAGAAACAGGGAGATATTTGATGTTTTCTTTTTTCTGGGCTGAGAATTCCCCGCCCCAGCCCTTTCCTTCTTGTCAAACTGGATGGAATGGTTTTAAAATAGGGTTCTGAGTGAGCATTTCCACCAATGTCTTAATTTCAAAACCACAGTGAATATAAAAGTCAGGGATATCCCATACACTGACAAATAGAGTCACTAAAAATCCATAACTCTTCTGCTTCATTTAGGGGGAGAAGAACTGGTGTGCTCCATGTATCTCTCTTCTGAATGTTGCGATGCTGTATATTTGGTCCTGAGATTGCTCTTGCAAATGATACCCACTCAGACCATCGACATCAACAGTTCTCACACCTGCCTGCACGTTAGAATCACTTGGGGAGATTTTAAAACTTATTGTTGTTGAGATTCCCCTCCCTCGTGCAGAGTGCAGCACGGGTCTAAGTATTATTTAAGTATCCTTGGTGACTGAGGGGAGAGGACATGAGTTCACACAATGTCACCAAAGCTACTGATGAATGTTAAGAGCCAGGTTCTTTACTGCGATAAGTTCGTTTGTTATCTTAACTTTAGTCGCATTGAATGGTTGTTTGACCGAATTCATCTAATGCTTAGATACCTGGAAGATAAAGCCAACATCATTCAATGAATGATCAGTTCTAAGCCTACCTTTGAAGCCAGTAATGGCTTGGTGTCCTCTATTTCAATAACAACGTCCCGGCAGGGTGGGGTAGACAAAAAGGAGGCTGCAAGACAATTTCATAATCTAAGATACTTACAAAAATATAGTGGTAAGCTTTCTATTTCGAGTTTAACAGCCACACAGTGGATGGTAGAGTTTGCTCCCGGATGAGACTTACTAAATGGAGAAGACCACACCGGACTGTAGAAAAATAATCCAACAATTCACCACTTTTCCCAAAATATGATTGGTTTGAGACATTTTAAGGGGATTATCTGCCCTTTTTTTTTCTTTCACCTTAGTTAGCCCAGTGCCTGTAGATAGGGAATGCTGAAAAAAAGCATTTTATCAACACATGTCTTTACAGGATGCAGGAGTGATACTGGGGCCCTGGGGGGGCTACAGAAAAGGAGCCTCCTTTTCCTGGGATCTAAGACACAGAAAAGCAAAGCAGGGTGATAGGCACATCTCAGGGCTGAAGTTGCAGCGGCCTCTTTCAGCCCCAGTTCTTACCAGTATGCTGCTGCTACTAAGTCGCTTCAGTAGTGTCCGACTCTGTGCGACCCCATAGACGGCAGCCCACCAGGCTCCCCTGTCCCTGGGATTTTCCAGGCAAGAACACTGGAGTGGGTTGCCCTTTCCTTCTCCAATGCATGAAAGTGAAAGTGAAGTCGCTCAGTCGTGTCCGACTCTTGGTGACCCCATGGACTGCAGCCCACCAGGCTCCTCCGTCCATGGGATTTTCCAGGCAAGAGTGCTGGAGTGGGGTGCCATTGCCTTCTCCCTCTTACAATATATGTCAGAGAAAAGGCACCCATCCTGACTTTAAATAATTCCCAGAATATTTGTGGCTCCAGAGTCTGGGGTTTGAGTGAGGGCTCATGAGTGGGCCCCCTGGGGCTCACCAGATTTGGTTCAGCTGAATGGGGTGCCAAAGCTTCAGCTTGGGCCAGGATAGAGAGAGAGGTACAGATGCCCTTTATGAATGAAGACATCAGGCAGACAGACAGTCATCAGAAGGCCAGAACCCAGACAGAACAAATTCTGCCAAGCCAAAAGAACTTTTTGTTTGACCCAGCAACTGATGCATAGGACATAAAGGAGGGAAAACACATTCTTTAAGCACCTGCCATGTGCTGGGCAGTGGGCTAAACTGTTTACATACATGATCTCATTTAACCCCTCAAAAATCTTGTAGAATAAGTGCATATGTGGCGTTATACCCATTATAGAGATTAAAAACAAACAGACTGAGGCTCAGAGGAAGCTAGTCTGCTTCAGGCTGAACAATCAATCACAACTGGAAGTAAGTAATTCAGGTCTCTTGACGTTAACGCTTGTGTTTTAACTGTCACACCAGAGTACAGAGCAAAGCAGGCCCTTTATAAATGTCAAAGAAATGATCAGGGGAATGCTGGGGAAGCAGAGGAGACTGACACTGAGAATCTATGATCCACCAGTTGCTATGCTGTTGCTAGGTGGCTGAGTATCCATGTGGCACACCCAGATCTATCAGCAGTCTCTATTCTTCCAAGATAGCTCTCCCCCAGCTCCCAACAACTGCAGCAACGCAGGAGGGTGAGCGGGCAGCATGCTGGCAAACTGCATGGGGGACCCTTTCTGTATCCTCAGTTCTCCACTTCACAGTCCTCAGGTCAACAAAACCTTAGGGAGGGGAGGCAAGTTATTCTGTGTGCTTCCCCCACGAGACCAACCAAGCATGTCCCTGCACTCTTATCTCAGTTTGGTTTAAACAAAGTATCAGGTGGATCCAAAATGACAGATTCTGGTCTTGGGAACACTGTGTTCCCCATTCACCTTAAGAATTTTCCTCTTCAGGGCCTCTCTGAAGCCTTGACCACATTAACTACATAGAATTATGAACCAGGAGGCCTCTGTCTGCCCCTGACCTATTGGCATACATAGGTCCACTCAGATTCCGAGGTCAGAGAAAATCCGCATTTATACCTCCCTAATGGTTTCACATATTTGTGTCAAAGAGTGTTCCCTCATGAAAGCAGTAGAAAAAACACCAGGAAAACACTTTCTCTCCATTATATTATAATCCCAGATCAAAGAACACCTGCAGTTATGTGAATCCTTGTTATAAAAATGTTGCTGTTTAGGCACCATCTATTCAACACAAAATGCTTTTCCTGGGAAATGTATGGATAAACACATGTAGGGTTTTGTGCAAGTGTGACTGTGGATTTTTTTTCTCTCTCCTCTGAATCAGGGATTCAGGATGCTCAGACCCACAATGCAGATAAGTTTCAGAGGCCCTGTAAAATCAATACCAAACCTTATGGAAGATTACACAGAACCAGTTAGCAGCACAGCTGCTCAAACAGAAGACATCTGTTTCCGTTTTGAGGCTGCCAGCGATCAGCTGAATGGGTGTCAGTTCTCCGCTGGGTCTAATCTCACCAGCCTAGGGGCTCTAGGATCTTGCTCATGGGTGGGATCCAGTCCCCAGCCCCTAACACAGTCTCTGGCACATGGTAAACTAAAAAACAAGTAATTCTTGAATGAACAAGGGCAAAATGCTACCCATATAGTTATTATTTCATATAGAACCCTAAGATAATACTATAGCCTGCTCTATCACTTACTTATTAATTATGTGACCCAAAGCCAGGCATTTAAACTCAGCAGGTATTATTTTTCCTCCACCAGTAACAATGAAATCATATGTTTCAAATCACATCACAAGGATGTTGTGATGCATTAATGAGGTGGAACAATAGAGAGAAAGCAATTTTAAAATTCCCTGCTCCTTCAGTGCTCACAGAGGGGCCCCTGTATCTCCCATCAAAATATTTATCATGGCAAACTGCAATCACCCATTGTCCTGTTTGGTTTTTCTGCTGGACAACACAAAAAAGAATGTTTTTTCCAGGAGGAAGATATTTCAGAAGGTAACAGCTTGAGCATCGGGCCCCTCCAAAGGAGGCCAGGATTCAAGGGGAGCTCTGCCACTTACTAACTGTATCACCTTGGGAAGGTTACATGGCGTGCTGTCAATTAAACTGTTCCCTCATCTGCAAAACCTGGAGAATAAGTGCACCTTGAGAAGTGGTAAAGATGAAATCAGCTCAACATGAAAAGACCCAAGATGTTACTTAGAGACTTGGATTTCCCTTTTTTAAAAACTGGAGGATAACTGCTTTACAATGTTGTGTTAGTTTCTGCTGTACAACGTGACTCAGCTGTAAGTGTACATGTATGCCCTCCCTCCCACCTCCCCATCCCACCCTTCTAGGTCATCACCGAGCTCCAAGCTGAGCTTCCTGTGCCACAGCAGCTTCACATTATCTGTTTTACACACGGTTGTGTATTCATGTCAATGCTGCTTTCTCAGTTCGTCTCTTGCCTTTACCTTTTAGCTGTGGCACGATGTCCTCCTTTCCTGCATAAGGGTCACAGCGGAAGCGGTCCAGGCGATCAATGGTGCACTGGCCCACGACGGGCTTGCGCCCGAACTGCCGGTGGTCGATGACCTTGATCACCAGCGGAGGCATGTACAGTTCCTCCTTGGGCAAGAACTGGGGAGGGAGGTGGGTCACAGAGGTAGATGTCACTTCTCTCTGCAAGTCCTGACAAGGGCAGCTTTGCCAATTAACTCCCCCAAAGGGACCATCTCAGGCTCTCTCTGCCCATTTAGCATAGGCCCAGGGCCCCACAGTGAGCAGTTCAGTAATATACATGCTAAGCTAGCAGCCTAGAGCCGAAGGGCCTGAGCTCTGAACCAGATGCCTGGGGTCAAATCCCCGCTCTGCCACTGACAGCTGCATGACATGACCTTAGGGAACCTTTCCCAGGGATCTCAGAAACAGTAGGGTTGCAGAATTAATGGACATGAAGTGCCTAAAACTGTACCTTAGTGCCTGGCTCTGCTCTGTTAACAGGGTGTGAAGTCAGCACTTTATTAGAATTAGTTAAAATTTAGAAATGACTGAGGTAAAGCTGAACCTTCACAGGAAATAACTGCGGCTTGGGAGTCTCTCAGCCCTGGAAGTTCAATGCCAAAATAGGATGCACTTTTCTCATCGTCTCCTGGTTCCTCTATGTGCAGTCTGGTGACCGTGGAGACACTGTCTGATTGGGGAATCACGGGCTGGCCTCAGGTCTGCCAGGTGTGTGGTTCAGATTATTTCCACCTCTGTCCTTGCACAGGAATAGAAGCTGGGGTCACCTGAGAGGCTTTCCTCACTCCTGACCAAGGCTAGATCCCAGACTAGAGCTTGGGAGGCAGGAAGGGAGCTGGCGAGAGGACAAGGATGGGCAGAGTGGCCCTGGGTTCACTCTGGGATTCTGGCTCAGAGCCTCCAAGGGGTGCTCACTGGTAGCATCCCAAGGGGAAAGCATGGGCTTTGAAGCTGGATGGACCTTAATTCTGACCTCTAGCCACCCACTTGCTAGCTGTGTCTCTTCGTGTAAATCACTTAACCTTTCAGTTTTCTCCAAAGCACACATGAGAAGGATGAAAATGCCTGCCCTGCAAGCCTGAAGACTTAATGCAGCGAGTGTGAACGCAGCCAGCACTGGGCTCTACGTAGCTGCTGCTGTAGCCTTGACAGTCTCTGGGCACAGCAGGCGGCACCTGGCACTGGTTAGGAAACTTGCAGAGGGCGTTTTTCCCTCCAAGCCTTGGTTTCCTTATCCATAAGAGGAGGAGTTAAGCCACATGACCCTAGAGTTCAAGAGCCATGTGTCGGAGGCCCCAAGTTCAGAAAAATGACTGGGGTGGAAAAAGGAATGGGAAGGTTCTGGAACTTCCATCCCATCAAAACTGAGGAAATGCCTTTGTATCTCTTTTTATAGTAGAGTATAAAAAGAAAGGTTTTTCTGTTTTAAAAAGTTAAGGATTTAACCCTTTAAAAATGGAAAGATGGAGTAGCCTCTTCTTGCTCCAGAGTATTATGGGGTCTGCAATGAAGGACTGTGAACCAGATCTGAGGCTGCCAACTTCTAATAACCAGAGGGGAGCATCAGTGGAACAAAAGTGGGCACCATCCCTACAGGTGCCTTGAGGCGGGGCACAGTCACAGGCTGTTAGGACAAGCCCCATCGCCCCATTACTCTGCGGCTCCCTTTCCCAGCCAGCCGGTCACTATGGGGGATTCTGGTTCACACACCTACAGGGGCATGGCTGGGGGTTAATATTCTGTTCTTGGAGGATTGACTAAGAGCTTGTCATAGAGAGCTGACTAGATGGAAGTTTCCTGGAGAAATACCTTAGGATTGCTCATAGATACTTGTGTCACTGGGGCTTTTTGAAGCTTTAAGGAACTATCGCTACCGTGTGAGAATCTAAGGGAGGATAGTCCCTGACAAGCAGACTAAGGCAGGGTTTTTCTATTTGTTGTCGAACTTTGGAGATATATTAATATATAATGTATGGATTTGTATATATTCACTTTTCAAGTAAAGTCAGCAATTCAACACACATGAACTATTATGGAGTCTTGATACAGTACCACTTTCATGAAGAGAACAGAACTTGGGAAGTTGGGTGTCTTCTTCAGGTTTTTGATCACCACTGACTCGACCCTTTCCCCTCCACACTCCACAATGAGACTGGGGGAGGTGATAGAAGCCATCT
Organism: Capricornis sumatraensis; assembly: GCF_032405125.1. NCBI lineage: Eukaryota > Metazoa > Chordata > Mammalia > Artiodactyla > Bovidae > Capricornis > Capricornis sumatraensis. The sequence continues at coordinate 15,490,328 of NC_091091.1, forward strand.
GGTAATTCTTCATATTTCTTAAGCCCCAAGCTAGAATCTAAGAAAACAATATAAAGAGAAGGGAAGAACACCCAGCATATTTAAAATATTCAAAAGGAAACATTCTTTCTTAATAACTGGTAAATTCTTTAAGATGGACTTGTACCGATCTGCCTCAAATCTCTGAGGATGTTATCCTAGAAAGCCTGGAGGTCAGACAGAGAAAGTGCTTTTGCCCATTTTCTCCCCTTATCTGAGCGGATAAAGAGCAGAGCAGATAAGAGGGATCAAATCCTGGCTGCACCACACCTCTGAACACTCTGCAAGTTACTAACCTCTCTGGCTCAGCTACAAAAGGAGCTGAAAGTATTCCCCCATCATAGGGTTATTCTGAGGATCAAGTGTAAAACTCAACACAGAGTCTGACCTGCAGGCATTTATTCAAAAATAAGAGCTGTAGTTTAAAGTCATCTGTCTCAGTCTTATTAGCAAGGCAGCTTGAGGATGCAAACCTCCAAGTAACAGCTTGTTGACTGGACAAACAGGGAGCCCTCACTAGTAGGCAGGATGCTGTCCATCAAGTTCCCTCTGCCTGTATCTGCTCAGACTGCCCGACACGTCACCATTTCCCATTCTTCCCATCCCTCCCTCTACCACCTCCTCAGGTCCCCTTCTCTCAGCACACAAAGACATGCTGCTCTGAGTCCATCTCCTTTCTCCCAGTTCTCCAGTTGACCCGGGAAACTTAGAAATCCACTGGCTCCCAGTAAATGGGAATTCTAAATTCCCTCAGCAATATTGGGATTAACTTATTTTTATTGCTTTGATGAATATTCTATTTTCCATGAATATTTCTCTTTGTGGACAAATTCTAAAGGAAGTTGGAGACATTCCTATTCAAAAGATTCCAGTTGGGTGGCCACATCCATTTGATCTGACCAATAAACCAGAGCAAGCAACATACCTCAATAGCAGTGAGCTGAACCACAGGCCTGATGCCCTGGGGGACCATGTACAGATTTGGTGCCCTTTGCGAGGGAAGAATGGGAAGGTTGGAGCCATCCTGTGAAACAAACACGGAAAAGTCAATGCCTCCCTTTGGTTCAAGTAAACAGTGCCTGGAGTTGTTAACAAGTGTTTTAATTGGCTACTCTGAAAAAAATGTATGAGTGAGAACTCAGTAAGTACCTTGTGCCTCAGGATCAACTCTGCAGTTACAAGGACATCCCCACAGGTTCTGTCTCCATTCATCACTGGGTACCAGAGAAGTTTGGGAGTGATGTCCATTTCTGAGTCTAGTTTCACCAGAGGAGAGCACATGCTTCGCCCTAAAAATTCATCTTTGCCCTAGAGAAACAAGCAATCCTGAAATTCTTTGACAAACACCCTTATAAATCTCCATCATTCCCTAAATCATCTTAGAAATGCTAAATTACCTACCACTTGGTCATTGTCAAAAAGTTCGATGATAACCTTGGGTGGGTTCTGTAGGATGGTTTGGGGTTCCCCATAAATTTCAATTTCATCGAATATAATTGTTTGGTCCCATGTCGGATTCAGAGTTGAGTGGACTATCTCGGTGGTTTTACTCCGATGAAGGAAGGAGACATGAGCGTATGGATCTAAAACAGAAAAAAAAGAGTAACAGTGGGCCATGGCTGAGGTCTGAAACCATAAAACTCCTGGAAGAAAACATAGGTGTAGGCTCCTTGACACTGACTTGGCCATGGTTTTTTAATCTGATACAACAAAGGCAACAAAAGCAAAAATAAACAAATGGAATTAACTCAAACTAAAAAGGTTTCCGTGCAGCAAGGTGAATCACCAACAAAATGAAAGGCAAACTATAGATGAATGAAGAAAAAGTATCTATATAGGTAGATACATACATACAATAAAATTCAGCCGTAAAAAAGAAGGAAATTCTGCCATTTGTGACGACATGCATGAACCTGGATGGCTTAAGTGAAATAAGCCAGACACAGAAAGACAAATACTACAGGGTATCATTTACATGTGAAACAGACAAACAAAAAAGTCTTAACTCAGAGAAACAGAGAGGACAACGGTGGTCCCAGCGGTGGCTGGGGGCAGGGGAAATGATATGAATTAAAGAGTATAAACTTCACCTGCAAGATGAATAAGGTCTGAGGATCCAGTGGATAACATGATGACTACAGTTAATACTTTTCGTATAACTGAAATCTGCTAAGAAAATACAACTTAAGTGTTTGTACCAACTCACAAAACGTAAATTTGAGAGACGATGAATGTGTTCACTCAATTGTGGGAATCCTTTCACAAGGAGTACATATGTGAGGTCAAATCATCACATTGTTCACTTTAAACTTTGCCAACTATACCTCAGTACTACTGAAAATAGCTAAGGAAAAAAAAAAAAAAAAGAAGTAACTCACTTCTCCACGCTTAATAATTTCACCAAACCTTTTTACAACTGCTTGGGAGCCGACCTCTGTGAGCAATACCCTGCTGTCTAACTTGGAAGCTTTTGCACAAGCTGAAAGGATGCCTAGCATTAAGCATTGCAGCATCTTATGAATGAGATTCCTTGCTTTTACCCTGATGGTATATCTTCTGTTTCAAACTGCAAGGCATGTGCTTTGAGTTTTACGCACCTTTAGTCAAGAAATTAACTTTGACTTGCAATGATCGAGTGCCCCCTGGTGGTGAATATTCAAAAATGTCTTCAAAAACCATGCTGGAGTGGTATTAGAGACAACCTTAAATCTGCTTTGTCAGAAAAGGAAACCATTCACAAATGTTGGTTAATATTAGTGCTCAGAACACACCTCACAATTGATGTGAGCATGCCAGTGTCAGGCAACTGGTCCTAGAGCCGGTTCCATAAGGGACGCTCTGCTGGCTTGCAGATCCTGAAGTGGAATTCTCCTCCTATAGCTCAGGGAAATTAAAAGATGCTTGCTCCTTGGAAGAAAAGCTATGAAAAACCTAGACAGAGTATTAAAAAGCAGAGACATCCCTTTGCCTACAAAGGTCCCTATAGTCAAAGCTATGGTTTTTCAAGTAGTCATGTACAGATATCAGAGTTGGTCCATGAAAGAAGGCTGAGCACTGAAGAATTGATGCTTTCTAATTGTGGTGTTGGAGAAGACTCTTAAGAGTCCCTTGGACAGCAAGGAAATCAAACCAGCCAATCCTAAAGGAAATTAACCCTGAATATTCATTGGAAGGACTGATGTTGAAGGTGAAGCCATCTGATGTGAAGAGCCAACTCACTGGAAAAGACCCTGATGCTGGGAAAAATTGGGGGCAGGAGGAGAAGGGGTGACACAGGATGAGATGGTTGGGTAACGTCATCAACACAATGCACATGAGTTTGAGCAAACTCCAGAACACAGTGAAGGACAGGGAAGCCGGGTCTGCTGCTGTCCATGAGGTCACAAAATGCGGGACACGACTGAGCAACTGAACACCACCACCACTAGCCCAGGGAGCCCAGGAACTAGTTACACCAGCAACAGCACACAAATTCCCAAGCAGCAGGCGCCCAGAAGCTTCCTCTGAGAACCAGTCCAAAGGCAGCAAAACTAGGGTGTCAGTGTGACGGCTGATGAAGTCTCATGGCTTGCTGGTGTTGGAAATCTGGGGAGCAGGCAGCAGATGAGGTCAAGATGGACTCCAAAGTAGGGAAATGGGTGAACTGGTGGTAATCATTTTGTCAACTTAGAGAGCTACGAAAAATATTTATATATACACAAATGTGCTGACTTGCCAATCAACCCAAGAGTTCTGGGGTAAAAAGAGAGCTGTAAGTATAAACAAGAGAGCAGAAACTACTTTTCTTCTTGGTGTTTTTCATCACTTAATCCCTTAATGATTATTAGTATTAAAAGACCACATATCTTTTTCGGCACTCAGCAACTGTGCTCGACAGACTCAGCCATTGTCTAATGATGGAGCCGTTGACTTCATGCATATCAAACTACTTACTCTCAATAAGGAAAAGCTTTCTGTTGTTGCGCGAAATACCTCAAAGCATCCACTTGATGAAAAGTAGAATTGAGCTAGCCTGCTGTGTAATAACATGTGAGATGGAGTCTTTTTCTCCTTTACCTGAAAAGCTATCCTTGTCTAGGGCCATGAGGTTTCTGGCTTGATAGATATAGCAGCGCAGGTGGTAAACGTAGACTCCTGAAAAGAACGGGACGCAGGTTACTTGTACGAAACGGAACATTGTAAACTGCTATTTTTCTATTGGACATAACATGTATTTCAGATCAATGGGTTACCCAAATCCATTTCCCCACAATTTATACTGTACGTACAGAAGGTATACAGCGGTGACAGTGTGTCTTCCAAGTGTTTCCTGTAAAATCAAGCACGGTAAAAATGCTACAGGAAGTTCATTGCAAGTGTATCAATCAGGAGAGCATACTCCTGGTATAAACTACCTGGATTTAGGGTACTGCTTCTCATTGCCGACCTTTAAAATGACACTGGGTCTCTAGGAGTTACTGAAATAGGGCTTTCTATATACCGTTTCAGCACCAGATCTAAGAAGCAGTTATCCGTTCAGTTTTTCTTTGATAGTTCAAAGACTTTATACTTCTTCTCATTATTATTTTAATACATAAACGACCCTCCCCACTACACTGCTACCCCACCCTGCCCCTGCAAACACACATAATTTGAGAACCAGTGGAGTACTGTGATTCACTACGCAAATTCTGGGCTTCTCTGGTGGATCAGACAGTAAAGAATCTGCTTGCAATACAGGAGACCCAGGTTCAATCCCTGGGTCGGGAAGATTCCCTGGAGAAGGGAAGGGCTACCCACTCCAGTATTCTTGCCTGGAGAATTCCATGGACAGAGGAACCTGGGCGGCTACAGTCCATAGGATTCCAAAGAGTCAGACCGGACTGAGCGACTAACACTTTCAGAGTATTGTGATACACTACGCAAATGCTAGGAACCAGACTACTTCAGTTCAAATTTTATCTCTAGTGCCTACAAGCTACAAAATCTTGGTCAAATAATTTATTCTTTCTGTACTTGATTTCTTCCTGTGAAATTGGGAACAATAATGGTACCTGCCTTCTAGGGTTGTTATAAAAATTAAATGAGATAATATATGCACAGTACCTGGCCCATGCTAAGACTAATGTGAATATTTGCTATTATTATTATAGAGGTCTGCTTCATTCCAAAATTCCTGAAGGGAATCACTATAACCAACTTTTTGAACTTTTTCAGTAATTAAAATAATCTTTGGAGGGCTCTTGATAGAATGAGTAAATATCAGGCAGGTTATGTTAAGATTAAATATTGGACCATACTCTATCCCAAATATAGCTATTAAAACTGTATTTTTAAAAATCACATTCATGATATGATGAAAATGCAAGTCATATTTACATAAAAGGATTTTTAAAAAATCACATTTGCTGATTCATAGTTATCCTGAGATAAAAGTCATAGAAGTGAAATTCACAAATACATGTTTAAGAAAGGTGGTAACGATAACCCTGTATGCGAGACAGCAAAAGAGACACAGATGTATAGAACAGTCTTTTGGACTCTGTGGGAGAGGGAGAGGGTGGGATGATTTGGGAGAATGGCATTGAAACATGTATAATATCATATAAGAAACAAATTGCCAGTCCAGGTTCGATGCAGGATACAGGATGCTTGGGGCTGGTACTCTGGGATGACCCAGAGGGATGGTACAGGGAGGGAGGTGGGAGGGGGGTTCAGGATGGGGAACACGTGTACACCCGTGGTGGATTCATGTTGACGTATGACAAAATCAATACAATACTGTAAAGTAATTAGCAGATGGTGACTGCAGCCACAAAATTAAAAGACGCTTACTCCTTGCAAGAAAAGTTATGATCAACCTAGATAGCATATTCAAAAGCAGAGACATTACTTTGCCGACTAAGATCCGTCTAGTCAAGGCTATGGTTTTTCCAGTAGTCACGTATGGATGTGAGAGTTGGACTGTGAAGAAAGCTGAGTGCCGAAGAATTGATGCTTTTGAACTGTGGTGTTGGAGAAGACTCTTGAGAGTCCCTTGGACTGCAAGGAGATCCAGCCAGTCCATTCTGAAGGAGATCAACCCTGAGTGTTCTTTGGAAGGAATGATGCTAAAGCTGAAACTCCAGTACTTTGGCCACCTCATGTGAAGAGTTGACTCACTGGAAAAGACTCTGATGCTGGGAGGGATTGGGGGCAGGAGGAGAAGGGGACGACAGAGGATGAGATGGCTGGATGGCATCACGGACTCGATGGGCCTGAGTCTGAGTGAACTCCGGGAGTTGGTGATGGACAGGGAGGCCTGGCGTGCTGCGATTCATGGGGTCACAAAGAGTCAGACACGACTGAGCGACTGAACTGAACTGAACTGAACTAGCCTCCAATTAAAACAAATAAATTTAAATTAAAAAAAGACTTACTGTCAAAATTACAGGAAACAATGGGAGTGTTTGCTCCAAATACCGCGGTGGCGCTGTGCTTCTGTTTTTCTACGCTCTTTTCCTCTCCATCCTCAGTAGTGTCTGCGCCCTAAAATAAGAGGCAGGAAAACCAATCAGCAATGCCTGAAAATGAAGAGGTAAGAATTAGAAACAAACAGAATGGCCAGTTTTAAGAGTTTTTCTCAATCCAATCATTCCAATTTTAAAAATGCATGAAGCCCAGCAGAGTGACAGAGTGGGAAGCTAGAGCCAGCCTTTCTACCACAAGACTAGGTTTACCAAACCCACCCCTTGGGGGTGGAGGGGTAGGGGAAAGAAAAGTGAGAGTCCCTCAGTCTGATTCTTTACGACCTGTACAGTCCATGGACTTTTCCAGGCCAGAATACTGGAGGGATCGAACCCAGGTCTCCCACATTACAGGTGGATTCTTTATCATCTGAGCCACCAGGGAAGCTCTGGGAGGTGAGGGGAGGAAAGCATAAAGGATACATAAGAGTGTCAGGAGGAAGGAAGGAAGGAAAAGAGGTGGAGGAAGAACAGAGAACAGTTAGTGTGTAGAAATGTAAAAACAGGTTGTGTCCAAACCCAAATTTCCCAAAATGGTGATTTAAATCAATCACCACCGTTTTCTTAATTCATTCCTTCTACCATTCTGCTTTTTTCCTCCCTGCCTTTCTATTGTGCTTCCGTGTGAATCGTTCTCTGATTTTGTGAGCCAACCTTCTGTTTTCCTTCTCCTCACACCTGTATATTTAACTTTCTTGGCTTGTTGAACAGGGGTAGTTTCCAGAGTATGACCCAAAGAACCTAAGCTTGGAATGTTTGAATAGATGTCACCCACAGCAAAGGCTTTGGAACAGGTAAACACTTGAAGAAAAAGCTGCTGCTGCTACGGCTGCTAAGTCGCTTCAGTCGTGTCCGACTCTGTGCAACCGCATAGACGGCAGCCCCCCAGGGTCCCCCGTCCCTGGGATTCTCCAGGCAAGAACACTGGAGTGGGTTGCCATTTCCTTCTCTAATGCATGGAAGTGAAAAGTGAAAGTGAAGTCGCTCAGTCATGCCCGACTCTTAGCGACCCCATGGACTGCAGCCTACCAGGCTTTTCCATCCATGGGATTTTCCAGGCAAGAGTACTGGAGTGGGTTGCCATTGCCTTCTCCGAAGAAAAAGCTAGGTGAGCCAATATTAAACGGGCTTCTTAGAACCTTCCACGTGTCAATGGTCTATTTATTCTACCTTCTCCGAAGAAAAAGCTAGGTGAGCCAATATTAAACGGCCTTCTTAGAACGTTCCACGTGTCAACGGTCTATTTATTCTACATTGCTGAGCTCCTATGATGTGTGGGTTTCTACCAAATTGGGTGCAATCTTACAGTAGCGGAGTCGGTGACCTTATATCCAACACGCATGTGTCTTCCCTCTGTGAATATAATTTGAATTTTGGCTATTTATTACTTACAAGGGCCCCTTCAAGTTTAAAGATGGCAGCTGCACCATGTGTTTCTGAAGGAGCCATTTTTCTCCTCCAGCGTCTGCGGCGAAAGGTATCTGAACTACGCTGTTTCCAGTGAAATTTCCAGCCAATTAGAGAAGCGTATTCCCAGCCCTCTCGGTCTTCAAATTCTGCCATGGCCTAAAACAGAGGTAAAACATTTAACGATAATCATCACCATAACAATGTTCCTTATATTGATAAAGCAGTTTACCTGCTCAATCAACAAATACATATCAAAACTCTACTATGGGCCAAAGCACCTTGCTAGAAGCCAGGGTACAACAGAGAACAAAAACAGTCTCAGGACTTCCCTGGTGGTCCAATGGTTAAGAATCTGCCTTGCAACACAGAGGATGTGGGTTCGATCCCTGGTTGGGGAACTAGGATCCCACATGCTGCAGAGCAACTGAGCCTGTGTGCCCTTGTGTGCCACAACAAAAGATCCTGCGTGACCCAACTAAGAATCGACACAGCCAAATAAAGAAATAAAATACTCAAAAAATAACAGACAGGTTCTCTGCCCTTGCAGAGGTGAGGGACCATGGGGATGCAGAGAGAACAGCAGCAACTGAAGCGAAATGAGATTTTGCCAAGGTGATGGCTATACCATCAGGAGGAGCCCCTTTAGATGGTAGCAGGGATGGGGTGGGGCATGAGGTCGGGGTAAATCAAACGGATTCTTTTGCAAATTGGTTTCTGTTTTTCTCACTTCACTAGCTCATAAGCACACTGCTACTGTGATATAGTTTGGAAAACATTATTATCGCCACTTTACATATGGAGGGAAGAAATGATGCCACCCTCCCCAGGGCTTAAGTGTTTAAGAGAAAAACTTTTATAGCTAATAAGTAAATCAGGGTATATTACTTCTAGAATAACTACTATAATGACTAAGGTAGCTTTTATCGTAAAAACTATTTCTATTTAATTATCTCAGTTTTCAATGTTTTCTTCAATTCATTCAGCAAATATAAGTGCCTACCACGCAGCACTGGGTTAAGAGCTGAGGAAGCAGTGAAGAAAGAGATGGGGTCCTTGCCCTCCTGTAGCTGACATTTCAGTGGTAGAAACTTTACATAAATATCTTAAAAGTATGACTAGATTTAGTAGATGTAAAATAATGCTGAATAATACTTATAATTTCAGAAATAAGAGCTTCACGTAGGTTATTAATGTAGGGGCTATTTTTTTCAACTTTAAATAAACAGAAAATCCAGGTCAAGAAAGATCTTGAAATTAACCCTTTAGCAGTGTTACTAGTAGCACTGAAATATTTCATGAAGCCAGGAGTGAGGCAGGTTGGGGAACGTGATCAAAGTCTCTCGATAATACTCTTTGTAGAACTGGGCCGCGCTTCCGGTCTTCTGACTTGTTGCTCAGTGATCTTTCCACCTCACCTTGGCACTCTCATGTGGAAGAAGGGAGTCACAGTGCCTCTAGAAACTTCTCACCCCATCAGGATAGGGCTCATTGCAAAACAAATATTCCTTCATCAGCTCATTCATTCTACTCCATTATTTATTAGGAACAAGGTCCTGAGCTAGCAGAAAAGATATGATAAGAAGATGAGAATGGTTCCATCTTTGGAAGCACAGAAGAACTGAGAAGCTCACTGGCTAATAAAAAGCCACTTCATCACGTCTACTGTAAGTCAGGCACTTTGTGGAATAGAAAGAGTTCCTGTTGAGAATGAGCTTAGCCTGAGTTCACTCTATCACTTACTAGACATGTGGCAGTGGTTTACTTGCTAAGTTGTGTCTGACTCCTATGAACCCATGAACTACAGACTGCCAGGCTCTTTTGTCCATGGGATTTCCCAGGCAAGAATACTGGAGTGGGTTGTCATTTCCTTCTCCATGGGATCATTCCTGACCCAGCAATCGAACCCGGGTCTCCTGCATCGCAGGCAGATTCTTTACCACCTGAGCTACGTGGGTGGCCTGAAGCAAATCCATTTAACCCCTATGAGGACTGTCTGTAAAATGAGAATGAAATGCAGATTTTGTGGGTTGGAGATGATATATATTCGGTGCTTACCATCATAGAAGGAACACAAAACATACCATTTACTATTTTTATTAGTATCATTGTTCCACTCAATTTATTATTATTCCATTTAAGCTTATAATACCCTAAATAGATGTATGATATTATACCCATTTTGCAGATGAGAAAGGAGATGAAGCCAGGATTTGAATCCTTAGATGTCTTGTTCAAAGTCTTGAGCTACTGCCACTACTACAATATGCTACCAAAATAATTTCTGCTTCTATCAGTGCCTCTTGAGTGGTTCTCATTATTTAGCCTGCTTCAGAATCACCTGGAAGACTTAGTTGTTGAAACATAGAATGCTGGGCTTAGCCCTAGAGTTCCTCCATCAGTAGGTCAGAGGTAGGGGCACACTTTTAGAACCCTTGAGCAGGGTCTCAGGTAAATGGTTTCTGTAGAAACAGCCGGATTAACTGTGATTCTGAGTGATCTAGAAGAAAGAGCCACCTGCTCCCTCCCACTGCTCCTTACCCTTGCGGTACTCGAAGTGGATTGTGTTAAATCTTTCTTGCGTTTTCGGACCAGCCTTCGGCGTCTATGAGTATGATACATTTTTTCTGCTGCGACCCAGGATTTGGGCCTATTATCAGGAGGAATGGTAATGCCATACTCCCAGCCTGGAACAGAGTTGGTGAATGGTTATCCAAGAGATGCATTTGCCAGATTGCCAAATAAAGTTCGTCAATAAAGTTAAATAAAGTTCCAGGAAACACTCAGTCACTCTCTGTCCCCTTCCCAACATTCTCCACTGTCCTGACTGAATGCCACTGCTCCTTTCACTCTTGTGCAGCCAAACAGAATAAAGCCCTATTCCCCTGGATTCTTCCTCAAGAAGCTTCCTTTGTGGCCATGGGGTTCGTGGCCTCCATGTTTATACTTTCCAACAATCATGGAAATTGAATGCATCCAAGAATAAAGTTAGAACTGGACATGGAACAACAGACCGGTTCCAAATAGGAAAAGGAGTAGGTCAAGGCTGTATATTGTCACTCTGCTGATTTAACTTCTATGCAGAGTACATCATGAGAAACGCTGGGCTGGAAGAAGCACAAGCTGGAATCAAGATTGCCAGGAGAAATCTCAATAACCTCAGATATGCAGATGACACCACCCTTATGGCAGAAAGTGAAGAGGAGCTAAAAAGCCTCTTGATGAAAGTGAAAGAGGAGAGTGAAAAAGTTGGCTTAAAGCTCAACATTCAGAAAACGAAGATAATGGCATCCAGTCCCATCACTTCATGGGAAATAGATGGGGAAACAGTGGAAACAGTGTCAGATTTTATTTTGGGGGGCTCCAAAATCACTGCAGATGGTGATTGCAGCCATGAAATTAAAAGACACTTACTCCTTGGAAGAAAAGTTATGACCAATCTAGATAGCATATTCAAAAGCAGAGACATTACTTTGGTGATTAAGGTCTGTCTAGTCAAGGCTATGGTTTTTCCAGTGGTCATGAATGGATGTGAGAGTTGGACTGTGAAGAAGGCTGAGCGCTGAAGAATTGATCCTTTTGAACTGTGGTGTTGGAGAAGACTCTTGAGAGTCCCTTGGACTACAAGGAGATCCAACCAGTCCATTCTGAAGGAGATCAGCCCTGGGATTTCTTTGGAGGGAATGATGCTAAAGCTGAAACTCCAGTACTTTGGCCACCTCATGTGAAGAGTTGACTCATTGGAAAAGACTCTGATGCTAGGAGGGATTGGGAGCAGGAGGAAAGGGGGACGACAGAGAATGAGATGGCTGGATGGCATCACTGACTCGATGGACGTGAGTTTGAGTGAACTCTGGGAGTTGGTGATGGACAGGGAGGCTTGGCGTGTTGCAATTCATGGGGTTGCAAAGAGTGACTGAGCGACTGAACTGAAGAATAAAGTGGGGCTTCCCTGGTGGCTCAGTAGTAAAGAACCTACCTGCCAATGCATGGAGACAGAGGAGACGCAAGTTCGACCCCTGCATTGAGAAGATCCCTGGAGGAGGGCATGACAACCCACTCCAGTATTCCTGCCTGGAGAATCCCAAGGACAGAGGAGCCTGGTGGGCTATAGTCCATGGGGTTGCAAAGAGTCAGACATGACTGAGCATGCCCTCACACAAGAATAAAGCCCACTACGAGAGGCATTTGGGACCAGTAATAAAGGGCATGGCCTGTGTAATAACAGACTGGGTTCAAATCCCAGCTTCTCCTTGTGTGGACTGTTTACTTAAATAAAGTTTCTTGCAAGTTGGTAAATCTGCTGGAGGCCAAACGTCCCAGCATAAAGGTAAAATATACCTTTTTCAAAAGAATTAATCAAAATAATGCAAGCAAAGCACGAAGACCATGATCAGCACACAGTTTGCACTCCAACAACGTTAACTGTTATTAGAAGGGCCGGTGTGTGCATCCAGCTCAAGAAACTTATAACCTATTTGAAATCTTCCTTATTAGTGGTAGTTCTTTCTGTGTGCTAGTTCTTCAGAAGAAATTTAAAAATCAAATTTTCTCTTTGGACAATTCTAAATGTTTTAGTTCCATTTAATGTTAGATTTCTAGCCACAGAAAAGGATAAGCATCATTAGCAGAAGCTATGTCAACAATCTGCCTTACTGTTGAATAGGATGACTTTTTAGGCATTCTGCAGTTCTTCTTTCCAAGGCAGGGGGCTCCTGAGTTAGTGTGTGACATTCCCAGAGAGGGTATGGCATGGTTAGAATAGAGAAACTGGAAACTCCAATCCCCTCCCAAATTCTCATTGGATCCCTGGCATCTTGAAGTCCAGCTGCCTGGGAGCCTATCACCTTGTATCTTGAGAGCCTACCACCCTGCCCTTGTCTAAGCACCTGCTTGTCTTCCAGACACCTGACCCCCCTCCTGTCTTAGACCAGAAGACGGGAAACTCTTCCCTCCCATGGAAACTTGACTTTAACCAAGGCATTGCTGGAGAGCCCCTGGTCGGATAATAGGTCTGAAATGTTACCTCTCTCATCCACTGCACGATTAATGTCATAGACCCACGCATCATCCTCCCATTCCCAGCCTGGAGGGCAAGTGAGCTCGCTGGGTGATGCTGCTTTATCGCCGTTCTTTACAAAAAACAAACAAACAAAAACAACAAAGAGAAAGAAGCCACAGTGTTAAATAAGAGGCAAATGTGAGATAGGATTCCTCACACTTAACTATAGATTCACAAGCTAATTTGATACCTTCATAGGCAATCTTTTCAGAAAAATTCCTAATCTATACACAACTGCCAAACAGTAACTCGTTGTTAAAAGAATACTTTCTGTTTTTACTATTAAGCGATACGTTATGCTAAACCACGGGAAACTGTTTTTTGTAAGTTAAAAATGGTCAAAGATCAGCAATTTCATATGGTTCAACTTAGTATTATGAAATGATGCAAGTCTTATGAGGGGTTATATTGCAAAGAACCCATCAGAGATGGACAGAGCATGAAAAATAGGTGTTTTCAAATATGGGATAATGCTATAGGAAGCTGTAGATGCTAATCATGTAAGACTGAGCAAAGTTTATGTGAAAATATTGACAAATTCTGTATTCAAACTGATAGAAGTATGAAAAAGAAGTACATAGTAAAGGAAATGAAGGAGATAAACTCAGAAAAATAGCTTCACTTTAAAAGTGTGAAAATTGAAGAACAGGAGACCATCTATTCATGTACTGACAAAGATGTTAAAGTGGGATGGTGTGTGTCTAGGAAAAAAAGTCGTCTCTTCTGTTGCTGGAAATACAAATTTGTACAGCCTCTTTGAAAGTGATTTGCCAGTATTTGTCAAAATTTTACATGCACTGAAACTTTGACCAAGCTAGGGACCTCTCCTACAGGCAAACTTTCCTAAGTGGATAAGAATGTATGTAGAAGGATGTTTACTGTCACAGTCACATGACTCATAAAAAACAAAGACTGTAAAAAAAAAACAAAAAACCTAAATGTCAAAGAGGATCAGTTAAATTATAGAGGGGTGCATATAATCCACACTCTAAAGAAATTTTTTTAAAAACTCAAGATGTCCAAGACACATTATAATGAAAATACAAGTGAAAAATACAAGTTGTGGAACTGTGCCTGTGACACAGTTCTATTCAGGTGGGTAAAAAAAAAGAAGTTATTGTATAGCAACAGAAAACTGCTATCAGTGGTTCAATGGTTATCTCAAAGTAGGGGATGGAGATCAAGGAGAATAATTACTTTTATGCTGTTTGACTATTCCAAAGACACGAGAATTCAATTTATGGTTTTAAAAGCTAGTTACATAATACAGTTAAAAAAAAACACCACACAACCCAGACTTTGAAAGTGAAAGTGACAGTCGCTCGGTCGTATCGGACTCTTTGCGACGCCACTGACTATACAGTCCATGGAATGCTCCAGGCCAGAGTACTGGAGTGGGTAGCCTTTCCCTTCTCCAGGGATCTACCCAAACCAGGGATCGAACCCAGGTCTCCATGTCCCAATACCTAGTTAAAATAGGCTCCATGTATTTTCTATAGGAAATAATTATGGATGTGCTTTGGAGGCTTAAGTTATAAAGGAGAGACTGTTCAGAACATGAGATTGGGGCAGAAGAGCCGGGAGCCCCGCCGTGTGCTTCGTGTTGGTTTCTCGGAGCCGACACAGGAGAGGCGCTCACCGCATCCGTGTAGGTGTCCTCCGCCGGCTTCCACTCGCCCCCGGGGTAGCGACTCTCGTTCTGGTACACTTCATCTGTGAACTCTGTGTGACCCGCATCCGCCTCGGTCAGCAAGCTGTGGGGGAAGAGGCTCGTGTTACCAAAGGAGAAGCCTTACCAAAGGTGGTCGCCGGCCACCCCAGCTATTTCCAATGGCCGGAAAACATCTACACCCCTGGGGCGGCCCCCTGTTCCCTCCTCGCCGTTACCCTACTGGGTTCCCCACTCCAAACTCCTTTTAGTACTAACAGCTTTTGACATTCCTTTGAAGAAGGGCGGCTGGAACAAGGAGACCTAAATTACAGAGAGCGTCTCAAATTAGCAGCGTTGCTTCTGCTCAGTAATTAGGGTGGGGACCGGGAAAGCTGCCATTGTGGGCAGCTCCTTCTAGGGACCTGGCTTCTGTTGCTGGGTCAGGTCAGGGCCCTTCAGCGTTTTCTCAGCCTGACTCTTGGCTAACAGTTCAAAAGAACAGAGAGTCATCTTCCCTCTTTCCTCCTGTTTTAAAAATGGAATGGAGACGGTCTCATGGGCCAAGTGTGGAAACCTTTCACTCGGGCTTTGCTTGGTCTAGGTAACACAAACTGAAGGGAGGGGTTTACGTTTTCTGGATAGTTCCTTGGTAGGAATGGCAGCCAAACCAGGTCATTTTAGACTCTAGGGTCTATCTGGCCAGTTGAGTAATCTATACTGCCTCCCTGTCATGCCAGCTTTCCTCCTGGTTTTGGAAACCCACAGAGGAAAGAAAGTACAGAGATTCCAATTTTGGCTCAGTTTTCTGCCAGGTATCTGCTCAACTAAGGTTTCTTTTTTCCTTTTACTGTCTCTACATCTTTTCCCTGCTGTATCCTCCCCTGGAATCGAGTGCTGGAGGGAAATCAGAAAACAAAAAGTTCCCACCCTTTGTATAAGCTGGGCTTCTCCATCGCTTCCCTGACTGCTGGGGTCCCATCCAGCTCTGACAGGCTCTGGCCTTCAGCTTTTCCGGTTCCAGTTCCCCTGGCCTTTTCCAGTCCTCACGAACCTTCCTTCTAATTCAAATCCCATTTCCTTTCTTCTCACCAGCAACCCCAATTCTACCCCCCAAAAGGCCGTCTTAGGTTAAAAGTGAAAGTGAAAGTCCCTCAGTCGTGTCTGACTCTTTGCGACCCCATGGACTATACAGTTCATGGAATTCTCCAGGCCAGAATACTGGAGTGGGTAGCCTTTCCCTTCTCCAGGAGATCTTCCCAACCCAGGGTTCAAACTGAGGTCTCCCACAATCCAGGCAGACTCTTTATCAGCTGAGCCACAAGGGAAGAGCTTCAAAGGTTAAAAGTAGTTGTAAGCAAATACGTAACAGACCAGACCCAGCACACTTCTTTCCCTCCTTCCCTAATCCTGTGCGCTTATAGGAAGCAAATATGGAGAGAAAGAACAAACTCTAGCTTGAGGTCTTCAACTCCAACTTCACGAGCATGTTTCCTCCAAAAGTAAGTACGCTGTCCTGAGGTGGAAAGAAGAGAGTGTTCTGGCTCCCAAGCTTTTGGCAACTCAGAAACCACCCTTTGGTTTCCTCCAGACTCCAGGGGACACATACTCGCCCCCTCTACTGTTTCTTTCTTTTGAATAATAGCCTTTGAGATGTAACTCATATACCCTACAACCCATCCATTTAAAGTGGTCCATCTGTTTTCTGCAGACCTTCCAGCATATTGGTTTAGAACTGCTTTTGGCACCCAGGCTAGACTTGGCTTCCAGCCCTGTCTATACCACTCAGCCACAGTCTGTATGCCTTTGGACAAGTGACTTAGTCTCTCCATGTCTGTTTCATCTTTAAAGTGGAGATAACACTGTTTTTTTGTTGGGAGCTTTTTGTTGAGAGAGATTCTTTGTGCACCCCACTTCCAGTACTCTTGCCTGGAAAATCCCATGGGTGGAGGAGCCTGGTAGGCTGCTGTCCATGGTGTTGCTAAGAGTCGGACACGACTGAGTGACCTCACTTTGACTTTTCACTTTCCTGCATTGGAGAAGGAAATGGCAACCCACTCCAGTATTCTTGCCTGGAGAATCCCAGGGATGGGGGAGCCTGGTGGGCTGCTGTCTGTGGGGTCGCACAGAGTCTGACACAACTGAAGCAACTTAGCAGCAGCAGCAGCATTCTTTGCTGCGTGTGTCTTGCATTTCTAAACAAAGGCTCCACAACTTTTGTTACAAACTATCTTTTCAAGGATGTTTATATGAGGAACAACCTCAAAAGATGCAGTGTTTCTCTCCAGAGCAAAGAGCCAGCATGCTTACTACACATTATAAATGATTTGGGTGCCCTAAGCTCAGGATTCCTGTTACACAATCCTCTTCATGTACAACTGTCACCTGGCCCTTTTTTGTCACCCTCTAGGAACTGGGGCTCAGAGAATGAGAACAAATATTGATGCTCTGGTACTGCTCTTTGCAGTGGGCCCTTTGTCTCCGCTTTGGGAGTCTAAAGTCTCCAGCCAACATCCATGAAATTGTGGCAGGTAACCTAGCTAGCTTGCAAGGAAGATAAAAAATCTCAGGCTCTTCATGATTTTTGACACTACCTATCTTCTAGGATTGCAATCCAGATTTTTTTAAAATGACACATTGCTTGACACATTCACATGTAATACATTCTCAGTTATGTTGGTACCAAGTGCTTTTTTATATTTTGTTTTATTATGAAATATTGATGACATCATTCAAGCTTCTGTGAGTTTCTGTGGACTTACTTCTGCTCAGCGAGTGTTATATAAATTTGATCAAGAATGATGATGGAGAAGATTCATTTAGCAGTTTCTCAGGAAAGACACCATTACCATCCTTATTTCCTCAGAAAATAGAAAACTCACCTTCTTTCAGGATCAACTATCCAATCTCCTTCCCATTCCCAGCCTTTTGGAGGCAAAAAGAATTCCCTCTTGAGTTTTATTTTTCCTGTGACATCGGAAAATTTATGACGACCCACTAATCCGGAAGTGCCCCATTTTCCAAACATGAGAGCTTGATTTTCATACTATTAAAAAGAAATTGGAGAAACATAATCAGGGAACAAGAAATAAAGCCAACATATAAATTTTCAGGTCCATCTAGGACTTAGGCTAAACAATGAGAAGTGAAAAAGCTTTATATTCAGAAGGTATGGACCTAAGTTGGACTATTACTGATTTTGCAACCTTAGGTAAATCATTCATCTCTCTAAGACTCAGTGTTCGCATTTGTAAACTGAGGATAATATTCCCTTTCTCATAGGAGTATTCTGAAGCTCAAATGTACAAATGATTGACTGTGAGAGTGCTTTGTAAACACTGATATATCACGCAAGCTGTTTCCACCATTATTTTGAATGGCTCCAAATAGTTCTCTGAACCTTTTAGATACCTACAAAAGCCCTCAATTTATGAACATGTAGTCTTCTAAAAGTTTATTTGTAAGTCGGCTGCCTAGAACATGGGGCACATTTCCCCACAGAAACAATATTAGAATTAATGGTATATTTTCTAGGCACCACAAAGGACCCATCTGAAACATGAAGGTCCTTTAGTACCCAGCCTCTACGTGGTCAAAAAGTTCTGAGCCTTCACTGCTTCTTGAGTATGGTGAGTAGGCCAAGACCTTTCTGGAAGCAGGTTTTGTGACAATGGCAGAGCCAGGTTTATAGGGCATTCCTTCCTAAGTTAGGATTTATAAATCTACAATCTGGTCGGTTTTATACTATGTAAACCATAAAGAGGGTTGAGATTTGCCAGTGGTGAGAGTCTCTGGGTCTAAGCTGACATCTCCATTTGTCTGCTGATGAGCTCACTGAGCACATGATTTACATAAGTAGCTGGGGACTTTTTGGCTAAAGGAGGATGGAAGACATTTGAGTAGGGGCCTGGCGAGGGACCTGGTTCGATTCCCGGGTCGGGAAGATCCTCTGGAGAAGGGATAGGCTACCCACTCCAGTATTCTTGGGCTTCCCTTGTGGCTCAGCTGGTAAAGAATAGCCTGCAATGCAGGAGACCTGGGTTCGATCTCTGGGTTGGGAAGATCCCCTGGAGAAGGAAAAGGCTACCCTGGAGAATTCCATGGACTGCATAGTCCATGGGGTCGCAAAGAGTTGGACATGACTGAGAGATTTTCACTTTCATTTTCAGGAGCCTACTATGTGCCAGGTAAAGAAAAGCAAAACTAAAAGACGGCTATGGGTTTTCTTGCCCAGCAAGAAGATCAGAGCTACAATCCTGAACCAGCAGTCAGGTACAGTATAGTAGAAACACAATTAAAATTTAGCTAGAATGAAGATAGTCTTCTCCTCAATCATTTGAGCATGAAGGCCCATCTGTAAAAGAATGGAACTCATCGGAAAATTGTCAGAAGACATCCACTGACTATATCTAATACATTTATATCAATAAGCACTTTGAATAAAAGAAATACATCTAAAAGTGGAGTTAGTTTTAACAGTTTGTGAAAATTGTTTCAAGGGTTTAACTCTAATGAGACTTTGGATAAACTAAGTGGATTTTTAACCCAGTGAAGGATTTACAAATTATCTCTTACTGTTTTTAAAGTATTCAGGGAGTATTTTCTTTGCCCCTGGGCAAACCCCTCTGAGGAATGAATCTTCTATATTTTAAAGACTCCAGACACTTTGCTATATGGCAGAAAACAGACCCCAAACAGGCTTCTCAAGGTTGGCACCTCTCAAGCATTCTTCACTCCTGGAATGCTTGTGTGTGAATCACACTGGAGTGTCCCAACAAAGACCTCCAGTCAATCATTCCCAGCCCCCTTAGTGAAGGGCTGTTGGATGGAATTTTAGTTAGTGATTATGCTGGTCGTTGATTTGACATCCAAACTGAAACATAACAGTGGTCCCCCACAAAAAGGAAAAGATAATGATGTACCATTTCAGCAAAGACAGTGAATGTTCCTTCTGCAAAGCTATTGAACTTCTTCTCAACAGCACTTAAGCCCAACCAGATGTTCACACGCAACTCCACAGGCACCTTTGGTCCGTTGTTTTTTTCTTGTGGATACTGTGAGATGTATAATAACATGAGCTGTTATGCCAGGCACAGCACAGACTGTGATATTAAGCTGAAAACAAAAGCAGACTGGAAGTCTAATCATTGTTTTCAACAGTCTAATTTTATTTGTGCAGCTAAAATATTTCCAAATGACCCGTCTACAAAGATTAAAATAACAACTAAATCAGGGACGCCTGGGTGTCCCTGAGATCTTTCCAGGAGGCTCATGAGGTCAAAATTATTTTCCTAATAATACTAGGATGCTACTTGCTTTTTTCACTGTATTGACATTTGCACTGAGGGTAAAAAAAAAAAAAAAGCAAGCGTGGATAAGACTCCAAGCTCTGCAGCAGGAATCAAGGCAGCAACACCAAACTGTACTGGTAGTAATAGTTTTCTTCATCACTCTCAGTGAAAAAAACAAGATGCCAGTTTCACTTATGAATTCCTTTGATAGAGCGGTAAAAATGGCTAATCCTAAATCATGATATCCAAATACATGTCTTTTTTAATATTTTGTATGATGAAATTCCGCTGTGTATTTGTATATGTTTTGAGAAAAGATTCTTATGCAGTCGAGCTGTGAACTGAACTAGACTTTTTTTAAAAATGGAATAGCTTTTCTTTCTGAAACAGCAATTGGCTGCCCAATATGGTTATTCATACTTGGATGTGGGGCAGATGTTTTCTCGAACATAAACAAGTGAGCTTTGTCACGTCAAGGACAATAAGTGACTTTATTTTCTTGCCAATGATAAAATTCAAGGTTTCAAGTTAAAAATTAGAATTTTGGAAAGTTTGTTTCTGCCTTAGTGGGTGAACCTAACAGCATCCCAGTACATCAGAGCTTTTATTATAAGTGATATTAATGTGACTTTTTATTGTATGATGAAACGTGTCAACATTGGGAAAATTTGCTTAACTCAGTGAACGAATATTTTCCAAATGGTAAAAGCTTTACGTTACAAAAACCAGGCATGGGTAAAAGAGCCATTCAAAGTACAAGGTAGACCAATGGATTTTAATGTAGCAGAGAACGAAAAATTCTCTGATATGGTTTCAGCTTCGATATTGCAATTAATCTTTTAAAAGCTACCAATTGAGTTTGGTGTTGTATCAAAGATAAGTACCCACAATTATCTGTAAAAGTTATTCAAATACTCCACTCTTTTCCAAATACATATAATATGTGAGGTCAGATTCTTTTCATACACTTCAACCAAGCAACTCAGAGCATCAGACTAAATGTAGAAGCAATTTTGAGAATTCAGTTATATTTCTGTGAAGCCAGGTTTGCAAAAGTGCAAAACAGTATCACTCAGCATTCTGATTTTTAAAAGGAAATAGTTGTATTTTATAAAAATATATAGTTTGTTAAAATATAATGGATTTATTATAGTTATCTTAAAATAGATAAATACTTTTTAATGTCAGTTTTAATTTCTATCACAGTAAATATTGGTAGATAGGGATGGGGGAGCCCGGTGGGCTGCCGTCTATGGGGTTGCACAGAGTCGGACACGACTGAAGCAACTTAGCAGCAGCAGAAGCATGTATACAAATGCTGTTTGGGGTCTCCAGTGATTTTTTTTTTTTTTTTTTGAGAGCGAAAAGAGGTCTCAAGACCAACAGCAAAAAAAATACCACTGACTTAAATGGCTACCTAAACTGGATAATGAGTATTAACAAAATCAATACATATATACAACATTCTCTTAAAAAGCACTTTACTGTTTATCCACTGAGTTGTAAAACCCAATACAGAGAATACCACTCTGCCTCCTCTCCCACCCGCTGTGAAGTTTTATTTATTAATCAGTTTGCTTCCATGCAGTGCTGAGGTCAATTATACTTGTGGTTCTATCTTAAGTAAAATTTATTCCACCAAGAGACACTTGAAACAAGATAATCACCTTGGTTCTATTTTCACTCTCTTGATTAAAGAGCAAAGAGTGCATTTATTAAAAGTTAGCAGATATCTCCCTGTTTTAATGGAACATTCTCCCGTGACTGCTTTTCTCTCTCTCGATTTTTCCCCCGTTCCTGATATTCTAAGGCACTCAGGCGGAGTCTGGAAGGGAGAGGGATGTCAAACTTGTATCTGGCAACTATTTGGATCTCTTTGTTTCCATCCCCAGCCTCCTCTGGTTCTTCTTATGCACACAAGGGAAGTTCTTAATCCAGGGTCCTGGGATGAATTGATGGGTTCTATAAAGCCCCTGAATCATATGCAGAATGTTGGAGGCATCTGAGATGTGTGTTATTTTGGAAGACAGGGCCAGTAGCTTTCATCAGACTCTTAAAGGAGTCCAAGTCTCCAAATATGTTCAGAACCCCAACCCTAAAGTAGTAATTCTCAGGGGTTTTTCAATTTAAGGACCCATTTGATTCGAGCATAGATTGCATGGACTACCTATATTACCTTTGTTTTTTTCTGCTTCCCAAACACTCACTAGTAGGAAAGGCAAGAGTGGCATTGCCTCACAAGAGACATTAGAAGTGGAAAATTCATGCCAGAAAGCAAAGCATTCACAATGCCATATGAACATTAGTGTCACAGAGACCTCTACGGAAGTGTCCTTGATTGAATCCTGCAGATCTCAGGCCACTCTGGTAATTACCACCCTAGAGGAAGGACCAGAAGAAGCTGAAACGGATCAGGATAGCCCTAGCCATTCAGTGGCTGGCAAATTATAAAACAGCCCTTCCTGGGAACATGGGGTTTGCACTCAAGTACTTCATGTTGCACAGTGAGGAAGCCATACCTTCAGAAAGACGGTCTGGGTTTTCCCACAGTACTTCCCAGACGCATTCCCACCGCTGGTGGAGTATAAAACCTGATGTGCGGGAATGCGTGCGTAGGCCAATCTCTTCTCTCCCCGGATCATCCAGATGATGATGTCAGGCATGCTGCTCTGAGGCTGGCCACAGGAGGGGATGGAACAGGAAGCAAAGCTGGAGTTAGTCTAAATGCAGAAACACCGCAGAGCCTGCAGGCTGGACCCTCAGGGCTCCGTTTCTCAAAGAAACAGCATGGCTAGGGCGCTGCTGAAATTTCTTCCGAGGCTCTTGGCTTCCAGGACCACAGGTTGTTGGCCTGTGACTGGCTAAAGGGAACAGAGGGAAGCAGAGGGCCTTCACCTGCCAAAGGCCCTTTCGACAGAGAAACTGTGTGAAATAGCCCCTTTTCTCTCCCATCATTTGAAGAAAGACGTCCACAGCAGTCAAGGGGTTACAGGCTTCGTCTATTTCACAGGGCATAGACAGAGCATCTCTACCTCACAATCCGACATTTTCCAAATGTGCAGTATTAACGTAGGTATTTAAAACCTCTTTTTTTCTGATTTTAAAGCTGATATAAGTTCACCATAAAAAACTTTGAAAGTAACAAAGCATAGAAAGTGAAAAATAAAAATGTCCTGTCATCACATGTGTTTTTCAAATGTCCCTCTACTCACAAATGTATTACACTTGCCCTGTATCTCCCCATCTGTGGGGTCAGGAGGGAGGAGCCTCCTGCTCCCTTGTCCTTCCAACCCACAGAGGTCAGTGGCCGCCGACAGTAATCCAGCACTCACTGTGTGCCCCACACTGGGCTAAGGCCTTTTCACTCTTCATCTTCTTTAACTTTGTTAAGCAGTGCTGGAAACGGAGTACTACTTCCCCCCATTTATTTATTTTAAATATGTCTTTCTTTTCTTGTTGGTTGCGCTGGGTCTTCATTGCCACGTGCAGGCTTTTCTCTAGTTGGGGCGAGTAGGGGCTACTCTTTGTTGCGCTGTGTGGTCTTCTCGTTGTGGTGGCTTCTCTCATTGTGCTGTTAGGGAGCATGGGCTCTAGAGTGCACAGGCTTCAGGGGTTGTGGCACTCAGGCTCAGTTGCTGTGGAGTATGGGCTTAGTTGCTCGGAAGCATGTGGAATCTTCCTGGACCAGGGATCAAACCCATGTCCCCTTGGCAGGTGTATTCTTAACCACTAAACCACCAGGGAAATTCTCTTCATTTAATCTATGGGAAAGCTGACGCTTAGAGAGATTGAGTACCTTGCCCAAAAGTTACGCATGGTAGATCCAGGATTCAAAGCCAGGTCTTCTTGGTCCCAACCAAAGGTACTACACAGATCCGCTACTGTATCACTCTAACTGAAATGTTCTCTGATTGTACCATGACAATGACCGCGTGTCCATTATGAAGACCTTTCCAGGACAACCAACTGAAAATTCTTCTACCCTGACCTCGGTGATGTTTATCCATTAGCATCTCAGTCCAATAACTCCTTGATCTCATCATCCATCATGTCTGTTCAATGTCTAAGATAATGTCCTAGATTTTCCCACCACCATCTCTGCCCCTGGTGCCGTTCTGCGGAATCCCACTTCCATATCAGATGAAGTTTAAAAGCCCTACCTCCTCAGTCAGCTGCATTAATTTATCGAGCCAGTCCTCGATTTCCACCAATGTGGACTTGACCTCTGGGACCTCAGACCGCATCCTCACAGCTGCCTCATGTATCTGAGAGAGCGCTCTGGATC
The DNA here is from genome assembly GCF_032405125.1 of Capricornis sumatraensis. NCBI lineage: Eukaryota > Metazoa > Chordata > Mammalia > Artiodactyla > Bovidae > Capricornis > Capricornis sumatraensis. The sequence continues at coordinate 15,514,524 of NC_091091.1, forward strand.
GCAACTTTCGGATCTGAGTATCGAGAACTGTGACATTAGGTTTTCCTTCTGTGAGAGGCAACGTGTATCTAAAATGGGACACAGAATATGTAGAATGGCTTATTGGGTTTCAGAGCTATCAAATTCATTTACAATTGGTTTCAATCTTGGAAACCACACCAATTTCCTAAGACTCTACAAGAGTGACCACAGTAAAGCTGAAGGTGAATGTACATGGCCTTGGCAGAGCAGACCTGCCAGACAGACATGGGCATGCAGGGGGATGAAAATTCCAAAGCAATTCCTTGGGTTTGACCCAAGGCCTGTGGAATCACTGGGAAGAAGATGGAAACAGAAGCAACAGCTGCGAAGAACTGGCCTTCCCTTCTTTTGCTTCCTATGATCACTGTACAGACCCACAAAATGAAGAAGGAAGGGACATTTGGAGATTATTTAGCAGAAGACTTCTTAACCTCGGGCCCATGCACCCTTAGGCAGTCTGCGGGAGGCCTCTGGAGGTCTGTGACTCCCTGAAACTTATAAAGAAAAGTGTCTGTCTGGGTTGGCATGCAGTGTGACATCATGATAAAGATGGCATCACGATGAAAACCAGAGGCTTTAGAGAAGAATATCTGGGTACAAGCCCTGACGCCATCATTTACTACTTTTGTGATGTTGACCAGTTAACTGAATCTTTTGTTTTCCTATCCTCAAGTGTGGGAAAATAATATCTACCTTTAGAGTTGTGGTGAGAAGTAAGTAAATTAATATATGGCGAGCCTTTTGAGCAATGTCTACTGCAGAGTATGGCAACCCACTCCACTCCAGCATTCTTGCGAGGAGAATTCCATAGACAGAGAAGCCTGGTGGGCTACAGTCTGTGGAGTTTCAAAGAGTTGGACACGACTGAGAGTGCGTGTGCACACGAGCGCGCACACACACACACAGTCTAAGTGATGTTGCCGTCATCACTGTCATCTCATCAGATAATCAAAGGGGCCCATTCCCTCCTAAAAAGGCAAGAACCCCTTGTACAGGTCAAGCTCCCACTAGAACAGCTGAGCTGGAGCCAGAATTAGCCTTTTTTTGCCAGGGCCTCCCTCTCACCAGGGTTGCTGATGGGGTCAAAGTGAAGTTGTCACCTGTTCCAGGAAATTCTACTCTCACTGTCTCTACCTACAACTTTCATTGGTTAGAATTTCACCCAGACTCTTAAGGAAATCCTAGCTGACTTCCCTAAACATAGATTTCCTAAAGTTAAAACGTATCCAATTTGATTCTTCAAGAAGAAGTATAAATAGATATTTTTGTGTTTTGCTCAACAAGCCTTGAAATTCATAGGCATTTTCTACATGAAAGGTATTACCAAATGTTATTGTTTGGCTTCACTGGTAATTATGGCAATACATTAGAAGGGTTAAGTCCCAGAAATGATTCTTTGAGGCAAAAATATAGATGGAAGCTGTAGTTCAAAGGCCACACATAAGATGTTCAATAAATAGATATGGCAGTGGGAAACACATGGTAGGAAAAGAAGTTAATAAACCCAACTCCGGGCCTCAGATGAGTCACTTCACTTCCTTGGGATTCTGTTTCTTGGGCCTCTTTTGTAGACAAAATAAGAAGATTGGAAGAGATGACCTCTTAGGACCCAGATATAAATTCTCTGCATTTAAACAGGCTTCCAGCTGCGCTTTAATCTCAGCTGCATCACAATTACCTCGCCAAACCACTAGAGGGCGCAAGGAGACTGGGAGACAATGTTCAGGCAGTCGCTCAGAGGCGAGGAGGGTGGCGGATACTCAATATGCTTTTCTTTTGGGACTTCCCTGTTAATTGGCCAACATTTAAAATGAGTTCAGCATGATCACTTCTGCCTTTGATTTCCAAATGCCCACAGATCTGAACAGTTTCCCCAAGTCATAAAGGTTCTCCAGCTTCACCTAAGGCAGGTTTGGCCAGAGGACTCATTAGGCATCTGACAGTAGAGTAAAACCGCTGTTTCTGAAAATGCGTTTATGAATTAAGAACGCTGTTCTAAATGGTTCTAAAATCAATGCCCCACCATCAGATCCCATTCTCTGTGGGAGCCAGGAGTCACCTTTCCTGGGGTGGTAGGCACACCAGAGCTGCCTGGAGGCAGAGGCCAGACAGACCAGCCCTCCCCACTGCCCAACCCTTCCCCTGCGGCTGCACTGGGACGACTTCCTGGAGGGGGCTTCAGCCTCCCTCCGCAGCTTTCCAGTTGGCACCAGAAGAAAGCAGAGCTTTTCCTGCTGGTGATTCACAGACTCTTTCCTTTTGAGAAACTTGGCTGATTCAAATTATTTTTCTGGCAAACACTAGAAAATTCTGGAGACTCTTCTGGTCTTACAGTTTAAGAGAGGGGAGCACAGCTGGGGATTCTAGAGTACAAGTAAGATCACTGTACCTTGTGTCTTCTATAACTTCATCGATGAGCTTATGCCACGTTTTTGCCAATTGGTTTGAAGGAATTTTACCTTGTATCCCTGCTTTTAGAGCCTCTATGTTTGATTGCTGAAGAACATGGAGAGGGGAGAAAGAATTGGTAATTGTGCATTATACCCGACAAAGGTTTAACTTTTATTTTCAAGAAAAATACACAAAAAGATTTAACAGAAAAATGAAAGGTTTTTTTTTTCCTTTACATTTAACATGTTCCCCACAGATTAACACTATTTTTCTTCAAAATGAAACCAACACCGATAATATAAAGTAATAAGATAACCTTTTCCTATAACTTTGACCTTCGAAATGAAGCAAGTTTTATATATTCAGAAAGTAAATAAAAGAAAAACCAACAAGGATGGGGAAGGAACCCTAAAATGGAATGCAGAACATGAACAAGTGAACCTAACTACATTTCAGATGAATAACATAATACACTGAATTAGCCCAGGTAACTTTTGAGCACAATGATTCCCTCAGTTTGAAGGAAGGAAAGAGCCGTAAGTATATCAAACTCTAATTAGATCTGTTTTTCCCAGTACTTTACCTATGGAGAACTAAGCAAATGAGTAAATATACTGAGGATAATGGAAGCTGGAGAAGGGAGCTGTAAGTATGGAAATAGGGAAGACTAGAATAAACCCCGTAATATTATCAATAAAATGGAATTAAGTCGTCCTTATAAACGCATTGCATTCAGTATACTGAGAGATACGAAATATGCATATGTATACACACATGTATGTGTGGTTTGTCTGCTGAGAAGGCCTAGAAGCAAAGACATGTCAGTAGTAGTGAACACTCCAGGACCCTGCCAGATATTATTCTTTACATTCCTCTGCCACTAAAAGGAACCAGGGCTCCGTAGAGAAACTGTGGTTCCAGAGTTGGGCCACAGAAAGTATAAGATAAACCCAGAACGTATTATTGTGTCACTTTGAGCATCTACTAACAGAGACGTTGAGGGAGAGCCCACCATGGTCCCCAGAAGTTTGGCCATGGAAATCCACCGTCCTGTCCAGATTATTATGGAATTAGGACAGTGAAGAGAGCTGATGAAAAGACTGAAGATGAAAAAAGCTGGAAATACCCAAAGCTTAATTAGAATAGAGGTGTGACCAATTCCCACCAAGTCCCTTGAGATGGAAACTTGGAAATTAACACCACAACCACACTGTGTATCAATTGTAACTTTGTTATGTGGACAATTATGCCTAAGTTAAATGTACAGTTCTCTTCAATATTGTCTTTGAAGCATAAAACAACATTTTCAGATTTTGCCATGGAGTCTTAGCTCAAGTATATTCCAGGACCCCTCCGCATCATGGTACAAGGCTGACAGAGGTTGGAACATCTTAGGCAAATTAGTATTCATATAATTTGGAAATCAAAACACTAATACCAGATGGATTTTATCAGTACCTGACAGAAATAACTGAGCATCTTTGACTTTATTAGAAATATCCCAACCATGTTTTCCTCCTCTCATTAACATCAACCAGATGGCTAACCACAGATGTCACATCTAGGCAAGTTCCCACCAGAGGGAACTCTCCCACCTGCAACAAGAAAGTCCTCTGAACCCACTTCTTCCACAGTAGGGATTTTTACTGCTTTGACAGCAAAGCTCTAAGGGTTGCGATATTTCTACTGGAATGAACCATTCTCCACACCACATTCCACATACAAATTATGGAAGAAAGGGTGAGCTGCCCTTCTGCTTCAACATCCATCCTCTCTTTTCCGCAGTAAGTGAACTTGCACCGGGACATACGCCTGCACAGGCCTGAGACTGCATTTCCCAACTCTCTTGCAGTAAGATGTGGTTGCATGACTGGATTCTGGGCGGTGGGAAATGAGTAGAAATCAAGTGTGTGACTTCTGGGTCTTTCCCTTGAAGGGGAGAGCCTGGGTCATCTTCTCCCTTTCTTTCCCCCTTCCTCAGACTGCAGGGGTGGTGTAGTGGTGAGCTGCTTCTTCCTTGCAAATGCATAGTGATAGCAGAGCAACAGGCGGAGGGGCCGAGGGCCTGGGTGCCCCAGTACCACCGAACCTCCACACCAGCCTTGGATTACCTACCTCAACCGTTGCTAAGGAGACAGTGTTCATCTTGCTTACCATTATATTCTGAGGTCTTGTGGTACCTCAGATACCACCTCAGTAGCCTAACTGCATTCTAACCTGCATTCTAATACACAATTCATCCTGTTTGGTGAAAAGGAAATGTAGAAAAGAAACTCACCAGCCTTTCTGCCATGACTAGGAGCGTGTTCACAGCATCCAGGCGATGACTAATATCCTCCCAGTAGGAAGTCAGTGTAACAACTGGCTTCGAGTGGGCCCAAGGCAAGTAGTAATAGTAGTTTCCTGGTGTAGAATATTGAGGGTCAGTGAACACTGGACACTTAACGCATTTATTGAAGAGATGTACAAACTGGACTGCTTGGTTAATCATAGGCCTGGGGGTGTGGTCTGGAGTAGTCTGATTCTTTCATTTTATTTAATTAAGCAACTGAGGGATAAATAAAAAGTCCGTATTTGTGCAGCCTGCTTTGAAAAATCTCTCTAAAAGGCCCTGGTAAACCTAGCACAATGTTCTCAGGATCTTTCGGTGATTTGGGACCATGCATCTGAGCATCACTGATAATGACATAACAGGGTAGCAGAAAACGGAGTATAAGAGATCAGATTATATGTGTTTGTCCCTGAAAACGGTTATCCTAAGCAAATATTTTTTTGGAATGGGACAAGAAAAAAGAATTTTCTGTTTTTTAAAAACCTTAGTTGGATACATGGAATTTGGTATTGCTCAGAGCCTTCTAAAGATTAGCCCACATTTTCTAGCTTAACACTACTTGCATAAAAAATAGCTAAAAACTGTGGCAACGCTGTTGAGACACTGGATCAGATTTTCGCACTCCCTTCTGTGTACTCTCGAACCATTTGTCCACATCTTTATTAGGGCATTCTCATACTCTGACTTCTATTATGATTTCTTTTATACTCTAGAATGTAAGTTCTATAAAAGCAGGGACTGTTTTCCATCCATGTTGGTTTGAATATAGCTATCTAATACTCATGGCAACTCTAGAGAAGAGGAGGGATAGAGTGAAGTGATGTGCTAAGGTCATAGTGCTGGGGAGAAACAGAGCAATGACCAGAAGCTGATTTTCCATCCACTTCAACTACTCAAACTGAAAGCAGTTTGGGGCCAGGCAGGGCAGAGGCGGGCAGGGGCAGGAGCTGTTTTAGGGGAGGCTCAGTGTTCAGCTAGCTGCCATCTTATGACTTACAAAACAGAGCCAGTGTTAAAATTGGACATGGGAGAGGCCTTGAGATTCAGCCCCTGGAAAAGGGTCTGCGTCTAAACTCCAGCCACCTCTCTTCTGCATTCTACCTTTCCACTATGCATAAGCTGGGAATAACACCCGCCAGAGAGAGAATGCACTGCATGTTTCTCATCCTGTGGTGCACCCACTGTAAACATGTGCAGGAGAGACAGCCAGCGTCAGTCTTACCATCAAATACAGCACGGCTATACTGAGTGGTTGATGCCAAAGGCTTACAAGTCGTGTCAAACTTGTTGCCGTAGTTCCCGATGCTGACTTCAAACTGAATGGCTTCGCCAATGTCTTGCAACATGGTGGCTGAATGGAACACAGCAGACAGGCTGTACTTCCGCCTTCGCTGATATTTCTGCAAAGCACCAGCAGACACAAGGCTCAGAGAAACTCCTTTTGCTCTTATTTACACGTGGAACTCTAGCAGATATGATTCTAACCCTAATAATTAGTGCTGAGTTAAATGCCAGGGAATAGTGGCTCAATGGTAAAGAATCCACCTGCCAATGCAAGAGACTTGGGTTCAGTCCCTAAGTTGGGAAGATCCTTTGGAGGAAGGCATGGCAGCCCACTTCAGTATTCTTGTCTGGAGAATCCCATATACAGAGGAGCCTGGGAGGTTGCAGTTCATGGGGTCACAAAAGAGTCAGACAGGACTGAGTGGCTAAGCACACAATTAACAAACGGCAGTGGAGAATGTTCTTGGATGTAGCAGTTCCCCTCTTACTCACACAGAGGGCAAAGATAGACACAACCAGGATGTTCTTTGCAGAGTTGACTGAAATAGACAAAAAAATGAAAACAATACAAATGTTTAACAACAGGCCACTGGTTAAGCAAATTATGTTACATCCATGAAAGAAACTGAACGTTGCTCAGTCGTGTCTGACTCTTTGCGACCCCATGGACTATATAGTCCATGGAATTCTCCAGGCCAGAATACTGGAATGGGTAGCCTTTCCCTTCTCCAGGGGATCTTCCCAACCCAGGAATTGACCAGGGTCTCCTGCACTGCAGGTGGATTCTTTACAAACTGAGCTATCAACATCCATGCAATGGAGCAAAAGTTCATAAAAGGTCTTAGGTAGATACATATGCGCAAACATGGGAAAAAAGGCTTTGTTTTTTTTTTTTGAAAAAAGGTATTTTTAAGTGAACCCAATAAATATATATTTTAATACCATCAAATACAAAGAATATGCAAATAAAGAAGATAAACCAAGTTGTTAACAGTAGTTATGTTGGGGAAGGTAGAGAGATTATGGCTAACTTTACTATCTAACTTACACATTTCTAATAATTTAAATTGTTAGGTACTCTGTAGTCATAAGTGATAAGACTTTTACTGTCAGTCTCTTCAGGAAGTGGTTTTGGAAAAGCTGGACAGTCACATGCTGGAACGCATGCGCATCAATGAAGTCAGCACACACCCTCACACCATAAGTTGAAAACGGCCCAAAGGCTTATATATGTAAGACATGACACCATAAAACGCCTAGAAAAAAACATATGCAAAACATCCTCTGACATAAATCCCAGCAATGTTTTCTTCAGTCAGTCTCCCAAGACAATGGAAATAAAAGCAAAAATAAACAAATGAAACCTAATCAAACTTATGAACTTTTGCACAGCTAAGGAAGCTGGATCCTATGGCAGTTATAATTTTTGGAGGAGCCACCATGCCATTTTCCATAGCAATTGTGCCAATTTACATTTCTACCAACAGTACATGCGGTTTCCCTTTTCTCTGCATCCTTGCCAACATTTGTTATTTATTTGTTGCTTGTTTTATTACTGGCTTACTGAGTGTATGTGTGTGTGAGGGAGTTGAACATAGGGCCAACAGTGACCACGTGGAGTATCTATCAGCCTAGCAGAAATGACCATGAGCCCTTCAGGCCTTCCTTCATTAGGGCACATACAGTCTCTTGAATCCCCATCCTGCCCTAAATCCTTGCTCAGATAGCATCTCGCCTTCTTTATGGATCAGATTACCACTGATCTTCAGACACTTTTTTTTTTTTTTTCAGTCAAAGAGAGACATGAAATGGTTTAAGTTGTTGTGCTTCATTATGTCTTGAGCTTTCTGCCATTGAATTTTGTCCATATCTAGAGTCTGTTCTGGGTCCTTATTGGAACTCCTTATAGAAGTCTCTATATACTTGCTCAGCTTGGAGATGAGAACATATGTTTACTATAGAGTAACCACATTGGCTGTGTGCTCCACTGGCAAATCTGTGGGACCTACAAATGATAATATTCAAATTGCTTGACAAATTTCTCAACATAGCAAGTTTTGTTCAAAAACCTCTAAAGAAGGAACTCCCAGTTCCGTAGTCCTTTGAGTTTTGGAGGTCACATAGCTATCTTACTTTGACAAATGGTGACTCTTTTGTTGTTGCACTTTTTTCCCTATTAGTTACTTCTCTACCCATTTGTGTACCACCATCTAAGTAGCAGAATAGTGACAACTTTCACTTCTAAAAAGCTAATAAAAATTATTTCATGCCTGAAGGATATTTATGAACTGATTTTCCTTCCCTTGTTATTCATTCATACCATACATGACCTTAATTCTGTAAAATGAATCACCATCATGGGTGGGTCTTCTGCCTGGTATGATGCAAGAATGCAGAAATTCATTTGCAGAAGTACTTAACCAACTATTTTTAAAACTTAAAAAAAAATTATGGTAAAACACACATAATGAAATTCAACATCTTAACTATTTTTAAGTGCACAGTTCCATGGCGTTGAATACATTCACACTGTTGTGTTACCATTACCACCATCCAGCCACAAGAACTTTTTCATCTTACAAATCAAATTCTGTATCCTTTCAATATTAATCTCCCATTTCTACCTACTTTCTGTCTCTGTGAGCTTAACAACTCTGGAGTACTCCATGTAAGTGGAATCAAACAGTATTTGTCCTTTCATGACTGGTTTATTTCACTTAGCATAATGTCCTCAAGGTTTAGCCATGGTGTAGCATGTATCAGAATTCCCTTCCTTTTTAAGGCTGAATTATAATTCATTGTATTGTTGAATGATAAGCTGAGACATTTTTAAAAACTCAAGTGTTTATGTGAGCAAACACTGATTGGAATTGGCAACAAAAACTGGAATTGCTTACGAGCCCTCCAGGACAGGAGGGAAAACTTTTTACAAAGCACAGGCAGAAGGAAGACAAGGAGATTATTTGATTGGCTGTAGCTTAAGTGGTTGTATTATTTGGGAAAGCCCACTTGCATATTTCTGGTCTGTTGTCCTTTGATTTCTTAATCTCGAAATATTGCCAAACCTCAGTTTTGGTTGCTTAATGTAGGTTGACAAGACATCAGAGCCTCCTTGTTTCATGGTTTAGTCACTAATTTGTGTCCAACTCTTGCGACCCCGTGGACTATAGCCTGCCAGGCTCCTCTGTCCATGGGATTCTCCAGGCAAGGATACTGGAGTGGGTTGCTGTTTCCTTCTCCAGGGGATCTTCCCGATCCAGGAATCGAACCTGGGTCTCTTACATTACAGGAAGATTCTTTACGGACTGAGTTATAAGGGAAGTCCTAGCCTCCTTGTTAAATTAATAAAATAGTGTGTATATACCACATTTTGTTCATCCATTCATAAATTTATGAATTCATGGATGCTTCTACCCTTCAGCTACTGTGAATAATGCTGCTATCCATTTGCTGTACAAATATCCACTTGAGCTCCTGCTTTTGCTTCTTTTGAGTATATAACCGGCAGTGAATTCCTGGATCATATGGGCTTCCCTGGTAGCTCAGCTGGTAAAGAATCCACCTGAAATGGAGGAGACCCTGGTTCAATTCCTGGGTCAGGAATATCCCCTGGAGAAGGGATAGGCTACCCACTCCAGTATTCCTGGGCTTCCCTAGTGGTTCAGCTGGTAAAGAATACGCCCGCAATGCGGGAGACCTGGGTTTGATCCCTGAATTGGAAAGATCCCCTGGAGGAGGGTATAGCAACCCACTCCAGTATCCTTGCCTGGAGAATTCCCATGGACAAGGGAGCCTGGCGGGCTGCAGTCCATGGGGTCACGGAGTTGGACATAACTGAGCGACTAAGCATGGCACAGCACATAGTAATTCTATTTTACACTTCTTGAGTACCATTTTGAAAACATCTGACAGTGACTGCAGTTTGCTGTCTGAAAGAAACTTGGGTAGACTGATCAAGATGGCAGAGTAGCAGGCCATGACGCTCACCTCCCACAGATATTATAAAAAATGCAGCTACATGTAGAATAGTTCCAACAGAGTATCTACTGAATGCTGGCAGATCTCAGACCTCTGCCCCCATGTAACCAGGTAGGACAAAGGGAAAAAGGGGAAAATAGAAGAAAGTAAGAAGGGAATCAGGAGGGGAATGTGCCAACAATGACAGAAAGTCTCTTCAGCAACTGTTGGTGCTGGGAAAGCTGGACAGCTGCATGTAAACTGATTAAGCTGGAACACACCCTCTCATCATACACAAAAATAAACTTAAAATGGCTTAACGACTTAAACATAAGACATAACACTATAAAACTAGGAGAAATCACAGGCAAAACATTCTTTGACATAAATCATACCAGTGTTTTCTTACCAATGCCTTCAGTCTCCCAAGGATACAAAAATGAACAAATGGGACCTAATCAAACTTAAAAGCTTTTGCACAGCAAAGGAAACCATACAAACAGAAAAATAAAAAAGATAAGCTATAGGAGAAAATATCTGCAAATGATGCAATCAATAAGGGCTTAATTTCCAAAATACACAGACATATCATACAACATGACTACAATAAACAACCCAATAGAAAAATGGGCAGAAGACCTAGACATTTCTCCAAAGAATAAAAATGGAAGAAAAAAAAAAAAAAAAAAAGAAATACAACTAGCCAATGAGAACATGAAAAGATGCTCACCATCACTAATTAGAGAAATGCAAATCAAAACTGCAGTGAGGCAGTACCTTACCCTGGTCAGAGTGGCCATCAATAAAAACTCTACAAATAACAAATGCTGGAGAGGATGTGGAGAAATGGACCTCCTTACACTGTCTGTGGGAATCTAAGTTGGTACAGCCACTATGGAAAACAGTATAGAGGTTCCTTATAAAACTAAAAATAGAATTACCATGTGATTCCACAATCCCGCTCTCGGGCAGATATCTAGAAAAAACCCACATTCAAAAAGATGCATGCACCCCTATGTTCCCAGCAGCACTGTTCACAATAGTCAGGACATGGAAACAACCTAAATGTCCATCAACAGAGGAATGGATAAGGAAGATGTGGTCTACACGTACAATGGAAGAGTACTCGGCCATGAAAAGGAGTGAAATTGGGTCATTTGTAGAGATGTGGATGAACCTACAGACTGTGATAGAGAGAAGTAAGTCAGAAAGAGAAAAACAAATACTATATAATGTCCCTTATATGTGGAATGTAAAATAGGACACAAATGAACCTATCTACAAAACACAGACTCGTGGACATAGAGAACAGATTGTGGTTACCAAGGGGCAAGAGGGTTGGGGGCGGAATGGAGTGGAAGGGGGAGGTCAGCAGATGTAAGCTCTTACACATGGACTGCATCAACAGCATAAATATATGTCCTACGGTATAGCACAGAGAATTACATTCAGTATCCTATGATAAACCATAATGGAAAATAATATTTTTAAAAAGAATGTATATAAATATATGTATAAATGAATCACTTTGCGGTACATAGGTAATTAGACAACATTATAAATCAACTATACTTTCAAAAAACAAAACAAAAAACCCTTGGGACATCCCACTATTACAAAACTTCCATTTTGGTTAATGAAATTTTTGACATGGTATACCTGAAACATCCCAAAGTATTTCATTAGAAACCCCTCTGAGTCTCAAACTTTTCTGAAAGCCTTTCTAAAACATTGGTTTGCAACCTTAGCTACATATTGAAAGACATCTGAAGAGCTTTAAATTATACTTATAGCTGGGCCCCATCTTCTGGAGTTTATGCTTTAAAAACTTCTCTACCTTAGTCCACTTTCACTTTGGTAAAGAGGGGATTGGAAGACTTTTGTCACTTGTCAGGAGTTTCCTTAAATACCTACAACTAAGTCCCCTGAAACATCTATGGTTCCAAAGTGCTGTGGAAATTCCAGGTTTGGTTTAAATTGCATGAAAATTAAAAGTAGGAAGTTATTTGTATTAGTCAGACCTTATATATATATATATATATATATATATATATATATATACAGCATGACTTGTTCTTTGTAAATCATCTAGGATCCTATCAGAGAAGGGAAGGAACAAAAATATGAAACATAATTTGGGGCCTACGTCAGGGCCCAGAAAGAATGATCAGTATTTAAGCTGGAGCCACCTGTTACTGCTCTAGCTTAAATAGACGGGAAAAAAATGTAAACAGTGATAGACTTTATTTTCTTAGGCTCCAAAACCATTGTGGATGGTGACTACAGCCATGAAATAAAAAAAAGACACTTGCACCTTGGAAGAAAAGCTATGACAAACCTAAACAGTATATTAAAAAGCAGAGATGTCACTTTGCCAACAAAGGTCCATATAGTCAAAGCTATGGTATTTCCCATAGTCATGTATGGATATGAGATTTGGACCATAAAGAAGGCTGAGCACCGAAGAATCGATGCTTTCAAACTTTGGTGTTGGAGAAGACTCTTGAGAGTCCCTTGGACTGTAAGGAGATCAAACCAGTCAACTCAACCCTAAAGGAAATCAATCCTGAATATTCATTGGAAGGACTGATGCTGAAGCTCCAATACTTTGGCCACCTGATGCAAAAAGCTGACTCATTGGAAAAGACTAATACTGAGAAAGACTGAGGGCATGAGGAGAAGGGGATGACAGAGGAGGAGAGGGTTGGATGGCAACATTGACTCAATGGACATGAGTTTGAGCAAACTCAAGGAGATAGTGAAGGACAGGAAAGCCTGTTGTGCTGCAGTCCATGGGGTCATGAAGAGTCAGATATAACTGAACAACAATAACTTGTTACTGCAGAGAAAAGAGAAGTTATATGGGGAGGTGCTGCAAAGAGGTGGGGATACCACCTCTGGTCCAGCTGGCTCTGCCCTGCACATCTCTCGTGGCCAGGATTCCATTAGCTCTCTCTGGATTTTCCTGGGCAGAACTCACAGTCACCTACAGAACCCTGATAGGATCCTCACCCTGGAGGGTCTGAGCGCTAAGACAATAACGGGGCTTTCTGGCCATCAGAACTCATAACACAGCAAGTTCTCACTGTGAGCAAGATTCCTGGGCCACTGTGCAAGTCAGAGTCCAAGAGGGGTGCCCAGACCATCTGCTCACCTGCCCAGAGCCTTGGGGTCCTGGAGGAATAGTGAGGCTGAGAATTCTCTCCTTCCCCCTGTCCTTTCCCACTTCCCCTGTGCTCTTGGAGCACAAAGAGGTGTAAGAAGTAACCAGCAACAGTTTAGACCAGTCTGTAAGCCTCAGCTTCTGTTCCCTGTCCCTAGTAGCCTTGGGGAAAAACCTTCTATAACAGGGCAAGTTGAAGAGCATAAATTATAGTCTATTGACTATCTCCTGATGGGTGTTTAACTTTGCAGGGCCTTCAGGCTTTCTGATTATCCATGATCAGTGCGAGCCAGTCCTGTCTGACTCTTCGTGACCCCATAACTGCAGCATGCCAGGCTTTCCTGTCCTTCACTATCTCCTAGAGTTTGCTGAAACTCATGTTCACTGAGTTGGTGAGAACATCCAACCATCTGATCCTCTGTTGTCCCCTTCTCCTCCTGTCTTCAATCTTTCCCAGCATCAGGGTCTTTTCAAAGGGACACAAGGGACTCTCAAGAAGTATAAGGTACAGTTTTAGAAGTAAATTTGGGGAAGGGGATGATTCTGTTAAGCAGAATACCTGATAAGAGGGAGAAAGTTAACAAGCTCTTAAAAGTGGCTGTGGGCCCAGGAGGCATGGGACATTAAAGGACACAGACAAGGAGACTGTGCCAAAGAAAATGGACAGCTTGCCACCTTTGATCTAAAGGAGATAATGGATGAATCGCAACGTACTTACTCAAGCAATACTTATTGACACTTAACGTGAGCCAGACCAATGGGAGAGCTAAGGCTGAGGATGCAACAGCTGATCTTTTACCTGCCTGATTGCCTAGGAAAGTACCCAGGCTACATCCTCTTACCTATCCTTGTAGGGTCTCTTGACCAAGCCCATCTGGAGCACCACGTCACCTTCTGCTCTAGAAAGATGGGAAACCGGGATTTTTGGCAACTGAATAGGAAAAACTCACACTTCCTGCTGTGTGTCTCCTTTACTGTCACACTACAATCACACAGTTAATACTTCTGATGCCAGATGTGTGTGCTCTGCACTAAATCACTTCAGTCATGTCCGACTCTCTGTGATCCTATGTACTATAGCCTGCCAGGCTGCTCTGTCCGTGGGATTCTCCAAGCAAGAATACAGGATGCCCTCCTCCAGGGGATCTTCCTGACCCAAGGATCGAACCCACAACTCTTACATCTCCTGCATGGGTAGACGGGTTCTTTATCACCAGTGCCACCTGGGAAGCCCAACTCTAGGTGGGTATCCTGAAGTTTAACTCAATCCTGACACTATCCACTTGGAGACAGTATCAGATCCCACAAGTTAAAAGGCTCAGTCCCACAACACTACCCCCCATCCACTTCCTCTGTGCTTTTGACCTATCAACTACAAACTGGAGGTTCCCATAATCCCCTCTCAGGGTTAGATTAATTTGCTGGAGCAGCTCACAAAGCTCAGGAACAGTTTACTTACTGTATATGTGCTGTGTACTTAGTCACTCAGTCATGTCCGACTCTTTGTGACCCCATGGAATGTAGCCCACCAGGCTCCTCTGTCCATGGGGATTCTCCAGGCAAGAATACTGGAGTGGGTTGCCATGGCCCCCTCCAGAAGATCTTCCCAACCCAGGAACTGAACCCAGGTCTTCTGCACTACAGGTGGATTTTTCCCATCTGAGCCACCAGGGAAGCCCACTTACTGGATATGGGTTAATATAAAAGGATACGATAAAGGATACAAAGGAACATCAAGATGGAAGGGAGGCACAGGGCAAGGTCTGTGGGAAGGAGCTCTCTTTGAACACACCACCCTCCCAGCACTTCCATGAGTTCATCGACCCATCAGTTCCCCAAACCCTGTACTCTGGGGATTTTATGGAGGCTTCATACTGTAGGCATGATCAATGATTAACTCAATTTCTAGCCCCTCTCTGAAGGATGTGGAGGGGGTCAGGCTGAAAGTTCCAAGCTACTAATGATGGCTTGGTGAGCAGCCCCCATTCAGGAGCCCACCAAGTCAACACATTAGAACAAAAGACTTTATCACCCAGGAAAGCCAAGAGATTTAGGAACTCTATGTCAGGAACCAGAATCAAAGATCAAATATGAGAAAAAGATGCTCACAAGTGCTCTTATCACTTAGGAAATCACAAAGGTTTTAGGAGTTCTGTGTCAGGAACCAGAGACAAATACATATTATATTATTCCAGGGGTTCCCTGGTAGCTCAGACACCAAAGAATCTACCTGCAATGTAGGAGTCCCGGGTTTGATCCCTGAGTCAGAAAGTTCCCCTGGAGAAGGAAATGGCAACCCATCCAGTTTTCTTGCCTAGAGAACTCCATGGACAGAGGAGCCTGGTGGGCTATAATCCATGCACACGACTGAGTGAATAACGCTTATTTCACAGGGACCAAGTTGCCCTTTTGATGAAGCCTCTTCAACTCAACCAGAAAGTTTCATTACTTGTAAATGAATCACAAGATCTCTTTAACTGTGACAAACGTCATGATTACATTCTAGGCTGACCACTGTCATGAAAGCATCCTCCCAGCAGCTGCACAGATCTGCTCATCTCACTCTCTTTCTGGGCTCCTGGTAGCTTGAAGAGTGAGTGTATCCTTGGAATCTCAGCTCCTCTCCTGCTTTTTAATACTGTTGGGATTTGGGGGACTTCCCTGGTAGTCCAGTGGTTAAGACTCTGCACTTTCACTTTAGGGGACCCAGGTTTAATCCCTGGTCAGGGAATTAAGATCCTGCATTCCTCGAGGTATAACCAAAACTAAATAAATAAATAAAAATCTAAAAAAAGCATAAACAAAACTCAGGTGACTGGGCATAAAACAAACTCCCATAATTTGGGAGTTTTAAATATTTGGGGGATTTGGGCTTGTACAGTTCATTTTTATTACATTTATGTAATATTTTATTTATTTAAAATATAAATAAATATTTGTAAAAATTTATAAAAAATTTTGTGAGCTGGGAAGGGAGTTGGATGGGATGGTATGTGTGTTGTGTTAGTCCCTTATTATTTATTTAATAATAATTAAATTATTGTTTAATTATCATTATTTATTTAATAATAATTAAATTACTATTTAAATAAATCCGGGTCTCCTGCAGTGGAGGCAGATCCTTTACCATCTGAGCCATCAGGGAATGGGTGGTGGGACCCAGCAGAGAGAGGCCTGAAGGGGGGAGGGTGGGCATCAATGAGCTGGCTGCTCTGAGAAACAATTCAGATTTCTAGAACATGCATGGACCAACCCATGATTCTTAGAAATAGTTGGAGAAGAGATGGCATATATATGTATGTATGTTATCTACACACACACACAATGGAGTATTACTCAAGCACAAAAAGGAAGAAAATTCTCTATTTGCCTAATAACATGGATGAACCTTGAGGGCATTATGCTAAGTGAGATAGTCAGACTGAGAAAGACAAACACTGTGTGATACCACATATATGTAGAATCTAAAAATGCTGAACTCATAGAAGCAGAGAGTAGAATGGTTGTCACCAGGGGCTGGGAGAATTGAGGAGGTCAAAGGGTGCAGAGCTGCATTTAGAAGATGAGTAAGTTCTGGAGATCTAATGCACAGCATTGTAATCACAGCCAATACTACATTATATACTTCAAAGTTGCTAAGAGACTAGATCTTAAATGTTCTCACCACAAAATATGATAATTCTATGACACGAGAGGTGTTAGCTAACAGTAAGGTGGTATCATACTGAATGTAGGGGCTTCACAGGGGGCACTAAATGCATTAAATCAGCACACTGTACATCTTAAACTCCCATAATGTTATATGTTAGATAATGTTTTAAAAGTTCAAAACCAAAAAAGTAGACTACCATGATTTATCAAAAAAAACCCCAAAAAACAGCAAGTCATAATAATGGTATAGAATGTACTAGAAACAATTCAGTGAGTAACAGAGACAGGGTTAATTTAACATTGAGCTATCCATCACACATGCTAACAAATCTGTACTGCACATGTCAATTAGTTTACAAGGAAAAATTGACCATTTAATTGTTTCATGATGAGAATGTTCTTTTGTGTTTATTGCCTTGAATTAATTACACTATTTTACTAGGAAAAAAAATCACATCTGTGGCTCTCTGTCTTACGAATCATGGGTGTTATGCATAAGTGTCTCCATACTGGGGAAGGAGCTGATTTATAGAAAGAAAAAGAAATAAGGACTAGGTACTTCTCCAGTGGTCCAGTTGCTAAGACTCTGCGCTCCTAACGTACAGGACTTGGTTTCACCCCTGGCCAGGGAACTAGATCCCACATATTGCAAATAAAGATCCCACATACCATAACTAAAACAACCCACATGCTGCAACTAAGACCCAGCACAGCCACCGAAAATAAATAAATATTAAAAAAACAAGGACCTATTGTATAGCACAGGGAACTATACTCAACAGTTTTATAATAACCTATAAGGGAAAAGAACCTGAAAAAAGAATATATATAACTGAATCCCTGTGCTAGACTCCTGAAACTAACACAGCATTGTAAATCAAACATACTCCAATAAAAAAATTTGTTTTAAAGAAAAAAGGAAAAATAAAGAGCTGGAAAGGTGAGCTTGGAAGACCTCCTGTCTTTGAGAAGGACTGGGGGCTCAATGCCTACTGTAACGTGAGCATTAATATAAACATGCCCTCACATGCTAGGAAGCCCGAGACATGGCAGTTACTTCTGAAGATGAAGTGACTTTTAATGGCCGCTGTACCATCTGGAATGGCTCTTGTGACCACGTCCCCATGACACACCCAAGCCCAGTTAGCCAACAAGCCATTCTGTATGGGAGGTATCACTGCACTTGCCAGCTTGCAGCAGGGAATTAACCTCTCAAAGATAAAGCAAGTCTCATCACCCCCATAGGCTGTGATAGACAGACCAAGAGGGTGTTGAGGGGCTCTTGCTATGACTCCCCTCTCTCCACCTCTGCCACAGCTGACCCTCCAGTCCCTGGACGTCCCCTTCAGACCCGGTGACTCAGGCAGGCCAACACTAGCCCTCCACCACCCACTCTCTCCAGTATCCTTTCCACACCACATGCCATACACGCACCAACATTTACCTCAACAACCAGCAGGTCATCACTCGAAATGGACTCAAGCTTTTTATCTGGTGGTGTCTTTTCAAGTAAAGTGCTTAATTCAACCAAGATTCTGCCTCTGTAGGCAACTCCTTCCCCCTGAAAGGCAACAGTGCAGGATTATTTTTCCAGGCATGAACAACAGTCAAAAGCTCTCTCTTGTGGGCTAACCTAGATACAACTTCAAATTTCTCCTTCCCAAAATGAACCAGTCAGTAACTCTCTCAGCTCGTCTTTGTTATCTGAGAGAAGAACCAATGACTTCAGGAAGGATCCCAAAGAGAGCCAGGGTAGTCAGGGCTAAAAGGGATTTTAGTCACGGCTGGGGGGCCAGAGGCTTTCAAGCCATGCTTAGATCTGGAAGGGGTTCCCAGGGGCTGAGGTGGGGGTGGAAGGGGCTTGAAATCTCCCTCACTGTACTTCAGGTCTGCATTTGTCTGCATTAACTTGGCTCCTTTTCTCAGAATAGGGAGGCAGCCATGTTGGCAACCAGGGCAAGTCTCAGAGGAGCCATGAAATAAAAGAGGAAGATGTTCTGGGTGTGGTGGACTGTGAGGATGAATTACGGATACTCCTCCCAACAGAGTCAGCAGTGTTAGCAGCAGAACCCTCTGGAGAGGAAGGGAAGGCTTCCACCTCCACTGCCAGCCCTCCACCCCACCTTCACCCCCCAGGGCTTTCTCTCTACCCTAGTTCCCTTCTTGGGCTTTGGCAGCTAACTAAAAGACAGTACTTGGGCTCCTAATGTGGTGGAAAGACCACCTCCCACCTCTGGGCCTCCATGTCTTCATCTAGAAAATGAAGAGGTTGGATCACATCAGAGATAGCAATATCAAGCGTGTCACTTTCAATCTTTCAGCAAATTCCTAGAATATGTCATTCAACAGAATTCTGAGATAGCACATTTGCTTTTTGGAAAGAGCCAACATTGATTACTGACATCTGCCCTAAGTCTAGGAAGGGGGAATGGGCATGCTCAGTTCAGTCGCTCAGTCGTGTCCGACTCTTTGCGACCCATGAATTGCAGCACGCCAGGCCTCCCCATACATCACCAACTCCCAGAGTCCACCCAAACCCACGTCCATCGAGTTGGTGATGCCATCCAACCACCTCATCCTCTGTTGTCCCCTTCCCCTGCCTTCAATCTTTCCCAGCATCAGGGTCTTTTCCAATGAGTCAGTTCTTCGCATCAGGTGGCCAAAGTATTGGAGTTTCAGCTTCAACATCAGTCCTTCCAATGAACAACCAGGACTGATCTCCTTTAGGATGGACTAGTTGAGATCTCCTTGCAGTCCAAGGGACTCTCAAGAGTCTTCTCCAACACCGCAGTTCAAAAACACCAATTCTTTGGCACTCAGCTTTCTTCACAGTCCAACTCTCACATTCATACATGACCACAGGAAAAACCATAGCCTTGACTAGACAGACCTTTGTTGGCAAAATAATGCCTCTGCTTTTGAATATGCTATCTAGGTTGGTCATAACTTTACTTCCAAGGAGTAAGCGTCTTTTAATTTCATGGCTGTAATCACCATCTGCAGTGATTTTGGAGCCCCCAAAAATAAAGTCTGACACTGTTTCCACTGTTTTCCCATCTATTTGCCATGAAGTGATGGGACCGGATGCCATGATCTTTGTTTTCTGAATGTTGAGCTTTAAGCCAACTTTTTCACTCTCCTCTTTCACTTTCATCAAGAGGCTCTTTAGTTCTTCACTTTCTGCCATAAGGGTGGTGTCATCTGCATATCTGAGGTGATTGATATTTCTCCCAGCAATCTTGATTCCAGCTTGTGCTTCCTCCAGGCCAGTGTTTCTCATGATGTACTCTGCATAGAAGTTAAATAAGCAGGGTGACAATATACAGCCTTGACGTACTCCTTTTCCTATTTGGAACCAGTCTGTTTTCCATGTCCAGTTCTAACTGTTGCTTCCTGACCTGTATACAGGTTTCTCAAGAGGCAGGTCAGGTGGTCTCTGGTGTTCCCATCTTTCAGAATTTTCCACAGTTTACTGTGATCCAGACAGTCAAAGGGTTTGGCATAGCCAACAAAGCAGAAATAGATGTTTTTCTGGAACTCTCTTGCTTTTTCGATGACCCAGCAAATGTTGGCAATTTGATCTCTGGTTCCTCTGCCTTTTCTAAAACCAGCTTAAACATCTGGAAGTTCACGGTTCACATATTGCTGAAGCCTGGCTTGGAGAATTTTGAGCATTACTTTACTAGCAAGTGAGATGAGTGCAGTTGTGCAGCAGTTTGAGCGTTCTTTGGCATTGCCTTTCTTAGTGATTGGAATGAAAACTGACCTTTTCCAGTCCTGTGGCCACTGCTGAGTTTTCCAAATTTGCTGGCATATTGAATGCAGCACTTTCACAGCATCATCTTTTAGGATTTGAAATAGCTCAACTGGAATTCCATCACCTCCACTAGCTGTGTTCGTAGTGATGCTTCCTAAGGCCATGCTATGCATTTGCAATTGCCATGTGAAATGACCTCAGGATCCGTTCCTACCTTGCCTTCTAAGACTTGAGCAACATGAGATCTCCATTCTTCAACACTTAATCAGGGACTTCCCTGGTGGTCCAGCAGTTAAGACACCTTGTTTCTACTGCAGGAAACACAGGTTCAATCCCCAGTCAGAGAACTAAGATCCCACATGCCACGAGGCCAAAAAATAGAAAACAAAACCAAGAAACAACTACAAAAAACACTTTATCCGTCATCTGGTGGGCCTCTGAGGGTAGGGAGGTCTCTTAAATACGAGACTTAATCATAACCATTAGAAAAAGAAATCTGGAGTCAGTGCTCATTAATAACACACCTTAATTGAAGAACTAACCTTTCCAGAATTTAGCTCATCATAGGGATCTGGGAATCCCGTGTACTCTCTGGGGCTTCCATATAGGTTCAGATAACAAGGTCCAAAAGTTGGAACAAAGCCCACCTCTGTTTCTCCTGTATTCACTGAGAGAGAACATCATCATTAGTATTTTAGGCTTTTAACACCATTCTGCTGAAATAGACATTAGTTATTAGTTAGCTGGGTGAGACAGTTTTCCTCCATTTTGTGTTAGTTGTATTAGTGCAAATTGTAAACACTTGTGAGACTTGCCATATTTCTATCTTATCACTATAAAACACTAAATAAAAACATTGGGGGGTTAGTTCAGGTAAACATAAAGATGATACTATTCAAATGAAAGAAGTTGATCTTCACATTTTTTGCAAGTTTATAATTGGCAATTGTAGCAAGCATGTCGCTGACAACTGGGATAGAGTATACTGTTTCGGGAAGTCATTTAAATGACATTTATCAGGTTAATTTTATTTGTTCCTCCAAAATATCATTTAGTCTCAAGTAGTTAGTATGATGGCAGGTGATTTTAAAAACACAAGACATTTAAAATTTTTATATATAACAGTGAACTTTCTGCCTATGGTTATGGCCCTATGACATTCATAAGCAGCGTGAAATCTCCATTCATGACATTCTATCTCTGATGATGATCCAATATGCTTCTTATTTCTGCTACCTGGTCTCAGCAAGACTACTCCCCAGTGAAGGGCACTGCAGACAATGTAAGAAATAGTGGAGTCAGAGAGAGACTGCAGGCGAAGACAGAGAAATACAAGAGCTGCCTTCAGCCATCCGAATGGCTCCCATATGGAGGAGGGATGGACTTGCTTCCAATAAGCAGAGGAAGGACCACTATTGGGAGCTACAAGGAGGCCACCTTTGGTTCACTCAATGTAAGGATGATCTTTCTATGAATTAGTAGTGTCACATAATGGGACAGATTATACTGGGAGCAGAGGAAATATTAAGGCCAAGAGTTGTATTTTGTCTTTCAGGAGATG
The DNA here is from genome assembly GCF_032405125.1 of Capricornis sumatraensis. Taxonomy (NCBI): domain Eukaryota; kingdom Metazoa; phylum Chordata; class Mammalia; order Artiodactyla; family Bovidae; genus Capricornis; species Capricornis sumatraensis. Next base: position 15,536,641 of record NC_091091.1, read on the forward strand.
GTCAAAACTCTTCCCCTGTGGATGAGAGGTTGACCGGATCAACTCTACGGCCCTTTCCAACTCTAGGCTTAAAACTAAGGCAGAATTACAAATGTCAAGTAGTAGGTGAGCAGAGTACCTACTCATAAACAGCTGAGCAAATTGTAGACACTTGTAGTTAGCAATCTTTTTCACCTTTTTGAGGCTCTTTTGCATTTTGGACTTCTATTATTTTATCACTTTATATTTCAATTTTTAAACTTTAAATAGCTGCTATGTCTGTGAGAACACTATAAATTCCTTTGGTGGGTGGGTAAGAATCAAATGTGTTTTATTCTGAATCCTTAAACTCCTAGTCCTAGTTCTATCTTGGAGTACTACCACATAAATATTTTTTGATTGGTTGAATGAAATGTGATCAAATCTGCCATGTTTGTTACACATTTGTTAAAGACCACTTTAATAGTCATATAAAGTATGACTGTAAGATAATGAAGCTGGATTTTTAAAAACATAAGAATGAGGCATTGTGTCAATAATAGAAAGGCAGATGATAATACCTTAATTTTGCAGTTTGCAAGCTTTCTTACATGCAATCCCTTTTTTCCCCTCTCACTACAACCTTGGGTGGTTAGAATGGCAGGGGGCATCATGTGGTTTTTTTTTTTTTTGAAAGAAGGCAAATTTCTTAAATCACAAAGTCTTCATCTATTAGGGAAACAACATCTGCTGTAAGAGGGTTGTAAGGTCAAGTGTGAGCGCATTGAGCAAACTTGCAAAGAATGGCAAATGTGCAAACCAAGGACGTGCTCTGATCCCACAGAGTTGGAAGATGACTGTTCAAGGTACAAAGTGGAAAAAAAAAATGTTATACAATTATTTACAGTGAAGCCAGGATGGTATATATCTAGGTGAAAACATGAGGCATGTAGCAAAGCCCGGTTAGCCCATTTGCTTAAACTCAGCTTTGCAGGACAACCATGCAACAGTAATACAGAAATTGTTACTCTAACACAACTATATTCAAGACAATAAAATGCAAGTTAAAAAAAAGTGCTAAAGCAATCAGTTGATAAGTTCTTAATAAGATAATAATAAACAGAAAGATCTAGAAGATAGCAAAATTACAAAGCATAAACCTGTATACGATGCAGCCCCAGATCCCGAGGATGAGAAATCTATGTAGTAAAAATACCATTGGTTAAACAATAAGAGAAACACAGGCATTATAAAAGAGACACTGGAAAAAGTTAATCAAATCCAACAATAGGTAAGCGGTTTAGCAACACCAGGAAAATCCCAAATCCAGACTCAAATCACATGACCCTTTTGTCATTTATACAAATATCACCACCAGTTAAATACAAAATGGCTCAAGACTGTGACACCCGGTAGCATAGCCACACAGGAAATAGCCCAGCCTCATCAGCCCCGAAGCAGTGAAGCATCTGAGTGCCAGCTTCCCACCATCAAAGGAGGCCTGGGGAAGTTACCAACATTCCATAGTTTTAATAAAGCATTTACGTGTCTCGTCTCTGACTTAGCTAGGACTAAGACCAGACAACCCAAGTTAATTTAGTAGAAGGCTGTGTAAACAAAGGCCTATAGTTGCCAGTACGTTATCTGTTTCTTTGCAGGGAATGGCTACTGCTCACTGTTACTCTGAGACCCTATCAGAGACTGTCTTGCAGGGCCTGCAGTGAAAGAAGGCCTCAGAGACAGAGGCTGGCACTGCTTGTAACAATTCATTTGTAGTTCTTCTGGATATTACCACCATATCACTAAGGAAAATGTGTATTCTGTTATTTCTTGGATAATCATTTTCAGGTGATATTTAATGACTTCCTGCCAATGATAAGTGAGTTACAGTGATTTTTACACTTCCTCCCATAAGAGTTTATAGCATGATTTTAATCACTCTATTGGTTGCCTTTGACCAATAAATTCCGTCTAATCTTTAACCAGTTTTTGTCTACCCAATAATTTAATCTAACCTTTTAAAAAATTTTAATTGGAGGATAATTGCTTTACAATATTGTGTTAGTTTCTGCCATACATCAACATGAATCGGCCATAAGTAAATACATGTCCCCTCCCTCCTGAACCTCCCTCCCCTCTGCTACCCCATCCCACTCCTCTAGGTTGTCACAGAGCACCAGGTTTGAGCTCCCTTCGTCTACAGAAAATTCCCACTGTCTATTTTACATATAGTAATGTATATGTTTCAATGTTTTCTTTCAATTCATCCCTCCCTCTCTTTCTCCCACTGTGTCCACAAGTCTGTTCTCAATGTCTACATCTCCACTGATGCTCTGTACATAGGTTCATCCGTACCATCTTTCTAGATTCCATACATATGCGTTAATATATGATATTTTTCTCTTTCTGACTTATTTTACTCTGTATAATAGGCTCTAGGTTCACCCACCTCATTAGAGCGACTCAAATGTGTTCCTTTATATGGTTGAGTAATATTCCATTGTGTATATGCACCAGAGTTTCTTTATTCACTCATCTGTCTAATCTAACCTTTACATCTGGATCCTTCACTTGATACGAAGTTAATAGCATGCCCACCCTCTCCAACCTTCCACTTCTTTTCACTTCTAAGCACTATCTTCTGTACTTTTACATTGTAAGAGGTGATATTTACCTTCTCTTTAGAGCTTTGACTACAGGTTTAACAAAAATATTTTAGAAACAATTAATAGTGCTCACATTATAACAACCACATAAGTATTCTATGCAGAGAAAAGAAGAATTGTAATTACATTTCTTTTGTACAGGTCCAGCAACATGGTCCCCTATGCCACTTAGCAGACAATGCTTAGAGGGACTCTCCGTCTCACCTTCTACCAGTTGCTTAAAATAATGCTATACCTGACTTTATATTTGGACTATTATCTTCTTGGTTCAACTCTTTATTTCTTGGTTCAACTCTTTATTTCTCTCAGAATTTCTAATGCCTTTTTCTTCTTCTTGAGAAAGAAAATCTATATCTTTTTCACCAACTCTATATTATATTTCAGATTCTTATTCATATTATCTATTGCTTGGCTTACAGTATCTTTTTTAAAAACCTATAATGCAGGAAACCTGGGTTCGATCCCTGGGTCAGGACGATCTCCTGGAGGAGAAGGGCATGGCAACTCATTCCAATATTCTTGCCTGGAGAATCCCCATGGACAGAGGAGTCTGGTGGGCTATAGTCCACGGGGTCGCAAAGAGTTGGATATAACTGAGTGACTAATAATGTAAAGTCCTCTTTTAAACAAGATGAGGATGAGAGAAATCTTAAGTTTTCCAAAACAAAAATTTGCCTCAGATTTTCTCATTTTAGTCAATGCGTTTAAGCAAGTGATAATTGTAGGAATTTTTGTTATTTTTATTTTAGTAATGAACAATAAGCTGCTGATGATAGTAATGGGTTAACACTAAATTTCTGTGACCATCTTAATTTATTCCTTCATTCCCTATTACAGTTTCACACATATGCACAGAACCAGAATACCAGGTATAGGCAATTAGTTCTCAATGCATAAAACAACAAAAAGAAAAGTATATTGGTTATCAATGCTTGTTAGCATAAAATGTATGAAAACAAAATACACAATATCTAGAGTGGAGATTACATGGTTCAAATGCCATCTGACCTCACTCCTGCCAGGGAAGTCTGTAGAGAAGGGAATGTTATTATATGTATGGGTGGACTGATGTCAGTGCCACTTGAAAAAAAAAAGGGGGGTGCTCTCTATATTGACACTCAAAAATCTGTAAAACACCTACTGGGAAAGTTTTTGGATTGAAGTAAGAAAGTTAAAATTTTTAAACTCAAATAACTGATGTCTTGTCTTGGTCACTCATTCGTGTCCGACTCTTTGTGACCCCATGGACTGCAACCCGCCAGGCTCCTCTGTCCATAGGGACTCTCCAGGCAAGAATACTGGAATGGGTTGCCATTTCCTTCTCCACAAATAATTGATAGTTACCCCAATTATTAGTTACTAATCTACTATTTTGCTGATCACCATCAAAACATCACTGAAACGGTTCACTAGACTCATCACATTTGGCTTTTAAGAAACCAGCTCTGTTGCCGGGTGGCTACCCAGTTCATTCCCTCTCCAGAAGTTCTCCGCCCTGTCTCATTCCTGCCCCCTGTGTGACTCACCTTCCACTTCCCCACCAGAGGCAGCAATTTTAGAGAGGTGCAGGTACGTTGTTCCAACAACATCATTTTTGGTAAGACGGTCCCTGTGTTAAAAGAACAGGTTAAGACCTCCATCTATGAAGACAGATCTTTGTTTCAACAATAGATCTGGGAAAGACCCTAGATCTCAGAAATCACCCTGTCCAATGGGCCTGCAGCTTCACTGCACTTTAAAATCACTTGGAAATCCCCACTGCTCCCCTGGCCCCCACCCCGCACCACCTCTAATTTCCTATTGAAGCTTTCGACTCAATGAAAGCAGAGATGAAGAACAAGAGTTTGCATTTATAACAAGTATATATCCCAACTGATTGTTACACAGATGGCCCTCCAACAACCCTCTGAGAAATGCTGATCTAACCAGACAACTAATTTCGGCTGGAAACAGATTTTTACAGAGGCCCAGGAATTTGCCTACGGTCACATTCAATACTGTTGTCATGAAGTGAATGGGTCAGTTATAGGCAAATAACATGATGAGGGTAATAAAAATCTCACTACACAGAATAAGTGTTTGTATCTTATTTTCTCACGTTCATCCTGATTACTATGATGGTTTAAAAATTACAACAGGCTTTTCTAAGGGTCCCTCATGGGGGAAAAATTCCCTTTCCATTCAATTCAATTCAAATATTTCTTGATTATCTACTGGGTGACTTCATTTACTTGTCTCTAACCTAAATCTTATCTATGTTGTTAGGTAAGTTTGCTCACTGTAAGTACATACAACTTTGTTTATCTGTCTGTATCTGAAGATAGTTCGTGAGCCTAACTCGTGAAGTGGTCTCTGGCTGGGCACACAGTGAGTGTAACAAACAGGTTTACATTAATAACATCTTTTGCTTAATTCCTTCTCTTTATTCCATCTAGTGTCATACTCACTCTGAAGTTTAGAACTCCACAGGAGGGAGGAAAGTTTGACTCAGTATTTTGAGGAAAGATTATACTATAGTATGTTATTATCTATTATAGCAATACTATGTAATATATATTATATGGTTTAATAAAATTAGGTTACAGAAAGTGAGTAATTAACAACAGTATACATGAGGAAAAAAATTATTATTTGGGGGTTATTAAGCCACACGTGTGGAGCTTGCATCCTCTCAGTCCATCCAGAAGGGTCTAGACTACATTTCAAGAATCCTTAGCTTTCCCTCGGTTGTAACACCTACAGGGTATATAACAAAGATCTGGATCCAAGGATTCCCCAGTTAAATACGGTCTCTCTGCACATCTGAATCTACCACTGCTTTGGATAGGGCCAACAAGATCAGGGGAAAACCCACATCTGCCGTGACCATGCGCGACTCTAGGATGACTCAGCCAGCGATCCTCCCACTGTGGCGTCAGCAGGCCAGAGTGGTCATCTGAGCTATATAGGGCCCAAACTCACACTCTGGTGAGTTCTGGAGGCCCCTGGAGCACCTTTGGGGTGTCAACTGAGGGTCTAAGTGACTTAAAACAAGCTCACACTCATTGGAAGGGGCATTTTGTCCTCAGGCCCCCTCATGGACCTCCATGAGCTATGATGCGGTTACTGAACAAAATAAAGCCTTCTCTCCTCCTCCCAAAGTGTCCTGTTACCATAGTGCCAAGAGGGAACTAACATGGAAGTCAAATACATTTAGCCAAAGGAAAAATCAGGGCCAGACAGGTTGGAAACCCAACCGAGTCTGAGTGACTGTGGGCAAGTCACCTGACCTCTCTGAGCCTCAGTCTTCATCTGCCAAATGAACTAATAATAGTCTCCATTCCATAGGGGTCCTCTAAAGAGTAAATGGAATAGTCTAGGGAAGGCAAGAGGCACAGCACCTGCCACCAGTAGTGTTCAGAACACAGCGGCTAACATCATAATAAACACCGATGATGGTGGTGCTGGTCGTGACGATGCCAGCACCAGTGATGATGCTATTTATCTTTTCTACTCTCGGGGAGCTGAGGGCTGCCAACTGAATGCCCCAGCCAACTAGAATACACCCAAGAATAGCCTCATTATGGCTGATCATTGCTAGGATGCTGGTCTAGTATGAAGTCCATCAGAAACTTTCAACACATTTTCTTTGCATTCAATCACATAGGAAGCTCTCTCCAATTTCCCTTCTAACAATGACAGAGAACAGCTCTCAATGTTTTGATTGATTCTTCCCTAGAAATAGTTTACTCCATTTCTGAAGTCTATTTTGGACAGCCTAATAGTATTTAAAGCCTTAATTTCTTATCTTGGGGTATATTCAGATCATTTTTTCTTCTTTCTGTTCATGAGCAGTTGAACCAAGATATCCAAAGCTTTTCTGCAACAGCTACTGTCATTATTTTTAAAGAAAACACCTGGTTCCAGGAGCAGTGTACCACTTCTGTCTGGAAGAAACGCAAATATCCTGAAAAGTAAGGGTTACACCATCTAAAGTAAAGTTTCTCCAAATCCAAATACTTATTTCTCCAATTTGCAATTAGACACAAGTCTTTTTTAACTCACCAGTCATATATTGTCAGTTTTATTTTTTCACACACTGAAGGAAACTGTTAAAAGAGAAAAAAGGTAGTTATTTCTCAACTTATTCAGTAACTACTAGGGTATTCTTACTTTTTTTTCTAAAAGAAAAGACAGCCAAACCTTGATCTGAAGATTAACGACTTGATTCCACTCAGGATTTGCATTTTTCTCAATTATATTTGTGCAAACCTGTAAAATCATCAAAACAGAGTAGGTATTCAAATTTCTAATTGTGGAAAGCTTATAATATATGCATAGTGGATTATGATTCTGGCATACATAATGTTACAGACTTGGTCACTCAGCTGTGTCCGACCCTTGTGACCCCATGGAATATACAGTCCATGGAATTCTCCAGGCCAGAATACTGAAGTGGGTAGCCGTTCCCTTTTTCAGGGGATCTTCCCAACCCAGGAATCAAACCCAGGTCCCACACATTGCTGGCAGATTCTTTACAAGCTGAGCCACCAGGGAAACCCACAGACTTGGTAACCTCATTAAAGTTTTCTTAATAACAATTTGGTAAAATAGGACATGGATTTAGTATACTGATCTTTGCTTCTGAAATGGCACCCCACTCCAGTACTCTTGCCTGGAAAATCCCATGGACGGAGGAGCCTGGTAGGCTGCAGTCCATGGGGTTGCAGAGTTGGACACAACTGAAGCGACTTAGCAGCATGCACTAAGAGCTAGTTTCAAATTGCCAAATTTTAATATTGGATTAGCATAATGATGCAAGAGTTGCTATTTAGTGAGCACTTGTGGTTTAGTTGTTAAGTGGTACCCAGCTCTTTTGCGACCCCACAGATTGTAGCCCGCCAAGCTCCTCTGTCCATGGGATTTCCCAGCCAAGAAAACTGCAGTGGGTTGCTGTTTCCTTCTCCAGGGAATCTTCCCAACCCAGGGATCGAACCCAGGTCTCCTGCACTGGCAAGTGGACACTTGCTACCATACCGTCTGATACGAATCTCTCCACTAAAATGTCCGAACATATCTTTTGATCTTGCCCACCAGCCCTTCTCCCTGCTCCCCAAACTAGCTGCTATCTTTCCATTGTTGTTCGCAGGGGTGTTCAGATTTGAACCAGAGTCAGTCACAACCCCTCTCTTTCCTTCACATGCCTCATCCAATCCATCAGAAAATGCTGACATCCCTGTTTTCATCTGATCTTGCCCCAGATGCCTGTGGTTGGTTCCCATCTGGATCCCCACTTGCATCTCATTCCCCGTGTAGCATCTTCAGTCAGTTCCCAGGCGTACTTAGAATACTAAGTCCTGGTTCATCCTCTGGCTGATAAAGCCTTGCCTGCCCACCTCACCTCATCTCTCTGAGCTCATCTCTTGGTTTCGTCCCTTGCTTGCTCCACCCCAGCCATGCTGGCATTCATCCACTGTGAACGTATCTCCTCCCTGGGGTCTTTACAGCTGCTCTTCCTTCTGCCTGGAAGCCCTCCCCTGGCCAATATCTCTGCATTTTCCAGGCCGCTGTTCAAATATCACTTCCTCCAAGATATCCCACTTGATAAACTAACTGGAAACCCCTCCAAACACCCTGCACCCATCACTTCTTGTCCTGCTTTATTTTCTGCTTAGTACTCAGAGCTAACTGAAATTATGCAACTTTTTATTTGCTTGCTTATTGTTGTCCCTTCGATCACACAGTAAACTCCATGAGAGTAAAGACTGTTCTACTCACTTCTTTATCTCCAATGTGAGGGACAGTATCTGATACTTAGCAGGCTCCCGCTGTTTACTTCCTGAATTAATTAACTCTTTCAACAATCCTATGAGATTATCCTTATCCTCATATGTAATTCAGGAAATTGAGACTCAGAGGTTAAAGAATTTGACTTCACTTGCTATGGAGTGAGGTGAAGTCTGAATTTAAATCTGGCCTCGTTTAGCTCCAGAACTGAGACTTTTTCTGCCATCTCCCACTGACTCTCCTGGGACATAGCCCTGTGTGTGTGTTGCCAAATCTCACTTTCACATACACATGGTTCCAATATGTAGTAGATGCTACTTCCTCATGCCTAGAACTGACTGTGGTACACTGTTATTCTACTATGGAATCCCACTCTACAATCTTTGACCATCTTTGTAGGTAAAAGTGGTAGTTACAGGTGTTCTTACACCAAGAGTCCCTCAGCTCTCATCAGACGACTGAGATGGGTTCCCCTGCCAGACTCTTCAGTTTCTGCAGTTCATTGGACCATGGCAGGGGCAGTGGTAAGAAACATGATAGAAATGGGCACCTGGGTAGTGGAGGCTCTCCTCCACACAGCGGTCCCTAATCTTTTTGGCATGAGGGACCAGTTTTGTAAAAGACAATTTTTCCCATGGACGGGGGATGGAAATGGCTTCAGGATGATTCAAGTGCATTACATTTATTGTGCACTTTTTTCTATTGTTATTACATCAGCTCCACTTCAGATCGCCAGGCATTAGATTTCAGAGGGTGGGAACTCCTGCCACATTGACCAGGGATCACTGTTGCTGGTTAGGGACTTTGCCTACGAGTAAGATAATGCTGGGGCCTGGGAATCGTTTCTACTCTTACAAAAGACCACATCTTTCTAATCTGAGTCTGGCATACTTTCCACTCCAAAATAAACCTCTAAGATGTCTGACATGTTCAGAGTCTGATAATCTGTGTTCCTGCACAGTGCCCAGGTCATCAGGGGGCTACTTAAAAAAGAATAAGGAGGAAATCAGCCCAAGGAAAGCACAGTGATTTAAATACATGTTTCTAGAGGTATCTACATTGAGATCAAATACAAACCTTTTTTCCGGCAAAGGAAACTTCTACAAAAGGGTCCACTAGGTTCTTCTTATCAGCGATGCCTCCAAATATTTCCTTTACTGTCTGTGAGAAGGCATCATCCACTGGAAAGAACACGTCACAGAAGAAATCAAATCTGATTCTCTTAAGAGAACAGAAATCACTCAGCAAAATTAAAAATTGTCTCCTGTATGGAAAAACCATTGCAACGAGAATCATTCTGAAAAGTGTCAAGTGCCAGCGGGACTGGATTGCAGAAATCCTTTGTCTTAGTTGAAAGAGAAAACATGTTCTCCCCACAAAATTTAAAAATTAATGGGAGCGTCTCAGGAAAACAATCAATAAATTACTATGTTGAGAATCAATCACTTATTGAGGAAACCAATAGAATAAACAAGTCCATCCAAACAGGGTAATTCAAAAACTGAGGCCTAGTTGTGATTTGGAAAATGTTGTTTAGGTCAACATATAGGCCTCATCTTTTCTTGAGTAACTCCAGGAAATTTGGCATAATCATAACGTGTTTAATTCCCTACAAACAACAGATCTCTGTTTCAACAAACTTAGAAGTGAATAGATCTTGCACCGTTGGTGGGAATGTAAATTGATACAGCCACTATGGAGAAGAGTAAGGAAGTTGCTTATAAAACTAAAAACGGAACTACCATATGACCCAGCAATCCTACTACTGGGCACATACCCTGAAGAAAACCATAATTCAAAAAGATACATGTACCCCAAAGTTCACTGCAGCGCTATTTACAATAGCCAGGACATGGAAGCAACCTAGATGCCCACTGACAGATGAATGGATCAAGAAGATGTGGTACCTATATACAATGGAATATTACTCAGCCATCAAAGGAAAGAAACTGGCTCATCTGTAGTGAGGTGGATGAACCTAGTGTCTGTCAGAGTGAAGTAAGTCAGAAGAAGAAAAACTATATTAACACATACAAATGGAATCTAGAAAAATGATACTGATAAACCTATTTGCAGGGCAGGACTAGAGATGCAGACGTAGAGAATGGACTTGCGGACACAGCAGAGGGAGGGGAGAGTGGGTCAGAGAATAGCATTGATGTGCATATACTACCACGTGTAAAATAGCTAGTGGGAAGCCGCTGTATAGCACAGGGAACTCAGCTCAGTGCCCTGTGATGACCTAGAGGGGTGGGGTGGGGGTGGGAGGGAGGCACAAGAGGCAGGGGATATATGTATACAGACAACTGATTCACTTTGTTATATGGCAGAAACTAACACGACATTGTAAAGTAATTATACTCCAATTTAAAAAAGTGAACAGAGTTCAGTTGAACAGGCCCAGTAGGTATTATAATGTGAGGTTTAATTTATTTACTTCATTTAAGATATTTCCGAGGGAAAGATGGTCTGGGGAGTCATTAGAGGGGAGGGGTTCCTGGAAAAGTAGCAAATCCTGAAGAGCTCCATGGCCTGTACAGCCCATGCCTCCTGAGGATGGGGAGAGGGTGCTATGTCCCAGGGCCCAGCAGGGAGCAGGCACACCAGGCAAGGCAGAGAGGATGCCAGGTCCTTAGCAAGGACAGGCGAGCACCTACATTAGCCTCTATGAATGGAATCGCTCTAAGTAATTCTCTTAAATGCACCCAATCTCTTAATACAATAGTGACAGACTTCTAGTTATTGGCACTTACAACTTTGGCCCAGCCATTTTTAATACTCTGATAGCAAATACATTTATTTGTTTATAGAACTTCAGTTTCATTTGGGATGAAAGGAGTTGGCAATGCTGACCACTGACCTCTGTTTGGTATCCTTTAGAATAAGGGGAAAGTGTGGAACCCAGTAGAGAGAAAGAACAGAGATGAATGGGTCAAAGGCTCCATAAGGGCCATGGGTCAGGGAGCAACAGGCTGCCCCATGAATCTGCTTAGGTTGTTTTCAATAGGGCCAGAATGAATGAAAATAACTCTATGAAGGCCTTTAAGGAGGAAGACATATGGCAGGGAGCACCGACACTGTTTGGAGTATGATTACTTTTATCACATGTAATCATGCAGGCAACTGACAATCCTGGGGCTGGATTAAATCAATACATACTCTGGGGGATGTCCTCCGCTCTGTAGATCTTCAGCAGGAAGGTCACCCACCGCAGGGCAATGCCAGCAGGGAGTAACAAGTTACTTTCCACGTCATCACTGTCATTATCACGATCTTGTTTCTCAGGCTATTGGGGACACACGGTGGCAAATTATACACATAGGAAAGCAGCACTTCAAGAGGCCAAATTTGTGCTTGTTAAAATAAAGCCAATCATAACTGTTTATATTAGGATTTCCTGTGTTTTGAGCTTAAGAGTTTAGCACCAATTCAACCTCAAAACTGCCCTATAAAATCAATGCTCATGTTTCTTTGACCAATACACTACAAGAAAATAATGTGTCCTTTTTAACCTTCTAAGCACTAAATAGAGAGACAGTTACTGAAGCTCTTTTACTTTCTTTCTGGCTACTGGCTTGCCGCCCAATTTTCTAGAATAACAACTGTCCTCTTAGGTAGCAATGCCTGATTCTGCAACAGAGCCAGGTTCTGTAGATGCAGTGATGTGGGGAACTCTTAAAAACACACATATCTTTACTGAATGAAAGACCTGCTCACAGACACAAGGAAGGAGCTAAGTGAGCTGGAATAATTCTGTTGTGAAGAAAATAAAAATTCCAGAAAGCTGGAGGAATTGGAGGATTGGGGTTGTTGACTGGAAGCTCTGCTCCATTTCACAATGACTGGTGCCCACTTGCTTAACTCTGGGTCCTTTTAAACGTAGAGGACCAAGAATTTGGAGCTTACAGGAGGCTCGTCTCCGGTTCCCAGGACAAACATGCTGACTTTCATGTAGCCTTTAGCACCTGAGCTGGCATCTTCAGGGTCATTGAGGAGAAGCCATTTCCTCATGACAGCGTGACCTAAAATAAAGAATGCGTAAAAGGACAGGAATACTACAGAGAAGCTGACAGGTCCGTGATTCCATCTGCAGTAAGATAACCAAGTATTTCCTCCAGTGTGTCTTCAGGACGGGCCATACTCCCCAGATGAGGCTCCATTCTAATGCTCTCTCCTTCACACTGACTCTCCACCCACATCCTGCCCTGGGGTGACTGAACAAGACTCTCTAAGCTCTAGTCACTGATTCTATAATTTGATTTTGATAAGGTTAAAGTGGACTCACAGAACAGAGAAATTATCTATTTGTTTCTATTAGGATGATTGCCATTAGATTATAAAAAAAGACACCCATACTAAACTGCTATCATAATTCCCACTGGGTGTAGCCTTTCCTTTTCTCAGTCAAGAAAAACATCATTTTTTATTCTTTGATCCCTCAAATTTTCTTGATTCCCAGAGTCTTCAAGTTCATGGGAAAATGTTACTTACCAGGTTCATCATAAACAAATCCAACATCGATCTGGGAAAAAATAATTTAAAATAGTTCAAACAAATTTTACAATCCACTCAGTCACTGCTAGAATCTATCATTATTATTACACTTAAAAAAAATAAGGCTTTTGACTAGACAACTTGCTTCAAGACCCACCATTTCCATCTTACTGTCTCTGTATATCCGATGCCTCCTCTGAGGTGTGACACATAGAAGGCTCGCAATCCATCATTTTGAATGAATGAGCTAGTCTCACAGCTGGAGGAGACACAGTGACCAGTGTGGCCTGGTTTGGTGGGACTTTTCCAGTAGCATAGAATTCTCACATTCTGAGGAAACCCTCAGACCCAAGCAAACCTGGGCCACAGCCACCATATGGGACGACTTATTGAGTATTCCTCCACCTTTTCCTTCAGTTAATTCTAATACTAACAGACCCTTTGATTGGGCACTCCAATGCACCAAGAGCTAGGTGCTTTATATATTGTATCTCACCTCATTTTCACAATAATCCCATCTTACAGATGAAGAAAGTAAGCACCAGAGAGGTTTACAAGTGGCTAGTTAATGGCAGAATATGAACTGACCCAAATCATCTTCTAAGACTTGCTTCAAGAAGCAGCCCATTCCATGTGGAATCACTAAGGCACAACCAGTCTTTATCAGCAAGTCCAGCGTGAACTGCTCGGAAAAGCACCTTGATGCTCTTCCCCGGTTTGGCTTGCCTGTCATACACCAGATTTACAATAACTGACTCAGTAGATAGAGCTCTGGGCTACTGGCAAGTGGAGCGGGGTGATGGGCTTCCTGCCACAGGCAAGTACTCTTCCCTCTGTAGCAGTGCACTGGGTTTCCAGCCACAACAGGAACTCTGTGAAGGGCCCTGGTATGGCAGCTCCCAGGCGTCCTGCCCTCGGACTAAGGCCGGGAATAAGTGCTAAGTGCTAAGTGCTATACTTTGGAAGTTGACTAGACTCCAGCCAGAGGACACTCAACTGGCTTCTTGACCCCACAGCATTTGTGTCCGGCTTTCAGCAATAATCATGGCATCAATGCCTTACATATAACCTTATGAATGTCACCAAGATGGGTACCCTGAGTCCTGGCCAGGAACCAGATTCCTCATCAAGAAAGTGCCCATTTTTGACCCAAGTTGAATGAAACAGACAGTGGACACCCACCTTAAACTCCCCCATCAGAGAATCTGCCCGCAGAGAATGGGAATTGTAAACCTGGAAGAAAGGAGAGTGGTGAGAAGATCACCAGCTTCACCTGGCAGCTAGTGAGCACCACCCTCCTACTCCGTGGCCCCCTTACCCGAATGCTGATGATCTCATCCATCAGTTCAGAAGGAGTCAGGTGGACATTGTAGAAAAATAACTGTTGGAACAAAAAGGGAAAATGTTTGAATGCCAACAGGGATGGATTAAGGTTTAGTGGGATCTGACGCTAAAATTTGAGGGGCCTTCCTAAAAAATATACAAGACACAACCTCAAATTAGGTGTGACTGCGTGAACCTACTGCAGGATCTCAGAAAAGGCTCTGAAGCTTAAGCATCATGAGCTTCAAGGTAAACTATATATCAGAAAAGGGTTAAGTAACAATTGTGCATAGCGTTTATTTAACTAAATAGAGTTGTTCATTTGGTACCAGATATCTAGTAGGTAGGGCTTCCCAGGTGGTGCTAGTTGGTGAAGAACCTGCCTGCCAATGCAGGAGACATAAGAGACGTGGGTATGATCCCTGGGTTGGGAAGATCCCCTGGAGGAGGGCATGGCAACCCACTCCAGTATTCTTGCCTGGAGAATCCCATGGACAGAGGAGCCTGGAGGGCTATAGGACATAGGGTCACACAGAATTGGAAATGACTGAAGTGATTTAGCCTCTAGTAGCTAACTGAAGATCAAGGTTATTTCATGTGCTTAGGGCTTGCATGATCTGGAGAGGTGAGGTTAATTTTCTTCCATTTTTAGTGCTATTATCTGGAAAAAGCAAGAGTTCCAGAAAAACATCTATTTCTGCTTTATTGACTATGCCGAAGCCTTTGACTGTGTGGATCACAATAAACTGTGGAAAATTCTGAAAGAGATGGGAATACCAGACCACCTGACCTGCCTCTTGAGAAATCTGTATGCAGGTCAGGAAGCAACAGTTAGAACTGGACATGGAACAACAGACTAGTTCCAAATAGGAAAAGGAGTACGTCAAGGCTGTATATTGTCACCCTGCTTATTTAACTTCTATGCAGAGTACATCACGAGAAACGCTGGACTGGAAGAAACACAAGCTGGAATCAAGATTGCCGGGAGAAATCTCAATAACCTCAGATATGCAGATGACACCACCCTTATGGCAGAAAGTGAAGAGGAACTAAAAAGCCTCTTGATGAAAGTGAAAGAGGAGAGTGAAAAAGTTGGCCTAAAGCTCAACATTCAGAAAATGAAGATCATGGCATCTGGTCCCATCACTTCACGGGAAATAGATGGGGAAACAGTGTCAAACTTTATTTTTCTGGGCTCCAAAATCACTGCAGATGGTGACTGTAGCCATGAAATTAAAAGACGCTTACTCCTTGGAAGAAAAGTTATAACCAACCTAGATAGCATATTCAAAAGCAGAGACATTATTTTGCTGACTAAGGTCCGTCTAGTCAAGGCTATGGTTTTTCCTGTGGTCATATATGGATGTGAGAGTTGGACTGTGAAGAAGGCTGAGTGCCAAAGAATTGATGCTTTTGAACTGTGGTGTTGGAGAAGACTCTTGAGAGTCCCTTGGACTGCAAGGAGATCCAACCAGTCCATTCTGAAGGAGATCAGCCCTGGGATTTCTTTGGAAGGAATGATGCTAAAGCTGAAGCTCCAGTACTTTGGCCACCTCATGCGAAGAGTTGACTCATTGGAAAAGACTCTGATGCTGGGAGGGATTGGGGGCAGGAGGAGAAGGGGACGACACAGGATGAGATGGCTGGATGGCATTACTGACTCAATGGACTTGAGTCTGAGTGAACTCCGGGAGATGGTGATGGACAGGGAGGCCTGGCGTGCTGCGATTCATGGGGTCGCAAAGAGTCGGACACGACTGAGCGACTGAACTGAACTGAATGTTGCTCTTTCTAACAAAATACTTGTAAAGCCAACTCTACTCATTAGATACTGTTAGTGCCTTAGTAGAGTCAGTATGGACCACATTTTAACTCGTTGTAACAGCCAAGTTTAAGAAGGTTGACTCTTGGAAGATGAAAATTGGGTATGTAGAGGTTTTACCATAAAGTCAAAGTTTTATGTGCCAATAGAGTTTAATCCTAAGAGAGAAAGACAGAGCATTTATTTAAACTGAGACTTTTTTCTCCTACATTTTCCTTAGAAATATTTAAAATTTATTTTAAATAAAAATGAAAAGAAAAAAATGAAAGAATCATTGCTATAATTTTGGGACACTGGCTTTTGGCTTTATCACTCTCTTTTTTGAACTGAACTATCTGGAAGAAGGTTCTAGATAATGCAATACTTCACTCCTTTAAAGCACATTTGCGTATGGCTGAGTCCCTTTGCTGTTCACCTGAAACTATCACAACATTATTCATTGGCTATACCCCAATATAAAATAAAAAGTTCAAAAGAAAAAAAAATTAAATAAATAAATAAAAGCAATCACCAGTGGCAGGGGAGGGGATTATTTCCCCAAAGTAAAAACAATAAAAGATTATTTTCAAAAAGTAAAAAAATTGGCACTCATCTCTGAAGAGCAAGAACATCTTTTTATATAATGGACCAAGGAGATCAAACCAGTCAATCCTAAAGGAAATCAACCCTGAATATTCATTGGAAGGATAATGCTGAAACTGAAGCTCCAATACTTTGGCCACCTGATGTAAAGAGCTGACTCACTGGAAATGACCCTGATGCTGGGAAAGACTGAAGGCAAAAGGAGAAGGGGACAACAGAGGATGAGGACAGAGGATGAGATGGTTAGATAGCATCTCTGATTCAATAGACATGAATTTGAGCAAACTCCAAGAGACAGGAAAGGACAGGCGTGCTGCAGTCCATGGGGTCACAAAGAGTCAGACACGACTTAGTGACTGAACAGCAACAACATTATTATCACACCCAAAAAATTTAACAGGTAACAGTCAATTTTCAAATTCTTACACTTGTTCTGAAAAAAGTTTTTAGCTTTTTTTTTTTTAATCTAGGATTCATTTGAGGATCTGACATTGTATGTGGTTGTTGTATCTCCCAAGTTTCCTTTTATCTAGAACGGTACTCCTCGCTTATTTTTGTTATTTATTTCTATCAAGATCAGTTGCTTTGCAGAATATCTTACAATTTAGATTCAAGTTCACCACTGAACAAGAAATAACACAAGTGATGCCAATTTCTTCCATTATATCACATCAGGACACACATGTCCATTTGTCCCTTGGTGATACCAAGTTGAATCACTTGGTTAAAAATGTGTATGTAAACTAGGGATTTTTTCCTAAGATCTTTTTATTGATTTATGAATTGGTCTGTTTAGAAGCTCAGTTATTTGATTCTTCCCTTTAGCTGAGAAATCTAATTTCAAAAGTATTCATTAAAATGGTAAGCTCTGAGGTGGACTTCCTATAGAGTAGTTGAGTAAGTGTCCCGCATTATAAATGTGGGGTCAGGGAGTTAGAGAAGGCGAGGTTCGGAAAAAGAAAGAGACCGGCGCTTTACAGGAACAGATCACCTTTAATGAGGAGAGAAGGGGCAGCAGTCAGATTAGTGAGCTGCTGCACTAATCCAAGAAAAGAGTAAGTATATACAGGCATGTATGTGGAAATGTACTGTCTTAAGGGGGCCTGTTCTTCTCCAAGGTTGTTTGGAGTAGTTATCTCTTAAACACCTGGGGCAAGGAATTCTGGAGATAGGCCAGAGGCTGGACTGGCTGGGAGCTGGGCATAATCAACTTTAATGGCCATTTTTTCTCTGCGGGTGAGAGAGTTCTTTGTTTTCTTAGAATGGTGGGGAGGACTGGGAGGGGAGTTTTAACTCCAGGCTACTTTGAGATGTGTAAATTTCCTTCAGTAAACACTTGGATGGGTCCTATGCTCTAGGCATCAAGTGTCCCAAATTTTGTCCTTGCTGCAATCCTGTCTCATCCCCCAAGACGACTTTCACCCAGCCTTCCCTGAAGTCCACTTCCAGCGCCCCGTCTCTAAATGCACCCACCTCTCATGTTAGCTTTGACACTACCTGCCTGCTGGTGTGTGTGATTCATCTAAGAAGAAGCCCGAAGTGAGAAGAAAATGGAGCCTCTGAAAAGCTGGGGGCGCCAAGTTGAACATAGGGAAACAGCCAGGAGCACCACACAGAAAAAAACCCGCTCCTTTTGTGAACAGAGAAAAAAAGAACCAGCACCAGGGCTGGGATTACAAAATGTTGGGAACTAAGAGGAACTGTGAGAGGAAGCTGTGGTAGTAAATGCCTGGCCTCAGAGATCACAGCAGGAGGCCCCAGGAATCTCAGAAACGTGGCTCCTCGGCAGAGTAAGGCTGGCATGTGAAAAATTCCCCGAATTTATCATTTCTCTTCTCAGTCCTAAATGTGGAATTTCATGGCATTGAAGACAACTGTCAAGGTATTCAGCATTTTTGAAGAGTGTTGCAGAAGAGGTCATCAGAATAGGCTATAATCTCATTATGGGGGAAAAAACCCTTTCTGCTCATAATTGCTTCTTCTAACCTGTGTTGTTTTCATAGTCAAGTAGGTTTTGACACCTTTATAAAGTTGGGTTACTCAAGTCACATGGAGTCACCCCTCAGAGACATTTGCTAATTAAAAAGCACAAAGGCAGGTCCTAAGTATTCTGTGTGGACCATGGTAAGAGGCGCAAAGACCCATTTGGAAGGGCTTCCTCCAGAAGTTGTTGTAAAACCATCAGAAAGACACCAGGCTTCTCTGAGAACCAATAATGAAGCAGGCCATGTGATTCCAAGACCCCAGGGGTTCTTAGCACAGAATGTTTAAGGCTGGAACTTTGTCCTCTGTGTAGAGTTGAGTCTGCACAGGTGGTCCTCTCCCACTTGGGACTGTAGAGAAGTGGGTGGAAGCTAAGAAGGTACACGTAAATAAAACAGACACACAAGGACATGCATTTGCCCGTTTACCTCATCAAAAAATGGATTGTTCCCTCGCTTGATTCTCGTTCGGTGTGTCTGGCCACAGACGTGGACTTTGACCACAGGCTTGATGTTGTTGCCACTTAACTGCCGGCCCTCGATCACTCGGACCCGGATCTGCAAGTACAGAAGGGGAGTCGTCACTGAACCTTTCCCACCATGACCTGTAAGAGAATCCACAGGTGTCACCTTGGCTCATTCACCCGTAAGGACCACTGAAACCAGGCCAGCGCAGCTTTGCAATGTACTGGTGCTCAAGGAGCGTCCACCTGCGCCCATTCTCATGATGGGAACTGGGATCAGGCTGCCAAAACCAAGAGCAGTCATGGGCTTGCAGTAGTCTAGAACTGGCCTGGGAAAGCGAAGGGCAGGGTGGAGGCTGCTGCCCAGAGTCAGCCTCCTACCTGGTCTTCCTGATCCCTGGGAAGGTACCAAGGTACTAACACCCTCCATGGCTATCTCCCAAGGAAGCAGCCAGAGCTGTGAGAAAACACAGTACCTGTGCTTCCACTGCTTGATTAGCTCTTGGGGCTCCCTGGCGGCTCAGATGGGAGAGAGTCTGCCTGCAGTGTGGGAGATCCAGGTTTGATCCCTGGGTTGGAAAGATCCCCTGGAGAAGGGAATGGCAACCCACTCCAGTATTCTTGCCTGGAGAACCCCACGAACAGAGAAGCCTGGTGGGCTACAGTCCATGGGGTCACAAAAAAGTCAGACATGACTAACTCTCTCACTTCCCACTACCAAAGGGAATGTTATTTCTCTGAAGAGCCTCATCCGGATTGACAACATTTACTGCTGCTTGCAGAAGAAAGATGGGGAGCTCTTCTCATTGACTTTATGCCCTTACATCCCTTTTACTGGTTAAGCCACTGCCCATAGGCAGAAGCTCTTCTAACACCACCACAGCTGCCAGAAGCTGGACAACACGGTGTTGGTACAACAGGGATGTGGGGCCCTGGGGCTGTTCCTACCTGGAAGTCCTGTGGCTTGTGAGACAGCATGCGTCGGCTGCTCTTCGCTTTCGTGAGCCTCCGGGCAAGGTGAGCTTCCGACACGGTCCCTCCTGGCCCCCTGGGCCCTGGGCCCCTGACCGGACTGTCCAACCTGTCCTCATCACCTCCATCTTCCTCCTCGTCTCCTAAAATACCAAAAAGGGATGCATTCAGAGACAGTCCTCATCCTGTATGAGTCTCAACATTCCAGAGAGTTTTCCCTGCTGCTGAGGGAGCAGGTGAGGGAGACGCTTCTTGGTGACAGTGACTTGGGACAAGCTGTGACTCAGATACAGATTCTTTAGGCAAATGTGTTCACGTGCACAACGGCATTCATTCAGGCTGTCTTCAAGGTGACTAGGAGAATGCCAGAGGCCACGGGGAGCGTGAGGAGAGGAGATGGTACGAATGGACCCAGCCAGACCATCACTCACTTCTGATCTGGGAACCAACTTGAGGTCAGGGGTCTGCCTGTGGTTAGGACGGTGATGTGTGGAAACACCAGGGAAATTGGAGACTTGCTGGGGAGACTTCCACTCCGCCCTTCCCACTGCAGGCCTTTTCTCTAGAACTTTCCTCGTGAGGTCTTGCACTGTCTCCTTTCTGCCTGAGTTTCCTGACCGTGAATGCCCTCTCCACCCTCATGGTAGATGAGAAACTGGCTCCAGCTTCCTGCCAAGCAGACTGAGGTGGTCATCATACTCTCACTCCACCCTCCCACCTGTCCCCTAACTTCCCTTCACATTCAGTGGGGAAAACACGGTTCGAGTGAACCCCCTCCCGTCCCTGAGACCCCACTTTCTTTTGATTCTTTGAGGACCCTCTAAATGGTGCCCCTTTCAAGTACCTCCAGTGGCTCCTTCCCCATAGGGACCTTCCCTCTGCCTTCAAATATGCACGGATCTTTCTCTCCTATAAATAACAAACATCAACTCTGTCTTCCATGTTTCCTCATTTTATTACTCACAAACTTTTTAAAACTCAATAACAAACCTCAGTTATTTTTTCCTTAATACACAGAAAGTTTAAACTCCTGGTAACCTATACAATATAAGACTAGAAGACCAACTAACTACCTTGTCTAAAAAATACCAGCATTTGTACTCCCTACCTTTGGATCCCGAACCTCCTCCTTTACTGATGATCCCATATGGAAATGCTAGGAGACAATTTCCATATGGAGTCATCTGCCAGTCACTCACATCATAGTATGAATTAGTTCCATCCAACTGCCCTGTAGCATGGCTCTTAAAGCTTGGGCCTTGGAGTCATGCTGTCTGTGTGGGAATTCCAGTTTTGAGCTATGTGACTCTGAGTAGTCTCTTAATCTGTTTCAGTTTCTTCGTTCATCAAAAGGGGGAACTAATGGTATTTACCACAAGGTTATTGTAAAGATTGCAAGGCCTTTAATACAGTGCCTGGCACAAAACAGCACCCAACAAATTAATCTTTTTTTTTTTCTTTAAACTTTTATTGAGAAGCCAGTTTTATTGGAGCACTTCCTAAAGAGCAGTAATGGGGTAGGGAAGGGAGGCAGTCAGTGAGCAGCACGGGGGACAGGGCACAGAGTGAGAAACGTTCAACCACAAGGAAGTAAAGGGTCTCCCCAGCGTTTCGCGCAGGAGGAGCATTCCTCCTCACCACCCCTCCATTCATGCTCGTCCCATCCGAGTCTGGCTCCTGTTCCACAAAGACCAACCGCGACCTCTCCTCGCTAAGCTCAGGACCCTTTCCCAAATGCTCGTGCTTTACGTTCCATGGCATTGGACACTGGGGATCACACAGACTTCTGTGAATTGAGAAGCTCTCCTCCTGGCACTTTCCCGGGTCTTCCGAGGCCCCCCTCTTTGTCTCCAATTCATCAAGCGTGCCTTCCCACTCTGTTCCTCTGCTCTCCGCTTCTTTGACCCACATTCTCTGGAGCCACACCTCAGTCTTCCAAGAAGTCACAAACTCACAGAATTTTGATAAGAACGGACCTTAAAGACCTTCAATCCAGGGACTTCCCTGGTGGTTCAGGAGCTAAGAATCTACCTGCCAATGCAGGGGACACGGGTTCAATCCCTGGTTCAGGAAGATTCCACATCCCATGGAGCAATTAAGAGCATATGCCGCAACTACTCAGCCTGTGCCCTAAAGCCTATACTCGGCAACAAGGGAAGTCACCGCAGCAAGAAGCCCATGTTCCACAACTTGAGTGGCCCCTGCTTGCTGCTGAAGGAGGAAACAGAACCAGGCTCTGTCTTGAAAGCAGGACTCCATCTTGGGCCGGACTGTGGACTTTGAGCTCTATGCTCGGTATCTATGGAAATGACATACCAACTGGAAAACCAGGCCCCTGGAAGGAAGAGCCCCAGAGCTCGTACCTAGACTCTCCATCCCTAAAAGAATACCCTAATTATCTGTGTAACCAAATAGAATCATACATTCTATTATGCTTATTGGGGTATGACCACAGGCCTATTGATAATTGTCCACTGTTAACTACCTGGGCTTAAGGCATATGAATCATGGGTTAACTTTGATTGTATCTTTCTTTTCCTTTGCTTAGACTAGTTTCAGGGCATCTGGGGAGGTGGGTCTGTAGAGTATATAAGGTTTTCACAAGAACTGGTCGGGGTCCTTGGCTAAGAGGAGACTCTGCCTTGGGCCCGCTGGTGTAATGAACTGCGCTCCACTGTCTGCACTGTCCTTCTGAGTGAGTTTGTTTCCCGAAATGCGTGGCTACAACACTGCAACTAGAGAAAGCTCACACAGCAACAAAGACCCAGTGCAGTCAAAAATAGCTATGTAAAAGAAACGAGAAAAAGCAAGAGCATAAAGATTTTTTTTTTAAGTTATTTTTTTTCCAAAAATAAAAGATCTACAATCCAACCTCTTGCTGGGTCCTCAACATCTTTGTCAGGACACCAGGAAACCCCAAAGAAGCCACAGGTGAAAGATGGCTACCTCTGCCCTCTACACAAGAATCTGGGCCTCTTCTTCCCTATTTTTTTTTTTTCCCCTAAAAAACATTTTATCTCTATAATTGCTAATTTTACTTACAATTTTTGGCAACATTAAAACAGTAAATTTTATCTGAAAGAACAAGCAAAACAGACAAGGAAACTCAAAGGGCAATAACAAAATAGTAATCTTAACAGATAATCAACATACTTGTAAACAAAACAAACTGACATTGCCTTAAAATAATACAGAGGTTATCAACAGAAAAACAGAACTCCTGAAAGAACTATCTTTCACCTGCAGATACAGAAACTGACTCTAGGTAACTCAGTTCTAAGAGAGAAGCAAAACCCTTGATGATTATCTCTTCCCAGCTTTTTGAAACACGGGCCTTGCTTTTTCCTCAAGCGAATTCCATTTCCTCCCAATCCAAAGAGTTTGCAACTGCAGTTCTCCTTCCTGGAATGCTCTTCCTCTAGGCCTGCAGGGCTTGCTACCTGCTTAATTGTTTGACATTTCCTTTGATCTATCCGGTGTCAGCACTGTTAATTCACACAATGAAATCTCCAACCCTCTTTTCTTCCTCCTTCTCCTTAAAGGCACTTTAAGTTTCCACACTATTCATCCCTCTCCAGTCTAAATTTCCTAGGTGTGGGACTTCCCTGGCAGTCTAGTGGTTAAGACTCTGTGCTCCCAATACAGGGTGCATGGGTTTGATCCCTGGTCAGGGAACTAAGATCTCGCAGTTTGCATAGCACTGCTGCTGCTGCTGCTGCTAAGTCACTTCAGTCGTGTCCGACTCTGCGCGACCCCATAGATGGCAGCCCACCAGGCTCCCCCATCCCTGGGATTCTCCAGGCAAGAATACTGGAGTGGGCTGCAATTTCCTTCTCCAGTGCAGGAAAGTGAAAAGTGAAAGTGAATTCGCTCAGTCGTGTCCGGCTCTTCGAGACCCCATGGACTACCCTACCAGGCTCCTCTGTCCATAGGGTTTCCCAGGCAAGAGTACTGGAATGGGTTGCCATTGCCTTCTCCATTGCATAGCACAGCCAAAAGAAATACAATAAAGTAAATTTCCTAGATTTTCTTCTTCCCTGTTCTTAAAGAAGCATCAAAAGAAGGGCTTGCCTGCTGCCTGGATCCAAGTTCTCAGGATGCCCTTCCTATTGTTCTCCACCAGGTGGGCTCCTCACCTCCTTCAAGTTCCAGATGAAATAGTCTTGGTCTGTCCCACCCATCCCCACCAGATGGAGAGAATCCCTTCTGTTAGCGCACATAGTTCTATCCTGTCCTCACCACATGATCTTGCATCTGTTGGACCGTGGGCCTCCTACCACCATCCACTCTTCAGAAGCAGGGGGCTTGCCCTTCTCTTCTTTGTACCTGCCCTGTGCTGGACACACTCCCTTCTTGTCCACAGCAGGGGCTTGATGAATGTGGAATGAGGACATCGTGACCTTTACTCCAGCTTTCTGGTATCGTTCTCCAGCAGTTTGGCAAAGTTCCCACTCAGAGCTCAGGCGAGAGCACGCTGTGGCTAGGGGTTGCCCCTCTCAAACCTGGCTCCAGCCTTAGGGAAGCCAGGAGGGTCAGGCTCCCCTTGTGCAAACCTGTTTCAGACTGGGCAAAGGCTGGGCCACATGGCTTTAAGTTTCCTCCATCTAAGATAAGGGCTTCCCCGGTGGCTTGGTGGTAAAGAATCCACCTGCCAATGCTGAAGACATGTGAAATGTGGGTTTAACCCCTGGGTTGTGAAGAACCCCTGAAGGAGGAAATGGCAACCTACTCCAGTATTCTTGCTGGGAAAAATCCCATGGACAGAGGGGCCTGGTGGGCTCTAGTCCATGGGGTCCCAAAGAGTCAGACAGGACTGTGCACACACACATCAACTAAGATGAATGTCCTTGGGCCATCCTGGGCCCAAAAAGGATTTCCTCCCTGCTGCGGACTGTTCCATTTGGGGTTGGTGGTTATTTACGGCAGTTGTTGCTGTTGTTCAGTCGCTCAGTCGTGTCCAACTCTTTGGGACCCCATGGACTGCAGCACGCCAGGTTTCCCTGTCCTTCACTATCTCCCAGAATTTGCTCAAACTCATGTCCACTGAGTTGATGATGCCATCCAACGTTCTTCTCCTGCCCCCTATCTTTCCCAGCATCAGAGTCTTTTCCAATGAGTTGGCTCTTCTCATCAGATGGCCAAAGTATTGGAGCTTTAGCTTCAGTCTGTCCAATGAATAGTCAGGGTTGATTTCTTTTAGGATTGACTGGTTTGATCTTGCAGTCCAAGAGATGCTCTAGACTCTTCTCCAGCACTACAGTTTGAAAGCATCAATTCTTCAGCGCTCAGCCTTCTTTATGGTCCAGCTCTTACATCTGCACATGACTACTGGAAAAACCGTAGTTTTGACTATATGAACTTTTGTAGGCAAAGTAATGTCTCTGCTTTTTAATATGCTGTCTAGGTTTGCCATAGCTTTTCTTCCAAAGAGCAAACGTCTTAATTTCATGGCTGTGGTCACTGTCCACAGTGATTTTGGAGCCCAAGAAAATAAAATCTGTCACTGTTTCCATTGTTTATGGCAGAAGAAGTGGTAAATCATAGCCCTTTGCAGTGGTGGGCTCTGAACAAGCCCTAATCACTAACCTCTTGATGGATGCTCCAGAAAGAGACTGCAGGAGACAAAGAGTCAGTTTATTCTGGAAACACCTTCTGCTAGTCAGACTTCAGGTTGAAAGGAAGGATCAGCGGGAAACTGCACCAGGTGATCCCTACCACCTGCATCTCTGAGTAGCAAAAGAAGGTTTATTTGGACAGGAAATCGCCCCTTTATGTGGGGGGGAAACTGCACAAGATTAAACAATGCTGACACCCTAAGTGTTCCACAAAGAAGGACCAGGGCCCTTAGGGCACTGCCAAACTTCACACAGCACAAGCTGTTTCATTACCCAGCCTGAGCCGCTGTGCTGGCGTGCCCTGTACTGAGACCCAGGCATATGCTGAAAAATGGCTTAGAGGATCTACAAAGTATGAGTGTTTCATAACCACAGGGAGCAGCAGTAAGTTAGGAACTGCTGACTGAATAGGAAGTTGCTGGTGGTAATGGATTCCTAGGGCTGTTGTAACCAAGTAGCACAAACTGAGTGGCTTAAAACAACCGAAATTTATTCTGAGAGACCCAAATCCCCAGGTTCCAAAACCAAGGTGTTGGCAGGGCCACGCTCCCTCAGAAGCCTCTAGAGAAAAGTCCTTCCCTGCCTCTTACTAGCGGGTGGCTCCTGGCCTGTCCCGTGGCTGCACCACTCCAGTCTCTGCCTCCTCCCCGATGTGTCCAGGGGCCCTCATCTTTTCTCACAGGATACCAGTCATTGACTTTAGGGTCCAGTCTATTTAAGGATGGCTTCATTTTAACAGACTACATTCTGGAAAGGCCCTGTTCCCCAGTAGTTCACATTCTGAGGCTCTGTGTAGACTGGAACTGGGGCGCGGGGGACACTGTTTGGCCCACTACACTGGCCATCCCTCAGATCTTTCCAGTTTGCTCCTTCTGGCACTCCAGTCCATAGTCGGCAGCCACACAGCTGCCACAGGCTATGGGTCACACCATGTGCCCTGCTCCCACTTCCTTCATGCCCTTGCTTTTCTCCCAGCCCCTTAGGTTATGGGATCTAACTCGGCAACCACACCTCTAGGTGCCCCTCAGTCCCTCCCTTGATCGTATTCACCTGGCTCATTTGACTCTACACTGACTACACTCATTCACAAAGATAACTGAACTTGGACACACACCTTACTGACTAACGCCAGTTTAATTTCATAATCTCAATCCTTCCGCGGACTCACAGGATCGACCAGGTATTGTCCCACGTTTCCAAGGCATCTACCTCCAAACTGTCCTAAATCTTGGTTTGAGATGGCCATTGATTGGTCAAGAAAGTCAAATCCCTCTACCCTTTCAAACTCCCACCTACTTTTACCTTGAAAGTGTCCAATGCTCTGTCCTCCTCACCATCAACTAATGACCTTACTTCTTATTTCACAGAGAAAGCAGGCAATCAGGGTGACCGGGACCATCCTGACCAGCAAGTACCTTTATCCAAACACTTCCCATGCCTCTCATCTTTTCCACCTATGCACTTATTGGGTCACCATCCCAGCTAATCTTCTTTCATTCCGTAATGGAGACTCCTTTCTATATGAATTTTTTTTTTTGGTCAATATTTACTATTTCCTGTTCCTAACCACAGCAACCTTGTTTTCCAGAGTCCTAGAATGTCAATCTCTGCCTGTGATATTAACTATGCTTCTCATGACAAGGTCTTGTTAAATGGTGGTACTGGTTAAGGCAGAATTATCCTGGGCAAAAGATCACTGCAAAATCAGAACCAAGAGTTGGTACGATACAATCAGTGAAAGTTTAAAAGTATGAAGCAGAACAGGAGAGACTAAATTTTTAAGCAGGAAAATATTCTGAAGATGAGATGCTGATTTATCTGGAAAGTTGAATAATAACTTTGCTGGGTATCTAACATGCTAGAATACATGTCTGCATTCAAGCATGAGCAATTCATTTCTCTCCACTCTGGTTTTTGGGGCAAATCACTATATAGGCCCTGAGAATCTTATGGAATAGTTCCAATACATTGACCAAAGCAAAGGTACCATAGAAAGGTCTGTAACTGAACAGCGATGCAAACATGGGCTTGCAGGCAAAGTCTGGCAGCATCCACCTGTGATCGATGGATGCTGTGTGCCCATCTAGGAAATGCTGCCCAAGAGCTCTGAGTCCAGACAAGATAACATTAACCAGATTAAAATGCTCAACTCTAGGGCTTCTCAACGTGAGCTCCAAAACTGGCCTTCAGGGGCTTTCCTGGGGATCCAGTGGCTAAGACTCCATACCCCCAATGCAGGGGGCCTGGATCCAATCTCAGGTCAGAGAACTAGATCTCACATGCTGCAACTAAGAGTTCATAGGCCGCAACTAAAGATCCTGCAAGCCACAAGGAAGACTGACGATCCAGAGGGACACAACTAAGACATGGTGCAGCCAAATACATTACTGAAATGAACAATATTTAAAAAACAAAAGCAACATCAGCCTTCATCAGGATCTCCTGGAAGTTCCTGTTAACCATACAGACTGGGGGGATTGCACTTCAGATCAACTAAACTGGAGTCTCTGAAGCTAGGTCCTGGAAATCTGTACATTTAAAGATTTCCCCTGATGATTTTACTGTGTCTAAAATTTAAGAACCATCTGTTTATTATGATCAGTTTGACTTTCCTAAATATCCTCAGTGGGAGAAATAGTCTAATACAATCAATTTGCTGGACAAAGCCAATTAGAGACCCAATCATGGAAAGAGTGCCTACAATTGACGTTCTAACACATTGGTCGTGTTTCAGGGCAGCTCTGAACAACAGTCCCTTGTCCAGAAAGTTTTCCATGGATCCTCAAGGTCTATTCATCCTCAGTCTGGGGGCTTCCCTGGTGGCTCAGTGGTAAAGAATCCGCCGGCCAATGTGAAGTGGTAAAGAATTCACCTCCCCGGTCCAGGAAGATCCCACATGCCATGGAACAACTAAGACCGTGTGCCACACCTATTAAGCCTGAGCTCTAGAGAGCCTGGGAGTTGCAACCACTGAGCCCACTTGCCCCAGAGCCTGTGCTCCGCAGCAAGGGAAGCCACTGCAATGAGAAGCCTGCACACCAAAACTAGAAAGTAGCCCCCACTTGCCACAACTAGAGAAAAACCCACGCAGCAACAAAGACCCAGCAGAGCCAAAAATTGTTTTTTAATTTAAAATAAATATTCCATTAAAATAAAAAAGATCCTCAGTCTGGGACTCCTAGACCTCAGGAACATGCTTCCCTTTTATTACTCTCTGAATGTATCAGTCACTTTGGCCTATACTCTGATGTTCACCAAAATGCCCTTCTTGAACAAAAATTTAAACCATATATATTACTCATCCACCATTCACTCATTCATTCATTCACCCAAACAACTGAGCATTTATTGAACATTTATGGTTTTCCAAGTGCTGTACTAAGTAATAAAGATACACAGTTGAAATATAGCCAAAAAAGTATTTTCTCTAAGAAATTGTTTCCCATGTAATAATTAGCTTAGTCTTCACTTGAGGAATTTATTATATTTAGCTCTGATCTACAATTATATCTTACCTTTGTACTGAAACACAAGCTCCTTGGTGGCAAATAATACCTTTCTCTCTTCTGTATGCTCCACAGACAGGTATCAGTAAATGTTTTCTGAACTGGACTAAATTTAATTTCAAGCAAAATACTTTGGCATCTGTGGAATGAAATGAATTTGAAGCAGCCAAGTCTAGCTTCTTCTTTTTTTTTTTTTTGCATTGCTAGCACTGAAGGCTGTACACTTTTAATAGACTGTTCTTCAAAAATGGATGTGAGATTTTAAAAATAGTTTATTCTGGCCATGGGAATGTAGGCTCCAGTCAAACTAAATGACATCTGGCAAACCAAGTCAGCAAAATAACAAATTTTCAGAAGGTCAAGCCTGTGGTCAAGCCTGTGGTCTGAGTCAGCCCACCTCTCTGTCATAGGAACAGTCTCGAGAGGCATGCAAAGAAAAGTGGACTTTTTGACACCATACAGGTTCAGTTAAGCCACCAAGGCCCCAGGGTATGCAGCCTTTGTCATTTTGACACTAAGAGCTTAAGAAAGCCTTCCTTAAAAATGAACCTCTTAAAGAATTCCCTGATTGTCCCAAGTTCTGGCTCACTTCCTATCTCTATCCAGCAGTATCAGATATTAAAAAGAATTTATGAAGCAGATCTTGGCCACCAGCCACAGAACCTGCTAGGAGTCAGCTTCCTCAGAGGATGGGAGACTCAGTCCATTAGCATTTTTGGAGCTCAGTGCTGCCCAGACAACCCATGAGGAAAAGGAGCCTCGGGCAAAGGGAGTCTGGATCCAAGGGTTTTCTCCCCAGTGAGTTTAAAAGTTCAATAGTTGGTGCTTTTCTCATTGCTAAGGAAGCAGCCTTTGCTCCAGGGAAATGGCATGTTTTCTGAGCTTGGGCTCACAAGGGTCTGTCTCAGGAGATGGGACCTCTGCCTATACTCCCAACAGCTTGGTAAACTGCTTATTCTCAAAATCTTCCTGGTCCACTAAGACACAATCCGGTTTTTTCCCCCAGATATTTAACAAGAAAGCACTTAGTCATCTCAGTGTGACTCAGATCATTCTTTTCTAATAGCTCTGCTTTTTAGAAGAAACAATTTGAATGTTCATAAAGACTGAGCTCATGACTACAAGTCATCCAGAATTATTTTTCATAATAATAAAAATAAAGACCACATTCATGTAGGACTTACTCTATGACAGGCACTGGGCTGAGTGCTTTCTATGCATTATCTCATTTAATCTTTGCAGTCACATCATGATATACTACTATGTTCCTCACCTTACAGTAAAAGAAAACAGAGATTCAGAAAGGCTAATGACTTAACCAAGGTCACATGGCTAATTAACAACGGACACAGAATCCAACCTAGGCCAGTCTGACTCCGAAACCCTTGGTGTTATCCACAATGTTATATCTTCAGGAAAAGTCTTGTCTCCAAACCTGGCTGAAAGTTCCTGGAGAGCAGAAGCTGTATCTTGAAGAATTTACCACCCTCAGCACTGCATCACTGTGCAATAAATCAGAATACCCAACAACCAATTTCTTTACTCCATAAATATTCAATACTAAGAATCTGTGTGGTGCTCAGTTCAGTTAAGTCGCTCAATCGTGTCTGACTCTTTGCGACCCCATGAATCGCAGCATGCCAGGCCTCCCTGTCCATCACCATCTCCCGGAGTTCACTCAGACTCACGCCCATCAAGTCCGTGATGCCATCCAGCCATCTCATCCTCTGTTGTCCCCTTGTCCTCCTGCCCCCAATCCCTCCCAACATCAGAGTCTTTTCCAATGAGTCAACTCTTCACATGAGGTGGCCAAAGTACTGGAGTTTCAGCTTTAGCATCATTCCCTCCAAAGAAATCCCAGGGCTGATCTTCAGAATGGTGCTAGTCCACTGTAAACTATAAGTGTATGCTTTCTACTTGAATGAACCTCAGAGCTATTTTTTTCTCCCTCTAAAGGCCCAGCTGAAAGGGTATCACAAAAGGGCCCATTATCGTGGCTCTTGAAATGGAATAAAGACAATGAAATTGCCTTTTATCTACCAGTATATAGGGGCTTCCCTGGTGGCTCAGACAGTGAAGAATCTACCTGCAATGAGGGAGACCCAGGTTCAATCCCTGGGTCGGGAAGATCTGGAGAAGGGAGTGGCTTCACTCCATTATTACGGCTCCACTAAATACTGGCTTTGCTCCAGCATTCTTGCCTGGAGAATTCCATGGATAGGGGAGTCTCCAGAGTCGGACAGGACTGAGCCACTTTCACTATACAGGGCTGAATAGTGTCCTCTCAAAAGTCATGCCCATCTGTAACCTCAGAATGTGACCTTGTTTGGAATAGGGGCTTGGAGGCGTAATCAAGTTAACTGGAGATCACACTGGATTAGGGTGGACTGAATCCAATGCCTGGCGTCCAAATAAGATGAGAAATTTGGACACGGACACACAGAGAGCACCACGTGAGACTGAGACACCAGGGAGAACATGATGTGATGATAGGTGGGGACTGGAGTGATGCGTCTACAAGCCACGGGACACCAAGAGCTGGCAGCAACCACCAGAAGCTGGGACAGAAACACGGAACAGAGTCCTTAGAGGGAACCCACCATTGGACGCTTTGATTCCAGCCATCTAAGCTCCAGAACTAGAGAGGACACATTTCCATTGGTCGAGCCACCAGTTTGTGGTACCTTATTACAGCAGCCTTAGGAAACTAAGAAACAGGAAACAGGAAGTGGCTTAGGGAAAATATCACGGTAAGAAAAGGCACCCTGGTTCTCCCAATTCAGTGGCTCCAGCAGACAGCCCACCAGTTGGCGGTGCCTTTTTTGGGCCAAAAAGTACCCACTGTCCTTCCCAGGCCAGAGCAAATGCTGATGACTGCAGGCATCGGTGGAGGCGGCGGGAAGGAAATGGGTTGGACCACTCGGGCCATCCCCTCATGGAGCGCCGCTCGGGACCCCACTCTTTCCTCCGTGGTGCATCTGTCATCACTGCTGTGACAGCATAGGGAGGCACAGATGTTCCCGAGCCATTGCCAGGCCCGTGTGAGGCCGAGAGAGTTAGAGGACCAAGCAGCTTGCCCGAGGTGCCACCGGCAAGAGGGTGAGTGCGTTGCTGATGTGTTGGCATCCTTCTAAGAGGTAAGGGGCTATGTCAGTCATAACTATCTCTGAGGAGGAAGGAGCCAGGTAACTAACGCTGAACACACAACTGCCGGGTCAATAAATAGGTCCAAACCATAACAGCGAGCCATCTGCAGGGTGGGTACGTGGGGGCAATGGCTGGGATGAGGCTGAGGCAGACAGAAAGTCACACAGGAAGGGGACAGACGCTACGAGGCAGGAAAGGAGGTGCTGCTGCCGAGAAAACCCCTCAGGTGGTCAAAGCGCTGAGTTCTGAGACATGCAGAGAAGAAAGGTCCTGAGAGCCAAGACTGGCAGGAACCAGGGTTTTGGCGCCCCTCCAGGAAGGAGAATGTCCAGGTGGCAGTGAGTGTGGCGGGGTGAGTGGGCCCTCCCTTCCTGGGGTGCACGGCAAGGCTGGGGAGACGGGGGCGTCTGGTGACACACCTTCGGGCAGAAGAAGGCAGAGAGAGACGTGAAGCATCATGTCACCCTGCAAAGACATCAGGAGGAGGTCGGACTCCGCTGTGTGAAAGGCCTGACTGTCTTATAGATGTCCATCCGCCTGCAGCTCCAAATTTACCCTGAGGCCCAAACCCATCCAGAGCAGCACCCTGAATGACCCACAACCCACGTCCAAGAACAAGGAGCACAAGGTGGGTTGTGCAGCCAGAAGCACTTGGTTAAAGGAGAGAGGGGCTATTGGGAGGTGGGAAGGGGTTGTGGCCAAGGGGGAGAGAGGGGTTCCAACCCGTGAGACAGGCGACTGAGAGCACAGCCTGGTGATGGCACATTTAGGAGGTGCAGACATGTGGAGAGACCACTCCAGAGACTCACAACCAGCTGACATCGTCCAGGGTGCAAGCTACAAACCCTAAGCAAAGCCTTGCCTGGGACCTCCTGCTGGAGTCCGTGTGCTGGATGGTCTTGTGAGGCTGCTTGGTCAGGTACCCAGGCAGGAACCTAGGAGGCTTTCCAGAATAGACCCCCACTCATGTCCTGCCTTTTGTCTGTATAACAGCTTTAGTTAAAGAATAAATTTCATCAGAGAAGTGAGAACATGCAGAAAGAAAGAACAGTAAAGCCAGACAAAATAATAATACTTCAGCTATGAAGCAAAGTCAAAGACCTTTAGTTCTTCAAGGACTATATAGATAATATTCTGAGCCACGTCCTTTGAGCTGTTTTGCAGATACTGGAACCCCAACCCGGAGGAAGAAGTTCACTGGAAGCTGCCCACAAGCACATAGACCCCAGACTGGTTGGAACCAGAAGGCTGACTCCCAATTACCTCACCACCAACCAATCAGAAGAATGTCCACGAGCTGATCACACCCCGCTCCTTGAACACTGTGAGACTCCTCACTACCTCCTCCAGGGTGAAACACACAGTCTTGAAGCATTAGCCAGCTGTGGCCCTTTTGCCTGGCAAAACAATAAAGCTATTTCTTTCTACTTATCTAAAACTCTTTAACCTGGCAGCCATGTACAGAGGCTGCATTTCAGGAACAGCAAGGAACTGTCTTACTGTCCCTTCTCCTTTAAAGGGTATTTGGTAGACTCTTGTAATGTCCCAATTCAGGGCAGTTCTACCTGCCTCCTGGGGCCCTGTCTAGGCAGGCAGGGAGTTTTAGAGAGTCTGAAAGTGAATAGTGAAAGTGTTAGTTGCTCAGCCATGTCCAGCTCTTTGCGACTCCATGGAGAGTAGCCCACCAGGCTCCTCTATCTATGGAATTCTCCAGGCAAGAATACTGGATTGGGTAGTAATTCCCTTCTCCAGGGGATCTTCCCAACCCAGAGATCGAACCTGGGTCTCCTGCATTGCAGGCAGATTCTTTAATGACTGAACCACCAGGGAAACCCAGAGAGAGTCTGGTGACAAGGACAGCTTTCCTGACGAGTCCTTGTGTCCCCTTAGTAGATTCCCCTACTAAAGGCATAGGCTGGGCCTTCAGGAGAGTCAGCTTACCTCCCGTGCCTGGCATGCTGGTCCCACCGGGGTCATTTGGATGTGGAGCTGAAGGTGGATGATAGCCAATCACCAGGTCAATTGTTGCCTGGGTAGAAAAATTCATTGCAGATAGAATCAGTGCAGGGCATCAAAATGCTTCAGACACAACACAAATCAATTCGGCAGCAGTAAAAGTTTTCAAAGGGGTGAGCAGGGGGATGGGAAAGTGAGAAGAGAGAGAGAAGGGTGACACACCCTCCGTGTCTTCCCAAACGCGAGCCCAGGTGAACTGGGAACACCTGTAAAAGCAGGTACCCGGTACAGGTTGCCAAGTGTATTATTGCTAAGGGGCAGCCTCATAAACCGGAGGAAAGTTGTGACAAGCAAGCATGAACTTGTCATGACCCTCCTTCCTAGGCTGCAGATGGCCTCCAATCACAGAATTACAGTCCCAGAGGCTCATTCTAAGTGATTAAGGTTTTTGTTCGCTCACTGACATCTTTGTTAATTGCTAAAATTTATTTTTACACTTCTCTCCAAAAAGATTTTTATGTGGCTAATGAAAAGTTATAGAATAACGTGATTCATAAAATGGGGTTCAAAAAAGGGAAACAAGTCTGATGAAAGAGGAAACAAATATGCAAAATATAAAGCTGAACGTAAGTACCACTCCTCTTGCATTAAATATGACCCCAAGTTGGCTAGAAGCCAAGGCAAGTAGAGGAACAGAAAATATTACATAAACTTTTGTTATCAGAAAGGAAGAAACATACTAAACTCATTATAGGAAATAAAATTATTTCCATTTTAAAAATCTGAGTTAAATTTCTCATGTGGATCATTATTTTAGTGCAGAGTTTCCTATACTTTTCTATTTAGTGAACTGATAAAATTTCAAAAGAGTTTGCTAGTGGGACTCAACATGGGGTCACTAATTTTGTCAAATGCAGGCCCACAACTACAATCTACTGTTATAAGTATTTCACAAAATAAAGGATCTCAACAGCAAAAGCGAGGAAGGATAAATCTCAGAATAAAAGATGTCCTTTGAAAATAAGAGTGGGGCACACTCACACTCTACCCAGGTTATCAGATAAAATATAGGGCATAAAATTGGGGACATACCTATCATACAAAATGACTCATTGTTTATCTGAAATTCAAATTTAAATGGGCATCTCCCACGCTTTCATTTGCTGTTACTTCTGCTACACCTGGTAAACTCTAACACACACACACATTATGTATTGCCCTGTTTTTTCCCACCTGTCTAGTCATCAGTGAATATTCCCACATGGATCAGCACATTCTTTGCCAACTTAGGAACTATAACCGGGGAGATACTGAACAGGAAAGTAAATGATGTCTCTGACAGCAGTTTCTTGGCAAATACAGAATTGGAAGAATGGTGTCTCATGGCTACAAGTGAACAATAGGAACACTGAATGCAATTAGGGGCTCAACGGCCAAACTTAATCCAAGAATTCAACTTTCAAACCCTAGAAGAGTCCTTGAATGGCTTGACCATCAATGGTCAAGAGGCCATCAATGGTTTCCTGATAACTTCAGGATTCTCAGAGGTACTGAAGGCCCCCTAATGGGGGTGAGAAGATACCAGGGGGCCAGGACCTTACACTTCCTTACTCCATTCAATCACCACAGTTCTGCCATTTCAGGGTTCTACATACACTTTCCTTCCCTGATATAAAGAGAAGGAAAACACCCAGAAACATCAATGCCTTGTAACATCTTCCCTTAGTATCATTTCTCTCAGTCAGGTTTTGGGTAGATAGAGGAGAGCTGATATTCTGAATTTACATTTTATGATTAGAATGCTAATTGAAAGCAATCCTATACGTTTTGGAGGCAAGACGAGCAAAACTGACATTCCTAATGGGCATTAATGTATTCTTGCCTACAGGGAGGGCCTCTTATACTTTAAACTTTCTCCCATTTGCCCAGGCTCCCACGCTAAATAAACCGTTCGGAAAATGAAGGCATCAGAGGTTAACAAGGCAAGCTTTATGAGTGCTTGTTAGCAATCTTAAGAAATCTGAGGGGATTTAGCTGGTGGTTCAGTGGTAAAGAATCCACCTGCCAATGCAGGAGACATGAGTTTGATCCCTGGTCCAGGAAGACCCCACGTGCTGCAAAGCAACTAAACCCACGAGCCACAGCTACTACGCCTGTGCTTTAGAGTCTGAGAAACACAACTACCGAGCCCATGTGCTGTGACTACTGAAGCCTGTGCACCCTAGAGCCTGTGCTCAGCAAGAAGAGAAGCTACCACAATGAGAAGTCCATGTGCCACAACGACAGAATAGCCTGCATAGCAGAAAAGATACAGCACAACCAAAAAACAAATAAATTTTTTTTTAAAATCTGACAGTTGTGATACTCGAGTCAAATTTTTTTATAGCATATTTCAGAAAGTCTCTCTCTCTCTTCTGGTCTCATATCAGACAATATCAGTGTATACTGATTTAGAGAGGCTGTGATCAGAAAACATTCAGCTGCCAACATAATTATAAAGATCATGATATGAACATATTGATATTCTGGTGTAATATTAATGAATTATCTTCTATAGAACGTTTCAAAGTGCGTCTGACACATGAGCTACACTCACCATGAAAACGTTAACACCTCAGTGAATACGCACAGAGCTGTACCAAGCGAGGGTCCCCCTCAAGCTATAGCATTCTGCCACAGTAAATTAAGTTTATCTAACCTGCAGTATTGTCAGTAAGAGTACAGGATGAGGCCATATCATTTGCAAATACACCTATTTATCTCAAAAACAATAGGTTTGTGTATGTGTGTTTGTGTGTGTAGTGAGCTAATTATAATGTCACTCTTAATGAATCTTTGTGCTTAACCATATCACTTCAAAGCCATCCGACAAGAGGGAAATCCTCACCCCAGTCTCTTGTCCCCTTTCGTTTAGCAGGGAGATCAGTTTGTAGGGCAGTGATCTGCTCTGGTCGCCCATCAGGTCCTTCAGGGCTATGGTGGCCATGCCAATTAACCTGGAGGGGAAAAGAGAAAGCACTCAGTAAACTACATAAGAGGCACATTTCCATTTACTCATTGGACCTCCCACTTCTCTTACTGTTCATATGTTATCATTAAAAATCACTCATAATGAAATGTGGGCCATTTTGTGCTCTCCTTAGCAGGATCTTTTGACAGCAATCACATATTAGCCATCACTTCTCCATAACAAGTAGTCATTTCAAGAGTCACACTATGATGCCTGTGAAATTTCAAGTCACAAATGAAATCAGTGGGTGAGAGACAAAGCCCTGAAAATCCAGGGAGAGAGAAAAATAGGACAAAATTTAGGCATTCTTCTGCAATGGAAATTTAAAACATTGCCTACTCGAGGATGGGACGATATGAGAGAATAGCATTAAACCATGTATATTTCCATACGTAAAATAGATGACCAGTGCAAGTTTGATGCATGAAGCACTCAAAGCTGGTGCTCTGGGACAACCCAGAGGAATGGGGTGGGGAGGGAGGTGAGTGGAGGTTTCAGGATGGGGGGACACCTGTACACCCGTGGCTGACTCATGTTGATGTATGGAGAAAATCACCACAATATTGTAAAGTAATTAGCCTCTAATTAAAATAAATAATTTAGAACAAAAAACAAAACAAAAAACTGCCCACTGTAAAAAAACATCCTAAGTTGACCTTCTTGAAGTGTAAATATGTTGCTAGCTTACTGACAGGGGAGCTTGTTAACCAAATGCTATGGAGCATCATTCAAAAGTTGGATGTATGTACCTATCTCTCTTCCAAGACCCCAAGGGATTATATTCAGCCTCTACCACTTAGCCATCCACCTCTTGTGTTTTTTGTTATATTCATTCATTAGTTTTATTCATTCATTAGTGATAATATACAGTATTTGCCTTTTTCTGTCTGACTTTTTTCACTCACTAAGCATAATACCCTCTAGGTCTGTCCATGTTGTGGAAATGACAAAATTTCATTCTCTTTCATGGTTAACATTCCATTGAGAGAGACTCTGTGTGTGTGTGTGTGTGTGTGTGTGTGTGTGTGTGTGTGTGTGCGCCACGTCTTTTTTAGTCATTCATCGGCTGATGAACACTTAGGGTTGCTTCCATATCTTGGCTATTGTAAATAATACTGCTACAAACATGGGGTACAGATATCTCATTGAGTTAGAGTTTTTGTTTTCGTTTTTTGGGATATATATCCAAGGAGACTTGCTGGATCCTATGGTAGCTCTATTTCTAGTTTTTCTGAGGAACCTCCATGCTGTTCTCCATAGAGGCTGCACCAATTTACAATTATAACAACGTACTGGGCTTCCCTCTCTCCAGATCCCTGCCAACATTTGTTACCTGCCGTCTTTCTGATGACGGCCAGGCTGACAGGTGTTGAGTGATATCTCACTGTGGTTCTGACCATTTGCCTCAGTGCACACAACATACTGGTGCAGAAGCACACCTGTGGTCCTCCTCACCAGAGTAAAGCTCCGGGAAGTGTTTCCTGTTGTTCATTACTCTAACCCCAGAGACTGGGACATAGTTTTTTTTTAATTAATAGATATTTAATAGATATTTACTGAATGAAGGAAAGAAACATATTTTTGTAGTTAGGACACATGATCAAAAAAAAATTTTAGAGAACACACATCCCTCAGGGAGTTAGTCAATACAAAAGTGTAACCTGTGGAATACAGTCTGTAAATTGGGGGTTATAAAGTATTACATGATATGAGAGTAGGTGAATTGAAGGAGTTCCTTTTGTGAGTTAGTCCCTCAATCGAGTTCAACTCTTTGCAACCTCATGGACTATATAGTCCATAGAATTCTCCAGGCCAGAATACTGGAGTGGGTAGCCTTTCCCTTCTCCAGAGGATCTTCCCTACCCAGGGATCAAACCCAGGTCTCCCACATTGCAGGCGGATTCTTTACCAGCTGAACCACAAGGGAAGCCCAAGAATACTGGAGTGGGTAGCCTATCCCTTCTCTAGCGGATCTTCCCGACCCAGGAAGGTCTCTCGCATTGCAGGTGGATTCTTTACCAACTGAGCTATCAGGGAAGCCCTTTTGTGAAATGTAATCAAAAAGCAAAGAGAGTCAAGGGGTATGCTCTCAGTATAGATACTGAAAAAGGAAAATAGACATGGTAAGAATTTTTAAATGTTATTTACTTATATCTTGTCTATATTTGCAGTGACTTATACCAACCAATAGCAGACATGATAGCATGGAATAACATTAGAATAAATGAGAAAGCTGAACATCAAGTCTTCAAAACGACAGAAGAAATTCCTTATATCAAAAAACCCATTGTGAAGAAACTCTAGTTGAGAATTAAAAACAGCTTTGGCCTTTCAGGCAAAAACAAATTCAAGAATGTTCCCCCTGTGGAGAAATATTCATTGTATTGAAAAATGTAGAACATTTTCTTTTAAAAATCAGTAAGTGAAAATTGATGTCAACATAGAGACATTATTTTTAAACTGACATATATCTGTATTCTCCTCCCCGACTCAGACCTCAGAAATTGGACCAGACTGTAGATCCGGGTTCTGTCATCCAAGCACATATGTCCAGTGACTTGGAATAAGTGACTTCACTTTCTGTGCATAGGTATATTGTGCTTTGCTTAGTCACTCGGTCGTGTCCTATTCTTTGTGACCCCATGGACTGTAGCCCACCTGGCTCCTCTGTGCATGGGATTCTCCAGGCAAGAATACTTGAGTGGGTTGCCATGCCCTCCTCATAGATACACTGCACAAGACCAAAGATTGCGATGGCGCCCTGTATCACATAATTTACTCAACAATGTGAACCATTTGCACATGGTTTCTTGGAAGAGTGCGCCAACTTGGACCAAATACACACACAACATTAAATCAACTGTGATGGGTTCTCATATCTTCTAATATCACAAGTAGAGTCAGTTAATGACAATGGGAAAGAAAAATTTTGCTTCCAGAGGATTAAGAGTGAACTTTCCAGCCCTTTTAGGTCAATATAGAAATTAGTTCTCTCTGTTAATGTTGAGAATGATGGGACCTTTACAGAGTAATTTTTCAGATAAGTATGTTCATTCAATATGTTAGTTTGCTTTTTTATTTTAACATGAGTATGTTTTCTTCTCACTTGGGTTTTTATTTTCCTGATATATTGAGGACAAGGGGCTGTCCAGGACTCCATTTCCACCTAATGAAACAGGGAATCATTACACAAAGTGAGAGCGCTTAAAAATCTCTTCCATGTCTCTCTCAGCCCCACAAGGTGTGAGTTTTCATGAACTTCTCTCCATATTTTAAGACAGTAGGCCAAGGGGTTGGCCAACTTGTTTTGTTTTTTAAAACAAGAAAAAAAAATTGAAAACTTTCTTCAAACATACAAGACAGACAGATGGCCAACACGTGAAAAAAATGCTCAACATTAATTATTAGAGAAATGAAAATTAAAATGACAGTGAGGTGTCACCTCACAATGGTCAGAATGGCCATCACCAAAAAATCTAAAAATAATAAAAGTTGGAGAGGATGTGGAGAAAAGGGAACCCTCTTGCACTATTCGTGGGAATGTAAATTGATATAGCCACTATGGAAAGCAGTATAGATATTCCTTTAAAAACTAGGAATAAAACTACCATATGACCCAGCAATCCCACTACTAGGCATATACCTCGAGAAAGCCATAATTCAAAAAGACACATGAATCCCAATGTTCGCTGTAGCACTAATTGCAATAGCCAGGTCATAGAAGCAACCTAAACGTTCATCAACAGATGAATGGCTAAAGAGGTGGTGGTACATGTATACAAAGGAATATTACTCAGACATAAAAAGGAAAGAATGTGAGTCAGTGAAATGAGGTGAATGAACCTAGAGCCTGTTATACCGAATGAAGTAGATCATAAAGAGAAAAACAAATATCATATATTAACACATACATATGAAATATAGAAAAAAATAGTACTGATGAACCTATTGCAGGGCAGGAACAGAGATGCAGACACAGAGGACAGATGTGTAGACACAGTGGGGGAAGGAGAGGGTAGAACAAATTGAGATAGCAGCACGGACACATACACACTGCTGCTGCTACTGCTGCTAAGTCGCTTCAGTCGTGTCCAACTCTGTGCGACCCCAGAGACGGCTGAATAAAGTGGGAAACCACCGTATAATGCGGGGAGCGCAACCAGGGGCTCTGTAATGACCTACAGGGGCGGGTAGGGTGGGTGGCTGGGAGAAAGGCTCAAGATGGATGGGATGTATGTATATGTATGGCTGATTCACACTGTTGTATGGTAGAAACCAACACAACATTGTAATTATCCTCCAATCAAAAATAAATTGAAAATAATATAGCCCAACAATGAGGAATTTGAATAAGAAACTGAAATGTCATTTGTCAAATGTCTGATGGAAAAATCAATAAGTGGAATTATTTACTTTGGTAGCCAACTGTGACAGCCTGGAAGATATATTTTTGTTCCTACAAAGTAAAATTAAAGTTAGAAAATGTTCAAGTCTGAAAAATGTGACAACTACAAGTTTAAAAGTTATCTAACTGGTACTCACCCTGAAAGACATGGAAACATAATGGATTTTCTTGTTCATGCTTCCATGATTCATAACCTAACTTTATGATTAAAATTATAATATTGTACATTGAACATGTACTGATCTGCTTTTGCTAAAGCTTAAATGACCTGAATCTTTATTAACAATATATAAGTCCCAGAACAAAACAAAAAATACATGATGGACACTGCTGAAGTAGAAAATGGGCTGGTCTGGATTTGGATGGAAATTTATTAACATCCACCCCAGGTTGGTAGGTGCACAATAAGCTACTGGAGATCAATGAAGAAGTAACTCCAGAAAGAATGAAGGGATGGAGCCAAAGCAAAAACAACACCCAGTTGTGGATGGGATTGGTGATAGAAGCAAGGTTCGATGCTGTAAAGAGCAATATTGCATAGGAACCTGGAATGTCAGGTCCATGAATCAAGGCAAATTGGAAGTGGTCAAACAGGAGATGGCAAGAGTTAACATCGACATTCTAGGAATCAATGAACTAAGACGGACTGGAATGGGTGAATTTAACTCATATGACCATTATATCTACTACTGTGGGCAGGAATCACTAAGAAGAAATAGAGTAGCCATCATAGTCAACAAAAGAGTCTGAAAGCAGTACTTGGATGCAATCTGAAAAACAACAGAATGATCTCTGTTCATTTCCAAGGCAAACCATTCGATATCACGGTAATCCAACGCTATGCCCCAACCAGTAACGCTGAAGAAGCTGAAGTTAAACAGGTCTATGAAGACCTACAAGACCTTCTAGAACTAACACCCCAAAAAGATGTCCTTTTCATTATAGGGGACTGGAATGCAAAAGTAGGAAATCAAGAAACACCTGGAGTAACAGGCAAATTTGGCCTTGGAATACGGAATGAAGCAGGGCAAAGGCTGATAGAATTCTGCCAAGAAAATGCACTGGTCATAGCAAACACCCTCTTCCAACAAGACAAGAGAAGACTAACACCAAAATCAGATTGATTATATTCTTTGACGCCAAAGATGGAGAAGCTCTATACAGTCAGCAAAAACAAGACCGGGAGCTGACTGTGGCTCAGACCATGAACTCCTTATTGCCAAATTCAGACTTAAATTGAAGAAAGTGGAGAAAACCACTTCAGGTATGATCTAAATCAAATCCCTTATGATTATACAGTGGAAGTGAGAAATAGACTTAAGGGACTAGACGTGATAGACAGATGCCTGATGAACTATGGATGGAGGTTCGTGACATTGTACAGGAGACAGGAATCAAGACCATCCCCAAGAAAAAGAAATGCGAAAAAAGCAAAATGGCTGTCTGAAGAGGCCTTACAAACAGC
This sequence comes from Capricornis sumatraensis, assembly GCF_032405125.1. Lineage (NCBI taxonomy): Eukaryota > Metazoa > Chordata > Mammalia > Artiodactyla > Bovidae > Capricornis > Capricornis sumatraensis. Next base: position 15,579,774 of record NC_091091.1, read on the forward strand.
TGTGAAAAGAAGAGAAGCAAAAAGCAAAGGAGAAAAAAGGAAAAATAGACACATTTGAATGCAGAGTTCCAAAGAATACCAAGGAGAGATAAGAAAGCCTTCCTCAGCGATCAATGCAAAGAAATAGAGGAAAACAATAGAATGGGAAACACTAGAGATCTCTTCAAGAAAATTAGAGATACCAAGGGAACATTTCATGCAAAGATGGGCTCGATAAAGGACAGAAATGGTAGGGACCTACAGAAGCAGAAGATATTAAGAAGAGGTGGCAAGAATACACAGAAGAACTGTACAAAAAAGATCTTCACGACCCAGATAATCACGATAATGTGATCACCTAGAGCCAGATATCCTGGAATGTGAAGTCAAGTGGGCCTTAGGAAGCATCACTATGAACAAAGCTAGTGGAGGTGATGGAATTCCAGTTGAGCTAGTTCAAATCCTAAAAGATGATGCTGTGAAAGTGCTGTACTCAATATGCCAGCAAATTTAGAAAACTCAGCAGTGGCCATAGGACTGGAAAAGGTCAGTTTTCATTCTAATCCCAGAGAAAGGCAATGCCAAAAAATGCTCAAACTACTGCACAATTGCACTCATCTCGCACGCTAGCAAAGTGATGCTTAAAATTCTCCAAGCCAGGCTTCAGCAATACGTGAACTGTGAAATTCCAGATGTTCAGGCTGGTTTTAGAAAAGGCAGAGGAACCAGAGATCAAATTGCCAACATCCGCTGGATCATGGAAAAAGCAAGAGAGTTCCAAAAAAACATCTATTTCTGCTTTGTTGACTATGCCAAACCCTTTGACTGTGTGGATCACAGTAAACTGTGGAAAATTCTAAAAGAGATGGGAATACCAGACCGCCTGACCTGCCTCTTGAGAAACCTGTGTGCAAGTCAGGAAGCAACAGTTAGAACTGGACATGGAACAACACACTGGTTCCAAATAGGAAAAGGAGTACGACAAGGCTGTATATTGTCACCCTACTTATTTCACTTATATGCAGAGTACATCATGAGAAATGCTGGGCTGGAAGAAGCACAAGCTGGAATCAAGATTGCCGGGAGAAATCTCAATAACCTCAGATATGCAGATGACACCACCCTTATGGCAGAAAGTGAAGAAGAACTAAAGAAAGTGAAACTTACTGAAAGTAAAAGAGGAGAGTGAAAAAGTTGGCTTAAAGCTCAACATTCAGAAAACGAAGATCATGGCATCTGGTCCCATCACTTCATGGGAAATAGATGGGGAAACAGTGGAAACAGTGTCAGACTTTATTTTGGGGGGCTCCAAAATCACTGCAGATGGTGATTGCAGCCATGAAATTAAAAGACGGTTATTCCTTGGAAGGAAAGTTATGACCAACCTAGATAGCATATTAAAAAGCAGAGACATTACTTTGTCAACAAAGGTCCATCTAATCGAGGCTATGGTTTTTCTAGTAGTGATGTATGGATGTGAGAGTTGGACTATAAAGAAAGCTGAGCACCAAAGAATTGATGCTTTTGAACTGTGGTGTTGGAGAAGACTCTTGAGAGTCCCTTGGACTGCAAGGAGATCCAACCAGTCCATCCTAAAGGACATCAGTCCTGGGTGTTAATTTGGAAGGACTGATGTTTAAGCTGAAACTGTAATACTTTGGCCACCTGATGTGAAGAGCTGACTCATTGGAAAAGCCCCTGATGCTGGGAAAGATTGAGGGCAGGAGGAGAAGGGGACGACAGAGGATGAGATGGTTGGATGGCATCACCGTCTCAATGGATATGGGTTTGGGTGGACTCCTGGAGATGGTGATGGACAGGGAGGCCTAGCCGTGCTGCAGTTCATGGGGTCACAAAGTCGGACACAACTGAGTGACTGAACTGAATATCGCTAACTTGAAATGGATAATTCTTTGTTTTAGAGAACTGTCCTGTACCTTGCCAGGTGTTCAGCACCCCTGGCCTCTATCTACTAGAGCATCTCTATACCATTGCCAGTTGTCCCCGATTGGTGAAAACATCACAGGTTGAGAACCATTGGATTGGACAAATCCTGTTCTAGACCTACCTCAGTGTCACAACTTCCTTTGAGATCTTGGCTAAGTCACCCAAATCTGAGCCCTCTTCATTATCTGCAAATCAGTAGATTGAAATAATTCCTCAGACCCTTTTTAGCTCTGGAAGTCTGCTACTGGCTTACACATCAATGCCGCTAAAGTGAAAGTGAAAAGCGTGAGTTGCTCAGTCCTGTCCAACTCTCTGCAACTCCATGGACTATAGCTACCAGGCTCCTCTGTCCATGGGATTTCCCAGGCAAGAACACTGGAGTGTGTTGCCATTCCCTCCTCCAGGGGATTTTTCCGACCCAGATCTCCCCCATTGCAGGCAGATTCTTTACTGTCTGAGCCACCAGGGAAGCCCCATCAATGTTCCTATGTATGTGTATTCAGAAAACTATCTCATGTTATATATTTCTCTTAAAGCCTTTGTTTGTTGATTTGTGGGGGGTGGAAAATATCTAGAATAGCTCCATAATGAACAATCCAGAATAGTGGGCAAGCTTTCTGCCTTTAAAGGTATTGGCCTATAACATCAGGAGTCAAATGTAGATTCCCACAGAGTGTCAGGAGGAAAGGTGAGGCCAATAACAGAAATGTGGAATACAGTGAGTGTTAGATAAGACAGTAAGGAGTTGATGGGATTGTGGTTAACTGGGGAAAGCAGGCTTGCCTAAAACACAAAGCCATCTGCTGGCTCTTTATGGCCCTGAAAGGTTTTGCAGCCTCCATTCTGACTCATCCTATATCTGGTCCTTTTCCTTCCCCATGAGAGGGTGTAAAGGATGGAACAGATAACAGACCAGAAATGGAATGAAAATTCAGCAAATCGCAAAGTCTGACCACAATTCCTTTCTCAAGGATCCTTTAGTCTCCTTTCTTAAGATTTGCTTTTTCATCATAAAATTCTTATAATAAGAATAATTATAATGTTATAATTATAACCTTATAATTTTATAATTCTTTCATCATAAAATTTGGGGGTCTGGGGGAAGGAGATGTGAAAGAAATCTTACATTTCTTTTTATGCAATAAAGATGGTGTATGTTTAGATGAAAGCCTAGAAAGATTTTAATCCCCCAAATATTTTTCACAGTACAGTGAGCTGAAGAATGACAACTTCTGGGAGATTTCACTGTAAGTTGAAGAACACATCCCCTGTAGTGAGTCTGAACTCTGAAGGACTCTGAAGGCAAGGCTGGCCTGGCCTGTTTCCTGTGATGTTGCCTGGATACAAAATACAGTGAGAGACTGGGAAACTATGACTTGGCCTCCTACACAGGGAATAAGAACAGTTCAGTCAGACCACAAGCCAATTTCCTTTAAAGGAGGTGACACTAAACCCCAAACCCTTTTTCCTTCATATTACTAATGCTATAAATATGCTAAAATGTTATGGTGTGACAGTAATAAGGAAACTTCGTCCTGTGTTTTCAAAGAACAATAAGAGTCTCCTCCATTGACTCCAGCCAACACTGAAACAGATGGACCACGTCTCAAAAAGAAACTTTATAGTGAAAGAATCTCAAGGCTCCCCTTTCCCTGTGGAGTTAATAGACAGCAGATGAACTCTGAGATGAAGAACCAGTCCTGCTCCTATTCCTTTCAGCCCACGAACGCTCATATAGTTTGTTGTTGGTTCTCTATGTGACATCAAACTCATTCTAAGCCGTAGAAGCGACTACTTGAAAGTTAGATGTTAGGTTTGGGGGAAATAAAGAGTTTAAACCAGTCAACTCAATCATGCAAGTGTTGGTCAAGAACTTTTTTTTCTTTCTTGTTAAAACTGAGTCTAGTGTGTTTAAAAAAGAAATGGAAAACATTCTTCCCACTGGCCTGAACGCAAATGTTAACAGCCGCATGCCACTGTGGTGAGTAAGGGCTTTGCTGGCCGAGTTCTTAATCAGGGGAGCTCACATCTAGCAAGCTGTTCTGTGCACCAGGCCACAGCATAGGAGGGTTTACTGGAAATTCCCTCATGAAGGAAAGGAAAAATAAGTTGGAGGCTGGAAAGTAAATCACGCACTGTTTCTGCTCCCTGGGGCTGCAGAACTCCAACTTTCCATCCTCCTAGGGGGGATGATAAGCCCCAGCTGGGCCAGGGACAAACACTTTTCTGAATAGCCCCCTCGTCTCCTGCAGGACCGTGACCTGCCCACCCTCTGAGGCACAGGGCTCTCCGCCAGCTCGCCTTTGTCATGTGAGCCAGGCTGGGAAGGCCAGTGGGGATGCTCGGCTGGCTCTGCTTCCTTCCACACACTTCTCCCCGCCCTGGCCGGTATCAGTCAAGCTCTTCCCTTGGTCCCTGAGCCAAAAGGTGGGACAGCCAAGTCCCACACCTTGCTTTCTACCAGAAGGACAGCCATGGCAGCCAATCTCATCACAGGAAACACTGGCAAGCTCCTGGCCGGGTCTCCCATCCACTTCACTGTGGGGAACCCTCTGAGTCCCCCAGCCAGCCTACCCTTTCCCTCTGGATTAGCCCATAAAACTGTTCCTCAGAGTGTGGCTGCCCTGCAGCAGAGTCAGCAGGGCGGTTACAGAATCCCAGGACCCTGAGTCACACTTTTCCTTTTGTTAATTCTCATACCCAGGAAGTTTGAGGAACAATTGTCTAGAATAGGTGGAGAGGTGGGTGGAGGGCTGGGGGGCAGGGAAGGCAGTTGGCAAAGCCAGATCTGGGGAAAGGGGAACATGTGCAGTTTTTGTTAAAAACCATACAGTGTGACCATACAGGTTCACATTTGAGAAACGGACATAGAAATCAATACTTTAACGGAATAAACTAGGAAGCAGAACTCCATCAAAACCTACTCGGCAGGCCTAGTTACCTGCACCCTCCCATGGCTTCCCCTCCTTACTCCACACTGAGACTGTCTAAGGGCCTTGAGGCCTTTGTCCTGTTCATCACAAGGAGGCAGGGGCTTCAGAAAACCTAGAAGCTTCTAGTGCGTGCAGTGGTTCCCAAACCTAGCCATGCACAAGCCCCCTGAGTTGGGGTGTCACAAACTCCGTGTCCAGATTCTGGAATCACTGACCTAGCCTGGAGGCTGCAGTAGGATTTGCAGGATTCAGAGACAGCCCCTCTGAATCATAGCCCTTGCTACAGATGGTGTCACTTTAACAGGGGAAGGAGCTGAGTAGAAGCCCAGCTCTCCTCCCCAAAGCCCTCCAGGGCAGAGAGGCTATGAGGCCAGGGGTGGGTTAACTAGCCTAATTCCTGGCGTGTAGAAGATGTCCAAGAGTTACTTCTTGAATAAATGATGTAACTGGCTATTTTGCTATTTGTTCCTGACCAGTTCTGCTATTCATTCAATCCTCAAAGTTCTGACTCTGTGCGTGCCTGTTCTGGAGTTCAGCAGAACTCCCAGGCTCTGTCTCTAATGCCCTCATCCATTAGAACCAAGGTTGTAGTTTTCATTCATTCATCTATCCATCCATTCATCATTCATCAGTCAAGCACTTGGACCTTATAAAGCGGGGCAACATAACATAGTGATTAAGTACTTGGATTTAAGCAGAGCTGACTGATTCAGACTCATCCTCGTACTACAGATTGTGTAACTTTTCTGAGCCTCAGTTTTTTCATCTGCAAAGTGGGGGTGATGGCAGCTCCTACCTAACAGTGCTGTTATTAATGATTAAAGGGATGATCTAGTAAGTGGCTAACATTGCTTTTCATTATTACTTCAGACACTATTCTAGAAAAAGGGATCTTAAAAATCACACAACTCCAAATCAGTGCTTACAGGGAAAGCTTGTCTGAACTCATGCACAGCATAAAGCACAGGGAGGCAGGTTTTTCTACGTGGACTGTGGGCGGGCAGGCAGGCATGAAGGCATGAATGAACAGATAAAAATCCTTCGTAACTGCCCATAGCCATTTCTATACAATCACTGTGCAAAACTCTTAAAACTAATCCTTTCTCTTATATACATCAAATAGCTCCCTCCCCACCCTCAATGCTATATATACCGTGAATCTACACGGAAAACAATTTTTATTTTCAGGGTTAGACAGGAAGTAAATTTCAGCTGTAGCTGAATTCTCATAAAACCCAAATAATGGAATCAGAATGAATTTTTAAAGCCATAGGTCTCATAAGACATTTCATTATAAAACAGACCCCAGAACAACCCTTATATCAAAAGCCTTTCTAAACCAGCACATGTACACACACACAAAAACACACTTTACCCTATCTTTTCTCCCCGTTTCCCCTGCTTCATTCTTCTTCATCATACTTACAACCATCTGATAAACTATATGTGAATTTATTTTTTATTGTCTGTGTCTTCCACTCAGATGTGAGCCCCATGAAAGGCATGTAGAACCCCAGTACCTAGAGCAGTATCTGACAGAGCAGGCATTACCAAACATTTGTTGAATGAATAAATTGATACATCACTGAAGACAGTCCAATGATCTTGCAAATGATTTATAGGTTATAAAGCTTCTTCTAAGAGATAGTCTTCCAAGTGCCATTAGGAGATAGTTACAGCTCTTGGTATTATGAAATGCCTTTCTCTTTCAGTCTCTCTGGGTGTTTTTCTCCAGGGCTGTGATCCACCTTTATTTACTTGCAAGATGGTAACGGATGCCAGTAGGGCTGCGGCAGCTGCTTAATTCGTCTCCCCAAACAGTGGGTTCAGCCCTTCCAGCACCCAGAGCCAGCCAGCCCAAACCAGCTTTGATCTTTGCATAGCTCTGCTGCTTCATTGAAAACACAGAGGTCAAAAGAAATCAGAATTGGGAATTATGTTTCAAGTAACATCTGCCTCCAGTTTAGATTTTTACAGTGCCTCAGTAGCTATTCTAGAAGCTACATAAACCCTTCTCAACAACCACAGTGGGGAAATGGAAAGGTCACGGGGACAGCCTCAATAAATCCCCCTGCCAGGTTTATACGTGGCAACAGCAGAAGCCAGTCTCACCATTAGGGGAAATAAAAGTACTGAAAGCTTGAACACAAGGTCTTCTGTACATCAGAAAACAAAAATTTCTCATAAGCAATACCACACTGTCCCATCAAATTAATTTCATTCCAAACTGCAATTTTTCTCTTTTCTCTTAAGAAAAAAACAACAGAAAACAAACACAAAAATACCCTTGCCTAGGGACTTAGTATATTTCATAGCCCAGGTTTACCCTTTTTCTAATTCTATAGCCCTAAGTACCACCCTGTGAGTGTGTGTTATTTATAATATTCACCCACTTTCACATCCTGGCACTCTGGCCCTCACCCAAACACACATACACAGGAAATAAACCTTGGAAAGTCTGAGGTTAAATTCCGGATTTATCAAGTTAAATCCATGTGGTTCCAATTAAAGAGCTGGGTGACTTCAAGAAACTTGGTGAACCTCTCTGAGCCATATTTTCCTCAACTTTAAGATGTCAATAAGCCTGTCTGATTGAAAGTCGTCATAAAGATTTAAACCAAATATGTGTGGAGCAGTTTTAACACAATTCCTGGTCTATGGTAAGCCCATAATAGATATTAGATATTATGTTGTTCATCATGAAATTTATGTTTTTCTTAATTAAATTTGCCCTTCATTGAGGAAGTAATCCAGCAACCATTATAATGATAAAGACTCTTGCCAAAGGCCATCCAACCAGTAGGTAGCAGAGCCAACATCCAAATTAATCTCATGATCACACAGCTGACCACTTGTCTCCATCACTTCTTATGCAAGAACTTGGGTAAATTTCCTCTCAGATATGTTGTGAAGTTGTTATCTCCTTTTCACACATAAGCAAAACAGATGATTTACTTTCAGATGATGTCGCCAACTTTGCACTGCATTTGTGTGGGGGTATATGTGACGGTTCCAAATGTACAAGTACACACATATGGAGGGGAAAAAAAGAGTACTAGAAATGCAGACTCTTAGATAATTATGGTCATTTTATCTCAGACATTGTAATTTGCATCTCTACCCATTCAATTTGGATTTTAATACATCTTGCACTTCTCTACTTTACATGCTCAAGCTACTTTCCCAAACCTGCAGAATACAATACCTGTTTCGTTGTCTATGCCTACTGATAATACCCTAATAGTGCATTTGTTTAATAATGATTTTTCTGTTTTTTTTCTTCACAATACTGAGGTAAAATCCTTCTGAGTACCTTGTTGTTGTTTAGTTGCTAAGTCATGTCTGACTCTTTGAGACCCTCAGGACTGTAGCCCCCCAGGCTCCCCTGTCCATGGGATTTCCCAGGCAAAAACACTGGAGAGGGTTGCCATTTCCTCCCAGAACACTACCTACTGCTCATGAATTAGGAGGTTTTCCCACTCCGGATGGTGGGAATATTAACTGTCCTCAGCCCTCGGGTAGTTGCCTCACTGACCAGTACTCATCTGAAGAGTCTAGAGGAACCCTTTGCAAACCTTAGGAAGGGTGTGTGTGGGGGCTGGGGGGGGGGGTGGCGGTGTGTGAGTGTCACATGGCTGTGTGTATGACTCTAGACTCCCACCTGCACCTCTTCAATTTGGAAGACAACTAGGATCTGCCCATTTAGCACTGCAGCCTGGAAATGCTCTCCAGGCCAGAAGCCAGGTCACTCAGGGAACTCAGCTCATTCACTCCCCTTCTGGGGATCACGGTCCTGCGCTGCCAGTGCCCAATATCTGAAGCCACTGCAGCATGTAATCTCATCTACTTTTTGGATTGTGTCAGCTGAGAGGGCAAACCTGGTCCCTGCTACATCATCTTGGCATGAGCAGCACACATACTGATCTGAAAACGTGTCAATATCTTTCATTCCGACATTTCCAGGCTCCTGAAGACGATTTTTCTTTAGAAACTCAAGTGGAGTGCCAGCAGGGTCAGGATGTCAAGGGATCAGGGTCTCAGCCTCAACCCTTCTGAGCCTCAGGTCTCATCTCCACTTCTTAAGGTCATCGTGAAGATCACATGAGATGAGATACCTTCTCTGAACTCATCTTGTAGGGAATGAGCTTAAGTGATTTATTATTCAGTAGCATGAAATGACTGCTTAAACCCTTACCTAGGAAAGAGGTACCAATCTTCTGATAATGAGTGGGGGTTTCTTTTTTTGGCAAGATTAGAAAAATTTAAGCTAGGGAGTTCCGTAGTGGTCAGAACTCAGTGCAGTCACTCCAGTGGCCCAAATTCAATCCCTGCTCAAGGAACTGAGATTTTGCCAGCCTCATAGTACAGCTACGAAAAGGTAAAAGATAATCATTCCACCTACATTTTGGTTCCTCTAGGTGGTCAGAGGTTCTCAGTATAATGGAAAAGTCAAGAGTACAAGGTCTGGCTATAAAAGTTAAGAACACACCTGCCACACACCTGCTGTGTGACCTGAGCAGATGCCTAAACCTCTCTGAGAAAAAAACTTCATGTGTGTGTGTGAGGAACTGGTGGGATAAAGTGTTTGAAGGGTTCATTAAGGGACAGCCACATTGCCTGTCTGCAAAGGGAACTCTCATTCTTCAGTTGCTGGGAAAAGCCTTCCACTCTGACATTTCTGCTAAATATACCATTTCATGTTCATCATGTGACCAAGGGTTCCTCTGGCTCTCCCCTCACCTTCTTTCAGTTCACAAGGCTGGTTGGATGACTGTAAAATGAGGAAGAACAGAGTCTGCACAGAACAGCCCCACCAGCTCCCTACACCTGGGGAGGGAAGCACGGAACAGCCCCACCAGCTCCCTACACTGCTGATGCGCCAGCGCTGTGAGGGCTCAGACTGCCCGGTCCAGTTCCTGTGGGTGTGGACTCCAGTGCAGTTTGCTTACATGCCCCGGGGGCTGCAGACTCTGAAAGAGAGCTCTGTTTACATAGTCGGTTTCCTTGGCAACAGGAAAGTCCACAGGCAAGACATGCCTTACTCCTATAATCCTTTGCCCCTACCCAGTGCTTCCAGGTGAAGAAGAGCAGTGAACACAGTCCCAAAGCCAGATCTTTAGTAGAAAAGCCTAGCTGAAAACACGAGGCCAAAATACACAAATATTTTGGACAAACAGACCTAAAACATTGCCCTGCTGTCATCCAAGAGGCCCCTGTGTTTTCAACAGCTATGTGTTCTCCCAGTATTGTTTTCCCTGCTTCCTAACTGATTCCTACATCCAACCTCCCCACAGAAAGCTTAAGCAATGTTTTAAAAATGAAAGTTAGATTCCACTCAGTCCTCGTTAGTGGATTTCCATCCTGCTAGCAATGAAATCCAAAGCTTGCACTGTGGCTCAACAAAGCCAGGTATATTGTGGCTTTGCTGATCTCATCTCCTTCCCCTGTCCCAGCCCTCTGACCTCCTGATCTTGCTCCAGTACCCCAACGACACTTCTGCCTCAGGGCCTTTGCACGCGTTCTTCCCTCTGCCAAGAATATTCTTTCCCCCAGAAAGCTGCATGGCTCATTCTTTCGCTTTGTTTAGGTGTCTGCTCAAGTGCCACCTTATTACCACCTCATATAAAACTTTCCCCCACTCTCAGTAACTATCCTTTAACTCTAGTTTTATTCTTGGGCTACGACAGTTTTCTCCATAGATTACAGCATTTCAGAGGACCTGATCTATTATATATTTCTTCATACGTTTGTCCGGAGAAGGCACTGGCACCCCACTCCAGTACTCTTGCCTGGAAAATCCCATAGACAGAGGAGCCTGGTGGGCTGCAGTCCACAGGGTTGTTACGAGTCAGACACAACTAAGCAACTTCACTTTCACTTTCATGCGTTGGAGAAGGAAATGGCAACCCATTCCAGTGTTCTTGCCTGGAGAATCCCAGGGACGGGGGAGCCTGGTGGGCTGCCATCTATGGGGCTGCACAGAGTTGGACACGACTGAAGCGACTTAGCAGCAGCAGCAGCAGCATATATTTGTCTTTTTTTTTTTTTTTTCTGTCTCTCTCTCTCTCCCAAGTATGTAACATTCAGGAAAGCAACAACTTTGTTTCAAACAGATGAGAGTTCTCAGGCCAGCCTGCCAGGCTTTACTGCCATGTTAAAATAGAGGAAGCATAAAGTAATGAGGCCTGAACCAGGCTGGTAGGTGTGACCAAAAGTAAGAAGCACATGGCACAGCAGAAAGAAAGGAAAGCAAGATCTGGCAAAACAGATTGGATGGGAGGTAAAATGTAGAAGATCCAGACAGACCTGACTGAGGTTTAGAGGCCAGTGGTCACTCTCCACCACTCTGGTGGCCACCAGCCACAGGTGGTGAGGAAACACTTAAAATGTGGCTAGTCTGGACAGAGATGTGCTGTTGGTGTGAAATACACACTGGATTTCAAAGACTTAATAAGGAAATATGTATGTGAAATGTCTCGATTTTTAAAATATAGATTACATATAGAAATGATAATATTGGATATATTCAGTTAAAATATAGCATTAAAATTCTCATCTGTTTCTTTTTGTTTTATAACATGACTACTAGGAAAAAAAAATTTTTTTAATATTTATTTCTTTAGCTGTGTAGGGTCTTAGTTGCAGCACACAGTTTAGTTGCCCTGCAGCATGTGGGATCTTAGTTCCCCGACCAGGGAACAAACCCATGTTCCCAGCAATGGAAGGTGGATTCTTAACCACTGAAACACCAGGGAAATCCAGAAAATTTTTAATTACACATGCAGCCTGCACATATTTCTATTGGAGAGGGCTGGTCTAGAATATAAACAGTGGTACCACTTGCAGAAAGAGGAGAAGAAAGAAGAGAAAGGACCATTAGTAGTAATAGATAGAAGGTTATGGTGAGGCTCAACTACTTGCTTTCCTAGAACTTTGAAATCAGTGAAATAAAACTGTCCTCGGAGAGTTGGGGTGAGGCTAGAAAATCACATACTTGCTTCAAAGCTGAGATGTACAGCATAACCTTAAAAAGCTAGAATGTTTTTTGATCTAAGAGAGTAGGGTCAAAACCTGCCAAAATGTATTTATGTAGGGGAAAAAAATGCGTCGGTCACAAGAGACAATGGTCAGCAATGCTACATGGGAGAAAGGATTTTGTGAAAAGTGACATAGGTACTATCTATCAAAGCACTGTCCAGGCTATCAGTCTGATGCTAGGAAGCAGAAGACCCCGATGACTAGGATGACCATGTATCTTTCTGTGCAACCCAAGTCACTGCTGACAGCAAAAGGGACATCATAAATCATTGTGCTGGGATAATAAACCAGAACGATCCAAAGTAAATCAGAGTATATAGTCACCCTATCTCAACTAATTTATTCTAATTTATTGCTCTCATTGCAGCCTTCTGATCATACCGAATGTACACGAGGCTAAGACATACATCTGAAAATAAATTCACATTACTAAACACTGGGATGCTTCTTCAACTGATGTGGGCATTTAATATCAGGCTTCTTACCCTCTCCCCCAATCCTGTTACTAACAGTACATCTTACAGGCAATGATGTCTTATAATCAACAATACAGAGTAACTTGGTTTCCCATGTGATATGACATGAAGGAAAATAGACATTTCTCCAAAGAAGACAAATAGATGGCCAGAAGGCATATGAAAGGATGCTCAATGTCACTCATTATTAGACGAATGCAAATCGAAACTACAATGAGATATCGTTTCACACCAGTCAGAATGGCCATCATCAAAAAGTTTACAAATAACAAATGCTGAAGGGAGTGTGGAGAAAAAGGAAGCCTCCTCCATGGTTGGTGGGAATGTAAACTGGTATAGCCACGACAGAGAACAGTACGGAGGTTCCTTAAAAAACCAAAAATAGGGCTATCATATGATCCAGCAGTCCTAGTCCAGGGCATCTATCTGGAGAAAACCACACTTTGAAAAGATACACGCACCGCAGTGTTCATTGTGTAATAGCTAAGGCATGGAATCAAGCCAGACGTCCACTGACAGGGACAAATGAACACAGCAGATGTGGTACATACATACAGTGGAATATTAGCCATTAAAAAGAAGGAAATAATGCTGTTTGCAGCAACATGGATGGACCTACAGATTATCATACCAAGTTGAGTGAATCAGAGAGAGTGTTGTATGATATCACTTAGATGTGAAATCTTAAAAAATGATACAAATGAACTTCCTCACAAAACAGAAATAGACTCACAGACTTAGAAAACTTATGGCTACCAAAGAGTACAGGTGGGAGATGGGGAGGGGTAAAGAAGGAGTTTGGGATTAACATATATACACTACTATGTTTAAAACAGATGCTCAGCAAGGACCTACTGTATAGCACAGGGAACTCCGTCAATACTCTGTAATAACCTACATGGGAAGAGAGTCTGAAAAAGATATATGTATATGTATAACTTAATCATTTTGTTGTGCACTTGAAACTAACATTGTAAGTCAACTATACTACTCTAACACTGTAAATCAACTATACCCTAATATAAAATTTTTTAAATTTAAATTTATTAATCAGAGAGCAGGGATGCCCTCCTCAACCAGGCAATTAATTTCCATTGGAAAATAACAAGTATTATGGTTTCAGAATTGAACAATTCTTACTGAGCTTAGTTAATTTGAATTTATAACCTAAGACTGCATTCCGAGTCTAAGGCCAAAGTCTAGATCAAGGACTGGAATGAATTTACTGGAGTCATTCTGTCCCATGGGGACCTCACCCTTACCCAGGAGACGACACTCTGAACCATTCCTGATCACTACCATGATTCTTTCCCGTCTGAAACTGGTAGAGGCAGTAACACAAGGGATCTGGTTTCAATGTGTGAGACATTAAAATGGAAGCAGTGCTGGAAAGAGAACCTGAATGAGAAGTACATGGGGCACACGTAAACAGAAGAACAAATGATTTTGTGTCCAATAAAGCTATAGTTCGGATAACCATCAGTGCCTACATGTAATTAACAAAGAAACTGCAGGAGTGTGAACAGGTTTCTCTGTAAGTACCTGTTGGATACAAATTGGATAGACTAGTGGTGGCTTCATGTTTCCAACCTCTTAGGAATACAGCAATCACAGTGATTGATTAGCTACATCTGATGTTGGCTCATAAGTGGGAAGGGGGTCGGCGCACAGAATTAAAGCACTATGATATTGGAAACATTATGTTATTAAAGATGTTTTCCTTCAACAAAAACAAACAATAGTACAATATGTAAAATGACAAAAACAATCAAAATCAACTTACTTATTTTGTCCAATTGTCTCAAAATCTTTCACAACAATCTCAAGGGACGATGAAAAATCCAGCGGTATACCCCTCAAGTCAAACTCCAAAATCTGTCCACAGAAAAGTTATGAAGACAAAAAGTCTGTTAAAAGGATCTGGGAATATAATAAGATGCACCAATACTATTTTAATAAACACTGTTTCATCTTCACCAATGACAATCTTTTCAAGTACTCAATTCTAGAGTGAGACAGAAGTGATCAAATTCTGAACCTGGAAGCTGCTGAGACTTGTGGGAAAGCAAACCAGACTCAGCCTCAGAAGGCTTAGCCTCAGAGGGCCTGGTGGCTTCTCCTAGCTCCCTGTTTTCTAGGCTTCTTGGCTTTGAACAAGACCAAATCCATCTCATGGGCAGAGATCTAGACTTAATGCCTACCACAACTGTCGCATGAATAGAATGAAATCTGTATATGAAAAATGCTTTCTTTAAGGGTTAATTTTAAATTACTTTCATTTCTTAATCATCTTACTAGTGAACAAAGAGATGAATAAATCTAAGAAAACATTTTTTGAATTGCATCAGCCCCTTATTTTTAAGCCCCACCACAGTCAGTGCTGTAGTCAAGCAAGTCTCTCATCTTAAAGCAGTAAATTGCTTTCTAAGGGTAAATATTAAAACAAACAAACAAAGAAATCAACTTAGCACCACTGATGCCTTTAAGTATGTAATAAATGAATTGAATTTATTGATTTATCCGAATTGAAATTTCCTTGATAAACATATATGCATTATAAGAAAAAATGTGTCAGAAACAAAATAGTGTGAGATAGATGATGCCCTGTGGAGAACAACCCCACTCATGTGACCACACTCCTCTCTGCCACTGACCACATGGATTGAGCACAAATTTAAGTGGTATGCTACCACTAAAAAAAAAAAAATTAAATTATTGGACTTCCCTGTTGGCTCAGATGGTAAAGAACCTGCCTGCAGTGCAGGAGACCCAACTTTTGATCCCTGGATCAAGAAGGTTCCCTGAAGAAGGGAATGGCAACCCAATCCGGTATTCTTGCCTGGAGAATTCCAAGGATAGAGGAGCCTGGTGGGCTCTAGTCCATGGGATTGCAAAGAGTTGGATACA
This sequence comes from Capricornis sumatraensis, assembly GCF_032405125.1. Taxonomy (NCBI): domain Eukaryota; kingdom Metazoa; phylum Chordata; class Mammalia; order Artiodactyla; family Bovidae; genus Capricornis; species Capricornis sumatraensis. The sequence continues at coordinate 15,595,054 of NC_091091.1, forward strand.
ACTAAATGCATACATGTATGTACTTTTTTAGTCTTGGAGCTGTGTGTGAGGTGCTAGGATCCCATAGTGTCCACAGGGATCAACCAGACAGGCCTCTGCTTTCAGGGAGCTGGTAGTCTAGCTGGCTGTGTTCTGGGTTCCAGTGAAACTACAGAAGTGGAATTTCCTCTCATCCTATATAAGACCAGCAGGGCTTTTCAGGAAGCCACCAGGAAACTTTTAGTCTTGGCCTCATCCAATGAGAATGAGTAATCTTTATCTTATAGGGATACTGAAACTAGTTAGGAGGGGAACAGGGGAAGAGGTTTGCAGTTGGTGAAGCGGAAGTCTTCACAGCCTGGTAACTTAGCAAAATAACAAAGATATTTACCACTGTACTTTTCCAGAAAGGTTTGACCTAGCTTTTGGAAAAACAGTGGGGTTGATGATAGGTTTTTCAAAAATTAGTCAGCATAGGAAAATCCTACTCAATGGAAAGAATTTAAAACTTCACATATCTATAAATATATTAAACACTGAACCATTTATAAAATAAAGTCAACAGGGGGAGGAGGTATATAAATTACGTTACTGCAATACAATATTACACAAGTAATTAAAAGATTTTCAAATGGAATGAGAAAGGTATATGCTCAGGATATAATAGTAAGAAAAAGATAGGAAACTGTATTCACTATATACTTATTTGCTGATTTTAAAACATCATAATATATTCACTCAATAAACATTTATTGATACCTCTGAGGTGTTAACAACAGTCACTTCTGGATAATAGGATCAAAAGTAATTTTTTAAAGCTGAAGTTTTAAAAATTTCTACATTAAGTATTACTCTTATCAACATAAAAAAATACATTACTCTTTCAGACAGTCAAAGTATCATGGATTACACTCAATTAATCACATGCAGATATGGTTTTAATTACGGAGCTTCCCTTCTGGGGCTCTGGAGAGGATCTAATCCCACCCCTTGCTCTAATTTGCAGCATAACCAGAAAAGGTCGCACAGCAAGCTCATGGCTGCACCAAGCTAGAACCCCACCCTCCTCACCCTATCCAGGCTCCACTTGCCACACCCAGATGTCACTGCTATGTCTCCTTGAATCGCCCTGCTGTCTTTGGGCCACAAAGGGAGATGGACGGGGTGAGGGTGAAATGGCAGAGATTCTCCTTCCAAATGGAAGGGTTAACCTCTGACCAAAGATGAGCAATCAGAGGTAGCTTATCCAGTGAAACAAAATCGTAAAATAATCAAGTTACCTCATTCCAGACAGGGTTGAGTTCATTATCAACTTTCTTTGTTTTCTTTTTCTCATCTGCAAATAAAAAAATAAGAGCAATCAATTAGAAGTATCTGAAGATCCAACACTTTGGCCACCTGACGCAAAGAGCCAGCTCATTGGAAAAGACCCTGATGCTGGGAAAGACTGAGGGCAGGGGAAGGGGAAGACAAGGATGAGATGGTTGTATGGCTTCATCATCCCTAAGGACAAGAGTTTGAAACAACAACAGAACCAGTATCATTCATTCATTCATTCATTCAAAGAACCTTCTCTGAAGGAAGGTAAAATGCCTACATCTTACCTTCATCTTACTAGAGTGGGGACTACCTGAATCAGTTTGCCAAACTGAACAGCATTTTTGGCCTAAAAAATTTTTTTCCCATCCCTAAAGAGCCAAGAGATGGACACTCAAAATCACAGAAATGCCATAAGCCTCTGCTTCTTTCTCACCAAATCCTGCAGACCAAGTCACCCAGCGCATGTGTGTCTCCACAGCTTGTTGCGGAAAGTCAACAAAAGTAACCTTTGACCCACAGGTATCCCATTTGATAAATGAGGATACTGAGACTCCAAGGAGTTGAGAAACATGTCTGACCTCATATGCAGGAGTGGTGCCTGATATAAACCTGGAATTTCAGCTCTGAAGCCCATGCTGCCTTTGCAAGTGATAAGACCCTAACACAGCTTAAAGATTAAGCCAGACTTGCTCACTGACATGAATCTGAGCAACCTCCGGGAGATAGTGGAGGACAGAGGATCCTCATGCTGCGGTCCATGGGGTTGCAAAGAGTTGGACATGACTTAGCGACAGAACAACAGGACCGCCCCCACCCCCCAGACCTAATACAAGGTGATAATTAGTAGATGAATGCTTTCTAGGACCAGCAGAGAATTGGGGATTTTCCTTACTCCTGGATCATTTTTTTCCTGAAGACACAAGGTCTTCTTTTTCTGTGTGTCTGAGACTGGACAGTATACCTACCCAGATGAGCAAATGTTAATCCAGCTCCTGCTTTAAGTTTCCTTGGAGCAAAGTCCAAAGAGCAGGGGCTTCTATTGAATCCCTAAGTCCCCAAATATATAACAAAATAAAAGCTAATGTTTCAGTACAAAAGGTTTTGTAAGCCTTAGCTCATCTGTTTTCAGGGGGGTAAAAACCAGTTTTTCTTCCTGTGTGTCTCCTTTCCTATCACACAGAACACTCACAACATTCTGACAGCAGAATGTTGCTGCACTGGGGCGGGGCATATTCCCCCACCAAGCAATTTTCTGCGACAGCAGCTGGGTGTTCCACAATTCGACCCAGTCCTGACACTTTAGCATCAGATCCACAGGTTAAGAGCTCAGTCCCACAAGACTGCCCCACCCCCACTTCAGTCCAGATTGTCATCTGTGCTTCTAACCAATTGGAGACAAATCTGAGGTTCCCATGACCCCATCGTTGGGTTCAATTAATTTGCTTGAGCAACTCACAGAACTCAGGAGAACAGTTACTCACCCGCTTACTCTAGGATCTGATCAACGATACAGAGGAACAGCCAGCTGAAGAGATGTGCAGTGTGAGGTCTGAGAGGGTCCCAAGCACATGGGCTTCTGTTACCATGGAGCTGGGGTGTGCTGCCCTACAGGTACATGGATGTGCTCACCCCCCTGCAAGGTCTCTGAACCCCATACTTCTGGGATGCTTAACGGAGGCTTCAGCACACAGGCTTGATCAATTATTAACTCCATTTCTAGCCCTTCTCCCCACTTTAGAGAAGTGGGGGTGGGGCTGAACATTCCAAACTTCTAATCATGGCTTGGTCTTTCCGGCGACCAGCCCCCATCCAGGAGTCCACCCAGACTGGCTTCATTAGGACAAAAGATGCTTCTAGTGCCCTCTCTTATCCCTTAGGAATTTACAAGGGTTTTAGGAGCTCTGTGCCAAGAACAATGAGCAGTGGGTCAGGGTGATGTGTATTTTTTCTATCATCTCACATGACCCAATTTCCTGAAAACCCCTCGTACAATTATTTCCATCCCCCTTTCACAGCTAAGGAAACTGAGAAGTCAAGTAAGGAATTCCAAGTTACATTGCTATTAAGTGGGTCAAGGCTAGATTATGGACGCAGGCAGTCCCACGTCAGTGGCCATGCTTTGAACCACTCCTCAGCTTCCCCTCTACTGTAGTGGAATGGAGGAGGTAGTGGCTTGTGTTCGGCCGAATGTCCCATTGCTAAGGCTCCCAGCACACGGCCAGCTCTGGAACTAGCTACCGCATTCTTCCACGACCTCAGCATAGCAAAGCTATGAATCAGCACCCTCACTCTGCTAAGCATTAACTTTTCCACTTCAGTGGGCTCCCATTGTCCTGCTGGCTTCCCTTTGCAACGTTCAGCGGGACTCTACTCATCGGCTCATGCCTGGATCTATCCTGACTATGACTTTCTGTGCAGAGCCCCTCACTGGATTCTGATGTCACCTAGAAGCAGTCCTGATTTCCCCTCCCACACTTCCTTATTGAGCCCACTCACTCTTCCCCTCATCTCACAGAAGCCTCTCAAGCTTTCTCTCTGGTTACAGTACCAGAAAGTGTGAGAGACAAAGAGGAGCCCCGCAAAGGATGTTGAAATTGGAAATGGACGAAATGGCTTCTCTCCACAACTGCAGCTGCCCCTTCTAAAGAAGGATCTACAGGTGCCAGGCTGTGCATTCTACTGCGGTGTCTCTAAATCCTCACTCTAACCCTGCAAGGTAAACATTCTCAACAGGAATCAAGAAAAGCTGGTTAAGCTGTTCAAGCCACAGCTAACAAGGAAACAAACAGAATCTGCACCTACATCTCCTAGCTTCAAAACCGGAGTGTGTGTTTGCCACCACCGATGAGGCACTGGAAGCTTTCAGAAATACTGACTAAAGAAGAGGCTCAGGCGTGACGTGTGTAGTGGGCTTGGGATCCTGGGCAGTGGCCGTAGGAAAAGTCCAAGGTCAGGTTTCGGGGTATCCTAAGTGTCCAAGACTGTTTGCTCCAAGGCACAAAATATTACATCTGAGAGTTCTTCTGGAGACAGAGTTTATTGTTCTGATCAGATTCTCAGATGAGTTAGGAACCTGGACAAAGGTTAGGAATTTCTGCCTTTGACAAGCATGAAAGGGTTACCATTAATCTCACTGCAGCTCACCACCATGCTGGCTGGCTGCCATATCCTGGGCTTCGGCTAGGGGAGGTGGGAGAATGGAGTGGAGACCTGAGTCGGGAAGGAGTGAATTTGGACCCTGAAGTCATGGCAGGCCTTCAAGAGAGAGATGGGCAACATGAGGTCCCAGCCAACAGGAAAAGCAAGAAGGCAGCAAATAACCTATAGAAACTGAGCAGAAGCCTTAGGACTGGCAACACTGAAGCATGGTCTTGAAGCAAAATTCCAGCCTCCTCTAAATCTCTAAGATCCCAGACAAGGAGCTAAGACAGGGGCTCCAAGGAAGCTTCGAAAAGAGCCAGCATTTACTCACTTGAATTGAGTCCCAAGCCTGGTTACCAACCTGGGGATCGGTATGGGAAGACATGTTGCAAGGCTGTCTTGATGCCAAGCCTGGTACTAATGACTCTCTACCCTCAGTGGGGATTGTTCCAGAGTCAGCAGCTGAAGAGTGTGATAAAGGTCACCTGTTCATTCATTCTCAAACATTCATTAAGCACCTACTATATGCTAATGCAGGGCTTCCCAGGTGGCCCAGTGGTAAAGAATCTGCCAGCCAATCAATGCAGGAGACACAGGAGGGGTTCCATCCCTGGGCCAGGAAGATTCCCCTGAAGGAGGAAATGGCAACCCAGTTCATTTCTATTTCCATTTTCTATTCTTGCTTAGAAAATTCATGGACGGAGGAGCCTGGCGGGCTACAGTCCATGGGGTCCCAAAGAGTGGGATACAAATGAGCATAAGGCCTAACAAGGATGTTGCTAATAACTAGAGAAAAAAAGAGTATAAGATAGTTCCTGGTCTTAAAACATTCCATCAGTGTAGTTTATGGGTTATTGAATAGAGGAACCAAACAAATCTTCCTGCATGTTTTCACCCAATATAAAAAGTTCCATCATGTTTTATGTTTATCTTGGAGTTTCCTCCCATAAGAGAGGTAATAACAGGAATGATGACTGGCCAGGTCAGGGACCTCATAGCTCAGCCCACGGAAATGGTCTACTAAGTGAGTTCTTCCATGGCATTAATCAACTTCCTGATTCCTCCATCCAACAAATATTTCTGAAATATCAGCTGCTAAGCACTGAGCAGGTCGCTGTGAGAAATACAAAGACCCCCAAGACCTTGGGGTCCCGACCTTGGGGAGGTAGATATGGCTACAGGTGTCTGATACAGAAAGAAAGCTTCTTTCAGAAAGAGGGGTACAGATGAAGATGCAGATTCAGAAAAGTGGAGGTGACTTCACGCTGGGGAGCAGAGTAGGGGTTGGAAGAAACTGGAAACGGGGAGCTGGGAAGAAAATGTCACTCCAGATGAGGGCAACAGCCTGGTAGGTCAGCCATGGATGGAGAACAAGTACTGTCTGGGCGCACTGCACAGCCCAGTGGGCTGGAACCACAGGATGTGTGAGGGAATCAAGGCAACCAGGCTGTGTGGGAAGGTTATGGCCACACTGTGAAGCCCTGGATGCCAGGAAAAGCATCATTTGGCTGATTCAAGTCACTTAGGAAGGAGGATATTAGAAACTGACTTCATAACTTCAGAAATTCATTATCCAACGCAAAAAAACCAAGATTTGCTCAACAAATCTTCCAAGACATACTCCTGAACACATGATTCAGCTGTCTTGAGAACAGAGCAGAGGCGCTGAGTCCTAGCAGGTGCCACTGGTGGGGCTATCCATGCGGAATTTCCTGCCACAGCTGGTACCTGCGCATAATATTGATGCTAACAGTGAGACCCTCCCTCCCAGCCAGGTCTGTATTAAATCCTTCACAAACATCATTTAACTTTAACCCTTGTATCAAGCCTAAAAAATAGGCACTCTTAATATCCCCAATCTGCAGATGAGCAAAGCAAGCCCAGAATGTTGGGTAACTTGCCCAGGGTCAGGGAGCTAGGAAGATCAGGACTAGTCTGGCCCTACCCTCCTACCTCTCTGGCTAATAAGGAAAGATTAAGAAGTTGGCATTAGCTCCTTGCTTTCTGGAGAAACCTAGCCCAACCCATTCCAAGAAGGAGGCTCTGATTTTTTAATCAAGATGTGTCCACATTACATTTTATTGAAAGCCTATTTTCACACAAACATGTCAGCCAAAAAAGAAAGTACATAAATTCCAGTCTTATCAACCACCACAGTCACACACTTATTCAATTATTCAATTCCATATCTTTCTTTTTTAAAAAAGGTCTCAGCCGCAGGCACTAATCAGTAGATTAAATTACCAGAAACTCTTTCCCCTTCTTCACACTCCTACCTCCCCCGTTTCCACCTCTAATGTTATGAAGATATCTGTTTCTTCCTATGGTAAAGAATTAAAAACTTTCAACCTAGAATATAACAATTGATTCAAATGCAGAATACACTCTGGACCACTCTGGACTCAGAGGCATTCTTTGAAACATTTCCTGGTTTGTTTTTTTTTTTATTAACTACAATTACTTCTCTCTCAGATCTGTGAAGGTCAACACTGCAGTAATTAACTCTCATGCCAACCTCCCAATAAGGTTTCCGAAGAACTGAACAAGCACTCTTTACCAAGCCACCACACCCTCTGGCACGGAAAATTTCCTTTGCTGTTCACCTACCAAACAGTGTGCTGAACTCTTACTGAAGAGGTGAGAGCGACACCATGACTCCTAAGCCTGTATTGGTCCATCCAGGCCGAAAGGACCAGCTGCTGCTGCTAAGTCACTTCAGTCGTGTCCGACTCTGTGCGACTGCATAGGCGGCAGCCCACCAGGCTCCCCCGTCCCTGGGATTCTCCAGGCAAGAACACTGGAGTGGGTTGCCATTTCCTTCTCCAGTGCATGAAACTGAAAAGTGAAAGTGAAGTCGCTCAGTCGTGTCCGACTCTTAGCGACCCCACGGACTACAGCCTACCAGGCTGCTCCGTCCATGGGATTTTCCAGGCAAGAGTACTGGAGTGGGGTGGTCTAGATGCTGCTGTGAAGGTATTTTATAGATGTGATTAACAGTCTATAAAATTGTTTTCAAGTAATTTCAATTGTTTTCTAGTAAAGCCGATCACTCTCTGTAAGGTGGGTGGGCCTATAGCTGAGAGCCTTAAGAGAAAAAACTGAAGTTTTCCCTCTTTTCCTGGAGAAGAACGAGTTTTGCCTCAAGACTGTATCAGAAACCCCACCCAAGTCATCAGCCCGCTGACCTGCCCTTGAGGTTTCAGTCTCAAGACTACAATGTCAACCCTTACCTGAATTTCCAGCCTGCAGTTGGGCTGCACCCCACAGGCCTATGAGGCCTGTGTTTGACCAGCTTCAAGACCAGGAAAGAGCCTGGGGTCAGCAACAGAGACATCATCAGCAGTTTAATGGATGGGGGAGCTCACATGTCTGAAGCCAGGTTCTAAAGCAATACCCCACTGCATGCGGCAGACAGTTAGGAGGGTGCACCAGCAGTCTTTGCTTCCAGGGCCAAGGGGAGGTTATTAGTTATAGAGGAATTGACGTCAGGTGGTCTCATTTGTTACCATGGAAAGGAGCGTGTCCCTCACTGCCCCTTTCAAAAGAACAAGCAACACCTGGGGCAAGCACCTAGGAAGGTCAGTCAGATGACTAGGACACAGGTAAAATAGGCAAGGGATGTGCAGAGAGCAAGGGAACAGCCATCTTGAGTGGCCTGTCCATACATCTGCCCCACAAATTTCAATCTTGCTGACTCTACAAATGCATGAGCCCTCTCCCTGCCCTCTCTCTGCCTCTGCCTCTTTCTCCATTTGTATATACATATATACTATTGGTTCCAGAGAAATGGGACCAACTGGTAACACCAAGTGGGCATGGAAGTAACAACATTACAATGGTAACGGATTTTACATACTTCAAAACCATACATCTCAATGATCCTAACAACCCTGCAAGGAGAAAGCAGGTATTAGTCCAGCTTTTCTGACTGGACTTTCAAATCAGGGAACTCTCCATTTCTCTGAGCTGTTATCAGGGAGACATAAGGTTCAATCACTAAACTCAGAGTCCCTCTTCGATGAACTAGGGAATTTAGACGAGAGGAGCTCTAAGTTTCCACCAGGTTCAATAGAACATGAGTTTTATGAAGTCCCCCCAAGTCCTGACTGATTAGACTGCTGCCTCTTACTGAGATAGCCCCAGGAGAAGTGGGGGTGCTATTTACAAAGCTTCCACATGTAACTCAGCTCTTTGGTGAAAGTATTAGTCACTCAGTCATGTTCGGCCCTAGGAGAAGGCAATGGCACCCCATTCCAGTACTCTTGCCTGGAAAATCCCACGGACGGAGGAGCCTGGTAGGCTGCTGTCCATGGGGTCACTAAGAGTCGGACATGACTGAGCAACTTCACTTTCACTTTTCAGTTTCATGCATTGGAGAAGGAAATGGCAACCCACTCCAGTGTTCTTGCCTGGAGAATCCCAGGGACGGTGGAGCCGGATGGGCTGCCGTCTATGGGGTCGCACAGAGTCGGACACGACTGAAGCGACTTAGCAGCAGCAGCATGTTCGGCCAGGCTCCTTTGTCCATGGAATTTTCCAGCCAAGAATACTGGAGTGGGTAGCCATTCCCTTCTCCAAGGATCTTCTAGATCCAGAGATCGAACCCGTGGGCAGACTGCATTGTGGGGAGTCTGCATTCTGCATTGTGGGCAGACTCTTTACTGTCTGAGCCACCAGGGAAGCCCCAGCTCTTTGGTAGGCAAAGTAGACCAGCCATTCATCTAAACTTGGCTTCTCATTCAGAAATACTTCTGCACCTTCCCTTGGTCCTTAATTATGCCCCCTTTGTTTTGAGAAATATTCACATACACAAAGGCATCCACTATTTGGCCTAAAATTTCAGACTCTCCTTGCCTCCAAGCCTTTCCACACATGGTTAACAATTATTAAGTGCTGTGAACTAGTCCCTGTTCCCAGCGCTTCCCATGACTGTCTCATTTAATCTTCACACCAACCGTAAGAGGCAAGTTCTATTATGATCATCTCTAGCTACTGAGGAAGAAACCAAGACACAGAGAGGGTAAGCCACTTCTCAGAGGTGACACAGCTAATGAGTGTCAGAGCAAGGATTCAAACTCTAGAAGATAAAGACACAAAGCAATTTCCAAAATTGGAGGATTAAGATCAGACAGTGACTCCCTAAAGGCTGGGACTGTATGTTATTAATATTACTATCCCCCCTGCCAGAGTCATTTCTCCATGATCTGAGTGAGCTGGACTTGATAAGCTCATGTGAGCCTTACGACTCAAGTTGCTTTAGAGATTAAGAGAATAAATACAAAGTGCTCAACACAGAAGCCAGCACAGGGTAAGCACTGAGCCACCAGGAACTATTATGTTTCTTCTTCTCACAGCACCCAAGCAGCACTCCTTGCAGACTCCAGAGGGTTTCCCAGGTATGGAGCCCTCCCTGGAGGTCAGGGCCCCAGTGACTAAAGCAAGTGGCCTGGGCACAGCCCTGGAGGAGCAATTCTGCCACATGGCTCGGTTCCAGGCCTCGGAGGCCTGCCAGAGGCAGCTGGCATGTGGGTAGTGCTCTTCCCTGGCAGTGAGCCTGACAGCTACCAGCCGCTGAAAGAACTCCACAAGAATCAGGAGCAGAGAAAGCTCGGGGAAGGGCCAACAGGAGGCTCCTCTGCCCTGCGGATCTTAGGGACTCAGGGGAGCACAGAGACAGGGGGCCCATCCCAGCTGAACTGGCTGAAGGAGCATCTCGGTTTCCCAACCCTGGCTGCACTACTGTAGATGTTGCTAAACGAGTTCTAGGAGAAAGGCGTTTTGGCCAAACGGCACCTGCAACACAAAGTGAGGCCATTTTGTATATTTCTGAGAGTGTCACTGATATCTCTGCTGATAAAAGGAAAGCCCAGACAGAAAAGCAGGCTGCTCCACTTTCTGCACCCAGTGCCCCAGTGGCCTTTGGAGCTGCCCTTTCAGGTACACAAACTCTTGGATCAAAGTCAAATCCTGAAGGGAGTTGCGGTGAAGCCAAGCAGAGAATCTGCTTCCTAAAAGCTGACCCTGGGGTGTGGTCCGGCCCTGGCAACTGTCCGGGCTGCAGACAGATGGAGCCCAGGTGGGCCAGGCACCCGGATCAGCTGTCTCAGTGGAGAACTGAGCCACTTGCCTCTTTGGTTTCTTCGTTTGTGTATGAGAATCCTTTCTGTGCTGGGCACTTTAAGGTGCCTATCAAATCCTATCTAGTGCCTACACAGTCCTACCAAATCCTCTGAGGGAGTGTCGGGCTGCACCCCACAGGCCTACCAGGCTTGTGCTTGCCCAGCTTCAAGACTGAAGAAAGAGCCCAGGGTCAACAATAGAGACCGTTGATGGTTTAACAGATGGGGGAGCTTACATATCCGCAGTAAGGTCCTGGAGCGACACCCCACTACGCGCCATGCACAGTGGGTAGAGCCGGCACAGCCTTCCCTCCTAGGGGTGAGGAGGGGAGGGTACCAGTTATAGGGGGATTGACAGTAGGTGGGCTCATTAGTTACCAGGGAAACCAGCAGAAAGGCATGCCCCCTGCACAACCCTTACAATCTTGGTCTGCCCCTCTTTGGCAAAATCCCTGGGGTCAGGTATGTAGAGGGCACTGCAACCAAACACCACAAATACAGACAGGTCACCACTGGTTTTCACATTAGAGGAAAAGAATCCAATCTCATGAACAGGCTCAGAGGTATGTTAATGGGGAAATACGTCATAGGCTATACATTTTATCACTTATATCCAATTTTCAGGGCTTCCCTGGTGGCTCAGCGGTAAAGACTTTGCCCACCGGTGCAGGAGACGTAGGTTCGATCCCTGGGTCAGGAAGATTCCCCTGGAGAAGGAAATGGCAACCCACTCTAGTATTCTTGCCTGGGAAATCCCACGCTCAGGAGCCTGGTGGACTACAGTGGATACAAGAGAGTCAGACACGACTTGGTGACCAAACAATAACAACCACCCAATTGTCACACAAACATTGTACCTGTGCTTTTATTTTTTTAATATTTATGTTGCTGTGTGAGGTCTTAGTTGCAATACGTGAATTCTCCGTTTCCACATATGCGATCTAGTTCCTTGACCAAGGATGGAACCCGGGCCCCCTGCATTAGGGGACCACCAGGGAAGTCCTACCTGTGCTTTTAGCAACAAACTTGCAGTGTTAACACTTCATAAGTAGCTATACTGTGGCAATTTCACTAGATAATTTTCTTCACAACCAGAACATCAGGGCAAAAATACAGCTAGCACAATAACTTTCATAAATACAGACCTCAATTAACAGAACTAGAATTTAACATTCACTGATACAGAATTTTACTCTCTTTAAAATTACCCTCCACCAAACATAATCTAATCAAGACTAATTTGTTTGCAAAACAAGTCTGGTCAATTGACCACAGCAGCTCCTCCAAGGAGCGTCAGACTGAATTCCCAAAAGGCCTCTCAGGGCCAGGAAAGCCACGCCAAAGACCTGCTATCAGGCTCCATCTCAGCGGAGTTCTCTGTTCTAGAGGTCTCCAAGATATTGAGATTCCTGCACACCACAGGAGAGTCTTTCCCATTCACCTGCTAAGGCTGCTCAGAATCCAAGAGTCTCCAATTTCTGGCAGAACCAGGCAGAGAGAAAAGAAAACTGATTCAATTCTACCCACAGGTGTAGTTTAAAATTGTTTTAAGTCATAACTAACTTAAAGGGAAGGGCTTCCCTCTACCTGGAAAACACAGATCAAAACCAGTAACATTCCAGACAAAACCCATACACATTATAACCATATTCACCAGTTTACCAATCCTTTTGTTAACTTCTATGAAGCCATCAGGTTTTCTATTAGAATCCTTTAATTTTTTACACAGTTCAGCAGTATGATCTGAAATTTATTAGAGGCCTATATCTGTCAAAACATCCTATGAATCTTCTTGAAGACAAGCACTTTTGCAAAAGCATCAAGTAAAACAATAACTATCTATAAATGACAAAAAAGTAAAAAGGCACAGTTAAACACCTGATCACAATGTAATTCATAAGGAAACAGTTACAAGAGTTAAGACTGATTATAATCTTAACCCTTGAAAACCTCAGTTTTTGGCAAAAACCAAGAAGTAATTGTGCATTTTCCTGATTGAAAAACTTAATGCTTCGGTCCCCCTCTTGTAAGCAGACAAAAGTAGATAAACTTAGACCTGCCTGGCAAGTAATGTCCCAATATTTTATCCTATTTGAAATGACCCATGAACACTCATCTTTCAACTTTAGTTTCAAGTCTAAAATCTTCAAGTCACTAAAATCTGGAGAGACTATTTCAGATAGACATTCTCAAAGTATAATTATTTCTACAGAATTTACCTAAAAGTTCTTTTTACTCCTTTACTCTTTAAGATCGCATAAGATTAAAGTTCCAGAGAGGCCAGATAGATAATTGACATATAAAAGGCACATGAGGAATACCAGTTCCTTCTAGAAAGCTGACTTAACCAATTACCAAAGCCTCCCTTTGATACAACAGCAGTCATGAGAGACCATTTTTCTACAGATCTCTTGGCAGCCCCCATTCACCAGGGACAGCCCCCCGGGTCTCCTCATACCAGTGGATAGCCACCTCAGAATTTCCCCATAACTTCTGGGATGCCCCCCTCAACTGTTGGGCCCCAAATGCTGGTGGATGACGCCCACACCTTTCCATTCCCTGTCCTGTATTTCCCAACATCTCGGCACTCACGGGAGTTTCCTCAGTCTCCTGGCTGCTCTGCCAATTGTTGGGCCGAACCCTGCAAGCCCACAAAGCCTATTGCTTGCCCAGCTTCAAGACTGAAGAAACAGCCCAGAGTCAACAACAGAGACATCAGTGGTTTAATGAACCAGGGAGCGCACACGTCTGAAGTAAGGTCCTGGAGCAACACCCCACCATGTGCAGCAGAATATGGCAGCAGCGTTGACTCCCAGGGCTGGAATTGAGGCCAGGTGGGCTCATGAGTTACCAGGGAAACCACAGAGGGGCATGCCCCTCACAGTCCCTTTGATAAGAACAATCACCAACTGGGACCTAGGGCCAGTAGTAGGATGGTCAGTTGTGAGCATGGGGTACAGGTGAAGCAGGAACTGGTTGGGCAGGGGATGTGCAGAGAGCAAGAGAACAGCCATCTTGAGTGGCCTGACCATACACTCACCCTTACAAACCCTGCACAACCCTTACAATCTTTGTTTGCCCCTCTTCAGTGATATCTCTGGGGTCGGGTATGTAGAGGGCACTGCAACCAGATACCACAGATACGATACAGACAGCCACTGTGGTTTTCAGTAAAGATGGCTGTTGTCTTGCTCTCTGACCATCCCCTGCTTCACCTGTATCTTACTCACCTGACTGACCTTCCTAGGTACTTGCCCCAGGCTCTAGTTAACCACTGTCCTTATCAAACGGGCAATGAGAGATGTGGCCTTCTAGGTTTCCCTGGTAACTAATAAGCCCACATGACATCAATTCCTCTATAACTGGTAAGTTCCCCTCCCTCTCCCAGCTCCTGGAGCAAAGACTGCCAACACATCCAGGCATCTGCTGCACAAGGTGAGTGTTGCTCCAGGACCTGGCTTCAGACTCCCTTCTCCATTAAACCACTTATGTCTCTGTTGCTGACTCTGGGGTCTGTCTTCAACCTTGAAGCTGGGCAAGGCCTGTGGGTGTGGTCAACAGCGAGGTGCTAATTTCTCCATTTTGCAGATGAGACTGAGGTTCAGGGATGTTAACTCAGGATCATACAACTACTAAGTGAGAGAGCTCAGCTTCAGCCCCAAGCCTGTCTCATTTCCAAACCTGTGCTCTTCACCACCACCTCAGGCTGAGGGTGCAGGTGACCTGCCACATTTTCACCACTTACCAGCTGATGACCTTGGGCACTGACTCCAACTCTCTATACCTAGATTTCCTCATTCATAAACATTGGGACCTAATGCCCAAAAGAAATGGGTACCAAATTTGGGGGCTCATAATATGCCAGGGATTCTTCAAAGGGCTCTGTATGTCACCTGTTGCTATTATTATCCTTATTTATGCCCGGTAGCACAATACAATTGAGGAGCTTCTCCAGGCTCACCTGCCAGTAAGAAATCCAGAATATCCATGCAGGTGTTCTGGCTCCTAAGACTCTTAACCTCTCACACCTCTGCCTGGCATGTTTCTGAGACATAATTTGCTAGTCAATTAAGCCTGGTGCTCTGCAGATTCACTTTGGACCCTGCTTGAGGAGATAGGCATTCCAAGAGTTTCAGAGGGCTTCCCCGGTGGCTCAGTGGTAAAGAATCCACCTGCCAGTGCAGGAGATGTAAGAGAGTGGGTTCAATCTCTGGGTGGGAAAGATCCCCTGGAGAAGGAAATGACAACCCACTCCAGTATTCTTGACTGGAGAATTCCATGGACAGAGGAGCCTGGTGAGCTACAGCCCAGTTCAGTTCAGTCGCTCAGTTGTGTCTGACTCTGTGACCCCCAAGGACCGCAGCACGCCAGGCCTCCCTGTCCATCACCAACTCCAGGAGTTTACCCAAGAGCTACAGTCCATGGGGTGGCAAAAGTGTCAGACAGGATTTAGTGACTAAAACAAAGATTTAAAATGGTTTCAAAAGGGCTCCTCAAGGCCTCAGTGTTCTGCAGAGGGGGATGTAAAAGGCCTCTTTGCAGGGCTGCACTGAGGATCAAAGGAGAGAGAATGAAAGTGTTGGGACACAGGGGACATGCCTCTGTATAGGATTAGAGTCAGAATCATAAACATGGATCCATGCCCTCTGGGCTTCTGACTCCAAGAAACTGTTATCAAGAGAAAATTGTCACAGAAAAGAATTTTGAAAATAAGCACAAAGCTCTGAATCAAAATCTTGCTAACTCCATCCTTACTCTTCTGGGCAATAATTTTAGCTGAATTATGATGCTCAGCCTCAGGTCTTGGTGTTCCATAATTAATCATCTCTTTAAATGAGACTTGTGCCATTGCCAGCAGTTTTGATCCACTGCACCCAGCCCTCCTTTCCATGTTGAGAATGGCTGTGGCCCCTAAGCTCTCGAGCCAGCCAGGCTGATCAGCTGCTGCAGGTATGAGGGAGAGCTGGGAATCGGGGGTGTCCGTGGGTGGCTGCTTGGTAGTGGGAGGGGCTGGAGGGTAGAAACGCAAGAGAGATGCCAAGCACAAAGAAAACCAGACACCCACAATGCAGTGGGAAGGCGCCTGGGCAAAAGAGTCTTGGGTCTGGTTTCTGGTCCTTGCCTCTTCCTGGTCACCCCGCTTTGGCCACTCTTGTCCTCCCTGAGACTCAAGGTCCTCATCTGTGAAAGGAGTATAAACAATCACGTCCTGGACACCTGCTAGAGTTGCTATGAAGAACAATCACGAGTAAGCCCGAGAAAAGGCTCTACACTGTAAGCACCCTAGGAGCAAGATCCTTCCTCAGGCCATGTCACACCTGGAGGCCATCATAATGTGTCCAGCACACTGGGACAAACTGGAGGTTATCTGGGGCCTGGACAAGGCCTCTGAAGTCTGAAGTGTCTGGCTCCAAGGAACCACAGCCCCAGGCCCTATCGCTGGTCTGATCGGATGCCCTCAGGGCTGAATTTGCCCAAGGAAACAGAACCTGGATTATCAGGTTTAGGGATCTAAGCCCTTAATCCCCGGTGCACTAGTTACCCCAGGGTAGGTCAAATGCAGGTGTGACCAAAAGCCAGTGTCACCACACAGGAGTGAATGTTACAGCCTCAAGGTGGGTCCCTGTAAGCCAGCCCCACCTCAAACCTAGCGTGCGGTCTCGAACAAGGCCACTTATTCTCCCCAACACTTGGGCTCTTCAGTTATAAAATGAGGGATTTCAAATTTTTTTTTTTGGTGAGAAATAAATGAATGCATCTGCGTGAAGCTTTAGTGCAATGTTTCCTAGCTGGTCATCAATATAATCTGCAGAAATAATGCTTCCTTTCCAGGAGATTAAACTTCTTTAACTCCAAATCCACTGAACTCTTCCTGGACCTACAGCTAGACTATAAGCTGCATGCATGCGCGGCCAAGTCTGGCTTGTTTCCCATCCAGCTTGCAGTGCTGAGACCACAGCCTGGCAAAGTACTCTTGACCAAGATTTGCTGAATGAGTTTATGCTTAAGAGGAGCAGTGGGAAGAAACAGAAGGGAAAAAGAGGATGGAGAGAGACAGGGACTGCCCAGGCAGTGAATTCCAACAAGGAGGAGAGGTAACCACAAGGAACATGTTTTTCCTTTTTTTAAATAATGAAAGAGAGATAAGGGAAGGGATTAAAAAGAAAAAAAACATGTTATCCTATTGCAATGATAAGATGATGAAAATAAAAATCCAGAAAACTAAGGTAATGAAAAGTGGAAACTCACCCTGCCATTCATGTACGAGGATCTTACTATTTTATATAAGAGTTGTGGTCTCCACTAATAAAATGGCTCCCACTTGACTCTCAGAGGAACTGATTCACTGAGAAGTTATGTTAGCTCTGAGCTTCTGAGTCACAGCACAGTCCTAAAGGATTAAGTACCCTGTGGAAACTCACCACAGGAGGGCCGGGTTTTGTTTTTTCTTGTTTTTAAAGTTCTTTTGTTCTTGGTACACAGTCTTCCTCTCTTAGACTGAGTTCAGATGACCTGGCAGACAAAACAACTCAATTTGCTCAGAGGAGGGAGGGAGGATCATAATTTGACTCGGATATTTAAGGCACACATTGTGTTTTTTCTCTGTAACTACAATGACCTCCAAGAAGACACACTGGAGGCTTTGGAATCAGAGTCCAGGGCTGAATTCTAAACTGTCTCTGCCTCAGTTTCCTCATGGGTAAAATGAAGATCATAATAATACCTCGTTGCTACTGTTGTTCAGTTGCTAAGTCATGTCTGACTCTTTGTGACTCCATGGACTGCAGCACACCAGGCTTCTCTGTTCTTGGCTGTTTCCCAGAGTTTGCTAAAACTCATGTTCATTGAGTCAGTGATGCCATCCAGCCACCTCATCCTCTGTTGCCCTCTTCTCTTCCTGCCCTCAATCTTTCCCAGCATCGGGGTCTCTTCCAATGAATTGCCTCTTCGGATTGGGTGGCCAAAGTACTGGAGCTTCAGCTTCAGCATCAGTCCTTCCAATGAATATTCAGGGTTGATTTCCTTTAGGATTGGCTGATATCCTTGCAATCCAAGGGACTCTCAAGAGTCCTCTCCAGCACCACAGTCGAAAAGCATCAGTTCTTCAGTGTTTAGCCTTTTTTATGGTCCAATTCTCACATCCGTACATGACTACTGGAAAAAACCATAGCTTTGACTATACATAGACCTTTGTCGGCAAAGTGATGTTTCTGCTTTTTATGGCAACCCGCTCCAGTACTCTTGCCTGGAAAATCCCATGGACAGAGGAGCCTGGTAGGTTACAGTCCATGGGGTTGCAAAGAGTTGGACATGAGTGAGCGACTTCACAGGTTCATCATAGCTTTCCTTGCAAGTAGTAAGCGTCTTTTAATTTCATGGCTGCAGTCACAACACACAGTGAACTTGGGGCCCAAGAAAATAAAATCTGTTGCTGCTTCCACTTTTCCCCCTTCTATTTAACATGAAGTCATGGGACCAGATGCCATAATCTTAGTTTTTGAATGCTGAGTTTTAAGCCAGCTTTTTCACTTGTATCTTTCACCTTCATCAAGAGACTTTTTAATTCCTCTTCATTTCCTGCCACTAAAATGGTGTTATCTGCATATCTGAGGCTGTTGTCATTTCTTCCAGAAATCTTGACTCCAGCTTGTGACTCATCCAACCTGGCGTTTCACAAGATGTACTATTCTGCATATAAGTTAAATAAGCAGGGTGACAATATACAGCCTTGTTGTACTCCTTTCCCAGTTTTGAACCAGTCAGTTGTTCCATGTTCAGTTCTAACTGTTGCTTCTTGACCTGCATACAGGTTTCTCAGGAGACAGGTAAGATGGCCTAGTATGCCCATCTCTTTAAGAATCTTCCACAGTTTGTTGTGATCCACACAGTCAAAGGTTTTAGCACAGTCAATGAAGCAGAAGTAGATGTTTTTCTGGAATTCCCTTGCTTTCCCTATGATCCAACAGATGTTGGCAATTTGATCTCTGGTTCCTCTGCCTTTTCTAAATCCAGCTTGTACATCTGGAAGTTCTTGGTTCACATACTGTTGAAGCCTAGCTTGAAGGATTTTGAGCATTATCTCACTAGGATGTGATATGAGGACAATTGTGTTTGAACATTCTTTGGCATTGCCCTTTTTTGGGACTGGAATGATAACTGACTTTTTCAGTCTGTAGCCACAGCTGAGTTTTCCAAATTTGCTGGCACACTGAGTGCAGCACTTTCACAGCATCATCTTTTAGGATATGAAATAGCTCAGCTGGAATCCCATCACCTCCACGAGCTTTGTTCATACTATTGCTTCCTAAGGCCCACTTGACTTCACACTCTAGGATGTCTGGTTCTATGTGATACTTCCTGAAAACGATGTGAAGATGAAATTGGATAATACACAGAGGTCTGAGCACAGAGTGAGAATTTAGTAAAGGGTGGTGGTGGAGTAATTGGTTGTTATCCACCATGCCAACATCTCCAGAAGGCCTAAGCAGCAACCAATACTTAAAGCACTTCTTACATGTTTTCTCTTTTGTAATTATTTTCCGAGTTTTGGACTATTATCCTCTCCATTTTACATCTGAGACAACTGAGGTAAGAGATGCTGGGAACAGTGAGTGGGAGGACATGGTGAACTCTTAGCCACAGAGGCTGTTCTGTTCTCTGTGCTGTCCAACAGAGTTGTCAACAACCTCATGTATCCATGAATATTTGAATGAAATAATATTAGCAGTTCAGTTCATGAAGTCACACTGACCACATTTCAGTGATCACTATCCGCACGTGTCTCTCATGGCTCTGTTAGAGACGGCAGATCTTGGACATCACCACTATCATAGAAGGTACTATTGGACAGCAATGCTCTCAACAATCAAGCACACAGTAGGCACACAAAGAAGTGTCTGCCAAATGAAGTAAAGAACATTTAGTAAAATGATCTGTTTTATTCTCACCATAACGACTAGCTGTTCTGACAAAATATGAACCCCAACTAGACCTCTCTTCTAGGTTGTAGCTTTGCCTCCTAAATGGAGAACAGGCAATTCTCTGGCAGTCCAGTGGTTAAGACTCAGAGCTTTCACTGCTAAGGGCCTAGGTTCAATCCCTGGTTGGGGAACTCAGATCCTATAAGCGGCACAGCCAGAAATTAATTAATTAATTTAATTAAAGGAGAGCAAACAGGTTCTGCCTCAACTGTCTTCATTTAATTTGAAAACATATTATTTAGTCTCTAACCTAGCCTACTAATTTTTCACTTCGCAATGTGCAAAGGAAACAAAACTTCAGGAGGCAAGATGACACTAAACATCTATTTTCAGTCCAGGTACCTTAAATACTCATTTGACTTTCATAACCTTCAGGGGTAGGTCTTATAACCACTTCACAGCTAGGAAAACTGAGATTCAGAGAGGTTTCTTGCCATTGATTAGACCAAAGCCCTAATATCAAGGTCAGAGGTAGGCTAGGACTCCCCTGCCTTCCATTTTCCTTTGAGATGCAGCTTTCAGTTCAGTTCAGTTCAGTTGCTCAGTCGTGTCCAACTCTTTGCAACCCCATGAACTGCAGCATGCCAGGCCTCCCTGTCCATCACCATCTCCCGGAGTTCACTCAAACTCACGTCCATCGAGTCGGTGATGCCATCCAGCCATCTCATCCTCGGTCACCCCCTTCTCCTCCTGCCCCCAATCCCTCCCAGTATCAGAGTCTTTTCCAGTGAGTCAACTCTTCTCATGAGGTGGCCAAAGTACTGGAGTTTCAGCTTCAGCATCATTCCTTCCAAAGAAATCCCAGGGCTGATCTCCTTCAGAGTGGACTGGTTGGATCTCCTTGTAGTCCAAGGGACTCTCAAGAGTCTTCTCCAACACCACAGTTCAAAAGCATCAATTCTTTGGCACTCAGCTTTCTTCACAGCCCAACTCTCACATCCATACATGACCACAGGAAAAACCATAGCCTTGACTAGACGGACCTCAGTCGGCAAAGTAATGTCTCTGGTTTTGAATATACTATCTAGGTTGGTCATAACTTTTCTTCCAAGGAGTAAGCATCTTTTAATTTCATGGCTGCAGTCACCATCTGCAGTGATTTTGGAGCCCAAAAAAATAAAGTCTGACACTGCTTAATGGATCCCAAATAGCATGTGGAAACTCTGAAGGACTACACACTCAAGATCAGTTTTGTAGTTTGTGGGCACAGGGATCTGGTATCATTTGTTCCTATCTGGTTCCCCTGGCTTGTGAGATCCTAAACTGAATGACTGAAGGGAGGAGCCAGAATCATGCCTTCAACACCACTAATTGGTCATCTACTATCTGCCAGGCAGTGAGCAAGGTGTTGAAGAAAGAGACATGGCCCCTGTGCTCAAGAAGCTTCTATTCTGATGGAGGAAGCAGACAGAAATCAAATAAGCCCGTAAATACATAACTGCATATTCCACTAAGTGCCACGAAGGAGTGTAGAATGTTAGGGGAGAGGACTACAGGCACCTGATCTGGGGCTACTCTGACATCCTATGATGTGCTGGAGGGAGAAGCTGGGGGCCCTCTGGTTCCAGCCTTGCCCTGGGGAGTCCAGGCCAACTGGGAGACCTGGCACTGTGGGGAACCAAGGCTCTTTCCCACTGGCCTTCTGCTCTGCTATGGCTGCCAGCACAACCTTAGCTACCCAGACCTCACAAGACCAGGGCCCCACTGGTCAAGAGGCCACCAGGCCCTTGAGCTGTTGCTGGGCCCCGACAGGCAGGTTTCTGGTCACAGGAGGGCTGCCTCGTGGCTGGCCACTAACGCTGCAGAAACACTGTGAGTTAATAAGGCAGGTATGAGCTGACAATCCAAGTCAACAGAGAGTTGCTAAGAATCTATTGTTCACACCCATTAGGATGACTACTATCCCCAAACAAACAAACCACAGAAACAAACAAACAACAAAAAAAAAAACACAGAAAATACCAAATGGTGTTAAAAATGTGAAGATGGAACCCTTTTAGTACTATTTGTGGGAATGTAATGGTGATTGCAGCCATGAAATTAAAGGACGCTTACTCCTTGGAAGAAAAGTTATGACCAACCTAGATAGTATATTCAAAAGCAGAGACATTACTTTGCCGACTAAGGTCCGTCTAGTCAAGGCTATGGTTTTTCCTGTGGTCATGTATGGATGTGAGAGTTGGACTATGAAGAAGGCTGAGCGCCAAAGAATTGATGCTTTTGAACTGTGGTGTTGGAGAAGACCCTTGAGAGTCCCTTGGACTGCAAGGAGATCGACCCTGGGATTTCTTTGGAAGGAATGATGCTAAAGCTGAAACTCCAGTACTTTGGCCACCTCATGTGAAGAGTTGACTCATTGGAAAAGACTCTGATGCTGGGAGGGACTGGGGGCAGGAGGAGAAGGGGACGACCGAGGATGAGATGGCTGGATGGCATCACGGACTCGATGGATGTGAGTCTGAGTGAACTCCGGGAGATGGTGATGAACAGGGAGGCCTGGCGTGCTGCAATTCATGGGGTCGCAAAGAGTCAGACACGACTGAGCGACTGGACTGAACTGAACTGAAAATAGTACAACCACAATAGAAATCAGCAGGGTGGCCACCTTGAGCAAGTCTGAGTTCCCTGCAATTAAATACCTGCTGACATTCCCAGGTGGCTCAGTGGTAAAGAGTCCACCTGCCAATGCAAAAGACACAGGAGACCTGGGTTCGATCCCTGAGTTGGGAAGACCCCCTGGATAAGGAAATGGCAACCCAGGCCAGTATTCTTGCATGGGCAACCCCATGGACAGAGGAGCCCGGCGGGCCGCAATGCATAGGGTCTCAAAAGAGTCGGACAAGACTTAGGGATTGAGCACTCACACAGACAGGACACCTTACCCCTTAGATGGTGGAACAACTGAGGCCTGAGAGAAGGACCTTACGTGAGACCACAGTTCAGTTTGGTTGAGGAGATACTCCTCATCTGACTTTTGGAAGAATAACAAAATGTGTCTTTGCGATCGCTTTCCATTTCTGTGCTTTTCTTCTACCTCTGTGGACCTCCCTCTCCAGTCTCAGGTAGGTAAAGCCCTCAGGTTGGCCTCTGACAGAGCTGCCCCACCTAGCCGTGCAGGCCTGCACAGGCTGAGCACTCCCTAACCCTAATCCTATTTCACAGAAAAGAGTGAGAAAGCATGGTCCAACTAGCCTGCCCAGTGCAGTTTTCTTATTAATTTAATTCAGTTGGGCTGCTTCCTTAGTACTGTTCACATTAGTTTCTTCCTTCTCATTCTAGCCATGAAATGAGCTCCCTGTGTCTTAGAAAGAAGCACTTGTCTCAACTAATACACCCCTTAATTAGTCTTGATGTTGTTCAGTCACTTAGTGACATGCAACTCTTTGCGATCCCATGGACTGCCGCATGCCAGGCTTCCCTGTCCCTCACCATCTCCCAGAGTTTGCTGAAGCTCATGTCCATTGAGTCAGTGATGCCATCCAACCATTTCATCCTCTGTCACCCGCTTCTCCTCCTTCCCTCAATCTTTCTTATACCTGACTAGAACTAAAACACCCACAATGCTACCTAGGGCTCCCAACTGGTTTACGAGTAAAAGACAACCCCAATCACACCAATTACTCCTTAGTCAACCTCATCCCAAAGGACAGGGGCTCCCTGGCCTTTTCTGACATTGGTCCAAACCTGGAATGTCTTTCTTTTCATTATTTCTGTCATCCTTTAAGTTCAACTCAAGGACACGGTCTCCATGAGGATTTCCACTCTTTCATCTGCTCTTGCATTATAACCTTTGCATGTCTATTCTGGTTTGTAACTCATTCTTGTATTCCAACCAGCTGGTTCCCTAGACACAGAAGACAAACCATGTGATATGTATTTTTCTAGACTTAATTTCTGTTATACGGTCTGGCACATTTTAGGGCTCCATAAAAGTAAACGTTATCAAATAGGGAAGGAAGTTTAGGAATTCCCATGTGCAGTTTTATATATGTATTCATTTAACACTCAAACATCCCTGCAAGGTAGGAGGTATAATAACTCCTAGTTGAACTATAATAACTCTGCAGCTGAAGGTTTTAATTCATTAGCTCATGAGCACTTAGAAAGAGGTGAAAATTGGAATGCTCATTCCTAAGCCTCCCTGGCTCCAAAGCCCAGGGTTTTTGCATCCTCATGTCTAATAAGCTTTTATCCTAATGCTCAAGGCCAAGTTTGCTGATAAAGCTTAAATGTCTAAGCAGATGTTTCTAAGAGAAAACTCTGCTCAGAGTCTCTCAAAGCACACCCCCTACTCAACAGAACAGCTGTTCAATAGGAATTACAAAGTGAAGTAATCACTGCCATAATATGGCAGACACATTCTGCCTTACAGACCACTGAACGTTTCGTACACAAATTTTCAACATAAAACTGGCAGCTTCACATTTTCCCAGCCAGAATCAAGGAAGCAAAAAGTAGTATGATACTGATTTGCCCTTGGGTAGCAGGTGCTAGGGACTCGGTGTTCAGAAATAATGTATGAAGTGGCCCTTTGCCAAGCCTAATCCACAAAGCACCTGAGAGAATAATAAATGTAATTCTTCCTGAAAGAAGAGAGAATGGTGGACTTCTGACCATTTCAAGACCAGGAATTAATGACTTTATTGTCTTACATCTCCTGCCGGGGCACTGTTTCCAGGGTCAATCTTTAAGACGTATATTCAACATCCGTGCTATGATAGAGCGGCAGAGGACGTAAAAACCCCATGACTTCTTTTTTTCTTTTTAATCATTTATTTATTTCTTTCTGACCTTACTGGGTCTCTGTTGCTGCTCTGGCTTTTCTCCAGTTGTGGGGAGGGGGTGCTACTCTCTGGCTGCAGTGCTTGGGCTTCTCATCGCAGTGGCTTCTCCTGTTGCAAAGCACAGGCTCTAGGGTGCCCAAGCTCAGCAGCTGTGGCTCCTAGGCCCCAGAGCACAGGCTCAGCAGTTGGGCTGCATGGGCTTAATTGCTCCTCAGCATGTGGAATCTTCCCAGACCAGGGATCAAACCCATGTCTCATCCATTGGCAGGTGGGTTCTCTACCCCTGAGCCACCAGGGCATCCCCCGCCTCCTGCGTCATGCCTCCGAGGCAGAGCCAGATCCCATGGGGATGGAGAGACCCACCAGTAAACCCCAACCAATCAAAGGCCAGCACCCCTGGACACCTTAAGGGCATACACTTAAGATTTGTTGTGCAGGAGGAAAACAAGTCACACTGATTTGTTTTTCAAAGGCAATTGTGGTTTTGTTC
This sequence comes from Capricornis sumatraensis, assembly GCF_032405125.1. Classification (NCBI taxonomy): domain Eukaryota; kingdom Metazoa; phylum Chordata; class Mammalia; order Artiodactyla; family Bovidae; genus Capricornis; species Capricornis sumatraensis. The sequence continues at coordinate 15,619,868 of NC_091091.1, forward strand.
CCTGGTGGCTCAGAGGGTAAAGCATTTGCCTGCAATGCAGGAAACCCAGGTTCAATTCCTGGGTTAGGAAGATCCCCTGGAGAAGAAGATAGCAACCCACTCCAGTATTCTTGCCTGGAAAATCCCATGGGTGGAGAAGCCTGTTAGGCTGCAGTCTATGGGGTCGCAAAGAGTCAGACACGACTGAGTGACTTCACTTCACTTCACTTCACTTCAAATAACTGAGAGTCTATAAAATATGCCTTTGGAAAGTGTACTTTTCAGAGTTTCCATGTCTTGATAAGGTGGGGCTACTTTCCACAGATAGTGAGTCTCCAAACCCTGTTCTCCCAGAAGTGATGGGGATGATTCAGTACCTTGAACAGTTTTGCTTCCCAGAGTGTTTCGTAAAAGCAACGCAGTAGTTCTGTCAGAGTACCAATGTGGCCTGCTTGTCAGTTTGTGCCAGTGGGAATCTTTGACTAGCCCTACAGTATGGTCTTCCCTGGTAGCTCAACTGGTATAGAATCTGCCTGCAATGCAGGAGACCCCAGTTGATTCCTGGGTCGGGAAGATCCCCTGGAGAAGGGATAGGCTACCCATTCCAGTATTCTTGGGCTTCCCTGGTGGCTCAGATGGTAAAGAATCTGCCCACAATGTGGGAGACCTAGGTTCGATCCCTAGCTTGGGAAGATCCCCTAGAGGAGGGCATGAGGCAACCCACTCCAGTATTTGCCTGAAGAATCCTCATGGACAGAGGAGCCTGGCGGGTTACAGTCCATGGGGTCTCAAAGAGCTGGACACGACTGAGCAACTAAGCACGCACAGCACAGTATAGTCTGGGTAAACCAGGTCACCGTGTGGGCCACTCACTAGGTACCTTCACAGATGACAGTGAATGAGACTCACTGGATCTTTCTCCCATCATACTTCACCATTCTTAATTGGAATTTCCTAGCTTTTCCCTTTACTTAAAATATCACTTTCCTAACTCAACTTTTTTTTTTCAAATTTTCAAGTAGCTAAGTAGTGTTTGCTAAAAATAGAGAATTCTCTATTGCATAAATCACAATCTTTGGGGAATTTCACAAATCTACTTCCTTTCAGATAAGCCACCAGAGGCCCATTTTTCAAAAGAGGAAAAAGGGATTCTCAGAGAGGTTAAGTGGTTTCCTCAAGACTACAAAGTTGATAAGCTCAATGCAGGGGGTACCCTAGAAATACCAGGATTTCAGTCTCAAAACATGTCCAGATGAAATAACAAACATCTGGAAAAATAAGCAATAACATGACAATTCTTTAGTGACATCTAGACTAAGCAGTAGCTATTCCACAGAGACCCCAAAGAGCTACACAAGACCAGAAGTGAGAAAATTCTGGCTGATGGAATGGACGTGATAAGGACAAATGAGATAACTGTTAGTAGTTGCTACAACTATGCTCTTTGGGAGTCAAATGTTGAATATGGACATAATGTTGCCACACTGTAAAAGTACAATATAAAAGTGTGCAAGAAAATTTCCTTCCAACCAATCTTTTCAAGAGATTTGACACAGAGGCAGGAGACTAGCCAAATGGAAGTCATCGGCAATAGTCAACAAGACTGCCTTTAAAAGAAAAGAAACGCACACATATACATACACAGAGATATACACACATACAAACACCAGGGAATCTGTCTTTCAGAAATGTTCACTTTTACAAGGAGGTCCACTATAAGGATCCATTGCAGCCTCCTTGCTAACAGGGAGTAGCTACTTATGACTTTTAGCAAAAAATTACAACTTTTTAGCAAACTTACACGGAGAAAGCAATGGCAACCCACTCCAGTACTCTTGCCTGGAAAATCCCATGGACGGAGGAGCCTGGTAGGCTGCAGTCCATGGGGTCACGAAGAGTCAGACACCACTGAGCGACTTCACTTTCACTTTTCACTTTCCTGCACTGGAGAAGGAAATGGCAACCCACTGCAGTGTTCTTGCCTGGAGAATCTTAGGGACGGCAGAGCCTGGTGGGCTGCCCTCTATGGGGTCGTGCAGAGTCAGACATGACTGAAGCGACTTAGCAGCAGCAGTAGCAGCAAACTTACAACTCTTTAGCAAAAAATCAGAAAGGATTCATATCAAACTATTCAGAGTAGTTACCCCTAGGTAGCAAGACTGGAGAGAAAGGAGGGACGTGGTGAGAACTGTCACTTTTTAGTTGTATAATCTCCTTTGGATTGTTAGTCGGTTTTGTTTCTACATGCATATATTTTTTAATTAAAAATCTTTAATATTAAACAAACTTTTTTGATCTGTAATGTTCGGGGGAATCATAAAGTCTAAGCGTTGGAAGAGGCCTCAGAAGTCTGTCTAATCTAATTTCAACTAGATTAGTCTCACAGCCTGGCTGTCTGTGTGAGACTCAAGGGAGAATGGCCACCACAGACTGACAAGCACTCTGCTCTTCCGATCCAGAGTTGGCTTGCAGAACCCAGTGCACCCTAAGAATGTGAAAACTCTCTCCTTTTGCACTGCTAAGTATCCATGACATCCACACCACAGGGACTTCAGGAATCCTCAGATCCTGCTGGTTCATACAAGGTCCTGACTTCAGCCTCAGAAGGGGAATGAACATGAGAGACTGAAGTCAACTCTAAGCCAGTCGGCTGTCAGTACAGCATGTTCCCAGCTAAAGTCTACAGGGGGGCTCAGTGTCTACACAGCCATCACCATTAACACTCCCAGCACTTAGCCATTCTGCCTACAGTCCTACAGCTTGAAAAGAGAAGTGCTGATTACTGCCAGATCTTGCTGTTTCATGCACTCAAGAGGCAAAACTATACACTCAGTAAACTCAGGGGCTTTCTTGGGTGCTGTCTTGAACCTGTTAGGGCTTTTCACATCTTACTCTCCTCATTTCTCACTCACGCCACCCCATGAAGCACATCTGGTTTTGCTCCATTCCAGCTGATGGATTTATGGTGATATCAGTATCCTCAATTCTGTCAGAACGGAATGTTACTCAATCTTACTTACCCAGTGCTCAAAATTGGAAGGCACACCTAGAAAGGGTTTGCTATCACCAATATCTTAAATGATTGGAATAGACTGAAAGCAAGAAAAATCCCATAGTCATTATTATATCTGCTTTAGTGCCTAAAGCAATGCCTTTCATACCCTGCTCAGAGCAGTTATTCAATACATGGAACTGTAAAATTATAGAACCTTAAAACTGAAAGAAATCTCAAGATCAGTTCCCATGATTCCACAACGAAGAAATTTGAGACCTGGCTGGTTAAATCCGGATCATCAGCTATTCTATCAACATTAGCCAGAGTCCAGATACTCCTACGCGGGAGCTGAGTTGTTTCTTCCATTAGGTTGCTTGTCAGGTGAATAAATGAATGACTTTACCATTCAACTTATACAACCAAAGGAGACTAGAAAAGAGCCTGAAGCTAAATAATCTAGTAAATGTAATAATTTAGATAACCTATATTGGCCCACATTAACTGAAGTTTTCCACTTTCAGTTGAGTGTTTATGTTCACAGCCTTAGGCAGACATAATTTTAGTCATTTAAAATTTTTGACCAATACATACTCCAGACAAATAAGTCAGATTTCAATACAGTGTTACATTCCAGTTCCTTTACAATCTATATGACTTGTCCCATGACGTTACCAGATTGAACCCAACATATTTTTACATGTCTTTACATGTCAATGGTGAAGGAAAAAAACTTTCCATCTTATGTCCCAATTATGTAACTGCTTCAAGAAAAATTTTTTTACAAAGCCACAGTGAGATATCTGTCAGAATGGCTGCTATCCAAAAGGTGAGAAATAAAAAGTGTTGGTGAAAATGTGGAAAAAGGGAACCTTCATACATTGTTGGTGGGGATGTGAACTAGTCCAGTCACTATGAAAAAGACTATAGAGATTCCTCAAAAAATTAAGAATAGAACTGCAACATAATTCAGCTATCCCACTTCTGGCATTTATCTAAAGAATAAACAAACACTAATTTGAAAAGACGTGTGCACCCCTGTGTTCATTGCAGCATTAATTACAATAGCCAAGATATAGAAATAACCTAAGTGCATACCAATGGATGAATGGATAAAGAAGATATGGTATATATAGATATGCAATGGAGTATTACTCAGGAATTTTTTAAAATGGTAAAACCTCACCATTGCAACAACATGGATAGACCTTGAGGGTATTATGCTAAATGAAATACATCAAACAGAGAAAGACAAATATTAACACCATATGATTTCACTCATATGCAAAATTATAAAAAACAAATGAACAAACCAAATGAAAAAAAAACAAAGAAAACCCAAAACACGTAGATATAGAGAACAGAGTAGCAGTTACCAGGAGGGGAGGGGAGGGGAGGAAGGCAAAATGTGTAACGGGGATCAACTGTGTAATGAAGAATGGAAATTAAATATTTGGTGGTAAGCATGCTGCAGTACATACAGAAGTAGAAATAGGATATTATATAAAACATAAAATGTTGCAAATCAATGTAACTGCAATAAAAATACATTTGAAAATAAAAAAAGAAAAAGATTTTTTAAAAGAACACATGCAGGGGAACCCTGATGTAACATAAGTACGTGATACTCACTAACCAGATTCTTAACTATGTTGTACATTAAGAATCCAACTTTTGTTTCCCAAATCTTTTTTAACTAACCAATCATTTGGCAGCTTTGGGTTTCATTTCTCTGCTCATCTCAGAGGCGGAGATTTCAGAAGAGGAACAGAGATAAAATGGACAAAAGAAAGAAAAAAGGCACAGGTTACTCAGAAACTGGAAGGGAGAAGTAGTGAGAGAGAAACGTGCGGAGGTTTGATCAGGATCCACACACCCATCAAGGCTCCCACTTTTTCTGCCCTCCTCTCTCACTCCCTTTCATTTTTCCTGCCAAGGAGTGAACTGGCAATCTTACCAATGACCTTGGACAAACAGAACCGGCTAAAGCTCCTAAATTCAGCTTTAGACACATCACTCTAGCCCAAACTGGAATGACCTACCATGGCTGAGAGTGTGCCATCCCTCCAACCACTGCTGTCCCCCTCCATTGCAATTAAATGTCAAGAAATATCACCTGTCGGAATTACAACAAGCCTTTTAAAGATGATCTAGTCTACACCCGCCTCATTTGTTTTGCAAAAGAGAAAACTGACATCCAGAGATTTCTAAGTCACTAGAGCAAGTCCAAACTAGATGCCTAAACTGCAAATTTGCATTGTTCAGAGCTCTTTCCTCTAGGAGCAGTTTAAAAGCAACGGAACAAAAAATAAATAAATAAAAGCGACGGAACACACAAAAAACACCATAACTTTGGAGAAATGAAGAACAACTACACAGAGGCACAAAACAACATGAAACAAACCAAAACAATACCTTTACTCCACCTCCCAGAAGCCCAGTGACAATAAAAGCAGCAAAGGGCTGTTTTACCAAGTAATGATACTTCAAACAACTTAATTGTGCTTTTTCCTCCTTTATCCATTTCTCACAGGCAGAGGCAATAAAAATGTATCCAAGACTACTGAAACTCTTAATCTGGACCAACACAGAACTATTTTTTTTCCCAGAACATTTTGATACTTGAAAGTTGGTACATGGTTTACTCCAAGGGCTATTAGAATTCAAACATCCGGTCATCCAATGAGCCTCAAAGCCCTGCGGAAAATCAAATGCCTTCCACAGGAATCGGTCCTCTCCCCTGACCTGTACAGGTAACAAATTCCAGCTATAGCCCCAGAGGATTTGATCAATCGCAGACTTTCAGAGAATGTGTAGACCCAAGAAACTAACATTCCAAAGCAGGACTGGAGAAAAAGAAGCAAACTTGACCTTACCTTTAAAAATAACAGAAACAATAGGATCCGGTTTCCCAAATTTCGTCTTAGGGATATTGCTGGCAGATTCCACAATCACTCGAAGCATGGCTCTCAATGGACAGAAGGCAAACTTCAGCAACGAAGTTAAGGAGCCTAGGGCTCTGGATCCCGGCCGCGCTGCCCGGGAGAGAAGGCGAGGGATGACTCGTCCAGCGAAGAGGGAAGGAGGAGAGGCAATGGGTGGGTCCCTGACGGATTATTTACTGAAGGCTACGTGTAAACTGATATCCAAACGCCCAAGTCTCCGCAGCTCTGCAGGCACCCGCTTAAGAATTCGGGAAATGTGGAAGTGAAAAGGACAAAAGCCAGCTAAAAATTAATTGTGGGCAACAAATGAAACTGGAGCTAACAAATGTAGACAGGTCAGAAGACTACTAAAACGCTGCTGCTAATAAGTGACAATACTCGAAGCCCAAGTAATTGGTTTTCTGTTACCCCTTGCATTCTTTTCTGATCGTCCTGGAGTTTTAAAACTTGACTTAGTCAGTAAAAGAAAAAAGATTTTTTTAACTTTTTCGGTTTCTTTTCTCCTGCTGTTGAGCACACTCACTCAGCAGTAACTTATAGAAGAAATTGTTTTGAATCAGTTAAAGGGTGCCCCCTATCGTATGGCAGAAAAATGAATGAGTTATTTCAAGCAAACTCAATCCTGAGGTCCTAATAGGGGTTTACAAAATTGGTGTCCTGGAGGCTGATCCTTTTTAGTTGCAAAAGAGTTCTCCATAGACCTTCTTTTAAAATCCTTAAGAGGTGATAGCTGGCGAGCTAAATTTTCCTGGCCCATCAGAAGCTGCTAGTAGTGTTCAGTGAAAATGGAGAATTGACTCTCCATTCTTCAGGGTCTAAACCCCAGCAGTGTCTTCCTTTTCTTTGTTAGAGGGAAAAAAAAAACATTTGATGAGACTTGTTAAAGTGGCCCAGGAAGATTTCATTCAAGGGGAGGGGACTACTACCCTGGAATCTTTCAGTGTAAGAGAGAGCTTGGGCTCATATCAGAATAGGGCATGGACAAGGGGGAATTGGGGCTTCCTGGTGGCTCAGACAGTAAAGAACTGCCTGCTGTGCAGGAGACCTGGTTTGATCCCTGGGTCAGGTAGATTCCCCCTGGAGAAGGGAATGGCAACCCACTCCAGTATTCTTGTCTGTAGAATTCCATGTACAGAGGAGCCTGGCAGGCTGTACTCCATGGAGTCGCAAAGAGTCAGACAGGACTGAGTGACTCACACTTTCACTTTCAAGAGGGAATTAAAAGCCAATGAGCAGGCTGGGGTGGGGGGTGGGGTGACAAGAAGGTGGGTGGCACTCAGTGGATGGAAATTACTAGAAGAAAACATCAGAGATAAAGGGAATTCTGGTTTAACTGACCTAACAGTATTCTTACTGAACACAAGTCAGGGTGATGAGACATCACCTGGGGGTGATGGAGAATGAGAAACCCCAGAAGATGCAGAAAGTTGATCAGACATGGAGAGAGGGGCATTCTGGTTAAACTGACTCAGCAAGGTTCTTGTTAAAACTAGATTTTATAAGGAAGTACACAGACGGGTGTGACTAAAGTTTGGTCAAGGAAAGAAGTCTTTATGGCCTAAGGGTGTGTTGGGTGGTATAGCCTGGTGATTAAGATCACTAGAGGGGGCCTGTTGATAGTCAGCCAGACCTGAATGTGGATCCCTGCTTAGTCACTCTTGAACTATGTCACAAACCCTCTCTTTTGCAGTTATCTGTAAAATGGAGATTGTCACCAAGGTCTTACTGTGGGACCTGGCAAAAAGCAAGCAGTAAGTTCCACACGTCAGCAAGCAGAAATTTATGCTTATTCAAAGCATTTCTGTTAATGCAAGTTGGGTTTAAGTCAGGATTTCATTGTGTTTCAGAAGAAAAGGCTAAAATAAAACTGAGTGGAAAAAAAACAGAGGACTTCCTTTTGCTTTTGAATATACCATCAAGAAGACCCATCTGTAAGCAAACACGTCAAGTACATGGAATAAGTACAATTTACCTACACGAATTCTTCTGTCTGAGTAAATTTCTCAACTGCTTATACAAAGAACCAGGGAATCCGGGACTTCCATGAAAGGAAGTTAAGACCAAGACCAGCAGTTAAGACCAAGATCACACATAACTCAAGGCCAAAAAAAAAAAAAAAAGAACCAATGAACCCAATGTCATATACATTATTTAGTGGACACATAAATTAAATACCTATTTTAGTGGACTATAGACGACATTATGTTTAATTGGGGCTTGTTTCTATTTATCCTTTGTTGCTTTATATTTTTTTTGGCAGATCTTGTGTGTTTTTAAATTAATTTATTTTAGTTGGAGGATGTGAAGTCAAGTGGGCCTTAGAAAGCATCACTACAAACAAAGCTAGTGCAGGTGATGGAATTCCAGTTGAGCTATTTCAAATCTTAAAAGATGATGCTGTGAAAGTGCTGCACTCAACGTGCCAGCAAATTTGGAAAACTCAGCAGTGGCCACAGGACTGGAAAAGGTCAGTTTTCATTCCAATCCCAAAGAAAGGCAATGTCAAAGAATGCTCAAACTACTGCACAATTCCACTCATCTCACACACTAGTAAAGTAATGCTCAAAATTCTCCAAGCCAGGCTTCAGCAATATGTGAACCGTGAACTTCCTGATGTTCAAGCTGGTTTTAGAAAAGGCAGAGGAACCAGAGATCAAATTGCCAACATCCACTGGATCATGGAAAAAGCAAGAGAGTTACAGAAAAAACATCTATTTCTGCTTTATTGACTATGCCAAAGCCTTTGACTGTGTGGATCACAATAAACTGTGGAAAATTCTGAAAGAGATGGGAATACCAGACCACCTGACCTGCCCTTTGAGAAACCTGTATACAGGTCAGGAAGCAACAGTTAGAACTGGACATGAAACAACAGACTGGTTCCAAATAGGAAAAGGAGTATGTCAAGGCTGTCTATTGTCACCCTACTTATTTAACTTATATGCAGAGTACATCATGAGAAATGCTGGGCTGGAAGAAGCACAAGCTGAAATCAAGATTCCTGGGAGAAATCTCAATAACCTCAGATATGCAGATGACACCACCCTTATGGCAGAAAGTGAAGAGGAACTGAAGAGCTTCTTGATGAAAATGAAAGAGGAGAGTGAAAAAGTTGGCTTAAAGCTCAACATTCAGAAAACTAAGATCATGGCATCTGGTCCCATCATTTCATGGCAAATAGATGGGGAAAAGTGGCTAACTTTGTTTTGGGGGGCTCCAAAATCACTGCAGATGGTGATTGCAGCCATGAAATTAAAAGATGCTTACTCCTTGGAAGAAAAGTTATGACCAAACTAGATAGCATATTAAAAAACAGAGTCATTACTTTGCCAACAAAGGTCTGTCTAGTCAAGGCTATGGTTTTTCCGGTAGTCATGTATGGATGTGAGAGTTGGACTGTGAAGAAAGCTGAGCACCGAAGAACTGATGCTTTGAACTGTGGTGTTGGAGAAGACTCGAGAGTTTCTTGGACTGCAAAGAGATCCAACCAGTCCCTTCTGAAGGAGATCAGCCCTGGGTGTTCATTGGAAAGATTGATGCTAAAGCTGAAGCTCCAGTACTTTGGCCACCTCATGTGAAGAGTCGACTCATTGGAAAAAACTCTGATGCTGGAAGGGATTGGGGGCAGGAGGAGAAGGGGACAACCGAGGATGAGATGGCTGGATGGCATCACTGACTTGATGGACGTGAGTCTGAGTGAACTCCAGGAGTCGGTGATGGACAGGGAGGCCTGGTGTGCTGTGATTCATGGGGTCGCAAAGAGTCGGACACGACTGAGCGACTGAACTGACTGAGTTGAAGGATAATTGCTTCACAATATTGTGGTGGTTTTTGCCATACATCAACATGAATCAGCCATGAGTGCACATGTGTCCCCCCATCCTGAACCCCCATTCCACCTCCCTTCCCACTCCATCCTTCTGTGTTGTCCCGGAGCACTGGTTTTGAGTGCCCTGCTTCATGCATCTGATTTGCACTGGCCATCTCTCTTACATATGGTAATACACATGTTTCAGTGCTCATCTCTCAAATCATCCCACCCTTGCCTTCTCCCACAGAATCCCAAAGTCTGTTTTTTACATCTGTGTCTCTTTTGCCTTGCTTATAGGATCATTGTTACCATCTTTCTAAATTCCATATATATGCATTAATGTACTGTATTGGTGTTTCTCTTTCTGATTTACTTCACTTTGTATAATAGGCTGCAGTTTCATCCACCTCATTAGAACTAACTCAAACGCATTCTTTTTTTGTGAAATATATTTACAGAAAAATGCATACAACATAAATGTGACAGTTTAACAAACAAACATCCAGGTCCAGAGAGAGAACATTACCAGAACTTTGGAAGCTCCTCACATGACCCATATGTCACACACACCACTCTTGCCCATAGGTAGCCTCTATTCTGATGTTTACGGTAATAATTTCTGTGCTTTTCTTTATGGTTTTTAATCCCCCCAAATAGTTTAGATTTGCTTGATTATGATCATATGAGTTATTTTATATATCACAAACTTTATATACATACATATTTATACCTATGTGTGTATACATGCATACACACATTCACACGGTATGGATTCTTTGATATATTGTGACCTTTAGAGCAGTGGAATATAAGTAAATTCTTTTGTGTTTAGCTTTCTTTTTTTCCCACATTATTTTGTAAGATTGAGCCATATAACTCCACTTTGTGTAATCTCATTTCTCTATGGCACTCCGCTGTATGAGTGTACCATGTTTTATTAATCCACTTCATTGTTGATACACATTTGGATCATTCAGAATTTGGGTCTGTTACAAACAGGTCTACTCTGAGCATGCTTGTACCAGTTCGCATACAAGTGTGCACAACCAGTTCGCACACAAGTGTGCACAAGCAGATTTGGGGTCTAACCTAGGACTGGAATTGCTGGATCAAAGGGTATATGCATATTTTCAAAATTACTAGGTAATCCAAAATGGCTTTCCACAGCTGTTGGGCTGTTTACACTCTCACCAGTAGTGGATGAGACTCCCCTTTCATACACTTGGCAATGTCAGATTTTTAAATGTTTACCCATCTAGTGAGCATATGACATTGTATCATTGGAGCTTTAATTTGCATTTTTCAGATTACTAATAGGTTTTATGCCTTTTCATATTTATATTTCCTAATTTATGACATGCCTAGTCAAATATTTCATGGATTTTTCCATTGAGTATGCTGTGTTTTTCTTACTAATGTGCAGGAGCTCTTTATGTACTCTGAATACTAGTCCTTTGTGGGTTGTAACTTTAATATAATTGACTTTATCAATATTTCATTTATGATTGGTATTTTTCTTTCTTTTCTTTTTTCTTTTTTTGGCCACACCATGTGGCTTGTGGGATTTTAGTTCCCTGACCAGGGATTGAACAAATTTGGGGCCATAGCAGTGACAGGGTCAAGTCCTAACCACTGGGCCACAAGGGAACTCCTGGTCCTCTTTCGTACTGAAAAATCCTTTCTACTCTGAAATTGTGAAGATACTCCAGTATTGTCCTCTAGAAATATTGTTTCATCTTATACCCTAAGATTTATATTCCATCTATAACTGATTATGTGTCATGTATGGTTACAGGTCACATTTCATTTTTTTCTCGCATGGACATTCAATGGATCCAGTACCATGTATTGAAAAGTTTGCCCCTTTCCCAAACTTAGGTCCTTGATCAGGTGTGTAGATGTTTCTGTGCTCTCGCTTCTGTTTCATTGCTCTATATGCCAGTCTTTTCACCAGGATCTTTCTGTCTTGATATAGCCTCATAAAGATTTCATAATAAGATTTTTATCCTCCGTTCTTGTTCTTTTTCTTCAAGTGTCTTGTCTCCTCTTGAATTTTAATATACATATTAGGATCAGCTTATCAAGTTTCAAATATTTTAAAAATCTGTTGGAATTCTGTCTTAAATTGTGTTAACCTACACATCAGGTTTTTAGGAATTGATGTCATTAGAAGTATTTCAATTCAATAGTTTATTATATCACTTCATTTACCTAGATTTTCTAAACATCTGTCAGTAAAGTGTATAATTTAGAAAGGCCTTGTACATCCTTTTTTTAGGTATGCTTCTTTCAGCTTTCAAATATATAAAAAATGGAAAAAATAGTACAATTAACACCTCTGTTCCCATTATCTAGATTTAACAGCTATTCACATTTTGCCATGAATATTTTATCTATCTAGATTTTTCAAATAAATTTATTTTAAAGTAATTACAGACATCATGAAATTTCACCCTTATATGCTAAAAGACTGCACCTTGTAAGAGTGACATTCACCTGCAATATTACAACCACACAACCACATCTGTGTGTATTCAAATTATCTAATTATGCTAAAAACAAATTATACTAAGTGTCTTTTTCATTTTTTTAATATTTTCAAGTTAAGACCCAATCGAGATTCATGAATTGCCTTTGTGCATTTAGCTGAAGAAATCTGACCAATAAGGTAACTGAGAGGGGTTTCCAAAGGTGGCGCTAGTGGTAAAGAATCTGCCTGCCAATCAGGAGATCCAAGAGAGGTGGCTTCAGTCCCAAGGTTGAGGCTATCCTCTGGAGTAGGAAATGGCAACTCCCTCCAGAATTCTTGCCTGGAAAATTCCATGGTCAGAGGAGCCTGGCGGGCTACAGTCCATGGGGTCGCAAAGAGTCGTGCATGACTTAATGACTAAGCATGAAGGTAACTGAGATACAGTTACCAGCTTCTATAGGTTTTCAGAGGCCTGAGAAAGTGTATGAAGCCAAAAATACAATCAATTCACATAAAATTTAAAGAAACTAATACATTGAGAATTGATACCTTATCATTTGTATGATATTCTTCCCATACATCCATTACCCCAGTCTAAAAAACAAGGAATTCCCTGGTGGTCCAGTGGTTAGAATTCAGCACTTTCACTGCTGGGCCCCGGATTCAATCCCTGATTGAGCAGCTAATATCTCACAAGCCATGGAACATGGCAAAAAAAAAAAAAAGAGAGAGAGAGAGAGAATAGACAAAATCAACTGAGAGACTGTCTACAAAAATACCTGATAAGTAGTCTTCAAACGTGTCAAGGTCATAAAATAGGGAAAGATTGAGAGACTGTCACAGATTGAAAGACACAAAGGAGACATGAGAACTAAATGCAAGATCTTATCTTGAATCTGGTCCTGGAACAAAGAAAGAACATTAGTTGAAAAACTGGAAAAATCCCAGAGTTTGCACTTAATGGTATTGTGCCTATAATCATTTCTTAGTTTCGATAGATTTACTACGTATGTAAGATGTTAATATGAGAGGAAGCTGAATGAAGGACATGATGGAACTCTGTACTCTTTGCAACCTTTCTGTAAATCTAAAATTATTTCAAAATAAAATGTTAATAAAATTGAAATAAATTTGTAAATATTGGCTTAGAAGAGTGAAAAAGAAGCCTCTAAAATTGAAACAATAATTATTCCATTAAAAGTGTATAGGCAGGAACTTCCCTGGTGGTCCAGCGGCTAATACTCTAAACTCCTAATGCAGGAGGCCTGGGTTCAATCCCTGGTCAGGGAACTAGATTCTGCATGCCGTAACTAAAGATCCCGCATCCTGCAAATAAGACCTAGTGCAGCCAAATTTAAAAAGAAAAGAAAACAAGAAAATAGATTTTTTTTTAAAGTGTATGGTCAAAACAAAATACCTGTTTCATTAACTGATAATTTTTAGTACTCATAAGATTTTAATTTCAGTTGAAAAGAACTTGTAGTTAGATTTTCTCATTATAAAAAAATTCCTGAGCATGCACGATAACCACCAAGAAATCATACCTTATCAGAAGTTAATCATAACCTAAATTTTTAACAATGTAATTACTAAAAATCCTTTCCAGGTTTTTACAGCAAAAAATATATATTTTTAAAATGTGGCATAAGGTACCATTGAATATGTTTTTGATGTAATATATCCAAAAGCAAGATTCTGTTAAATTGTTAAGTAAGCCCTGAAGCAGATTAATTCTCCAATCCCTAGCATTTCCTGGAGTCTTCTATTTGGCACTGATTTATATAACTTTGGCAGGCAGGAAAGTTTATATAACTTCCTGGCAGGCAGGAAAGAATAAGCTAACTAGTAGAATTAGAACCTAGTAGAAGGACCAGCCCTGCTTTTAACAAGCTTGCAATGGCTTTGCAGTAGAAGGAAACACGACTGTCCTCATCCTCAGGGATAAATACTTGAGGAGAGGCAGGTTAAGATACTTGGAAAGTAGTAACTTAAAGCTTAATAGTAGAAAAGATGAGGGCTGAGGGGTGTCATCTGGCCTCAGAGATTCTCTCCTGACATCGAGGGATGCTGGGGAGCAAAGTCATGAGCGCTGAAACTCAGATTCCAGAGAGAGCCAAGAGCTGTGTTTCCCTGGGGAGTGAGAGAGAAGGACGAACTTTAAGACTGAAGACCTTTAAGTGGGAGACAGAGGCAGAAGTAGGGTGGGTGGTGTTTGGAGAAGCGAGGAGGTGCTCAGAAGCTCCCAGTCAGATTGACTTTACATCAACCTGGAGAGAGAGAGACTGTGTGTGTGTATGTGTGTGTGTGTGTGTGTTGGGTGGAGGTGATTCAGTGGCGGAAACATGAACTTGTGCTTTGGAGACTGCAGAGTTGCACACAGAGGTGGTGGACGTGCTTACATGCCATCACAACTGGCATCTGCACCAGTAAGCCTTACCTTCTTCCTGTCACCTTTGGCCCAACAACAGCCACTGGAGCCCCCATTCAGCAGGCTGCTCCTGTCTTAAGGGCTTAATTTTTACCAACTACCTTGTTCCTAACAACAACCTTTGAGGTAGATCCTGTAATAACCCCCATTCATAGAGGTTTCCCTCCTCATAGGAGGGAAAGGAAACTGAGACACAGAATCATTAGGTAACTTGTTCTGGTTATAAATGGCTGAGCTGGGATCCAAACCCAGGTAGTCTGGCTGTGAATTTTCCTGCTGCACTCTATTGGAACGTATCCCTTACAACATGCTTTCTAGCCTCCACACACCCTGGAGACAAGTGCACCAGTGTTGAGTCTGCTAAATGCATCACAAGCAGAGCCCAGAGACATCCCTGGTGGTTGATAACTAAAGTGCTTTTTAGAACTAAAATACTATTTTTAGTGTTTAATTATAGAGTTTTACCTATGACAGACGCTATTTTTAAATAACTTAATGTATAGTGTATTTAAATACCATTCCTTTAAAAAGTGCCTGGAAGTGACTAAGTCTACTTGGTGGGGGAAGGTGGGAAGAGCAGATAAAGTATCTTATAACATTTGGCATCATTATATTATCATTATTCAAGACAACTGGAGGAGCTAAATTTAAGACAGGAATGAATCCGACCTTCTCGAAGTATTAACTTCAGTTCAGTTCAGTCGCTCAGTCGTGTCCGACTCTTTGCAACTCCATGAATCACAGCACGCCAGGCCTCCCTGTCCATCACCAACTCCTGGAGTTCACTCAGACTCATGCCCATCGAGTCAGTGATGCCATCCAGCCATCTCATCCTCTATCGTCCCCTTCTCCTCCTGCCCCCAATCCCTCCCAGCATCAGAGTCTTTTCCAATGAGTCAACTTTTCGCATGAGGTGGCCAAAGTACTGGAGCTTCAGCTTTAGCATCATTCCTTCCAAAGAAATCCCAGGGTTGATCTCCTTCAGAATGGACTGGTTGGATCTCCTTGCAGTCCAAGGGACTCTCAAGAGTCTTCTCCAACACCACAGTTCAAAAGCATCAATTCTTTGGGGCTCAGCCTTCTTCACAGTCCAACTCTCACATCCATACATGACCACAGGAAAAACCATAGCCTTGACTAGACGGATCTTAGTCGGCAAAGTAATGTCTCTGCTTTTGAATATACTGTCTAGGTTTGTCATAACTTTTCTTCCAAGGAGTAAGTGTCTTTTAATTTCATGGCAGCAATCACCATCTGCAGTGATTTTGGAGCCCCCAAAAATAAAGTCTGACACTGTTTCCACTGTTTCCCCATCTATTTGCCATGAAGTGATGGGACCAGATGCCATGATCTTTGTTTTCTGAATGTTGAGCTTTAGGCCAACTTTTTCACTCTCCACTTTCACTTTCATTAAGAGGCTTTTTAGTTCCTCTTCACTTTCTGCCATAAGGGTGGTGTCATCTGCATATCTGAGGTTATTGATATTTCTCCCGGCAATCTTGATTCCAGCTTGTGTTTCTTCCAGTCCAGCATTTCTCATGATGTACTCTGCATAGAAGTTAAATAAGCAGGGTGACAATATACAGCCTTGACATACTCCTTTTCCTATTTGGAGTTGTTCCATGTCCAGTTCTAACTGTTGCTTCCTCACCTGCATACAGATTTACTTAAGTATAGTTTCTAAGCATACCTAGAACAAATGGAACCATCTTAAACCTTGTGTTTACTTTTATGGAAACCATAATTCCTCATCAAAATGCTTGATGAGCAAGTGTTCCCCAGTCATTCTTCTGCAAGAGCTTTGATTCACTCAGGCACATGTGCATTCATTCAGCAAACACGGAAAGTCTATTTGGTGCCAGGTGTGATGCTAACTACAAAGATGACTAAGGCACGTTTCCTCTCTGCAAGAAGCTGACAGGAAATCACAGCACAATGGAGAAAGCATGGTGACAGAGGAGACAGGCGTCAACATGGAAGGGTGGGCAGGTAGAGTAGGCTTCTGGAGGTGGTGAGAGCTGGCCAGAGTATTAACGGTTGAACTGATGTCTATGTGTGTATGTGAGAGAGAGAGTCAGAGAGAAGGAGGGAGGGAAAGGGGTGAGGAGGGAGAAAAAATCTGAAACAGAGTTAGACTAATCCGCTTGGTGAGCAGTGGCAACCTCAAACCATTTGATGTGGGTGAGAGATCACGTGGGAGGTGAGACAGTCGAGCAGGCCCCAGCCCAGAGAGCCCCATCTGCTGTGTTAACAACTAACATCTACCAAGTGCTCATGACACGCCAGATGCTATTCGAAGCATTTTCTTTAGTCTCATTTAATCCTTCCACCACCCCATCTTATGAAGCAAGTACTATCTTACCATCCCCATTTTACAGATGAGAAAGTGTGTTAGTGTTAGTCGCTCAGTTACATCCAAACTCTTTGTGACCTGATGGACCGTAACCCTCCAGGATCCTCTGTCCATGGGATTTCCCAGGCAAGAATACTGGAGTGGGCAGCCATTCCCTTCTCCATGGGATCTTCCTGACCCAGGGATTGAACCCTGTTCTCATGTATAGCAGGCAGAATCTTTACCGTGTAGGCCAGATGAGAAAACTGAGGCCTAATTTGGTTAAGTAGTTTGACCAGTTTTCAAAGTATGCAGAGCTGAGATCTGAACACAGACAATCTTCCTCTAGAATCCATGGTGGTTTTGGCTGGGACAAGCGACTGGTGGGATGTTACTTCCAAACCAGGGATTGAACCCACACCCCTGCAGTGGGCGCACGGGATCCTAACCACAGGACCACCAGGAAATTCCTAGAGTCAATGCTTTTAACTCCTTAAGCCAGGCCTCACTGGCAGTGGGAACTTATTACAGATACATTTTGCAGCAGGGGAACAAAATGACTGAATTGTATACCAATTCTCTGAATACAAATGGAATATTTAATAACCCGATAGACTTAAATTTTATAAGGAGCTAAAACAGACAGAACACTCAGTGCGTGGAGAGCTGCCCTCTCCAAAGAGGACATACCCTGAATCAAGAAGTGAATTAGGAAGCATCATTGACTGGATAATGAGAATCCTCCTAACACGACATTAGGCAGTCAGAGGAAATCTGCTCCACCTGCCCCTGAATTGGCTTTCAAACTGTCACTTACTAATAGGGCTGCTATAGTCTCAGCTAGATGCTGAGAGAGTCTCTCTATTGACCAATTTAAAATGCAGCTCATCCTGGCTGGAGATGAACTTTAATCCAGGGAAGACCAGTGACTGGGACTGCGCTATAAAATGATGCTTTTGATGCCTGTTAAGGAATATTTATAATGGAAAGGAGAGTAAAGAGTTTGTTTCTTCACAGTAGTCTAGGGCAGAGGAGACTGCCATTCATTCATTCATTGAACAAATATTTATTTTTTATTATTATTATTATTTTTTTTTTTGCCACACTGTGCAGCTTACAGGATCTTAGTTCCCAGACCAGGGATTGAACACAGGCCCCCAGCAGTGAAACCATGAGTTCCAATCACTGGACATCCCCCTCCCCCACCACCGCCCAAGGAATTCCCTGAAGTTAATTTCCTAATTTGTTCAAGCACTGTGATGGTAGATGCTATGGATACGGGGGTGAGCAAAATCAGACAGATTCCTCGAGGAGTTTACAGTGAAACAAGGGAAAGGGGCACCAAAGAAAGAATCACTCACGATTCAATGTGCAACTATAACTGAAGTGAAGCCTTTGAAGAAATTTGAGGTAAAGAGAAGAAATCCCTTTGTCTGGGAGGCAGGGAAGCCTTCCCTTAGGCAGTGAGGACTGAGCTGAGATCTGGGAGACAAGCAATTGTAAGAGCATTCCAGACAGGTGGAACCTCCTGTGAAAAGACGCTGAGGCAGGAATAAGAGGTGTCTCATGTAGGGGTTTGAGACTGGGTTGAGGAGGTCAGTTTAGACCTTCAAGGCCTGAGAGGACACACTGGGGATTTGGTGCTTTATGCTGAGAACAAATTTCAGTTCAATAAAATGTTTAAGGACTTTCACTGGGGAACATGATATGATTAGATCTACCCTATTAATGAGATCCTGGATCATCTTCACTATTATTATTCTGGATTCTTTTTCTGGGAGATTGCCTATATCCACTTCATTCATTTTTCTGAGGATTTATCTTGTTCCTTCATCTGGGACATAATCCTATTTCTTTTCATTTTGGCTAACTTTCTGTGATTGCGGTGTCAGTTCTGAAGGCTGCTGGGATTGTAGTTCTTATTTCTTCTGTCTGCCCTCTGATGGATGAGACTAAGAGGCTTGTGCAAGCTTCTTGATGGGAAGGACTGGCTGTGGGGAAAACTGGGTCTTGCTCTGGTGGGCAGGGCCATGATCAGTAAAACTTTAACACAACTGTCTGCTGAAGGGTGGGGCTGCCCTCCCTCCCTGGGAGTCGTTTGGCTTGATGCAACTCAGTCCTGGAATCTACAGGCTCTTTGCTAGGGCTATTGGTGACCTCTAAGAGGACTTCCTAAGTGGCTTCGATGGTAAAAAATCTGCCTGCAATGTGGGAGACCCAGGTTTGATCCCTGGGTTAGGAAGATCCACTGGAGTAGGAAATTGTAACCCACTCCAGTATTCTTGCCTGGAGAATTCCATGGAGAGACCCACTCCAGCATTCTCGCTTAGAGAATTCCATGGACAGAGGAGCCTGGCAGGCTACAATTCCACAGGGTCACAAAGAGTCAGACACGACTGAGCAAGTAACACACACTTCAGAGGCCTTACACCGAGAGACATCTCCCAGGACTGCTGCTGCCAGTGCCCCTGTCTCCATGGTGGGCCATTGCCAACACACGCTTCTGCAGGAGACCCTCACTCACAGGTAGGTCTGGCTCAATCTTCTGTGGGGGTCACTGGTCCTTTCCCCTGGTTCCTGGTGCATGCAAAATTTTGTTTGTGCCCTCCAAGAGTCTCCATTTCCTCCAGTCCTGTGGATGTTTTATACAAATCCCACTGGCCTTCAAAGTTAAATTCCCTGGGGATTCTCAGTCGCTTGTGGTGCTTAGAACATTCACAATAGGTTCTAGGTCCTTCCATAATCAAGGACCTGCTATGTGGCACAGGGAGAACTTTGGTATTACTGTTCTCCAGTTTGTGGGCTCCCCACCTGGCAGACATAGGATTTGATTTTATCATAATTGTGCCCTTTCTACTGTTTTGTTGTGACTTCTCCTTTGTCCTTAGAAGTGGGGTATCTTTTTTTTGGTCTTCCAGTGTCTTCCTGTTTATGGTTGTTCAACACGTAGTTGTGAGTTTGGTGCTCCAGCAGGAGAAAATGAGTGCACATCCTTCTACTCTGCCATTTTGAACCAATCTAGATATACATTAAAAAAAAAAATTTTGTGCTGATTGGACTGGAAGGAGGCTAAAGTTTACCAGGTTCTTCTCTTACTGCATTTAAAGAACATTTATTGAGCACATGCCAGCACTGTCCAGTAAAAGCATAGTGTTAAAAAATAACATAAGCCACATATTTTGAATTTTCTAATAGTCACAGTAAAGAAAGTAAAAAAAAATAGTAAAATAGATTTTAATATATTTTATTTTACTCAATATATCTAAAATATTATTATCTCAACATGTAATAATATTAAAAAGCTTAGTCTTTAAAATCTTCTGTGTATTTCACACATTCTCAATTGGAACACAAAATATTCATCAGAAATGCTTCATCTGTATTTATCTTTCACAAAATTTACAGTTAAAAAAAATAGGCTTACACCCCAATGTTCACGCAGTACCATTTACAATAGCCAATACTTGGAAGCAACCTAAATGTCAATCAACAGATGAATGCATAAAGAGCCCAGGAGCCATAACTACTGAAACTCGCATGCTCTGGAGCCTGTGCTCTCGCCTAAGAAAAGTCACAATGAGAAGCACTGCAACTAGGGAGTGGCCCTTACTCAGCGCAGCTAGAGAAAAAGCTCACCCAACAATGAAGACCCAGCACAGCCAAAAATAAAAATAAATAAAGAAAATTATATAAAAAACTATCCATTTTTAATTTATTTATTTCTCTTAATATGAAGAAAATTTTTCTTTATTGAAGTTGACTTACAATGTTTTAGGTGCACAGCAAGATGATTCAGTTGTATGTGTGCACATATATTATTTTTGACTATAGTTCCCTGTGGGTATACAGTAAACCTTTGCTGCTTGTTGCATATATATTTTTTTAAATTAGAAATCTAGCATTCTATTCATAAGTCAAACAGAATCAAAATGTCATAAATTTTTTAGTTAGGCAAAAATTCATAAGTTTTCTAAGACATATATATTATACATATTATTTATATGTGTGTATACAAAAACTTTCTAATATGCTTGAGAAAGAACATCAAAAAAAAGAAAAGAAAAGAAAAGATGGAGAATTTGGAAAAATGAGAGTGCTGAACATGACATAGAAACAGTGAAACCAACCAGATAAAAGTAAAAGATCATCACATAGTCCAGTTGTTTTTGAACAAGGCTGCTCATCAGAAACATATCTGGAGATCTGGAGAAAAAAAAGCAATACCTGGACATTTGTATTTTTCAAAAAATTCAAGGTAATTCTGATATGCATCTGGGTTTTAAAAAGTAATTACAAGTTTTTCTATTAAATGGTAGTCTTAGTGATATAGAATTCTATTATTTTTCTGTTGACCAATCATGATACAATGGTATGAAATGAATAATAGTTACATAATCACAATAATAAAAGATGTTTATCAGTTTTCACAATAGCCAGACAAAAAATAAAATTAATTACAATTGTAAACCATAATGGGAACATGATTAGCCTAACAATTTAAAATAATTACATACAATTTGAGGGGTCAAGCAGGGTGCTATGGTAAGTGGAAGTGCATACATGCACTTGTTTTCATCCACTCAGCCAGTCTGTCTTTTGGTTGATGCATTTAATCTATTTACATTTAAGGTAATTATTGATATGTATGATGCTATTACCATTTTCTTAAACGTTTTGTGTTTATTTTCTGTAGGTCTTTTCCTTCTCTTATGTGTCCTTCCTAGAGAAGTTCCTTAGGCGTTTGTTGTAAAGCTGGTTTGGTGGTGCTGAATTCTCTTAACTTTTGCTTGTCTGGAAAGTTTTTGATTTCTCCATCAAATCTGAACGAGAGTCTTACTGGGTAGAATATTCTTGGTTGTAGCTTCTTCACTTTCACCACTTTAAATATACCGTGTCATTTCCTTCTGGCGTGTAGAGTTTCTGTTGAGAAATCAGCTGATAGGTAGGCCAATGAGTTTCCTGCTTACTCCTCTTTCTCAGGGGTCCCCAGTCACAGGGGGAAGTTCCTGCCAGAAGAAGGGGCCCTGGGGAGCAGATGTGTAACTGAGGTGTCTGGCCCGGCAGGCCCAGGCACCAGACCCCTATCAGGTGCCACCCCTCTTCACACAGTTCCTACCACTTCCTGTCTTTTCTCTCCCCATTTGACACCAAGCTGAGCAGGCAGATCTTTCTCTCATCCAAGACATTTATAAATTTCTAGGGAGACTCATTTTGCCCTTGCTTTCATCTCTAGGCAATGCATAGAATTCACAGCTTCACTAATCGTTTGCCTCAACTTCCTCCCACCCTAATTCCATTTGATAAAATTAATACAACAGATATGAAAGAGCCCGACTCTAATTTTTCCATCAGAAATGTGAGCTCCTTGGAAGCACAGACCAAATGTTATCTTGCCTTTTCTTTTATTCTTTAAAATTCTCTACATGGTTTCACATCCACTCTATTTAACATAGGAGTTTGTTGCTTTTGGGGGGAGGTGGTGTGGAGCTTCCCGGGTATCTCAGTGGTAAAGAATCCACCTGCCATGCAGGAGACTAGGGTTCAATTCCTGGGTTGGGAAGATCCCCTGGAGAAGGGAACCTCTATCCACTCCAGTATTCTGGCCTGGAGAATTCCATGGACTGTCTAGCCCATGGAGTCGCAGAGTCAGACACGACTGAATGACTCTCATTTGTTGCTTTTTATGTAATAATGGCTGACATCAGTATTTACTAAACATCGTGCACCTCACATGGATTCTCTCATTTAATGCACATGAAGTAGATATCCTGTGAAGTAGATATTACTATCATTTTACAAATCAGGAAGCTGAGGCTCGGAGAGCTTAAATAATTTATTCAAGATCACACAGCTAGTAAGAGGCAGTCAGGCTAAACTCATTTGTATGACACTACTTTCAGAGGATGGTTTGCTTCTCTAGCCTCTTCTCTAGAGTTTATGCAGCGGTTTGAGAACGTCAGGCCCTGCCAAACGCGTTCTGTGCCTGTTTGTTTTAGTGAGAGAAAGCCCTCAAAGTCCGGGTAGCCATGACCCGGATTTAACCAATAGATGTCAAACCAGAGGGCAGCAATCTGGAGCAAACGCCTGCCCAGCTCGCTTCCTCTAGAGCGCCTAATCTCAGCATTCAAACTGGGCGTGCCTATCAATCCTTCCACCTGCTACACTCCACAGGGCTCCACCCTGATTTCTGGCAGGGTGAAGGCTCACCCCAAGAGGAAAACAGGGAGGCTGTGCCCCCTTGTGGAATCCAGTTCTCCTATTTCGTAGAGGGCGAAACTGGTACTCAGAAGGGCGAATCAAACTCAAGGACGCAGAAAGAGTTAGTCCCAGCTCTCAGTCACTGGATTTATCTCAGCATTCTAATTTGCTTCAGCCCCAAAGCAGATAAACACAAATCAGTTCTTCACAAAGAAACCTTCAGTTGAGGTCTGAGATCTCAGAAAAGCGTTGACAAGGTTCCAGAAAACGTTGGCGGATCCGGGAGACGCCTTCCGGGCCTGGGTACCGTCCTCTGCACTTCAGCTCCACCCCTCCATCCGCAGCCCAGCTACATCCCGCACTCCTTTCGCACTCAGGTTCCAGGCCCCGCCCCCGGAGGCCGCAGCCAATCGGAGAGCCTCGCCCCCGCCGGCAGTGACGTGCCCCGCCCCGCAGCCGCGGGATTCAAACTCCCGGAAGCAGCTCCCGCGCCAAAGGGTGTGACTGGGCCGACCCGAGCGCTGCGCTTCGCCTCAGGTGCTGGCTGGCTGCGGGGAGGCGACCGCGGAGGGTGGCGGGGGCGGCCAGGACCCGCAGCCTTGAGGCCGGGTGTGACCGCGGGGGAGGAGGGATCAGTGGGAGATCGCGTTGGCTGGGATTCAATCTCTGCCTACCTTGGAGTCAGTCGCCGTTCCCTGGCGCTCACTTTGTGCCTGTGCCCGGGACGCCGTCGCCGATTGGATCCCCGCTTTCAGCGCTGCCCGTGAGTGTTAGCATCCTCTTTCAGACAAGCGCAGGGAGTTCTAGTGACTTGGCCAGGTCCTTTCCTTAGTACAGCATTTTGCGGATTAGCAAGCTCTTTCGTGTCTATTCTACAAACTTCTTCACCTCAGAGGTGAGAAGAAAGGTGCCTGTTTTTGCAGTTTTCTTTGCCTGTCTTCCCACTGGAGGTCTTATGTGAAGGTTTCTGTAGATTTGCCTCCGCTTGTAGAAGACGTGGCCTGTAGTAGATGCTTTGCCCTTTAGTAGGTATCTTAATCTTTCACCTTAGAATGGACAAAAATCCAGGGCTAACCTTTTCTGGTGGCTTAGTGGTAAAGAATTCGCCTACCAATGCAGGAGACGAGGTTCGATCCTTGGGATGGGAAGATCCCCTGGAAAAGGAAATGGCAACCCACTCTAATATTCTTGCCTGGGAAATTCTTCATGGACAGAGAAGCATGGTGGGCTACAGCCCATTGGGTCGCAAAAGAGGGGCACGGGACTTAGCGACTAAACAACAATAACATACATGCTAAGTCGCTTTAGTCGTGTCCGACTCTGTGCGACCCATAGACGGAAGCCCACCAGGCTCCCCCGTCACTGGGATTTTCTAGGCAAGAACACTGGAGTGGGTTGCCATTTCCTTCTTCAATGCATGAAAGTGAAAAATGAAAGTGAAGTCGCTCAGTCGTGTCCGACTCTTAGAGACCCCATGGACTGCAGCCCACCAGGCTCCTCCATTCATGGAGTTTTGCAGGCAAGAGTACTGGAGTGGGTTGCCATTGCCTTCTCCGCAGTAACATACAGGGTGACCCTAAAGGTCAGTTTCATAGGGAAGCCTTCCCCACTGCAGCGTCTAAGTAGGTCTCCCTTACTTTTACTTGTATCATTTATCACTGTACTTTTCTTTAACTGGATAACATTTATTTTACAATTTGAGGATCTATATTTGTTTCCTTGTTATTGCCTGCCACCTCTGCTAGATTGAAAGTTCTGTCATGTAAGGGACATATCTCTCTTTCATTCTTGTTTTCAGCCAGTTTTTACCCAGCACCTATTATGCTGCCTGGTAAATTAGGTTCTCCAATATTTTTTGAATGCATGAATTGTATCATATTCCTCTGGCTTCCTTAGTTACATCATTATTATTATATTTTGGAATCCATAGGGTGGAAAAATGCTTTTTAACCTCTCAAATTAAAGCTACTTTTCTTATGTGCTCAGTATAGACTTGGGTTTGATCTTTGGGTAGGAAAGATCCCCTGGAGAAGGAAATGGCAACCCACTCCAGTATTCTTGCCTGGGAAATCCCGTGCACAGAGGAGCTTAGGCAGGCTATTAATCCATGGGGTGGGAAAAGAGTCAGACGTGACTTAGCAACAAAGCTTCTCCTTACTTCTTGTTCTTAATTCCTGCCATTCCTGAATTCTTTGAATTTTGGGTCTCTTTTTCCTATAAACGCCTCAGACTGAATTCTTCTCATTTCTGCCCACTGTGCTCTCTGAACATTACAGTTAAGATAGAACTGAACTAGGCCTATCTTCTCAAACAGAGGACACACCATTATGTCAGATAATGATGTTTCAGTGTCCAGATATTCAGAATTATATTATTTGTCATTGGGTTTTTATTCTAGAGTAAAGTTTGTCTTTGTAATCTAACTTTCAGGTTTCATTTAACGGCTTAATCATTGGTTATCCCTCTATTTTTTTTAATGAAACATTTTTATTGAAATATGATACACATAAGAATCCTGCACAAACACAGACGTACAGGTTGACATATTGAATACCTCCGTGCATCTACCACCCAGATTTAAAATATATATATTGTTGTTAGCAAGCTAGAAGCCATACCCAACTGTATCACTTCTATTTACATAGAAAGGTTCTTCTGTTTAGCAAATAGGTTATTAGATCTTTTCAAACCTGAGATTTGACCTTGTAAACGCAGATTTCTTTTTACAGGCACTTTCAGAGATGACTTCCAGAAATCCCAAAGATTTAATTAAAAGTAAATGGGGACCAAAGCCTAGTAATTCCAAGTCAGAAACTGCATTAGAAAAATTTAGGGGAGAAATTGCAGCTTTAAAAACATCGGTAGATGAAATCACAAGTGGAAAAGGAAAGCTGATTGATAAAGACAGACACAAACTTTTGGAGGTAAGACCCTTTAAACTGTAGTAAGCTTTACTATGGGAGATGAGAAAGTATATGATATAATCTAGTTTTTACGTTCACTAAATGTAAACAACAAATCTAATCATGTCACCTTTGAGGTTTAGATTTTAGCATGAAGTTTTAAATGGGGATGACCCACTGAGATGTTATGGGGAGGGAGGTGGGAGGGGGGTTCATGTTTGGGAACACATGTAAGAATTAAAGATTTTAAAATTAAAAAAATAATAATAATTCCTTCATTAAATAATCTTCAGTTAAAAAAAAAAACAAACAAAAAAACCCATTTAATCATGTACTTTGGCTACTTTACAAGTAATTTTTGTTTTCTGATTTTTTTTAAGGTAAAATCATTACAGATATCAGCATTTTGTGTTCTGTTACACTGTATTTCCCTAATTTACAATTTGTTATGACATAGTCTGAAAAGGAGTTAGGAATATTAGAACTGGAAGGATTTAAAATTTAATCAGTTGAATTTATTTTGCAAGAGTATTTTTATTTTTCATAGTTAGAAAACAAATGATCCATACTAAATAATATCATTGGGTTTCTTTAAATTTTACTTTATAAGGCACATCATAAAACCAAATGATTTATTATTTTTTTAAACACGTATTGAGGTGAATTCTTATTTAAGCATGGAGAAATGATCTGTCACCAATTCTTAGACATAAAGATTATTTTGTAATCTGGTGAAAGAATCTAGTAGCTTTCCTGAGAGCTCTCTTTCTGGTTCATTTTACTTCTGACAAGCAATGGCTGTCAAAATCCCTTTATAATCAATTAAAATTAAACTTCCTATAACTTCTACCAGTTTGTTCTAGCTATGTCCATTAAAGCTACACAGAACAAGTCTTTTTTTTTTTTTAATCCAATTGAGAGCTTTTCAGGTGTCCAAGTCTTCCCAGATGGCGCCAGTGGTAAAGAACCCACCTGCTAAAGCAGGAGCTTTAAGAGACGGGGTTTCGATCCCTGGGTTGGGAAGATCCCCTGGAGAAGGGCATGGAGAGATATTCCAATATTCTTTCCTGGAGAATGCCGTGGACAAAGGAGCCGGACAGGCTACAGTCCATAGGGTTGGACACGACTGAAGTGACAGCATGCGTGCATGCAGATATACAAGGAAATCTTGCTTCCTCTTACTTATCGATAGGCCAGCCCCATATTCTTCAGCTTTACTGGCTTTTTCTCATCCTGGTCACTTTCCTGAACACTTTTCTGGTGTTCATGTCCCTCTTGAATTAATGCTTCCGGATTGCACACAGTCACAAACACAGATTCAAACAGTAGTATTATTTCCCCTAATCTGGATGCTGTACTGTATGAAATCTTAGAATTGTATTGGCATCTTTGGTACTGTGTCATAATACTGTCTTATCTTAAGCTGGTAGGCAACTAAAAATCCCCTCATCATTTTCACACAACCATCCAACTCTATGTCCCCGTATCTATTTGAATAACTGTTTTTCCCACCCACCCTCAAATGTGAGTTTTTAGTATTAAGTTTTTTTTCCCTTTGTCAGCATGTAAAGCCATTTTACTTACTTTTTCTATCATCTCTATATTAGTGCTTTCTCCCTTTTGCCAGCAAGTTTAACTAACATGCCTTCTTTAACTTTCCAATCCTTGAAAATGTTGAACACTCACTGGAAGATAACCTTCTAGATTTGATACCAAATCATTTATTAACAAAAAGCAAGTTTATGAATGTCCTTTTATCCAGCTATAACATTCTGTAATAGCTGAATTCTGTTGCTTCAAGTTTATCAGCAAGCATGTGTCTCTTTGTGTGACTCAACTTTTAGCCATTAAGATGACTAGAATTGGCATGATGGGGGAATGATTAGCAGATAATCAGGTGATAGCCAGCTCTTCTTTAGCTTTCTAAGTGGTCTCTCCTTTCTGTGTCCATGTCCCGTTTATTTTATATATATCTTAACCACAGCACTTATCATACTGCATTAATGTATTGGTCTAACTCTCTATGAGCTCTCTGAGCATTTTTTTGGTCCTGGTATCTGGTATAATGCTGACTTGATACATAATAAATACTTCCTAAATGCTTGTTGTAATGTACTGTTTATTTTTGTGTTTGACCTGGCCTTGTTCTAAGATTCTTCTTAGTTTATGTCTAGAAAATTCGAGTCCTTGAAGCTGAGAGAGAGAAGAATGTTTATCGCCTCACAGAGAAGGACAAAGAAATACAGCGACTCAGAGACCAGCTGAAAGCCAAGCACAGCACTCCTGCATTGCTTGAACAGCTGGAAGAGAAAACGAAGGAAGTTGAAAGAAGAGAACAGCTGTTGAAATCCTTGTCTGAAGAGACAGATGTGTTGAAGAAACAGTTGTCTGCTACAACTGCAAGGCTTGCTGAACTTGAAGGCAAAGCCAATACGCTTCATCTATCACAGGTACTAATTTCTTTAAAACCTGATTTTTTTTTAATCTTTCTAATACAGTTTGTAATTATTATGAAGAATGGGTTTGTTAAAACATGCTTGTCAAATGGTGAAACAGTATAGTATACTAACAGGTTTACTTTTTTTTTTTTTCATAGTCCTAGTCTTTGCTATAAGAAAAATAGGTAATATGGCTCCCTCCACTGACCATACCATTATTTTGCCCGAGGGAGTTTTCAGAATACAGACTCTGCTGTGTATCTACAATAGCCAGGAAGATTTTTTTGAATTCTTTTTTTCTATAGTTTGTACTGTGAGAACAGTGGCTTCATTTCTTGGTTATTTTTCATATTTGAGATACCCAATTAAAACAGCAAGTATGCTTTTCTCCCATCTTGTGTTTTAGAGTCACTAGTGTAGTAGAAAGCATGGATTTATGGGTAGGCAGCTCTGAGTTCAGATTCCACTTGCTAGCTGTGTGAGTCTAAACAAATTCCTTAACCTCTCTAGCCTTAGAAACAATGCTAGAATTCACCAGACCCCTCTCCTAAATCTTATTTTGCACATCAGTAAAATGAGGATGAGTACTGGAGATTAAATGTTACAATATATGTGAATAACCTAGCAGAGTGCCTGGCATGTGAAGTGAAAGTTGCTCAGTTGTGTCTGACTCTTTGTGATTCCATGGACTGTAGCCCACCAGGCTCCTCCATCCGTGGGATTCTCCAGGCAAGAATACTGGAATGGGTTGCCATTTCCTTCTCCAGGGGATCTTCCCAACCCAGGGATCGAACCTGAGTCATTGCAGGCAGACTCTTTACCATCTGAGCCACCACAGTGCTAAATAAATAGTTTCTTATTGATCAGACTTTTGATTCTCTTGAAAATTTGGACATGTGACTAACACTAATATCACAGCTATTAACACTTCTTACAGAAGAAAGGGCACTTCTCTGGTAGCTTAGATGGTAAAGAATCTGCTTACAATGCAGGATACCTGGGTTTGATTCCTGGATCAGGAAGATCCCCTGGAGATGGGATGGCAACCTACTCCAACCTACGCCTGGAAAATCCCATGGACAGAGGAGCCTGGTGGGCTACAGTCCATGGGATTGCAAAAAGTCGGACACCACTGAATGACCAGACCTTACTTACAGAAGAAAATCTATTGCTTTCAAATAAATGCTTCAGTGATGTTAAGGGTCTTTGTACTTTATCTCCCCTTTAGAGTGAGGCTTCCTACTCTAAGAGAATTTGCCTGCCAATGCAAAAGATGTGGGCTTGAGCCTTGTGTCGGGAAGATCCCCTAGAGGAAGAAACGGCAACCCACTTAACTATTGCCTGGAAAATCCCATGGACGGAGGAGCCTGACAGGCTACAGTCCATATGGTCACAAAGAGTTGGACACGACTGAGTGACTTCACTTTCACTTTTACTTAAAGCTCAAGAATTAGTTTCTCTACTTATACAACAAGTGATTATTTTTCCACTCATGTCACAGCTTATTTTAGGTTGGAGTGGAGGAGGCTTTGCTCCACAGAATCATTCAGAAACCCAGGTTCCTTCCTTCTAGTGGCTCCCTCTTCTCTCAGAGTGCAGTCCTCCACCAGATCCTTTACATACAGCTGTGGGCTAGAGAGCATGTGAAGAACTGGGGTAGCCTGTGGGGTCTAGGCCTAGGATTGACATATCTCATTTCTGCTTACATTCCATTGGACAGAATTCAGTCTCATGACCTCACTAACCACAGGGAAGGCTGGGAAATGTGGTTTGCAGTGTGCCCAGGGTAAAAGGAAAGAAATGTGATGAACTATCTGTGTCATGGTTTCCACTTGAAGGACTAAATTGAGAGGGGGGAAAGAGCACGAGAAAAAAATATATTTTGAGCTTTCTTGCCATCCTTCACACAAGTCTCTTTCCTCAAAGCTGTTAAAAGACTGAAATGCAGCTTTTTATGAGCTTTGTTGGTTAGCTTTGGTACCTTACCACCTGGAAAATGAAAGTGTTGTCACTCAGTCATGTTCGACTCTTTGCGACCCCATGGACTGTAGCCTGTCAGGCTCCTCCGTCCATGGAATTCTCCAGGCAAGAACACTGGGGTCTTCCCAACTCAAGAGATCAAACCTGGATCTCCTGCAGGTGGATTCTTGACCGTCTGAGCCACCAGCTTACCATCTACTTCTCGTCTTTTAGTCCCTCTGAAAAAATGAAGAAAAAAGAGGAGACAAATTATATTTTGAGTTCTATATGAATGAATACTAGTTAATACTATTGCTAATGTTGAATATAAATATAATCCTAGAAAACAAAATTTCTCTTTTATTTGACAATTTAATATTTTCAAGATTTCATTTAAGTAGGCCAATTGCTTGGTTTTGTTTCCTGGTGAAAATCAGAGGGCTGTTCATATCCACTGAGGGCTAGTTTGGTAATTCTGGGGTCCAGATGACCTCAGATATCAAATTAGATATGAAATCTCAGGGTGTCCAATCTGCTTAGGAGGCCTCCAGGACATTTTAATTCTGCACTGCTACTCATCACCTGGCATGTACCAGTTCTGGATTTTGGGATGTATGTGAAATATACTGTCTTATTATGAAGGTAAATAGAATGAGGAAACTTATATTCTTAAATTATCATGTTAACTAATATTGATTTACTTACAGACTGTGGCTACAAGTTGCTTCAATTCATCAATGAATAATATTCATGAAATGGAAGTACAGCTGAAAGATGTAAGTTCGTTTTTATTTTATTAAGTTATGGCTAAAGAGGACTAATTCCTTTATTATTAAATTTCATGGAAATTGACAACAGTAATGCTGTAGCTTGAAAACAATCTTTTGATGACATGAAGAAATGAATAGTTTGAGATCATCTCTCTGGGTTACCACGTTTAAGTCTCTTTCCAGGCATTCAGGAGGGCTAGTTCCTGTAAGTATGGTTAGGAAAGCCTTGGAAATCTTTAGGCTAGAAATCATCCATTTCTACCAAATAGCTCAACAATATCCTGTTTTCACTTAAGTCTAATTTGCTCAATAATTTTCTTATAGTAATGTAATTTAATATGTATTATTTTTTCTTTTTGTTTACCCATGCTAGATGTCCTCTTTAGTTTGAAATTATTCCCTTAGAAACAGGATTTGCTTTCCTAGTTTGTAAAGCAAATACATTCTTTGTGTATTCAATATTTCTTTTTCCTAGAATTGGATATGAGGTTAGCTGTATTATTCCAAACTTATCTTAAATGGATTGGTGGGTTGCATTGAAAATTAAATAAATTGGGGACATAGGACTAGTAGTCACAGTGTATTTTTTCAAATTTTAAGATTAGATATACAAAGTATGAAATTCTTGATTTAATTATTGGGTCAATAGGTAGATATTGTGATTCCAGAAATATTACTGGCATGTCTACCCTGATCTAAGTATGCTCTTAAGAGTCCTGTTCTATCTCACATACCAGGCATACCTTGAGGTCTATTTGATTTTCAAAAAAAGAATTTAAATTTGTTAGTGTCTGTATAACTGGGTTCTAGAGTACCCTTGGGAGAAGGCAATGCAACCCGCTCCAGTACTCCTGCCTGGAAAATCCCATGGATGGAGGAGCCTGGTAGACTGCAGTTCATGGGGTTGCGAAGAGTCAGACATGACTGAGCCAACTTCACTTTCACTTTTCACTTTCATGCATTGGAGAAGGAAATGGCAACCCACTCCAGTGTTCTTGCCTGGAGAATCCCAGGGACGGGGGATCCTGATGGGCTGCCGTCTATGGGGTTGCACAGAGTCGGACACAACTGAAGCGACTTAGCAGCAGAGTACCCTTTTCAAAGTAATTTATCTAGAGGTAGCTAAAATAAAGAAGAAACACAATTCTTAAAGAACTATCAAAATAAGTTTTTTGTATGTCATGTATTATCCCCAGCATTTAGCCAACTGGAAAGAATGACTAGATGGAATCTGGTGAAGTTTCTTGAATTTTATAGTGTCTCTTTTAGCAAAGTGCCTGAAAATAGATGCTGTTTTCTTAAACCCATGTGTAATTTTTAGGCTTCTCAGTGTTAACTACTCCAAATATCAACTATAGTTATTGTTATGTAATGATGATTAGTCTGGGGTAGAACCTGAGAGTCTCCATTTCCAATAAGCTTCAGGTGCTGCTGCTACTGTTGGTGGTCTGAGGACTGCTCTGTGAGAACCATTAACTTACATTTGAGAAGCGAGAGGTGGCCAAGCTCTGAGATCCTTTGGGATCTCAACAGATCTTTCAGACCAGGGGGAGTATTATAGTTGGAAGACTGAGAAGCAGGGAAAGAGAAATCTCACTCCTCAGAGTCTACACCGTCACTTTATTTGGCTTTGGAGGACTCAGCCATTCTAATCCTATACCCTCTGCAGAGCTCCCACAAAACTTCCTGTAGAGGTTTGCCCACCTGTTTTAAGAATCAGTGTTTGTTAGGCTAATATAAGTCCTAAAAATCTATTTTACTTCTCTTAGGGTCAAGCTGTATCATTCCTCAGCTATCATTTAGGTCTGGCTCATATTTGGAAATAATTACATGGAGTTAATGCTGTAATCGCATTCCTGATAGCTCACTTGGTAAAGAATCCACGTGCAATGCAGGACACCCTGGTTCGATTCCTGGGTTGGGAAGATCCCCTGGAGAAGGGATAGGCTACCCACTCCCGTGTTCTTGGGCTTCCCTTGTGGCTCAGCTCGTAAAGAATCTGCCTGCAATGCGGGAGACTGGGGTTCGATCCCTGGGTTGGGAAGATCCCTTGGAGAAGAGAAAGGCTACCCACTCCAGTATTCTGGCCTGGAGAATTCCATGGACAGTCCATGGGGTCACAAAGAGTCCGACATCACTGAGCGACTTTCACTTTCAATGCTGTGATCATTATCCAGTCTCAGTAACTTTAAAACCAAATAGCTAAATGTCAGTTTTAATAGGCGTTTCTTGCTCTTGATTTAAAAAATCTGGTTTATAGGGAATTCCCTGGTGGTCCAGTGGTTAGGACTCTAGGCTTTCACTGCAGGGGGTATGGTTTTGATGCAGCCAAAAAAAAAAAAATCTGACTTTTAAACATAGAATTACTGAAGATAAATAATAATTATTTTTAATTTGGAAAAAAATTGAATTTACAGAAAAGTTATAAGAATGGAAAATAGTACACAGAAGTCCACATGCTCTTTACCAAAATTGAACTCATTAGCATTTTATCCCATTTTATACTTTCTCTTTCAGTCCCCACCCCTATCCGCGCACATACACATACACGCACACACATAATATTTTTTCTGAACCATAAAATAGTTGCATATATCTATAGCCTTTTCAGCCTGTGTACTCCAATGTATATTCCTAAGAATGAGGATACTCTTACATGACCACCATACAGATATCACCTTTACTAGATTTCACATGGACATAATACTTCTGTGTAATCTGCCATCCGTGTTCTAGTTTTGTCAGTTGGTGCGTATTTTTTTCTTCCTTCAGTGTAGGCTAGCATTTCAGTCTCTGTTAGAGTTTTTGCCCAAGGGAATATTTAATGGATCCCTGCCAAAGCAGGAGGAAGAGCTTTCATGGCATTCCCCACAGCTTCACTTTACCTACTTCTGTATTTTTATCGATAACTTGGGTGAACATGATAAATGCATGTCTAACAAATGTGTAGAGACACAAAGCTGGAAGAGATAACTAATGTGGAGGACTCTAAAGATGCAAAACTCATAATGTCAACATCCACTGACAGCTATCAAATCTACTTTTTGTTGCTTTTATACAGAAATGAAAGTAGACACAGAGTCAGTGAGATCAGGAGTAGAGAAATGTTTATTACTTTATTGAGGTAACATCGCCATCATGTGGCCCTTTAGAATAATGCCTCATCCTCGCTTTGGCAGCACGTTTACTAAAATCAGGCTTCCCTGATGGATCAGATGGTAAAGAATCTGCAGTGTGGGAGACCTGGTTCTATCCCTAGGTCAGGAAGATCCCCTGGAGAAGGGAATGGCAACCCACTCCAGTATTCTTGTCTGGAGAATTCCATGGACAGAGGAGCCTGTCAGGCTACATACAGTCCCTGGGGTCGCAAAGAGTTGGGCACGACTGAGCAACTAGCACACACACACGTATGTTTTACTTCAGTTGAGTTACACTAAGCAGCTTTTTTGTTAAGTACTTTGTGTTTGTGCCATCTCTTTTCTGGCAGCCCTAAAGGATAAAAACTCATACCTTCTGGCTGCCACACTTTAATCATTGATAATAATTAATTCTCTCAGGTCAAGGATGAATTATGACACAAAGGATACATATTATACACTTCTAAGACTATAGAAATAGTTATGATAGTTCTATGACAAGATGTTTTGATTACATTTTCATGCATTACTTAACGAGTAATAGATTTTTGAAAGTGTTTTATTCTTTTTGAATCACTAAGTGTATTCTACTGTGTATAAGGAACTGCTCGATTCCTTCCTGCCCTCTCCTCCCTTCTCTGAACACTCTCAAACTCTGGTCTATGTCTACAAGGCTTTCTGGTTCTTGCAGGCATTTTCTCCACCCATGTTGTCAACATCATTCACAAACATTTATCAGGCAGCTTCTAGGTACAGAAACACAAATAAGGAACTGTGAAATAAAATATCTAAACAAGCCTGTGCCCAGCTGTCCAGAGGGCTCAGGGTATAGTTAAGATAAGAAGTATCATCAGGAAGCAATCAAGAGTTCATGAGTATAAGATGCCAAGCAGACTGAATGGACGCAAAAATCACTAGTTGCTTACGAAGGAAAGGAAGCTTGATAAGGAGGGTTATGGTGAGGAGCCTTGAAAGATAAGCCTGGATTCACTGGAACGTGATGTAATGTGGGATTTAAGTGGGCAGACATCATAGGAAGGGATTGTAGAGCACTCTGCACGAAGGGAAGAGGCACAGAGGGTGTGCATTATTGTGCAGACAGCAAGGAAGCAGTGGAGGGAAGGAAAGGCCAGGCTGTGATTCGAAGAGATGGGGAGTGGCAGATTGCGGACAATTTTAATGTCAGCCTAAGGGAACCTAGCTTCAGTTTCAGCAAGTGTTGTCCCGAAGCTTTAAAATATTCTGTTATTAATATAATTAAAACAACTTGGCACTTTGGGGGATAGAGGAAGAGGTTGAACTGAACGTACTAGCTATAGCTATTTTGCCTCAAAATATTAAGCGATCATTATATTAATTGACCTAGAGCTATTGGTCATGGCCTGTGTCTCCTCTCACTGTTCTTGATGAGGAAATCAGCCTCCAAGTAAGGGTTTATAAATCCCCAAATTACCAAGATCCAACAGTGAGCCACTGCTCAAGCAGGTGTTTCTGTGGGGGTAGATAAGTCTTGGGCTTCCCTGGTGGCTCAGATGGTAAAGAATCCACCTGCAATGTGGGAGACCTGGGTTTGATCCCTGAGTTGGGGAGATCCCCTGGAGAAGGGAACAGCTACCCACTCCAGTATTCTTGCCTGGAGAATTCCATGGACAGAGCAGCCTGGCAGGCTGCAGTCCATGGGGTCACAAGTAGTCACACACGACTGAGTAATTTCACTTTCATGCAAGTCTTGGCTTCTCTGGGGCCTCAGATGGTAAAGAGTCTGCCTGCAGTATGGAAAAACTGGGTTCAATCCCTGGGTCAGGAAGATCCCTTGGAGAAGGAAATGGCAACCCACTCCAGTATTCTTGGCTGGAGAATCGCATGGACGGAGGAGCCTGGTGGGCTACAGTCCATGGGGTCACAGAGTCAGACATGATAGTGACTCACACTTTCATGTTAGGCAAGTCTTAGCACAAGTGCCACGGGCAGAGGGCTCATCACCAATGAACTTGGCCATTGGTGAAGGGGTTTTAGTATCTCTGTGTGTACCTCCTTCTGGGGCCCTTAACATTTTATGCCTGTGACATTAGATTTAGCTGTGCATCTTCTGTTTACACAAGTAGTCATTGAGACTTGAACAAAAAGGGGGCAGCCCCTTATAGCTCAGTTGGTAAAGAATCCGCCTGCAATGCAGGAGACCCCTGTTTGATTGCTGGGTCAGGAAGATCCTCTGGAGAAAGGATAGGGTACCCACTCCAGTGTTCTTGGGCTTCCCTTGTGGCTCAGCTGGTAAAGAATCCGCTCGCAATGAGGGAGACCTGAGTTCGATCCCTGGATTGGGAAGATCCCCTGGAGAAGGGAAAGCTACCCACTCCAGTATTCTGGCATGGAGAATTCCATGGCCTGTATAGACCCTGGTGTCACAAAGAGTCGGACACGACTGAGCAACTTTCACTTTCACTTTCCATGCTTTTGGATGGAAGACCTAGATTGGAAAGAAGAGAAGAGTTGTAATTTGGTGCTAAAATATAAGCATTTCAAGACTTTGTTTTCCCTCTGCTACTCACAGGTGAATCCTCTTTGCTAGCTTTCAACTTGAATTTCTGTCCTGCTGCTACTGGCAAAAACAGAGGGTATGGATGAGGGGGAGGTGTTTATACAGTTGTGTACAGCCCTGGCAGGCTCCTTTGGCTTTGCCTTTGACTGAATTTCCAAGGATCCAATGGTTAAGACCAGTGAGAGTTAGAATCAGAGTATATATGAATTTGTCCCAGTTAACAATCAAAATATCAGTAGAATTTTTCACTAAAAAATTTCATAAATCTTTGGGCTTCTCTGGTAGCCCAGGGGTTAAGAATCCACCTTGCAATGCAAGGAGCATGAGTTTGATCCCTGGTCCAGGAAGATACCACCTGCTGCAGGGTGTCTAAGCCCGTGAGCCTCAACTGCTAAATGCCTGAGAGTGTGGAGCCCATGCTTTGCAACAAAAGATGCCACTGCAGTGAGAAGCCCACACTCCACAACTAGAGAGTAGCCCCCACTCTCTGCAAGTAGAGAAAGCCCAGGCACAACAGTGATGACCCAGAGCAGCCAAAATAAATAAATAAAATTAATATTAAAGCCTTTCATAAACCTATACACCGTGTCCATATATGCTACCTTGATTTATCCACTAAAGTAAACGTAGCTTCTTATGTGAATATTTGCTAATATCTTGCCACAGATCAGGTGGAATGAGCCACGGAAAATGTAGATGAGGTTTTATAAAATTTTCCAACTTATGCTAGGTGGCTGGTAAAGCATAGTGAGGTTCTTGTAGGAAAGATGTAACTGAAATGAAAAATGAACATGAACAGTAATTGTAAAGTAAACCACTTTCTCTGTTACCAGGTAACTTAAATAGACACTGCTTATTTTATTAATATTGTCCATCATTCAAATAATTCCTTGACTATACATTGTATGCAAAAGCTGAGAGTCCTTTTGGAAGAACATGGTCTGCCACTTCAAGGAACTTAATATAAAAAATCTGCCTGCAATGCAGGAGACATAGGAGATAACGGATTCAATCCCTGGGTGAGGAAGATCCTCTGGAGTAGGAAATGGCAACCCACTCCAGTATTCTTGCCTGGAAAACTACATGGACAGATAAGCCTGGCGGGCTGTAGTCCAGGGGATCGTGAAGAGTAGGACTTGACTGAGCAACTAAGTACGCACAGTCTATTTGAAACAGCAAACACAGAATAAAGCTAATGATGGTTGGTAAAATAAGTTTGTAAAATATGTAGGTATGTGTTTATAACAATTGAGTTCCTAAACCTCTATACAAATTAGATGAAAGGTCCCATTTGGGGATTTTTGAGCTCTAAAAGATGAAAACTGGTGATAAAGAAAGGGGGTGGTGTTTGAGTTTGGTTCTCTGGGAGGCAGACATGAGATGGAGTAGTCAGCAGTGCAGTTTATTGGGGAGCCACATCTGTGAAAGGAAGAGGAAGGCCCGGGATTGAGGCGGGGTTGCGGGGTGCGGGGCGGCACTGTCAGAGCAGGATGCATGCCTGACAGCCTCTGTCCACCCCTTGGGAAGCCCGCAGGCAGAGCCCTCGGGTGGGTGGAAATGCCTCTTGAAGAGTACCTGCGCGCTGCACCTCTACCTCTGCCACAAAGACATTCTAGTAACAGAGAATGATGTGGACACCGACATGAGGCAGACTGTACAGGAGACAGCGGACAAGTGAACATAACCCTGTGTGGACATGACTTGGCCATGTTATTTGGAATTCTGAAGGTGTGTGGCCTTGGAACATGTCTTTGTGTGGGAAGCTTTACAGTGATGCCTGGAATCATTCTGTGATACGAGCCATCGAGTATTTATGTGCTGGAAAAGACTGCGTCCCGTATGGTCTCTTGTCCATCTGAAGGGTTTGGGTTTTGATTATTGATTTGCTTTCATTTGCACTGTGAGGCTCTGGAGAAAAATCAGCAGTGGCTTGTGTATGATCAGCAGCGAGAGGTCTACGTGAAAGGACTTCTAGCGAAAATCTTTGAGTTGGAACAGAAACTGGAAACAGCCCCTCAGATACTCCCGCAGCAGACAAAAAAGACTGAATCAGAAGGTACTGGTATAAAAATGTTCTTCTGGGTTGGCCTGCCTGACATTTTCCAAAAAGAGAGATGCATCAAATTTAGATTCTTATAGATCTGTGTTATAAAGTAAAACAAGAGCAAGTCTGCTAGCCTTGAAGTAAGAAATCCCATTTTAACCAACCTTCTGAATTCATCTCCCATTGTTTTCTGACACCAGTGGGCGAGAGGCACAGGGTAAAGGGATCTTGCAGCTCTGCAGGCACGTCAGGTTTTTTCCACCTTGCAAATCCTTTCCCTCCTTCAAAGTCCTGCTCCAGCTTCATTTCCCCCGGTGCTAGCCTTGTCAGTGACTATCTTGTTATTCCACCTCCCTTTAGCAGGTATTCATATCAACTCTAGGAGAAAGGTTACATTTTTATACATGATTCTTCAATCATTTGAATCTCACCCTAGAACGGAGGTGAAGTTCTTATCAGTGATGCTGTTTGCCAAAGGCTTTGTAGCTTCTCTGACACTGATCTCCATTGAGTTCACAAGAGCCTAAGAGCGGGGGCAGAAAAGATCATTATTCTCGTTTTACAAATAGATTCGCCAGTTCCGGGTGATGAGCCAGAAAAAGAAAAAGCTCTGTGCAAGGCACTCATTTAAACGACTGACAGCCCCACTGGCACTGGAGCCTTGAATTATAGAAAGAGAAGGCTCATAATCTCAGAGCTTCACATTTGAATATTTAAAATGAAGCTAATGCTAAAACAGTATGAAAGGAATATCTCTAGAGATAATTCAAAACTGTTTATCCCTCAGGGGACAAAGTTACTACTGTATTGCCTTTATAAATTTGCTGCACATAAAAGTAGGTTTTTAATTATGGGCGTAGCTTTTTCCTTTGGTAATATGATTTTTCTTTTCTCTCTCCCTCTCTTATTGTTTCTCTCTTACTTTCTCTCTCTGTGTGTGTTTTATCAAAGTGGTATATGCATTAATGTCTCTATTTGTTGGTTTGTTTTCTTTAGACATTAGTGACATTCCCCTCCCCCAGAATAATTATATTACTGTTTCTGATTCTTCTATCTATTCATTTTGTAACTTCAAGTAGTATACCTGAACTTGTTTCTTATTCTGTCAAACATCAACCATGATCCCTGTCTCTGGAGTCTTCATTTTTGAAGATGAGGAAAAAATGCAATCATGCTTACAGAAACATATTTACATTTATTTCTTCAGGAAAATTACCTATTTTGTAAAGTAAGTTGTGCCATGATGTGTTTGTCACAGGTTATCTTCAAGAAGAAAAGCAAAAATATTATAACCATCTCTTGGCAAATGCAAAAAAAGATCTTGAGGTGGAACAACAAACCATAACTCAGCTGAATTTTGAACTGAGTGAATTTCGAAGAAAATATGAAGAAACCCAAAAAGAAGTGCAAGATTTAAATCAACTGTTGTGTTCACAAAGAAAGGCAGATGTACAACATCTGGAAGATGACAGGCATAAAACAGAGAAAATACAGAGGCTCAAGGAAGAGAATGATCTTGCCAGGGAAAAACTTGAAGAAGAGAAGAAGAGATCTGAGGAGCTGTTATCTCAGGTGAGTCTAACCAGCATGGTTTTCCATGGTTTGTAATCCAGAATTTTCATGGTACTTACTAAGTGTCAGGGGCTATTTTAACTACTCAGGAACCAGCATGGAACAACAGAAGTTCCTACCCCCTCATAGGAGTTCATGCTAAGAAGGGAGACAGACCATAAGCAAGTACCTAAATAAAACAGGGTAGTATGATCAAGAGAAATTGAGGCCAGTGAAGGCCTCACTGAGGAGATGGTGTTTGGACAAAGCTGATGGCAAGAAGGCAGCAGTGAGGTGAGTGACTGGGAATTCCCTCCTGATGAAGAGATCACAGACACAAAGGTTCTGAGTGAGGAGGACGTAGGCATGTGTAAGAAGCTGAAAGGGGGGAGTGAGGAGGAGGTAGGCATGTGTGGGAAGCTGAAAGAGGGGGATCCAGGTTGATTCCTAGGCTGGCACTGTGAACTGTTCTCAAGTTCATTCACTGTATATCCCCCATGTTGTATATGCTCACAGCCAGATCTGGAATGTTTGTCTCAGTAATGTTGGCATTACTTCATTAGATTTATTAGAATTGAGTACTATTTCAAGAGAAACTTATTAAATTTTTCCCAGCAGCATGAACTAATGGAAAACACATAATTTGGGGTCTATCCCAGGTCTCTCATCGAGGATACCTGAGGAAACTCAGCTAACTTCTCTGACTGACAGGTTATTTGTGTGTCCAATTAGTAATAATAAATCTTATAACCTCTTCTCACCTCATAGGACTTTTGTGAAGGTCAGCTGAGAGAAGGTAAAAACGCTTTGTAAATTAAAGGGCTAGGTAAATGTTAGCTACTGCTACTGTTAGAATAGTGATTTCTAAAATCCTCCAAAATTTGAGTGAGAGGGAAAAAATGGTCTTATAACATTTGCCTTCTCAGTTTTTACCATGCTCACTTCTGCCTAGAGGTGTGAGCAGTGATATTTACAAAAGATTAAGCAGAAATGATTGAAAATTTTGCTACAACTCTGTGGCTGAGGAGGCCAAGCTCTGCCAGCTTTCTTATCCTACTCAGAAATATCAGTGGATGTTAGGACCTGCTTGTCCACTGCGACTTAGTGCTTTTTTCTACATTCAGTCTGTGC
Source organism: Capricornis sumatraensis (assembly GCF_032405125.1). Classification (NCBI taxonomy): domain Eukaryota; kingdom Metazoa; phylum Chordata; class Mammalia; order Artiodactyla; family Bovidae; genus Capricornis; species Capricornis sumatraensis. The sequence goes on from NC_091091.1 coordinate 15,661,495, forward strand.
CTCAGGGAACTCGGCCCAAGCGGTACTGCTCAGCTACTCGCATAGATAGCTGTCCAACCACAGCTAGGACTCGCCCGGAAGAGCAGATATTGCCCTGGTTAGAGATGTGATATTTGTGAGCCTTTCACGCATCCTGGGTCAAGGTCAAGCTATAAGAATTTAATGTGACAGTGTTGGTTCTGTTTACATGCTACAGGTCCAGTTTCTGTACACGTCTCTGATGAAGCAGCAGGAGGAGCAAACAAGGGTAGCTCTGTTGGAGCAACAGGTACTCAAGAGGGTTCCTTCTAAATCAGTTTAACCTTTGAGAAATGGAATTTTTCCTCAAGTTTACACTGTTGTATGAAGAACCATTTGTAAGTTCTAGAAAATGTTTTTTTAAAACCTTTAACAAAAATATTGGAAGTGACGACTTGTGCAAGCCATATAGTCCCATTACTATCTTTAGGCTAAACCGAATTCTCTGAGGTGACATGGCAATTTTCTTGACAGGTGGATGTTTGCCTGAGCAAAATTTCTTCTTCCCTAAATGGCTGGTAGTCTGACAGGATGTTCCTAATAGAACTACTTGATAACTTCAAGTAGAACTCAGAGACCAGTTACTCTCAGAGACCAGAGATTTTTAGTATATTTTAGATTTTAGTATATTTTAGATTTTTAGTATATTCGAAACCAGGGAACAGCCATCTCCTTCCCTTTCCTACAAAAAGGAGGATGAGGAGGACAGATTCTAACCAGCAACTTCTTAAGCTGCTCCTCACTCACTTAGACCTCACACTTTGGCTTTGCTCCTTGGACAGAGCTTCTTCATTTATCATCATCTCCCTGTGCTCAGAGGAGTTCTTGCTCTGATGGCACAACATGCGTTTTTCTTGTGATACTAAAGAAACATCCAGTCAGGAAAACTAGACAGTATACAGTAGCTGTCATTGTCTTGTCTTGGGCACTTTTTTCCAGATGCAGGCATGTACTTTAGACTTTGAAAATGAAAAACTTGACCGTCAAAATATGCAACATCAATTGCATGTAATTCTTAAGGAGCTCCGCAAAGCAAGAAATCAAATAACACAGTTGGAATCCTTGGTGAGTCTGGAATGGTTAGACAAAAACTTATTTCATCTTTCTTTTTCTTCCATCTTTCTATTTATATATCAAAGCAGTTCCCAAAATAGAAGGATACAGTTTAAGAATAGCTGTTTCTTAAATTAGTCAAATCAAATCCCTTGCCTCATTTGAAGCATCTGCCCTTTGAGCATCAGTTCAAAGTACTAGACAGAGTACTGATAATGATAACATTGGTAATGATAACATTACCAGTGCCTGGGATCATCCCCACCCACTCTGGGCTCTGTGATTCTAGAGGCACTGAACAGAGCTTGGTCTGGGGGACAAAGGGAGCAAGGCAGGGCAGTTTTAGATCCTGAACTGAAATTGTGCTTTTCTCTTTAAACAAAAAAAAGAAAGAAAAGTTGCTGCTTTTAGGGCTAATGGACTATTACTGTTAATATACTCTGTAGGCATACTGAATTAAGCACATTCTGTGGATTGACTTGAACACGTAACCTTTTAAAACATTAACCTTTTTAATAACATTGCTTCTTTGAGGAAATGGTTTTGATTTATTTTTATTCTACTAATAAGCTTTGAGGGGCTTCCCTGATGGCTCAGTAGTAAAGAATCCACCTGCCAATGCAGGAGAGCATTTGATTCCTGGGTGGGGAAGATCCCCTGGAGAAGGAAATGGCAGCCCGCTCTAGTATTCTTGCTTGGGAAATCCTGTGGACAGAGGAGCCTGGTGGGCTACAGCCCATGGAGCGGCAAAAGAGCTGGACACAAATTAGAAGCTAAAGAACCACACAGTAAGCCCTGGACTAAACCTGTTAGGGTCTGTCCCACTAGCCCATATTTTGTATATGATCCTTGTATTGCAGAATATTTGCAAAGGGTGCAATGTTACAAATAGAATTCTTCAGTTTTCAAAAGAGAAAAAAGCAGTTTTTAAAATCATTTGCAATTTCTTTATGAATAAAAGACAGAAAATAAAATTTTTGGCTGTTTATGTCATTGATTTTTATCATAATATTTAAAATTGAAATTTATAATTCATTCCTGTTTATGACTGTTTATCAAAGTACAGGAAGCCAAAGAGTATACAAATGAATCCATAATTTTCCTGTATTTTTCTTCCTTTTCCTACCATTCATCTTTACAGTATGCTGTAAAATGTTCATTTTTAGTTACTGACTGTTCTAAATTTCTCAGGGAAAAAAACATGAAAATGAGATGTCACAAATTAATTATACAGTATCTTAGTCATTCCTGTGTATAACCTGTTTGACCTGCTAAAATTTTTTGCTGCTCTAAATTCCATGCAGTTCTTTATCACTGAAGTTGCCTGTCTTTAACCTAGCAATCTTTGTCAGCATTGCCCATAGGCCCACCTTTACATGTGACTCTAAGCATTTTAATAAAACCTGCTATGTAAATACCTGATCCTAGTACTTCCTGGGTAATTTCAGTGATTTATAACAACCTCATAAGGGCTTCCCAGGTGGTGCTAGTGGTAAAGAATCCGCCTGCCAATGCAGAAGACATAAGAGATGTGGGTTTGATCTCTGGGTAGGGAAGATCCTCTGTAGAAGGGCATGGCAACCCACTGCAGTATTCTTGGCCTGGAGAATACCATGGACAGAGAATCCTGGTAGGCTACAGTCCATAGGGTCGCAAAGAGTCAGACACGACTGAAGCAACTTTGCATTCATGCGTAACCACGTCATGAGTTACCAGTGTAATACCAGTGACTGGAGAGATTCAGAAAAAAATCTAGCTAGAGGGCTGAAGCAACTGGAGTATCCATGGAGCAGTTACAACTGCTGAATGGTAGGCCATCTATACAAACGTGTTCATTTGACACTTATTTTTCAGAAGCAGATTCGTGAGTTTGCCTTCACAGAGCCATTAGTCACTTTCCAAAAGGAGTCTGAAAACAGAGGAAAAGGCGCCTCACCAAAAAGTCCCACTGCTGCGTTAAATGAAAGCCTGGTGGAATGTCCTAAGTGCAATATCCAATATCCAGCCACCGAACACCGAGATCTACTCGTCCACGTTGAATACTGTTCCAAGTAGTAATGTGATTGTTCTTTGTTTTTGTGCCAAAAGATTCAATACTGTATCTTATGTTAGCTTATGGACATTTTGAATTGCTTATTTCACCTCACGTCAGAAACTGCCTGTCTACCTTTAAGACTCTAGCATAGCAGTGAATCGTTGTGTTTTGTTTTTGTTTTTTTGCCTGCTTTGCATTTCCGAGCATTGAATGCTGAGACCATCAACATTTTGCACTGTTAAAGTACTTGATGAAGAAAAGATAGTTCAGGTTATTGCTTGTAGGTCAAATCTGTTACACCAACAAGCAAATATTTTATGTTTTTCGGATTTTTAAAAAATCAAAGGCAATTAACCAGGGATCTTTATTGTTATTATTTTTTAATCCAAGCACTTCATAAGCCTACCATTCTGACTTTGATGTCCTTTGTGAAGAGATGGTGATGCTTTTTTCTTTTTGTTTATATTTCCTTTCTATGATAGAGCAGTTATTAGAAAAGTTGGGCATTTTCTTCATCTTTATTGCTGCTTACTGTTGAAACTGTAGACCTAGCTGTGTTTGAAGCACAAAGCAGATTCTGTTTAAGGAATACTCCTTATAGCCACACAGTGTTTTCTGTGATGTTAACTGCTATACCTTTAACTTGAATTTCATCAGCACATGTTAGTTAGCTAAAATTGTTAAAATGAATTTTAACGAAACCACCGAGCCCTCTCTTTTGATATGCAAATGTTTTATTTATTTATTTTTGGCACTCTTGAAAGCTGGGTGATGTAATGAACAGATATTTGCTTATCTGAATATTTTTATACATGTGTGCATAAACCAAGATTTTTTAAAAAAATTTCTTCAGGTTTTCTAAAATGCTTAACACTGGGCTACTATTGGTAATGTAAAGGAGAAAAGAATAAAGAGTTATTTAATAAATTTTGCTATGAGGAGAGTATATGTATATAGACAGGTATTTTTAAGATTTCTTCCCTGAGAAGGGTGCCAGAGAGTTACAGATAACATAGTGTAAAATGATTTCCTTTAGGATTGGTTTGTTTGATCTTCTTGCAGTCCAAGGGACCCTAAAGTCTTCTTCAACACCACAGTTTGAAAACATCAATTCTTTGGTGCTCAGCCTTCTTTGTGGTCCAAATCAGGGTTTCTGAGGGGGTGGGAAGCATGGAATGTGCCTTGTCAACGAGTTCTCCAGATGCATTTTGGTGTATCACTGAAGACAGAACTACTGACTAGCCCAACCTTAACTCCTGGATGAAACAGAGTCCCAGAGAGGGGCGTGACTTACCCAGGTCACTTAGCAGGTTTGTAGGAACATGAGGGGGGCCCTGACTCCCAATGGGAGTGGTTGTTAGAGCCACTACCATTTTGGCTTGTATGAAATGATTCCTGCAAAATTACTCTTTCCAAGATCCCCAGTGCTCTGCCTTCTAAGGCAAATCCAGTATTTGTTGATCTGGTTCTCTTTATTTTCCATATTGTTTGTGCTGTGCTCTCTTTAGAACCTAATATTTTTTGGCATTGGATGGTTGAGTGGGAAACATGAGTAAGACACTGAAAAATACAATCTATTGCTGTTCTCTGCTGTGCTCAGTTGCTCAGTCGTTATTGAGATTCTCCAGGCAAGAATAAAGTGGGTTGCCATGTCCTCCTCCAGGGGCTCTTCCCAACCCAGGGATTGAACCCAGGTCTCCTGCATTGCAGGTGGATTCTTCACCAGCTGGGCTACCAGGGAAACCCCCAATCTAGTGGCGACACCCAAGGTAAAAGGTAGGTTCACCAAAGGTAAAAGGTCGGTTCAAGCAAGGGTTTTACCCAGGATATGAAGAGATAATGGAGAAAGGGGCAGGGAAGGCTGAGCCCTAGGGCACTTTCTATGGTCCACAAGTAGACAGGAGCACTCAGATTCAGATTAAAGTTGTGCCTCTCAAACCAAGCAACCAGAGAAAGAAGGAATGGCATGCACCTGTACGACAATGAATTAGCACCTGACAATAGCCTTCACTTTCTTGCTTGCCAGACACACTGTATTGATTTAACCCAAGGACCAATACATCTTCCACTACAGCAGTTTAACAAGTATTACAGATAAGTGTGTGTGTGTGTGTTAGTCGCTCAGTCATGCCTGACTCTTTGCAACCCCACGGACTGTAGCATGCCAGGCTGCTCTGTCCGTGGAATTGTCCAGGCAAGAATACTGGAGTGGGTTGCCATTTCCTTCCAAGAGATCTTCCTGACTGAGGGATTGAACCCCAGTCTCCTGCATTGCAGGCAGATTCTTTACCATCTGAGCCACGAGGGAAGCCCAAAAATTGCCCCAAGGTTGTTATTTAGTCATGAGTCATGTCCAACTCTTTGTAACCCCATGGACTATATAGCCTGTGAAGTTCCTCTGTCCATGGGATTTCCCAGGTAAGCATACTGAGGTGGGTTCCCATTTCCTCCTCCAGGGGATCCTCCCAACCCAGGGATCCAACCTGCGTCTCCTGCGTTGGCAGGCAGATTCTTTACCACTGAGATACTGGGGAAGCCCTTGAAGGAGTCTCACCTCTTTTAGGGGATATACCAAGCACAGGTTTCCTCACTGGTTCAGCAAATATTTAATCCATCTGCAACAGACAAGGTGTGGTGCCAGGCACTAGAGGTGGAGAGCGGGTACAGCAGGAACCACCCTAGAAGAGCCAAGGCGAGGTGGACATCAAGGCTGACCAATGAATGACAGCACAAGTGAGGTCAGTGCCTTGTTAGAGGACACCCCACGGGTCAGAGAGGAGAGGCTTTATGAAAGCGGTGATGACTAAGCTAGGTTCAAGGAAACAATAATAGTCAAGTGTTAACAGTGTTTGTCCGTAGACTTATGTCGAGAGTGAATCATTCAACATTGCTTAAAGGAAAACATGGCCTATGTTAGAGTGGTTACTTTGTGATGACAAAGGGCATAGGTGTAGCTCCAGATTGTGATTCAGTGAAAGGTGTCCCTTTATATCTTATTAACTTGATGTTGAAAGGCATGTTGCAACAAAAATAGAGAAAGTAAACTGTTTTGAATGTTAGATATCAGAGGAGATAATAAAGGTTTTAATGAAGGAGAAAGGAAAAAGTCAGCTTTGCTGTGTGATTTATAGATTTTGTAGAATGGTAGTTATGCCACCTGGAGAAGGCAATGGCACCCCACTCCAGTACTCTTGGCTGGAAAATCCCATGGACAGAAGAGCCTGGAAGGCTGCAGTCCCTGGGGTCGCTGAGGGTTGGACACAACTGAGTGACTTCACTTTCACTTTTCACTTTCATGCATTGGAGAAGGACATGGCAACCCACGCCAGTGTTCTTGCATGGAGAATCCCAGGGACGGGGGAGCCTGGTGGGCTGCCGTCTATGGGGTCGCAAAGAGTCAGACATGACTGAAGTGACTTAGCAGCAGTTTTGCCACCTTGCGTAGATTAGGAAGATGTGTATTTTCACTCAATCTTTATAAAGTGGAGATAGGTGGTGGTGGGGTGGAACTGAGACTAGAGGATTAGGAAAAAACCTCGAGGGCTTCCCTGGTGGCTCAGTGGTAAAGACTCCAACTGCCAGGCAGGAGACACAGGTTCGATCCCACATTCTGTGTGGCAGCTAAGCCCCTGTGCCACAATTACTGAAGCCCGAGCGCCCTAGCGCCTGTGTCCTTAAACAAGAGAAGTCACCACAAGGAGAAGCCTGCACACCACAAAAAATAGTAGCCCCCCACTCACTGCAACTAAAAAGCCCATGCATGAATGAAGACCCAGCACAGCCAAAAATAAATGTTAAAAAAAAAAAAAACTTTTTGAGTATGTTATTTCCAGTACAAACTTAACAGTTGCTCACATTTGCACGTAATACAGTAATAACTGTAGTAATAACTCTCTTCTAAAGAAAAGGATTCTGTTTATTGGAGATCAAAAAGGAAGCATCTCAGAATTTAAATTTTATTTTGTATTGCTTCTTTGCAATTTCTAGGTGGTGCTAGGGGGTAGATAATCCACCTGCTAAAGTAGGAGACCCAAGAGACAGATTCAATCCTTGGGTCAGGAAGATCCCCCTGGAGTGCGAAATGGCAACTCGTTCCATTTCTGGAAAAATCCCATGGAAAGGGGAGCTTGGCATGCTACAATCCATGGGGCCACAAAGAATCAGACACAACTGAGCATATTTGGCAATTTCAAGGAAACATGTTACTATGGCAAGGGCCCTGAAATGGGAATCACTGGATTTGGGATGAAAATCTGTTTCTGACCTTGAGCAAGTCATTTCAACTAAGACTCAGCATCCTCCACTCTAAAATGAGAATGTTCATGCCTGCCCCATCCATCTTCCTAGGGTGTCATGCAAATCAAACTCCAACCTATTTTTAGGGAATCCTGTATATTAAACATTTTTAGTGTTCCACACAATATGCTCATATACTTCCTGTGTCATGTCATTTTCTCCTCACAGTGACACTACCTGTGAGTTTCCAGAACTGTTCCATTATATAGATGAGGAAACCATGGTTTAGAGAGCTTGTCTGTTGTCCAAGGTCATGCATGAAAGAGACTGACTGAGTTAGTATCTGAACCCAAGTGTGTGTGCCTGTAGAGACAGGACTGTTACCTCCTACACTATGCTGCCACTTGTAAATCACATTTGAGCCAGAAAATGCACATGAGAGCACATCACAGGCAAGGACATACTGTCCAGGACTATTTTTATTTTTCAGCAACGATTATACTGTGAATGAGGATGAAGATGAGATGACAGTGACATCACCTACCCCCACAAACAACTGTTCATTTTATTTGTCCATTATAACCACACTTCTCATTCTCTTCTTAACTAGTATGAGGGCAGGTGCGTTCAGAAGCCCTGACACCATCAGGGCACTTATTGTTTGTTAAAAAAAAAGAAGTCTGGAATCAAATAATCCTAGTTTAGACCAGCGATTTCACAACCTTAAGGCTCTGTGTAACCCTCTGTCCCCTACTCATGCTCACATAATGGATATTGCAAATACCAGCATCACAATCTAATGAGACTCTTTTTTTTTCCTTTTTTTCCGCAAAACTGAGAAACCGACAGCTGGCCAGGGCAATGAATGAGCACTCCTTATATGTTTCTCTCCTTTTCTTCAGTGAAAGGAAACATGTTGCAAGTGGAAACAGCCATCCCGAAACTGCACAGTACACTTCCCTTGGATCTCACTGACTAGAACCGGATTACAGTGTATCAGGATGAGCCAGGCTAGGCTCCCTTACCAAGGAAGCCCCGAAATCTCAGTGGCTTAACAGTACAGGTTTCTTTCTTGCTCATCTCACAATTTAGGAAGGCCGGGGGACCCGCCTTCATTTTATAGTTACAGTACCTTGAACACGAGGCCCCCCCATGTCAAAGAAGCAGGTTAAGAGTGATGAAAGCTACCACACCATCTCATAACTGTGCCAGACCGGAAGTGACGCACTCTGCTCACATTCCTATTGGTCGGATCTTGGTTCCACTGCCCCTCCTGCAAGATGGCTGCCAAGAATGGTCCTAGCAAAGCAGATGTGAAGAGCAGGTTAGAATTGTGTGCCTCTTGTGGGCTTCCCAGGTGGTTCAGTGGTGAAGAATACACCTGCCAGTGCAGGAGACGCAGGAAACACAAGTTTGATCCCTGGCTGGGGAAGATACTATGGAGAAGGAAATAGCAACCTGCTCTAAAATTCTTGCCTGGAGAATCCCATGGACAGAGGAGCCTGGCAGGCTGTAGTCCATGGGGTTGCAAAGAATTGAACACGACTGAGTGACTGAGCACGCACACAAACGTGGTGAAACTGCACACCTCCAATGGGGCTTGAACCCACAGGCTTCAATTGAAACTATGCAACTAGTCTCGAGACTTGGTGAAGCTCAGGTTCTTTACGTCTCCACATGGGAAAGAATTCAGCGAGGCAACGTGATAGGTAAGAAGTAGTCTTGTTAACATCCTCTGTAAAGCGGTTACAGGAAAACGTGGCTGGAGAGGACGGTCGTTCTCAGGTCTTGGGTGAGTTTCTGGAACAGGTGCCAAGTGAGAGTCCTTGGTTTGGCACAGGACAGAATTCACAAGCAAGCCAGAGTAAAGAGAAAGCAGGCTCACTGAGAGAGACACATGTTCCTTAGGCAGAATGCGGTCCTCTCAGGAGGGAAGAGGGGCCCTGGGGGAACACCCGTCATGGAGTGTGGCCACCTGGGGAGGTGAGAGTGTGGGGGTAGGGGTTCGAGGGTGGTGGGTACCGGGGGTGGTTAGTTTTTATGGGCTGCTTAATTTCATAGGCTAATGAGTGGGAAGATTATTCCAATTATCTTGGAGAAAGGGCAGGAATTTCCAGAACTGGGCCACTGCCCACTTTTTTGCCTCTTCTGGTTGGCCTGGGACCTGTCCTGGCTCCTGTGGGCATGTTATTAGCATAGGCCAGTGTATTACAATATGCGTATAATGAGGCTTAAGGGTTGTTGGAAGTCACATCATCTTCCATCTCGGGCCTAATCAGTTTTAACCAGTTTATGTCGTGTCCTCAATGGCAGTGTAATTTTTTTAACGGTTGTGCTCTGCCCCCTTCCCTCTTGTCTCATTGGCCACCCCTAGATGTTGGAGAAGAAGTGGCTGGAGAATGGCTTCTGGGTGGAAGCCTGTCCCTCCATCTCACCCACCATCTCATGCCCTCAGCAGGCCAGGAACCCTGGTTAAAGATAAGGCAGGAAATGTTCTCTGAGCTTCCATGATTCCTATATCACCCTCTTCCACAGCCTTTTCCTCTCAATATTATAATAATTTTCCCTTTGCCTGTCACTCTCTCCCTTCATCCATGCCACCCCCCAATAGACTATAAACTTCTTAAGACCCAGAGATTGTCTTCCCTTTCCATCTCTGGTGCCTAGGCAGGGTCTGGCACAAAGCAGGTGCTCAACAGACGTTTTTGGAGCAATTGAATGAGGGTCCTTTTGAAACAGTGATTTCAGTCATATGACTGTCTTTAATGACTGTCTTTAAGAAATGCCTGACTCTTTAGAATTTTTAGTAGAGCCATTGAGGAACAAGAAGTATGATTCAACCTTTAAATAAACATGGGTGCAAAAAGGGACCATATAGCAAACTTCAAGAATGTGGCCATAAATCAAGTAAATATTTGATCAGTGACATCAGTGTATATAAAACATTCCTCTAAGGAAACTCACTTTTGGAAATCCACTTAGAATATCTTAAGTCTGGCTTTGGCATTTTTACCAAAACTACATCTCCAAGACTGGGTATCTCCATGCCCAGAGGAGGTGTCAGAGTGATAATGAATGAAGCAGGAGGTAAAAAAAAATTTAGGGTAGTTTGATGCATACTTTTTAATAACTTTAATTAAAGGAGCCAAATAAATGAGGCACTTAATCAGAAAAGATTTTTCTGAGTTTGTAGGAAGTAGGCAAGAGCCACTGTGACTTCGGTGCTCCCATGAGTAGATGAGCTGCCTGAAACAGAGCCAGTTCAGAGAAGAAGGGTAGGGGGCTGACAGCCGCGAGAGTTGAAATGTATTGAGGACTACGTGCCCGATGTTGTGCTAAAGGCTTTATGCACATTGTCTAATTTGATCTTACCAGCACTGTGAGACAGGTACTATTATACCCATTTCACCGATTGGTGTAGTAAGGCTCAGAGAGTTTAATAATTGACTCAATTTCATGGAGCTGCTAAGAGGTTGGTGGCAAAAAATTGAGAACCAGGCTGTCTGTTTCCAAAGACAACAACTTTTTACGATTAAGCTTTAAACTCACTCCCAGATTCAGGTACTAGAAGAAAATTTGATGGGTGTTTTGCTCATTCATTACAGTGTAACAATACAGCCCCAAACCTAGTTTCATAAAACAAAAATGTATTACTACCTGTCATGAGGCCATCAAGGTTTTTTCTGTGTTGGAATCTCTCCTATAGTTTAAGTCAGAAGGTCCAGCCTTGAAAGTCACACAGTGTCACCTCCTCTGCATCCTGCTACTTAAAAATTGGATACAGGACCAGCATAGATTCAAGGAGAGTTTCTGCATGCAAGGGAATAAATACCAGGAAGCATCCTTCCTTGAGGACATTTAAGAGACTGGTTGTTACCATGGACAAAGCTAAGTGAGCACGTATGAAGCATCCCACATGTGTGTGCTCCACTTCTCGTGTGCTTTTTCACAGCCCGGAAGGCAGGCAAACCAGGGGCAAGCGTAGATCTCTATGTAACAGACACAGACACTGTCACTCAGTGAAATTAAGTGACTGACCAGAAGTCACACAGCTTCTAAATGTGGGCGTGGAGTGTGGACTTTGGTCTTCTGAGTCCTGCCTCTGCACACTTTATAGATTTTTCCTCAGCTGCTTAGGCTCAGAACTCTTTGGCACCTAGAGGCAGGAAGGAGACAGAGGCTCCACTAGCAGAAAGTGATCAAGAGGAAGGAATCATAAGTCTAAATTGAAAAGGGAAAAGGATATCAAAGTTGTAAGAATTTTAAAAACATGATAACATCAGCTAAAATAGCTGATACAGGAATGGACATGTATCTTCCGCTCACAGGAGTACAATTTGGTGCAGACTTTCTGGGTATGCAATAGATGCCAAAAGTCTTGGAGTTTTGCAAAATATTTGACCCAGAAATTCCATATCTAGAAAATATTCTAAGGAAATAGCCATGAGTATGGACAAATAGTTATTCAGTTCAGTTCAATCGCTCAGTTGTTGTGACCCCATGAACCGTAGCACACCAGGCCTCCCTGTCTATCACCAACTCCTGGAGTTCACCCAGACTCATGTCCATTGAGTTGGTGATGCCATCCAACCATCTCATCCTCTGTCGTCTCCTTCTCTTCCTGCCCTCAATCTTTCCCAGCATCAAGGTCTTTTCAAATGAGTCAGCTCTTTGCATCAGGTGGCCAAAGTATTGGAGCTTCAACATCAGTCCTTCCAATGAACACCCATGACTGATCTCCTTTAGGATGGACTGGTTGGATCTCCTTGCAGTCCAAGTTATTAGAATATGCCATATAGATTTTCTTTTGACTGTTTCTGCGCCTGGGCTTCTCTTGTTGTGGAGCTTAGACTCTAGAATGCACGGACTCAGTAGTTGCAGTGTTTGGGCAACTCTCTAGTTGTAGCACACAGGCTTAGTTGCCCCACGGCCCTGCAGTCTGTCCACCAACCAGGAATCGAACCGACGTCCCTTGCATTGGGAGGCAGTGTTAATCACTGGACTACCAGGCAAGTCCCTGTGTTGCAGTATTTTTGTTAACAGGGAAAAATGAGACAATCCAAATGTCTAACAATAAAGGTTTTGTTGAATAATGAAAGGCCATTCTGCCATTAAACTGATGTTATGCAAAACTATTTAATGTCATGTAAAATATTCACAGCATTATTTATAGGAAAAGAGTAGGTTTTAAAACTGTATTATATGTGCCACCTTTATTACAAAAAGCCATACTGTATCCATACACACAGAAAAAGGGACAAGAAAGAAGTAATACCAAATGTCAATAGTAATTTTTTGAGGATGAGGGGGATTATAGGATATTTTCTTTTTAAAAATTTTTTCTTCTTTGTATTTTTAAAATTGTTTATAGTATGTATTATTATTTTTTTTTTGGTATAGGAAAATTTATTACTATCGTGCTTTCATCATCAAAATTTATGATCTTGGTCTTTCCTTCTCGCCTTTGTAGAAAGCCAAAAGAGAGACACTGGCTACTTTGACAACCTTAAAGCGGACTCCAGAAATGTCACCAACAGCATGACCTTTGCGACCAAATCCGGCAACCAGAACTTCATCATTTTCCTCAATAAAATTCAAGCAATCACTGGGTACAAAAGCAGTGATTTTTTTGCCATTCTCGATTAGCTGAACCCTGACATACTTCCTGATGGCAGAATTTGGCTGTTTGGCTTCAACTCCTATTTTTTCCAGCATAATTCCCTTGGTGTGAGAAGCGCCGCCAAAAGGGTTGGCCTTCAGGGCTGTGCCCAGATGGGCTTTCTTGTACTACTTATCATGCCACTTCTGGTCTCTTCGGTGGCTACGGAGCTTCCTGGCAGTATGAAGACTGCAACACTTGCCCATCCTGCCGGCGCCACGGGCCTGAGCGAAAGAGAGAGTGTGTATTACTTTTGTAATGAATTTTTTAAAAGATCAAGAAGGGAATTAGGAAAATATAGAGGATTTTAAGCTAGTTTCAACAAACCAAATAGAAGGTAAACATAGGAATAATATAATACCTTATATTTGACTCTTCAAAGTGCTTTTTAATTCAAGGTCTGACATTTTGAACTGTGGTGTTGGAGAAGACTCTTGAGAGTCCCTTGGACTGCAAGGAGATCCAACCAGTCCATTCTAAAGGAGATCAGTCCTGGGTGTTCTTTGGAAGGAATGATGCTAAAGCTGAAACTCCAGTACTTTGGCCACCTCATGCGAAGAGTTGACTCATTGGAAAAGACTCTGATGCTGGGAGGGATTGGAGGCAGGAGGAGAAGGGGACCACAGAGGATGAGATGGCTGGATGGCATCACCGACTCGATGGATGTGAGTTTGAGTGAACTCCGAGAGATGGTGATGGACAGGGAGGCCTGGTGTGCTGTGATTCATGAGGTCGCAAAGAGTCGTACGTGACTGAGCAACTGAACTGAAATGAATTTCATTTCTACAACAATTCAATGAGGGAGATTGGACAGGTACTATTATTTCTGTTTTGTAAATGAGAAAAGTGAGGGTCTAAGTAAGAAAGCCTTCCTCAGTGATCAATGCAAAGAAATAGAGGAAAACAATAAAATGGGAAAAACTAGACATCTCTTTAAGAAAATTAGAGATACCAAGGGATGCACAGAAGAACTATACAAAAAAGATCTTCACGACCCAGATAATCACGATGGTGTTATCACTCACCTGGAGCCAGACATCCTGGAATGCGAAGTCAAGTGGGCCTTATGAAGCATCACTACAAACAAAGCTAGTGGAAGTGATGGAATTCCAGTTGAGCTTTTTCAAATCCTAAAAAATGATGCTGTGAAAGTGCTGCACTCAATATGCCAGCAAATTTGGAAAACTCAGCAGTGGCCACAGGACTGGAAAAGGTCAGTTTTCGTTCCAATCCCTAGGAAAAGCAATGCCAAAGAATGTTCAAACTACCGCATAATTGTACTCATCTCACACACTAGTAAAGTAATGCTCAAAATTCTCCAAGCCAGGCTTCAATAATACATGAACCGTGAACTTCCAGGTGTTCCAGCTGGTTTTAGAAAAGGCAGAGGAACCAGAGATCAAATTGCCAACATCTGCTGGATCATGGAAAAAGCAAGAGAGTTCCAGAAAAACATCTGCTTTATTGACTATGCCAAAGCCTTTTACTATGTGGATCACAACAAACTATAGAAAATTCTTAAAAAGATGAGAATACCAGACCACCTGACCTGTCTCCTGAGAAATCTGTATGCAGGTCAGGAAGCAACAGTTAGAACTGGACATGGAACAACAGACCAGTTCCAAATCAGGAAAGGAGTACATCAAGGCTGTATATTGTCACCCTGCTTATTTAATTTCTATGCAGAGTACATCATGAGAAACCCTGCGCTGGAAGAAGCACAAGCTGGAATCAAGATTGCCGGGAGAAATATCAATAAACCTCAGATATGCACATGACACCACCCTTATGGCAGGAAGTGAAGAAGAACTAAAGGGCCTCTTAATGAAAGTGAAAGAGGAGAGTGAAAAAGTTGGCTTAAAAAAAAAAAAAGAAAAAGTTGGCTTAAAACTCAACATTCAGAAAACAAAGATCATGGCATCCGGTCCCATCACTTCATGGCAAATAGATGGGGAAACTGGTAACAGTGACAGACTTTATTTTTCTGGGCTCCAAAATCACTGGAGATGGTGACTGCAGCCATGAAATTAATAGATGCTTACTCCTTGGAAGAAAAACTATGACCAACCTAGACAGCATATTAAAAGCAGAGACATTACTTTGCCAACAAAGGTCTATCTAGTCAAAGCTATGGTTTTTCCAGTAGTCATGTATGGATGTGAGAGTTAGACTATAAAGAAAGCTGAGCTCCGAAGAACTGATGCTTTTGAACTGTGGTGTTGGAGAAGACTCTTGAGAGTCCCTTGGACTGCAAGGAGATCCAACTAGTTCATCCTAAAGGAAATCAGTCCTGAATATTCATTGGAAGGACTGATGCTGAAGCTGAAACTCCAATACTTTGGCCACCTGATGTGAAGAACTGACTCATTTGAAAAGACCCTGATGCTGGGAAAGATTAAAGGCAGGAGGAGAAGGGGATGGCAGAGGATGAGATGGTTGGATGGCATCACTGACTCAGTGGACATGAGTTTGAGTAAACTCCAGGAGTTGGTGATGGACAGGGAGGCCTGGCGTGCTGCAGTCCATGGGGTCACAGTGGGTCGGATACGACTGAACAACAGAACTGAACTGAAGTGGATAAATCTGCAAGGTCAACCCAGCTCGTTAGGATGAAACCAGCACTCGAGCACAGACCTGCTGGCCCATTCCTGGACCTTAGATGCCAAAGTCACACAAAAATGTATTACTGCCTATCGTGGTTTGTGCATCAGTGGGGCCAGCTTGTTCTCTGCTGGAGTCTCTCCTACAGTTTCAGTCACGTGGTCTCGCTTTGGAGTGAACGGGCACATCTGCTTTCCATGTTACCATTGTGGACCCCTCTACCTCTATGGCTTTAGCCTACCCAGAGTCCCTGCCCATCTCTGGTCTCAGCATTCTGACTTTCCTCTGTGAAACCTGCCCTTTCTCAGACTTGGTCCCGATTCCAGGGGTGGGCACATGACCTCAACCCAGCCAATGAGAGCCATCGTGGGGAATTCTGCCCAAAATGTTAGAAAAGAGTTTTTGAATTTGTAGCAAGTGGGCAAGAGCTACTGTGGCCTCTATGCTCCCATGAGGGGATGAGTCTGAAACACAGCCAGTTCAGAGAAGAGAGTCAGGAGGCTGACAGACACCCAAATACGTTGTTTGGGTCCCTGGATCCTGTGTGCCTAAAGCTGGATCCACTGGCCTTTCTGCTTACCTGAATCAGAACACAGCTTTTCCCTTCTCTTTGCCACCACACCCCACCCCACAACCTTTACCCTCCTCTTCCTCCTTCTTCTTTTTGTTTGTTTAATTTTGAGTTGAATTTCCAACCAAGACTCCTGACAGTATATTCTCTGGTCCTAGTTCTCTTTTCTTTTTTTAAAAAATTTTAATGTATTTATTTATTTTTGGCTGTGTTGGGTCTTCATTGCTGTGTGTGGGCTTTCTCTAGTTGTGATTCGTGAGTTTCTGATTGCAGTGCCTTTTCTTGTTGCAGTAATTGCGGTACCTGGGCTTAGCTGTTGCATGGCATGTGGGATCTTTCTGGAACAGGGATCAAACCTGTGTCCCCTGCACTGGCAGGTGGATTCTCAACCCCTGGACCACTGGGGAAGTCCCAGTCTCAGTTTACTTAGCTATAAGATGGGGACACAAATAGTAAAGTGCTGCTCACCTCCCACAAGGGATTTTCTGAGATTAACATGAGTCAATCATATCATGTGCTTGTCAGTAAAAGCTATGATTTTTTAACAATTTAGAAAAGACTGAATTCAGAAATCTCAGCTCCTCACCACCATCCCCAAAAGAAAGAAAGAGACTGCTCCATGCATAAAAGTATAGAGAATAGATTCCTAAGTTCTGAGGAAAGAGAAGGTACTGTGTCAGCAACTTCAACCAGGAGCTTCTCTTTCTTAATTCTCTGGTAGCTAGCCCCACCCCGACCTCCCTTCTCATGTACTCACACACACCCTTACTCCCTCAGGGTCCCCTTCAATGCCAGGTGACGCCAGGCCCTGGAAAAACTTTCTGTTGGCAATTGTTAGAAATAGCAGAAGTTTCAAGAGAGAAAGAAAAAGTGGAGGTGACATGGTTGGCAAGACAGAACTGGCTGATTTTGCAACACAACTTGGAGAGAGAGAGAGTAAACTAGGAGAAAGTTGGCGAGGACTTACAGCCTTGTTCCTGTAGTGGTTATAGACAGGAAGGACTTGGGGCCTGCACTCAGCCAGTGCTCAGGTAAGGCTGAGCATTTTCCCAGAGAGCTGGGACTCTGATGAAGCCAGGCCAGAGGGCTCTGAGATTAGCTTAGTACAGGAGGAGCAAAATTCACATACAAACCTACTCTGCCGGATTAAACCGAAAAGGCGTTAATGTAGCTCACAAGATCTCTGAAGTGGGTCCAGAGAATTGGTTTTGGAGACTTCCCAGTCTGGACAGATGTCATGCTCAGCTCCCACTGTTGGTGCTGGTCACTGGGCTGGAACCCCCACCACAGTGCCCTAAACCCTCACCCCAGAATGAATTCTCTGCAGCCCCAGCTTCCTCGTGTCCTCTCCTGGAGGCCAAGTCAGTTTTGGGGTGTCTGATTGGGCTAAACCTAGGATACAGTCTTGCTGCAAGGGAGCTGAGAAAGCCGGTATCAGCTTCTGACCTTGGGAAGGCAGGACCCACAATGCGGCAAATTTTCCAGTTACAGGATCGGGTTCAAAAGGGCAGTCATCAGGTAGGTATATATCCCCCAACAGCATTTCTGTACTGTGTGTGTGTATATGCACATGCATATACATGTGTGAAATAGGCATAAGATCTGTCTCCAGGTCTCTTTTCCACAGTGTCTTCATCCTTAAAAATCCAAAGATCCGTCATTCAAGCCCCTGCCCACAGCAGGAGCCCAGTCTCCTCATTTGACTGAATTCAGACCACAGCTCCAAGTACTACCTGGTCCCCACTTCTCCTTATGGTTCTGTTCCTTCAGGTCAGTATTACTCCCCGCTCCCCACCTCAGATGTGGACCCAGGGCTCTCTAATCCCCCCACTCTCTGGAATGAAGACAGGATATGCTCCTCAGAGACACACCAGGCCCTGGGGACAGCACTTTCTCCTGATGCGTCTCCTGTATCGTCACTGGGCTGTGACCTGTCACATCCTCTCCCCTCAGGACTCAGTTCTGGTTTCCCTCTACAGAAGCAAGCGTCCATTAAAGCAGCCTCAGAGATGAATTCAGCTACCAAGACGGAAGTCTTTTTTTTTTAAGCATTGGATCTTATCCCAGATGGAACCCTGTGCCGGGGGAGAGAGTTGAGGAACTGCTCTAGTTAGTTTCTCCTTTAGAAAAGCCCAGAAAGCAAACTAAGGTCAATGCCCCAGATCAGTCCCTGCTCCACACTTCAGGTGACTGAGTCTGTTAGGAACCCACAGTTCTGGATAAAGGGGGGTGAAACGCTGGGTGGGGACTGAGGGGCATGTTCCTCGACTCTTCCACGTCTGCCCTCCCCCTTGAGTGATATTTGTGTACTTGCCTCGCCCTCCACCCCGATCCATTTCTGTCCTCGGTGCTTGTCTGTTGAGTGACCCACCAGCTCCTATGTGCATCCTGCTTGAGTCTCCCGGGAGGGCCCGCTACTAGCCCCACCTATCTCCATGACATTCACCCAGGGGTCGGTCCCATATTTTATCTATGTTTTGTGAGTTCCCCACATACTTAAGACAGGGACTATATATCATTTGCTATGGCATCTTCAATGACTGGTGGAGTGCCTGTTAGTGTTTTCGAATGGAAAGAAGAAAAGATGGATTGATGGATGGATGGACACCTGAGCTTTGAGGGACCATAGTCAGATACCACGAGGGGGCAGTGTGGAGCAGCTTTAAAAGTATTCCCCAGCTGTGCCACCAGACCCTAGCTGGCAGCTAGGTTTCTAGAATTTATTTTGTTTAATATTTTCCTTTGTGAGACAAGAAGCTGAGGCTCCAGAAGGTGATGGCTGTGCCCGAGGGCAGGCAGCTCCTGAACTGGGCGCTTGGGTGGATCCAGCACCCTGTCCATTATAGTATGCCCCATAAATCAGCTGCCTAGGCTCTGGGGAGCCCCTTTCATTACCCCCTAGAGCCCTTCCTGAAAGGCTACCCGTCAGCCTCAGAACCAACATCCAGCCTGGGAGGCTGCCACCCATATGACCAGGCATTTCCTGACAACCTTCATTGCTGGGCTTGCGGCTGCTTGTGCCTAGATTCCCCAGAGTCTGCACCTCCCCAGCAGTGGCAGAAACCCCCCAGGCCTGGGTTTCTGGCCACTTAAGTGGGTTGTAACTTCGTGGTTCCTGGAGAGGAATTCCAGAATATTCCATCAAGTTCGATACTGCAACTGCCTATCTCTACTCTGAGTGGGACCTAGTGTCACCTCAAAACTGCTGTGGCTCCAAGAAGAACCCATCTAAGAACCCGTCCAAGGTCACTGGGATGGCAGTCGGGAACCTGGGTCTGCTCCATTGGGCCTAACCAGCCATGGAAGCTGGACCCTCTCCCCTTGCCCTGCTGGGGCCTTCCACTGTCTCAAGTGTAGAATGAGAGACTACACTACCTGCCCTGAATAACTGTCCTTAGGAGGAGATCAGAGCCTGAAGACGAGAGGGTTTTTAATGTGGAGGTCTTTTCTTACACAAATTTATGCATCCTTTTGGTTGTCATGGTCTGGGCTGCTGAGCCTAGACTGAGTTTTCCTGGAGGCCTGGAGCAGAAGTTCCTGGTCTTTGGGACCTCATTGCTGCTGCTAAGTCACTTCAGTCGTGTCCGATTCTGTGCGACCCCAGAGACAGCAGCCCACCAGGGTCCGCCGTCCCTGGGGTTCTCCAGGTCAGGATTATATTTTCTATTATAAATCTTAACAAGTCTCACAGGTTTTTGTTTTTGTTTTTTTCTTCAAAGGAAGAAGTAAGTGATTTTAAATATTTAGTCCATTTAAAAAATGCATTTATTTATGTATTTTTGACTGTGCTGGGTCTCCACTGCTGTGTGCAAGCTTTCTCTAGTTGTGGCGAGTGGGGGCTACTCTAGTTGCTGTGTGCAGGCTTCGTGTTGCAGTGGTTTCTCGTATCCCCGGGCCTGGTCGGCCTCTAGAGTGTGGCCTCAGTAGATGCGGTGCACAGACTTAGTGGTCCTGAGGCATGTGGAATCTTCCCCAACCAGGGCTCAAACCCATCGTGTCCCCTCCACTGGCAGGAAGATTCTTAACTGCTGGACCATCAGGGAAGTCCTCATAGGATTTTTACATAGGTCAACCTTTTTACATAGGATTGTTTCTTCTAAAGATACTTTGTCCTGAAAGAAAAAGAAGCTTAGCATAAAACTGAGCAGAACATAATTTTACAATTAAAAGTGGACATATTTAGCTTTGAGAAAAACTTGTTTAGTTGCTAAGTCGTGTCTGGCTCTTTTGTAATCCTATAGACTATAGCCTGTTAGGCTCTTCTGTCTATGGGATTTACCAGGCAAGAATACTAGAACGGGTTGCCATTTCTTTCTCCAGGGGATTTTCCCAACCCAGGGATCGAACTGGAGTCTCCTGCATTGGCAGGTGGATTCTTTACCATTGAGCTACCAGGGAAACCCCCAGGGAAAAACTACATGGCCTATATTTTTCTTGTTTCACTTTAGACCAGTGGAAAGGGAAGCAAGGATGGATGTCTGAGAGCCATTGCTGGAGGGTATGTGTGGTTGGGTGTTTCCCCCACCTGCAGCCAAGGTCTCGGCAAGAAGAGGTGCATCATGGGGCAGCCATGTGCATTGGGGGAACTGAAATACAAAGCAGGAAAATAATGTTCCAGGAAATTTTAAAAATGCATATTACCAATTCATGGGTATACACTGACCCCCAATGTGTAAAGTACTGTATGCCTACAGCCAGCCTCAGATGCATAGAAAAAATGCTGGAAAGCTACACAGCAAAACTTCACAGGGTTATCTCTGAGTTATTTCTTATATTTGTTTATGTTTATTTTCTCTGAATTATTTCTTATATTTTCCAGATCTTACTGTTTTGTAATCAGAAACACAGAAGGAATAAAGAAGTTTTTTTAAAAAGTGATGCAAGAGGAATCTTGCAATATACTGTGTAAGACCTTGGCCAACAGTCTCCTTGGGATACACAGAATTTCAATAAAGCCACGTCTTGGGTTGCAGAAGACTCTTTTGGGATTGTGATGGTATCATCCACTCCCCATCTTCACATTTCTAGAGCCTGGTCTGGTGCCTGGCATGTGGTAAGGATGGAACCATCAGTGTGTGTTAAGTGGACCACTTTCCTTCCTAGATGGGCCAGTGCGGCTCCTCAGGGAGAAGGGGCCACAGAGAAAAGCTGCCATTTATGTAGAAATGGACCTTATCTGAATTGCTTTTCTGAGTACAAAAATTTGTAATTGCAGCTTTTCCTTGGAAGAATGGAGCCAGGTGATCACCAAATTCCCTTTTGTGAGTTTAAGGTCCTATCTTAGAGGCAATCTGGTTGCCATTAAAGTAAAGACCACCTTTAAACAACAAGGTTTGGGGAGGGCAGATCTTCCAAGGTTAGCTGTCTTGGCGACAGCAATAGGAATTAATTCTGGCCAATTCAAGCAGAAAGGAAATGTATTGAAAAGGCTCCTGGTAACTCCCAGTTCAGACAGGAGGCCTACAGCCAGCTGATAAAATGGGCAGGACCAGGAGCATCAGCAGAGGAACCACCGCTGAGGCTACTGGGCCCCGCCTCCTGGGCAAGCTTCTGTTTTCTCATGGTTTCAAGTCTTGGCAGGCTCACCGCAGGGTGCTGAACATGGAATCTGGAGCCAGACGGGCTGGTTTCAGACCATACTTATGAGAACCTTAGGCAAATTCCATTACTTCTCTAGGCTTCTGTTTCCACATCTGTAAAATGGGCTTTTAAAAGTACCCACTTGCATTCATTATCTTTGTTATAATATGAAACAAATTTTCCCCAAAGTTAGTGGCTTAGAACAACAACGAACATGTATTATCTCTCAGTTTCTATGGTTCAGGGATTCAGTAGCAGCTTATCTGGGTGACTCCGCCATAAGGTTTTTCTAGAGGTTTGGTCAGATAGGGGCCAGGGCCATAGTTACCCGAAGGTTCAGCTGGGGCTGGAAGTGCTGTTTCCAAAGTGACTCTCTCACCTGGCTGACACGGTGGTGCTGGATGTGGGCTGCTTGAGTGTCCTTACACCATGGTGGTTGCTTTCCCCCCCCCGAGCAAGTGATGCCAGAGAGAGAGCAAGACAGAGGTCACATGCTTTTAATGACCTCACTGGTGGAGTAGTATCACTTCTGCTACATCCATTCATTAAGCAAAAAGTTAGTCCAACTTACAGGCAAGGGGAGGAGAATTAGGTTCCACTTTTTGAAGGGAAGAGTGTAAAACAATTTGCAGCCATATTTTATAAACACCACACTACCTCAGAGGATTGTTATGAAAATTAAATGGCTTAATACAAATAAGTGCTTAAAGCAGTGCCTGGGTCATGGTAGTTACCATGTACATATGTGTTGATCGTTGATTGCTCTTGATATTGTTACTACTTCTGTTATTACTATTCTCCGCTGTCCTCCCCCCACCCCCAGCCCCGCCCCCTGCTCCTCACTGTCCTTTCTCCTCAAAGTCACCTCAGAGGTGAGGCTGATCCCTCCTGGAGTTGTTGGCTCCTAAGACGCCCTCAGGAAGCAGGGGCTTCCTCAGGACTGGCCTCACTCTCTTCGTTTGGCTCAGGAAACCAAGTCTCCAACAACCGAGGTCCGGCCGGCGCCAGCCCCTCCTTGTACGTCTCAGTCCTCACAGTTGCTACAAGGCTGGCCCCTGCTCTCCTCTCTTCGTCTGCTGAGGCGAGATTCCCGCAACGGTGAGCTCGAGCACAGCCCCCAGGCAAGTGGTGGGCTTGATGGGACACACTCCTGTCCAGTCAGCACCCCCAGTGTGATAGGTGTGGGGGGCAGCTCTGAGGGCTGAAGCAGAGACCAAGTGGAAGAGTCAGGGAGAGCAGCCCTCGCAGCACAAGCCTGCAAATCAGCAGGTTGTGCCCTGCCGAGGACACCCGCCTGAGGGGTATAAATGGCGGCCGAGACCCAGCCGGGCCCTCCTCCCCGAGCTCCGGGCCCTCCTCCCCGAGCTCCGGGCCCTCCTCCCCGAGCTCCGAGGCTTGGCTGCATCCACCTTGCCTCTTCCTCGTGTCTGCTCGCTTTTCTAATTTTGCTACAGCATGGCATGCGTTAGCGTGGTTGGGCCACCAGGTCTGGTTGGCAGATGCCTGCCCTGAGCCTTTAGTATGCAAATACGTCATGACCAGGTGCCGATCACTTGTCTCACTTGGACTTAGCTTTTCGTTTTCCACTTGCTACTTGGGTTTCTCTGTTTTGGCCAACAGGGATGACATGGACAGGGGGATCACAGGCCCCAGGCATGTGAAAGCTCTTGCTATTTACTCAGAACTGTATGGCTGTCACGTCCTACACTTTGCATGTACCTGAAGGCCACTCGATGCCCTGTCCGCTTGGGAACTCATGGGCCTCCTTGAAGAAGGAGCATGGGTGGCCTTCCCTGCACCCTACCGGCTTGGCTGGGGTGGTTACTCAGCTGTGAACACTCAGGGCAGTGGGGCCTGGGGTCTAAACACCTTGATAAGATGGGAGGAGCAGAGGCAGGAGGGAGACTTTAAATCTCTACACAGGAGTAAGTGCCCTTTGCCTTCTGCTCCAGAATAGATCCTAATTGTGCAAGGAGATATTCTGGACTTTGCAAGAACTTATGTTTCAAACCTGATAGACATAGATCTATAGATAAAGAGATGATACACAGACTGGCTGCGGAGAAGTTTGGAGAGGAAACTGCAGACCAGAAAGCATTTTCATACAAACTTTATAAAGTTTTTCCAGAGGAAAATTAAGAAAACCCACACACAGAAAAAAATCCCCTTCTCTTGTTTGGTTAAAAATATAAATAGGCACAGGAGTCACCCCTCAATACAACCTTCCATTTATTTCAGAAACTAGACCACCCGTATTTATATTTGGTGGATCCTCATCTCCATTTCTACCAGTTTATCTATGCGTGGAAGAGGCAAAGAAACATGATACTAATGGCCACCCTGAGCAGTGAATACAGCTGTCACAACCAGGGCTCACCTCTCTGTGGTTTCCTTCCTTCTTATCTCTGAGGAACAGGTGATGTCAGTGCACTGGGGGGACTCTGTACCTGGCCCCCCAGAACAAGGGGATTTTGCAGCTGTGGACACCTGGGGCCACAGCACGAAGTTGAGCCTAGCCAGTGGGTTGGTGAAAGGGGTAACAGAGTTCATGGTGAAGTTCCTACCAGGAAAAGAATCACATTTCTGGTTTTTGCTGCAAGGTGGGACTTCACAACGGAAGCCAACAGTAAGTGGTAGAGTGTGCCAAGGCCTCAAGAGGACGCAGCCTCTGGCCAAGGGTTTCTCAGCCTCAGCACTGTCGGTACTTGGAGCTAGACAGGTCTTTGCTGCAGAGCTCTTCTGCGCACTGCAGGATGTTTGGCAGCAGCCCCGGCCTCTCCCCTACCCACTGGACGCCACAACAACCCCCTAGGGTGACAAGCAAAAAATGTCTCTGGATGGTTACCAAATGTCTCTGTGGTGGTGGTGTGTGTGTGTGTGTACGCGAGCACATAAAATCTACCTCCTGTCCTCACCCCAGTTAAGAAGCAGTGCTCTAGTGGTTAAGAGCAGGGGCCAGGGAAAGTTAGGGCAAAAAGCAGATAACCAGACTGCTTAGATTCAAATCCCAGTGCCTGCAACCTGTAGGAGCACGGCTACTGCTGCTGCCGCTGCCAAGTCGCTTCAGTCGTGTCTGACTCTGTGCGACCCCATAGACGGCAGCCCACCAGCCTCCCCCGTCCCTGGGATTCTCCAGGCAAGAACACTGGAGTGGGTTGCCATTTCCTTCTCCAATGCATGAAAGTGAAAAGTGAACGTGAAGTCGCTCAGTCGTGTCCGACTCTTCGCGACCCCGTGGACTGCAGCCCACCAGGCTCCTCCGTCCACGGGATTTTCCAGGCAAGAGTACTGGAGTGGCGTGCCATTGCTTTCTCCGTAGGAGCACTAAATGAGTTAAAAAATGTAAGAGTGGGCTGCCACATAATTTATCTTCCAAAGCAGAGCAATTTGGTATTGGAAGAGAGTTCTAATAATAATCTCATAACCCGAGACTGTCCCAGCCTCGGGATGTGTGGTCAGCCCTTAAGTCCACACAGTGTTGAGCAGAGCCTGACCCAGTGTCCCCTGAACATCTATTGTGCTAAGTGCATTACAGGTGGGAACTTCACTTGATTCCCCCCCCCCCAAAAAAAAACCTATAAGAGGGTACTTTTATTCTGCCCTTTGGATACACAGGAAAATTGAAACCCTTAAAGCTAAAATAATTAGCCCAAGGTCAAACAGTGAGTAGTACAGTCAGGATTCTGGTTCCAGCAAGCAAGTTTTCAAGCCTGTGTTCTTAACCACTGCCCATGTGTGCTTGGGGAGTCCCGGAAACACAGTACTACTCAACATTCACCAAACTCCACATGGACTACTAGCTCTGGGTTATTCACAGTTTCAACATCAAACTCATTGACAAATCTGGGTCTTCAGGGATTACTGTGATGGAAAGCAGATAGATTCAGATCAATGTGCAGCAGGAGATGGAGTGGCAGCCTTCCATCTGATTCCCAGCTTTATAGAACTCAATAGGGCCACCCATTCTGTTAGGAAGTCATTATTTGAGAAAGAAATGAAAACTTTTTTTTAATCGATGTTTATTATTTTCCCAGACGGTCACTAAGTTGTTAGGACATAAAGTCGTCTTAAGTCACTTGGACCCAGCTGCTTAATAAACGCAACTGTTGGGTTTTTCTTTTGGCCGATGAATGCCACGTAGATGATGTGAAAGTCTGGGAACTTCTGTGCTAGCAAGATGCATTTTGCCATTGAGAGAACTCAGGAGGGTAAAGATGGAGAAGGCTTTCTAGTGCAGAGACTGAACTCTTGTTGGCCACTCTGGGAAAATCTCTTCCTGTCTCCATGCTGTGCATCGAGAATGTGCTCACACACACACACACACACACACACACACACACACACACAGAGTTCTCCTTTCTCTTCCACAGAAACTAATACACTGTGGCCCCAATCAGGCAGTTACCAAATCCCACTCGAGTTCCCTTTACTTCAATCTCTTGCCCTTTTTGGTCTGTGTCAGAAAGCAAACTGCTTCCCTTTTACTACCTGAATTTAGTCCAGGTTCAAGTTGAAAATCTCCCACTGACATGCAATCTGCCCTTCAGTTCAGAGGTCACATTGTCAACTCAGACCCCAAATGCCACAGTGATAAGCAAACACAGATATGACCGCCCTCTCCCCCTCCTCCCCACTAGAGAGCACCTTATGCTAGTGCACCAAATTCTTAATAAATACACAGATGATTACAAGACGGATGCTGGTAGTATGGCAAAGGGGAAGACGGGGAGGGTGGGGGTGGTGGGATGGTGTCTGGCAGGGAAGTGGTCACTGGGTCTAGGGCCACAGGCACACTTTCATTCTCTAATTTACTGTAACAGAAAACTAGACAACAGGGGTGTGACAGAAACATCTGGGTCAGGGGCTTTATTACTAACCAGACTCCACTCTGGACAAGTCACTTTTTTTTTTTTGTGGCTGCACCATATGGCCTGTAGGATCTTAGTTCCCCAACCAGGGATTGAACCTGTGCCCCCTATTTTAGGAGCTCAGAGTCTTAACAACTAGACCTCCAGGGAAGTCCCTGGACAAGTCAGTTTCTTCATCTGTAAGGGGACTGGTTTGTTCAGTGTTTGTCAAATTGGGGTGCCAGAGGCACATTCACCACCTGTGTGTGCACTTGCAGTGACTGTCTTTCCTGGGTGCCAAGTTTATTCAATATATTTTGGGGCCCCATTCTTTTTACATGAAAGTATTTTATATCTTTGTTCAGAATGCAGAATTTACCTGGATTTTAATTATGGCAACTAAAAGACGCTTACTCCTTGGAAGGAAAGTTATGACCAACCTAGATAGCATATTCAAAAGCAGAGACATTACTTTGCCAACAAAGGTCCATCTAGTCAAGGCTATGGTTTTTCCAGTGGTCATGTACGGATGTGAAAGTTGGACTGTGAAGACAGCTGAGTGCTGAAGAACTGATGCTTTTTAACTGTGGTGTTGGAGAAGACTCTTGAGAGTCCCGGGAGATCCAACCAGTCCATTCTAAAGGAGATCAGTCCTGGGTGTTCTTTGGAAGGAATGATGCTAAAGCTGAAACTCCAGTACTTTGGCCACCTCATGTGAAGAGTTGACTCACTGGAAAAGACTCTGATGCTGGGAGGAATTGAGGGCAGGAGGAGAAGGGGATGACAGAGGATGAGATGGCTGGATGGCATCACCGACTTGATGGACAAGAGTTCGAATGAACTCCGAGAGTTGGTGATGGACAGGAAGGCCTGGCATGCTGCGATTCATGGGGTCACAAAGAGTCCCATACGACTGAGCGACTGAACTGAACAGAACTGAACTGAACATTTCAGGAGCAATTGCTGTGTGCCAAGTATAAATCTCTTTCTATGATACTCACAATTACCCAATGGGATATTATTATCTCCATTTATAGATTTTTAAAAACTAGGGCAGAGAGATGAACTAATCTACCCAGTCACATGTTACTTAGCAGTGATAAATGACTCCTCCCCACCCCCACAAAAAGATCTGGACCCATTACAAGCTGCTTTGGGATTTATTCCCAGACCCCTGAGACTTCTCTGGTGAAGCCTGAAAAGCACAGGACAGAATGATCTCCAGTCCAGCTCAAGCACTCCTAAATCAATTTTAACAATATCAGTGGGTTAAGGTTGTCCTCCGGGTGCCCCTGGCGGATGAAAGGGGCTGGGGAGGCTTTGCGGGGTTTCTGGGGGTTCAGGTGCTCCTACTTCGGCCGAGGGCGTCCTCTACCTAAACTGCCACCTCGCTCACAGCCTGGCATTTCCAGCCGGCGTCGCTGGCACTTCCTCGTTCCCGCGCGCCCCAGGCTTAGCTTGCAACGCCCAGCTCCGGCGCTGCTCAGGAGGGAGGGGGCCAGAGGGAAGATGTCGCAACCCTCTCCCTCCCTCTTTCCCCGCCTTGGCATTCAGTCACCTCCCAGATGAGCCCGCTCGCAGAAGGCTGCGGGCCGCGGGGTGCCCGGCATGTCCCCTGAGTGCGCGCAGGCGGCGGGCACTGCGCCCGTGCGCAGCCTGGAGCGGGCCAACCGCACCCGTTTCCCGTTCTTCTCCGATGTCAAGGGCGACCACCGGCTAGTGCTGAACGCCGTGGAGACCGTGGTGCTGGCACTCATTTTTGTGGTGTCGCTGCTGGGCAACGTGTGCGCTTTGGTGCTGGTAGCGCGCCGACGGCGCCGCGGCACCACCGCCAGCCTGGTGCTCAATCTTTTCTTCGCGGACCTGCTCTTCACCAGCTCCATCCCGCTCGTGCTGGTTGTGCGCTGGACGGAGGCCTGGCTCCTGGGCCCGGTTGCCTGCCACCTGCTCTTTTACATGATGACCCTGAGCGGCAGCGTCACCATCTTCACGCTGGCGGCAGTCAGCTTGGAGCGCGTGGTGTGCATCGTGCGCGTGCAGCGTGGCGCGCGGGGCCCAGGGCGGCGGGCGCGGGCCGCGCTGCTCGCGTTGATCTGGGGCTACTCGACGATGACCGCGCTGCCCCTCTGCATCTTCTTCCGCGTCCTCCCGCAGCGGTTACCCGGCGCTGACCAGGTGAGCGCCGCGCTGTGCGCGCCGGGCAGGTGTCCGGGAAGGGCTGGCAGGCGGAATGTGACGGAGACGGTGATCTGGGATGATCATTAACAAAAACAGCAGAACAAGAATAGGCCATTTGTTGCATTTACTAGTTGTGTCACCGCGCTCGGTACTGTTAAGTTTTATCTGTTAAATTTCACTATGACCCTACGGTGTAGATTACATTAAACGCCCTCCAAAACGTTGTGAGTGGAGTCCCCAAAATGCTTGTAAGGTGCACTATTGCGAGGTTAATGGAGTAACGGGGGCTTAACGGTTAGACAGACGGAACTTGGCAGACCTGGAATGACTGATCACATTATAGTAAATTCTGCTTTCTCGCAGTACTTATTATCACACGTATTTACAGATGAGGAAGCCAAGGTACGCAGAGAGTGAATGCTCTCACCCCTAGTGTAGGAGGAGCTGAGATCGTGCTCAGCAGATTCGGTGCGAGGTGAATGAGGGTCTTGCCTTGAGAATCGCGGGCATGTGTGTGTGGATAGGCTGGAGAGAAAGGGCCTTGGAGACCCAGAGACCCCAGACCTACTGCTGCCTCTACAGGGGTTGTCACTTCCTCTCTGGGATCTCAGTTTTTCTAACTGCAGAACGGAAGGGATTAAACTAGACCGCGGGATCTTACCCTGGGAGCTTTGGATGAAGAGTGACTTCAGAGTATCCTGGGCGCCCGAAATATTCCGAAGATTCTCGAGGTTGAGCCCCTGAGCTTTACTCGGGTGGCACACCCAGAGATGCCATTAGGATCTTTGTGGGATAGAACAAAGCTTTTGCTTTGTTCACTACATTGGCTCGAGTCTGCTCCAGTCCCACAGTCCGGAATTGCGGGCGCGGGTCTGTTCTTGCTGTGCTGCGGCGCGACTGCAGGCAGGGCTTGCGCGCGCGGAGATTCAGCCGGGACACCAGACCTGGACAGAGGCCCGCGATTCTGGCTGTTATCCCGGCGTTATGCTCTGTGCGCCTGTCCGGGAAGGCCAGGGACAGAGGTCTGTGAGCCCCACCGGAAGGGGCCTGGGGGGCGGGGGTGGAGGGGGAGTACTATTCAGGTACACTCCTATTTAACCGGCGAATGACCCTAAAAAACGAGGCTCTTGTCACCTCCCAGCCAACAGCCCAGACTAGAACTGCTTGCTGACGTGGACACAGGGGCTGTTTGAGTCAGAAGGCCTTCGCACAGAGGCAGGACCTTCCGTGCCTTGCCACTCTGGATTTACCCAGGTATGGCACTTGTGGAGGCTGGACCCTCCACAGCCCTTCTGGGATGGCGGGAGTTTTACCGTAAGATGCCTCTGTGGAGATTCGTGTTGGGGTGACCTTCCTTCAGTCCCTTTTGGGGCTGGGCACACAGACCCCTCTTATTATTTTAATACAGAAACACCACTCTGGTCTTAAGAGCCTTTGGAGAGGGAGAGAGTGGGCCAGAAGATTAGGGATAGGTGAGCTGGCTGCGGGAGCCGTGTTCCCCAAGGTGGAACTTGTGATGAAAACCTGGGACAGTCCTTTCCAGCCCTCCATCCTCTGCTGTTTTCCCTACCTGCGCCACACTCCCAACACACACATACTCACACCTCCCAACAAACAGAAAACTCCTGGTTCTTCAAGGGCTATGACCTGAACATGTAGGAAATGTCTCATTTTATAGGTGGGTCGACTGAGGCTCTGCAGTTAAAGGAATAAGTTGAGAAGAATGAGAATTGGGGTGGGAGCAGGAGGGAGGGGACATTAAAAAAAAGAGACAGAGAAGGATCTAGTCTAGACTGAACTGAGACTCAAATTTAAAATTAGCAAAGACTTGTTTTCTCAATCCTCTACTCCCAACTTCCTGGCTCTGCCTGCCCCCTCCCACTTGGACACTAAATATGGAGGTTTTGGATGGGGGACATTTTCCTACCCAAACCACCAGCTCAGAGAACTAACTAAACCCAGGCGCAGACTGGCTCCCTCCCCTCCAGGAGAACAGGCCAGGGAGACAGTGTCTCTCAGAGTTTTTTGCTTATCTGAGCTGCATCCCTGGTCAAACCCAGTCCCCAGGAACGTGATTATCTTTGTCCATTTGGGCAGTGGGTGCCCAGCAGTCAAGGTGATTAGACTCTCACAAACTTAGATGAAATGGTAGACATTCTAGAAAATGCTAGATAATTTGGTATTAGGAATGCAGATTTTGGAGTCAGATGATCTGAGTTTGAATCCCATCCCTGCCATTTAGGAGTTGTGAGACAGAGGCAAGTGGTCTCATCTCTCTTATACCTCACTTTCCTCGTTTGCAAAATGGGCACAGTAGCAATATTACCCTTATTAACATCGTGGTGACCATGTTTAGCAAATGAACTAACACCTGGCACACACAGAGTTAAGCACTCAAGAGTTGCCAGCTATTATTAGTCTCCTTATCTTTGGTTATAAATATTTTAAACATTTTGCAAACAGTATAATTCTTCGGACTGCTATAAAATAAAAGACTGACATTAAAAACAAACAAACAAAACACTGCCATTTTAGGAGAGTGGACACATCCTAGCAACGTCTCAGCCAGGCCATCCCAGCCTGTTCCAATAGGATTCCTGTCTGTGTGTTATAGTCCCAGTGGGGCGTGACCCTCATTGGCAGGTAGGGAGGACTGTCCACCCTGGTCAGAATGTGCTTCCCATTTATTCTGCAAACATTTACTGAGCACCCCTCCCTCCTGCCCCCACCATGAGTCACATGATCAAGACACTGTCCTTCTCTCCAAGGAGGTACATATAGGTCACCCAGCTTCTGGTCTCAGACCCTGGCACAATTCGGTAACCCCACAGGAACCCCACGAGTTGGTGTTCTCATGTTTATTTTCTGAAGGAGAAGATGCCTAAAGTCACAGGATGAACAAAGGATGGAACGGGAAGCTAGCCAGGGTCTGTCTGTCCCTCCAGGATCCTCTCCCATGAGTTCACACTTCCGGAGGAGCGCTTGGTCACACTGCTCTCTGCCCTGTCCCGGTTTCATTTCAGGCCAATAATGCCATTATGTCTCTGCTGCATGTGGACTGACTGAGGAGACAAGTTTGCTTACGTTTGCTAATATTAAAGGATACTTTTAAGGTACAGGAAAGTAAGTCCATTTCTTGCATGGGTATGTTCTTTCTTCTCAGCTGGGAAGCTGAGAGGAGCGGAGATATATAACTAGGATGCCTAGTTTCTTAAAACAACCTTGAGGTCTTCCATCTTGTTTGAAGAGGTGGGGCAGGGAGAATTATTTACAAAGGGATCCCCAAGGGTGTTCCAGGGAGAGTCATTAGAGAAGCTGACAAGAAACAGCTGAAATCAGGTGGCCTTTGCAGATGAGTCAGCTGGTGGGGGCAGGGATCAGCTCTTGAGCAGTGCTTGTAGACAGATGTCCCCCACTCTTAGGGGACTCTTCCTGGAAAGCCATGAGTGACATGGGGGACTGGAGGGACGTAACAGGCAGAAGAAACAGCCCACATGTTTGCATGAGATGTAGCTGGAAGGGTTGGTGGAGGCCGACTAGAGAAGGGCCAGGTACATACCCTTTAGGGCACTGGGACTTAGAAGGTGAGAGATGACTGGGTCTTGGGGGGCAATGAGAAAGAGCTTGTGGTGAGTTGGATAGCTGTTAAGGCAGAACCTAGGAGTTCCCTCTGAGTGGAGAGAGAAGGTGGAAAGGCAGCTCTCAGGAATCTGACAGCTTGGAAAGTGGAGGCTCTGTGCCTGGATACTATGATGCAGGAGGTGGAATCGTTGGGGTGTGACACTGGAGGCTAGGTGTGCCTGTGAAGCATCCTATAGAGATGCTCTTGGGGTGGGGAGGCCAGTCTGGGGTTCAGCAGAAGACTGTGCTGGAAAGAGTAGATGGCAGCGGCATCTGCAAAAAGCCACCGCGAAAGTGGATGAGACTGCCAGGGGGAGATGGAGATTGGGATGGGAATACAGGTCACCCCCAAGCACATTTCACACTACTGTACCTGGCCTCCCACCTACATCCTTTCTAATTGGGACACGGAGCTCCAGCCTCCTTGTTCTCTTGGCCAAAGCCCCATCCTCACAGGCACAGTTGACACTACCCCGCCTGGATGCCGCTTTCTCGGTCACGCCACAATCCCATCACCGGTAGCTCCCTGGGTACTTCTAGTTCGCTGCTCTGTACTGAAGTTTCCTAGTGCTCTTCTCCCTCCCTGGCTGCACCGCAGCCTCCTGGCCCATTCCCTCTGCGGCCTCTCAGTGGCTCAGCCACGGTGGCTTGAGTCAGCGAGTGGTTGGACAAATAGATTCCAGGACACCGTCACCAGCTGAGCCAACTCTGCTTGTGTGGCTCAGCAGGGAAGTAGACCCAATGCTTTTGGTTTTCAAATTTCCTTCTTGAAATCAGAAAACATTTTAAATGTGCAGAAAAATTACAGAGAATATTCTAATAGTCACGCCCCAACCTCCCAGATTTGTCTGACTGCCAAACTCCTTCTACAAGTCACAGCCTATGAGAATACCTAGAAGCAAAATGACTTATGTCGAATGGACTTTCCCACAGAAACAAAAACTTATAACACCATGTTAGGTCTTAGACTGTGGGCCTGGTGCCTCTTCTTTTTTTTTTTTTTGAAATGATGATAAATACTGCATTTAACCAATGATACCATATAAAGCTTTCTAGAATACATGTGATTAGTCATTAACTTCACGCAAGCCACCCTCACTGTCTCTTAGTTCATGGATGAGGGGGCCTGGCAGAGTTCCTATCTTACTTCCTTACACACTCCTATCTGGAGTGAGAGCCACAAATCAAAAAAGGCAAAGAGCATCTTCATCAGTGTCATGGAATTTGAGAGTCTACCTGGGTTGGTTGTGTTTGTTGAAAAAAATCACTGTGTATGTTTCTCAACTATCGTGGTTTGTGTTTCATATTTTCTCATCATTTCTCTTAAAAATAAACTTATACTGCCCTTTTCCCCCTCTTATAAGAGTCACATAGACACATTATAGAAAATTTAGAAAACTCACAGAAGTCAAAAGAGTAAATATAACTTGAGTCCCACCTAGGAATAGACACTGTTAATTTCCTGGAGTGTATCTTTCCAGTCTTTTTTTTCCCCTACATGCCTTTTTTAATGAGCACAAGAAAATGACAGAAGCATCATTGTGCTACAAATGCCCACTGAGTCACTCAGTGATGGGAAGCCTTTATCCGTCTTTTCTGAGCATTTCTTAAGATCTTTCACCTTCCAATCACTGAGCGTCATTATTAGCAAAATATTAAAATTTTCCTGGTACTCATTTGTGCAAGAAAATCTGAAGGAAAATTTCTCAATATTTTGAATCGTGGGGGTTTACATACTTGACATATACCATTCCTGCATCAAGTGTCTGCGTGCTTGGGATTTTTTGGTCTTTTTTATTTTTAATTGGATTTCCAGTCTTCCTCTGCTTCTTTGTGTGGGTGTGTGGGTAGATACCTGTACATTCACACCTATACATTTTCCTCAACAACATGAGGCTAATTCAGGCATATTATTTAAAAATCTATATTTTCCCCAAAATTTAGAGGGAACACCTTGTTCTATCATTACACATTCTTCTACAAAATATTTTTAAGCCTGGAGAAATTAGGGCAGACATTCTGGAGAGGGTTTTTGGAAAGAGTTTGGGGTCTCTTGGGGGTTTTAAGAAATGGTTCTGGGATCATCTGTTTCTCTGTGTAAGAATTAGAGACTAAGTCCACTCAGGGCTGGAATCTGTTTCTCCTGATTGCCGTGTCAACATATCTGCTGATATGTGTTGCCCACCGATGCACCCGGAGGGAGGGGTCCCTGGTGGGTGGAGGTCTGAGTACAAGCAAAGGCTGCGTGGATTTCCCAAAAAACCGTGGTCACTGCACTGCCAACATTCAGAAGATCCATGAGAGATACAGATTTCTTTTCAACTATGAAAATGTAGACACCTCTAATAAACTTCCTTCCATCAGGTGTGCACAGTGGGGTGAGGATAGAATAACAAGTTTCTAGAATATTCAGTGCATTTGCAAGCCATCTCAATCAAATAGGAAAAGGAAGCAACATTCTCACCCCAACTGCACCCCCCATCTCCAGGTACGAAGTGTTAGTCACTCAGTCGTGTCCAACTCTTTGCGATCCCATGGAAGAATATTAGAGTGAGTTGCCATTTCCTTCTCCAGGGGATCTTCCAGACCCAGGTTATCAAACCCGAGTCTCCTGCATGGCAGGCAGATTCTATACCATCTGAGCCACCAGGGAAGGCCACCTTAAGGCATAAATATAACTAAATCATTCTTCCCTGCCTGACTTGCCTTAGGGTTTTCTTGGTAGATCCCAGGATATCCTTTATAACCACCCAGCTCTTTGGAGATGATTAAAAAGGACTATATTGTTAGTGTTTTAGACTAATATTTTAGGAGAATGTTTCTAGGCCTTAGTTCCTTCCTCAGTGTATTTGGGGAAAGTAACTAAGCACTTCAAAACAGGCTGTATTGAACATTCAATAAGATAATGTGTGTAAAGTGTTTCCTGGCCAAGAATAAATGCTCAGTGAATTTCAGATGTTACTATTGTTTGTTAATACCGAACAGGAAGAGGGGTGATTATTTGATTGTATTTTGAGTTCAACCACGCAATTTTGATACACGTTACTGCTGCTGCTGCTAAGTCGCTTCAGTCGTGTCTGACTCTGTGCGACCCCATAGACGGCAGCCCCCCAGGCCCCCCCCGTCCCTGGGATTCTCCAGGCAAGAACACTGGAGTGGGTTGCCATTTCCTTCTCCAATGCATGAAAGTGAAAAGTGAAAGTGAAGTCGCTCAGTCGTGTCTGAATCTTCACGATCCCATGGACTGCAGCCCACCAGGCTCCTCCGTCCGTGGGATTTTCCAGGCAAGAGTACTGGAGTGGGTGGGGTTTGTAATTCGTGTCAAACAATTGAATTCAACACAACATAGTGCTAGCAATAGCAGCGAGGTCACAAACCTACACACTCTTCCGTCCCATCTCAGTGGTTTTACGTCTTTAACTGATGTCTGCGGCTACACCTTTGCTCCAAGCCTGTTGGGTGCTTCCCTGCAGGAGAGGAACATGAGGACAGAGTTCCCAAGTCTGGGCTCCAGCACTGCTCTGGAGTAAATCATGGCTGCCTTGATGCAGCTTGACATAGTTCAGACGTTTGAACATCCCCCAAACGAACACTTAATGCCCTAATGGAGACCGTGTTGCCTTCAGCAGTGTGACTATACTGAAACCTCGCTCCTGGTTTTATATGTTTGTGTGTAGCACATCTCTTCCAATCTATGCAAACTTTCAGGGGTCAGATTTTTCTCCTGTAAAATGAAGGATTTGGAAGAGAAGCTTCAGTGGCTCTTTGCAGCTCAGTTCAAGGAAGTAGAGCACTGAATCCGGGATCATGCCTTCGGACATGATCCGTGTGATGGAGCCATGATCCAAAATCACGCCGAGGTCTCCCCAGCCTTTGGACCCTGAGGCCCATGTGCCTTCACTGGAGAATGGGAATAATAATCACGGTGATTCTGCGGGTTTGAGGCAAATGACTTGTAAGTGGGGTTGTGTGGGCAGTAGAAGGGATTCTAGGGTTTCTTGTCATACCAGTTGTGTGACATCAACACACAACAGCATAACAGTGCCAGATAACCTCAACTGGGCTTGAACTAAAGGCCAAATAAGAATCCCACGTTAAATGACCTTCTTTTCCTTTTTGTATGTAGGAAATTCTGATTTGCACGCTGGTTTGGCCCAGTATTGGCGGAGAAATCACCTGGGATGTGTCATTTGCTATTTTCAACTTCTTGGTACCAGGACTGCTTATTGTGATCAGTTACTCCAAAATTTTACAGGTATGTTTGCTTCAAGCCCAGTGGCTGAACTTCATTCAGGTTCAGATGGAATCGTAGCATTTCTGGGTCAGAAGTTACCTTAGAATTCACATCAGCCCAATCCTGGCTCACTCCGCAGATCCATCCCTCTAAGGGACAAAAGTTTGGTATTTTTAAAAAGTTTTATCTTTGTGATTGTTATAATTATTGTTTTTGCTGATCACTAAGGTAATATAATTCATTATAAAAAATTAAAGACATAGAAATATGTAACACAGTTACTAAATACAATCTTGTCTACCCCCTTTGTTGGCAGTTTAAAGAATATTGTTTTCAGGTTATATTTTATACATTTATATATATATACATACTTATATGCAATGTGAATATGTATATGTACATGTGTGTACATATAAACACACACATATATGTGTGTATATATATATATTGAACTGTATAAAATGGTCAACTATTAAGTATCAACTATTTCCATGGTTCAACCATTTTATTTTCAGATTTGAGATAATGCTTTCTACTTTGTAACTTCCTTTTTTTGATTAGGACTATATCGTGACATCTTTCTGTATCAGTTCCCGTATCTCTGCCTCATTATTTGTAATGACTTCATGGTCCTCCATCATACAGATGTGCCATAATTTATTTTATGAGCTTTTGGGTTGGGTTGTGTCCATTGTTTCCCTGTCACAAACAGCAAGGTGGCAATAAAGAATGTACACTTTCAAAAACTTTTATTGAAGTACAATATAAATACAGAAAGCATAAACACACAGCTCACAAACTGACCACCCTCCTGGAAGCAGCTCCCAGAAGCTGAGCCTCACCAGAAGCCCTCCTGTCTCCGTCCATTGCTAGCCTTCACACCCAGGGCTTGTGCCTTTCATCAGGGCGCTGAAACAGGAAATGATTTCCTCCTTCAAGTGTGACTATGTACAGGGGCATAAAAAAGACCTGCCAGCCTGCTGCTCTCTTACCCCTTGAGGCAGCATATTTGCATATGAGATGCTGGCCCAGGCAAAGGCTGCGGTCTGCCTGTGTTCACGCTCGCTTTAGGTTTAATACAAAACCTCTGAGTCCTCTCCAATGTTTACAGTTGTTGAATCTTGGTTTTATAGCATATGGTGGGTCATATGGTAAACGAGCATACTGAAGTGGGGCCCTTAGGTCCTGCTTGCTGTCTGGCCACTTTTACGGCCCTTTCTTTGTAGCTAAAGATCTGTGACCTGCTTAGAGGTTTAGAACCCCAAACCGAGCCATCTTCCATCTGAGTCTTGTAGTCCTTGGATTCTGTGAGAGATGACCACCATGTTCATCCCGAGGCTTTTGCCCACCAGTTGACTTGTGACCCATTTAAGTGACGCCCCACCTGCGGCTTGTTCAAGGGTATGAGGCAGATTCAAGCCTGCCAGAGCTTTAGTTACTATCATCATGTTAAAAGAAAAAAGCGAGGGAAAAAAGAGAAATGTAGATTGAAGATTTTTTTAGGGTTTACTTATTTACTTATTTTTGGCTGCACTGGGTCTTTGTTGCTGTGCTCCAGCCTTCTCTAGTTATGGTGAGCAGGGGCTACCGTTCGTGTGGCGTGCGGGCTTCCCACGGAGGTGGCTTCTCTTGTTACAAAGCATGGGCTCTAGGCGTGTGGGCTCCATAGTTGTGGCGCTTGGGCTTAGTTGCTCCATGGCACGTTGGATCTTCTGGGACCAGGGATCGAACTTGTGTCCCCTGCATTGGCAGGCAGACTCTTAACCACTAGACTACCAGGGAAGCCCTGTAGAATGAATTTATTAAAAAAAAAAATTTTTTTTTAACAAGTGGTGTTTACATGTGTCAGGAACTCATCTACTCCTAACCAGAATTACTGATGAGGAAACGTAGGCATAGAGAAGTTAAGTAATTTACGAAAGCTCACACAGCTCATAAGCAGCCGTATCATGACTTAAACCTAGTCTGATTCCAGAGTTCCAACACTTTAATTCTTCAGACGTTTGCAAGGATCTGCTGTGTGAAGTGTTGGTGTGGGGTGGAGATTGGTCAAGAGCAGGTCGCAATCTAGAAGGAGCTTTAACACAAGAAAAGGAAGGGGGAGACACAATTTTCACTGCTATCCAATGCAGTGAAACCCATGGTGAGGCTTTGTGTGAAAACCCTTTGCAAATTGTTAAAAGAGAAAAAAGAGGGAAAAAGGAGAAAAGCAAAGGGCTGTCAAAGACAAAAGGACGTAAAGGAAGGAGACCTGTTGTTTTAATAATCAGTCCTGAATCTGCCCCTTACTTGTTGCGTGGCCTCAGCAAGTTACTTACCTTCTCTGGACCTCAGTTCCCTCGTCAGCAAAATAATGATCAAAAGTCCAATAGTTTAAGACTTTTGTGAGAGACATAGGAGTTACTCATGGTGCGACTGGCGTGAGTGTCACACCTGCCTGTAGCAGGGGATGAAGAAATCACTGCTGCTGTTAATTGTCAGGCAAGGCCGCTCCTCTCATCCTCTCACAGCATGCTGGGAGGAGGTACCGCTGAGATTTTTGAGAGAAGGAACATCAGGGCCCAGATTTGGGGCAAGGCAGAATCTAGGACCTGGTGGTGGGGCAGGGCTGGTTGGTTGGCTGGGCTTGGGCTGGGCAGACGCTGGCAGGGGCATCCATGCCTCCTGCTTGGGTGGTCCCACCCCTGAGCCCCGAAGAGGCTGAGAGGGCTCCGATCTGGCTCTGTTCACTTGTGCCTCACACTACTCAGCCGCCTTCTGAAGAAGGATGACTTCTTCTCTGGAATGGTTTCCCACCCCCTCCATCTTCTCCTTATGCCAGGGCTCACCTGGAAATATCCCTGAGCCCTGAGGAGTTGGGGGAGGGGTCCTCTTTTCCATCCACATGTAATCGCAGTTCCAGACACTGCGCATAGAAACCCACGGCCAGCCTTCCGTTCTTCCCATCACAGATCCCAAGACGGCTCCTGGATGAATCAGATTGTCCGCTGTGACTCACAGTTATGACACGGTGTTCCGAGCAATGAGTCAAAGATGTGATTTAGATCCCATCACTTCCCTCACACACTCAGGAAAAGCTAAAACTCTCTGCTCAAGGCCCCGTGT
Organism: Capricornis sumatraensis; assembly: GCF_032405125.1. NCBI lineage: Eukaryota > Metazoa > Chordata > Mammalia > Artiodactyla > Bovidae > Capricornis > Capricornis sumatraensis. The sequence continues at coordinate 15,701,233 of NC_091091.1, forward strand.
GATCCGGCCCTTGCCTGCCCCTCTCACCTGTCTTCTCCCCTGCCCCATCTCCCTTATGTCCTTGGGGCTGTTCCTCACATATGCCAACACACTCGGCCTCAGGGCCTTTGCACTGCCGTTTCCTCTCCGGGATCTCTACCCCCAGGCTTCTGGGTGGGCCACGTTCCCACTTCATTTAGGTCTCTGCTCAAGAGACTCTTCTCCAGAGAGTGCCCCTCATTCTCTAGTCCCTCACCCTGATTTCTTTTCAAAGCACTTCCAACCATGTCATATTCAACATCCAACCAATGTCATATGTGCATTTTTACTTGTTTATCATCTGTCTTGCCCCCTAGAATGCAAGCTCTCCAAAGGCAGAGACTTCATTTTGTTTACTGCCATAGTCCTGTTCTTAAAACAGAGCCTGGATTATTCATTGTAGGGGATCAATAAACCCTTACTGAATGAGTAAGAAACAAACTTGGATCACCCTGCAAGGGCCAACAGCACCTTCTTCTTTGGGGCAGTGGGAAAACCACAGGACAAAGAGTCATAAGATACTGATTCTAGTCCAAGCTTTATTACTGCGTGACCTTAGAAAAGTCACTTGATGAATGTGGGCCTCAGTTTTCTCTGGAGCCAAATGGGTCCCAGTGCGTTGTTTAACACAATAAAATGAGACTGCAGGTATTATGTTTCAATAGACTGCTAGACTTTAATAAGAAAAAGGTAAAATGTGGTTTTGAAAATCATAACATTCATGCAAATATAAGACTTTCGGAAAATTACTTTCCACTCCACTGGTAAAACTATTGCCCCTTTCCCAGGAGGACTGTGACATTTGTCCTTATTTTGCACCGGAGGGTAGCTTGGAAGCAGGTGAGCTTCCAGGTGGAGAACCCAGGCAGAGCCTCCTAGCTCGCCTCTCTCTCTCCCTCTGAAGATATTCAGAACTGAGAGACTGAATCAGCCTTTTTGCCGAGCTTTTTCTGTCAAGAGTGTAACTGGAAAACCAATTGAATATCGATGTTAATTAGCTATATTTATAGAGACACAATTAGCATATCATTTGGAGCCACAGGACAGGTAACTTTCCCAGCAGCCCCACCTCACACCTGTCACTTCTTCTAACTCTTAACTCTAATTCAAGCACCGTCTCGAGACCTGAGAGGTGGTGGTGTTTTTTTTTAATTAATTAATTTGGTTGTGCTGGTCTTCATTGCTGTGGGCTTTTCTCAAGTTTCAGACAGTGGGCTATTCTTTACTTGCAGTGCACAGGCTTCTCATGGTGGCTTCTCTTGCTGTGAGTTCTAGGCCTCAATAGTTGTGGCGTCCAGGTTCTAGAGCAGAGGCTCAATAGTTGCAACACACGGGCTTGGTAGCTCTGCAGCATGTGGGATCTTCCTGGATCAGGACTGTATCTCCTGCATTGGCAGGCGGGTTCTTCCCCAGTGAGCCACCAGGGAAGCCCAAGGTGTCTGTTTCAAATCACCCTGACTTCTATTCCTCACAAGCAGTGAGAAGTGTTCTAAAATGTTCTCTAGGACTCCATGCGATGTTAAATGTTAGGAAGGGTTCCATGATCTTAGAAAATGCTGGATTAATCAAGGTTAAGTGGGCTTCTTTGCTGCAGGTCTTTTCAGAGCCTTTGTTATGCTACCAAACTTTGAGAATCTCTAAATCCAGAACAGAGTAGGGAGTACTGCCGAATCTGACTGCAGACCGCCTTTTCCCCACAGAGCTCTCTCTGGGCTGGTGCTCCACGGACTCTCCTTTGAGAACAGCTGCTTTCAAGTCCTGGCTTGGGTTGCTGGCTCGCGCTGGCTGAGCGTTGAGAGCAAGCTTCATCCAGGCTCTTTATTTCCGGGGCTGCTCCCACTGCTCAGGGCAATGGCCTTTTCCACGCTCTGCCTCCCTAGATTCCTCTTTCCTTCTGACTCAGGCGTGCTCTTCTTCCAATCAACAGTTTCCCAGGGTAATAGTCTCCAGGCCACTCCCCAGTGCCTTTGATCAAGCTGACCTTGCTCACGGGTGGGGCTTGGTTTATACTGTCACCCCGTAACCATCACCATGGAAAGATGAGACGCCTCCAGGATTTGTGGGGCAGCTTGTAGGTTTGTTGGTCCCCCTCCCTTCCCTCCCATACTGCCCGCACCAAACACTAGAGTGGAAGTGCAGAATGGGCAGGGCTCCCTTGCTTCTTGCCGTGCATCCAGCACCTGTAAGAGTGCTGCCCACAGAGTAGGGGCTTAATAAAATATATGTTGAAGAGAGAGTGAGTGTCTGGCCTGAAGCTGGAAAACCTTTACCTAGCTCAGGGCTTAGAAGAGAAAGGAAATCCTTTTCAGCTAAAGGTGAAGGTGTTAGGTAATAAGCACATGGCCCTTCCTTTCCCCATGCTTGGCCCTCATTCCCTAGCTTTGGGGCCTGCTGGCCTGTGATGGAAGAAGAGGTAGGCCCTCTGGAAAGATGGAGTCTGTTATCTAATGATCAGGAGGGTGTGGATTGACCCAGCAACCCCCAGAGGAGATCCAAGGGGCTGGAGCTGGGTCACTGGGAGTGACCGCCCCCACACTCACCTGTCTGCAGCCGTGGTCTGGTGGCGTGGGTTGGGGAGAAGCTTCGCTCAGTCATGGCCTTCAGATGCTCAGTGATTGCAAAGGCAGCAAGTCAGACAATTTAAAAGTGACTCTTCAAAGGACTGCGGGAAACCCCCAAGCCTATTGTCCTAGATGCATAGTTCTCATATTTTAGAGATTGAGAAGCACCTAGGGAGTTAATGAACAGTGCGCGTTCCTGAGGCCACTCAGATCCACAGAATCGGTGTCTGAAGGGGGGCCCACGTATGTGCATTGTATTAAGCGCCAGTGACCCTGATGGGGGCAGCTGTAGGCCACATTCCTGGGAGCTCTGTTCTCTGTTCTGGAAGCTGCAGGATGTCCCGGGCAGTGAAGAGCATTCCCCCCGAGGTGTGCTTCTCCACCTTGACCGTGAGACCGTGAGCAAGTCACTTTACCTTTCAGAGCCTCGTCTCTTGTCCCCAGAATCAAAGAACATACCTGAGAGGCTTGTTTTAAGGATTAAAGTTAATCCTCAGAAGTTAATCGAGCATTTAATTTGATCTAAAAGTACATCAAGCATTTAGTGCAATGCCAGAGACACTTTAAACCCTGAATGAAAGTTGGTTAGTCCTGTCATCTAAAGTAGGGAAGGGAGCAGGGGAGGAGCCACATTTGATTATAATGGGCCCGTTTTCCTTCTCGCTCCCTCAAAGCTGTGGGAACTGTGGATGGAAGGAAATGGTAGCATCAGTCGGTGCTATAAAAAGAGCCAGCCACATATTCACTTGGCTCATGAGTCAGTCCATTTCGCTGTCTGCTCATAGTCATTGTCAGGCCCTTGCCAGAGCCCTGGACCACAGAAGCCACAGGGCTGCCCAGCCCCCAGGGAGCTGCAGCCTGTGGGACTCAGAGGTAAGAGTGATGCTTCAACATCCACCAGAGAGTATGTGGCAAGTGCCACGTGAGCACCTGAAACAAAGCGCTGCAGGATGCCAGCGGGAGGTGAACCAGGATGTTCCCGGCATTAGAGCTTGGAGTTACAGGCTGGACAGAAGGACTGCTACTGTTGGAGATATTAGAGGGTGGGAAGGAATTAGTTTAAGCATGGACAGACTGCCAAGGTTTGAAGTCCAGCTCTGCAGCTGCTTAGCTGGGTACTGTTGGGCAATCTCCTTAACCTCTTTGAGCCTCAGTTTCCTCCTCTGTAAAATGGGGGTCATCAAAGTACACAAGTCACAGAATCATTGGGAGAATTTAAAGAGATAAGCCAAGTGATATGCACAGAGGCTTGGCACATAAGAAGTGTTCAATAAATATGAACTTTCATTTACATCATTCACTCAAAAAACTTCTAGGGAATCCCCTGGTGGTCCAGTGGTTACTCTGCTTTCACTAACAAGGGCCCAGGTTCAGTCCCTGGTCAGGGAACTATGATCCTGCAAGCCACGTGGTTTGGCCAAAAAAAAAAAAAATCTAAAAGACACTGTACCAAGGACTCCATCCTACTTGGCAGAGCAATGTGGACAGCACTAGCAACAAGGCTGCTGCTGGAATCATCCTTGTGTGCCCACCAGGCTGCACTTAGGCTATTCAGAAGTGGCACCATTTTGCCTGCAGCCCTTCCACCTGCCCTTGGGCAGCTGTTCCCCTCCCAGGTCTACCATCCAAGATCTCAGATTCACCAGCTTTCACTTGAACACATATTCTAATTTTGATTCTACACAGCACCTTCCAGCTTGGATGTGCCAATATGAGTTCTAGCATGTGGGTCTCAGATGGTGGGTCACATCTCCTGAGCAACAGCCCCACTGCAGAGCACAAGAGCCAGGAGGAAGGCAGCCCTGTTGGAGCCATTTATGATACCACTAATGATATCACTGATCTTCAGGTCAACTGAGCTGGACTTTCCCAGATGGTGGCTTTAGCCATTTAGCATTGGTAGAGTGAACTTCAACAAGCTACTCAAATTTCTTGAGGTTCAGTTTCCTCATCTCTGAAGTGAAGATAATAATAATAATAGTACAAATCCAAAGAGCAGTTGTGAAGATGAAATGTGATAATTTATAAAATAAATGCATAGTACCGTGCCTGGCACACAGGGAGCCTTCCATAAAGCTTGGTGATCACAATTCCTGTTATTCATAGTGGGAAGGAAGGGGTTCTGTCCACTCAGTGTCTGTTGCCCAGACCAAAACTACTGCACAGAAGCAATTGCATGTAACCATAAGATAATTAACATGGCTATCCTTTAGCTGAGGAGGGCGCCACAACCCACTCCACTGCTCTTGCCTAGAGAATCCCAGGGACAGAGGAGACTGGCGGGCTATAGTCCACAGAGTTTCACAGAGTCAGACACGACTGAAGTGACTTAGCGTGGCACAGCATGTCCTTTAGCTAGTTAGAAGCATTCTAAAGAGGATATTCTAAGCCACTCAGATCTTAGAGTTAATCTGGCCCCAAATTTGAATGAATCTAATTCCTTTCTAATTGTTTCACTTCTTGAGATTCAAGAATCTTAGGGCAACGGTCCTAGGAAGGCCAGGGCAGAGCTAACGATAAGACTTTTGGCCATCAAAATGTCCAGACATGTAAGCACTCTTTGTGTGGCCAGAAGACTGCTCCTGCAGGAAAAGCAGAAGGACACAGGGCCAGACTAAGCAAAGGAAAGTTAGCAAGCACCACAGATGTGGTAAGACATCCCGGGCTGGATCTCTTCCCTGGGACAGAGGTCATAGACTGGAACAGAGCATGTCAGGCCAGTAGGTGCAGGGCTCCACAGGGCTGATGGTGCACCAGCCTACCCCCCGCTCCCACCCCCAGCCTCTGCTCTCAGCCCCCTCCTCTTGGCACCCCTAAAGCTGAGCAAGTGATCCGGGAGGGCAGGCCTCCTGCTTTCTGGCTGTACTTAGAGGACAACTAGAAATAGGTGGAAGGGCAGGGCTCTGTAAGTATGCCCAGGGCAGCCTGAGCTTGAGCACTGGGCTCTTTGGAACCTCTGGGGAGGCCAGGCCAGCCCACCACCCTGTGCCTGGAAGACACAGTTGAACGGCAGAGGGTTTTTGCTCCCTGACATGAATAGTTCCACAGCTTCTGTTTTCAAAGTACTTTGGCTAAATCCTCTCTTGAGGGGCCTGTTGCCTCACCTGTAGAATGAAGGGTTGGGTAGCTGCTACTCAGAGTGTGGTCCTTGCAAAGTGAGAATCTACATTTAGACGAAGCAGTGCTGAAGGCCTCGCCAGCAGAGTGAAGTCTGAGCAGGCCCACCCAGCACCAGTACTCTGCTTCTGAGATGTTATGAAACATTTGTCTCTTCCCCATAGTTTTACATGGGACAGTGGGATGAAAGGACATGCGGGGCTTTATTTTAATCTGATCAGCTTGCCTTAGTTGATGGAGCATTTCCACATGCAAGGCTCCCACTGTCAACCAGTAACCAGCCTCTCTGACCAACACTGAAGCAAAACTCTCTAACTGAACAGAACAGACTGGACAGAAGACCCAGACAGCAGTGCCTGCAAGGGCTCCTGACAGAAGAGTCCAGAACACCCTCCTGAACCCATATCACCAGAGTAGCCTGCTTGCCTGCAATCCCTCTGCTCTAAAGCTGACCCTGCTCGTTAGTACAAAATATTAGAGATCCTTGCAGTTCCACTCTTGGGAATGTATCCTACTGATATGTGCATCTCGGTGTGCAAAGATATGTACAAAGATATGAATCCTACCTGTTGTCATCTCTCACCTGGGGGTACAAACAGGAAATGGTTTCAGCTTTTCAACACATGTCACTAGCAGTGATCTGACCAGTTCCTCTTTCTTACTGGGAGCAGGAATCTTTAAGGACACCTCAATCTGATTTCAGAACTTTCTAGTCACTTTTTTGGATATGCCTGCTTGTTTCAAACAGTGTCTCTGAGGGGCAGTTTAAAGCTTCCCCAGCTCTGGAGCACAGAACGGGAATTGGGGGGCGGGTGTGTGGAAGGGGGAGGGAAGGGCTGTTCTGTCAGTGACTCCCATCTCCCTCACAGACAAGGAACCTGCCTGCTTGCCCGTGTGAGGGGATTGTCACTCTCTCTCTGCTGGCGGCTTCCTCTGATCTCCATATAGCTGCTGGTGGTGTCAACAGACCTTCATGATTGGGAGATGGTTCCCAAACAGCTTGTACCTTGGAGCACATGTTGACTTTACATAATCAATTACTTAACACTTTCAGAAAAAGAAATAATGGGAGAGATGTGTATCTTTATCTGTTTGGGCTGACATAACAAAATACCAGACTGGGTGGCTTATAAACAATACCCCCCAACCCCCACCAAATGTGTTTCTCCATTTCTGGAGGCTGGAAGTCCAAGATGAGGATCCAGCATGGTGGGATCCTGATGCTAGCGCTCTTCTGGGTTGCAGACTGACTTCTCTCTGTCTTCACAGGGTGGAAGGACCGAAGGAGCACTCTGGGGTCTCTCATAAGGGCACTAATTCCCTTGATGAGGGCTTCTTCCCTTAACCTAATTGGGGCAGCTCCTAATAACAGCTCCTCATAACATAGCCTTGGAGGTTAGCTTTCAACACATGGACTTGGTGGGAACACACTCAGACCACAGTAGTGTGCTTCTGTGAATGATCACACATCTCTCTTCCAGACCCTCCCATTCTGGCTTTCCCAGGTGAGGCTAGTGGTGAAGAACCTGCTTGACAATGCAGGAGATGTAAAAGAGGTGGCTTTCATCCCTGGATTGGAAAATCCCCTGGAGAAGGGCATGGCAACCCACTCCAGTATTCTTACCTGGAGAATCTCCATGGGCAGAGGAGCCTGGTGGGCCACAGTCCATGGGGTCGCAAAGAGTCGGACGTGACTGAAGCGACTTAGCACGGCACACACAGTACATCAACACTATTTGCAACATGGATTTACTTCAGCCTTATTCTCAGGAGGCCAGCTGCCCCATTTCTCCGACGCATCCTTAGTGCGGGAGGAGAGTCAGGCCTCTGAGGAGGGAGCCCTCTCCGCACAAAGCTCCAAAGCCAAACAGTCCCAGTGAAGCGAGGATGGCAGGTTCCAGCTCCTGGGGCTTCGCTGGTCCTCCCAGAGCGACACCCACTGATGTCCTGCCGTAAACCGTGGCTCTGGCTCTCTTTTGTGTTCCTGCAGATCACGAAGGCATCCAGGAAGAGGCTAACGATGAGCCTGGCCTACTCAGAGAGCCACCAGCTGCGTGTGTCCCAGCAGGACGTCCGGCTCTTCCGCACCCTCTTCCTGCTCATGGTATCCTTCTTCATCATGTGGAGTCCCATCATCATCACCATCCTCCTCATCCTGATCCAGAACTTCAAGCAGAACCTGGTCATCTGGCCGTCCCTCTTCTTCTGGGTGATGGCCTTCACGTTTGCCAACGCGGCCGTCAACCCCATTCTCTACAACATGTCCCTGTTTAGGAACGAGTGGAGGAGGTTTTTTCACTGCTGCTTCTTCTTGGAAAAGGGGGCCATGTTGACAGACACGTCTGTCAGGAGGAATGACCTGTCTGTTATTTCCAGCTAGTTCATTTTTCTCTACAGGCATCTATGTATCCCTCTCTGGCCAGCCGTGGTGTGTTTTCAAAGGGAGATCGTTTCCACGACCCTCAGCACCAGGGTACCTGCTCTCAGAAAATATAACCTATGCAAATGCCCATTTTCAGCACCAGTAAATTAAGAGGGTGATCATTCAGTATAACAGTTTTATCCTGTATAGAAAGATTTGCGGTGGGTTCCTTTTCAATGTGAACTTCTTCGGTGTGGAATATGATTAACTGTATTAAGTTTTGTTTGTGACTGTTCAGCAGTCTCGCCTCCTATATGTGAAGCCACGCTGTGCAGGCTTCTGAAGTGAGGCTTGGGCTCCTGACTCAATCTTCTCCTCAAAGAGTCACAGCCACCCTCGCTCCCCACCCCTGGACTTGCAAGGCCGCAGGATCATTCATCAGCGTGAAGAGTGCTTGAGGAGTTTCCAAGGAACAAGACTTTCATTTCCAAGGAATTAAAGGTGACTTTGTTCGTCATTGATAATAGGAGAAGCTTTGTCTTGAAGTCACAGAGGAGGTCGGATGACTGTAAACATTTGAAAGTCAGAGCAGGAGTGACTCCCCTCATTGATCCACCTGTCAGATGCCTCTTAAGCATGTGCTGTGGGCGGCGTTCTTGGCGGTGGGAATGCAGCAGTGAACCAGACAGCCACAGACCGTGTCCTCGTGGAGCTCACTTGCCTTCCAGGTGGGGCAGAGAAACACCAAACATGTCAAGAGATCGTATAGTGTTTCAGAGGGAATTAACATTATGAAGAAAAGGGGAGAGTGATGACAATTTAGATGGAGTGTTGAAGGGTCTGGGAAGACCTTTCTGAGGGATGATATTTGAGCCAAAAGGGCAAACCACAGGCAGGAACCAGCCGTGAATCCGGGGAATGAGGCTTTGCAGACGGAGCAGACCCTGGTGCTGGTGCAAAGAGGCTTGTGTGCTTGTGGGACAGAAAGACCAGTGTGCACAAAGCGAACTATCGACAGAGCCTCCTCTAGGCCAGGCCCTGTCCTTGAAACCAGAACAGAGGGATGCTCTGCTGGAGGCCATCAATGGGGACGAGAGGGGTTACAGTGCTGGCTTACACTGGGCTAGGGAGGCTGCCGTCGGAATTTGTTCTGTATTCAGTGGACAGCCACTGGAGATTTGCATTTGGATGCGGATATGACCTGCTATTTGTTTTTAAATATTACTCTGGTTGCCCTGTTCAGGAAATGCACTTTGTGGAGCAAGAATGAAAATGGACACCAGTTAGGCAGCTGCCAAAGTGAAGAAGGAAGATGGGGAAGTTGGAGGTGGATGACATTGCTGTTGTTGTTCAGTCATGTTCAACTCTTCACGACCCCATGGACTACAGCATGCCAGGCTACCCTGTCCCTCACCATCTTCTGGACATCAGTGGGGGATTGTGAGAAATGATCTTGGGCATCCTTTGGGAAGGCAGAGCAAACATGATTTATAGATTGACAGGATACAGAATATGAGGGAAAGAGAGGATTCAGCAGAGACTCCTGACAGCCATAGGATGGAGGGCAGGCAGCAAAAATGGGGAAGGCTAGGAGGATGAGTCCATCCTAAAGGAGATCAGTCCTGGGTGTTCATTGGAAGGACTGATGTTGAAGCTGAAACTCCAATACTTTGGCCACCTGATGCGAAGAGCTGACTCATTTGAAGAGACCCTGATGCTGGGAAAGATTGAGGGCAGGAGATGGCGACGACAGAGGATGAGATGGCTGGATGGCATCACCGACTCAATGGACATGGGTTTGGGTGGACTCCGGGAGTTGGTGATGGACAGGGAGGCCTGGTGTGCTGCGGTTCATGGGGTCACAGAGTCAGACACAACTGAGCGGTCAGTTCACGACTGAACTGAACTGAACTGAGGAGGATAAGAGGTAGAAGAACCAAGAGTTTCATGTGGGGCATCTGCATGTGAAACCCCAGTGAGAACCAAATGGAGAGCCGGTAGGTGGATGCAGGGCTGTGGTGCATACAAAGCCTGGTGATACAGGCCTGAAGATCAGTGTTGGGAGTCATCAGATAATGTTTGCAGATCTATGGTTTTACGAAATAAAAAGAGAAAAAAACCAGAGCCAGAGAGAACCCAGGGACACGCCAGCACTTGGAAGCTGGGAGAATGGCTGGAACAGTAGCTTGGGGCCTGGTGCATAGTATGAGCGCAACCAATCTTTGTCACCCAGGAAGTCGGAGCCAGTAGTCTTTGCTGGTGGAATTTCTTGAGCAGCTCACTTTCGAAGTAAGATTTATCACAAGCTTGAGGACAAGAGGACAGGGATCCTTTGTTCATCTTTAGTTAATAAATTTGGTCAATTAAATTTGCCTTTTGAAGCAACGTGTGACTGTCTTACAGGTCTCTGGGGGGACAGCCGTGCTGAAGAGCCCAGCTCTGGCAGCCCCTCTCTGGTGAATGACAGGCAGAGCTCTCCTGTGCGTGTTCCCCTGCCTCCTCCCCCTTCAGTGGAAGAACAAAGCACAGTGGTTCAGGCCCCTGAGAGCCTCATGGCCCCTTGATACGGCAGCACCCAGGCAGAGGTCTCTGCACACACGGGAGGTTCCCCGCCTCCGGACACACCTCATAAACGTCAGCCTGGCATCCACCAGTGTTTGCACAGCTCCTAAGTGCTCTAACTGAACCCTCACTTCAGCCCAGCAGGTGGACACTGCTTCCCCATGTTTCACAAGAGGAGAGTGAGGCTCAGAGAAGTCATACAACCAGCCCCCGGTCATACAGCTAATTACAGCTGAGCTGGATTTTGATGCAAAACCAAGACTCTGGTACCAAAGCCTTGATGCCTTTTCAAGATGATAAAAGGCTCTTAGGAGCTCCTGGGAAATTGAGGCACACGACTTTGCATGCAGTTATATTATATATTAGTGTTCACAAGTGCTGCTAATGGTATAAGACACTGGTGTCCTTCCCCAGGCATGGCTACTTCCACCCCCATCACCCTTTTTCCTGGACACTCCAGGTAGGGGGTGCCATGATCTTCTAACACACTTAGTTTCAGGGTCCCATCTCCTAATTCTCCCAGGGGAGCCTATGGCCTCCTCTCCCGCAACACTTTGCCCACACCTGAAGTGTGAAGTGAATTAGGTGCTGGACGATAAGGCCCGGGGACCTTTCCTAGAGCTCCCCCAGACCCAGGCCTCTCAGACCAGCTAAGGCTGGGCCACCATCCGCCCGCCTCACAGGCCTTGGGCTGACTGAGGCTGGAACTGCTGGCCTGGCTCACATTCACCTCTTTAGGCCTCAGTCATTAAGGCCGTCCTGGGTTAATGGGGAAATCCCTTTTTCAGGAAGTTGAGAGAAGACATAGTCATTAATAAAGGAGACAGGTGCTAGAACAGGCCGAAGGTCAGAGCTGGAAGAGAAGAACCCCTCCCGTACATAAAAGCGCACCTTACCCTACCACCAGCAGGACTTTTCACTCTTACGCGGATGTGGACACAAATAAAAACCCAAATCATTGGAAACGGGTAACTATACATATTTTAATAAGTCAAAGTCTGGAATCCTAAGCCTCAAATGATTCCTTAGAAAACTCCAGACAAGACATACATTTGAGTACAAGCAGATTCACTGATCCCCAGGTATGTTTTTTACGTATACTGAAGGGTTTTTTTCGTTTACAGAAGGGAGGGGAGGGGTAGGAGGGGGAGGGGAGGGGTGGGAAGGGCAGGGAGGGGAGGTGAAGCAAACTAAACTCCAAAGAGTTGGAGGCTGAGTAAGGTTAATGGGAAGTTTCCTAATGAAAGGACACCTTCCATGTTGCTACAAAATGTTTCTTTCTGACTTGCCATCACAGTAACCTGAAATATAGAAAACAAAGCTATTAGTGACAGAAAGATGGGCCCAGTATTCAATACAGATAGTCAATATTAGGATGGCCGTAGGACTTGGCATTGTTCAAATGCCTCTTGTCAGGGGACAGCTAGGTGTAGTTGTAATACATAAACATCTTCGAGGTTTTCTGAAACCCCCTGATTTCTCTGGGGGCGATGGGGTATGGGCTGAGAGCACAGGATCTGCCGTATCAAGTAGTGTTCGTTTTGTCTTAAATTTGCCTCATTGCATTTCAGAGATGAGGGTACCTCCTCCTGACTCAGGAAGTGAGGGCCAAATAGGCCCGACCGCGACAACGTTCACTGGTTCACTGTGCCCTCTGTCATATGTCACCACGTGGTAACACAGGGGCTCCACCGTCACACAACAACCCTGGTTTGCATCCAGCTCAGTTATCTACTGAACATCTTGGGCAACTTTCGTAATTTGTTCTTGGCCTCTATTTTCTCATCTGTAGAAGGCGGATCATGAGAAAACCTACTTCATAAGGTATATCCAGGATTAGGTGAGATGAGGCAGGCACAGCACTTGGCGGGGAGCCCGGCTGGAGTGACATCCTTTGCCTGCCCTATATTTAGGCTATCCCCAGGTGAAGCATCAAAATCTTATTTATGTGTTTGGTCTGGGTTCATATCTGTTTGGTACAGTATGGGGTTAGCTAGTTAGATGACCAACAGAGAAGTTCAATTTTGTTCTGTTTTCCCTTACAATTTAGCATTACTTTATTTGGATATTGAAATGCAGATTCCCATGGGAATGTCTATTCAAAATAAATTGTGCAGTCTCCTCCGGAATGCTATTGGGTTTTAAAGCAAGATTAGCCAAGGGTGATATTCATAAAAAGATTCGATGGGGCTTCCCTGGTGGCTCAGACAGTAAAGGATCATTTTGCAATGCAGGAGACATGGGTTCGATCCCTGGGTTGGGAAGATCCTCTGGAAAGCGAACAGCTACCCACTCTGGTACTCTTGCCTGCAGAATGCCATGGACAGTGGAGCCTGGCAGGCACAGTCCGTGGCATTGCAAAGAGTCGGACGTCACTGAGCTACTAACCCTCTGGTCTGGTCTGGGAATCTCAAAAAACGTGAGAAAACCAGCTAGTCAACTTGTCTCTCTTCAAGTGTTTACACCAATGGCCACATTCGATGCCCAGCTCTTCACTGGGGCCACTCAATCCCCAAACAATATTAATTTGGTCAGAATGGTTTTTTGGGCAGCGCAGCCAGGAGCAAAATCATGTGACTACACAGTGGGCCTGAGGTAGCAGATAAAAAGGAAGAGACCGTCCCCTTTACTTAACTCAAAGGGCCAGGGTTTTGGATAAAAAGGTTTTTGCCCACTCCTTCTGCATCAGCCCCACGAAAAGGCCAGTGAAAGATCTGGTTATGAAGGATGAAGACTTGGACTCAGAGGGGCACCCAGGTTCCCCTGTTTTCTTCTGCTTGCAGATGTAACGCATCTCAGGGCCTGCAGACCCACAAAGCCTGCTCCCACCCACCACTCACCGTTGTGAGGGATCAGCCGGTACTGCCTGGCCAGGCACAGCTCCTCCTGCCTCTGCCGCACGATTTTCTGCACTTCCGGTGAAAAGCCGCTGGGGTCTCGGGCGAACACGAAAGAGTAGCTGTCAGCGCAGGTGCCATCGAGGTTCAGGAGGCGGCAGGAGTACTGCACGGCATAGGTCTCGTAGTCCGTGTCAATGATCCAGTGGTCATCGTCTGCAGGGCAGAAAGCCACGGGGCTTCTGTATCTCCCTCAGACACTCAGATGTCAGGGAAACTTAGTGCCGGGCCCCAGAAACCAGCCACTTCCCCAAACTGGGTTCAGAAGTTAGGAAGCAGGAGACCACGGGGAGTTCTGACAGCAATTAGAAAACTGGGACCATGAGAGAGGACCTTGGCCTTCACAGGAAAGAATCCTGGAGTTGGTGGCACGGGCGGGAGGGACCACATTTGCTTTAATGACTGTTTCTCTCCCTGATGATAAACGTGATCGCATCTTTCATAAGAACAACCGAGAATGTGGACTCATCCAAACCACAGACTAGACCCATCTACTGTCGTCTTCTCCATCTGCTCTCTGACAGCATCTCGTGCCTCTGTGGCTGACGCTGATGGCCACCAACATGTGTGATCCGCAACATAAGCAGGCGTCTTTTGCACTGATCTGTATCGGCCAGTTCCCGGTCCTCTCGCTACCCACACTGCCCTCCTGCCTCTCAGTCCACTGGGTGATCAGGTTCATGCCCTTTCTGGCTCCATCCTAATTCTGGCTCGGTGACCTGACGCACTTCTCTCTCCAGGCTGGCAAAAGGCTAGAATCTGCCTTAGGGGCGCAAGATGCCCACCTTTTGACATCAGATATTCTTCCTTAGAGAACTGCTCAGAGCTCTCCTGACAGAGGCAGAGTTGAGCCCTTGAAGAATTTAGATTATATTTCTTCCTAAGACTGGGATGTAAGCCATGCAGAGTAAGTGTAAACAAAGGTGGTAATAAGGTCAACAAAGGCAGGATGGGAAACCACGTTCATAAGAATGTAGGTGAGAGGTTTGCCATGGAGAAAAACAATGGGGATAACACCTTTGTTATCCAAACACCTCACATTTGGTAAAACGTGTCACATCTCTACTTAACATTCTTGTTGATATATAACCACGACCAGGATTTTCTGAGCACTTAGTGTCAGTCAGTTACAGTGTGGACACTTGCCGTGCTTTCTCAATTATTTTTCTTTTTTTTTTCTTTTTAGTTCTACCAGTTTATTGCTACTAACCCGTCACCCTCCACCCTCATGCACACATGCTCAGTCATGTGACCCCATGGACTGCAGCCCGCCAGGCGCCTCTGTCCATGGACTTTTCCAGGCAAGGATACTGGAGTGGGTTGCCATTTCCTTCTCCATCTCAATTATTTTTCACGGCGACTGAAAGTGCACGCTATCATTCTCATTTTCCAGATAAGAAAACTGAGGCACAGAAAAACTAAATAATTCACCCAGGATCACAAAGAACAAGACAGAATTGAGCTCCGATCTGACTCTGGAGCCCCCACGCCTAACCTCTACAGCACACTGTCTCCAGGCATTATGTAAACTGGGGGCCACAGGGGATAAGAAACAGGAGATGCAAAGCCTCTGTCTTCATTCCACAGCCAGGTCATGAAGCAACTGATGATCTCTGCTCTATTTCATGTCCTGTGCTGGAGGAACGCAGAGGAACGCTCAGCTCCCAGCACTGAGGGTGTAAGGGAGATCTTTAATGCTTGCCTAAGTCACTTCTGGGTGTGCCTCTTGGCTCTGAGAACCCCAGGAGTCCCTGACAAGGAGGGGCTCAGCCTAAGACCAGGCCTTGCAGGAGAGCTGCATCAGAGCGGGTGGTGAGCCCTCTTTTCAGCTCACTGCAGCCCCTCCACGAGGAGGACTGAGCCACTCCTGAACCTCCCAGGCTCTCCCAAAGGGTGGGTGTCAGAGGCTGGAGTGGGAAAGGCCAGACATATGACCACTCAGGGGTGGCCATGTTCATCTGTTTGATAAGATGAAGATTCTAAAAATTACTAATCTTGTGCCCCCTGGTATCGATTTTTATAATCCACTATCAGAAGTTTATTTTTTATCCTAAATAGATCACTTTAGGAAGTTTTGCTGAGTTATTTGAAAAAACTTTTATCTCTAAGGATAAAAGCTTTTCCCCTTATTGAATAGTAAGTCCTTTTATATAGTGTACATCAATACTGAATGAGCAATTTGATAAAAGATAAAATTTCATCTAACACATCTGTAGAGGAAGTCGAGGAGTGCTTGCCCTGAGTACCTGGGCTACGTGAAAGGACACTTTGCCCTGGCTCACCAAGCTAAGCGTCCCCCTGAACAGGCCCCTGGGGCCTATTTCCCAGAAGAGCTCCAACAATATTTTGTAAAATTGTAAAAGCTGATTGTATTAGGTCCCTGCTGTTCAGGACCACCTAATTTTGACCTGGGAGCTAGAACCCCTGGCTTCTGACACTGTCTCTCACAAACTTGTTTGCATGACCTTGGACAAAGCACTATCTTTTCCCCTCTCTCCACCTCTTTTTTTTGGCCATGAGGCATGTGAGATTTTAGTTCCTGGGCCAGGGATCAAATCTTCACTTCCTGCAGTGGAAGTGAGGCGTTTTAACCACTGGATCACCAGGGAAGTCCTACCACTGCATTCTCTTGACTTCAGTTTATTCATCTGCATATTGAACCCCCTTCAGAGTGGTAACTCTCCATTTTTAAGATTCCATGATGGAACTTCTCTGGTGTCTTGGGGGGAATTAAACAAATTAAACCCTCAGGTTTAATCCCTGCTAGGTGATCTAAGATCTCGTGTGACATACAGCATGGTCAAAAGAGAAAAAAAAGTGAGATTCCATGATACGCCCCTCTGGCCTGCATTATTCTCTAGGTACCAGGCAGACTCCAGATTTGAAGCTTAGGAGAGATGAGGAAAAAGTAGAAAGAGCATGTAAATGCATGTTCCCATAAATTTGTATCAGGTTAAATTTTAGGATGCTTTTCTGAGAGTCCTTAAACACTCTGCTCCCATATGAGTTTCAGGGCTTGGGAGGAAGGGAAGAGGTCACTGCCACCCAGAACACTGTGCCTGGCTCAGAATCTCAGCACCCAGCATGGGCAGGTAGGGTACCTGGGAGTGAGCCAACCCTGTGTCCTTTGATGAGAGTCTCTGAGCCTCTGCTGGGGCGCCTAGCAGTCAAGCTGTTTCAGGGATTCAGCCCAAAGAAATGGAGGAAATGCAGCAGCCGCAGCACCAGGCTGAGCGGCGGTGTGAGCTGGGTCTTGAGGAGGTGGGAGGTCCAAGCAAGGGGAAGGCCACACACGCTGGGGCTGGCAGGATGGGTGACCGGCAGGAGGTGGTCAGGTGACAAGCCCAAGGTCCTTTTGAGCTTGGGCCAGGTTTCTGAGCTGGGAGAGGGGATGGGAGGTGGTGACGGGGCCTAGCTACTTCCAGTCTCACCCCTCCAGCCTCCAGCCGTGCGGAGAGTTCTGGCTGCTTACAGACCATTTTTCCCTAAGGTGCCCCTGGAGAAGAAACCCAGCCAATTGGCTATGTATGTCTTCGATCCCCCTCGAGAAAGTCCTACTGAACTGAGTACTCACTTCCTTTCTGGAGAAAGGACGCTACGCCCCAGTACTTCATCTTGAACTTGGCAGGGTCCTCAGTGTCTGTGAAGGTGCCCACCATGTCTGCACACACGTCCCAGTTACTGCGAAAGCCAAGGGGATTCTGAGCCAGGCCGTGCAAAGGGCTTCCTCCCTCCATGCCACCCCGGGCGCTCCCTTCCCGCCCCAGTCAGGGTTTGGCTCTCAGCCTGGGGACCCTGCCGCGCAAAGAGCGCAGCCCCCGCCCTCTCCCACTCCCGCCCCCAGAGGGCACTGACTTTAAGAGACGGACTCGGCCCTTGGCCGTGGCGCTCATGTGGCCGTTCTCGTCCACGGAGAACTCGGCGACGATGTTGTCTTGCAGAAAGAGGCCCTCGGGGTCCTTCTTGGCCATGGCGTACCAGGTGCCGGCGAACTGGGGAAGAGAGGAGAGCCGGGTTTGGTGACCGGGAGCGCCTGGCCGGCCTCTGGGAAGGGGGAACGCGGGGCACCCGGGACACCGGTACCTACGCGAGCCTTGTCGAAGTTCTCCTTGACTCGGAAGCTGCTCACCCGGCAGTCGCGCTCCGCCCGGGCGCTGCCCAGCGCCGCCAGTAGCACCAGCGCCCACACCCACTCCATCTCGCTCGGGAGTCCGCCTGCGGGGACCGCGCGCCGTGAGCGCCCGGCGGCTGGACCACTCGGCCCTCCACCACCGGTCCCCAGGCTCCATCTTGCCCGCGAGGGGCCCTCGTCCCGCCAGCCCCCCGGCTTCCCATCCCGCCCGCCCCCAGACCCTCATCACACCCATCCCGGGCCCCCATCCCTCCCGCGCCGGCCCCCCATCCCGCCGGGCCGCCGCTCACTGTCGGGAGCTGCGCGCGAGCCTGGCCGCGGGTCCGAGCGCGCGTGGAGCCAGCAAGGCGAGCGCGCCGCGGGGGCCGCCGGGCGGCTTTATAGCTCCGGGGGGAGGGGGTCGCGCTTTCGTAACGGCGCGGGGTGAAAGACCGAGGGGGAGGCGCCGGGGCCGGCGGGCCAGCACTTGCATAACGCGCCCTGACTCACCGCCGCCCGGGCGCAGGGAGGGCGCCTTGGGGCCAGAGCCTCCCCTCCAGCGCCGCCCGGGGCTGGAGCAGCTGCCGCGCGGGGTGGCCTCGGCGGAGCCTCGGGCGGCGGCGAGCCGCGGGCACCAGCCCTGGCCTAGTTACCCGGCGCCCGTGCCAGCGGCCGCCAGCTGCGGCCTGGGGTGGCCTCGGGGCACTGTTGCTCTGGCTGGAGGCTCGGGTAGGTCTGGCGGGAAGGCCAGACCGTGGCCTCCCAGAACGAGGGACATCTGCGATGCTGCCCGGGTGCGTTAGTGCTCGGGCCTGACCGTGCCAAAGTGGCCCCTCGGTCCTCTGAGGACTAGCTGTGCAGGAGTTTGGGACTGTTTCCGCCGCATAGTTTTTCATTATATAAAGGATGTCTTTTACTCTCTTTCAGGGGAGTTGTGGTGCCCTTGGATCAATATTTGTTCTTTAGTTTCAACATCTTTAGAAGTATTAAAACCCTCCCTGTTAAATATTCTCCAAAAACGCAACCCTGGTCAGGACAGGAAATATTTTAGCAACCTCAGTGGTCGCCTACTTAGTCTGTGGCACTTCGCTCAAACCAGTTTGAAACACACCTACCAATTGTTTATGCTGCAATTTGATTTCAAAGCCATAGTGGCATCTTGTTTTGTTTCCAAACCAGCTAAGGTGAATTGACTGTGAGAAGGGGAGGGGAACAAACGTCTGTGACGTCAATGGTCAATTAAGTCGAAATGCTGTGACTGGTTGTGTGATTTTGCCCAGTGGCACAATTCAGGGCCATGTTTTTCTCTTTCCATTCAGAGTTAGAGCTCCTCTAATCTGATTCAAGCAGTTGGAAGACGCAGCTTTGGACTGAATGAGAATTAGGGATAGGGCAAAGAGGTATCACCTTTTAGTAAGATTCCTTCCATCAGTTGTGTTCCAAATTGGAAAAGGCCAAGATGAATTAGATCCATTTTAAATCTAGACAGTGTTTTAAAAAGCGGAGACATTACTTTGCCAGCAAAGGCCTGTGTAGTCAAAGCTTTGGTTTTTCCAGTAGTCACGTATGGATGGGAGAGTTGAACCGTAAAGAATGCTGAGCACTGAAGACTTAATGATTTTGAACTGTGGTGCTGGGGAAGACTTGAGAGTCCCTTGGACTGCAAGGAGATCAAATCAGTCAATCATAAAGGAAATCAACCCTGAATATTCATTGAAAGGACTGATGCTGAAGCTGTAATACTTTGTCTACCGCCAGACCTGAAATAAGAGAGGGTGGAGGTGCAGGAGGGTGGCAGCCAAACAGAGAAATAAAGAGTTGATGGTCTTTACAGGGCGCTGGGATTACTTCCGAGCCTCCTGGGAAAAAAACACCTGTGGCTCCTGCCACCTTCCTGTGACCCCTTGGGCCTCTCCCTGCCTGATGGTCCGCTTTCACTTTCCACCTTCCCCTCCACTCCTGTTCTACATTTGAGTCTGGAGGTGTCTCTGGAGTGCAAACCTTGATGCAATTAACTCCCTACTGCCTCCTTTCTGCTAAGAAAGCCCCGTTTCAGGCCTACCAGCTAACTAGGAGCTCTTTGGTGAGGTCAGTTTTATCACAGGATGTATAATCCCAAACAGAATTGCACCTGGTTCAAAATTGGGAAATGAGTATATCAAGGCTGTGTATTGTCACCCTACTTATTTAACTTATATGCAGAGTACATCATGAGAAATGCTGGACTGGATGAAGCACAAGCTGGAATCAAGACTGCCAGGAGAAATACCAATAACCTCAGATATGCAGATGACACCACCCTTAACGGCAGAAAGCAAAGAGGAACTAAAAAGCCTCTTGATTAAGGTGAAAGAAGAGAGTGAAAAAGCTGGCTTAAAACTCAACATTCAAAAAATTAACATCACAACATCCGATCCCATCCCTTCATGGCAAATAAATGGGGAAACAATGGAAACAGTGACAGACTTCATTTTTCTTGGGCTCCAAAATCACTGTAGACAGTGACTGCAGCCATGAAATTACAAGATGCTTGCTCCTTGGAAGAAAAGCTATGACAAATCTAGACAGTGTTTTAAAAAGCAGAGACATTACTTTGCCAGCAAAGGCCTGTGTAGTCAAAGCTTTGGTTTTTCCAGTAGTCACGTATGGATGAGAGAGTTGAACCGTAAAGAATGCTGAGCACTGAAGACTTAAAGATTTTGAACTGTGGTGCTGGGGAAGACTTGAGAGTCCCTTGGACTGCAAGGAGATCAAATCAGTCAATCATAAAGGAAATCAACCCTGAATATTCATTGAAAGGACTGATGCTGAAGCTGTAATACTTTGTCTACCTGATGCAAAGAGCGACTCATTGGAAAAGATCTTAATGCCGGGAACCGTAGAAAGCAGGAGGAGGAGGGGGCAACAGAGGACGAGATGGTGGGATGGCATCACTGACTCAGTGGACGTGAGTTTGAGCAAGCTCTGGGAGATGGTGACGGACAGGAATACCTGGCGTGCTGCAGTCCATGAGGCTGCAAAGGGTCGGACATGACTGAGCAACTGAACGACAATAACAACATAATCCCAAACAGCTCCAGTAAGGTCTGCTTCAGAGCCTCTCCTGCAGGGCCACTGTGTGTGGCCATACATGTGATCATTACCTATGCTCCCTAGTTATAGGTAGGGCCCCTTTCTATCTCCTGTCCAATGTGTGCTTCCCCTCCTCGACATTCCAAAATAGAGGTCCATCCACCTCTCCTCCAGTACCTCCAGTGCTGGAGAGCTCCTGGCTGAGCCCAATTGCCTTTGGACTGTTACGACTGCCAGAAAAGTTCTCCTAATACTCCCAGCCCTTGACAACTGTTTCTCCCAGAATGATTCTTGTGATCCTTGCTTATGCTGTATGAAAAATAAATATAGGGGATTTCAATGCATTTTTGCGGGGATTGTTTTCGCAGCAATATGTTTTAATGTATTTGTTT
Source organism: Capricornis sumatraensis (assembly GCF_032405125.1). NCBI lineage: Eukaryota > Metazoa > Chordata > Mammalia > Artiodactyla > Bovidae > Capricornis > Capricornis sumatraensis. The sequence continues at coordinate 15,722,325 of NC_091091.1, forward strand.
GATGCTTAAAAGTTGATATAACTGTTCTCCCTCCCCCACCTCTCTCTCTTTTAATGATATATCGTAACCCTCGGTGTCCCAGATACCAGCAAAGAAAAACAGTTTATTTTGGCATTCTGTCTCGAATTTCTTCATGATTACAAACATGTGAGTAGAGGTCAACTGGTGTTTTTAACTTTGGTTCTTTGAAAGCTATCCTCATAAAATATATTTTTTTCAAATATGCATATATGTGTGTATAATATCCACAAGAAAACTGTTCACAGTGATTACCTGTGTGATAGGATTAGGGATATTTGAGAGTTTATTGTTGATTTCTACCTTTTTAAAAAATTTTTCTTACAGTGAAAATATTTAATCAAACAAATACTCTTTCTGCAGACATTTTTTCTTCTAGAAGTAGAATTATGGTCTAAATTACATCTTGTGGACTGTATATAATATACACAAAAGTTCATTTCCTTGTCTACATCATGGAGAGACAGATCATATTTCCCTCACCTTGGTATGCGTCTCACCCCCAACTTTTCCACAGGATTTATCAAGAGACTTACACAGAGTAGATGCTTGATCAGTAAATATTGACTTAATTTGTTTTACTGAAATCAGTCACTTTAAGTAAGCTTTATAAAATATTTATTTGAAAAGACCCAGTCAGAGGTCAGTCTTTCCAGAAAATAATTTCCCGTATTTATTAATTGTAGCAGGGAGGGCTAGCTGTCCTTTCACCAAAAAAGTTTTCACTCCCCTTCCATGGGGGCTAGAGTTGTTGCAAAGAGGCCACCCTGCCGGAAGACAACCTCCCTACCCCACCACCGCCTAACTTCCTACAGTTCTATAAGGCTACATGCCTATGTTCTGGTCAATGGAATGTAGATGAAAGTGCTGTGAGTCATTCCCAGATGGGGCTTTTAAAAGCTGCCTATCTAGTAGTTAGTCTTTGCTGTCTTCCCTCATCTGCAGGCTGGTGAAGCCTCTCAGCCTGAGAACCCCACCCATGATTAACTTTATGTGAATGAGAAATAAACTTCCATTTGATTAAGCTGCTGAGATTGGTAGTTACTGTAACAGGAGCTGGTGTTACCTTAACCAATACAGCAGCAAGTCATTAACTCCTAGGAAATATTGAAAATGTTTTGCTGTAGTTAAAAAAAAGGACGAATGTGAGAAATTTGTGTCCTTAGCCTCATAAGAATTAAGCATGTCCAACCAGCTCCATTTTGTGAAAACTGATGTTGGTATCCATATCTTGACAGAGAAGCCAAGAGAAGTTATAAACAAGGAAGTCGGGTAGCATTTATCTTCTGACTGCATTTAAAAGATGCCAAAATAACTGGTGGGAAAAAGGAAAGATAAGCCAATGTTTTCAGGTACGAAGAGTCGAACTAAATTTTTTTAATGAGGACTTTTCCCAGTGGTTACAAAGCCATCAGTCAGTTTCATCAATTTAGTTGAAAGTAACATGGATTCCTGGAGAAGGCAATGGCACCCCACTCCAGTACTCTTGCCTGGAAAATCCCATGGACAGAGGAGCCTGGTAGGCTGCAGTCCATGGGGTCACAAAGTGTTGGACACGACTGAGCGACCTCACTTTGACTTTTCACTTTCATGCACTGGAGAAGGAAATGGCAACCCACTCCAGTATTCTTGCCTGGAGAATCCCAGGGATGGGGGAGCCTGGTGGGCTGCCATCTATGGGGTCACACAGAGTCGGACACGACTGAAGCGACTTAGCAGCAGCAGCAGCAACATGGATTCCACTATATAAATTATCTGTGAGATACCTGGCACACCCATCAATTAGGTGCTGGCAGAAACTGTCATGAGAGCAAATGTGCCAGGTGAGAGGGACCTTTGCAGGTTGACTACTGGGATGTGCCTGAGGTCACTGCTATTAGGGGGTGTCTTTGAGTGATGAGTAACGGCAGGAGCAGAGAATTTGGCTAAAGTGGAGCTGAAGAGTGGGTCCAGTATAATGATTCAAAATGCACTTGGTTAATCCAGAATATTATTGTTAGTTTTATGACAGTGCTTCAACATTATATAAATGTTATTAATATTTTGGCTGTTAAATAAGCATTACCTCCTGCAGAAATATTTAAGTGTAGTGGAAAATTTTAGTGATGATGCAATTAAATATTGCATGTGTTCATAAATGTAGTATACTATTGAAAAATGTAAATTTGTTAAGCGGAATTTTCATTTAATTCTTATATTGGTATTTAACATTTTATGATATAGGTCTAGATTTTAAATTCCTTAAAGAAAAAGTCCTGTGTATTCCCCTATAGCAGCTATGGTACACTTCATGGGTGCATTTTAAAATTCATTCCTATTTGAATTCCTAGTTTGGGGTAGGTCACTGTCACTAGCTATGTGATCTTGAGCAACTTAATTTCTTTATGCTTCAATTTGTCACCTGTACAATATTATTATAATAGTAACCTCTTGATAAGATTATTGTTGTAAAGATATCCTCTTCATAAGGTTATTCTCTTCATAAGGTTGTTGTTATCCTCTGCATAAGATTGTTGTTAGAATGAAATGAGATATGTATATAAGGGTCCTAGAAAGGTATCTGGTATGGATTATATATTATAATATTAGTTGTTTTTATGGTCACTTTCTTATTATTACATGTAGCTTATCTTTCTAAAAATATTCTGTGTAAATGGAATAGAGTTTCCATACCAACCTATTCAATGTGTCTGAGATGCATTATCTAAACACATAATTGTCAATGTCTGTACCATCTCAGATATTGGCCTTTTTTTTCCTCATTCTTCCCACCAGTTAATGTTCTATTTTTTTTAAAACTTACATTTTAAACAAACTGGAAATAGTGACATAAATGGTGAAGTTTAACAAAATCAACAATTACTTTGTATCATTAAAATTTTTTTCTAAGTGCTCTGCTTGGCCATTTAAAAATATTACATTTTCTTAAATTTTATTTTTTCGGCGCCTAGGACAGATACTCAAAAGTCTTGTCATCACAGGCCAGGGACTCTACAAGGACCAGCCCCAGAAAAAGAGCAGCAGGAATGACAGGATTCAGTCAAGGACATGGGAGGAGGAGAAGGATATTTGTGTGTCTACTAAAAGATCAGCTTCCAATATTTCCTTAAAAGAAACTTTATCAAATGTTATCCACTACTCAAAGTAGTCAGCAGGGATCCTTCTTCCTCACTGTCTTTTCTAACTAACGTATTCCCTCATCCTGTCAATTGTTGCCTGAAATTGTCTCACATTCGTCCCTTCCTTCTTTCCCAAGCACCCTCACCTGTAGCCTGTGAGAACAGCCTTAAAAGCTTTGTTTATGAATGAATGAATTTCTTTGATATCATTGTAGATACTTTAGAAAAATTGGATAGGCAAAGAGAAGAAAAAAATTATTATATTGAATTCTACCACTTTGGAATAATCACTGTTAACATTTCTTGTGTACACCTCTATATATTTGTATGTGTATGTGGAATCATACTGCAATAAGATCTTGCAGTTTACTGCACATCATAAATATCTGTCCATATCAATAAACAGAGCTTTATGATAGGATTACTCATTAATGTATGGTTTCTTATTTTATGGCTGTAATGCCATTTATTTACTCAACCTCATGTTACTGAATATATAGGCTATTTCTAATCCTTTCCTTTTATAATTGTGCTTTTGGTGAACATCCCTATAACTACATTAATCATATACATCCTTAATTACTATTGTAAGATAAATTCATAAAAGCTGAATTGCAGGGTCAAAGCTTGTACACATTTTTAGGATACTTGATAATGAACCAAATGCAATATAGCTTCTTAATCTGTATCCTAATGTCCAGTATTTCTTTTCTACAATTCACCTTTTTCAGTTCAGTTCAGTCACTCAGTCGTGTCTGACTCTTTGCGACCCCATGGACTGTAGCATGCCAGGCTTCCCTGTCCATCATAAACTCCCGGAGCTTACTCAAACTCATGTCCATCAAGTCAGTGATGCCATCCAGCCATCTCATCCTTTGTTGTCCACTTCTCCTCCCGCCTTCAATCTTTCCCAGCATTGGAGTCTTTTCCAATGAGTAAGTTCTTGGCATCAGGTGGCCAAAGTATTGAAGTTTCAGTTTCAGCATCAGTCCTTCCAATGAATATTCAGGACTGATTTCTTTTAGGATGGACTGGTTGGATCTCCTTGCAGTCCAAGGGACTCTCAAGAGTCTTCTCCAACACCACAGTTCAAAAGCATCAATTCTTCGGAGCTCAGCTTTCTTTATAGTCCAACTCTCATATCCATATATGACTACTGGAAAAACCATAGCCTTGACTAGATGGACCTTTGTTGGCAAAGTAATGTCTCTGATATTTAATATGCTGTCTAGGTTTGTTGTAGCTTTTCTTCCAAGGAGCAAGCATCTTGTAATTTCATGGCTGCAGTCACCATCTCCAGTGATTTTGGAGCCCCCCAAAATAAAGTCTGTCACTGTTTCCATTGTTTCCCCATCTATTTCCCATGAAGTGATGGGACCAGATGCCATGGTCTTCGTTTTCTGAATGTTGAGTTTTAAGCCAACTTTTTTACTCTCATCAAGAGGCTCTTTACTTCTTCACTTTCTGCCATAAGGGTTATGTCATCTGCATATCTGAGGTTATTGGTATTTCTCCCAGCAATCTTGATTCCAGCTTGTGCTTCATCCAGCCTGGCATTTCTCATGATGTACTCTGCATATAAGTTAAATAAGCAGGGTGACAATATACAGCCTTGACGTACCCCTTTCCCTAGTTGGAACTGGTCTATCTATTGTTCCATGTCCAGTTCTAACAGTTGCTTCTTGACCTGCATACAGATTTCTTAGGAGCCAGATCAGGTGTCTGGTATTCCCATCTCTTCAAGAATTTTCCACATTTTGTTGTGATCTGCATAGTCAAAGGCTTTGGCATAGTCAATAAAGCAGAAGTAGATTTTTTCTGAAACTCTCTTGCTTTTTCAATAATCCAACAGATGTTGGCAATTTGATCTCTGGTTCTTCTGCCTTTTCTAAATCCAGCTTGAACACCTGGAAGTTCACGGTTCACGTATTATTGAAGCCTGGCTTGGAGAAATTTGAGCATTACTTTACTAGCATGTGAGATAAGTGCAATTATGCGGTAGTTTGAACATTCTTTGGCATTGCCTTTCTTAGTGATTGGAATGAAAACTGACCTTTTCCAGTCCTGTGACCACTGCTGAGTTTTCCAAATTTGCTGGCATATTGAGTGCAGCACTTTCACAGCATCATCTTTTAGGATTTGAAAGAGGTCAACTGGAATTCCGTCACTTCCTCTAGCTTTGTTTGTAGTGATGCTTCATAAGGCCCACTTGACTTCGCATTCCAGGATGTCTGGCTCCAGATGAGTGATCACACCATCGTGGTTATCTGGGTCATGAATATCCAGGTTGTGAAGATCTTTTTTTGTACAGTTCTTCTGTGTATTCTTGCCACCTCTTCTTAAATATCTTCTGCTTCTGTTAGGTCCATACCATTTCTTTTCTTTATTGTGCCCATCTTTGCATGAAATGTTCCCTTGGTATCTCTAATTTTCTTGAAGAGATCTTGTAGAGATGAACCTTAATGTCATTTCTTACCGCTAAGAGTTTCCGGGTTTAGAATCCCCAGCTAGACTTTGAGGCCCCAGCAGTCTGGGCCTGCCGGTACCTTTCTCGTTCCCCTGTCCATAGTCCCCGTTACTCTGCTCTCCATGCTACTGCTTCTGCCATCACCGCCACCTGGCTCACACTTGGATTTCTTCTCTATTTTCATCTACTCTAAATATGATTCCATATCCATATCACATAAAGTCTCATAGTCATATGTAAGTAGTTCACTTCTGGCTTTTAATTCTATTATGCTCTGTGCCTCATGATTTTCTTAAAAAATCTATTTCGTTGCGCCAGGTCTTAGCTGGGGCACAAGGCATCTTCGTTGCTGCATACGGAATCCTTGTTGCGGCATGCAGAATCTGTTTTAGTTGTGGTTTGTGGGGTCTAGTTTCCTGATCAGGGGTCGAACCCGGGCCCCCTGCACCAGGAGCCACTGGACCACCAGCTAAGTCCCACATCATAACTTTTTCTGTTCTCGTCTTATCTCCTTTACTGCACCACAAGTTCTGTAAAGCTGGAACCAAGGCTTATTTATCCCCTATATTCCCTGAAGTCGAATTGTAACAGGACTGATTTGGTTATGCCATGCTAATGAACAACATTCACGTCTCAAAGGCTGAACACAAGAAAGATTTATTTCTCACTTACACTACATGTCCATCTCAGGTCAGCAGGGGGCTCTGTTCCATGACATCCTCACTGGGATCCAGGAGGCCCCTCCAGCTGGAACTGGGAGGGAGCAGGGAGAAGCGGGGAGCTCCCGGGCCTCACTGTGGCAAGTGATTGCTCCTGCCTGGAAGAGAGGTTTAAGCTCACAACCCATAGGCCAAAACTAGTCACATGGCCCTACTGGGGTTGTAGGGCAGAGAAGAAGAATCTTCCCACACAACTAGCAGGGGAGGAGAATCAGAAAAAGAGGAACATGGAGTCTCTACCACAGGAGCTAGTGTACGTCTTGCTTATAATGGGCCACCAATAGACATGTGTTGGAAGAATAAGCAAGTGAATGAACCTAGATGTAGTCATCAAAACATAAGAATGCTGACTGATAGAATATGCTTCATTTTAAATTCACTTTCATTTTTTACAAGTAGAGGAATGTAAACATATATGAGCATTTTGTTTTTCCCATACGCAGATTTATACCTCTAAAGTATAAATCTGTGTATGGGATATAGGCATGTGTTTTCTCTCTGTGTGCATGTAAAGAGGGAAGGATGGCATCAGGGAATTGTGAACACACACATGTTTTCGAGAGAAGTAGGAACTGCACAGTAATCTCATGGACCAACCAGGGAGAAAGAGTGCCCTCAACTGTGTTAGAGGAAGATGGATGATAGTCCCACTGGAGGGACTCAGCTGACTCAACTCCTTTCTCTTAGGAAATAAACCTCTGCATTCTTCTCTTTTTAAAAAAGTATATATATATATATATATATATATATATATATATATATATGTTACAAATTTTTTTTTTTTGGCCTCACTGTGAAGCATGCGGAATCTTAGTTCCCCAGCTAGGGATTGAACCCATGCTCTCTGCATTGGGAGCTCAGAGTCTTAACCTTTGGACCACCAGGGGATTCCCCTGTGTTACTCTAATTATAATGAGATGGTAATAGGATATTACAAAATAAATAATATTCTTAGGAGGACCATCCTGAGACTGGATGTCCTGAGACCTGGGCCTGATGGAGGGAGATGCGAGAAAGTGCTTGACAAGACCTTTTGAGGGAGCAAGTGGACTCAACCATAGAGGTGACATGGCTCAACAAACGCCAGTGTGGATTCTGTTCCCCTGGGAAAACCATGTTCGCATCAACAGTCTCTCAGTTTATGACCTAGAAACTGCAGCCTCGGTGAATCTCTCCTTCTTTTCTATCTAATATAACCATTTTCACCCTAGCAAGCTAAGATTTAAGTCTAGAAAAATAAATGAAACCCATAGCTGTGCTGTTTTTGAAGTGGATTTAAAAGTGGGTGTTAACTAACTTTTAGAGTCACTGTAACTCTTAGATGTTTTTATTCAAGAGAATTCACCATATAAAGTTTGCAGTGTTATTGAAATGCTTAAAAGATCTTTGACTAAATTTGAAGTAAGCCTGTAGATAGCCAAGGAAACTGGTTCATGAAGTGTGTAGTTTGGCTTATTAGTTGCATAATAGTGTTTAAATATTTGGGAAAATGTGCTTAATCAATGTAAAAGCTTAGTAACCTGAACATTAAACAAAAGTAAGTAGTGGTTAAGTGTTTTTCCTATGCCAAAAGGCCCTGAGGTGTGAAAGATCCTAGCAACAGACAAGACATGTATTATCCAGTAGATTTAACTGACTGTACCTTGGAGCAAAAAGGCATGAGATCTGGTTATTACTATTGAAAACAAAATCCAAACTAATATGCTTAGCAGGAAAACCCAGTTGGCAGCTGCAGGGGTTTTCTTTTATGATCGTGTCTTTTGACAAGGATTATTGTATTAATATAAGTTGTGGCTTGATCAGGCTTAAATTGTGGGCAAATATTTTTCCATGTTCAGTTCTCTAGAATAAGCCCAAGGTCTGTTCCCGTAAACCATTTCTGAGGTCAGGTTTTTAAATGAGGGGAACAGAGAGGTGAGGATTCTAGAAAAAGAGTAGGCCAAGCAAGCTGGCCGATTACAGGACTTTTAAGGAAAGGAAAGTTTAATATTTGATTTTAGTCGTGTCCGACTCTTTGAGACCCCATGGACTGTAGCCCACCAGGCTCCTCCGTCCACGGGATTCTCCAGGCAAGAATACTGGAGTGGGTTGCCATTTTATTCTCCAGGATGCTAAACTCTTTGATCTCCCCTAAATGTTCCTTGACGTTGCCGTATAAACAAACAGACATTTCTGAGGTCTAAACAGTTTCATTTCATAGAGCTATCATGAAAGAACAAGTATTGTCAATGCCTATGTAATAGAATTAATGGATATCTCCCATTCTTCTTATTGCCTACAGCCACCAAGGTTCAGCTATTTTTCTGGAATAGTCAGTTTGGCTTGTCACTTGGCTGGCTGATCTAAGATGCTCTGCAGATTCTCTGAGGACTTATGAGCTAATAATGCTTAGGGATTTCGTGTCCTGAAGAACTCTTTAATCTCATGCTTCCTGAATCCCACTCTAAGCCAGGGCCTTCTGTCACATCACAAGAGTTACAGGCCAGTTTGAAAGCTCTGCTAAACAGCCTTTCTCCTCGGCCTCTGAGGGGAGGGTTCTGCGAGGTGCCCCTTAGGGCTTTCCTGGTATCTTTGGCCAGGATGTAGCTCCTTCTTGGCACTCTGCCTCTGGTGGTGTTCTGAGGGTCTCTTCCTTTCTAGATCAGAGCAGCACAGCACGCCACGCCATGGGTGAGATCAGCCAAGAGACGGTGGAGAAATACCTGGAGGACAACCCTCAGTTCGCCAAGGACTATTTCAACAGGAAGCTGCAGGTGGAGGCGCCGAGCGGCGGGGCACAGGCACCGGCCAGCGCCTCCTTCCCCGGCCGGACGCTGGCGGAGGAGGCGGCCCTGTACCTGGAGCTACTGGAGGTCTTGCTGGAGGAGGCGGGCAGCGTGGAGCTGGCGGTGCACAGGGCCCTGCGGAGGCTGGCGCAGCTGCTGCAGGCCGACCGCTGCAGCATGTTCTTGTGTCGCGCCCGCAACGGCACGCCGGAGGTGGCCTCCAAGCTGCTCGACGTCACCCCCACCTCCAGGTTTGAGGACAACCTGGTGGTCCCCGACAGAGAAGCTGTGTTTCCGTTGGACATCGGGATAGTGGGGTGGGTTGCTCACACGAAGAAAACCTTTAATGTGCCAGATGTGAAAAAGGTGAGTGGTCTGATGGTGACAGTGGAGTGGAGACGAGGTCTTGGTGGCCTCAGGGAGGAACATGGGAAAGAGCGGGGTGAGGGGATGCGGGTGGCTCCAGGGGCCATCTTTGTGGCTGTGGTTTGGCTGTAACCTGGGGAGTGGTGGAGAAGAGGAACCCCCAGGCCAAGAGTGGCTAGATATAGCAAATAAAATGACTAGATGCCCAGTTCAATCTGAATTTCAGATAAACAGTGGATAACGTTTTAGCGTTATGTCCCCTGTAATGCGGGGCAACCTTACCTGGGTGTGGGGCGGTCCACACCTGCTCCCGCACATCTCTTCTGTCCTCTGGACACTGTCCTGACCAACAGGGTAAAGCAGGCCACACACTGGGGAGATCAGCCACCAGGCCAGATGCCAAGGCCCCTGAACTGCTCCGCACGCCTCTCACCCACAGTCCTTTGAAGACTCTTTGGGGGTAAACTGGCTCAGGAATGATTCTCTCACCTATAGATCAAGTGTGCAAAAAAAAAAGACATGAAATTTGAAATGTTTCCATCTGAATCATAAAAAATACATGCATTTAGGTGATGATTAAGTGCAGTTGGCCACCTAATTCAGATCTACCAAGAATTTCCAATCCTGTAAATGGGACATTTGAACCCTCCCGAAGACCAGTTGAACACTACATAAATTATTGTGTTTTAACAAGAACATTCTCCTTCCAACTAAAATGCTTGTTCATCTAAGAAAAATTAGAAAATACAAATGAAGAGGGAGGAAATGCGAACCACCCAGAATCTCTGCACTCAGTAGTGCCGAGGGCCCCAGCCTGGAGTTTCTCCTGCCAGCCCTTTTCCTACACATGCGTCCTGTCATTTTGCTTTGCTGTTAACAAAGGGGAGAGCTAGCAGATGACGAAACAGAACTGACTGGGAGCAGCCCCTGAAACGCTTACTGTGTAGAGGTTTACTTACGGAGAGGGCAGCTGGAGGCTGGAGGATAATCCCCTACATGCCTCCTGAAGCTGATTACAGGAGGGGGGCTGTGCGGATCCACAGTAGGCGCAGAGGTTGTCAAACATTAGCAACACTCAGCAAACAGCCCCAGGGGCAAGGGTTGCTGTTGGCTCCCGAGGGTCCTCGGTCTTTACCACCCCTCCCTGCAGCGCATTCCATCCGGTTTCAGTAGGATTCTGGGTCCGCTGCAGCTGCTTCTAGTGTGTAAAGGGCCTTAAGGCGAAGTTCTTGGACCCCAGGGAGGAGGCTCTGCCTGTACGTCCTGAAGTTTTCTCATGGGAATATGCTTCTTGCAAGTCTCTGACTGAGGCCATCTCCAAAATGACGAGGACAGCAAACTTGAGAAAGGGACATGCAAGACTTTTTTTCAGAAAATAAGTTTTTTTTTTTTAAAGGAGAGATGGATAAAATGACTTCTGGTGTGTGTGTGTGTGTGTGTGTGTGTGTGTGTGTGTGTGCTCAGTCTTGTCCAACTCTTTGCGACCCCTTGGACTGTAGCTTGCCAGGCTCCTCTGTCCATGGACTTTTCCAGGCAGGAATACTGGAGGGGGCTGCCATGTCCTCCTCCAGGGGCTACACTGGCAGGCAGATTCGTTGCCACTGCTCCACCTGGCAAGCCCGAACTTCTGCTGTGCTCTTTTATTAACGAGGCCAGTCCTGTTGAGGACAGAATGACTGAAGGGAGCTGCTTAAGAGATCAGGTGGCCTGGGTCTGCTGCCGTCCATGATGGACACCCCATAGGCACAGTGGTGGTAAAGTGGGGGCACGGTCACTCGGTTCTCCCTTTTACTGAGTATGTGTGAAGACAGCTGCCCTCCCGCCCTCCTGAGCTCCCTTCTGAAAAGGGACAAAGACCTCATTTGCCCTTCATTTCTACTGCTTCTAAGCATTTTTTTCCCCCCTCCGAGAATGGTGCTTTTCAACTCTGGAAGCACATTAAAATCAAACTGGGAGCTCTTTTAAAAATACAGATGTGTGAGACTCTCACTAGACCAAGTACGTCAGGCTCTCAGAGACTGGGATGCAGCCAGGAGTATGGTTTAAAAGCTACCCGGGTGATTCTAATAGGCACCCCATGTTGAGAACCACTGGTCTTTTGGGCGAAGAGATGCAAGAGGAGGAACTGAATTTCAAACCAACTGTAAACGATTAGATGGAAGGGCTCCTGGACTTGTTAGTTTAAGTCTTCCCTTGGGCAGACAGGAAGTTGAGTCATGGGGGCCGCAGCTCTCCCAGGGTCCAGGGTCTGATCGGTGAGGAGAGGGACGGGGGAAGATGCAGGCAGCCTCCAGGCTGTGTTCACACCCTCACCCCACCCTGCAGCCCTGCAGGCTCACCACACTGAAGTTGCTGTGGTAAAATCTGCAGAGAAAGGAGTTAGAAATGTCACTGTTTAAGTGACATTTCTACCATCTCTTCACCTTTCCATTGCACTTGATGCTTGATGAAGATTCCTCTCATTCTTGATTTCAGTTGATTCTGGCAAAGACCTTGTGCAGAAGGCCAGGAATGTATTTTTATTTCCATCCCGTGTATGTGAGAATCTCCTCCAGGTCAGGTAGGCACAATGTGGCGGATCTAGGCTCATAATCCGGGTCTTGCAAGGCCGCCCTTTTTCTTTGCCACAGCACTGACCACACACAGCTCCTGCCTGGTGGGCAGTGTGGGCACAGGGAGGGAAGGACTACCTGCATGCACACAGATGGAGAGGCAGAACTGGATACTCCCAGCCTTGGCAGCAGAGAAGCCACATGGTGTCAGGTGAGAGCTTTGGCATCAGTTGACCTGGGTACAGATCCAGGCCTGAGAGTGGATGAGGGACCCTGTTTCTCCACGAGAGAAATAGAGAGAACCGAATCATAAAGTGCTTGACTCCCAGGAGGTGCTCAATAAATGACAGCTATGATCATATCATATTAATGTCCAGAGAGTTTGGGGGCTGGGTGTAGATAGCCAAAACCGGGTCAGTGATCACCACTTGTTTTTAAAACAGGTTAAAGGCAGGGAAAGTTAATAACAGGAAACTGTGACATATCCTCATCAAGTTAATCATTTCCTATTCTATTGGGAAAGCTGGTGATTAACTCTATGGGTGGTTCTCCTGGCAGTGGTTTAAAAGAAAGCCATGTGAGAATCCTAAGTTTTCAATAATTAACAGGGTGCTTATAGCTTGCACTTACAGCTTTCCATCCTTGTCTCCTTCTGGCTCTGGATCTCCAGATGTTTGATCAGAATTTAACAGTACTAAGATTGGATGAGGATCCAGGCAGCCCTCTGCTCTAAGCGTTCTGCTCTAACATATCCCAAAAGATACAGAATTTACTCACAGAAACTTTACCAAGGATTGTTTGAACCAATGAAAACACAAAACCAGAAAACCTCGCCTCACCTACCCTGAAATTTGATGGATGGTTTTATCCAAGATTTTCAGATATGATGATAAGCAAGTATTAAGTTTTAAAACTTGTAAGTCATTTTCTCAAAACATTCAGTTGAATGTAAGAACATCTTCTTGTGTTTAGAATCTAAAATAAAATAGTATCAAGTTTTGCGGCTACAGAGTAAAATGTGTTAGCCAAGAAATGCTGCCCAACTCCATCCCATGCTGCATGCTTTGGGCATTTTGGTTATTCCTTCAATGCCCAGCCTCACTGTGTAAATGAAAGTGATCACCTTCTATAATGGATAATAGGTTAGGAGGAAAATGGACAGCAAGCCAGACTGGGCTATAGCAGTGGATTAAGAGAAAGAACCTTTCAAAGTCTGGAGGTGTTCTGGACTGAGTGAAGATGATGCAAGAGGCAGAGAAAGTCACAGATACAGCAGTTAGGAAAAAAAACCTGGCTCTTGTGGGCACAGGGCAGAGAGCTAGCCCTCAGGAGCAAGCATGCTTCTAGGCATAGGAGGCCTGCATCAGCTAAGAGCATCTCATTTTTTCAGTGATTGGAATTGGTTAGAAAAGGTAGAAGTAGAAGCCAAATGATGGGGCTTCCCTGGTAGCTCAGACAGTAAAGAATCTGCCTACAACGCAGGAGACCTGAGTTTGATCCCTGAGTTCTGAAGAACCCCTGGAGAATGGAATGGCAACCCATTCTAGTATTCTTGCCTGGAGAATTCCATGGACAGAGGAACCTGGCGGGCTGCTAGTCTGTGGAGTCACAAAAAGTCAGACACAACTGAGCAACTAACACATCACATCATCATTGGAAGCCAAATGGTAATGCAAAACCTGAAGGACTTCTCATCCAGCGAAAATAAAAGAAATGAAAGTGAAAGTTGCTTAGTCATGTCTCACTGTTTGTGACCTCATGGACTATACAGTCCATGGAATTCTCTAGGCCAGAAGACTGGAGCCTTTCCCGTCTCCAGGGGATCTTCCCAACCCAGCGATTGAACCCAGATCTCCTGCACTGCAGGCAGATTCTTTACCAGCTGAGCCACAAGGGAAGCCTTGTAATCCAGAGAGGCCCCCAAAGTCCCAGGTGTGGCTTCCTAGTATTTATTGAGCACCTACTATGTGTCAGACTCTTTCCTAAGTGCTCTGCCTACACTGTATTATTCTCTTTTTACATCAGGTACAATAGACATTAGATATTATCCAGTGTTCCCATTTTCAGGTTAAAAAATGAGGATGCAGAGGGTAAGTAGCATGCCCGGGGCTTACAGCTAGTGAATCAGCAGCTGGTTTCAGCCAAGGACATCTGACTCGGGAACCTTCTTCACCATTATGCGATGCTGCCTCCTACATAATTAGCTGGTTTCTGGGGTTCCATTTTGGGAGGGTATAGAAGAAGTCTGGGGTCAAGGGCTGCACCTGACTTCCTTAGCATCTGACATTTCTAAGGATCATCTACAGAATCAATTCATCCACTGAAAGTATAGATTCCCGGGGAAGCCAGTTTCCACTTCAGGAGGTTAGCATTCAGTAGGTCTGCCATGAGGTCTGCAAACCTGCATCGTCTGCAGGTCATTCGGAGCTTCAGCCCAGGCCTCCTGCTCTGAGCAGGGCTGCGATTCTGTTGCCCAAGCAGTCACTCTGCCCTGAGGGCGATCCTGGCCCCAAAGTCACACACCAGTGGACTTTTCCATTTTTACTTTGGGAAACTGAACAGAGTCCAGCTACTTATAGAAGTCCAGCTGCTTGGAGAAGGCAATGGCACCCCACTCCAGTACTCTTGCCTGGAGAATCCATGCACGGAGGAGCCTGGTGGGCTGCAGTCCATGGGGTCGCTAAGAGTTGGACATGACTGAGTGACTTCACTTTCACTTTTTACTTTCATGCATTGGAGAAGGAAATGGCAACCCACTCCAGCGTTCTTACCTGGAGAATCTCAGGGACTGGGGAGCCTGGTGGGCTACCGTCTATGGGGTTGCACAGAGTTGGACATGACTGAAGCGACTTAGCAGTAGCAGTAGCAGCAGCTGCTTATAGAAGCAACATGCACATGGGGAAATGAACATAATACAACTTATGAAAGGAAGACCACATTGGTTTTTGGCCATTGGACAAAGCATTTTCTGACTATGCTTGGACAAAGCATTCTCTTTTTCTTTAATAAAATTTTCTCTCCTAATTTTATGCAATTCATCACTTAACACTGTCTTATGGACTTCCCTCCAGACTGGTGCATATGGACGTGAACTAGTTTTCCAGATTCTGGCATGATATTCCACAGTTTGGGGGCTCCAGTTCTGCTCAACCTATATCTACTGATTTAGTCTGTTTAGAGTTTTCCCCATTGCAAACAATACTGCACTAATCACCCTTGCTTTTACTTTTATTGATGGAGTCCCCAAATGGAAATGTCTTTTGCAGTGTCAACAGGTACATGAAGTTTTGATTTACATCAGTTACTTTTACAAAATGTTGAAATTCTTACCACCTTCTTGACAGCACCAGATGGAAATTTCAGTTGAAGTTTCAAATGATGAAGACTCAAAGAAGAGTTAGTCATGACCCAGAGCAAGCAGAGTCACAGTTACTCCCGACCACAGTTACTCTCACTTACAGCTAATAAGATAACTGCTATCCTTGACCTTCTTCCCAAGCCCTTCCATTTGTGTGCCTCTCCAGACTCATCACTCTGCCCTCTACATGGTTAGTGAATTAGAGTCATGCCTCGCATCTTCTACTTGAAGCTTGTATCTAGGATGATCCATTTCATTTTCCCCTAGGAAAGAAATAGAAAATACAAATGAGAGATATTGACTTGATAGAAAATAACTTCCCTAGTGGTTCAGTGGTTAAGACTCTGTGCTTCCACTGCAGGGGACACAGGTTCGATCCCTGGTATGGGAACTAAGATCCATCCACATGCCGTGCAGTGCAACCTAAATAAATAAAATAAAGATACTTTTTTTAAAAAAAGAAAATGACTTTGAAAAACTGTTAAATATCTGGTGCTGTCAAGAGGGTGGTAAGAATTTCAACATTTTGTAAAAGTAACTGATGTAAATCAAAACTTCATGTACCTGTTGACACTGCAAAAGACATTTCCATTTGGGGACTCCATCAATAAAAGTAAAAGCAAGGGTGATTAGTGCAGTATTGTTTGCAATGGGGAAAACTCTAAACAGACTAAATCAGTAGATATAGGTTGAGCAGAACTGGAGCCCCCAAACTGTGGAATATCATGCCAGAATCTGGAAAACTAGTTCACGTCCATACGCACCAGTCTGGAGGGAATTCCATAAGATAGTGTTAAGTGATGAATTGCATAAAATTAGGAGAGAAAATTTTATTAAAGAAAAAGAGAATGCTTTGTCCAAGCATAGAGAAAGGCATAGAAGGAGACACACCAAGCATTGTAATACAGATTTCTTCAAGTAGGTGAGATTAGGAGGGGTTTGAGGGCAGTTAATAATTTTTTCCTTATGTTACGAGGGTTGGGAGGTTTCAAGGGCAAATTTTACTTTTGCGATTAATAAGAAGAGCCCTGTGGAATCCCAGCTGTGCTCTCCTTCGAGCACGCACTTCCTCCCTGTTATAATCCTTCATCCTTCCCTCCCTTCCCCTTCAGTTCAGTCGCTCAGTCGTGTCCGACTTTTTGCGACTCCATGAATCACAGCACACCAGGCCTCCCTGTCCATCACCAACTCCCGGAGTTCACTCAGACTTGCATCCATCGAGTCCGTGATGCCATCCAACCATCTCATCCTCTGTCATCCCCTTCTCCTCCTGCCCCTAATTCCTCCCAGCATCAAAGTCTTTTCCAGTGAGTCAACTCTTCGCATGAGGTGGCCAAAGTACTGGAGTTTCAGCTTTAGCATCATTCCTTCCAAAGAACACCCAGGACTGATCTCCTTTAGAATGGTCTGGTTGGGTCTCCTTGCAGTTCAAGGGACTCTCAAGAGTCTTCTCCAACACCACAGTTCAAAAGCATCAATTCTTTGGCACTCAGCTTTCTTCACAGTCCAACTCTCACATCCATACATGACTACTGGAAAAACCACAGCCTTGACTAGATGGACCTTTGTTGGCAAAGTAATGTCTCTGCTTTTGAATATGCTATCTAGGTTGGTCATAACTTTTCTTCCAAGGAGTAAGCGTCTTTTAATTTCATGGCTACAGTCACCATCTGCAGTGATTTTGGAGCCCCCCAAAATAAAGTCTGACACTGTTTCCCCATCTATTTGCCATGAAGTGTTGGGACCGGATGACATGATCTTCGTTTTCTGAATGTTGAGCTTTAGGCCAACTTTTTCACTCTCCTCTTTCACTTTCATCAAGAGGCTTTTGAGTTCCTCTTCACTTTCTGCCATAAGGGTGGTGTCATCTGCATATCTGAGGTTATTGATATTTCTCCCGGCAATCTTGATTCCAGCTGTGTTTCTTCCAGTCCAGCGTTTCTCATGATGTACTCTGCATAGAAGTTAAATAAGCAGGGTGACAATATACAGCCTTGATGTACTCCTTTTCCTATGTGGAACCAGTCTGTTGTTCCATGTCCAGTTCTAACTGTTGCTTCCTGACCTGCATATAGGTTTCTCAAGAGGCAGGTCAGATGGTCTGGTATTCCCATCTCTTTCAGAATTTTCCACAGTTTATTGTGATCCACACAGTCAAAGACTTTGGCATAGTCAATAAAGCAGAAATAGATGTTTTTCTGAATTCCACTTGGTCACAACATCACCTCTTTCCTCCTAGCCCTACCCTAGCCTAAACCGGATAGGCCACAGCTCAGGTGGGAATGCCCATTTGGAAATGGGCCATTTCATTCTATACTTTATTCATCCCGTCTGCTTGCGGATGGTGGGGGGGTGGGGATGTTGGCTGGGACCGCTGTCCTGCGACCTAGAGAGAATGGTATGTTGCCCTTCCTAGATCTACACTTCATGGTTTTGTGCTGCTTTCTCAAATGTCAAATGTATGAATATATCTTTCAGAACAGCCATTTTTCTGACTTCATGGACAAACAAACCGGGTATGTCACTAGGAACTTGCTGGCAACCCCCATCGTGATGGGCAAGGAGGTTCTTGCTGTGTTTATGGCAGTTAACAAAGTAGATGCTCCTGAATTTTCCAAACAGGATGAAGAGGTAATGCTAACCCTGGGCATCCCTTCAGACACTCAGGAAATTTATTTGTTGTGTAACTGGAAGAAAGATGTCACACCTAATTTGTTTTTCTCTGCCATCTGTAGGTCTTTTCCAAATACCTCAGCTTTGTTTCTATCATCCTAAAGGTTCATCATACCAACTACCTGTACAATATTGAATCCCGAAGAAGTCAGGTAAAGAGAAGGTGACAGTGACTACTTCATGCTGACCTGTTTGACAAAGAGCCCCCCTAAGAGGCAACAAGCGCAGATCCTTCCTAACCACACCCCATGGGTCAGATCCCCAAACTTCCATTCCCGGTGTCCTCTTGTGGTCCCCTCCCCTGTCACCTTCCTGCCCCTCTGTCTGTAGGTCCAACTGGCTTGCTTTCTTCCGGCTATGTCCTGGGCGGCTGTGGTTTCTTCCGCTTTGAGGTGGCAATGATAATTACAGTACTTACCCCACATGGTTGCTATGACTATTGAATGGTCATTAGATGAATTGGTTCACATAAAGCTCTTAGCAGAGCTGTGTATTCCTGGTACATAGTAAAGGTGCTACATTGAGAAGCAAATTGCTCCTCTATTGCTTCCTTGAGCCAGAGGGATAAAGAACAACATTGGTAGCCAGGATACCTGAGTTGAACTACTGTGTGGACCTCGGTTTCTTCATCAATACAATGGTGGGAGGGTGGTTGGGACAGAGAACTTCCAAGGCCCTGTCCCATGCTAGCTGTCCAGGGCAGGTAACCTTAGACTAGCTCAGGACACATGGAAGGAGGCAGGTGGCTTTCTTCCCACAAGGGCCAGCAGTAGCCAGTGGGCCCCCAATACTGGACCCTCTGCCCAGGCACTGTCTCTGCATTTGTGTTAGATTACTTGCCCTTTGGAGCCAAAACATTTTGGACATGGAGGTCAGTCATGGCTTTCATAAACGCATGGCTTTGCAAAAGGTCTGCTCATCATCCCACCCTGAGACCCTCAGTAGTTTGTTGGACAAGTTCATGTGCAAAAATGGAATTGCATTGTTTGCTGACGTGTGTTCCTTTTATTTGATGCATCTCCTGTTTTCTTCTAATGCTCCTCTTCATACTGTATTTTGTTCTGATTGTTTTCTTTGTAATACCTACTTTCAGATTCTTATGTGGTCAGCCAACAAAGTATTTGAAGAGCTCACAGATGTTGAGCGACAGTTTCACAAAGCGCTCTACACTGTTAGAACATACCTGAACTGCGAACGCTACTCCATTGGGCTGCTGGACATGACCAAGGAGAAGGTCACTGTTCCATACATTTTATCTCCCCTACTGCCAGCTATAAAATGCACATCACATGAAATGCAATCCATTAAAAAACGGATATACTATGTGAACTACTGGTCATGATAGATCTTAAGAATCAGTCCCAAGAGAGTATGGTACTTTCATCTTTTATATAAAGTCAACTTAAAAATCATCAATTACATTTTACATGGAAAAGAAGAAGGGAAAGTGTACTTTTTGGAGTAAAAAAGTATCTAGACTTGGCTTTTCCACTTCCTAGCTCTATGTGTCTTCAACAAGTCTTTTTTTCTTTTTAAAAAATTAATTAGTAGACCATATTCTCTTAGAGTAATTTTAGGTTTACAGAAAAAAATGAACAGGAAGTTCAGAGAGTTTCCATACATGTTCTTTTCCTTCCTCTTGTCCTCCCTCCTTCTAACTATGTGCAGGGTAGGTGCTCCGAATTATTCATTTAATCCACTCAATGACTCTGCAATATGCATTTTGTTATTGTCTCCATTTTACAGATTTTAAAGATTGACTTGTTTACAGTCACAAGTTCATAAACAGCATTACTGAAAAAGAGCTTTAAAATTCCAGAATTATAAATTAACATAAAATGTGCAAACCAATGGCACTCAGATATGGGAGGTAACAGGACAGTTTGCTTAATAGTGTTTAAATATATTTGCCTCCAGGAATTCTATGATGAGTGGCCAGTCAAGCTTGGAGAAGTCGAGCCTTACAAAGGTCCAAAGACCCCAGATGGCAGAGTGAGTGCGGACATCTTTGTTGATAATATCTGTGCCTGGTTTTAGCGGCTGTGTGTAAAGGAAAGGGCGCTGGCCCAAGAAGGACTGGGCTCTAGTCCTGGGACTTCCTGGAGGACCTTGGAGAAGCAGAAAGCACTGGACAAGGAGTTTGAGGTTCAAGTTTCAGCTCCGCCCCAACCAGCTGGGTTGCCCTTGCCTTCACTCGTTTAACTTCTTTTCTGTGAAGCTGGGGTTTGGTGGATCAGTGCTTCTCCACAAGGAGGGAGCTTCAGAGCCTCCTGCATAGTTTTTAAAACACACCGTGCCCAGGCTCTTCTTCTGACATGCTGGACTGGGATCTACAGGCAAAGGCTGGCTTAGATTTACTTTCCCCCTTGATTGCAAGTTTCATAGGAAGCTTGTTCCACCACCGTATCCCGAGCATACAGGAAAGGGAAGGCAGAGGATGGAATCTGTAGGTTCTTCATCTGCCCAAAGAAGCAGAGAGACTAGTTCTCAAGTCCCTTCCAGCTTTGACAACGTGTTCACCGAATCCTGCTTCTTAGGCTCCCATTCAGGGTGCTGGAAGGGGTAAGTGCACTGTACAGCCGGGAGGGGAAAACATTGACTGAGGCTGAGAAATTCCATGATTTGTTCTATGGAAGTATTAGTCAGATATGTCTGGACAATAGAAATTAAAAGAAAACCGAAGATTCTCCTAGAAGTTGTCAGGGTATATTCAACTTTCTAAAATTAGTTCAGCAGTTTTGTTCATAGGATAAGTGGCCAGTGATATTTCTGGTTTTCTCATAAGCTTGTAATTAGGACACGAGTAGTTTGGTAATTTATGTTACGTGAAGAAATGTGGTTGGGAAATAAAATATTTAAATTTTAAAATAAAAGTTCATTAAGGAAAAATGTTTTCTCTGGGAGGTAAGATTTTTCTCATATTCTCTCTTTCCTCTTAGGAAGTCATCTTTTATAAAATCATTGATTACATTTTACATGGAAAAGAAGAGATCAAAGTCATTCCGTGAGTGTTGCCATGGAGCAGCTGCAGGAGTTGCCCTTTTATGTTTGTATTCAGTGCATTTCTTTGCATAGCGATGATTTTTTTTTCTTCTCATCTTCCTCAAGGACACCTCCCACGGACCACTGGACTCTCGTTAGTGGGTTGCCAACATACGTTGCTGAAAATGGATTTGTAAGTTATTGAACAAATTTGCTGCAGTCCATGGGGTTGCTAAGAGTCAGACACGACTGAGCGACTTCATTTTCACTTTTTACTTTCATGCATTGGAGAAGGAAATGGCAACCCACTCCAGTGTTATTGCCTGGAGAATCCCAGGGATGGAGAAACCTGATGAGCTGCCGTCTATGGGGTCGCACAGAGTCGGACACGACTGAAGTGACTTAGCAGCAGCAGCAGTAGCAGCAGAACAAATTTGAATCTTAAATAATATTGGATGAAACTCTCATTAGCTAAGAGATAGGAACAGTTGTGAAGGCAAGAACGCACCAGGTAAGGGTAAGATGGCCACTTTGGCACAGGACACAGGAAAGAAGAATCTTGGCAGTCAGAATGAATGTGAGCTAGAAACTCCTTGACTCCGCAAGAAAATATTTAGTCAACACAAGAAAGACAGATCCATCTCCCAGCCTCTTATTCTGCAGCCACACAAATTTCAGACATCCTGGTAGTTCATGACTATGATTCATGCTGGGTTTAGTTTGACCTTAAATATAGTTCCCCTTGGTCACGACTTTTGAAACTCGGAAAATTACTGACAAAAAGAAAAAATACATAAGGAAAGGACTTTGCCTTTGATTGCAATGCAAAATCCATTGAGTTGATAGTGGAGGTGAAGATTTTTGCCCTGGTCTCTCATGTGAGGTTGGGGTGTGGTGGGA
The DNA here is from genome assembly GCF_032405125.1 of Capricornis sumatraensis. Lineage (NCBI taxonomy): Eukaryota > Metazoa > Chordata > Mammalia > Artiodactyla > Bovidae > Capricornis > Capricornis sumatraensis. Next base: position 15,744,244 of record NC_091091.1, read on the forward strand.
GGGAAGAGTAGGCCAGGTCTGGCTGAGAGAGATCAGGGGTGGGAAGACAACAATGGGTCCCATAGACCTCAAGGTCAGAGGACCAGTAGCTTTCCCACTTGGCCTTGACCATAATCTCCTTCCTTTTCATGTCTGACTTCTCTCCCTAGTGGGGCTCCTCCACCATCTGTGTCATTTTTTTGGCATCAAGATACCTCCCTGCAAGAATGTTCCCTGTTTTTTACGTTTCTTTATGTTGGCATTTTTCCTTTCCCCTTTCAAACTCAAGTTTCCAAAAACATATTTTTATAGCATGTATTTGCATAGTTGTTTTTTTCTTTAGTGTGGTCATTCTGTTCATGCATCTTCATTATTTAGTAAATGAGCATGTGAATTACAGTGACTCAGGGGTCACATGGGAAGTGAAACAAAATTTAGGTGGTTTAATGGTTTTTCTTTTACTGTCACAAATTTGCCTCCGCTTAGTGTGAATATTTCTGGATTCAGAATGGTGACAGAGTAAGGAAAATTCTGTTGTGACTGCAAGGTAATCTTTCTATGTAGTGATGCTTTACCCTAGGGTTTCAGGGAGGATGCCTAACTCTGGGCTTAGTTGGTTAGGCAACAAAGTGGCCTCACCAAGTGACATGATCTCTTAGTGTAGAGACATGTTGAAGGGGAAGAAAAGAAAAAGGAGAGACAATCTTATGTCTTTTAAGAGTAAACAGCAATATATACTAACAAATATTAAAAAATAATTGAATTTTTTTTTTTTGCTGAACGACACAGCTTGCCTAGATCTTAGTTCCTACCAGAAATTGAACCTGATCCCTGACAGTGAAAGTGTGGAGTCCTAACCACTGGACCACCAGGGAATTCCCTTTTTTTATATATAACTGAAATATTTTTAAATGTCATTCCTGACCTGGTGGTATTGACCAAAGTATTCCAATTCATTTCTAACTGAACCCACATATGCCACAATTTTTCAGCCTCATTGAAACAGCCAAGTAGCTTGGCCCTTGGCTTCTGTCCTTTGGTTTCCTGGCAGCCCATCTATCAAACTCCATTTGGGTTTTTTTTTTTATCAAGTTTGATATTCCCAAAGTTGCCACAGGTGGTATAAAGGAATTTATGCACCACTTAAATTTTTTTTATTGGGGTATAGTTGATTTACAATGTACTTGTTAGTCTCTGCCAGACAGCAAAGTGAATCAGATATACCTGTACATACATCCATTCTTTTTTGGATTCTTTTCCCATTATAGGTCATTACAGAGGATTAGAGCAGAGTTCCCTGTGCTATACAGAGGGTCCCTGTTACCTGTATTATATGTGTATGCTCAGTTGCTCTCTCATGTCTGACTCTTTGCCATCCCATAGACTGTAGCCGGCCAGGCTCCTCTGTCCATGGAATTTTCCAGGCAATAATACTAGGGTGGGTTGCCTTCCCTCCTTCAGGGGATCTTCCCAACCCAGGGATGGAACCCACATCTCTTGCAAATCCTACATTAACAGGCAGATTCTTTACCACAGTGCCACCTGGGAAGCCCTATTTTATACATCAGTTCAGTTCAGTTCAGTCGCTCAGTTGTGTCCAACTCTTTGCGACCCCGTGAATCACAGCATGCTAAGCATCCCTGTCCATCACCAACTCCTGGAGTTCACTCAGACTCGCGTCCATCGAGTCCGTGATGCCATCCAGCCATCTCATCCTCTGTCATCCCCTTCTCCTCCTGCCCCCAATCCCTCCCAGCATCAGAGTCTTTTCCAATGAGTCAACTCTTCACATGAGGTGGCCAAAGTACTGGAGTTTCAGCTTCAGCATCATTCCCTCCAAAGAAATCCCAGGGTTGATCTCCTTCAGAATGGACTGGTTGGATCTCCTTGCAGTCCAAGGAACTCTCAAGAGTCTTCTCCAACACCACAGCTCAAAAGCATCAATTCTTTGGCGCTCAGCCTTGTTCACAGTCCAACTCTCACATCCATACATGACCACAGGAAAAACCATAGCCTTGACTAGATGGACCTTAGTTGGCAAAGTAATGTCTCTGCTTTTGAATATGCTATCTAGGTTGGTCATAACTTTTCTTCCAAGGAGTAAGCGTCTTTTAATTTCATGGCTGCAGTCACCATCTGGAGTGATTTTGGAGCCCCCCAAAATAAAGACTGACACTGTTTCCACTGTTTCCCCATCTATTTCCCATGGAGTGATGGGATCAGATGCCATGATCTTAGTTTTCTGAATGTTGAGCTTTAAGCCAACTTTTTCACTCTCCTCTTTCACTTTCATCAAGAGGCTTTTGAGTTCCTCTTCACTTTCTGCCATAAGGGTGGTGTCATCTGCATATCTGAGGTTATTGATATTTCTCCCGGCAATCTTGATTCCACCTTGTGTTTCTTCCAGCCCAGCGTTTCTCATGATGTACTCTGCAGAGAAGTTAAATAAGCAGGGTGACAATATACAGCCTTGACATACTCCTTTTCCTATTTGGAACCAGTCTGTTGTTACATGTCCAGTTCTACCTGTTGCTTCCTGACCTGTATACAAGGTTTCTCAAGAGGCAGGTCAGATGGTCTGGTATTCCCATCTCTTTCAGAATTTTCCACAGTTTATTGTGATCCACACAGTCAAAGGCTTTGGCATAGTCAATAAAGCAGAAATAGATGTTTTTCTGGAACTCTCTTGCTTTTTCCATGATCCAGCGGATGTTGGCAATTTGATCTCTGGTTCCTCTGCCTTTTCTAAAACCAGGTTGAACATCTGGAAGTTCACGGTTCACGTATTGCTGAAGCCTGGCTTGGAGAATTTTGAGCATTACTTTACTAGCATGTGAGATGAGTGCAATTGTGCAGTTTGAGCATTCTTTGGCATTGCCTTTCTTTGGGATTGGAATGAAAACTGACCTTTTCCAGTCCTGTGGCCACTGCTGAGTTTTCCAAATTTGCTGGCATATTGAGTGCAGCACTTTCACAGCATCATCTTTCAGGATTTGAAATAGCTCAACTGGGATTCCATCACCTCCACTAGCTTTGTTCGTAGTGATGCTTTCTAAGGCCCACTTGACTTCACATTCCAGGATGTCTGGCTCTAGATGAGTGATCACACCATCGTGATTATCTGGGTCATGAAGATCCTTTTTGTACAGTTCTTCTGTGTATTCTTGCCACCTCTTCTTAATATCTTCTGCCTCTTTTAGGTCCATACCGTTTCTGTCCTTTATCGAGCCCATCTTTGCATGAAATGTTCCCTTGGTATCTTTAATTTTCTTGAAGAGATCTCTAGTCTTTCCCATTCTGTTGTTTTCCTCTATTTCTTTGCATTGATCGCTGAAGAAGGCTTTCTTATCTCTTCTTGCTATTCTTTGAAACTCTGCATTCAAATGCTTATATCTTTCCTTTTCTCCTTTGCTTTTCGCTTCTCTTCTTTTCACAGCTATTTGTAAGGCTTCCCCAGACAGCCATTTTGCTTTTTTGCATTTCTTTTCCATGGGGATGGTCTTGATCCCTGTCTCCTGTACAGTGTCACGAACCTCATTCCATAGTTCATCAGGCACTCTATCTATCAGATCTAGGCCCTTTAATCTATTTCTCACTTCCACTGTATAATCATAGGGTATTTGATTGAGGTCATACCTGAATGGTCTAGCGGTTTTCCCTGTTTTCTTCTATTTAAGTCTGAATTTGGTAATAAGGAGTTCCTGATCTGAGCCACAGTCAGCTCCTGGTCTTGTTTTTGTTGACTGTATAGAGCTTCTCCATCTTTTGCTGCAGAGAATATAATCAGTCTGATTTTGGTGTTGACCATCTGGTGATGTCCATGTGTAGAGTCTTCTCTTGTGTTGTTGGAAGAGGGTGTTTGCTATGACCAGTGCATTTTCTTGGCAAAACTCTATTAGTCTTTGCCCTGCTTCATTCCGTATTCCAAGGCAAAATTTGCCTGTTACTCCAGGTGTTTCTTGACTTCCTACTTTTGCATTCCAGTCCCCTATAATGAAAAGGACATCTTTTTTGGGTGTTAGTTCTAAAAGGTCTTATAGGTCTTCATAGAACCGTTCAACTTCTATGTTAATCCCAACTCCCCAATTTATCTCCACCCCATAACCATAAATTTGTTTTCTACATCTCTGACTCTATTTCTATTTTGTAAATAAGTTTATTTGTACCGTTTAGATTCCACATATCAGCAATGTCATATGGTACTTGTCTCTTTCTGTCTTTCTTCACTTAGTATTATAATTTCCTGGTCCACCTGTGTTGCTGCAAATGGCGTTTTTATTTTGCCCCACTTTTTAAGCACTTCTTCTCTCCTAGATGTTTCCCAGGTAAAGATTTTATTGTCCAAAAATCAATTTGGAGAAAACTAATGCACCAAAAGCCAACTCATTGAATGGTTCATTTGCCAAGTCACCAATTTGCCATGTAACCAATTTGCCAGAATCGATTCCAAAGGCTGTGGAGGATTTTTCCCCCCAGATTTTGTTTCTATCACAGATTCACTGCATTTGCTTACTGCTCACTTTCACCTCTCAGCTCCTGCCCTCAGCCCCACCCGTGATGTCATCCTTTCTACTGGCAGCCCAAGACTGATGGCAAACTGGTGTAAATCTTGTGCAAGGCATTTCTCGTCAAATCGCTCATTAGACAAGTTAGCATTCCCAAAATGATTTTCAGAGAACTGACCTTGAGCCATTTTGGGAGACTCCAGAATTGGGGTGAACATACATCCCGCTTTGTGTGGGACAACCTCCCTTTACACTGTTGTCCTTGTGAGTTTTTAAGTCTTTCCTTTCACTCCCAGCTGTGTCACCCTGTACTATATATTTCCAAAGGCAGGATCCGTTAAAAACATAATTTCTGTGTATAGAACAGGATTTCTCAAACTTGTGGACTCTACTGACATTGTGGGCTAGTTCTTTGTAGTGAGGAGCTGTCCTTTACATTGTAGGGTTTTTAGCAGCCTCCTTGCCCATTAGATGCTAGTAGCACCACCCTGCTTCTGAGAATCCAAACATCTCAGAAGTTGCTAAATGTCCTCAGGAGGATAACATACCCCTGACTGAGAAGCACTGGTCTAGAGGATGATATCAAACATTTCAGCAGACCCAGCCAGAGCAGCGCCATTCCTGGGGGCCACTTGTGTGTGATATGATGGTGGGTTCTGGTAAAGAGAACAAACGGCCATGACTCAGGATCCCTGGGTACCATGAATCAATCCTGCTTTGGGCAAATCCCATGGCAAATCCCTTGATGTGTCTGGATTTTAACATCATCATCTGTAAAAAGAGGTTGTTGACTTATTTAAGAAATGAAACACTGAAAAGTCTTTAATAATAATAAAAATGGTCTGGAGTTTTAATCATAATTATGATGCTCCTCCAAATTGCTTGAAACTTTTCCTTTTAGCTTTTCAAACTTTCCCTTGATATTTTTTTTTCATAAACCCTTTGTAATAAAGGCAGGCTTTTGGATGAGCTATCCCAGAGGCCCTTCAGTTGGACCTCGCTGAATTTAGGGAACATGTGCCCACAGAGTTCTCATTAAACCAGTAAATCCCAGCTCTGAATGAGAAACATTAGACTTCAGTTGAGTGACTTCTTAGAGTTAAAAACATTAGAAAATGAAAATGAGTTTCTAGAATTACATTTGTAGAATCGAAGCAAGAAATGCAGGATCAAACCAAGTTAGAATCAAAATGATCTGTAGAGAGAGAGAGAAATGGGGAGGGTAGAGAAGGTTTTTGAATATTTGAATACTGAGTTAAAAGAAAAGCTTGGCCTCAAGGACCTTGATCCATCTATAGATATTCTCTAAAGGCCCAAAAGCCTGGACCAAAATAGATGCTGCTGACGGTAAGGTCAGAAAAGAGAATTAAGCTGCTTTTTGTCTCTTTGATACACACCTGAAGGATGCTGACCCAATCAATTCATGGTTTTTTATTCAGATTAGATCATAAAATTAATGAATAGCACAAGTGATTCCTGATATACTAACAAAAACTTTGAAAGATGGCCACATCTGCTCTGTAAGAGTCGTCGGGTAAAGAACCCTCCCGCAATGCAGGAGACACAGGAGATGAAGGTTCAGTCCCTGGGTCAGGAAGATTCCCTGGAGAAGGAAATGACAACCCACTCTAGTATTCTTGCCTGGAAAATCCTATGGACAGGAGAGGCGGGAGGGCTGCAGTCCATGGAGTGGCATAGTTGGACATGACTGAGCGACTAAGCACCGCACATTTGGTTTCTATGAGTAAGGGGAAAAACAATGGTTGACATGGCTCAGCCACTCCCAAACAGCGCTTCCCTTGGGTGGAGGAGCCGGCAGAGTTAGTACCATAGAGGAAGAAGCTGGCTCCTACCTTCCATTTTCAGGAGTTTGGTGAGCAACTTGTGAATCCTAGGTCAGTTTGAAATCCCCCATGGTGGGTGTACTTACAACATGGAAATTGGTGAATGATGCAAATTAGGGCTCCCCACTCCCGACACCAGGAGAGGTGATTCCAACAGCACCCTCACCGGAGAGCTCAGTTCTCCTGTTATCCCATGAATTTAAAAAAATCACTTAACATCTTTGGGCTTCTGTTTCCCATTTGGAAAGAAAAGCTTAAACAATTATCAAAGTGCCTTCTAACTTTAAAATGCTATGATTTAAAGTAATTTAATTTTGGTGAGAAGAAAGATGCTGCCTTTTATTAAGACCCATTTGTGGGTTTGACCTGATAGAAGGATAATTCAAAATGAACAAAAATGGAATGACTCCTTGTCCTTATGGACGTGAGCAATCGTCTCTGAATTTAGTACGTAAAGCCATGTCTCATAGTGAATATTTACTCTGGTGTACCTAAAAGGCTGTCTGGTTTTTTCCTCCAGCCCTTAACCACCTTCTCCCAACCTGGATCCCACATCAGAAAAGAAAAAAAAAAAAAGAAAGAAAATAGAGTCTTCCCAGAATTGCTGCCACACCTGCCAGGCCTTTCTGCGTAGCTTGCTCCTCTCCTTGGTCTGAGCAGCTAGTTGCTCTGAATTTGGAAGTAGATTTCTTAGAGGCAGGAAGAGAAGGGAAGAGCAGAGATGGGGCTAAACGTCATCCAATGTCTTACTTGGCTGAGGAGAAGCCAATGGTTACCCAAACAGGTCCTCCGGCTCTTAATCAATCGTTGGTCAGAGGCCAGCGCAATTGGTCAGAGCCTTCAGGCAAGGCTTTACTGGCACTCTTGTTGCGGGCAGGAGGGAGCACAAACAAGAAACAGGTTGCTCCCTGGGTGGGGCGAGCTGGTGCCTTAACTGGGGTGAGGTTGGGGGTGGATTGGTGGGTTGGGCCAGAGGGTCCGCCTACCCCCTTGGCTGTGCTGTGTCCCGAGGGCAGTGCTTTTTTGCTCCCCACGCCTCAGAAATGGCCATTGGCTTGTGACGTTTTTTGTATCTTACTGTTTACGTTTTGCCCCAACTGGGAGTGCGTGCAGTTATTTTTAGTCCAGCGTTCTTGCCTGGAGAATCCCAGGGACGGCGGAGCCTGGTGGGCTGCCGTCTATGGGGTCACACGGAGTCGGACACGACTGAAGTGACTTAGCAGCAGCAGAGTTTCTCTGTATTTTGTTGCTGGAGGAGACGTTTTCTCAGACAAACACTCTGGTTAAGGGCCGGTGCCCATCTGTCTCAACTTCAGTGTGTCGCTAGCTCATTTGGTCTCGCCAGGCCCAGAGTGAATACTGTGCTTGCGAGCGCTGGAAGCCTAGGGAGGAATCCTTTGCTCCCACGTCCTTTCTCTTTCTGGTCTGTGTTTAATGGCTCCTTTTGCTTTCCAGATCTGCAACATGCTGAACGCCCCGGGGGATGAATACTTCACGTTTCAGGTAAGCATCCTTTGCCACACACCCCCACCCCAGTCAGTGCAGGGAGCAGGGGCGGCACTGCCTCCCCGCCCCCCCTAGAGGCCGCCTGGTGCTCAGGGGTGACCAGGAAGCATGCACAGGGCTTATGTCCTGCTCACCCTGGCTGGCCACCACGTAGCAGGTTCTTCAGGCAAAAAAGAAGAGAGGGGAGAAGAGAAAAGGAGGGTGAGAGAGGAGGTAGGGTGTTTGTCACTCTGGCATTGGTGGGGGTGGGGGTGGGGGGATGGCTGGGGGGACTGTCACTTCTCCGTTCTCTCCCATTCCTGGTCATCTAGCGGTCTGGGCACAGCACAGCCGCTCAGTAAATGGTCTCCGCCTGAGTGATTGGCTGAAAACATCGGACCACCTGGCTTCAGCCCTCTACAGGTTTCTCAGACCCTTCCCAGCGGCTTATTGCTGCCGTTAGGAGAAAAAGAAGTTTCCTGTTGGGTTCTTGGGGGCTCCCCATGCTATCAGACTCTTGGTTTTAATTTTTCCTCCTCCAACATCCAGAGATGCCCATCCCTACCTGTCCCCTCTCTCACCCCCTCCCCACCTGACCACTGGGACAGCCTGGCTTTTGGCCCCACAGCCTGTCTTCTGGCTTTTAGCCCCTGCTGTTCTGTGTCCTGTTTTAACAAGCATGTCCTGTCTAGTCAGGAATAGAGACAGCCTTCCCAGTGGGGACCACTAGCGCTGTCTTCCTGTCTACACAGACACACCCACAGAGCCCCATCTCTGCCCACACCAGGGTGAAGGCGACCTAGGGTCGGAGGTGTTTCCTCAGCAGCAAAAGTGTCCAGGCTGGAAGAACCTGTGGCCACTTGCCCAGTTTCAGGGCAGGTTTCCCTCTGTTCTCCCTGCTCATCCTTCTGCTCGATGACATGGAAACACGCAGACACCATACTCAGGCCACCATGCAGTTGTCAAAGAGTTAGCAGGGCCGGAGTGGGTTCCTAGGACTCGTGGTGCTGGTTGGAGGAGTCTGGCGCCTCCCAGGAACTGGGCTGTGTTAGTATCCTGGGGGGCCAGGAAGTGGAGCCTCCGTCCTAACAGTGGATTTCTGAGCCCAGCAGCCATTGGACGGTCATCCTTCCCACAATCAGAGGCCCGAGAAGTGTGTTTTCACAGGCACTCCACTGATGTTTCTTGTGGAAGCTGGGAGATTCCTATGGGCTGGAGGTTTACCCTAGGTGAGTGCCCAACCTCCTCTGAACCATCAGAGCCCTTGTTCCAGGTCCTTCCTCCTTGTAGTTGAAGGCCTGAGTGTGACCACACGGTGCCCAGCCCTGGCCCCTCTGTTTATGGTAATTGCATGCCAGGAAAGGGTGCAGGCAGGAAGAAGGGGGCATGGACTCTGTAAGGTGTCTGAACCTTAAGCAGTTATTGTCTGGACAGGGAGGTCAGGAGCTGGCCCAGAAGAACCAAGCTGTGTTCTGAGGTGTGAGGGCCTGTGCTTTCTGGGGGCTTCATGTGGCTTCCATGGGAGCAGCCATACAAGGCTCTGATGGTTCAGAGGAAGTTGAGCACTCACCTGGGGTAAACCTCCAACCCATAGGAATTTCTCAGTTCCCCAAGAAACATCAGTGGACTGCCTATGAAAACACGCTTCTTGGGCCTCTGACTGTGGGAAGGATGACCGTCCAGTGGCTGCTGGGCTCAGAAACCCACTGTTAGGGCAGGGGCTCCACTATCCCAGGCCCCGGGATACCAACACAGGCCAGTTCCTGGGAGGCGCCAGACTCCTCCAACCAGCACCATGGGTCCTAGGAGTCCCCTGCAGCCCTGCAAACTCTTTCAGAACTGCACCGTGGCTGGAGACACTCCCACCCAGCCCTCCATCCATCCCTCCCTCCATCCTTGGACTGGGGTCAGGACTGCATCTTGGGGTGCTCTCAACCTCCCTCTCCATTTCCCCTTTTTGCATCATCCCAAAGAGCAGACTCAGGAAAGGGTCCCCCTTCTCCCCAAGCCTCCACCCTACCTGCCCTCCCCTTCTCTCTCCATCTGCCCACACCCACCTCCATTCTCACTGGTCCCTCTTGCACCTGAGAAGTGTAACGGAAAAACCAATGATTCAAAGGGAACTATGGTCAGAGCAAACCTGCAAAGGCAGTGGTTCTCAAACTATGTTCCTTGGTGGCATGAGGTATGAGCTTCCTGTTGCTGCCATAACAATGACTACTCGGTGACTTAAAGTGACACAAACTGAGTTATCTTGCAGTTCTGGAGTCAGAGGTCTAGTATGGGTCACACTGGGCAACACTCAAGGTATTGGCAGGACTGACTTCCTTTCGGAAGGATCTGGGGGGGAACCTGCCTCCTTGTCTTTCCCAGCTGCTAGAGGCAGCCTTGGCTCATGGTGCCCTTCCACTTTCGAAACTAGCATCGCGTCGCCCTGACCTTGCCACTGTTGCCATTTGCCCTTCTCTGATTTTTGACCCTGACTCTCTTTTCTACTTGTAAGGATCCTTGTGATTATATTGTGTCTGCCTGGAAAACCCAGAATAATTTCCCTATTTTAATATCAGCTGACTAATAATCTTAATTCCATCAGCTAGTTTAATACTCCTTCCACACAAAGTAACTTGTTCACAGATTCCAGGCCTTGGCAAGTAGACATCTTCGAGGTGTTCCCTGAGGTGAAGTAGGGACTTCTTCCTTTAATATCAATTAAAGTGATCCCAATTCACAGAAGAAAAAGTACATAGGATTTTCTCAGTCTTAAGTTTTTATCCTACTTTTCTTAAGTGTTAAGTTCCTCCTATCGCTTTTCTGTGAACAAGCTCTAATTTAATAGCAAAACACATGAACATGAACGGGTAATGAATACGTACTGAAAAACAGAGGCAGTAAAACTTATTTTGGAAGCTTTTAAAAATATATGTACACCCAGGTGCTTATGGTTGTGAGGTTATTTTGCACACAGGTAATAACTTTCTGTTATTTTGTCTCTGATCTGTGTGAGGGTATAAGTATATAAATGTTTCATTGTATTTTCCAAAACGGAAAATTTTGAAAACGACTGTGCACTACTTTCCCCCCCCCAGAGCTTTGACCGTTAGGAAGCATGAATTGAGCCTTGGTTTCTTTGCTTCTCATTCCAAGTATAAAGAATTGGAGAAGGAAATGGCAGCCCACTCCAGTGTTCTTGCCTGGAGAATCCCAGGGACAGAGGAGCCTGGTGGGCTGCCGTCTATGGGGTCGCACAGAGTTGGACATGACTGAAGCGACTTAGCAGCAGCAGCACCAGCATAAAGAGGAGCTCTTCAACTAATTAAGCAGTTTTTTATTGAGCCTCCCTTATATGCCCAGCACTGTCCCATTACTTAGGTAGAATTCAACAGTTTATGGAACTGCTCTTTGGTTAGAAAATAGCCTCAGAGACAAAAGCCAACAGTTCAAAGCATTTGGAAAGTACCTAAGTTGTGTGATCCAGGCTAAAAGTGCTGATGGAATTCTGAAAAAGGAAAGTTCCATGGGGGTGAAAAGCTAGAGAAGCCTCCCTGGGAGAGGCGAGACTTAACCTGCATCTCTCAGGATGAGTAAACAAGCTGAGAGCAGGCAGAAGCAGGAGCAGTGTGGTGTGTTGGGGACTTGGCTCTTTGCTTTATTGCGTACTGTGCAGGTGCCACGCGATGGCTTTCAGACTTCCGAGGACTTCAGAATCTCCTTGGAAGCTTATTTAAGACACGCTCCCGGAGATTTATGAAACTGGCTAAAAAAGAAAGATCTGTTGCCCTTGATTCTTGGCCGACACTTTGAGAAGCACTCCTGAACTTCTGTGTGTGCATCCCCTAACAAGCTGTTATCTCGAGGCTGGGCACTGTGACTCCTTCATCTCTGCGCCTCAGCAGCTAACCCAGGTCCTGAAACATCACGGGACTTGACAGACGTTTACTAAGTGGAGCCACACCACAGAACAAAGGACCATCTTGGGGGATCAGTCAGGAAAACAGAAGCCACGTTAGATGTTTCAACAGAATTTAAGGAATTAGCTAGATAGGTATTGGAGGACAGAAAAAGTGAACAGGGAGCCCTGAGGTAATAGAGGTAGGGCTGGGAAAGGGATCAAAGAGGAGAGGGTAGGGTTGCCACAATACAGACACTTGGTTCTAGGAAAATTAGTCAAATGTACAAGAGTGCTTTTATGACTGTATAGTTCTAGCCGTGCTCTGTCACAGCATAGGAATTGTGCATCGAACACCCCCAAAGTATTCTTTATCTAAATTGAAAGCAACCTAAGTGGGGGATAGCAAGGGGATGGCTATAATGGGGTAGTGCAAGTGAGCCCACTAGTCATGGATTAATTCTCTCAATTCCAGGGACGTTGTACATAGCTACATATGTGATGAATTTGCATAAAAACAGCCCTCCACACCCCCACACATGCACAATTAAACCTGATTAAGCTCCATGGATCATACCCATATGTATTCCCTGGTTTTGCTAGTGTAGCATAGTGGCACAAGATGATACCATGAAGAAAACTGGGTGAAGGGCACATGGGATTTCTCAGTACATTTCTCTTGCCACATCCTGTGAATGTATAGTAATTTCAAAATAAAAAGTTGAAAAATAACCTCTGTCTTTTTTGTTTGTAGAAAGGACCTGTAGATGAAACTGGCTGGGTCATTAAAAATGTCTTGTCCCTGCCTATTGTCAACAAAAAAGAAGACATCGTGGGCATTGCTACATTTTACAACAGGAAGGATGGAAAGCCTTTTGATGAATATGATGAGAACATCGCTGAGGTGAGTGCAATTATAAAATAATGGAGGGAGATGAAATCCATGAATAGAGGGTGCATAATTGTTATTCTGGAAAGATGTTTCCAAAGTGTAATTAAGACATGAGTCACACACGCTTGCTGTCAATACGTTGTTATTGTGTCATTTCTGTCTCCTGATCTCCATAAAACTGCACTCCTTTCTACCAAAGTGTGAATGTTTGACTTAATCAAAATTCTTTCCAGAACTAGGAAATTGGGGAAAAGGTTTCTCTCTCTTTTTCTCCCCACTCCCTTTTTTCCCCCTCTCTTGCTGTCACCCCCAGCCCTCTCTGATTCAAGTCATGCTTTATCTGCTTGGATTTGGGTCATCCCTCCTCTAATAAAGTATTCATGGTGCATGAAGCACTTTGAAAATGAGGGCTTAGCCAATTTTATTGTCTGGGGCTGACTATTAGTATTGTTTTCTTAGATTAAAACAAGAAACTGGGTTTTTGATGGGGGAGGAGACATTGATGGGTAGGAAAGCATGCAGACTGTGGCCTCCAAATCAATTTTCCTTTAATTTTAGAGAATTGAATCACAGTTTATCAATTTCAGACTCTCACACAGTTTCTTGGATGGTCTCTTTTAAATACTGACACCTATGAGAAAATGAATAAGCTGGAGAACAGAAAGGACATAGCCCAAGAAATGCTCATGAACCACACCAAGGCTACGCCTGATGAAATCAAGTCCATTTTGGTAAGTGAGGAATTCAGTCCTGTGGAGATTAGATGCTGTTTAACCATGGCTTCTGGAATTCACCTAAGTACCCAGCGGTCTGACAGAGGAGAATAAGTTTAGTCCTGGGCTGAGGAGGGGGAAACAGAGAAGGAGGAGGGGTCAGGGAGAATTTGGATGGTTCATAGTACACAGACCCTTACTGAATGTCCAGGCTTCTTGGTTGGAACAGCTCTTTGTTAAAATAGCTCTGTAGGAGCTGGAATAGTCAGGTCTAGATTGGAGTATTAGCACAGAAAAAAATATTTCCAGGGAGGGAACTGTCAGCTGTTGGCCATGTAATACTCTATAACAACTGTGACCTCTCAGTTGTTTATGACAGTAAGCATCTATTTCTCATGCATTTGTGGGTTGCCCAGGCTTTAGCTGATTTTGGTTGGGCTGTAAGCTGTATTTGCTTGGCTCTCTGCATCTGTTATCCTTGATCAGCAGCTACCTGATAGATGTTCTTCTCGTGGTGATGACAAGTGCCAGACCCCAAGCCCAGCTGTGCAAGCTCATTTCAAGTCTTCCCTCCTATCACATTCACTAAAATGTTCAGTGTACAAACATGACCAAATCGACATCATGGATGATTGGGGAACCTTTGCTAGAAGTGTTCTAATCACCAAATGAAGGGGAAATAATCACACACCCATGATATCTATTCCTTTATTTCCCTAGCTTTCAGAATATGTCTGATATAGTTTTCCTGTTTGTTTTTGCTGGGTGGTTTGAGATGTAAAAGAAATTTGAGAATTCGATATGTTGAAGATGAAAATGTCTGGGGAAATACAGGGCAATTGCTATAAACTAATAGAAAAACAGATGTAAGCCACTCACTTTTCTTGCCTACGTGTAAACTATCAATGTCTCCTTCCCTCTCTCTTTGAGACAGCTGCTGTTACATTGTGGAGGATAAGAAAGAGTAATTTTTTTTTTAGAGAAAATTCTACATAATCCAGTGCTATAGACCTTTGTTTGGCACTTTGTCATGGGACTCATTAAACCATGCTTTATTTTAACTGATTTTAAGAGTAAAGTAATCACATAGAAATCGACTTTATAGGAATTTCACACTTTCTTTGCTTTTACATTTTAGAAATTTAAAGAGAAGTTAAATATAGATGTAATTGAAGACTGTGAAGAAAAACAGCTTGTCACAATTTTGGTAAGTGTTTTACTTCTATCCGTAATGCCTTTTAAATAAAATATGGTTCCCTGCTTTTCTTCCTCTTTGTCCCCCACAGTGCAATCCATAAAGGTAAATTAGAATCACAGCTAATCTAGACCACTGCACAAGAGTGTTCAGGCACAGACTCCAGGGGATAGCATGGCCTGGTTTAATAGCTTTGGATTACACCATGTCCACCCTTAAAGACATGGCAGAATTACAGATAGACCCTCAGAGGCACCATTATCATTTCTGTCATCTCTAGCTTCTCTTCTGGATCCTGGAGGAATTATTTCTTTCCTATTGTTCCCATTGGCTCACCCCTATTATTTATAGTTGAAATAACTTCTCTTCCAGTCACTAATCCTGTATTTTGTATCTACTATTTAAACTCACCCAAATTTTCTTCAGTCAACTGTTAAACCCATGAGGTAAGTTTTTAATTTCAGAGCTTCTCTTGTTCAGTTCTAGGATGTATATTTAACTTTTTTTTTTTTTTAAAGATTTCAACTCTATGCTGAAACTTTCTGTCATTTTTATCTACTTTCTCTCTTCATCAATCTTCTTAAATTTATTCATCATAGTGATTTTAAATTCTCAGTACCTGAATCACCTATATGTCTGATTCCACTGTCTATTTTTACTCTTGAGTTTTACTCATTCGATCATTTTAAGGCATACTTCATAATTGTGTCATTGAGAACCAGACATTGTTGATAAAAACTTGGAGGGGCTCTGAGTGATGTTATCTTTCTCTTCAGAGGGTTAGACTTTGTTCTGGCGGGTGAAGGAGCTGGTTTTAGAGTCTGTTGGGGATGGTCTGTCTTAGCTTTGCCCTTGCTACTGGGGTAGAATCTTTATTTCTAGAGGGAGGCCCTTCTGGGAGCCCAACTACAAGCCTGGACTGTTTACCAGGGCCCCTAGCCCTTTGAACCCAGAGGCCTAAATACAGGCTGTCTGAAATTGAAGTGGTGTCACATCCACTGCCCCTTTCCAGCCTGTGTTCTTTTTTTCTGAGCTAAGATATACTGAATATCTCACTTTCCCCATCCCCATCTTTTATGAGCTCTGTCTTCCCATCCTGGCCTTTGGCTGTACTACCGCAGAGCCCAGTGGCCTTTGACCTCTATGTTTTGACACCTTGCATATTTTCGTGTCACCTGAGGCTCTTCCTCCTCCTCTCACTCTCTTTGACTTAACTTCTGAGCACTTTCCTCTCACATGTAGCCCAGAAGATGACCCTTCCTTCTGCTCATTTGCCCCCAACAAAACTCATCTTCTTTGTAAAACAAAGCTTTAATTGATATTCATGACTTGTTAGAATTTTTCTAGTTCTCTGTTTAGAGGAGAGAAGGGCCTTATGATGGAAAAGCAATGAAATGGGCACAGAGTCAGTAGCTTTACAACAAAATGGCTTATTTTGAATACAAGATATGCTCTAAAGCTCATCCTAAATTGCTGGTGCATGCAACTTAAGAAACAAACACAGATTTCAGAGGGGTTCTCTGAAACTATCTTGGCATAATTTCCAAGTGGCATAAATATATATATATGCATCTTTGCGACCCCATGGACTATACAGTCCATGGAATTCTCCAGGCCAGAATATTGGAGTGGGTAGCCTTTCCCTTCTCCAAAGGTTCTTCCCAACCCAGGGATCAAAACCAGGTCTCTCGCATTGCAGGCAGATTCTTTACCAGCTGAGCCACAAGGGAAGCCCAAGAATACTGCTGATCCTCCCAACCCAGGAATTGAACTAGGGTCTCCTGCATTGCAGGTGGATTCTTTACCAGCTGAGCTACCAGGGAAGCCCAACTTAAGAAACAAACACGTATTTCAGAGGGGTACTCTGGAACTATCTTGGCGTAATTTCCAAGCGGCATAAACATATATGCGTCTTCACTTACCATGATTTTCCCCAGGGATACACTTTAATTCTTGGTTCAGGGAAGGCGTGGCCCTCTTTCATGGGTGTAACAGCAGGTGCGAGTGGCTGTGCTGGAAGACTGAGGAAGCAGCCCTGCCGCTCGGGCAGAGGGAGTGGGGAAGGTTGTTCCCCTTCTTCCCCCTGCTTCCTGGGACATTTCAGGTCACTCACAGATGCCCTGCAGCTCCTGTTTACCAGACCATAGACGATGTAGAGAGAACATTCCAGAGAAGTACCTCATTCACTCCTCCTTCGTTGAGTTTTGTTTTCGTTCATTCACTAATTATTGAGATGCACTATGATACAAGAAACTGTTAAGTGCCAAGGGCAAAAGATAACGTGGTCTGGTTCTTACCTGGCTCAAGAAACCCCTTGTTTATTAGAGAGACGGAAAATACAAGCAATGACACTGCCTTGAATGGATGGGTTCATGGGGCGTGAGCACCAAGGGCCCGATTCTCCTCGCAGAAGGTGATGGAGTGTGAGATGAAGGCCATGGCGTGTAGGCCTGAAGGGGACGCGGGAGCTGGGTGGGCAGAGAGTGATGATGGGGGCTTGGAGATGAGAAGGGAAAGCAGACAGGCCAGGGTAGGGGGACACAGAGCACGTTACGGAGACCAAAGGCAGCTGGTGTGGCCAGAGCCCCAGCGAGTGGGAGAGGGGAGCAGCCTGCGAGGCCTGGCAGGGGGCGGGGCAAGACTACACCTGGCAGCCTGGCACACTGGGACCCGGAAGCGACCTGCTCAGATGGCCAGGGGTCTCTGGAGCAGAGGGAGCGAGCTGGCTGGATGCAGGAGGCCAGTGCGGCCATGTTACACTCACATACAGTTACAGAGAGGGTGACTTCTCGCAATCTCTCACGCTTACCGCCTCTCTTTCTCAATCTCAGCTGTGCGTTCCATCAAAGAGGAGAAAAACCAGCCTTTGGTGCTAGAGTTCCTACTTCTCAGACCAAGCAAAAGCCTTGATTTCTATCAATCTCTCTGTATCACTGTTGTATGACTGCTGTTTTTTCAAAACCTGTGATTTCTGTATTATAGTATTATTATAATGGTTTGCCTATAACTGCAAATTGGGCCCGGGAGTCATAATTCTGAGAACTTCTTACTTTGTTTCCTGCTAAAAATGCACACTTACACATTAGTGTGACTGACCCTGTAATGTTTTAAAAAATGTTTTCACATTTGATCTTTACATAATACTCTGAGAAGAGCAGGGCAGAGGTGACTTCCAGCAGGGAGGTTCTGTGGCATGGGGCACCCCTCACTGCACCCCACAGTTCTCGGTCTGATTTTTACATGTGCTTATTCTCCAGTTCTCCCCGCAAGAATGTGCATTTCAGGAAGTAGTGATATTGTTTTATCCATAATGCTTACAACGCAAATAGGAACCAATAAATGTCTGTTGAATGATTAAAAATGAACAGAAGGGAAAAAGAGCTCCCATGGGCAAGGAATCCGGGAGGTTCCGGACAGAGAGAAAGTGCTAAGAAGAACAGTGGAGGAAGCGAAAGGCCCTGTGAGGAAGGAGCTTTGGGAAGTGCTACTAGGGGCTTCCCTTGTGGCTCAGCTGGTAAAGAATCTGCCTGTAATGCGGGAGACCTGGGTTCAGTCTCTGGGTTGGGAAGATCCCCTCGAGAAGGGAAAGGCTACCCCCTCCAGTATTCTGGCCTGGGGAATTCCATGGACTGTATAGTCCAGGGGCTCGCTAAGACTCAGACATGACTAAACAACTTTCACTTTCCCTAGGGGTCATGGGATGAATCCCCTCTAATTGTCTTTGACATGTGAAAATAAAATTGGTACTACTTTTTCATTAAAACAACAAAGACAAAAATGTTACTATTGTTATCCGCATTTCACAGATGAAAACACTGATGTAGCTAACCCCAACCCAGAACTGAACACTAGTTTCCTGGCTCAAAACCATTGCTTTGCAGGAGAGATATCTCTGCCCAAAGTGACCATCTGAGAGTGGCCTTGGGGAGAAGGGGTTCTTCTTCCTTGGAGAATCTGGAAGACCCTGCAAAGAAGGGCAAAGGTGTGAGGGCCAGCTCTGACTTGGGGGTTAGGTGAACAGATACCATAATTGTACTTAAAAGGGCCATATAGCATTTGGTGTTGAAATTTGTGCAAATAGAACATGAATCCTCCTCTGGGCCAAGCCTGAACTCTCTGAGGGATGTGCCCTTAGCCACAGTAGTAAGGCTTTACTGGGCTCAGTGAACACCCACTGAACTGGACTGCCCCTGCACGTTTGTGTGCTGGACCACACAGCAGGCTGTGTGCTTCTTCCTTTCCTTGCCTGCTTCTTTCTTCCTGTGGGGTTGTCTCTGCCCTGCCGTCTGTCACATCAGCTGAATACACACCCCTCCAGAATCTCACCTTTCACTATCTGTATTTTTAACCACTTCAATAAGTTAAGTCCTTAAAGGCAAGACCCACATTTTTGTTTCCCAAGCCATGTCCATGTGACTAGTTCAACTGTTTTTTCACCTAGTCCTAAATCCTGACAAGGGGTGGGTTAAATGAGATGTCTGCATGTGTACCAGGACACTGGGGGGCATTCATTCATTCATTCATTCAATGAACATTAACCAAGCACCTCTGTGGGACAAGCCCTCAGGTTCTGTTACCGCAGCAGGTAACACACCATGATCCCATCCTTAGGGAACCCAGACTAGTGGGAAAGCATCACTAAACAGGTAAAGAAAATACGATAGAACTGAATCAAGCCATCATTTACTGTTTACTAAATATTTCTAGAAGAGGAAAAAAGAGAAGTTGAGTATTGAAAATGGGTTGTTGCTGCTGCTGCTGCTGCTAAGTTGCTTCGGTCGTATTCGACTCTGTGCGACCCCATGGACGGCAGCCCAACAGGCTCCTCTGTCCCTGGGATTCTCCAGGCAAGAGCACTGGAGTGGGTTGCCATTTCCTTCTCCAGTGCGTGAAAGTGAAAAGTGAAAGTGAAGACGATCAGTCGTGTCTGACTCTTAGAGACCCCATGGACTGCAGCCTACCAGGCTCCTCCATCCATGGGATTTTCCAGGCAAGAGTACTGGAGTGGGTTGCCATTGCTGCTGTAATTCAGCATTTTATTTTGCATCAGAGAAAGAAAGTAGCCTCTGAGGTCTGCTTTGGAATTGAATGCCGTCACTTAGAAAGCTGCTCAGGATAGCCGAGCCTCAGTTTAACCATCTGGAAACTGAGGGTCATTGTGCAGGTTTGTTGTGAGGATAATAGGGGCATAACCCAGTACTGGGTATATAGAGGCTGAGGGGAGTGCATGCGGCATCATTGCATTGTAATTTTGTGTATGACTAAAGGGATAAAAAAGAATGTAAACTGGAACCTTTGGTCCTTGTTTCAACAGAAGGAGGACCTGCCAGACCCACGGACTGCAGACCTGTATGAATTCCGCTTCAGCGACTTGCCCATCACAGAGCATGAACTGATTAAGTGTGGACTTCGGCTGTTTTTTGAAATAAACGTGGTGGAGAAATTCAAAGTACCCGTTGAGGTTAGATGGTATTTAATTTAAAATATAGTGTGATTCTGTGACAGTTCTCCATTGTGTAAAATTACCCGTGGTTCAAAAAGATTCCCTGCAGTGTAGATCTTAAATTATCATTAACTTTGTCAATATATCCGCTTAAACCCTGTAAACAAGGCCATCCTATCTTTTCAGATAAGGTTGTCACAGACCTTCTAACCTTTAGAATTCTGTTCCAAAGTCTGAGTGGTATTGTCGTCTTTGGCGGCAGGTTCTCACCAGATGGATGTACACGGTGAGGAAGGGGTACCGGGCCGTCACGTACCACAACTGGCGACACGGGTTTAATGTGGGGCAGACCATGTTCACTTTGCTGATGGTAGGTATCGTGTCCGACTCTTTGCGACCCCATGGACTGTAGCCCACCAGGCTCCTCTGTCCATGGGATTCTCCAGGCAAGAATACTGGAGTGGGTTGCCATTTCTTTCTCCAGGGCATCTTCCCGACACAGGGATCGAACCCAGGTCTCCTGCATTGCAGGCAGAGCTTTAACCTCTGAACCGCCAGGGAAGCCATGGAGCACAGCAGTTGGTGAAAACCTGCGTGCCTCCTCCTGAACGTGGTGAGAATAGATACAGGCTGTCTCTTTCGAGATAATTTTGGAATTCACGGATACAATCCCATAAATCCCCAAATCCTCTGGAGATGATGCCAGGGCATGTGGGTATCCCTGGGTGCTTGCCTGGATAATAACTCTGATACTCAAGTACTTATGTCTTTAAAGGAAAAAATTCAGTTACCTGCTAGGTTTGTGACTGCCCAGAATGAGCTACAAGAAATAAAACCAGTTTGGGACTTCCCTGGTGGTTCAGTGGTAAAGACTCCATGCTTCCAATGCAAAGGATCAAGGTTTGATCCCTGATCAGGGAACTAAGATCCCACATGCCACGTGGTGTGACCAAAAGAGAAAGAAAGAAAGCTTGCTCTAAAAACACAGAAGACCCCCTTCTCCATCAGAGGCAGGCCTCACTGCACATGCTGCATAATGTATTAATGTAAGTATATTAATGTAAGTGAATATATATGTCTATTTTCTTTTAGACAGGAAGACTGAAGAAATACTACACAGACCTTGAAGCCTTTGCCATGCTTGCTGCTGCCTTCTGCCACGACATTGACCACAGAGGCACCAATAATTTGTATCAGATGAAGTAAGTGAACATATGCTGCCGCGTCGATAGTTCTGGTGCCCCTGCCTTCTTTGTAAACGCCTTCGCTCTTTTTTCAACTTTGTTTCATCAAAGTATTGAATCCATACCTTTAGGTGCATTGATCTTCGACTTACAGTTGTACACCCTTGGGTGACACCCTCAACTCAAGCTAGAGAACATTTCTTCCTGGGCTCACTACCTCTCATGTCCCTTGTCCTTGTGCCTCCACCAGCTGACCTTGCATCTTAACATCATCACCACCTTCCCCTCTTGCCTAAGAAAAGAAGTGCAGCCTCTCAGCTCGGACAGATTTGTAATCACTGAGTTCACAAATTATTTAAACTTTCTAAGCTTTGAGTTCCTCACTGGGAAAATAATAACTGTAGTAATGCTACCTAACACTTAAGGTCATTGTAAAGATTAAATAAGGCTATGCATACAAAGCAGTCAGCTCATGGTTGGTGCTTGGAGGTTAATAATTATCAGGTATTATTATTATCACTGTTATTATGTCATTGGCACTTTCAAAATTCGTCAGCAATGCCATAGCCAACCTAGCTCCTTGATAGTGACATTTAAGAAGCTCTGCCTGCCTTGGCTGCACTATATCCTCATCTCCAACACATAACCCACTACCTACAAGGTACCAGAGGAAGTGAGACATTTTAGAGAGAATGAGCTTCGGAGTCTGGGTTTATGGGATCCAAACACTTCCTGGTTGAGTGATCTTGGGTAAATCACTTAATGTGTTTGAGATTCAGTTTCTTAACTGTTAAACAGGTACAATATTGCCCTCTCAAAGACTGCTGTGAGAATCACCTGAAATTATATGTCTGAAATTACATAGTAGATCCTCAAGAAATTTACTCAATGAATTAAGCAGTGACTTTTCACCTTCAGGGAGAAGGCAATGGCACCCCACTCCAGTACTCTTGCCTGGAAAATCCCATGGACGGAGGAGCCTGGTAGGCTGCAGTCCATGGGGTCGCGAAGAGTTGGACACGACTGAGCGACTTCACTTTGACTTTTCACTTTCATGCATTGGAGAAGGAAATGGCAACCCACTCCTGTGTTCTTGCCTAGAGAGAATCCCAGGGATGGGGGAGCCTTGTGGGCTGCCGTCCATGGGGTCGCACAGAGTCGGACACGACTGAAGTGACTTAGCAGTAGCAGTTTCACCTTCACCAACTCTACCAATCAGGCTTTGCCCTGAAGAGGGGATTCCCAGTCTAGGTTCCGGCAAGCCACATCTTCCTCTAAGAGCTCCAGCCCGCGCTGGCTGTTCCGCATTCCTGAATGCCTTCCTGACAATGACTGAGCTCTCTTCCGTCCTCCTTACTGCTTCAGCCAATTCAGTTTCCAAGGAATGAATGCTTATTGAGCACTTGTGTACTGGGAGACCAGCTGAGAACTTGATACCTATGGCCTTTTTGAATCCTTGTAGCCCTCCCACCTGGTAGGTACTATTATTCCCCTCTTTTACTGATGAAGAAACAAGTCCCAAACAGTCAAATCTAACTTGCCACAGATGAAAAGAGAGTAGCCAAATGGGATGTGGCATCTCCGAGGTTTGCAGAAAAGATGAGACCACATCCCAGACTTCTGCTTTGGCCTGGTGTTGGGAGTCTGTGTGGGTCCCATCAGCGATGGGCGAGCTGACCTTCTTCCTTTTCTTTCCATGAGAGAAACTTTGTAGTTCAAGCAATTAAATCATTTTATGCATTTAACAAATTAGGGTTTTTCTTAAAAAGATTTTTTTTAAGAGCATATTCTTCTGTTCTACATCTAAAAATTCTTTTCCAATATGTTACTTTCAACTGTTTCACAGTCATTAGGGGAGAGGGAAGACATGAAGAAAAAATCCTCAGATTGCAAAGATTCTGTACTGTGTGATCTATGTGTCATCTTTAAATAGCTAAAATGACCCTTTTCCTCCTAGGTCCACATCTCCGCTAGCAAGGCTTCACGGCTCTTCCATCTTGGAGAGGCACCACCTGGAGTACAGTAAGACACTCCTGCAGGATGAGGTACGTGGGTCTCTCTCTCTCTAGGGCAGCTCACAAGCTCTGGATCAAAGTGCTAACCCACAGAAAATGCTTAGAAAGAGGATCATCCTGAATGCTGGTGGCTGACAGTGTAGACACCCTTATTGAAGTCAATAGATAGAAATGACTATATTGTGATAGTTTTTGAACAATCAAATTGGAAGTAGCTGAGACAGAGGAGGAAAGAGCTATGAAAAGTCACAGAATCTCTATGGGTCTGTATAGTAAGAAGAAAAAGTTTACCTTGGGTATGTATGAATGTAAAAAGAGGAGACACAGGACTGGAAAAGGTCAGTTTACATTGCAATTCCAAAGAAAGGGAATGCCAAAGAATGCTCAAACTACCGCATAATTGCACTCATCTCACACGTTAGAAAAGTAATGCTCAAAATTCTCCAAGCCAGGCTTCAGCAATACGTGAACCGTGAACTTCCAGATGTTCAACCTGGTTTTAGAAAAGGCAGAGGAACCAGAGATCAAATTGCCAACATCCTCTGGATCATGGAAAAAGCAAGAGAGTTCCAGAAAAACATCTATTTCTGCTTTATTGACTATGCCAAAGCCTCTGACTGTGTGGATCACAATAAACTGTGGAAAATTCTGAAAGAGATGGGAATACCAGACTACCTAACCTGCCTCTTGAGAAACCTATATGCAGGTCAGGAAGCAACAGTTAGAACTGGACATGGAACAACAGACTGGTTCCACATAGGAAAAGGAGTACGTCAAGGCTGTATATTGTCACCCTGCTTGTTTAACTTATATGCAGAGTTCAGTTCAGTTCAGTTGCTCAGTCATGTCCGACTCTTTGTGACTCCATGAATCGCAGCACGACAGGCCTCCCTGTTCATCACCATCTCCCGGAGTTTACTCAGACTCAACGTCCATCGAGTCTGTGATGCCATCCAGCCATCTCATCCTCGGTCGTCCCCTTCTCCTCCTGCCCCCAATCCCTCCCAGCATCAGAGTTTTTTCCAATGAGTCAACTCTTCTCATGAGGTGGCCAAAGTACTGGAGTTTCAGCTTTAGCATCATTCCTTCCAAAGAAATCCCAGGGTTGATCTCCTTCAGAATGGACTGGTTGGATCTCCTTGCAGTCCAAGGGACTCTCAAGAGTCTTCTCCAACACCACAGCTCAAAAGCATCAATTCTTCGGCACTCAGCCTTCTTCACAGTCCAACTCTCACATCCATACATGACCACAGGAAAAACCATAGCCTTGACTAGACGGACCTTAGTCGGCAAAGTAATGTCTCTGCTTTTGAATATGCTGTCTAGGTTGGTCACAACTTTTCTTCCAAGGAATATGCAGAGTACATCATGAGAAATCCTGGGCTGGAAGAAGCACAGGTTGGAATCAAGATTGCCGGAAGAAATATCAATAACCTCAGATATGCAGATGACACCACCCTTATGGCAGAAAGTGAAGAGGAGCTAAAAAGCCTCTTGATGAAAGTGAAAGTGGAGAGTGAAAAAGTTGGCTTAAAGCTCAACATTCAGAAAACTAAGATCATGGCATCTGGTCCCATTACTTCATGGCAAATAGATGGGGAAACAGTGGAAACTATCAGACTTTATTTTTTTGGGCTCCAAAATCACTGCAGATGTTGACTGCAGCCATGAAATTAAAAGACACTTACTCCTTGGAAGAGAAGTTATGAGCAACCTAGATAGCATATTCAAAAGCGAGATATTACTTTGCCGACTAAGGTCCGTCTAGTCAAGGCTATGGTTTTTCCAGTAGTCATGTATGGATGTGAGAGTTGGACTGTGAAGGCTGAGCACCAAAGAATTGATGCTTTTGAACTGTGGTGTTGGAGAAGACTCTTGAGAGTCCCTTGGACTGCAAGGAGATCCAACCAGTCCATTCTAAAGGAGATCAGCCCTGGGATTTCTTTGGAAGCAATGACACTAAAGCTGAAACTCTAGTACTTTGGCCACCTCATGTGAAGAGTTGACTCATTGGACAAGACTCTGATGCTGGGAGGGATTGGGGGCAGGAGGAGAAGGGGACGACCGAGGATGAGATGGCTGGATGGCATCACCAACTCGATGGACGTGAGTTTGAGTAAACTCTGGGAGTTGATGGACAGGGAGGCCTGTCGTGCTGCGATTCATGTGGTCGCAAAGAGTCGGACACAACTGAGCGACTGAACTGAACTGAAAAAGAGGAGGCTACACAACCGCTGCTTTTCTTAGTCATAGGGCATGTGCTGTTAAGGCATTGTCTGTTTCTTTGAGACAGTCAGGTGTTGGTAGTTTGGGGGTAGGCATGAAAATCAGGCTGTAAGATCAGACAGCTGCTATCAGAGGCACCGAGTGAATGAGGGAGATGTCCCATTCAGGAGTGGGTGGGGCATAGGGGAAAAGAGGGGTGGGATCAGGGAACTTTTCACGGGAAGTGGGTTAAGCTTGGTCCTGAATTCATTGTGACTTATACAATCTCATGTACTACTAACTTTCGATAAAAAGATTCTTCTTTTTATCGATTTTATTTAAAGAGTATATAGGCTTGTTGGAAAAGTTTTGAATATAATCTAGTTATGCTTGAGAACAAATCTGAGAAGATTCTAACCCAGAATGAATCATTGTTAGATAGAAGGGAACATTCTTCTGTCTGCACAGAGAAATTGTCTAGAATCACACAAACTCATTAGGATAAATAAGCCCTGGGAGAGTGGAGCTTTTTTCACTTTTGATAATAATCGCTTATTAAAGGCTCAGGGGAAGGGGTACAAGGAAATACGTCCAAGTTTCAAGATAATATTACATTCTTCTAGGTAATCAAAAGCCAAGTGGGAAAAATTTGTAAGGGCAATTAGGCAGAAAAGTGGAAAAAGGAAACAGACATATGATTTAAATATTTTTAATAGCCTGTGATTGATGCAGCATCCAGACAGGGGGACAGAGACCAGCTGCACTGAATTATCGATTTCACAGGGCAGAAGGGGGCAGGCGGTTAAAAACACATCCTGGGCATCATCTCCCACTTACCAGGCTCCCTGGGGATTGGACCTAGGAATCTGCATTTTTAATAAGAGTTTTCATCACTCTCATGTGTAGCTAGGACCTGTTCCTGCAGTAGTATCATAAAAAGAATGAAGATATCTGTTCTATGAGAGTTGGAAAAAATAGAGTTGAAAGTAGTTCACGAATATGATAGTAACTTGTTATCCACCCAGTTTGTTAAGTGTCTTGCCTTACTGGTTGTGATGGTCTTATATTTTTGAGTAAGGATCTTCCATATAGCCAGCTGATTACATATACCACAGGCAGGTAGTATCAAAAATAATTTATTTAATTTTATGTTTACCTACTAATGCAAAATATATTCTAAAACCTTTATAGCCAAATGTTTAAATGCTTAACTATGAAAGGGCTCCTAGTAGCTCATATATTTTTACTTTCTGGGATTTGAGAGTTTAAAATAGAGTTGTTGTTTCCCATCTTAATTTTTAAATGTTATATACTCTGCAGTATGAATTGGTTTTCATGGCTAGATAAAGGCTTACTCTTTTTAAAAAGGAATATCGCATCCTAGTAATCCATGCCACCTTGGCAAGGACCCATGTACAATGCTATTTGACCTGCTAATTGCAGACTTTTAAGGGTTGTAAATAGAGTCACTAGGCAATAAATGCGATCACAGAGCTTTTTATGAGCAGGCAAACTGAATGCTGAAAAAAATGAAATTTTAACATCAGATGTTCTTTTCACATTTTTGGAAGACAGTACAGTTCTTCTATTTATTTATTATACAGAGGAAATACTTATATTTAAAACTTTAATTTTTTTTACATAAGGCAAATCCTTATCTAGCAATTTTGCCATTTTGTAGGCATTACTCATTGTGTTTTGTATATTATCGGCTTTATGTCCCAGTAGAGTTGGATTCCCTGCTTTGAGGACAGAACTGTCTGTATTCTAAACTAGTCAGAAATCCACCCTTTAACCTAATGAATAGGGGTTAAAACCCTTGTTAGCCAAATTTCTCAGAATATAAACTTTAATACTACAATGTACTGTCAGAATGACAAAATGTATTATTTAGCATAAATAACAGAATACTTTTATTATTCAGAACACTTCTTCATAAAATTTATAACTTTATGCTTTTTCATACTGACTTCATGTTATACAAAGAAGGAATGAAGAAATTAAGTATCTTGTGTATGATCACCAGCCAGCCACAGACATGTTGCAGTCTTCCCTTTTGGGTGTAACATGTACCACATTGAAGACTAGAACTCACCTCCCTGAGAGTCTTCATCAGGATGAATTGGAGCCATTTCTATTTTGGTGTGCTACACCGAATTTAGATATGTAGTGCCATTTTCATAGCAGTAAGAGAACAAAAGCAGCTCGTTGATGGTAGAGAGCCACGTTAGACTCTGTGGGCAGGTGAGCCCTGCTGAACAGGTGGGGGCCCGGCTGGAGTGGGGCTGGCCGGGATGGAGGCCTCCTCTCTCGTTCTGTGCACCCGTCTCTCCATCACGTTTCCAGCACAATTCCCTGGAAGCACAGATGGAATATTATAGACTCATCCATAGATATCTTAAATTAGTGACAGTAGTGGTTGTTAAAAATTACATGCATGTGCCTGCTATGAAAATTCAAGCAATAGGAAACATTCTAAAGATAAATATTTAAAAATTGCTTTAAATCCTACCACTCAGAAATAAGACATTTCATTAACATTTAACGAACTTCATGGTAGCCCATTGTGACTATATATAGGCAGGATGGTTAGAAACAGGGGATCTCATATCCAAACTATTTTTGTTGTTGTTGTTAGGGTTATCTATTTAATTGAGTTTATTGAAGTGTAATGTTTATATAATAAGCAGCATCCCTTTAATGTGTTATTCATACAAATTCTATGAATTCTGTCCCTGCACTTGGATAGGTTTTACCCCACCACACTCAGGATACAGAACACTTCAGCCGTCTCCTTCGGGATGACAAGGAAGACTGTTCTGGGAGTCTATCGCTGGATACAGAACACTGCACTTCTGTAGTAGTCTATGCTAGCAGTCCCCTGGTAGTCTATGCCTCTCTCCCGTCCTAGCCCAAAGCAAGCAATGAAATGTTTGTAGTCACTACGGATTAGTTTGAATCTTCTAGATTTTTATATAAATGCAGTCATCCAGTAATTACTCTTTTGTGGCGGCGACTTTCATTCAGAACAATAATTTTGTGATTTGTACATTTTGAGTGAATGAGCCAGCAGTGATTCATTACTTTTCACTGCTGAGTGGTCTTGCATTTATCTGAAATGAAGATTTTAATTTTACTTCAGTTTAATGGAATAAACAGTTTTTAAGGGAAGGAATTACAGAACTTCAGAGAACTATGTCCTTAATCACAAGAAATATTAGTTCTTAGAGAACACTAAAATCAATAACAGTGGTTATGTGTTACCTTTTCACCATCTCTGAACTCCCTGCTATAAAACATGAAACAATTCAAATACTTACACTGCTTCCCACATCTCTACTTCTGTTTTGTAAGCTATTTATTATCAGTATTTTTTTTAACTGTTATCATGATTTATGAAATTAATTTATAATTTCCTTAAGTGTCTATTTTTTTTAAACCAGAGCATTTATTGCATGACTAATGGTCGAAATCCCTAAGATGAACTGGATGCTGCCCCAGCGGCTCGCTGGGGTTAGGTGTTCTCCCAGAATCCACGCCTGAATCTTCAGGATACTCTTTGCAGGTGCCTCGCTCACCTGGCCTCGGTGTGTTCCGTCTGTAGCCTTGGCAACTCCAGTCACATTTCCTCTTCTGCCTGGCGGTGTTGCCACAATGGTCATAGGTCGGCTTCTGAAGGTCGGAGGCCTTGCAACCACAGTCTTACTTCCAAACAACAGTGTTCCCTTTGTCATCTCTCCTCTATGGTTGAGACCAAAGAGGTTCCATTGTTTATTCCTACTTCTACTTTTGTATGGGCCTATACTTAGCCTCAGACTTTTTATCATGGCTTGTTCATTCCCATGTATTTTATTTTGACTCATACCTTAATTAGCTAGATTTTTGTCATCTGGTAGTTTTTCACAGTCTCTAAGCTAAGTACTCTGCATACAAGTTAAATAAGCAGGGTGACAATATACAGCCTTGACGTACTCCTTTTCCTATATGGAACCAGTCTGTTGTTCCATGCCCAGTTCTAACTGTTGCTTCCTGACCTGCACACAGGTTTCTCAAGAGGCAGGTTAGGTGGTCTGGTATTCCCATCTTTTTCAGAATTTTCCACAGTTTATTGTGATCCACACAGTCAAAGGCTTTGGCATAGTCAATAAAGCAGAAATAGATGTTTTTCTGGAACTCTCTTGCTTTTAGTATGATCCAGCAGATGTTGGCAATTTGATCTTTGGTTCCTCTGCCTTTTCTAAATCCAGTTTAAACATCTGGAATTTCACGGTTCACATATTGCTGAAGCCTGGCTTGGAGAATTTTGAGTATTACTTTACTAACGTGTGAGATGAGTGCAATTGTGTGGTAGTTTGAGCATTCTTTGGCATTGCCTTTCTTTGGGATTGGAATGAAAACTGACCTTTTCCAGTCCTGTGGCCACTGCTGAGTTTTCCAAATTTGCTGGCATATTGAGTGCAGCACTTTCACAGCATCATCTTTTAGGATTTGAACTAGCTCAACTGGAATTCCATCACCTCCACTAGCTTTGTTCGTAGTGATGCTTTCTAAGGCCCACTTGACTTCACATTCCAGGATATCTGGCTCTAGGTGAGTGATCACACCATCGTGATTATCTGGGTCGTGAAGATCTTTTTTGTAGAGTTCTCCTATATATTCTTGACACCTCTTCTTAATATCTTCTGCTTCTGTTAGGTCCATACCATTTCTGTCCTTTATCGAGCCCATCTTTGCATGAAATGCAAAGTATTGGTATCTCTTGGTATCTCTGATTTTCTTGAAGAGATCTCTAGTCTTTCCCATTCTGTTGTTTTCCTCTATTTCTTTGCATTGATCACTGAGGAAGGCTTGCTTTTCTGGTTCCAAATAGGAAAAGGAGTACGTCAAGGCTGTATATTGTCACCCTGCTTATTTAACTTATATGCAGAGCATATCATGAGAAACCCTGGGCTGGAGGAAGCACAAGCTGGAATCAACATTGCCAGGAGAAATATCAATAACCTCAGATATGCAGATGACACCACCCTTATGGCAGAAAGTGAAGAGGAACTAAAAAGCCTTTTGATGAAAGTGAAAGAGGAGAGTGAAGAAGTTGGCTTAAAGCTCAACATTCAGAAAACGAAGATCATGGCATCTGGTTCCATCACTTCATGGGAAATAGATGGGGAAACAGTGTCAGACTTTATTTTTTGGGGCTCCAAAATCACTGCAGATGGTGATTAGAGCCATGAAATTAAAAGACGCTTACTCCTTGGAAGAAAAGTTATGACTGACCTAGATAGCATATTGAAAAGTAGAGACCTCACTTTGCCAACCAAGGTCTGTCTAGTCAAGGCTATGGTTTTTCCAGTAGTCATGTATGGATGCGAGTTGGACTGTGAAGGCTGAGCACCGAAGAATTGATGCTTTTGAACTGTGGTGTTGGAGAAGACTCTTGAGTCCCTTGGACTGCAAGGAGATCCAACCAGTCCATTCTAGAGATCAGCCCTGGGTGTTCTTTGGAAGGACTGATGCTAAAGCTGAAAACTCCAGTACTTTGGCCACCTCATGCGAAGAGTTGACTCATCGGAAAAGACTCTGATGCTGGGAGGGATTGGGGGCAGGAGGAGAAGGGGACGACAGAGGATGAGATGGCTGGATGGCATCACAGACTCAATGGACATGAGTTTGAGTGAACTCTGGGAGATGGTGATGAACAGGGAGGCCTGGGGTGCTGTGATTCATGGGGTCACAAAGAGTCGGACACGACTGAGCAACTGAACTGAACTGAAGCTAAGTACACACCTATGAAGATCTGTTTGTTACATTTTTGAAAGTCAGTTTGGAAGAATATAAATGTTGTTGGGTCATTACTTTCTTCTCAGAAACTGGAGGACATTGCCTCTGTTTTTTAGTGTTAACGAGGTATAAATGGCTGATTTGATTTTCTCCCTTGTAGGTGACTTTGTTTTTCTGAATAGATGTTCATATAATTCTTAATTCTTCACATTTTAGTAACTTTGAATGTCTGGGTGATTCTGCATCTATTTTTTCCTTGATACAGGTTCAGTTCAGTTCAGTCGCTCAGTTGTGTCCGACTCTTTGCGACCCCATGAATTGTAGCACACCAGGCCTCCCTGTCCACATATCTATAGAATCTGTTGTCTTTTTTTTTTAATTTCAGGGAAGCTTTTTTTTCATTGTATCTTTAAACATTTTTCTAATACATTGGGAATATCAATTATGTATATGTTGAATCTCCTTGCCATTTATATTTTTAAATAATTTATTCTTTTTCCTTTTTGCTTTAATTTCCTCAAGACTGTGGACTATGTCCCTTGCTTATTCAAGTCGCTTTACTGTGGATTATATTGCTTTTATATTCAATTCCATTTTCTTCATTCTACTACTAGTTTTGCTAGTTTATTAATTTTACTGTTGTCTTACAATCTTCGAGTTCTTGTGGTTTTGAAACTATAGATATTAGTGTGAATTTTTCATGTTCCATTGGGTATTTCTTTTGATGTATTTTTCATTTGCCTTTTGTGTTGCTTTCTTCCAGTTATTTTTCTTAGTTTGGTGTGTGTGTGTGCAGTCATGCACTGTATTTACATATTCAGTCAACTACTGTAAGACCTTTATGTGACTTCTGATTCAGAGTTGTTACATGTGGTGTGCTGTGACTCTCTAATACATGTCTTTTTGTGAACACATGGGTGTATTTCTGTTTGGTATGTACCTGGAAATAGAATTGCTTGGCCATAGGGTGAGCATATGTTCAGCCTCAGTGGATGCTGACAAGCAGTTTTCCAAAATAGTTGTATTAATACACATTCTTACCAACAGTTCCAGTGGTTCTCCATCGTCTCCAACACTTGGCACTTTCCGTCTTTCTCATTTTAGTCACTTGGGGGATGCACTAATTTGTGTCAAATTAAATAGCATTAACACATATAAACTACAATTTTTTATATTAACCTTTTGAAATTGTTTTGGGACTACCTTTGTTCTCAACTTGATTTGCAGGAATTCTTTATTCTGGTTTATGTATATCTTTCATCAGAAATATGTATCCCAAATAGTTTCTCCCTGTGAATTGCCTTTGTATTCTCTTAATGTTGGATTTGGGTGAAAATAAGTTCTTAATTTTAATGTAGTCCATTTGATCAACTTTTTAAAGATTAATTCTTTAGTTGTATTGTCTTTTGCCTATTCAAGGTAATGAAGGTATTTTATTGTTCTACATTTCTCATTTAGATCCACAATCATTTTACAGCTTATCTTTATATATGGTTTTATATATACTTTTTCTGTCCATGAGAAAATCCAGTTGACTCAGCACCCTTTATTGACCCACTTCATTTCAGTGATACCTCTGTCCTAGACCAGGTAACTGATTATCATGGACTGGTTCTGCATTCCCTATTCGATTACACTAGTCAGTGTGTGTCTCTTTTGTCAGTATGTCATCTTGGTTACTGTAGCTTTATAATAGTCTTCCTTCCAGTATAAATTCTCCAGTTTTGTTCTATTTGAAGATTGCTTTGGCTTTTATTAAACCTTTGTATTTTCATATACATTTTAAAAGTTTGTCAATTTACATAGACACATCCACAAATTTGGTATTTTGGTTGGAATTGCACTCAATCCATAGGTTATTTTGTTCTTGTGGTCTTTATGCAGAGGTTTTACACTTGTTTTCCTCTGAAAACTATTCAATCCTTAGTGGAACTTGCCATCTGCTGTGAGGGGAGGGCAGGAATGCACTGAGGACCAGCTTTCTATTTATTCAAACTCTTGTCTCGCCAATTCTATTTCTTTGGTCTAGAGAACTCACCTCTTTGATTTGGGCTTTCCAGAAGCCCAATTTGGGCTTTTGGGAAGGCTCATGTTAAGCAAGCCTGTGAAGCTACAGGGTCTGTGTTAGGATCTGATCATTGCTGCCGAACTTCCTGCCTTCACTCCTTTTTACCCAAAGCATTCTCTTTGGCACAGATGACTAAGCAATAGAAGTCAGTGCAAATGTATGTCTGAACAGTTTCCCCATCTCATCCTCTGCTGCTATTCTGTGTGTCAGACTGGATTTTTGAGGGACATCCTTCCTTCTTCCGTGCCCTGTCTACATTCTAAGACCTCTTGCTCCAATTAAAAGATTACTGGCTCTGCCTTTGCTTACTTAAAAACAACTGCATGCATGTATATATATAATCCTCAACTTGTTCCAGAAAGTTTTTAATGGAGCTTCCGCAAATATGTGTAACATTAGAGAAAAAATGAGGGCTAATGGGAAAATAAAAATAAGATGAAGTATGGGGCAGGCCCACAATGTGTACAGTGAGAGGTATATTAGACATGGGCCACAAACTTGGTCAAGGGATTTCTAGTAACTAATATAAAACAGAAACAGCATCTTTTATGTGAATCTATATCCATGGCTGAAAAATAAACTACTTACAAGCTCTTCTTTTAAGAACTTTTGCTAGGACAGAAGGAAAAGAGGAAATAAAAAATAATACTGAATTAAGAAAGGTTTTTCAATTAGACTTGTACAGTAAAAATGAGTGAGGGAAAAAAAGGTGAAAATCAGGAATATTGTGCTATCAACAAAGGAAGCAGTACTGAATAGTTGAATGTACACCGTTTTCTCTTAAGTATACTAATTTTAATAGTGTGTCATTTTTTTTAAAAAAATGTGGGGAGGGAGGTGGGAGGAGGGTTCAGGATGGGGAACACATGTACACCCGTGGCAGATTCATGTTGACATATGGCAAAACCAATACAATATTGTAATTAGTCTCCAATTCAAATAAATGAATTTATATTAAAAAAAAAGAAAAAATGCAACAGTGACTTACTTTGTAAAGTGAAAGAACGTTTGCCATTCTGTTGCTTTAACAGAGCTGTTTTATTGTTCTGGATTGGAAAAAGGTATGACTTAAATGGAGTACAACAGTATCATTTTTCTCTATGTATATATACAGCTTTTTTCTCACACACATATATTTAGCAAATAGCAAGGTATCCAGGTTTAAAAATAAAATCAACATGTATTAAAAGTAATTGGTACATAAAAAATATTGATAACTGTGGTCGATGGTTGTGTGCTCTGTACAGTCTGGCACTTGGTAGCGACAAAGTCTGTCCTAAGGGATTGTTTGTTTAAATTTGGCAGCCTGCCTTGTGTGTCCCCTCCCCATTCTATAATGTTTTGGCTTTTTTCTGACTTTTTTAGTTAAAAAAAAAATTACGTTTAATGTGTACAACATGATGTTTTGATGTATGGATATATAGTAAAATCATTACTATAGTCAAGTGAATTAACATACTACCTTTTTGTGTGTGATGAGAAGACCTGAGATCCACTATTTTAGCAGATTTTTTCAGTATATAATAAGGATTAAAATGGCATATAAAGTGATTAAAAGTGTTACTAATAATTTGTGTAAAAACTTAGGGCATCTCCACACACAATCCCCCTTTTTCTCCTTAGTACAGCAGTCAAGAATGACTTGAAGTGCTACTGGATCTACAAAGTCTGCATTGGAATTACACACTACACATTACTCTGGGAAACGTGTAACGTGTATCCGTGAACAAAGGGCAATGACTCACTGATGTAAATATGCCACAGGGTCACCACCAATCCAAAGGCAGGCCACCAGTGTACCCAAATCAGGGAA
Organism: Capricornis sumatraensis; assembly: GCF_032405125.1. NCBI lineage: Eukaryota > Metazoa > Chordata > Mammalia > Artiodactyla > Bovidae > Capricornis > Capricornis sumatraensis. The sequence continues at coordinate 15,779,249 of NC_091091.1, forward strand.
GGTTAAGTGGGATTAAAATGCCAAATGGCCCACTTACTCTGCCCTCTTCCCGGTCAGTCCAGACCAGTTAAAGATAACCTATATCCAGAATATTTGGGGCAGAGATTACGCCCCAGGTGCTGCTGAGGACTCTCTTTCAAGCAAGTTATGGATTTTGATCTAGACAAGTTTTCTTTTGTTTGTTGTAGTTTGGAGTATTCAATTGCCATGTCTTCTATCAATTTAAAAAGTCTAGCTATAGTTGCTATTATGAACTCATTATTACTGCCATGTAAAATACCATTTTTCTTGACTTCGAAGTTATAAAAAGCTGACCTAAGTGGAGGCTGTATTATGCACACATAATTCTAGGCCATTTCTTGCTTTCTAGTATTTCAGTCTCCTGGAATGACAGAGCTATATTTGGTCTTGGGTTTTGCAATTCTATTTTAAACTGGGGATAACCTCAGAACTTACCAGTAATAATGATATAGCAATAATTAAATTCTGTAGCAATTTACTGTTCTTAAATGCATTGCCAGTTATCTCATCTGCACCAACATTCCACAAATATTTACTGATCACAGGTTGAGTGCCAGGCAGTTAGCAGGGCAGCTGTTATTATCCCCATTTGAGAAAACAAATAGTTACAGATGTTAAGTGAGGTGTCCAGGACACTACAACCACCACGTGGGGAAGCTGGGAACTGAGCCTGGGCTCCTTACTGAGTCAGTGTAGTGCCCTGCTATGCTGGCTCCACTGGGTGCTGGCTGTTCAACCTTGAGCTAGTTTCCTAACCTCTCTATGCTGCGTGACTAAGAGTTTCCATAGAGCACTTAGAACAGTGCCTGGAGAGTGGGAAGCACTCGGTGTCTGCTGTTATTTGGTGCTTGATTCAGTGTTCCTTTCTACATTATGCTGCCTGTCTCTACATAGGTGAATGGACATTTCCTCCTTTCCAGTGGGATTCTTCTGTATTTAACTGTTGACTTCATTTATCACTGCACATCTGTCTTTGGCCTGTATTCCTAAAAATGTTCTTTTTGGAGTACCTTATCTTTTAAAAACCACTCCCAGATTTACACTCTTGTTTTCTGGAACACTAAAAATTGAGGGTGATCCATGTATAAGGAGACTATTAGTGGGAAACTCTTTGAAGAAAGGTAGAAATAAGTCATTGTAAAATAGAATTGCAAGACTTCATTTTAAAAACAACTTGGAAGATTTACTTTTTTCTATGTGTGAGGACTATTGTAATCTGCAGCTTCTGAAAGCTCTCCAATAGTTTCTAGAATCACTCTGAAATTATCTGGTAAATAATTCAACATGTCTAACAATTGGACAAATACCAGATATTCTTTATTAAAGTTTCTCAATTATTACAGAAAATTTTAAATCTATTGTTTTTATTGAAATGGTCCTGGAAGAAAACTTATATACTGGTTACATGAATATTTGCTAATAATCTCTTTTAAGAGTTTAAATTATGTTACTCAAAGTATAAGTAAAGAGGTAACTTAATCCAAGAGAGAAAACTGAAAGCAAGAAAAGTAAGACTTAGTTTATCTTCTTTCTATAATAAGATGCTCTTATTAAGCATCACAGGGTGGTTTGTTTGTTGAATCAAAGGCAAATTAATGATGGCACTTTATTTTGAATTTTCATCTTACAGAGTTTAAACATCTTCCAGAACCTAAATAAACGCCAGTATGAAACAGTTATTCATTTGTTTGAAGTTGCAATAATAGCAACTGACCTGGCTCTATATTTCAAGTAAGTACAGAACTCCCTTATACTCTGTGTGGCTCTGCCTTCCACGGTCCACTGCCTTAAAGTTAAAAGACATTTATTTAGAGACACATTTCTTCATTTTCTTTTTGGATTACCAATAAATACCCTTAAGATGCCTGATGGAGGATTTACTGGACATCTGGAAACATCTTTTAAAAGCTAAGCCCCTAATATTAGTTATCTGAAGAAATTTCAATTGAAGAATATGCATCAAAGTAGATAGACTGCCAGAACAGTGATGCTATAAAGCTTTACACGGTGCCTTTTGACCTGGGGAATTCATCACAGTTTGCAGTCTGGTATTTAGAGTTGCAGGCTCAGACATTTGATCCTGCCAGAGTCTGAGAGCTGAAAAATCTTAGTGATACTGATGCACATTAACAAACTAAAACATTTTAGTTACATACAGCAGAGGCATTAGCCTATTTATAATAATAATGATGATTACCAAGGAGACCAGATACTCCAAGCTTCTGTACATTTTCTTGTCGGTGAACTATAAAGTAAAATGCATTAGGACAAAGTGAACTAGTTACAGGGTCTAAATAGTTAACAACTTGGGCAGTATTAGATTGTGCCTCTCCAATCCTTCATTAAAAATTCAGTTATTAAATAGTTCAAACATGAAAGCAGATACTTAGAAATAGATAAGTGACATCCAAATAGCTATAGCCCAGATTCAACAAATGCTCAGACTTTGTCTTAGATCTCTCTTCAAGGAGAGCAGTACAGTTGAGGCGTTCTGTACTCACTCCATCATGAACGCCACACGCCCACCCCACTTCTCCTTCACAGATACCACTGTCTTGGTATTGCTATGTATTCATCCTTCCCATTCATGTTTTCTATGGCATTATTGTTTAAAATTTTTCCATAAATGGTATCATACTGTATATACCTTTCTGCAACTTGTTTTCACACAACATTTTGAAGATTTAGCTTGGTGGTAAATTGAGATCCAGGTCATTCTTTTTAGATGTATATTCAACTGTGTGATTTTATCATAATTAATTTAGCCATTCTTCTATTCATGGACATTTAGATTACTTCCAATTTTTCATCACTGCCTACATTGTGTATCTTTGTGTATATGAGTTTCTGTAAAGTACATATCTAGAAATGGGATTGCTGTAGGGTTTGCATATCTTCAATTTTATACCACATGGCAAAACTCCTGCACTCCTTAGTAGGTATGCCAATTTAAACTCCTACCAGCAGTGTTACAAGAGTTCCTATTATTCTGTATCTGGACTCTTCTTGATCTGGGCATATTTAAATATATGGTAATTTGAGTGTGGGACAGAATATTATTCACACTTATAATTTTGTACATTTTCATATATTTTAGGTTCTAATATTTGGTTAGTTTTATACAATGTCTCATCACAACCTGTGGCCTTTGTTATGATCTCTTTTTGTCACATGTAGCTCTTAGTTTTAATGTATTTAACTTTACCAATTTTTTTTTTCCGTTCTGACTTGTGATATTTCTGTCTTAAACTCGTTCTGTATCAAGGTTACACAGCCATTCCCTGTTTGCCTCCCTAGGTCCACAATGTGGACGACTGATGCCGAGTGGGAACGTGAAACCTGAAAGGACGTATTAAAGACACTTTAAACCTCTGGTCCTATATGCTAAAATTGTCGCACAGTTGTCTCTTTTTTAGGAAGAGAACCATGTTTCAAAAAATTGTTGATGCCTGTGAAAAAATGGAAACTGAAGAAGAGGCCGTCAAATATGTGACCATTGATCCAACCAAAAAAGAGATCATCATGTGAGAAGTCAAATTTTATTTTGCTTTTGGCAAAAATAACTTGTTTTATATTTCTATTTTAACATGTTTTATTTTCTTCCACAGGGCGATGATGATGACTGCATGTGATCTGTCAGCTATAACCAAGCCCTGGGAGGTACAAAGTCAGGTGAGTGGTTCCCATTTTCTGTCAGGCCCTCGGCTCTGCCTAGGCGCCGTGAGACGGTGTATGTGAAGGTATCTGGCAACCTCAGAATTTAATTATAACCACCAACTATATGAGTATATATTTTATAAGCAATTACCTTCATTACCCTGGGCCTGTCCTCTGAAACCATCTGTTTATAATTTACAAAGAAGAAAAAAGGAAGTTAAGAAGTTAAGACAAAAGTACAATGTTCCCTGTTGGGTTTCTGTTAAGAGAAGAAAAGCAAACAGCTTCCAAGAGCTCACAAATGTCGGTAGGTCATTTGGTCACGCCCAGGACAAGGGAAAGAGAAGGAACCTTAAAAAGAAAATGCTTTCTGGAAGGAATTCCTGTTATCACTGGACAGGCTGTAAGAAGTTTACATAAAATTATTCATGGAGTGTCTGGGTTTCTAGCAGAGGAGATAAAGCATGAGGAGGCAAGGATGAATCATTAGTGCCTTCATCCCTCAAGGGTGGTTTTGCTCCTGGTCTCCTCTAGGTGTGCTGTCAGTCATGAGACGGTGCTATCTGCAGGTTCAGTTTAAGGGCGTCTTCTAAGGAAGGTCTTCCCTACCCTTGGGGAGTTTGGGGAATGAGTGGGAGCCACTGCTTACCACTTGGTTTCCTGCGGATTGATGAAAGAATTCTCCCTCAGTTAATAAAGCACCCGTCTACAATGTGGGAGACCCAGGTTTGATCCCTGGGTCAGGAAGATCCCCTGGAGAAGGAAATGGCAATCCACTCCAGTCCTACTGCCTGGAGAATCCCATGGACAGAGGAGCCTGGTAGGCTACAGTCCATGGGGTCACAGAGAGTCAGACACGACTGAGTGACTTCACTTTCACTTTTCAGTTAATTCGTAGAAAGAATTCTCCCTCAGTTAACTCATAGGGAAAATCCTAAGCAGAAGAGGCCAGAATTCCCTGGGTTCAACTGTAAATGTGGACTGTATCTGTTAAGATAGAATAGCTGGGCTCCAAACCAAACACGTGTGCTCCCTCCTCACTGCCTGCTCTTCCTCCTCAATTCTTTTATCTACAGTCACCCAAGCCAAAAACCTGGGCTCATGCTTGAGTCCATCTCCCTCATTTCAAAAACATTTCTGTCCATCACTCTTGCTACCCTCCTAGTTCTTACTTTCCCTCTTTCATCAGAACTATGGTGGCAGCCTCCTAAGTGATCCTCTCTTAGCATGAACTCTCCAACCTTTCTCTGAGTTGCTGCTGGAATGCTTATAAATAGAGCTCTGCTTGGCTACTGCTTTGCTTAAAAAGCATTCTAAACTCCCCACTGCTGGAAGTTTTCAACCTTTTTTAAAGAAAAAAGCAATGTCTATTTTCCTTGCACAAAAAGCTGTACATAGATCACTTTTTGTAAGAGTAAAGAGCAAAGTTACTGTACTTTAATCTCTCTTGGCATCCACTCTTGTATCACTTGTGCACTTTGAAGGGACTGCAAAGAAAAAGAACTACTGGCCCAGGGAATCAAGTTAAACTTCCCAGCGAAGCTTACATGGTTTGTTGCTACCTGTCCTTAACTCATATTCCCTAATTTATTTCTCTTATTTCCCATGTTACTGCCTCACACTCTTAAGCTCCTACTCACACAAGCCCTAAACATTCAACTTTATCTGCAGTCTTCCCTTTCTTCTTTCCTGGCAAACTACTCTTCTTCCTTGATGATACAGCATAAATGCAACCTCCCTTATCTTTCTCCTTGATCCACAGCAGTTGATAACTGTTGATATGATAGAACTTTCCACATTCTTTACATGATGACTTCAGTAGACTGTAAGCATCTTAAAGATCAAGGTCACATTTTAAGTCCTCTTGGTAAGCCTGGATCATGCCAATGTAAGGCAGCTGGAAGGTGTTCAACGAACTTGATAAATATGGTTTAAAAAAACCATATAAATTAACTCTCAAATATCCCTACAACATAATCAGGTGAAAGTGAAGTCGCTCTGTTGTGTCTGACTCTTTGCAACCCCATGGACTGTAGCCTACCAGGCTCCTCTGTCCATCGGATTTTCCAGGCAATAGTACTGGAGTGGATTGCCATTTCCTTCTCCAGGGGATCTTCCCGACCCAAGGATCGAAGCTGGGTCTCCCACATTGTAGACATACGCTTAACTGTCTGAGCCACCAGGAGTTATTAATCAGGTGAAGCGGTGTTCTAAGCTGTGCATGTATGTGCATAAACACACAGGCAGATACACGCTAGATGCTGGCAGATGATAAGCAGGACAAGAGGAGGATCTGGGAAGCTTTAGAGCTTGAAGCATAATGAAATAGAGTTACATCCTCCCTTCTCCCCTTTTTATTGTTGAGAGGTGGTGGTAATAGCAGCTAGGAAATTGGCACGCCCAGAATGAGTCTACCACACTGAAGTAGGAAGAGAAATCTCCCTTGCCCATTTCAATATAGTCTGTAAATAACATCATTTAAAGCCAAAGAACATATGGTATGACAATACCTCAAGCATTAATTATAAACTCTGTCCTTAAATGTTACTCATTTAAGGACAAAATGTTATGATAAAATGCAAATTCTCTGTTAGAATAAGTCATGAATCATGACTTTCATGAATCATGTCCTCCCTCTTTGCAGGTAGCACTCCTGGTTGCAAATGAATTTTGGGAACAAGGAGATCTGGAGAGAACAGTGCTGCAGCAACAACCCATTGTAAAAACCCTGACATAAAAATGCACTACTGATTAAAAATTATCGCTACAATCAGTCTGTTTTGTCCACTGGATCTTAGAAAATTATCTTTAAAGAATTTATTTCTCTTTCTAGCCTATGATGGACAGAAACAAAAAAGATGAACTACCCAAACTTCAAGTTGGATTTATTGACTTTGTCTGTACTTTTGTATATAAGGCAAGTAAACAGATTATTTGAATGAAATATATCATTTTCTGGATGAGAATTTTTCTTTCAAACTGTACCTAAAATCAAAGTCACCCTCATCCCTCATGGAAAGTCACTAAGGGTGTCATCATTTCTCCAACGTAGTTTGAGGTATTACCCTTATCTTTCCTTCAAGGATGCAATGAAAGGTGAGAGAACTCAGGTGTAAGCAAATTGAATAAACTTACTTAGGTGAGCAGGCAAGACAAGAGCTACCTTTCCCACTTTCAAGGTACTGAATTAATCTCATCCTAACAGCTCTGAGCACTGTAATAATTCTTTAGGGCTCCTCTGCATATGAAAGGTACTGAAAATGAACCAAATGATTTAAGTAGTTTCTGACCTAAAATTCTCTCTAGGAGTTCTCACGGTTTCACAAAGAAATCACACCCATGCTGAATGGTCTTCAAAACAACAGAGTGGAATGGAAATCCCTAGCTGATGAGTATGATGAAAAGATGAAGGTAATTGAAGAGATGAAAAAGAAGGAAGAAGGAAATACGACAGAAAAAGGTTAGATGGAATCTGTTTTGGCTTCTTGTACAGTAGCTGGAGTCCAGCAGAGCTGAATCTCACATAACAAAAGCATGAAAAGTAAATGCAAACAGGAAATTTGCTTTACTGCCCACAGACTGAGAATTATACGAAGCTGAGTAGTGGTTTTCAGGGTTTTTATCCCCTTGAACAAGATCTTACTTTATAATTCAAGATGGAATTGCTTGGTCCAGTTGAAGTTGGGGTTAGGGTTAGGTTTCTTCATCCAGTCAATAAAGTGGCTCCTGAGGTACCTCTGCAGAATACTGAATTTTAAGAAATAATATGAAAACCATAGGATTACTGGGGTCAGTCAGGTTTACGTGAGAAAATAATTTTAGTCCTAACAGTCTGTATTAGCTGTAAGACTTTGGGCATCTTGCTTAACCTATCTGAGCTTAATGTTCCTCTCCTTATAATGAGAATGCTTCACAGATCTCCAGCCTCATTTCCAGATCTAAGGAAGCCCTAGATGTAAAGCTGGCCAGCAGAGTGGGGTGACTTGAAGGTACCCTAAGACTTTGTCTGTGCCTCAGATGTTTCTCCTTAGTGCTGTTTATCCTGATGAAATTTCTACTCCTGAAGTCACTCAGTTAGGTTTAACATAATCTTCAGAAAGCCTTTGTTAAGATGCTTCAGTTCAGTTCAGTTCAGTCGCTCAGTCGTGTCCGACTCTTTGCGACCCCATGAACCATAGCACACCAGGCCTCCCTGTTCATCACCATCTCCTGGAGTTCACTCAGACTCAACGTCCATCGAGTCCGTGACGCCATCCAGCCATCTCATCCTCGGTCGTCCCCTTCTCCTCCTGCCCCCAATCCCTCCCAACATCAGAGTTTTTTCCAATGAATCAACTCTTCGCATGAGGTGGCCAAAGTTCTGGAGTTTCAGCTTCAGCATCATTCCTTCCAAAGAAATCCCAGGGTTGATCTCCTTCAGAATGGACTGGTTGGATCTCCCTGCAGTCCAAGGGACTCTCAAGAGTCTTCTCCAACACCACAGTTCAAAAGCATCAATTCTTCGGCACTCAGCCTTCTTCACAGTCCAACTCTCACATCCATACATGACCACAGGAAAAACCATAGCCTTGATTAGATGGACCTTAGTCGACAAAGTAATGTCTCTGCTTTTGAATATGCTATCTAGGTTGGTCATAACTTTTCTTCCAAGGAGTAAGCGTCTTTTAATTTCATGGCTGCACTCACCATTAGCAGTGATTTTGGAGCCCCCCCCAAAAAGTCTTACACTGTTTCCACTGTTTCCCCATCTATTTCCCATGAAGTGATGGGACCGGATGCCATGATCTTCGTTTTCTGAATGTTGAGCTTTAAGCCAACTTTTTCGCTCTCCTCTTTCACTTTCATCAAGAGGCTTTTGAGTTCCTCTTCACTTTCTGCCATAACGGTCGTGTCATCTGCATCTCTGAGGTTATTGATATTTCTCCTGGCAATCTTGATTCCAGCTTGCGTTTCTTCCAGTCCAGCGTTTCTCATGATGTACTCTGCATAGAAGTTAAATAAGCAGGGGGACAATATACAGCCTTGACATACTCCTTTTCCTATGTGGAACCAGTCTGTTGTTCCATGTCCAGTTCTAACTGTTGCTTCCTGACCTGCATACAGATTTCTCAAGAGGCAGGTCAGGTGGTCTGGTATTCCTATCTCTTTCAGAATTTCCCACAGTTTATTGTGATCCACCCAAAGGCTTTGGCATAGTCAATAAAGCAGAAATAGATGCTTTTCTGGAACTCTCTTGCTTTTTCCATGATCCAGCGGATGTTGGCAATTTGATCTCTGGTTCCTCTGCCTTTTCTAAAACTAGCTTAAACGTCAGGGAGTTCACGGTTCACGTATTGCTGAAGCCTGGCTTGGAGAATTTTGAGCACTACTTTACTAGCATGTGAGATGAGTGCAATTGTGTGGTAGTTTGAGATGCTTATGATCACCTATTAGTTCATCAGATGATTGAAAGTGGAATACTAATGTCATCATTTCGTATTTTGTCTCAAGAGCTCAAGACTTAAAAGGTTTTCTAAGAAATTCTTATTGTTTAATAAAGAAACCATCTCTGTCTGGAAAGGCCTTATTTAAAAAAATGCAACATTCTTTTTAGATGGTTCATGTGTTTAGTGATATTTTAAAGAATTCAGAGGTAGAAAGCATTTTGCTTAAAGGGTTAAAGATATCCTTCAATAGAATAAAAATAGGAGTTCCTGACTCTCGATATACATTCACTTAAATGTTTAGTGGCTCTGTATTCTGTACAAGGCCCTGTGTTAGGCAGGCCCTGGGGAAAGATGGGGTCCTTATCTCATAGAGCTTGCCACCTGGCAGGGGAGCGCCAAGTGAAAAATTGATTATTTAACTATAATTATCAGAAGAAGCATACCTGGGGCATCAGGGAAGTCGTTCCTGAAGGATGTTTATACTACACTGAAGACAGGCTTTTTCTAAGCAAAGAAAGGAGGAAGAGTTTTAGAGGAAAGGAGAGGAAAGAACAGAATATACACAAAGGCTGTGAAGTGGAAATAAGCTTGGTGCACTGAAGAACTTGAAAACTGTTGTAGCTGGAGTCTAGAGAGCAAAGAGAGCAAAATACCAGATGAAGCCAGGAATGCAGGCAGCTCTGCCAGATGGGTGTGTTACCCTGAAGGCCTCCTTATGGATCTGTCCTCTAGAGAGCAACGGGAAGTCCTTAGAGGGATGGATTTCAACATGAAAGCAGTAAGATCTGAGCTGCACTTCAAAAAGATAACAAAAATGGTTATTTTTACTGAGTAAGTGAAAAGCAAAAAGTTACTTCTTAGTACAATTAATCTTTATCTGAATTTTACAATGAACAGTATATCAAGCCCTTTGAGTGGTTCCTGACTTTTTTTAAAATTTAGTATTTGGTATCTTGGATATGGATCTCTATACTTTATTTGCATAAAAAATTACTTCTGAATTTTCTTCCTACTACACTGAGAAGTCTCTGTAAACTAAGAATATTATTTTATCTCCAGGCAACACAAAGCAACAACTCAGATTCCCAGACTGGATAGTTCAGTGGTTCTTTTGAGAACTGAGACATTAAATGGTTAGTCACTTATTAGATTTTATTTTCCAAATGGACTAATTCTGAATATAAATTCAAGTTTTTAAATGGTCAAACTCTTAGTACTTGATATAGGTTAAAACTATGAATTAGGCTATATAGTTACTCTAATGTTAGGAAAAACTTACTATATAGCCACTGACTCCCAATAATATTGCTTTTCTCCTTTTTACTAGCTGTAGAAGATTCAGGAGGTGGTGGTGATGACAAGAAATCCAAAACATGTCTAATGTTGTAAGACAATCCAACCAGTCTAAATCACAAATGCTGTTTCTACATTTGAAGAAAACATTAAAAAAGAACATCAGCAAATTTCATTCATCAAACCATCAAGTAACAGAGACTCTTCAGGAAGGCTACCCTGTGACTAGCATAAGAAAATATACTGCTAGCCTGAAAGCCATGAGGGTAAAATAAAGTTCAACAAAAGTGCAAAATAAGACAAAAATAAGTGCATTTTTGGTGCCAATTTCTTTTAAATTAAAAATAATATAATCCTGAAACTGGTCACCAATTCTTTTTTTAAAAGATCTTATTAATTGTATTCATTTACTAGGGTTACTATAACAAAAAAGCTGCCCCATACTGGGTGTCTTAAACAAAAGACATTTATTTCTTGCAGTTCTGGAGACCAAGAAGGCCAACATTAAGGTGTTGGCAGGGCTGGTTTCTCAAGAGGCCTCTCTCCTTGGCTTGTCAATGGCCATCTTCACCTGGTCTTCGGTCTTTTCTCTTGTGTGTCTGTGTCCTATTCTCCTCTTTTAAGGACACCAGTCATACTGGATTAGGATCTACTCATATGACCTTATTTTACCTTATTAGTTCCAAATACAGCCCCATTCTAAGGTACTGGGAATCGGGATTTCAATAGGAATTCAGGTCGGACACAATTCAACCCATAACATGATTCATAGCTCACATCCTTTTCTGAACCAGAAATCTCTCATCAACATGTCTTAATGTAAGAGCAAATGCAGTACAGAATGTATAATGTATTTAAGTACTATATAAGAAACAAAGAAAAAAGATATTAAATGTTATTCTACCTGATATGCTTATCTCTTTCCTCCACCTTTTACTCTTGATAATGGAACAGTAAAGACCACTTCACTTTCAGCAGCTTAAAAGTATGTCATCCTATGCCCATCCTTTCTCCCAAGTCTGAAATCTATTATGTGTAACTAAGAATATATTATTACATTCAGAACTATTCTCATTGATAGAATAATCAATTTATAGGATATGACCTAGATAATCCTAATGCAAGTTAAATCAGCTAATAAATATTATGTGTTATTAAACAGCATGTGATTTGATTATACAAAAGCTTTACTACCAAAAACAGTTTAAAAGGACTTCAACAGAGGTGACTTAAAAAAAAGTGATTACTAGAAGTATCTACTAGGCATTCTAAATACTGATTGTCAAGAAAAAAAGACAGGACTTCCCTGGTGGTCCAGTAATAAAGAATCTGCCTTGCAATGCAGGGGACGTGGGTTCAATCCCTGGTCAGGGAACTAAGATCCCACATGCTTTGAAGCAACTAAGCCTGTGTGCCACAACTACTGAACCTACATGCTCTGGAGCCTGTGCTCCACAACTAGAGGGTCTGCACCACATGCAGAGATCCCACATGCCACAGCTAAGACCCAATGCAGCCAAATAAACTTAAAAAAGCAACTAAAGAATCAACTATTTCTATAACATGGTACACACCTGTACATAAGGGAAGATTTCTTTCTTATCTATAATGACACACCAAATTATAAAACAGACCAAATATTAATTATACCACTGACTTTTTTTTGTAAAACATCTAAATTATAATGAATTGCTCTATCAACCTCAAATGTTCTGTTATAAAGGAGATAATGTTCAACTCTAAGCAGCTGAGAAATCATTATTTGTTATATTTTTACAAGTTAGGTACTTAGAATCTTAAGACTCTTCCTCTCACATTAGAATGTAAGGTCCATAAGAGGATATATTTTTGTCTATTTTGTTCACAGCTCTGCTCACACTTAGAGAAGTGCCTGGCACAAGGCAGGCACTCAGTAAACATGAATAAATGATATTCTGCATAAATATCAAGACAAACAGGTATAAGTGAAGAGTGCCTGGAAGTTAATATTTTTACGGAGAAAACTCAACATATGCGTGTGTGTGTGTATATATATATATATATATATATATATATATATATATATACATACACCCAAATGAGTGTTGTCTATATAAGTCATGTTGGGTGACAGATGTACATCTTATTTTCACTGCTTAAAATAATCCTGAAACTCCACTTAGGATTATTTTAGAAACTATGTAAGAAACCCTCTTCCTTTAGCCTTATAAAATTTTGGACCCTCCCAAATATCAGTCAGCTCAAACTATTTCCTCATTCACTAGAAAAGAAACTGAGGCACAGAGATGAGCCACCACTGAAGGTCTGCAAAAACAGGAACTTTGCTTAAGAGCAAGTATAAGAAAGCATAACTTATCTCAAGCCAATGGTCTGCTGAACTCCCCTGAGTATACTACAGCAAAGTTTAAGATAGGTCTGTTGGAGAATTAATCTTTAAAATCTAGATAATAGATAATCAGTAAGGACCTACCGTATAAAACAAAGAAATCTACTTAATATTTTGTAACAAGCTATGTGGGAAAAGCATTTGATAAAAGAATGGATATACTATAACTGAATCATTTAGCTGTACAACCTGAAACTAACAATGCTGTAAATCAACTATGCTCCAATAAAAGATAAAAATTCAATTAAAAAAATTTAAAACATCATCTTGAGGCCTTCTCAAAGACTCCTTTAAGTATGACTCCAATTATCTGTCACTGTATATGAATGGATTAAACGCCATGATTACATTTAATGATTTAAATTTATAAATGAACTTGATGTCCATAAACCATACTTGCAATACCAAATATATGGATCTATTTTAAAAGGGTCTTTGAATATTCTTCCCAGTCATTGTTTAGTTTTGCAGGAGTTTTATATTCTGATGACTACTAATTTTTATCATAAAAATGTTTTGGCTTCATATATTCTATTAATAACATCAGTTTTCCTGCTGGATATTTCAACACTTTTTCCTCTGAAACCAAGATTCTTTTTCACGAAAAGTAGTGAGAAGAAAAAGACACAACAAACAATTTATTTGTTGGTTATCAACACTGATTTACTGTTTTCTGATGGTTTAGAAATGACTAATTATTTCCTAGCTACTTCCTTCGTAGCAATGTCTAGCAGTGTCCCATTATAACAGCAATCTAATGATTAATAATAACTAATAAAAGGAAAATCTGATACTATTTAAAAATAAGATACTATTTTACAGTTTAATGCCAATAATTCCATGTTTAAATGTCATTTAATTTTCAACAAAATACCTGTTTTCTATAGGTCCTCTCTTACTCACCAAATCATGCATCTTTTCCAGTATTCATCTCTTTGCTGTTTATAAAAATGGGTCTGACCTTTTGGGAAAAAAATCAATAAGTCCTTTTGAAAATCTGATGAAATCTATGGATCCTTTTCCCCTAACACACACACAATCACCAAAGTTTACACATCGATTGTAGGCGTCTTTAGATCTCTTAAAGCACATCCATTGACTCTTGGGGGTATGGACCCTAAATTAAGTTACATTTTATAATATATCTCTGCATATAAGTATATCCATTATGTATGACTGTATCTGAGACAAGCTCTATGCACACAGTATTGTTCAGTTAAATTATATTACTGCACAATCTTTATTGGAGATTCAACTTTCATGAACACATATGCTGCTTTAGACTACTGGGATCTCATTTGGCCTCCTGTGCTATTAATTTACTTTATAATAAATTACCCATACACTGGGGAATTAAATCATATTATAACAAACTTCCTTAAGTGGCAGAGATAAGAAGGAAGAGAAATGTAAGGAAAAAAAGAAAAGGTAGCTAATGAAAAAACAGGTTCTCAAGAGGGGTGCTTGTCTGTCAAAGGGAAGTAAAGAAGTTGAAGACATAATCTACCTTACAATTTTGTAAGATCCCAATAACCCTAAAGGTTTAAATAAACTAATTGAGGCAAGGGAAAATAAATGTGAAATCGGTGGGGAAAACATAAAAACCCATAAAAATAGGAACAATGGATCTCTGTGACGTGTACTAGGTTCATCCTTTAGCTACAGATGGAACAGAGTTATAGGTAAGCAACTGAAAAAATATATAAGAGATAGGGAAAAGTATCTCCAATGGAACTGAAAATACTTTCAAAGCATCTGACAATCCATCCTAGATGGATCTTTTATTTCCAAAGACAAACATTCAAGTTGCAACTTGTACACAAAACTTTTGTGAAGAATTTCAAAGTATACTTCACATTAAGGAATGTAGGCATCCCTCTTTCATCTCACAGAAATAAATCTTGAAAATATTCATCAAATTCTTCTTCCCTATTTAAAAGAAAAAGTATACATATTGATTAAAATCAAAAGAGAAAAAAATTACTAGGTGACACATTATATGAAATTAAGGTAATTCAAACCAACATACTTGCTGGTTCTTTTATATAAATATATATTTCATGATTCGGCTATCAAGTAATTCTTGGCTTCTAAAATAATCATAACTATGCCCAGACGATTAAAGTGTTGTATATGGTGGCATGTATCCCTAAACATATTTATACCTAAGATTTTACTCTGAAGTACTTTGTGTTATATCATTGCTTCTCTTTACTTTTTTGGTTGACTTTATTACTTACTCTGTTCATTCTCATTTCAAATGAATGAAAAAACTATTTTAAGGAAAAATACAAGTCTCACTCCTAAGAATAGGGACGATCTGCTTAGGCTGCAGGTTTTATTACTCTGAGAAGAGTAAATATGTATTTGTAGCAGTGGAGATTATATGTAAAGAATAGAACTCTGAAAGGAGATACTAAATTATATTAAAATATGAAAATTAAAGTACAAAATAAATATTAGTGCTAGGAGCCCAGAGCAGTACAATGAAAATAACACAGGTTTTCAAGTCAGACAGTATTTAAGTCCTAGCTCTGTCAGCTACTAGCTAGGTAAGCAAGCTATTTAACTTCTCTGGGCTCAGTTTATCTATAATAATAAAGAACATTACATTTCCTCAAAGAGCTGTTGTGAAGATTATGTGTATGTACAGTTGCTTTTCTTCCTTCTGGGAACAGAGAATCAAGCTACACAAATTCTGCCTACCAATCTCTTTAAAAAATGTTCTTTTAGATTAGAAATTCACAATGAGACTCCATCATTTTGTTTTAAGTGACTGTGATGGATATAACCCCCACAACCATATTCAAATTAAAAAAAAATTAACTACAGAATCAGATACAGTTGATTTAAGAATTACCCACAATTTGGTATTCTACATGCTACTGTCCCTTTCCCAAGCATGACAGCAAAATGCAGCTGAATTTTAAAAACTGTAATAAAAACTTAGACGAATGAAATCAGCTGAACCTCTGTGTGTACTGATGTTAGTACATGATGTCAAGTTTTTATAAGGTCACAAAGAGCTCTGGATTATGGAACCCCTCTTAGGCTTTACTTATGGATCTTTACTGCCATAAAGGTGAGTGGACTCTGAGACCTATTCTTTCATTTTCAGCTCTTCAAGGGGAAATTTTATGGTCAAAATTCAGTTGATAGTTTGACTAGGATAGCAATACCTTTTTAGAAATCTGATCTATAATGGCCACTCATTTTGGAATTCTTTATTTGGCAAGAAAAAAAAGATCATAGAAAACAATCTTTTTTTTTTTTAAGGCCTCTTTTCAACACACTTGAATTCTATTACACTGAGAACATATTATACAATTAGCAAGATGTTTTATCATCAACTTAAGTTAGTGAATTATGATTGATTCAATAAATCTCTTATTATGAACTAAGAAGACTGGATTAACAAAATGGGACTAAAATTTATTGAGTACATATTATATTGGTAGGTATTGTACCAGATGCTTTATATTCTTAATTATATTAAATTTTCACAATAAACTATGTAGTTGGTATTATTTTATCCTCTTTCAACAGATAAAGCTCAAGTGGTGAACATCCCAGTTTGTAAGGGCTGATAACATTCCAGCCTACATCCCAGCAGCTCTCCCAAGCAATAACAGAGAACAATGCATGTGTCGAGCTGTCTGTCTTTGGGGGCAAGAAAACTTTGACACCTGTATATATCTTTGAGGAATTCTTCTGTACAAGTTTATGATAATCAGAACATCATGGATAGACTCTAGAAGCTAGTAAACAGGACCTCTCTGTAAGAACCTAAGCGAAGTCTAGGGGGTCATCTGTTAAGGGGAGATGAGGAAAGAATTACTCACCAAGAGGGAGCTGGGTAAGTTGGCTGTTTGTGGCCATAAACAATGGCTGGGAATAAACTCTGATCTCATGGTCCTTGGCTTTAAATCAACATTCATGATGCTAAATTTTTCATTAAGTTATCAAAAAATGGCTGTGGTCATAGCTTTCTAGACTGTAGAAGGTATGCAATATCATTTTCTATAAACATCAGGACTTACTGTGATTTTTCATCTGTCTCTGGTAGTGGGCCCTTCCAAAGTTCAGACTCTGAAGCACTTTCTTCCTCATCAGAGTTTCCTGTTTATTTAAAAGAGATTTTTTAAAAATGTGCATATTATATTTAAAACACATTTTGAACTATCCACCAATAATGCAATTAACTTTGGATTTAACTGGTTTAGCTTCAATTTTTATCTCTCTGGAAATTTAATTCACTTTTCCAGACTAATAAATTATTTTGAAAAATAATAAGCTGAGATATACCAAAGAGCCTCAGCAAAAAGACCACGGATTTAAAGTCTCATGGGAAACTTGTCTAAGTTATAGTGAGTTAAAGTAACAATTCCAATATTAACTCTATATTATAAAGGGAAATAGAGTTATATTACCTCTTGCAATATAGTTGTCTTTAAATTAGTTTCTTCTTTTTATTGATCATACAAAAGACATGCAGGTTAAGATTTTTGTAGAGACTATATTTACATTAGGATCAAGACCTCAAGAACTGAACTAGTATACAGGACTAGCTAGTAAAATTATGAAAAAAAAATTTGTCAGATTTTTAAAAAACTAATGCTGATTATATTAACTAGAAGTCCAATTCAATGAAGAAACAGTTCTCATACAATGTTAGGAGTAAATACCCTTTCCTTGAGGAAAATCTGGAAATATAGATCACTTTAGACCCTTGACTGGCAATGATGCTCTAAGAAATTTATTAGAATAAACAAGCTCCTCAAATATATATACATATATATATGAAGATGTTCATTGTATAATAGCAACAACCAAAGAAAACAACTTAAATCCCCACCAATTAGGGATTATGGATTTGGTTAAATAAATTATTATATGGCTGTTTTTTAAAAAAAAACACCCTTAAACCATTAGCATATCTGCAATAGAACAATACGTATGCTATATAAAATTTGTAAAAGTTACAGAAAGCATGCATAGTGTAATACAATATGTATTAAAACATTGTATCTACATACATATATATATATTATATATATATATAAATGATAAGTTTGTAAGGAATAACCAAACTTAACAGTGATTATATTACATGTAGGCCTGGGATATTTTTATTCTCTCAGTTCAGTTCAGTTTAGTTGCTCAGTCGTGTCCAACTCTTTGCGACCCCATGAATCACAGCACCCCAGGCCTCCCTGTCTATCACCAACTCCCGGAGTTCACTCAGACTCATGTCCATTGAGTCGGTGATGTCATCCAGCCATCTCATCCTCTGATGTTCCCTTCTCCTCCTGCCCCCAATCCCTCCCAGCATCAGAGTCTTTTCCAATGAGTCAACTCTTCTCATGAGGTGGCCAAAGTACTGGAGTTTCAGCTTCAGCATCAATCCTTCCAATGAACACCCAGGACTGATCTCCTTAGGATGCACTGGTTGGATCTCCTTGCAGTCCAAGGGACTCTCAAGAGTCTTCTCCAACACCACAGTTCAAAAGCATCAATTCTTCGGCACTCAGCTTTCTTCACAGTCCAACTCTCACATCCATACATGACCACTGGAAAAACCACTGCCTTGACTAGAAGGACCTTTGTTGGCAAAGTAATGTCTCTGCTTTTCAATATGCTGTCTGGGTTGGTCATAACTTTTCTTTCAAGGAGTAAGCGTCTTTTAATTTCAGGGCTGCAATCACCATCTGCAGTGATTTTGGAGCCCCCAAAAATAAACTCTGACACTGTTTCCACTGTTTCCCCATCTATTTCCCATGAAGTGATGGGACCAGATGCCATGATCCTAGTTTTCTGAACGCTGAGCTTTAAGGCAACTTTTTCACTCTCCTCTTTCACTTTCATCAAGAGGCTTTTGAGTTCCTCTTCACTTTCTGCCATAAGGGTCATGTCATCTGCATATCTGAGGTTATTGATATTTCTCCCGGCAATCTTGATTCCAACCTGTGCTTCTTCCAGTCCAGCGTTTCTCATGATGTACTCTGCATAGAAGTTAAATAAGCAGGGTGACAATATACAGCCTTGACGTACTCCTTTTCCTATTTGGAACCAGTCTGTTGTTCCACGTCCAGTTCTGTTGATTCCTGACCTGCATATAGGTTTCTCAAGAGGCACTTCCAAAATTTTTTATTATTATTTTAAATAATAATCATGTATTACCTTTAAAGACCAGTAAAAACGATAGATACTTGTATTTTTAAAATACAACAAAACAGATGTTTCAAATGAATCACCCTATATTAATCAACTAAAAATTATCAAATACTGAAACACATATCATGAGACAATAAAATTATATGCCATAAAATAATTATGCTAGTAAATAATTCCTCTCCAATAATGATCATTCGTCTGGAAAAGAAGTGACACCAATTTGTCTTGTTGACATAGAATGTCCCTTAGTTAAACTCAACACAAAAACAAAGCAGCATTGATTTGCCATGGTGATTCTAGCCTTTTATCTGTTGGACTTTGATCCTTGAATCAACATGTGTATCTGAACTTTGGTCCTAACTGATTCTAGCACAAATTCTAACCAAAAAAAAAAAAAAAAGAAAAGGTAGGGGGAGGGGTTGTACTTCTAATGATCTACACACAAAGATGATAAAATTATAAAGCTTTGGGAGTAAGCTTTGTCATTTCCTACTCCAGGGGATCTTCCCGACCCAGGGATCGAACCCTAGTCTCTTGCTTCTCCTGCACTGGCAGGAGGATTCTTTACCACTAGTGCAATCCACTAATTAGATATTATTGATTCATGTGTCTCCTGCATTGGCAGGCAGGTTCTTTAACACTAGCACCACCAACTCAATGACAGCCAGCACTGGAACTGCCAATGTCCCCAAACCATATTCGAAAAAGACAAAAGTCTCCTGCTCTTTATTTTTATGAAAATTCACTAACTGAGCTAACAAAAAAGATCTTCACAACACAGATAATCACAATGGTGTGATCACTCACCTAGAGCCAGACATCCTGGAATGTGAAGTCAAGTGGGCCTTATGAAGCATCACTACGAACAAAGCTAGTGGAGGTGATGGAATTCCAGTTGAGCTATTTCAAATCCTGAGAGATGATGCTGTGAAAGTGCTGCACTCAATATGCCAGCAAATTTGGAAAACTCAGCAGTGGCCACAGGACTGGAAAAGGTCAGTTTTCATTCCAATCCCAAAGAAAGGCAATGCCAAAAAATGCTCAAACTACTGCACAATTGCACTCATCTCACATGCTAGTAAAGTAATGCTCAAAATTTTCCAAGCCAGGCTTCAGCAATACATGAACCGTGAACTTTCAGATGTTCAAGGTCGTTTTAGAAAAGGCAGAGGAACCAGAGATCAAACTGCCAACATTCGATGGATCATTGAAAAAGCAAGAGTTCCAGAAAAACATCTATTTCTGCTTTATTGACTATGCTAAAGCCTCTGACTGTGTGGATCACAATAAACTGTGGAGAATTCTGAAAGAGATGGGAATACCAGACCACCTGACCTGCCTCTTGAGAAACCTGTATGCAGGTCAAGAAGCAACAGTTAGAACTGGACATGGAAAACAGACTGGTTCCAAATAGGAAAAGGAGTACGTCAAGGCTCTATACTGTCACCCTACTTATTTAACTTCTATGCAGAGTACATCATGAGAAATGCTGGGCTGGAAGAAGCATAAGCTGGAATCAAGATTGCCGGAAGAAATATCAATAACCTCAGATATGCAGATGACATGGCCCTTATGGCAGAAAGTGAAGAGGAACTCAAAAGCCTCTTGACGAAAGTGAAAGAGCAGAGTTAAAAAGTTGGCTTAAAGCTCAACAATCAGAAAACAAAGATCATGGCATCCGGTCCCATCACTTCATGGGAAATAGATGGGGAAACAGTAGAAACAGTGACTAACTTTATTTTTGGGGGCTCCAAAATCACTGCAGATGGTGACTGCAGCCGTGAAATTAAAAGATGCTTACTCCTTGGAAAGAAAAGTATGACCAACCTAGACAGCATATTAAAAAGCACAGACATTACTTTGCCAACAAAGGTCTGTCTAGTCAAGGCTATGGTTTTTCCAGTGGTCATGTATGGATGTGAGAGTTGGACTATAAAGAAAGCTGAGCTTTCTTTCATTGATGCTTTTGAACTGTGGTGTTGGAGAAGACTCTTGAGTGTCCCTTGGACTGCAAGGAGATCCAATCAGTCCGTCCTAAAGGAGATCAGTCCTGGGTGTTCATTGCAAGGCCTGATGCTGAAGCTGAAACTCCAATACTTTGGTCTTTCAGCAAAGAGCTGACTCATTGAAAAGACCCTGATGCTGGGAAAAATTGAGGGCAGGAGGAGAAGGGGAGGACAGAGAATAAGATAGTTGGATGGCATCACCGACTCAATGGACATGGGTTTGGGTGGACTCCAGGAGTTGGTGATGGATGGCGAGGCCTGGCGTGCGGAGGCTCATGGGGTCGCAGATAGTTGTATACGACTGAGAGACTGAACTGAAACTGAGTTAACAAAAGCACAGAAAAACTAATTAGGCCTAATAAAGTTATCTTTATGGTATTAACCTGTTAATGATGTCAGAGAACAAACCTACCAGGCTTTTGAAAGTGGACAGCTAATTTCAAAAGGCCTTACCACCAGCTGTTCTCTTGTTCCCGCTCCAGAGTACTTATCATATGCAAGCTTTCCTACACCAGCTTTCTGCTATCAGACAATCCAGTTTTACTAAAAAAATACAATCGGTTTAGAATAACATTGTAAAATAACTCTCTTTGATACAGGACATGCTGAAAAGTGACCAAATATCCTTCAGTTCAGTTCAGTTTAGTTGCTCAGTCGTGTCCGACTCTCTGCGACCCCCTGAATCGCAGCATGCCAGGCCTCCCTGTCTATCACCAACTCCCGGAGTTCACTCAGACTCACGTCCATTGAGTCAGCGATGCCATCCAGCCATCTCATCCTCGGTTGTCCCCTTCTCCTCCTGCCCCCAATCCCTCCCAGCATCAGAGTCTTTTCCAATGAGTCAACTCTTTGCATGAGGTGGCCAAAGTACTGGAGTTTCAGCTTTAGCATCAGTCCTTCCAAAGAAATCCCAGGGTTGATCTCCTTCAGAATGGACTGGTTGGATCTCCTTGCAGTCCAAGGGACTCTCAAGAGTCTTCTCCAACACCACAGTTCAAAAGCATCAATTCTTCAGCACTCAGCCTTCTTCACAGTCCAACTCTCACATCCATACATGACCACAGGAAAAACCATAGGCTTGACTAGACGGACCTTAGTCGGCAAAGTAAGGTCTCTGCTTTTGAATATACTATCTAGATTGGTCATAACTTTTCTTCCAAGGAGTAAGTGTCTTCTAATTTCATGGCTGCAATCACCATCTGCAGTGATTTTGGAGCCCCAAAAAATAAAGTCTGAGAGAATCAAATTCTACAAGACTGAAGGTCCCTTTTAGCCCTATGAGGGCTTCCCAGGTGGTGCTAGTGGTAAAGAAACTGCCTGCCAATGCAGGAGAAGCAAGACTTGGGTTCGATCCCTGGGTCGGGAAGATCCCCAGGAGTAGGAAATGGCAACCCACTCCAGTATTTTTGCCTGGAAAATTCCATGGACAGAGGAACCTTGAGGCCTACAGCCCATGGGGCTGCAAAGAGTTGGACCCGATTGAGCACATGTGCATATACACACACAGACACACACATGAATCTAAAATACCTAGTTCCCTGAGGGTGACAGAAACTACAAATCATTTCTTTGATAACTGCTACAACCTGCCAGAGGTGGGAAAGGTGTTGATAAGGAAATAACAATTAGAAGACTGGGCAACATAAAATAGATGCTTGCATTTGTGTCAGCATCAAATCTGCACAGTAATTATTGGCAAGTGGCGATCACAATTTAAGTCACCAATTCTGTGTTGGAAGGGGAGCTTGGAGGTCCACCTCTTTACCAATGAATGAACATCTTAGTGTAATAACTCCCATAACAAGTGGCTGTTTAATCTATACTTAAACACCTCACTGCTTCCTGAAGCAGCCTATCCCTCCATTCCATTCTTCAGATAGTTCTAATTGACAAGTTTTGCCTTAAATTAAGGCAAAAATCTGTCCATGGGCTATTTTTATCCACAGACTCTAGTTCTGCCAAGCAGCCACCAAAAATAAGTCTCCTACATAGTAGCAGTCTTGCAAATATCTACAGTTTCTATGTCTACCTCCTTACCCCTTCCTCTTCACTTTTTTCTAAGCTAAACATCTAAGGTTCCTTCAGCCTTGTTCCTATAAAAACATTTCAAGTTCTGGCAATGCTGGGTGTTCTATTCTTGACCTGCTTTAAGTTTTCAATGTTCCCTTTAGAATGTAATGCAAACTGCATATAATTTTCCCCTACATGCTCTGAATAATAAAAGCAAGACCATCATCTTGGTTTTTCTGAATATTATATACCTAAATAACTCAGCTTACTGAAGAAGTGGCAAGTCTCTAACTATGAAAACAATGGACAGGTCAGACTTTTCACAGACTTTTGATCCAACCTACTGCAGAAAACAAACACAAAATCTAATGTCCAGTATTTTCTTTTTCTATGATATAACAATAATAGCTACAAGTTATCAAAGACGTACTTTATAATAGAACATGCTTTACATGTCTATTATTTCACTTGACTCTGATAATAATCCAGTGACGTCAAGCCTCTTTACACCCATTTTACAGATAGAACTGAGACACAGATCAAATCATTTAATGTGAATTTGTATAATATATGTGTCAAAACTGGGGTATAAAGAGTGGACTTACTTCACTGATGAAAGTTACTGATGATATAGGTAAAAGGACATACACTCTGGTGTTATAAACCTGTGTTTAATCATAGCTCTGACCTTAGGCAATTTATGTAAATTCTCTGGGTCTTGCTTTTATCTACAAAATGGGATATTATGTGTCCATTACTAAAATTAAATGTGGTACACAACTACTTGCGATTAAGACAATTAACAAAAGCAAGTTAAAATTCTTTTTCCCCATAGAAACTGGGCTTTTCTTTTTAGACTTGGTTTTAACAATCAATATGTTACATGGGGGTAAAAGGGTAACTGAATATTTCCCAAATAGAAATGAAATACAGAAACAGAAAAATCTGAGTTCCAAAATTGCCAAAACCACCTAAGACAGGTCACTGATGACCTGAGAAGATATCTGGGTTTGACAAACCCTAACAAGGTACCTGTCTCCTACTTGAAATGGTACTACTTCAATAACCAAGATAAGGCAGATATTGTTCAGACAGACCACAGTATTCTCCCTACCACTAGAAGTCTGACCTAGCTGAGGAGAGTTGACAGACTTAAGGCTCTTTCTGGGAAATGGGGGATTTGGAGAGCTGGGGGAGGTGGGGGGAGGGCAGCGGGAGGGAGAAGGAATGAAGACAAAATGAAAGAATGAATATAAATGGCAAGTAAAGACCTTTCCCCCAAAGATTAATAATGAAAAACTGGAATTGGAAAAGGACAATCTTTTTTTCTACATTAAATTGGACTTCACACCTCTAACCGCAACGTATAGTTGGAAATAGGCAAAAACTAGAAATTTTGCTATTTTAACTTGTTATGCTTTCTAAAAATATATATACTTACTACCCCATCCTCAGATAGCTTAACATGCCTGGCTATGTTCTATACATTGTCAGAAAACTTAACCTAATTTAGAAGAAGAAGCTACGTATAGATTAGGATTGATATGAGAAGAAAGGAAGTATCATTGCTTTACGACACTTCAAAAATGTTGAAAACAAAATGGTGTTAGCAAAATAATTTATAAAGAATATGTTGTATTCCTAAACTAGAGCAATGCCTCCACTGATATCTCCCTCTTCAGTAAATTTTTAAACAATGAATATCTTAAAAATTTTATTAAAAAAAATTTCTGATTACTGAACACTTAAAAATTCCCCTTAAGAATTATATACTAAAATGCTAATACTTAATTTGAAAGGTGGGATTTACAGTAGTTACTTCCTGAGTTTGCCACATAGACATATTCCTTGAAAATCAGAAAAAAAAACAAGTTTAAAAATTTACAAGTAAGCCAAGAAGTCTCAAATCTCTGAATTTCTATATTTCTGGCTCTGTGTGACCCCACAGACAGGAGCCCACAGGCTCCCCTGTCTCTATACGTCTAAATACTATCAAATAAATTAGATATTCTATTGAAGTACATTTTACTTTTAGACCCTAAGCCTATTTACTGTAAGGTCTTAAAGAAAAATTCGAGATTGTACTACTGTTGAGATGCAAGATTATTGTTTGTTATATACAAATGGATGCCCCCTTTTATGAACCCACAGGAGATTCTGCTCTCAAAACTGCCTGGAAAAAGCTGAACGCCCTGTGAGTTCTCTTTAATATTGTATGGGTACAATTAATCATTCTACTATCCTTTCTTTGGTTTGGTTGTTAGGAAGAACAGTGACAAATTTGTGATCTACCTTTGCAATTATGCAAGACTTTTTGGTAAACAATTCTCTGTATTAAATTTACCTCTAGCTTTACTTTCCTATGCTACCTTATTTTTCCATTATTTTGATTTCATCTTTATAAAAAATCTTATTTTATTGTAAACCATTGTGAATACTTTTTGGAATGCTGCAGGGAAAAAAACAATAATAAATTTGTAGCAAATATTCAATGAAATCCAATCTGGTGAAAACTGTAGGATTTATTAAAAAATTGACCAGTAACAACCAGTTGCTAACATTCTGCTTTCTATGCACAAAACAGATATTTAATTTGATTAATCAAAATCACCAAAGGAGAGATCACTCATTCTTGTGCAATATGAGCAACATTACTTAAATGTGAATCCATCTCCCCAAATTCTTTTTCTGTCCCCATCTTATCCCTTTGGTTCTCTTCCTTCACACTCTATAATGTGAAATCAAAATGTGTATCCACTCTACTTACTGAAAAAAAAAATTGTGCTCTTCTATACTTGAAATCAGAAACTTTTAAATGATTTAATTTGGGGAAGAAATACACTTTTGGTTTTTTTCCTATGATTTTTCTCACACAGTAGAAAAAAAAATTATAGGACAAGTCACAGTTTGTGGGAAACACAAATTGCAAATAACTTGAATCTATATATTTTTATTAAATAAAAACTTGATACTTACTGTTGACAGAACTTTCTGATTTCACTGAGGATGAATGCGCTGGGAAAAATAAAAAATGAATGTGATTAAAACAAACCAGCACTGTTTTGTCAAGAATCACTTTGCAGTGGTGTAACAGCCACAGCTATAACCAGAATTCTTGCGAGTAGTCTAGTTTACTTTCTAGTCAACTTTATAGTCTAGTAAACTTTCCTTTATAGTCTTGCAGGAAAGCACTTCACTGTCTTCTAATCTTCCCTGTTCCTTTGACTTATCTCCCTAATTAAAATGTTAGGTCCTTTTAGGCAGGGGTATTTTAAGCTCTTGTACAGGCCGGAATACCTAGCATAAAACTTAAAAAATAATAAACACCTATAAAAAATATCTCATGTTGCTAGTGGGGGAAAAGCTCATAGATTACCTACAATATAACAAATATTTTATCTACAGATTTTCAACATCCAAGAGCAGTTTACAAATAAATAGTTTTTCTTAATACTTTTTTGCAGATCATATGCAAGGCAAGAATTCACAGTAATTGAAAATCACACAAAAAATTATATCATAAAACAACATTTGAGTTCCATAATGGTTACCCAGTGAGAGAAACAGAAAAGTACTGATGATGTAGTAATTAAAAAAAATTATCATTATATATACAGTGTCCTGCTGGAAGACCTCAGGGGAAATATTTCTGAAGGCTACTAAGTCAAAAAAGAACATAACAGATGGAGAGTAACAATTCCTCCAACCTCTCTGGATGAAAGTCAAAGTCGTTCAGTTGTGTTTGATTCTTTGCAACCCCATGGCCTATACCGTCCATGGAATTCTCCAGGCCAGAATATTGGAGGGGGTAGTCTTTCCCTTCTCCAGGGGATTTTCCCATCCCAGGGATCGAACCCAGGTCTCCCGCATTGAGGACAAATTATTTACTAGCTGAGCCACAAGGGAAGCCCAAGAATACTGGGGTGGGTAGCCTATCCCTCCTCCAGCAGATCTTCCTGACCGAGGAACTGAACTGGGGTTTCCTGTATTGCAGGAGGATTCTTTATCAACTGAGCTTTCAGGGAAGCCCACCTCTCTGGGTAAATCTCATAATTAGTCCAAGTTGTCACACAAATGATCCCTTAAGGCCAGACAAGAGGGTGTGAGAGACACAGGATAAAGATTCCAAAGAAAGTCAAGGCCTGGACTGCCGCAAGTGCTTTATGTTATTGTGTCTTTACTCCTATTCATTTCCCAGTCATCAAAAAACAAATAAAAACATGGTTAGCCTTCCGGTAGCAAAAGAAACATCCTCTGTCATTTTCTCTGTCATGTAAGGAACATGATACCTGCTTCCAAGTGTCTATTATCTTAAAAATGGCACACAGTTGGAACTAAAAGGAAGAAGTTGTAGGTTTGGACTAAATGTTAAGAAAAACCTGCTAGCAATTACAACAATCTGAAATGTAAAGGAATATTTTGGATAATGGGTTCTTTTCCGCTGGAGGTGTTGAAACTAAAGCAGAACAAGTACATGATAAAGAGCAGAGCATCTCAGACTTTATTGTGCATATGAGTCATCCTGGGAACTTGAAGTCAACTGTAATTCAGGAGATCTGCAAGGGTCTGAGGTTATACATTTCTAACAAGCTCCCAAGTGATGACAATGCAGAGGACCATATTTTAAAAGGCAAAACCACAGAATATCTTTTCAATCATGATTTCCAGGGCTGATTTCTGATGTTCCCTGCAACACAGAAATTGGCTGACTTCACTGACTCACTCAAGCACTGTGCTTAGGAACTGGGGAGAAAGAATTAAGAAAGTCACATAGTCCTTTCCTTAACAGAAAATAAATTATTCCAAGAGTGTTATTTATTTCTAACGGAGAGTGCAGGGTGCTATCAGAATGTGCTAACAGGGAACTAGCCTTACCTGGAAAAGTAGAGTGAAAGGAATCAGACAAGGCCTACTCAAGGAACTGATCTTGGGGGCAGGGTGGAGGTGGAAGATTAAGATCTTGAACTTTCTGCCAAGAGAGTTTACCTAAATATCCCTTTGTGTTCATACCTGCCAAAGAAGACTGGTCCTCAAAGTCCAGTTATTGATCTTTCTTACATTTTCTCTATCTGTTGGTTCCGCTATCTAGCCATCCAATTATCTACCCATTTACCTATTTAACATTCTGTATGATGGTAACCCGAGTTACAGGAGTTGACAGGATCACACAGGGAGAACAGAGAGAAAAAAGGTCTGTAAGAGCCCTGAGTAATTCCAACACCTAAGGGTAAGACTGAGGAGAAACTATAGTCTAAAACATCTGGGGAGAGACCAAAAAGACAGGAAGAAAAGTCAAGAAAGTAGATTGTTTGGAGGAATGTTAGCAGTCCAAAGGCAGCTGAGATATTAAGCATTTATTAATTACTATTTGGCAAGGGTGAACGTCGACATTCTAGGAATCAGCGAACTAAAATGGACTGGAATGGGTGAATTTAACTCAGATGACCATTACATCTACTACTGCGGGCAGGAATCCCTCAGAGGAAATGGAGTAGCCATCATGGTCAACAAAAGAGTCCGAAATGCAGTACTTGGATGCAATCTCAAAAACGACACAATGATCTCTGTTCGTCTCCAAGGCAAACCATTCAATATCACAGTTATCCAAGTCTATGCCCCAACCAGTAACGCTGAAGAAACTGAAGTTGAACGGTTTTATGAAGACCTACAAGACCTTTTAGAACTAACACCCAAAAAAGATGTCCTTTTCATTATAGGGGACGGGAATGCAAAAGTAGGAAGTCAAGAAACACCTGGAGTAACAGGCAAATTTCGCCTTGGAATACGGAATGAAGCAGGGCAAAGACTAATAGAGTTTTGCCAAGAAAATGCACTGGTCATAGCAAACACCCTCTTCCAACAACACAAGAGAAGACTCTACACAAGGACATCACCAGATGGTCAACAGAAAATCAGACTGATTATATTCTTTGCAGCCAAAGATGGAGAAGCTCTATACAGTCAACAAAAACAAGACCAGGAGCTGACTGTGGCTCAGATCAGGAACTCCTTATTACCAAATTCAGACTCAAACTGAAGAAAGTAGGGAAAACCACTAGACCATTCAGGTATGACCTAAATCAAATCCCTTATGATTATACAGTGGAAGTGAGAAATAGATTTAAGGGTCTAGATCTGATAGCTAGAGTGCCTGATGAAGTATGGAATGAGGTTCGTGACAATGTACAGGAGACAGGGATCAAGACCATCCCCATGGAAAAGAAATGCAAAAAAGCACAATGGCTGTCTGGGGAGGCCTTACAAATAGCTGTGAAAAGAAGAGAGGCGAAAAGCAAAGGAGAAAAGGAAAGATATAAGCATCTGAATGCAGAGTTCCAAAGAATAGCAAGAAGAGATAAGAAAGCCTTCTTCAGCGATCAATGCACAGAAATAGAGGAAAACAACAGAATGGGAAAGACTAGAGATCTCTTCAAGAAAATCAGAGATACCAAGGGAACATTTCATGCAAAGATGGGCTCGATAAAGGAGAGAAATGGTATGGACCTAACAGAAGCAGAAGATATTAAGAAGAGGTGGCAAGAATACACAGAAGAACTGTACAAAAAAGATCTTCACGACCCAGATAATCATGATGATATGATCACTAATCTAGAGCCAGACATCTTGGAATGTGAAGTCAAGTGGGCCTTAGAAAGCATCCCTACGAACAAAGCTAGTGGAGGTGATGGAATTCCAGTGGAGCTCTTTCAAATCCTGAAAGATGATGCTGTGAAAGTGCTGCACTCAACATGCCAGCAAATTTGGAAAACTCAGCAGTGGCCACAGGACTGGAAAAGGTCAGTTTTCATTCCAATTCCAAAGAAAGGCAATGCCAAACTACCACACAATTGCACTCATCTCATATGCTAGTAAAGTAATGCTCAAAATTCTCCAAGCCAGGCTTCAGCAATACGTGAACCATGAACTTCCTGATGTTCAAGCTGGTTTTAGAAAAGGCAGAGGAATCAGAGATCAAATTGCCAACATCTGCTGGATCATGGAAAAAGCAAGAGAGTTCCAGAAAAACATCTATTTCTGCTTTATTGACTATGCCGAAGCCTTTGACTGTGTGGATTACAATCAACTGTGGAAAATTCTGAGAGAGATGGGAATACCATATCACCTGACCTGCCTCTTGAGAAACCTGTATGCAGGTCAGGAAGCAACAGTTAGAACTGGACATGGAACAACAGACTGGTTCCAAATAGGAAAAGGAGTACATCAAGGCTGTATATTGTCACCCTGCTTATTTAACTTATATGCAGAGTACATCATGAGAAACGCTGGACTGGAAGAAGCACAAGCTGGAATCAAGATTGCTGGGATATACATCAATAACCTCATATATGCAGATGACACCACCCTTATGGCAGAAAGTAAAGAGGAGCTAAAAAGCCTCTTGATGAAAGTGAAAGAGGAGAGTGAAAAAGTTGGCTTAAAGCTCAACATTCAGAAAACTAGGATCATGGCATCTGGTCCCATCACTTCATGGGAAATAGATGGGGAAACAGTGGAAACAGTGTCAGACTTTTTTTTTGGGGGGGGGGGGGGCTCCAAAATCACTGCAGATGGTGACTGCAGCCATGAAATTAAAAGACGCTTACTCCTTAGAAGAAAAGTTATGACCAACCTAGATAGCGTATTCAAAAGCAGAGACATTACTTTGCCGACTAAGATCCATCTAGTCAAGGCTATGGTTTTTCCTGTGCTCATGTATGGATGTGAGAGTTGGACTGTGAAGAAGGCTGAGTGCCGAAAAACTGATGCTTTTGAACTGTGGTGTTGGAGAAGACTCTTGAGAGTCCCTTGGACTGCAAGGAGATCCAACCAGTCCATTCTGAAGGAGATCAGCCCTGGGATTTCTTTGGAAGAAATGATGCTAAAGCTGAAGCTCCAGTACTTTGGCCACCTCATGAGAAGAGTTGACTCATTGGAAAAGACTCTGATGCTGGGAGGGATTGGGGGCAGGAGGAGAAGGGGACGACCGAGGAAGAGATGGCTGGATGGCATCACAGCCTCGATGGACGTGAGTCTGAGTGAACTCCGGGAGATGGTGATGGACAGGGAGGCCTGGCGTGCTGCGATTCAGGGGGTTGCCAAGAGTCGGACACGACCTAGCAACTGAACTGAACTGAACTGATTCAAGTTTGGGACAAATTA
Organism: Capricornis sumatraensis; assembly: GCF_032405125.1. Lineage (NCBI taxonomy): Eukaryota > Metazoa > Chordata > Mammalia > Artiodactyla > Bovidae > Capricornis > Capricornis sumatraensis. Next base: position 15,810,382 of record NC_091091.1, read on the forward strand.
AGGTGGCCTGGCAAGAAAGTATCACATCAAGATTGACTTAGTTACAGACGATCAATCACAAATATCAAAAAATTAAAGAGGTTTATATGGTCCTCCTAAAGTTTGATAAAATTTTGTCATTTTCTGCTTCATACCAAAGCTGAAAAAGAAAGAACTATATCCTATACCCTCTATCAAAGATGTCCAAATAAAGAGTAAATAAGAAAGATGTCTCAATTCTGCTTTGCTTGGGTTTTCTGTCTTCAAAATGTTTCATTTTCTTATTCTTTATTAATTATACCTAACATGTGCTAGTGTGGTGCTGGGGATAGAGCAATGAACACAGCAGACAGAATTCCTGCTCTCTTGTGCTTTTATGTAATTGTCATATGTGTAATGAGGGAAAAGTTCTAGGGTTGTGACAGCATTATAAATGGGAGTCCTAATTTAGATTCGTGGTTAGAGAAGGATCCCTGAAGAAGTGACATTTAAGCTTAGAACTGAAGGATGAGTTAGGATGGGCCTGGAGGTTTTAGAGAGAAAGGAAGCAGCAACTAACTATGCAGTCCTTAAATGTAAAGAAGTTTGGCATTTTCTAGAAATTGAAAGGCTATGTGGGTGGAGTGTGAAAGTAACATGAAGAGTAGTGAGAAACAAGCCTTGTACGCTAGATCGTTTAGACCCTTTGGGCTTTGTCCAGATGTTGGTTTTATCTTAAGAACAATAGGAAATCACTGCTAGATGGAGAATGGATTAAGGAAAGGGAGGTGGGATGACAAGACAGTGGTGGAAACAGTAAGGATAATATAGTAGTAGCCTAGATGAGAAAACTTGGTTAGTTTGGATGAGAGTAGAGAAAACTTGAGAAATACATAACCTGGGGTAAAACTGATGGGATTTACATAAACATGGAGAGAGGAGTCTGGCAGGCTAGAGCCCGTGGGGTTGCAAACAGTTGGACACAACTGAGCAACTGACACACACCAAGGATAATTTCCAGACTTCTGATATTAGCTTTTAGGTTAACAGACGTATCAGCTACTGAAATACAGAACACTAAAGGAAAAACATCTTCTAAGGAAGATCACATGAATATGTAACTTGAGGGATGCAACCTCATCCTTAGTCATAAGTATCCAGCTACATAATTACCTGTTTTGGAGGTACTGAATAAACTTCACATTGTAGGAATTAATTCTTTAATTTGGAATATTCAATGACTAACATGATGTCATATTATGACATAAACATTTTCTGTAACAGTCAACGTTACAAAATCCTCAAGTAGACTACATTAAATATTTTACTGGAACATGAGGATAAATAAAAAACTTTTAAATCTCAAATGAGATTCTCACATTTATTAATTAAAATTTATTTTGAAGTTTAGAACATGATTTATAGACAAAAAAGACATTCTGTTTCAATACCATTTCTCAATAAACAGTAGAATACCAGTATTTTTCTTCTCATCATCTATCAATTTTACCAAGTCTAAAACTTGGCAATACTGTATGTTTGAACGTATCATGACATGTTGGAAGGAAAAGATGTACATAAGAACATAACATGTCTAATGATCTTCAGAGCTGGAGCAAGGGAGCCCTCTCTTGTTCAAGTATTATGTTAACACTGGCTGGAATTTAATTCAATCTACCATTACCTACCTAATTTAATCCAATTCACTCTAAGTTACAGTTAATTTGACTCTATTATGGGCTGAGAAAACAACCCACAGCAACCTTCATAATAACTATGTACCAAGTACTATGCAAACGGCTTACATACATTATCTGAGCTAAGGTACAATTATCATGACCGCTGCCTAAACTAAGGCACAGCTTAAGGACTGCTGAGGAACAAGTAAGCAGTTGACTTGGATTTGAATTTAACAATTACTTACTAACTGTATGTGCACAATACCATGTTAGGCTGAGGACACATACATATCAATCTCTATCATTTCAAGAAGCCCATTAGCTAGGGAGAAAAACCAAACAGACCATGATAATTGAAATCACAATGCTATAATTTTATACTGACTTATAATTATGTACTGATTTACAGTGTTCAAAATGTCTTTCACGTTCTTTGATTCTTCACCATAAGCACCAGCAGTACAGAAACCAGGTAGTCACATCATTACTATGTAGGTATATAGGGAAAGTAAAACTCAAGAAATTCAGTAACTTGCTTAATTTAACAGGTCTATAACTAACAAATCCAGAAATCAGAGTGCTGTTACAATATTATACCATTTGGAAAAATGAATCAAAACCGATCTTGTTCTTGAAACTTCTATAAGTTACTATAAATTTGTCTCTAAATTCTCCAACCAGTTTCCTTTCAAAAACTATAAAACAGAATTGTAAATGCATTCACTAAATTCTTAATTTAAGACATATAGCAGATTATCCTTTATGTTCAGAAATATGAATAAATATTATATTTTAATTCCCATTTACCTTTATCCTTTGTCCTAGAGGTCTCTTCTATAGAAGATAATCTGGATTTTTTGTGTGTTGACTCTTCGGAATCTTTTTTGGCTTTATCTTTTCTTTTTTTTGACTTGACTTCTTTCCTCCTTTATGTTGAACAATATAAAATTAAAAACAACTTTTTCAACTAAGCTTTACAAAAAATAAAAATCAGTGGGCAAAAAAAGTTAAATTAGTTGAAGTATTCATTTAAAATGTAATTTACATAATAAGGAATGCTTAAATGAGTCTGTAAATATTGTAGGTTAGTATATTACTTTAGACACTTCTATAAGATTACAAAGTCTGAGACAAATATAAGGTAATGAGTACTCAGAGACAAAATTATTTTTTATAAGTTCTATATATAAAACCTTAGTAAATGTAATCATAGTTTTACTCATTTCCTTTTTAGATTCTATCATTTTGTTGTTGTTCAGTCACCCAGTAGTGTCTGACTCTGTGACCCTATCATTTAGCCATTCTAAAAAATTACAAAAACAAATCTCATTTCCCTCCACATAATTCATTACCTATCTACACTTTGAAAAACACATAGAACAAAAGAAGCCACTGTACAGTTCTAAACCAGTAAATAGAAAATTATTCTCTTAATAATAAAGGAGAATAAAATAGAGGTGTAAAGGAATGAGAACGGAAGGGCTTACTGTTAACTCACACGTCTACTTTAGACCACTTACTTATCTTTTCACTGCTACAGGTTTACCTTTTTTGTTGTTCACTAAGTCGTGTCCCACTCTTCTGTGACTCCATGGGCTGTAGCCTGCCAGGCTCCTTGGTCCATGAGATTTCCCAGGCAAGAATACTGGAGTGGGTTGCCACTTCCCTCTCCAGAGGATCTTCCAGACCCAGGGATCAACCCTGTGTTTCCTGCACTAGCAGGTGGGTTCTTTACCACTGAAACACCTTGGAAACCCCTTATTTTTTTTAGGCCAGGTTTATAAGGCTGTCGGTACCATAGCTGGCAAGTGATTGATGTTAACTGCAGAGGATAAGGCAGTTGGATGGCATCACCGACTCAATGGATGTGAGTCTGAGCAAACACTGGGAGATGGTGAATGACAGAGAAGCCTGGTGTGCTGCAGTCCACGGGGTCACAAAGAATCGGATATGACTGAGCGACTGAATGACGAAGAAAAGAAACATAAAGAGGAAAAGGTGATAATGCTGAAACTGAGACTGGGAAAAAGGATGAAGAGACAACAGAGAGGATTACTTTCAAGAAACTTGTTTATCAAAGCTTTCAAATTAAGATACTTATACCAAATATTACAATACTGTTTAAGACAGTAATAACTTTTTGTCTCTTGTAAGAATAATTCAATTTTGAAATGAAGTTTGAAACTCAAGGTCAAAAGAACATCTTTGGTATCTTTCAGAATCATTGATGGAGAAGAGAAATCTGAAAAACATTGCTAATTTTAAGAATTAAAAAAAATTTTACTTATTATTAATAGCTAAATACTAGATAAGGGTCATTCACAACACAGCTGATAATAAATATATATACATTTTATAAAGTTGCAGAATCTTATGTTAAGACTTTCAAGCATTATTCAGAACATGAAACCCAACTGCCACAATCATGCCAGGTCATACAGATTTCGCTTGAGCATCTTCAATGCCTGGGATTTCATTAGGCTCTGTTTACCATATGCCAGACACTGTGTCAAGCATTTTATATGCATTTTCATTTAATCCCCACAATAAACTTAGTATCCTCATTTTTAGAGATAATAAAATTGAGTCTTATAAAGGTTAAGCAGTTTTCCCAAGGATATGACTATAAGTAGAGCAGCTGAGAGGAATATACAGGGGTCTGATTTCAAAGCCCATGATCTGTATATGCTGCATGTCTCAGAGCACTGATCCTCCTCCCCTACTCAATATGGCAGACAGTCTAGCTCCTTCAGTAGGAGCCTGACTTTAAACACTGAAATGAATATAGAAGTATAATCCTTTGTAAGACTGATAAACTCTGTTTAAATGAGATGTAGGAATCACATTATGAAGACCTGATTTACAATATAGTTTCTAAGAATATTTCAGTATCTGAACACTGATTTCAAAACAAAAGTTCTAGCATCTGCCCGCTACTCTGCACAGGCCTTCACATTTAACACTGCTTGGCTAGAGTTAGGCATGACGAACAGTTCCCTGGTTTATGTGGTCATATGGCAATGCTGGATTGTGTATACACTCAACTAATGAAACCATCAACTACTCAAGTTTACTTCAGACAGCTAGTGCAGGTAACGACTACATCCAAGATTAACAACCACATTTTAAAAAGATCATATTACCTGTGATGAAAATTTAATTTAAAGGAACATTCTTGGCATAATCCTAAAAAAAAGGAAAAAAGAGTAACACCACTGAACTGCTAAATTTTTTATCACTGCACTGCTACTTTACTTTTAATATCATAAACTGTCATGTTTCTTTACATTCTTTCATTGTAACAGGTGAAAAAAATAATCTGAAGAAAACAATCTGATTCTCTTCCACCTCAAAAAAACAATATATATATATAATAAAAACTGTATTAGAATGCTTGAGAAATTGAAAATATTCTGCCATTGCTTTAGAAAACTATGGTGTCAATTTATTCTAAAAGCAAGCTGCTTCATTCACAGGCAGCATTAATGTGTATCTTAAATCAAAGACATCCAGTAACAGTAGGGTGGGTATAGTCACCTCCTCTGAAGTACTCTTAAGAGTTTTTCAAATGGAAAAGAGCTTTTGAAAGAGTTCCACAATTGTTGTTTCTTTTTTACTTTAATCTCAGTTCACACTAGGTGACTCTTCCTCATAAGCACTTACAGGAGGAACTCGGAAACCAGTCTTCATTGGAGTGTACTAAGTAGCATACAAAATTAAAAGACGCTTGCTCCTTGGAAGGAAAAGTTATGACCAACCTAGACAGCACATATAAAAAGCAGAGACATTACTTTGCCAACAAAGGTCCATCTAGTCAAGGCTATGGTTTTTCCAGTAGTCATGTATGGATGTGAGAGTTGGACTATAAAGAAAGCTGAGTGCCAAAGAATTGATGCTTTTGAATTGTGGTGCTGGAGAAGACTCTTGAGAGTCCCTTGGACTGCAAGGAGATCCAACCAGTCCATCCTAAAGGAAATCAGTCCTGAACATTCACTGGAAAGACTGATGTTGAAGCTGAAACTTCAATACTTTGGCCACCTCATGCGAAGAGCTGACTCATTTGAAAAGACCCTGATGCCGGGAAAGATCGAAGGCAGAAGGGGATGACAGAGGATGAGATGGTTGGATGGCACCACCGACTCAATGGGCATGAGTTTGAGTAAACTCTGGGAGTTGATGATGGACAGGGAGGCCTGGCGTGCTGCAGTCCATGGGGTCACAAAGAGTCGGACACAACTGAGCGACTGAACTGAACTAAAGTAGCATATGGGGAAATCCTTGACCTCTATCTGGAGGGGGCACAACATTCTTATAACACACTTATTTAGGAACCAGAGAAAGTTGTTAACATGATGCAGAGAAGACGCTGACACACAAAAGACTAGCTCAGGGGAAAAAAAAGGATGAGCAACAGATTCTAAAATATGCCTATTAAGAGAAAATGCTATATTCTGGATTATAATCCTAAGTTTTTAAGACAGATATTGCAAACACTTTGCCCTCCTAAATTTTTTTTCTTTTTTGACACAAAAAGAGCAGATTTATTATCTATACCATAACAATATGGCTATTAACTAATGTGAGATTTCACAGTGCCTTTTCTGATATCACTCTGACTCCCACATGGCATCTCAATCTACATTGACATTCTCAAATTAACAGACAAAGGTCTTCACTTTACAAATTACTGGTTTACATTTGGCATTAGAACTATTTCATCTAAATGTCATGGAAATGCTGAGAAAAAAGTTTCAGGCTCAAAAGTTCTTTGCAACTTTAGCAAGCTCTGAGAAAAACAGAGTTTCCAAGATACCTTAAGCATTTTAAATTGAATCTTAAATTGCCTATATATTTTCAATCTAAATTACTAAACTTTGAAGGAATCAATCACAACCCATCTAAAGTCAACTTACTTAATTTAACAAGTGCATTTCTTTTTTCACCATGCTCAGTATAACCAAAATTAACTTCCCAACTCTTTAAGCCTTCTTTTTCATCACAACATTTATTTCCACAGCAAAACTGGCCTGCAAATAAAGGAAGGAATATTAGCTATGGTGGTTGGTGACAATATTTATCTACAATCAGGTATTATCTCTGAAATTTATTCAACATACATTACATACATGACATAAATTCCTAGTTTATAAAGTCAGCATCAAAAAACTGAACACAATAATTATGGTATGTTCAACAGTCAAATCAAGTTGCTGAATGCACTGTTTAAAAAAAAAAAAATCAGTTGCGGAATTCTTACTTGATAAATAGTTGACTATCAAGTTGACTGTTTATATTTAAAAACAGATTTTTAGTGACTCCGACTGGAGGAATCTTACACTTTGGAAAACGGAAGCACTAAAAAAGTGTACTCACTAATACCTTAAAAGAAAAAATGTATTTTCCAAAGTACGTGCACTGTACCTGGGTCAACCTTTTTCAATATTATTAACATTGATACTTTAAGGTATTAACATATGGTATTTATTTTAAGTGCCAGCATAAAACAACATTTAAAGCACATTTTAAAGTGTTATAGCATTTTGAGATTAAGTAGAATAAGTAATCAAACTCAATGTTCTAAATTTTAGAATCACCTGACACTAAAATCAACATTACATACTCACTGTATATTAAAAGCTCTGTAAAAAAGGACTATTGATGATCCAAGAGGGAAAAAAAAACTACTCAATAATTAATTATTGACTTCAACAGAAAAAGACAAGATCAAATTTATTTGTACAACATGAAAAAAAAGCACTTATATCTAAATCAATTGTACCAACAGGAACAAATCTGAACTTTTCATAAAAAAGAGATTAACAAAATGAATTTTGAAAACGATCAGTCCAAAGGCTGATAACTTTTCTAAACTGTCATTGTTTTACTCATTCCAAATGAATAGTTCATTAATCTGTACACGTTGAGCAATTTGTCTACTGTTAAAACACAAGATTATAACTTCATGAATCACAGCAAATGGCTTTCTTTCCCCTTCTCAATTAAAACTTTTTTCAATTATATGAATTTAGAGAATGTCCATCAATTTTTTTTAAAGGCAGCATTATTTATCATCACTTAAAAATTCCACTCAATAAAACTACAAAATTTTAAAATTGTGACAGACATTTCAATTAGGTAAGAACACAAACTAAAATGTAATGCTAAGAAAAGTTAAAAAATAGCTTTAAAATTATTCTTTTTCCTTCTCCTCTAGAGTACCTTTCAGGCTGATTATAATTTATGGAAAATGTATATAAACCACACTGATGGCATAAATGTCTATCATATAACAATGAAACCTTTATTTTCAGTTTAAAAGATTTTTAAGTTACTAGCTTAAATTATTTTCTTAATGAATCTTCCTATATAGTTTTCAGAAGCATTAACACTTAAAACGCAATGCTCAATAGAGACTTAATTTTATAACATGAGACAGTATAGAGATACTACATTTCAGAAAAATTTCATGAACAGATTACAATGCATAGAAAATGCTACTGATTGATTGTCTACAAAATGCTTGGTCTTTTGTTCTAAGACTAAATATTTAGACTCAAATTAATTTCTACTTGCAAAATGTAGATTTGACTAGAATACAGTAATACCAACTCATTACTCCAAAAATCAATTAGGAGAAAAACTCAAGTCTTCATCTATTGACAGTTTCCTTGCTAGGAAGCTTTTAACTTTTAAACATTTTCTACTTATCTGCAACTTAATATCCTAAAAGCAAAAATTCTAAAGGTAAAAACCACTAAAGGATTATATTTTGACCTTTGTCAGCAATATATCTTTAATATACCTTCTCTACTTTTACTTTGTATTTTGTAGACAATCACAATAGGAATAATCCTACCCAATGACTTCAATTCAGTAACAAAATAACTGTATCCTATTAAAAACTGAAATTAAAAAAAAATTACCTTTTCCTGAAATTACTTCTTTTTCTACTCGCCACCTAAATCCAAACTGATCAGGAAAAAAAAAATACATGTATGCCAGGGTAAACTTAAACATTATTTAAACCATATTCAAATCTTAACATGGAGCCAACAACTGACAATATGATACTTATCTAAAAAGTAAACCTAATTCCCATAACAATAGTTTTTTCTTTCCTTATAGGATTCCCAGTACTTAAAAATACATCTGAATAATTACCAACCTGTTAAGAAACAATCTTCTTTTAAACTTCCTGTTTAAAAGTTATAGGTGCCAGGCACAAGGTATGTAAACGAATAAAAAATAGATACTGTTCTGTAACACTGATAGGAAAAAAAGAAGTACAGTACAATAAAGAAACAGTATACTAGAATATAAGAGAGTACAGTCTTTGGAGTCAGATTGTTTGGGTTTATGTCTTAGTTCTACCACTTGGGATTCCCTTGTGGCTCAGAGGGTAAAGAGTCTGCCCACAATGCAGGAGACCTGGGTTTGATCCCTGGGTCAGGAAGATCCCAAGGAGAAGAAAATGGCAGCCCACTTCAGTATTCTTGCCTGGAAAATCCCATGGCTGGAGAAGCCTGGCGGGCTACAGGCCATAGTGTCACAAAGAATTGGACATGACTAAGTGACTTCATTTTCTTTTCTTTCTTTCTTTCTATCACTTGGACTCGATTTGACTGTTTGGAGCAGCCTGAAGGGCCTGGAGTGTGATCCAGACCAAAACTGGGGGTGTACACGTAAAAGAGCATGGTTCTGCCATGAGTACATGAAGGGACTTCCCTAGTGGTCCAGAGGTTAAGAATTCACCTTCCAGTAGAGGGGACATGGGCTTGATCCCTGGGCTGGGAAGATTCCACATGCCACAGGGCAACTTAGGCCTGTGCATCACAACTGCTGAACCTGTGTACCAAAGCCCATGAGCTGCAACTGCTGAGCTCATGCCCAGCTCCTGAAGCCCATGTACCCTAGAGCCCGTGCTGTGCAACAAGACAGGTCACTGCAATTAAGAAACCCATGCACTCCAACCAGAAAAGCCACTGTAATGAGGAGCCTGGGCACCACAACTAGAGAAAGCCTGTGTGTAGCAACAAAAGACCCATCAGAATCACGATTAAAATGAATAAATTAAAAACGCCTGCAGCGTAATTTTAAAAAATGTTTACATGGAGACTAAACAACATGCTACTAAAAACCAATGGATCAACAATGAAATTAAAGAAGAAATTTAAAAAAAATCAAGATTGACAACAATGCAAATATAACCATACAAAATCTATGGGCTGCAACAAAAGCAGTTCTTAGAGGGAAGCTCACAGTGATACAGGCTGTCCTCAGAAACAAGGGAAATGCCCGTTTCTGTTTCTGTTTTTTTTATTTTCTTCCTAAAGTCATATGGGAAATTCTGAAAGAGATGGGAATACTAGACCACCTGACCTGCCTCTTGAGAAACCTGTATGCAAGTCAAGAAGCAACAGTTAGAACTGGACATGGAACAACAGACTGGTTCCAAATAGGAAAAGGAGTATGTCAGGGCTGTACATTGTCACCCTGCTTATTTAACTTCTATGCAGAGTACATCATGAGAAACGCTGGGCTGGAAGAAGCACAAGCTGGAATCAAAATTGCTGGGATATATATCAATAACCTCAGATATGCAGATGACACCACCCTTATGGCAGAAAGTGAAGAGGAACTAAAAAGCCTCTTGATGAAAGTGAAAGAGGAGAGTGAAAAAGTTGGCTTAAAGCTCAACATTCAGAAAACGAAGATCTGGCATCTGGTCCCATCACTTCATGGGAAATAGGTGGGGAAACAGTGGAAACAGTGTCAGACTTTATTTTTGGGGGCTCCAAAATCACTGCAGATGGTGATTGCAGCCATGAAATTAAAAGATGCTTACTCCTTGGAAGAAAAGTTATGAGCAACCTAGATAGCATATTCAAAAGCAGAGACATTACTTTGCCAACAAAGGTCCTTCTAGTCAAGGCTATGGTTTTTCCTGTGGTCATGTATGGATGTGAGAGTTGGACTGTGAAAAAAGCTGAGTGCCGAAGAATTGATGCTTTTGAACTGTGGTGTTGGAGAAGACTCTTGAGAGTCCCTTGGACTGCAAGGAGATCCAACCAGTCCATTCTGAAGGAGATCAGCCCTGGGATTTTTTTGGAAGGAATGATGCTAAAGCTGAAGCTCCAGTACTTTGGCCACCTCATGCGAAGAGTTGACTTATTGGAAGACTCTGATGCTGGGAGGGATTAGGGGCAGGAGGAGAAGGGGACAACAGAGGATGAGATGGCTGGATGGCATCACCAACTTGATGGACATGAGTGTGAGTGAACTCCAGGAGTTGGTGATGGATAGGGAGGCCTGGCGTGCAGGGATTCATGGGGTTGCAAAGAGTTGGACATGACTGAGTGACTGAACTGAACTGAAAGTTAGCAGAAGGAAGGAAATAATAAAGATCAGAGAGGAAATAAAATTAGAGATTAAAAAACACCAGAAAAATCAGGAAAACCAAGAGCTGGTTTTTGAAAGGATAAACAATATCAACAAACCTCTGGCCAGGCTCACCAAGAAGAAAACAGAGGACCCAAATAAATAAAATAAGAAATGAAAAAGGAGAAATAATAACTGATAGCATAGAAATAAAGAAAAATCAAGTAAGCTATAATGAACCACTATATACAAACAAAATGGACTACCTAGAAGAAATGGACAAGTTTCTAGAAATAGACTGCAAAAACTGAATTAAGAAACCGGCCAATCACTACAAGTGAAATATAATCTGTAATTTTAAAAACTCTTTGCAAACGAAAGTCCAGGACTGGATGGATTCTTTGGGGAATTTCACCAAACATACGGAGAAGAACTTACACCTATCCTTCTCAAACTCTTCCAAAAGACTAAAGAGGCGGGAATGCTCCTAAAGCCATCCTATGAAGCCACCATCACCCTGACACTAACACCAGACGAAGACATTAACAAAAAGGAAAATTACAGGAGAGTATCTTTGAGGAACATTTATATATATAGATGCCAAATTCCTCAACCAAGTATTAGCAGACTGAATCCAACTACACATAAAAAGGACCACACACCATAATCAAGTTGGATTCATTTCAGGGTCACAAGGACAGTTCAACATATGTGAATCGATCAAGCTGATACATCAACAAAAAAGACAAAAACCACAAGATCATCTCAACAGATGCAAAAAAAGTATCTGATACAGTTTAACATCAATTCATGACAAAAACTCACCAAAGTGAGTATAGTGCGAAGATACATCAACATAATTAAAGTCATCTGTGACAAACCCACAGCCAATATAATACTAAATGGTGAAAAGCTGAAAGCTTTCTTGCTAAAGCTGGAACAAGACAAGGATGTACACACTCATCACTTCTATTCAACACAGAACTGTAACTCCTAGTCACAGCAATCAGACAAGGAAAAGAAATAAAACGTATCCAAATCAGAAGGGAAGAGGTAAAACTGTCGCTCTATGCAGATAACATGATACTCTATACAGAAAACCCTAGACTATACAAAAACTATTAAAACTGATAAATGAATTCAACAAGGCAGCTTGGATATAAGATTAACATACATAAATCTGCTGTATTTCTTCATCGTAACAATGAAATAACAGAAAGTAAAAGACAATTTCACTTAAAATCACATCCAAAACCAAACTGTGAATAAACAATCAAGAAAGTGAACAGATTTATATGCTGAGAACTATAGATTAACAAAAAAAATAGAAGATGATTCAATAAAAATGGAAAAATATACCCCACTTTTGGATTGGAAGAATTAATATAGATAAAATGGCCATACTACTCAAAGCAACATACAGATTAATGCAATCCCTATCAAATTACTCACAACATTTTTCACAGAACTAGAACAAATAATCCTAAAACTTATATAGAATCACAAAAGACTCAGAATTGCCAAACCAATCCTGAGAAAAGAAACCCACACACCTATGGTCAATTAATCTTTGACAAAGGAGGCAAGAATATACAATGGAGAAAAGGCAGTCTCTTTAGCAAAAAGTATTGGGAAAACTGGATAGCTCCATGTAAATCAATGAGGGTAGAACAGTCCTCCTTCATACCACACACAAAAAACAAATTCAAAATGGCTTAAAGACTTAAATATAGACGATATACCAAAAAAATTCCTAGAAGAGAACATAGGCAAAACATTCTTTGAAGTAAATTGTAACAAACTTTTCTTAGGTTAGTTTCACAAGGAAAAAGAAAAACAAAAATAAACAAACAAGACATAATTAAAGTTAAAAATTTTACAAAGCAAAGGAATCCATAAACAAAATGAGAAGACAATCTACAGAATAGGAGAAAATATTTGTAATAATGAGACCAACAAGAGCTTAATTTCTAAAACATACAAACAGCTCATATAGCTCAGTAACAAAAACTAAAAAACCCAATCAAAAAATGGGCAGAAGACCTAAACAGACACTTCTCCAAAGACAATATACAGATGGCCAGCAGGCACATGAAAAGATGCTCAACATCACTGATCATTAGACAAATGCAAATCAAAACTACGATTAGTTATCACTTCACATCAGTCAGGAAGGCTATCATCAAAAAATGTACAAATTATAAATGCTGGAGAGGCTGTGGAGAAAGGGGAACTCTCCTTCACTGTTGGTAGGAATGCCAATTGGTGCAGTCACTGTGGAAAAACTATGGAAGTTCCTTAAAAATCTAAAAATTGAGCATGATCCAGCAATCTCACTCTTGGGGATTATCCAGAAAAAAACAAAAACTCTAATTCAAAAAGATACATGCATCCCAATGTTCATAGCAGCATTATTTACAACAGCTAAGACACAGAAACAACCTAAGCGTCGACAGTTGAGTAGATAAAAAAGATGTGGTGCGTACACACGTACACACACACACACACACACACACACACACACACACACACGGAATGGAACACTAGTCAGCCATTAACAGAATGAAGGAATGTCATTTGCAGCAGAGATGGATATTATCCAACTATTAAACTAGATATTATCATACTAAGTAAAATAGACAAATGTATCATTTGGATATGAAATATAAAAAATAGTACACATGAATTTATTTACAATACAGAAACAGACTCATATAGAAGAACAAATTTATGGTTACCAAGGGGAATGTGGGGAAGGGATAGATTAGTAGTATAAACTTATAGATACACACCATCATACATAAAATAGATAAACAACAAAGATTTATTGTATAGCACAGGCAACTATATTCAATATATTATAATAAGCTATCACACAAAAGAATTGAGATAATATATATATATAACCAAGTCAATTTGCTATATATCAGAAATACAATACTGTAGATCAACTGTACTTCAATTTTTAAAAAATTACTTTAATATTAACTAAAATAAAATATAAAGCAGGAAGGACAAATTGTCATTACTGACAATGATGAGAGCTAGTTTTACTAGAATAGACAAAGACATTAATATAAAAGAATATGTGCTTCTGCTGCTTTATAAATGGTGATCAGTTTGAAAAATAAAGCCTACCAATTTCAAACATCATTTGTGAAACAAGACAATTCTGTGCACTGTCAAATCATTCATTATAATCACTAAGGGCTCTGGATTAGAGTCAGGATAAAACAAGATCCAGTAGCCACTTGTGTTTAATTTTAGACTTTTCATGTTTCAGCTCACACAGAGGCACCCTTGACTTAAAGGCCCTTTGTAAATTCCATAGGTATAGAGGTTAAATGGTCCAACTGGTATTTCAAAGATGCAGAACCACCTAGACTTGAATTAGCATCTTAAAATAATAATATGGGGCATAACAGTATATTAAAAAGTAATACAGTATATGAATAAAAACCTATAAATACATGGAAGGCATACCTTATTTTCTTTGTATCTGCTGAGATCTGCTATGCAGTATTCCTTGAATAATTTATCATAGTATTTCTTTGCAAGTCTCTTCTCCCTAGATTCATTAAAAAAATATAAATTTTATATATTTAGAAATTCAACCCCTGTTCACTACTTGGAAGCAATGTCAAAAAAGGCATATGATATAAACATTGTCTTGGAAGAGGTCTATTATTTACATGTGCATAGAATATCTGAATATTAACTATTAGTAGTGGGCACTAGGGAGGGAAATTGGAAGGCTGATAGTCAAAGATGAGAAGGAGACTTAATCTTTACTTTTTATCCTCTGTAATGTTTGAATTTTTAAAACCATTTTTGGATTTTACAGTTTCCCAAAATATTTTTAAAATTTTAAAAGAAGCATATTACAACAAATAATACTGTAAACATGTTATAAACTGTTTTTTAAAGACAAAGTCAAGCAATGAGAAGTTAAAATTGTTAACAATTACCCAAAAGAATCAAACCAAACTCAATAATTGGAAGCATGGTTCTATGTTCTCAATTCAGAACTGTTCCATTCAGGGGCCAAATGTTTTGCAGGTGGACCAAGTAAGAAAACACTCAGGGAGCAGGAGAGACAGGACTGTAGCATTTGATCTATTATGTCTCACGTGGCTACAATTACCAATTCATGTCCATTTCATCCTCCTCATTCCATAGGAATCTATGATTTTCTCGTATAACATCCATGTCTGTCTTATCATTTTCCCTGAAAAACCAATTTCAATGGGAACACAAAATTAGTCAAATTTAAGTTAAACAGTTGTGTAAGGATTTGGGCATCTGAGTAAAAATAAGATACATAGTTTTATATGAAGCATATATATGTACATATTTATTTAAAGTATTTCAGTATTTTCAAAAGGCAGCTATAAAAAATGTGCTGCTACACAAACAACTTGAATGCATAAGGGATCCACCCATTTCGAGTGCTGGTTCAATTATACAAAGGGTGGTAAATTTCCAAAGCTAGAATGAGAAATCTGATAAACACTAAATGGACAAGGAAAATAAATGAAAATTTAAGTTTCAAAATCTGAAATCAGTCAGCAACACCATCCTATTGAGATCTAATTTTTAAAATATATGAAGAACTTTTCCACACCTCATTTTACTACAGCTTCTTAGGAAGACTGAGTAAAGAAGGAAGAGATCTAAAGATGGTTTTTTAAGATGACAGCAGTTTAGGGGTAGAAAAAGGGATTGTTGGAGAACATAGCCTAAATTGAGAGAAAAGTTTGGAATAGATGAGCTGGTATGGAGTTTTTTAGGGCTTTACCAACTCAGAAAAATATTAAACCAAGAGAGTAAAATCCACACAAAACTAAGAGGCTCTGATAGAAGAGCCTCAGATATAAGAAGAAATTTCATGTGTAGGAAATATTAGTGAGGTCTCTTGTTTGCCTTACCTTTTAAAAAGCAATCCAAACCTGAGGTTTAAGAAGTTCATTTCAAAAATTCTTGTGGAAAACAAAAACCACTGAAAATCAGGCACAGGAGTATTCCTCACATATGCTGTTATTGCCCTATCAGATCTGGTTCAGCAGGCCAGATCTGGCCCAAGGCCTGTTGCCAGAGAAATTAGTTCTCAATGAGCTGGTTGGTTAGAAGCTATGGATGGCCTCTCCACTGACGATGTAACAACAAAACCGAAATGGAAGGCAGGAGAAAATGAGAAGACACAGTAGCTGTGAGTCTTCACACCCATTTCTCATTGTAAAATACACTTCATGACACTTACCCCAATCGTCTGAAGTCTTCTTTTTTGCCACCATAATATAAAATATAGTCATTTACAAACTTTGTATGCCTTTGATACTGAAATGCAAAAAATTAAGGATTTTATTTGCTCAAGAGTAGTTCTGCGTCAATGACGTATCAGTGAGTAGGGGGAAAAGCATAATGAGTCCACTTAGTTTTTTTTAAATATGCAAATACTATAGATGGTTATAAATAAAAAATCTAAAAGGGTAAATATTAAACTGCTAAGAGTGAACACTAGAGTAGAGGGACTTTCACTTTCTATCAAATAATCTTTATATTGCTTTGAACGTTTTCAGGCAATAACTGGGGAGAAAGACAGTTTCCTATTCTATTGTTGAACTGCATACGGTGTCACACCACCATTCATTTTAATCATCATGATATAAAAATAAATTATAGTTTCTAAAGTTAAAGGCAAGGAGTAGAATTTAACTTCCATTATTGTAAAATATAATTTAGCTATTTTGGTAACAATAAAGACTCCAAAATAGAAGATATAACTTTTATATATTAATTCCTGAGGCTTTCCAAAAGAATATAAGAAATTAGATGTTATTTTTTATGCTCTCTTTTAATATCCAATAAGCTACACTCATGTTTATTTTCAAGGCAATATAACAAGATGTATGAGCATTTTACTTCTTGTTTAAAAAAGCTCAATGGTATTCTCTCTAGAGCTGAACACACACATGACAGAACTGACATAATACTGTCTGTGACGACATCCTATTATGTTTGCTTCCCTAGTAGCTCAGCAGTAAAGAATCCACCTGTATTGCAGAGGACGTGGGTTCCATCCTGGATCAGAAAGATCCTCTGGAGAAGGAAATGGCAACTCATTCCAGTATTCTTGTCTGGGAAATTCCATGGACAGAGGGTCCTGGCAGGCTACAGTCCATGGGGTCACAAAAGAATAGGGTGAGTGAGTGACTGAGTGACTAACATTTTCACTTTCACACCCTACTATACTAAAGATAAACAGTGATTTAATTGATCACAATGTATACTAATAGAATAGCAAATCAAAACATAATTCCAAAATGGGCAACAAAGCAATTAACATTTCCGAAAAGAAAAAAAGAAAAACCAAGTACCCAGAGATCTGGGTTCTAGTTCTCAGTTTATCACTAACTGGTCATGTGACGCCGGTGAGTCACTAAATCATTCAGGACTGGGGTCAGCAAAGTTTTTCTGTAAATAGTAAAATATGCAGGCCATATGGTCTCTGTCAAAACTACTCACCTCTGCCATTTTAGCATGAAAGCAAGCACAGATAACATCTAAATGAATGAACATAGCTGTGTTCCAAAAAAAATTTTATTTACAAGAACAAGTGGTAGGTGGGACTTTGCATCCAGGAAGATGGAGCAAAGATGCGTAGTTAACCCTTAAACAGGACAGACAGAGGTACCTACCTCTGCTAGGTACAAAATCTGCATATAACGTACAGCTAGCCTTCTGCATTTGCAGATTCAACTAAGTGCAGATCATTAGTATCACAGTAAAATAAATACCCTTACTTACACAAGTAATACAGTAAAACAAAAATCCTTACATAAGTGGACCCACACAGTTTAAACCCTGTGTTGTTCAGGGGTCAATTGCACTTCTTCCTATTCCTCTGAGAACTAAATACTTTGGAAATTATATTTAAAACAAACATAAGACGACTCTGAAAGGTAAAGAGAAGGCAGACCAGCTAAGAACCTCAGGATTCATGGTATGACATGGTAGTGAGTTCCCCAGGTTTTCTTTTGTCTTAGTAAATCCTAGACTTGGAGGCAAAGAAGCTGGCAACATGGAGATACCAAAAAAAAAAGAATTCCAACAAAAGGCTGTTCCCTCTAACAAAATAACCAGGAGAGAGGCAGCCTAACAGGATAATTTGTAGGCAATAACTATTCTACTCTAGCCAAACATTTCAGAAAATGTATGACCCCAACCTCCACCTACTCCAGAAAAGGGGATCTGGACTTTCACCCCATCAGACAGTAACTAGATGCCCCAACACCTCCAACTGAATGGTGTGTAATAGAAGGCATAGCAGATGTTGAGAGTTAAAGGACCAAGGGGCAGATGATATCCATGTGAAAGCTAACTTACTGGGTTAGGAGATAAGTGGAATAAATAACTTGGTGACAAGAACTTCTATAACTTAAACGATCAGGAAAAATAAAGTGAAAGCGGTATCTACAGAATAGCAAGTATATCTAATTGCCACTGTCTCCTTCTCTCTATCCTGACAATAGTTATAAATATCCCAAAATATTTTCATTCTCCAATACTTCCAAAAGTAATATGGATATCTAGTGGGAGCAACTAGTGTAATTAAGCCCACAGTCTTACCAAAAAGTTAGGCTAAGACATAGCTATAACAGGGAAACAAGGTATAGCTTAAAGACAGCCCTAAGTCATGTCTGAAATTGAAGACACAACAGGCCTGAGATAGTTCACAAACAGATCTATTATTAAGTATCAGTTTTATAAGAACTTAAAGAGCTACGAACCAGGTCAGAAAAGAATAAGAGTTAAGATGAGACTAAAGATAATAGTATAAAGAAGAGAAATGATGTCGATAGCTTGGCAAAAACAGGTCAGAAAAATAAATGCAAATTCATGGACTTTGTAAACCTATTTATAGGAAATTAGTAATATATTTTATTATTTTTTGTTTCTAAATCTTTCTTACATATTAGTAAAAAGAGAACTGTACTCAAAAGTATAAAAGGCAAAATTCCACATCAATAAATACTTATCTTATAAAATTTACATCTAACTTCGCAAGATTTTATGAAAAAAGTAAAATATTAGTTGCTCAGTCATGTCCAACTCTTTGCAACCCTGTGGGCTGTAGCCCGCGAGGCTTCTCTGTCCAAGAGGTTCTCCAGGCAAGAATATTGGAGTGGGTAGCCATTTCCTTCTCCAGAGGATCTTCCTGACCATGGGATCGAACCCAGGTCTCTCCTACATTGCAGGCAGATTCTTTACCATCTGAGCTGCCTGGAAAGCAGCAGACTTTAAAAACTGTATTAGTCATAAAATCTAGGAATATAAAAAGGATACAGCATCCATAGCTATGAGATGAAATCTTCTATTTTTTGCTTCTTCCCTGTTAAGAAAAATTTTAAACAAATTCAAATGTCTGTATTTAATTAATATAATCAAACAACCAGCATCTTAAACAAAGGAAAAAAAAAAGTAATTTAATTTGAAGTATCATACCTATCCAGCAATTCTGCTGCAACTTGTTTATGAACCACCTTTCCATGTTTTTCTTTCTGAAATGGCTTTTTAAGTAGTAAATCATCTTCAACTGTCCTGGTTTGTTAAGAAGAAAAATTATTAGAAGAGTTCATTCTTTGCCAAGGGTGTTTCCTGTTTCTTTATTATTTTCCTAATTGGAACATGTTTTAAAGAATTCAACTCTTATTAAAGATTCATTGATCTTTAATGATACATTTTATGTCTTCAACAGTTTAATTAATAACTTAAATATCTAATACCTATAAAACGGAGAAGATGAGACTAATAAATGCATGTGCTCTGGTGCCATACCATCTAGGGTCCTTGGTTCAAATTCTGGCTCTGTCATTTATTATCTTAAATTATTTAAATCTTTGTGTGCCACAATTTCCTTGTTTGCAAAGTAGAGATAATAAAGCTTTCAATAATTGATAACATGAAAAAAGAAGGGCTGATTATAGATGATATACATTATAGGTGCTCAGCCCCAGTTAGATAAACAGGTATAATCCTAGAGTACACAAGACTATCCAATTAATTTGCTCAAATTCTATTCTAACAATATATTTCTCAATGAAAAATTTTGAAAATGCAAGCATTTTTATTACATAAAAATATAATTGATTACATAATTATTTCTATTCTTCTGGTCATCCATGAAGACTGAGTACCAACAAAAGTGTCCAGTCCCAATTAGTTGCTTAATATACTGCTTGAGTGTGAAATAATAAACCAATTTTTGTTAAGTTTGCTTAACATGAATCAGTCAACCACTCCTAAGTTAACAGATAAAATTATTATCCATTAAGCACTGAAAGCTGAACACAATACCCCTAAACACAGCTACTCCACCAAGACATAGCCTCCTTTTAAAGCTCAGGCTTTATCTGCTACCAGTTTTTATCCCTTTCATTCAATAAAAACTTCCTTGCACTCCTTCTTCTGGCCACTTAAGTCTGCTCATTCACAGAATCTTAAGAATCGCACTGCATCACAATCTCATCCTCCACATTAACCTCATTTTGAAGTCAAGTGCTAAAAACGGGACCACCACCAAGTGCCTTCTTAGCTATGACAGTCACAAGTAGAGTCCTTGACAGTTGAATGAAAAATACACGCAATAGAGAAATTTAAAAGCTTTAACTGATTTCCTTTGTTTCCTTTTCCGCAAATCCCTTCACAACATAAATATTATTTTATCTTTCACACAAGTGTTCTCAAATTTTAGAGTCAATTCATTATAGTTTAATGAATAAAAATTCATTCAGTAGAGAGCATTGCTGTCTTCACATGTAAACACAATCCAAAAACTTTAAATATTATTTATTTATATCTCATATCAATCTCGGAGAAGGTGACGGCACCCCACTCCAGTACTCTTGCCTGGAAAATCCCATGGGCAGAGGAGTCTGGTAGGCTGCAGTCCATGGGGTCGCGAAGAGTCAGACACAACTGAGCAACTTCCCTTTCACTTTTTACTTTCATGCATTGGAGAAGGAAATGGCAACCCACTCCAGTGTTCTTGCCTGGAGAATCCCAGGGATGGGGGAGCCTGGTGGGCTGCCGTCTATGGGGTCACACAGAGTCGGACACGACTGAAGTGACTTAGCAGCAGTAGCATATCAATCTAGAAAGGACTGGCAATATAGATCAATAAAAAATTACTTACCTTTTTTTCCTTTTGTTAGATTCTCCACAGCGTTCGTCATCACTAAAATCAGAGTCATAGCCTCCGTGACCATGCATCTATAAAGAAGTACAGTCAGTTACTTAGAACCTAAGTTATACATAGTTTTGGAAACAGAAAAGTTCAAATATAAGTTATCCTTAAAAGCCACAATAGTTTTAAAGGATTGTGGTAGGTATATCAGGGGCTATCTAGCCATCTAAAACTCTCATTCATTTTGAAATAACAGACTTACCCTTTAGAAAATGAATCAATATTTTTCACCTTAATACCAACAAGGGAAGCTATTCTTTTACCTTTCCCTTTAAAACCAGGTCTAGAAGCTGCCAAGTCACTACATACAAGTTTCAGCAATGCGTTACTTCTATTTGATTCAGAGTAACAGTTGCTGTGTATTCATCATCAACTTTGTTCCAGACATTATACTAGTTTCTTTACAAACACTGCTTCTAATTCTGCAAGTTAGGAACTTTATAGATGAATAAATCAAGAACAAAGTTAACCAAATCAATTATACAGAGGAAATATATGGCATGGCTAAAGTGATCTACTTGATTCTCAAGCCTACGATCTCAACTATTATAAACTGCCTGTCTGGAATATGCTAACACTTTGATTACTACATTCCATTAGACTTACTGGATTTGCGAACCGTACATGAGCAATTGATAAAAAAATTCAACTACTTTCATGAGTTCCTTTTTCTTTTAAACCTAGTTTTTTCAAGGTAAACCACCTTGTCCTTTGCTCTAAACAACTTTCTCTTGTTTCTATTCATTTTTAAATAAAAATTCTTAGGAATACTAAAAGATTTCAATTGTCACTCAGATATTTAGACGCAGCTCCTGGTTTCAGCATTACATTGAATTTGGAACGTAAATTAACAGGGGAGGAATGGATTATTTGACTATTTGTCATAAATATCAATTCATACAGATATGAGGAAACCAATCCAGATCAAATATGTCAAATTTTAACAATTCTAATATTCACTACAACCAGTACAGTAGAAAAAGGAAAGAACTTCCTAATCTTCATTGCACTATATCCAAGACAAAAAATAAGTTTCTAGTCACGGCTTCCTTGAATTACTTCATCTCTTTGGGCTTCATCTGCTAAATAAGGTGGCTGCATCAAACAATCTTTAAATCCGTTGAGTGTGATCTTTATTATTCCATTTTCAAACATATGTGTATGGGTGTATATTTCTCTTCCCTGTCCCACAGAACTCTATAGAGAGGAAGGCCCTAGCCAAGGCTGAGATGGTTTAGGTCAGTTTCCACTTTACTCTTGCTTACATATAAGACACATCTGGATCTCACACACCTTTTATCATGTAAACTACTTGCTTCAGCTGTTCTATCACATAGATTCAAACCATACCAGCCTCTCACTGCTTATGGCCTCACTTTCTTCACACCCTGATGGGGGAGAAATATTGTCGGGAGCTTAGAGGTAAGTTCTAGGGTCAGCCTGCCAGAACGCAAATCCTGTCTCTGCACTTTTCGTATCTTTCTTTGGGCATGCTCCTTAACCTCTGGGAGCCTGTTTCCTCCTCTATAAAGTGAGGCTAGTAAAAGTACCAGTCTCACAGGGTTAGTCAATAAATGAGCTACCATATATAACGAGTTTTAGAACAGTGTCAGGTACAGTAAAACCCTATTAATTACTACTACCGTCATCACCTTGTTCCCACACCCCCCTACCCTTGCACCCCGTCTCGTCTTTTATTCTCATCCATCGCACACCCATCTGAATGCACTAACTCCATTAAAAAGTTCACTCACTTTAGACTACGAGTCAACTGACAAGAACCGAGAGAAATTCGAGAAGGAAGACGCGGGGTGTCTCCAAAATCTGCCATTAAAGAAAAGAACAATCAACTAGTAGCATATAAGGAATAAGTTTCGAGGCCCTTCTCCCCGACCCCAAATACACTCAAGGCCCGCCTCACACACCCCTTCCCCTCCTCCCTGCTCTGCCAAGTGCGCTCGCTGAGTCGTCGTTCCCTCTTTTGCCCACGTCTGCAGCGACAACCCACGGCCTGAGCGAGCCGCTGCAGCACCAGCCGCGTCGCCCCTGCCGTGAAGCCTCTCCACAACAGCCACCACACTTAGCGCCACCGCCGCCGCCGGTCCCCGCCTCTCCCTACGGGTCCCGACTGGTCGCTGCTTCCGGCTCGGCTCGGCTGCGTGTTTCACTTAAATGACACCGTACCCGGGCGCGCAGACCTTGTGCTACAGCTAGAACAGCCCCGGGAAACAAAGGCACTAGAAGAACAGGGCCGGGACGGAAGGCAGAGGCTTCCGGCTTCCCCGAAGTCGTAGAATTCGTTTTTTTTCTTCTGGGCCTCCTTTCATTTCTCTCTCGGGAGCCCAGCATCTAATATCGCGTGGCACTCCTCATACTAAGCCCACGCCCCTCGTTTGAAAATTTGTTTCGTTGTAGGAAAAAACTCTTCCTGAATATTACCTGCCGTCCTCTTTCTAGTAACCTTAGTAACGCCTCCTCTCAGCACCCTCGCTGAGCGTCTCAGTCTCTGCCTTCTCCGCCACCCCCCCACCCCAATAGTTCTCATAATTAGAACAAAAATAGCTTTTCATCGCTTCACCACCCACACAGTAGATGCCATTCCAAATGTAGTCCTGATGGCAGAGGAGCTCATCGAATATGCCAGGAGAGAAAGAAGAAAGCGGGTAGGGCCGATTGCACAGGCTCGCAAATTCTCTGCAGACAAGTGACTTGGCACAGGTGAAAAGGGATCTAAATAGTTACTTTAAAAAGAAAGAAAAGAAAAAATGCAGACGGGAAACACTTTAAGCTCTGTCGTGTTTTCCCTGTGTTTTACCTTTTCTAAATTATGATGCCCTATTCTGTTTTGCAGCTTAGTTACTGGATTCGTGTCTTATCCCCGCTCCGGCTCATGCTATTCATTTTCGCTTCCTCCTTGGTACCCAACACGGTTCCTTGGAAATTACGCGCGTCAATTAGATATTTGTTGAAAACTGAACTGGCATGCCACTGACTCACGAGGGGCTCATTATAGCGAAAACCTTAGCACATAACTCTCACCACTTTACATCTTTTGAACTAAATGGTAGATAACAATATCTATCCGTTCAAGCCACATCTATCCCTGAGAGTAAATTACAGATTCATCCTGCTTTACACATGCAATGAATATGATATTAAAAAATCTGTAACTTAAATTATTGTAAATTCAATTTCAAAATGCAGTCGGATTAAACTTCAGTAAAATGTTTATTAAAATTTTAAAGTAGTTCAGCAGAATCCAATAAACTTTGTAAAGCAATTATCCAATTACAAATAAATTTTAAAATATTTAAAGCAGCAGGAAGCTTCATGATTTAACATTAAACTATATTGAATTATTTTGACAAGAAGTTCCTTTTTTAGTAAATATCTGAAATATCTACTCACTTCTTTTATTTATTATTGATAAAACCAAACACAACTGTGTGTGCTCGCTAAGTTGCTTTAGTCGAGTTGGTCTCTATGCAACCCTATGGACTGTAGCCCCCCAGGCTCCTCTGTCCATGGGCTGGAGTGGGTGGCATGCCCTCCTCCAGGAGATCCTCCAGACCCAGGGGTGGAACCCACATTTCTTATGTCTCCTGCATTGGCAGGTAGGTTATTTTTTACCACTAGCACCACCTGGTATTCAATTTACTTTCTACCAATATTTGATCTTTAATAGCATTTTCTACCATTCTTAGTATTTTTTTGTCTGTTGTTTCATTTTACTCTTACAACAACCTGTGCTGCTTGCAGTATTATTAGCCCCATTTTGCACCTAAAAAATAAAAGCACAAAACTCAGAGCCACAGGCCTGGTGACGGGTTAGAACTGGGAATACTTATTTCTCTACAAGACCCAGTTTTCTCTTTCTCTCTCTATCAAAATCTTTCTCTCTCTCTTTTTTAACTCACTAATTGTATGAGACTGTTTCCACTGTTTCCCCATCTATTTCCCATGAAGTGATGGGACCGGATGCCATGACCTTTGTTTTCTGAATGTTGAGCTTTAAGCCAACTTTTTCACTCTCCTCTGTCACTTTCATCAAGAGGCTATTTAGTTCTTCTTCATTTTCTGCCATAAGGATGGTGTCATCTGCATATCTGAGGTTATTGATATTTCTCCTGGCAATCTTGATTCCAGCATGTGCTTCTTCCAGCCCAGCATTTCTCATGATGTACTGTGCACATGGGAAATAGATGGGGAAACTGGAAACAGTGTCAGACTTTACTTTTTTGGACTCCAAAATCACTGCAGATGGTGATTGCAGCCATGAAATTAAAAGATGCTTACTCCTTGGAAGAAAAGTTATGACCAACCTAGATAGTATATTCAAAAGCAGAGACATTACTTTGCCAACAAAGGTCTGTCTAGTCAAGGCTATGGTTTTTCCAGTGTTCATGTATGGATGTGAGAGTTGGACTGTGAAGAAAGCTGAGCACCGAAGAATTGATGCTTTTGAACTGTGGTGTTGGAGAAGACCCTTGAGAGTCCCTTGGACTGCAAGGAGATCCAACCAGTCCATTCTGAAGGAGATCAGCCCTGGGATTTCTTTGGAGGGAATGATGCTAAAGCTGAAACTCCAGTACTTTGGCCACCTCATGCGAAGAGTTGACTCATTGGGAAAGACTCTGATGCTGGGAGGGATTGGGGGCAGGAGGAGAAGGGGACGACTGAGGATGAGATGGCTGGATGGCATCACCAACTCGATGGACATGAGTCTGAGTGACCTCCAGGAGTTGGTGATGGACAGGGAGGCCTGGCGTGCTGCGATTCATGGGGTCGCAATGAGTCGGACACAACTGAGCGAATGAACTGTACTGAACTGAACTGAATTGTATGAGAAATAGCTTCTGGTTCTAACATTTGAAGAATTTCAGATCTGTTGTTACCAGATCATTCAGGCAAAGATTTGCATGTCTCTGTTTGAGGCAGCAGTTATTGAAAGAGAGAAAATAGAAAATGTATGTTAGGGATAGATCACATAATCTGAACTAAAACCAATTAATAGAGGAGAGACAACCTACCTGATCAGGAAATCTCAAGTTAGCCATTACAACACAACAACTAAAAAAACAACAAATATTTATCATGTGTCTGCTTTGGACAGAGCACTGTCCTAGTCATCAGGGTTACAAATATGTGAAAGTCACTCCTTACTCTCCAAGGATGAATAGTAACAAAGAAAGAATATATAGAAAAATAACAACAAAATAGTCTATCAGTGAAGTGCCTGGTAACTGGCATGAACCTATAGTTTCCAATCTGTAAAATGTGCTGTTTTCATGAATATGAAAATTTATATGGACACCAATGTTGTATAACTCAAAGCAAAAACACTACAATAGGTATGTGGTGGGGGTGAGGGAAGTTGGTCCCCACTCCACTCCGTCACCCTTCTCCCCTACACACACACCCTTATTCCCTGCCATTCCTAATGCCTGACGGCGGGGTGGGGTGGTGGGAATACTGCTTTGAGAAACAGTATAGTAAAGAACTCCAAAATCAGCCAGAGCCACAGTCAAGTCAGGTTTCTGTCACTTACTAGCTAGGAAATCTTGGTTGTTGCTGTTGTTTAGTCGCTCAGTCGTGTCCGACTCTTGTGACCACATGGACTGTAGACCTCCAGGCTCCTATGTTCATGGGATTTCTCAGGAAAGAATACTGGAGTGGGTTGCCATTTCCTTCTCCAGGGGATCTTCCTGACTCAGGGATCAAATATGCCTCTCCTGCATTGGCAGGTGGATTCTTTCACCACTGGTCCACCAGGGAGGCCCAGGAGATCTTGGGCAAGTTTTTAATTGCCCAAGTCTTAATTTCCTCACCTATAAAATGGAAATAATAGTACTACCTATCTCATAGTGGGTTACGAGGTTTGAAACAAAACAATGAAGCTAAAATGCCTAGAATGATGCATACTTCATATTAAGAATATAATAAATGTTTTACTTGAGGAAAGTAGCATTTACTGAGGAAATTATTATTTTTTTTAACTTATTGGCTGCATGTGGGATCTTAGTTCCCTGAAGTGAAGTGAAAGTCGCTCAGTCGTGTCCAACTCTTTGCGACCCCGTGGACTATACAGTCCATGGAATTCTCCAGGCCAGGGTACTGGAAGGGGTAGCCGTTCCCTTCTTCAGGGGATCTTCTCAACCCAGGGATCAAACCCAGGTCTCCCACATTGCAGTGGTATTCTTTACCTGCTGAGCTATCAGGAAAGCCAGTGATCAAATCCACACCCCCTGCATTGGAATCATGTAGTCTTAACCAATGGACCACCAGGGAAGTTCCTGAGGAAATTCTTGTGATTTAACAATTAACCGCTTCTGGAGTATGGCCTAGAAACAGATTCACATTTATATAATATCATGATTAATGGCATAGGTTTAAGTATGAACTTCTTAGTAAATAGTTCTGAGCAAATTTAATATTATGGTAAAAAAAAAACAAAACACCCTCATTCCTAACTTGATTCACACCACACATATTAGTCACCTTCAAAAATAACGTAGGAAAACCTCTTCATGATATTCCAGGATCTCTTCCTTAGGGCAGGAGAGATTTTCTTACATAAGATATACAAAGGGCTAACCACAAAATACAAAAATAAAGTACAGGCTTCTGTTCATTTAAAACACTTTATTAAAAAGTGAAGAGTTAAGTCACAGAGTGGGAGAATATATTGCGGTAGATAAACTGTCAGATTATATGAAGAACTTGAAAAATGAGGGAAAAAAAAAAAACATAGAAAAGCTAGCTAAAGGCTTCAATAGACAGTTCAAGATGTCTGAATGGCCAGTGCACATAAAGTGAAGTGCTCATTCTCACTAGTTATCAGAGAAATGAAAATTAAGAACACAGTGCACACCATTGCACACCTAAGAGAATAATTAACGGGAGAAGACCAGTCTAGTACCGATGGAGACATGGTATGACTACAGTAATTGTATGCTGTTGTGGGAAGGTCAATTGGTACAATCACCTTGGAAAATATGTTTGATGGTATGTACTAATGCCAAATATAAATGTCCTATGTCTCATATGTTCCACTCCTCAGTGTATTTTCAACAGAAAATTGTACATATATTCATCAAAGCACCTGACTTAGAAAGCACTAGCACTATTTATAAGTAAAAAACTGTAAGCAACCCAAACGGTCAGCAGGATTAGAATAATTAAATAAACAACGTATTCACACCTTGGAATACTATCCAGCAATAAAAACAAGTAAATGGCAACTATATGCAGCAGCATAGGTGAATCTCATCAGTGTGATGCTGAACGAAAGAAGCTCTGTGTATGCCAAAGAATACATATCACACAATCCTACTCATATAAAAAATAAGACCAAAAGTAATCTGTTCCAAGTTAGGACAATGATTCCCCTGGTGGGCATACACGAGGTGACTGGAAGCAGCCACAAGGCAGTAGTGGGAGGGGACTTTTGGGGAAATGGCAATATTAATATTCTGTTTCTTGACCCTGGCATTCACTGCATGAGTGATTCGTTTCTACCTATGACTTCTGTACTTTATGTTTGCAAGTTATGCTTCAATAAAGAGTTTATATTTACAAAATTTAACTGTTCTTAGAGGTTTGTAGAACTTTAATTGATCAATGGAAATTTTAACAATTAAAGTGATTTCAGGCATGGCAGAAGTAGGGAGGGGAGTAGATAGATGGGTTTTCTTGGGGTCTCAGAATTCATACCACATAAATGCTTGCGTAGTCAGAGATGAATTTCCTGTAGGCACAGAGATGGAGACAGACAGGGGGCTCTGTAAGTGCTGAGAAAGACTCTAGTCAGCACCCAAAGGACTGAGAGTACCCAGGCCTTGAACACTTGGCACAGTCAGCTGTACTTCCTGTACATTTATAAGCCAGGATCTGGCAGAAGGCAACTCTGCAACCTCCGATGTACAACTCAGCCCATGAACTGAGACCCAATCTAATACTTATCTTTTGCAATGCAGTCAAAGGTCAGCCACTCACTTGTGAAAGTGCCTGGAAGTGGCAACCGGAGCACGAATACTGTGGCTGGATGGACAATGGGAAGCAGAGTGGAGAGACAGCAACATACTGCTTAGCCAAATGAATTGATTGTCATTTTTAGGCCTGCTCCCAGGAGGTAAGAACAGAGACAGGATGTCTATAAAACCCCTCTCCGAGGTAGTGGTGGATAAGGAGGCTTCTGATTAAGAGATAGGGAGACACTTACCAAGTCAATGAGATGAGAAGCAGAGACCAGGAATATTAATGTCACTGGAAAACTGATGCATTTATGTTTTGTCATATAATATCTGTTGGTATCAAGATTTCAGGTCTCATTCAGGAAATTGCAAAGTGGGGAGACTCACTATAATAATGAAAGTTGATTGCTGCTGTAACTCTGGATCCTTCTTCAAGGGCTGACTGGGCCTACCATCATGGGAAACATAATCCCCCCACTCATTGAGGCTATAGAGAGGGAAAGAAAACCTCTACCCTTGTAAGTTCTTCTGGCTGGCCTAAACATTAAATTGATGAGATAGTTTACCAGGAGAAAGTTATATTTAAGTACATATGTACAGGATTTCATAAGAATACATATCACATGATTTCACAATCCATGAACACAAGTTAAATGTGTACAGAGCATGTTGTATAGTCAAGTGAAACATCCAGGAAAGTACGTATGTTGTGTATTTAAGGATACACATTATCATCACTATGTGGTCAGGCAACTGGATGTAAATAGTAAGCTGCTGCTGCTACTGCTAAGTCACTTCAGTCGTGTCCAACTCTGTGTGACCCCATAGACGGCAGCCCACCAGGCTCCTCAATCCCTGGGATTCTCCAGGCAAGAACACTGGAGTGGGTTGCCATTTCCTTCTCCAATGCATGAAACTGAAAAGTGAAAGTGAAGTCGCTCAGTTGTATCCGACTCTTCACGACCCCATGGACTGCAGCCCACCAGACTTCTCCGTCCATGGGATTTTCCAGGCAAGAGTACTGGAGTGGGGTGCCATTGCCTTCTCTGAAATAGTAAGCAATTTTCCTAAATAATGTCTTAATTAACATATTTTCTGAAAGTAAAACCCTTTTTACCTTTAGCTCTCCTGATACTGAAGGTGATAATTGATTGTCAGAAATGGAAATACTTATAGACAGAGAGATAACCTAAATGACTGAATAGGTTCTGAGAAACAGTGGTAAACAGGAGATGGGGGGATGGGGGTGGCTCATGCCTCTCCTTACTTGGGCCACATAAAAAGCAAGAGCAATCTAAGTAATACTGGGATCCATAAATAGAATTTTCTCAATGGCACACTTTATTGTCAGGAATTTTTTCAATAGTACAGGAAGCATAAAATAGTAATGTAGGCCAGAATTTCTAGAGCAATCTATTTTTCTAGAGAAGTTAGCAAGCTGAATTTTTAGATTCAGTATTCTGAGTTTTAACACTGGCATCTAATTCATGTTTAAAAATCAAAGCAAACACACTTTGGACTAAAGCACTTCTGTGAGCTGAATGCAGCCCATGGGATGAGATTTCTAAGGACTAATCCATACACCTGAGGAGGTGTATGGATTAGTATATTAGGTGTATGGTGCATTTGGGAGGTGGTAGTTTGGAAGCAGAGGTTCTGAGTCTGTCTTGGATGAATCTCTTGGTAATAAAACAGGCTCTTGGTAAGTCATGCATGGAGACTCCTTCAAGAAAGGAATCAAAAGCCTTTGGAACACTTTGGAAAGGAGGCTCACAGCCTAGTCACACCAACAGGTGATCTATACATCCCTGGGCAGAAACATGTACACCAACTGAGAAGCCCCAGGTGTCACCCAGACTGGGCACGTGGAACTCACATCCCAGTGCTTAGTGACAATGCTGAATTTTGCCTGAGCCCTTTGTTCCTGGAAAACAGTACCAATTAAAGGAACTCCCCAGTTTTTGTGATATGGAAAACAGCTTGCTGCAAAGAACTTCTCTTTCCCATATGACTTAGATAAGGCTTAGATGCCCCCTGTTTAACCTATGACAAAGCTACACACAGACCCTCCAAATTCCCATTGTCTCATAAATGATGAGTTGAACTGCTCACCCCCACTGATCAATTGGATCAAGATGCTTGTTAACCAAACTTCGGTTCAGATTCTTTCCTTCCTCCAAGCCCCTGAACTTTGGCCCACCCTCAGTCTGAAGCAGCACACAGAGAACAGACTGGCTTCAGCATATAATTTTCTCTGATCTAATGTCTGATCATGCCACCCTTCCACTCCAGTTTCCCACATTTGCTTCTCTCTAGCCCTGTTCATGCCCCTCTATTAAAAAAAGACCAAGTCCTTCCCTATCACAATAGTCCCTTTCCTGCCTGGCAAAATATTTTTGAATAAAAGTTTCTCCCAACTAAGTCCAGATTTGTTTTTTGTTTGACCATGTCATTATGCATCCTATGTTATCCTGCACAATTTTTGACAATAAAGTGTGCTGTTGAAAATGTTGTTTATGAACAGAAGTGCTATCTAGTGGATGATGCCCTCTCACAGGACAAGAATTAAGCAGTCACTGAAGTGACCCCAAGTCACTGGACAGTGAGCTGCTGCAAGGTTGCTGTCTGTCTTGGTTTCCATGATATCACACTCAGTTTTTCTTTCTCACTCTATGTCTTCTCAGGATCTGATTTTCTGCAGGGTTGGGGCTGGGTGTTCCTTTCTCCTTATGCTATCAGTCATTTCCACGGCTCAGAGGACCATCTACATGCTCCTGTGCCCCAGTTTATAGCTTTCTAATGGCCTAATAATATTCATCATTATCTATCGATCTATATCACTTTTTGTTTATCCATTCATCTGTTGACAGACACTTGGGTTGTTTCTACCTTTTGGCTATTGTGAATAATAATGCTATAAACACTGGTATACAAACATTTGTTTGAGTCCTTGTTTGAATTCTTTTGATATATACCTAAGAGCAGAATTGTTGGGTCAAATGGGAATTCTATGTTTAATCTTTGAGAAATCACCATCTGTTTTCCACAATAGCTACCATTTAATATTCCTACCTTCTCCACATCCTCACCAACGCTTGTTATTTCCCCCTTTTCTTCTTTTCTATTTATAGCCATCCTAGTAGGTGTGAAGTGGTATCACATTATAGTTCTGATTTGATTTCCCTAATGACTAATAATATAAAGCATCGCTTCATGTGCATTCATCATTCTATATCTTTGAAGAACTGTCTATTCAAGTCCATTGTCTATTTTTGAATTGGGTTTTTTTGTTGTTGTTATTGTTGAGTTTCAGTTCTTTATAGATTCCAGATATTCATCTTTTTTTCAGATAAATGATTTGAAAATATTTTCTCCCATCATATAGGTTGTTTTTCACTTTCTTGATGGCATTTTTTTGATGCCTGATAGTTCTTGCTTTTCTTAAAATTCAATTGAAAAAGATATTTTTAAAGGCTAAAATCATGACTCTTGTACAAATATAAAATGAACACACATCAGAGATTTTACTTACCTAAGTCATGAGGCAATAAGCAAAATATTACCCCCCAGATCAAAGGAAAATGCAAAGAACACATATATAGGGAATCAGGAAAATTAATATAAATTTACACATGGAAGCAAGCCTGATTAATATCCACAGGGCAATAATCAGTTGTACCTCCACCAGACAAAATTCATTCACATCACTACTGACAGGAATCATTTGTATTGCTATCAGTTTTATATGACTTTAAAAGTTGTATAAAATAGCTCAAAGACATTGAAAGTCTCATAACTTGATTGGGTGCTAGACAGGATACCTAGTAATTCATTTTGTCTTTTTCAAAGTCTTTCATAAATTTTCCTAATGCCACCTCCAGGCCACCCCACATTGTTATCCCAGTGGTGAGGTGAACCAGCTGTTCTCCAACTGTCTCAAGTCTTTCAGCACTGGGATAGCTACTGGGGGCAGTTAGCTCAGGTAAAGAACTAATCACTAAGTGCCAGGTGGTGGAGGTGTAGCTATCCAGCCACTCTGGCTACAAACACTGAATATTTCCTGTAAGCCTGCATTATGCTGCAAGCATAGTGAGGAACAAGGCCAACTGGTCTCTATCCTCTTGAGGTTTACTGTCCAAATGGGGACAGGAAGAGCAAGTAAATAAATAAGTACAATAATTACAAACTGTGATAAATGCAATGAAGGGAAACAGCTGCCAACACAGAGAATCACCCAGAAGGGCCTATGTAAGTAAGGAGGGAGTCAGGACTAGTTTCTCAGAAGAGAACATTTAAGCTGAGACTTGAAAGATGAAGAGAAGTCAGCCATTCCGAGCATGGAGCCTGGCAGGAAGCCAGCCAAATACCCTCTGCTCTTCTAGGGACAGGTCTGCAGCAGCTGCAATTACTGTTTACCCCTTGGGCTTTCCTTGTGGCTCTGCTGGTGAATAATCCGCCTGCAATGAGGGAGACCTAGGTTTGATCCCTGGGTTGGAGAGATCCCCTGGAGAAGGGAAAGGCTACCCACTCCATTATTCTGGCCTAGAGAATTCCATGGACTGAATAGTCCATGGGGTCACAAAGAGTCGGCACGACTGAGTGACTTTCACTTTCACTTTCACCTGCCTAGGTACACAGGAGGCAAGAAAGGACAAGGCCTGCCGTTCCGGTGGTATTTTCAGCTGCCTTTGCATCTCAGGTTCAAACAATTTCAAGGCAAAGAGAAGGGGCCCTCCTCCCTTCCTCTTAGGTCCCAGTTTCCGTCTAAATCCCCCCATCTGCTAAGTGAAGCTTGAAATGTCTTCATCATGCAAACAACAGTTAAACCCAAGTTAAACAAAAAGAGAAAAAAAAGGCTTTAAAATGCAAATGAGTGGGAGAAGTAAAATATTAGTGTAACTGCTTAAAGCAACCAGCTCTTTTGCTGAACTGGTTTGATTAGAAAGCTATAAAGGAAAAAAAAGAAGAAGAAAAAAGAAAGAAAGCTATAAAGGATAGGGATCTTGGAGGCAAGAGGAAAGACCAAGGGCGATGTGGGGCGATGCAGCGCCGTAGTCAACGTCACCTGCCTCACCCGTTTGCCCACGGTCTGCGCAACAGTTCATCATGTTCCAGAATCATGTCCTGCTGCTCTACGACTCACCAGGATGCTGGCACGAGAAGAGCAAGGCTGGGAACCATCTGCCCGAGTTGAGTGCTGCGAGTGGACGGGCTCACAGGGACAGTCAGGAGAGGGAGGAGAAGGCGGAGGGCAGAGCTGGGGCACTGATCTGGGCAGGAGACGAGAAAGGCAGACTCAAGAGCCCACAGAGCCAGAGAAAAATGTTGTATCATAGCAACTGAGGGAAGTGTTTAAAGAAAGGAAGTGGCCAATTATGTCAATACAGAGGGACTGCACCTCAAAATGTATCTGTCACTGGGAACACCCACCTCAGAGCCATGTGGGGTGGGGAGTGGGGGTGTGTTTTTACAAATTCGGATTCCTAGGCCTCAGCCATACCTGAACCTCTGTCACTGAAGCTAGTAATTGTCATTTTTTTAGGTGCTCAGAGATTCTGATGTATTTTCCAGGGTCGTGTTTAAGCACAAGGGATGTGGAACTAGAGCTGATTCTGGTTCTTTCACTTAAACTGTTGGGCAAATTATTTAAATTCTATGAGCCGTAACTTTTTAAAATCTCTAATAATACCTTCTACATAGAATTGATATAAGGATAATCTTCACGTGAGATTATATACCTGTATATACATATGTGTATATATATATACGTAATGTGTATATATATATATATATACACATAATGTATATATATACATAATGTGTGTGTGTGTATATATATATATGCAGTGCTTAGTACAATGCCTGGAACACAGGTGGAAGTCAATGAACATTAACTGCTATTATTACTTGACAAAGAAAGGTCACTTGATTTGAGAAGAAGGGTAATTTTAAAATTTCCAGATAGCTTCCGTAGAGCAGCTTGGGAAATTTCTGGGAATTAGAAAGGAAATACATGGATTAGAAGTAGAAGCAATGAATGAAGATCAAGTTCAAGCTCAAAAATTTGCAACAGGAGGAAAGACATTTGGGTTGCTAGGTAGAACTGGGTAATAATAAGAGAAAGGTATTACTAAAATAGCAGTGATGGGAGGGTTCTTAAAGGATGGTGTAAGGGAAGTTTCAGTGGTGCAGATTGAAAGCACTAGAAGAAAAGAGATTGAGAGTAGGAACCAGTCCAGGAGAAGATGGGAAGATGGTTCAGAGGGCAGGTAGTCAGGGGTGGGGTGGGGTGGGAGGCATGGAATACAAGTTAGGGAAACTAACCCATTTCCCCTGAAACATGAGGAAAGAATCCAAGCAGGAGGTTACAGAGTGTGGACTGTGGTCCAGCAGCGTCAGGACACCACAGTTTATTAGAAATGCAACTTTCCCTCTCCACTCCGCACAGACCTACTGTGTCAGAAACTCAGGGAGGGGCCAGCAACCTGTGTCTTTATAAGTCTTCTAGGCAATTCAGTGCACCTGGAGTTTGAGAACCCCTGAATCAGGGAATAGCTGAAAAGGCAAAGATGTCTGAGACAGAACTACGTAGTGCTTTAGGCAAGACCATGTGCTGAGCGGTAAGGGCAGCGGGGGGACTAAGTGGCAGCTGAAGGCACAGAGAAGGAGGTCTGGGACACCTGATGTAGGTGAATACGCAAGAGTCAGACACAAGGACTGCCAAACTACAAGACGCCACCAAGAAGTTTAGGTTTTACAATGACAATGCCTCTGAGTGGACTAGAAAAATAACGCCAAGTATTCAAAAAGCAGGGTGTATGGACAGAGGAGCCTGCCAGGCTGCAGTCCACAGGGTTGCAAAGAGTTGGGCATGAGTGAAGCACACACGCATGCACACACTGAGATATTTATGATATTGAAAGACTAAGCATTTGCCCAACAATAATAGGGGAAAAGTTAGCAGAGTCCCAAGGCATTCATTAACACCCTGTGAAGACTCTGAGACAAAGAGAGAAAAGATCCATGATACAATGCTGGATGGCTGCACAACGACAATTGTGTTTGAAAAAAGGCACTCTTGGGGGAAGGACTGGAAGTTTTAAATCCACAGATTACCAAAGGCCACTGAGGCCATGGCTATGGCCATTAGACTTGCCCTCACGGAAAGGAGGGGCTGTTGTTAGATGTAGGTACCCAGCGAGGGGTGTCAGGATTAGCTGGGCTTTAATCTGGAAATTGACTGCTGTGGGGTAGTGTAGGGGATCACGAGCAGCTTTCTGGCGGTGGCAGTGGCACAGAGCCAGAGCAGACGGGATGGAAGCATTTAGGCTTATGCAGAGCTCCTGAGACACAGACTTGTTTGGAGCAGAGAAATGCTATGGAGAATACCAGAAGATGGCCTTGAAAACCAGTACGATGACATCTCCCAAACCAAAACCTGGGACCCAAGACCTGCCAAGATTATAGATGCCCCTAGGACTGTGAGCCAACATATTAGAATCTGGGCACTCCAAGGTCGAGTGAGACCAGGGCTGTCATGCTAGAACAGCAGTTCCAAGAGATCATTTATAGTTGGAGACCTCAGTCCCCAGTCATCTTAGAGATAAGGAAAATAAAGGCAAGGGAAGTTTAACACTTTGTGAAAAGCCAGGGGTTCCCTGGTGGCTCAGTAGTAAAGAATTCGCCTGCCAATGCAGGAGACTCAGGTTTGATCCCTGGGTCAGGAAGATCCCCTGGAGAAGGAAATGGCCACCCACTCCAGTATTCTTGCCTGGGAAATCCCATGGACAGAGGAGCCTGGTGGGCTGTAGTCTATAGGGTCACAAAAGAGTTGGACTCAACTTAGAGATGAAACAACAACAATAATTGCACAGCTTTAATGCTGCAAAGGCCAAGGCTAAGGCGAGGTCACCTGTTTTAATACCATGCTTCCTGGATAAAGGACCCAGGACCCCAGGCTGAGATGAGGTGCTACAGGTAACAGGGACTGGTAATAAATCACCACACAGGGTGAGTGGACTGTTTGGGGGAGGACAGTGATGTGTGAACTGGACAGGAAGAGTGTGAAGGGAGAGGGTTATTGGGGGGCCAGTAGCAACCTCTGCGCGTGGGGCCGATTAGGGCCTGGGCCCGATTCCTGGCTGTGAAATGAGACAGGAGAGAACCACAGAGAGACGTGCTGTCCCCCATGCCACACTTTCCCCAGTTTCCTTCTGTCTGTTCCTCATAACTCACTTTATCGCCTTCAAGGCTTATCTGTGGACCTCACTCAGCACAGACTTCGGCCAGCGTGTTGGTCTTTTAGACATGCTTTTGCTTGGCCACGCTCTACGCTCTTCAGGGCCAGTGCTATACCCATTGGGAACTAAAAGGAATCAAGTCACCTGTAAACAGTGAGTGGCTCTGAATTTAACGGCTTTCTACAAATGATGTGGCATTTAAATAGGAAGCTGAGAGGCCGAGGTGTCTCACCCAAATACCACTCTTTCTGTCTCAATTCCAGCCCGTCTGATACACACTCGGGCCTCCAGTATCCTTTGCTCCCATCAGCACGGGGTGGAAGGCATCACATGTAGACCATTTATACTGAAAGGGACCTTGGGGGTCACCCAGGCTAAGCCCCAGGGACCTGGGGACACAGGTGAGCCAGGTGGAAATAAGCCCGGAACCCAGGTGTCCTGATGCCCTCTCTGAACTACAACTTCTCTCTCCTCTTTCATTCCTACTTTCTGAAACACAATCTGAAATAAAGTTCCAGAATTTTAAAAAATTTCAGTTCAAAATTGTACTATATATCTTTCCGTATGTATACACACACAAACACACGTGTCTGCATGCATGCTAAGTCACTTTAGTCATGTCTGACTCTTTGTGACCCTATAAACTAGGAGTAGCCCACCAGGCTCCTCTGTCCATGGGATTCTCCAGGCAAGAATACTGGAGTAGTTTGCCATGCCCTCCTCCAGGGGATCTTCCTGACCCAGGGATCGAACCCGTGTTTCCTGCATCTCCTGCATTGGAAGGCAGGTTCTTTATCGCTAGCGCCACCTGGGACACCCCCAAGTGATCTCTAAATCTAGTGCTATTTTGTGTGCTAAATGGCTGTAGTTGCGATCTACTCTGTGACACCTGGACTGTAGCCTGCCAGGCATCTCTGTCCATGGAGTTCTCCAGGCAAGAATATTGGAGTAGGTCACCATGCTCACCTCCAGGGGATCCTCCCAACCCAGGGATCAAAATTGAGTCTCTTATATTTCTTGCATTGGCAGGTGGGTTCTTGACTACTAGCACCACTTGGGAAGTCATGTATATATACAATTATATATATATTCACATGTAGATTAGAGTCAATAGAAGGAGATAAAGAATAAAGGTCAGGTAAATGCATAGAAATCAAATATCACCTTAAATACAGTAATTGAACCACATCCACTCAGTTAAATTCCCTTAAGGCACGGAAATGAAGACCTTTCTCCTGTATGCTGTATCTGCCATCAGAAGTGAAAGACCCGCGTGCTTTTCTTAACAGTATTGCTGTTTCTCCCCTCAGAGTTGCGTTGTGTTGCTCCTTGCTCTTGTCTCACTTTTCTTAGGGACCAAAACTGCCGAAAGGAAAAGAGCTTAGAGTATTTATCTTTGCTTGCCTCATGGTTCTTGGCATTGTTTGGGGCAACAACTGTTTGTTCTTCATAAGGCTCTGACACAGTGTTCACTCTTCATAAACATTTTTTCTAATTTATTATTTAGTTTGGCTGTGCTTGATGGGGAAACAGTGTCAGACTTTATTTTTGGGGGCTCCAAAATCACTGCAGATGGTGATTGCAGCCATGAAATTAAAAGATGCTTACTCCTTGGAAGAAAAGTTATGACCAACCTAGATAGTATATTCAAAAGCAGAGACATTACTTTGCCGACTAAGGTCCGTCTAGTCAAGCCTATGGTTTTCCCAGTGTTCATGTATGGATGTGAGAGTTGGACTGTGAAGAAGGCTGAGTGCCGAAGAATTGATGCTTTTGAACTGTGGTGTTGGAGAAGACTCTTGAGAGTCCCTTGGACTGCAAGGAGATCCAACCAGTCCATTCTAAAGGAGATCAGCCCTGGGATTTCTTTGGAAGGAATGATGCTAAAGCTGAAGCTCCAGTACTTTGACCACCTCACGCGAAGAGTTGACTCATTGGAAAAGACTCTGATGCTGGGAGGGATTGGGGGCAGGAGGAGAAGGGGACGACAGAGGATGAGATGGCTGGATGGCATCACGGATTCGATGGACGTGAGTCTGAGTGAACTCCGGGAGATGGTGATGGACAGGGAGGCCTGGCGTGCTGCGATTCATGGGGTCGCAAAGAGTCGGACACGACTGAGCGACTGAACTGAACTGAACTGGTCTTTGTTGTGAGAGCTTTTCTCAAGTCGTGGTGAGCAGGGGCGACTCAAGTTTCGGTGAATGGGCTTCTCATTGAGGTGGCTTCATTTATTGCAGAACACAGGCTCTAGGACATGCGGCTTCAGAACTTGCAGCACGTGGGCTCAGTGCTGCGGCTCAAGGGCTCTAGGGAACAGGCTCAGTAGTTGTGGCGCACAGTCATAGTTGCATTTGGGATCTTCCTGGACCAGGGATCAAACCCATGTCTCTTGCATTGGCAAGTGGATTCTTTCCCACTCAGTCTCCAGGGAGGCCCTTTCCTAAACATTTGCAGAATGACAGGGCATCAAATAACTTGCATCTAATTTTTTTGCAATATTTCCCTTCCTCAGCTAAAGAAGAAAAGTCCAAGAGTAAAAGGGATGTGCCACCCCAACTGGTGAATTTAACAACCTACTTTTTAAAAGAAAACAACTGAGGAAGCTATGGACTCAGACCTACAATTCTGAAATCTAAATCACAGATGAATCTGAAAGGTTGAGTCAAGTCTTGCGAAACAAATTAAAAATTAAACCCATGGCAATTTGGTCAGAATCAGATAACATGTTAACTTGACCAATCTCTCTTTCCATAATCCATGAGTTATTCTGAGGCAAAAAAAAAACCAAACAAAAACACCCCAGGATTGTGTTCACTTACAATATTTGTCAGAAAACTGCCTGTACAAGCAAGAGAGGCAGAGCAGTTCCTAGACTCTTCTCAGATGCTTCAGCTAAAAAGTAAAGTAAGCACCAGTGCCAATAATTGGAAATGAGGAGAAAAATTATGCCAAATACTTGGCGCCAGATGCAGCAATTAAGCAAGCACCTGCTTTATGCTTCATCTGCCATCACCCCCTCCCTACTTCATTTAGGCTGGATTCTGGATTTTTTTTAGAATAAATGCACCTCATTGCACAGGCACACAAACCTCTTTTTTCCTTCTTATTTTTCTTTCTTTCTTTCTTTTTGGCTGTCATTAACTGGGGCAAACTGGAAGGAACATCCCAACAAGGACAGGGTAGTAAAGACACTCAAATTTCTAAAATCTAGGAGACAGATGTAACCAGGGCAATCGGCTCTGGTAGGTGAGGACCAGTGTGAGTTGCTGTACCGATCACACCCTCCCAGGGAGACCCTGTAAATGAAAATGTAGATTCGATTTCTGAAAGCAAGATTTCTATTGGTTTCATTCTGAACCTTAGCTATGGCAACCAAAGCAAGCTGCTCTGCAGAGATTTAGGCTAAAAAAAAAAAAAGATGCCATGAAATAGTTCTCAACCATTATCAGTACATGATAGCATGAGCATCAGATGACAGGTGAAAGAGGTGACAGTGCTTTGAAAGTTAAAAGGATTTTGCAAATGTGACATAGGTATTAATATTTTAAAAATTTATGAAAATCCATCAAATAGAAACTAGTCAGTAAGCGTATTCACCCCCTGGAAGTGATTTAGCACTTTCAGAGCCCTGAGCGAACATTTCCTTGTTCCCTTTTGTCTTGTCTGAAAACGCTGGCTAATGGTGCTACATCAGAGGCAGCTGAGAGGCTTACGTGAGACTAAATGAGATAATGCATGTGAAGCACCTTGTTCCATGCCACTTTCATAAAAGACACTTAATAAACATGAATTTCAAGGGGGAAAATCAAGCACATTTTCCTGAGAAGTCTTTGTACTATCAGCCCACCAATAGATGCTTTACATTAAATTACAGGTTTCCAAGACAGAAAAATGGAAAGGTCATCCTCAACAGTACATAATCAGTGAAGCTGACTCCTCCCATGTGAAAAATAGATGTGAAACAAAGACAGCCATCCTTCCATTTGTAGGTTTCAAAGTAGCAATTTCCTTCTTTCTGTACTGA
This sequence comes from Capricornis sumatraensis, assembly GCF_032405125.1. Classification (NCBI taxonomy): domain Eukaryota; kingdom Metazoa; phylum Chordata; class Mammalia; order Artiodactyla; family Bovidae; genus Capricornis; species Capricornis sumatraensis. Next base: position 15,851,883 of record NC_091091.1, read on the forward strand.
TTTCTGCTGTTCTGTTCAGGGGGAAATGTTAAACTGCTTTCGAATTCCCTTTAACAAAGCCAGATATCCACAAAGGAGAGACTCTGAGACTGGAATAAGAAGAACAAGAGCTCCAGGAGAACAGAGTCCAAAGTGCTTACCCTATTAACTGTTAATTAGTTAAAGTTGCCTGACAGAAGAAGAAACCAGAAAGTGGGGTCAGTGTACCAAGGGGCTCTGCTGTCTGCACTGCTTTACATTAATGCAAAGGAAGTAAAGGTCAGTTGTCTAGAGCGAGCATCTGTTCATTTTAGATATTGCTACAACACCAAAACAGACAATTACTGACATCCCTAAGAGATGCTTAGGGAGCATCGAGAGATGGTGCCTTTCTCTGGGTCCATGCCCACCCTTGCCACCTCTGCACCAAACGGACCTGTGCTTCTGGTGTTACAGCATGCATGTGGTACACAGCTTTCAGTTTACACACACTCATACACATAGAGCAACCTTGTCCCTAAGGCATGTCCACAGTACCTGGTGATTGGATCAGCAGGACCAGCATCAGCTTTTTACTTTTTCCAGAACACTCTCCTGAATCTATTCTCCCTGAAGAGCCTAAAATCTCCAAGCTTGAGTTCAAGGAGATAACACTTGAACAGAACCCCAAGGACGGGGAGGAGGAAGTGGAGATGGACAAACTTGGAAAACAAATAGTATCTCTAAAGACAAATTAGTTTTTCAACCCCAGGTTTCCGGCATGTTGAATGCACAGGTCTCAAGAAACAATGGCAAGGGAAAGGTGAATAAAATAGAAATGGGGTCAGGGAAGAGGGTTAAGGGGACTCATAGGGAGGGGCTGATGGATGGTCAGAACCTGGGGCGGGGGTGTGTCCTTCCTTAGGCATCACATCTTATCCAACCCATAGTCCTCCACAGGCAAGTCTCCTTCTGAAACAATGAATGACTTGACAAAGATGCCATACTTGGCCTGCCATCCAAAGTGTTATTTCCCATTCTGTCATCATTTTCCTCTAGTGGCTCCTCATGGTGGACACCAATCCAGCAGCCAGCCCTGAAATCTGTGAGTCCAACATACATGGTGATTCCCCAATGAGGGGGCTGCCCAGGCATCTACCCCTCACACTGCTGCCCATTAGCACAGCACCAGCCTGAGCCTTCTCCTCAGTGAGGTACTGGGTAATCTTGGCCTCAAGCAACCATCATTCAGCTGGACATTTCATGAAGCAAACTTCATTCAACTAAGAAATTTCTATGAAATTTATTCAGGCGCAGGGAGCTGGGATGTCATAGAAAGGCAAGGCCATTTTGGGTGGGTCTAAAATTGATGAACATAGGGAAATACAGAGGGGTCAACATTTTAAGAAGTAGCCATTCTTTCTTTGGGATATAAAGATACCCTGGAAAGATGCCATTTGCACCACATTTTAGACTTGGGGCAAGAAATCAAAATTTATCACCACCACTTCTGCGGTCTTGCAGAGCAGCAGTCATGTTCTTGGGATCTACCAAGAATGTATCATACCAAGAACTTATCCAGGTTCTACCGCTCACTTGCTATGTGCTATTAAGCAAGTTACTTCACTTGTTCGAAACTCAAGTTTCATCTGTAAAATGGGAGCAATGAATTGTTACAGAAGAGGCTAGCGTTCACCAAGCCTCGTTTCCTTTCCTTCTTGGTTGGATGCCTAGTGGACACTTCCCAGCCTCCCTTGCAGTTAGGTAGGGCCATCTGACTGAGTACTGGTTGATGGAATGCGGGCAGAAGTGATACATTCTACATCCAGGCCTTGACCATAAGAGCCTTCCCATGGGATCCTCCCCTGGTGCCTGCACTCCCTGTCTCTCCACCTGCGGGAGGATACCGAACTCCACGTGCTCACTTTGGCAGCACATATACTAACAGTGGAATGATACAGAGAAGGTTAGCATGGCCCTGCACAATGGTGGTATGCAAATCCGGGAAACATTCCATATTTTAAAGAATACAATTTGCTTTCTTGAAGACTGTTCTTTCCTTTTTTTCTTATATATAAACTGATTTTTTTAAACCCCATTTTGATTGAAATGTGTCTGTCTAAAGAGATCTGCTAATATTTGCTTTTTAAAAGCTGTCCACTATTTATTTAGGGGAAAAATGAAGCCTGTAACTGAATTATATGTAAAAATAAAATTTAGACCTGTGGATTGGGAATTATTTTCAAAAATTAGTTATCAATCTGGTATCAGAAAACGGTGGTTTTTCTCTTAGTATGTTGTTGCTGTTCAGTAGCTAGGTTGTGTCCAACTTTTTGTGACTCCATGAACTGCAGCACACCAGGCTTCTTTGTCCTTCACTATCTCTCGGAGTTTGTTCAAATTCAGGTCCATTGAGTCAGCAATGCTATCTAACCATCTCATCCTGTGCTGCCCTCTTCCCCTGTTGTCATCTCTTAGTATATAAGTAAATAAGATGCAAAGTAAGAATGTAAGCAGTTGTGATTCATTACAAGCAGTTGGAGATAACTAAATCCTAGGGATAATCATTTGTATCCTATTCCAAAGTCTTATTTTATAGTTTGAAAAGCGCTTTGCACACAGTTCTTGTATATACAAGTAAAGATGTAATTATAGGACGCAGTGTTACTGCTTTGTTTAACAAGAACCTCATTTAAAATTTAAGATTGACAGCTATGGTATTTGTTTAATGATTTGCTTCTTTTCTGTTTCTTTACTGTAAAACTAAGTTAAAAATAAAAGGTTAATGAGAAAAAAAAAAAAAAAAGGACTCCAAGGTCCTGAGGAGATGGGGACAAGAGTAATCAATTTGTCTTTAGCTTATTAAGTCACTGAGATTTGGAGATTATTTGTTGTGGCAGTTAGCCTACCCTGACTAATAGGGCAATTGTGAGGATCAAACAAGATAATTTATTTATAAGCACAGTGTCAGGAACATAGTAATGTTTAGCAAGTAACAGCTATTTATTACTGTGTGATATCAGTCCTACTTTAGGTACATAGACTTTTCCTTTCCATCTTTCCAATGGTACGTTTTCCCTTTCATCCAGTGACCAAGGCGTCTCTAGATGGCCATCTCTGCTTTTTTTGTCTTTAAGCCTGATCGCAGTGTTAATGGGTTGCTTCTCTCTGGACCTTGCTCTACTAATAGCATTCCCTTATAAAAAATATGGGGATAAAGGGGATGCTTCTATTGACGCAATAATGGTTCTGAAATGAGTCAGAAGCACAGGGCAGTCCAGTTGGCACCATTCATCACAGCTCCATTTTTGCTTTCCCTGTCTTTCTGCATGAAGGCTACAGGGCTGAGAGTTAAATTTGTTTGAGAACTGACTCGGATGAGCAGCACAATCTGCTCCACTGGAGGAAACATTTCACAAAAACTGCTCCTGTCGAGTTTTCGCAAAACTTCCAAATTTCAATTAGAAACTGGAGAATCAGATGGGTGCAAAAGAAATTTAAGGTAATGAAGAAGAAAGTGTTCATACACTAAAGTTAAAATCAATAGCCATATGACTAAGTGGCCGCCTATTATAATTAGCATGATTTGAGGAGTTCTAGGGGCTCCTCCTGTGATCCCCAAATATTTTTATTGCATGTTGGCAATGCTTGAAAAGGTGTTCATAGCAACCCTTCGCAATCACACATTGCTTTATGCGATCTCTCTTATCACACAAATCTCTTGCAAGGTAGAGATTTATAAATATGGACTTCAAGACTCTGTGAAATCATCTGTACAAGATTACACAGGTGTAAAGGGCAAAGCAAAGACTTATCATGTGTCCTGGCTTCAGGACTTTTCCCACAACACCATGATTGCCTTGGCCATTATTAATACTTCATTTCTTTGGATTAAATACATCTCCTAAGAAATTGATCATTCAAATGAAACTTTACCTGAATCTCAGAGTATAAATGGAGTTGTTCTGACTGAAGGGTGTTTATGGGGAGGAGAAGCAGGGAGAGGGAGAGTTTAGAGAAGTCCATGATAAGCCTAAGAACTACAGTCCAAAATCCAGTAGGTTAAAGCTCTATCACCTATTTCAAAACAATTGGTCTTGGAAGAATCTCTTGCTATCATTCATACTTTGTAATCTATCAGACATTTCCTACCATCTGAAACAAAGAGCTGGAATAATAAATTCAGATTAAAAGGCTCTGTCAGTTATGACAAGGTGGGAAGGTAAGAAGGAGTAAATAAAAGGTGAAAACCAACCTGACATTTGCCTTCAGGTTTGTTCTACCCATCGAGGGAATCAAATTCTTCTGTAACCAACAGATTAGTGTGCTTCTTGAATCTTTGTGCTTTAAAACTGCTAATATGGAAAAGATAAAACCTATAAATAAAAAAGCAAATTACAATCCAAGAAGGCCTTATATACCTTAAAGTATGATCTTTATATTCTAGTGATACTAGAATTCTTTGTACTTGTCAAAGTATGCTCTTCTATAAGTCAAAAATATGACTCTTAAACATAGAATGAGCACATGTTGGAGATTTATTAAATTCTTAGTGAAGGGTAGTAAAACTGATTCCAAAGAGAATTAGAGAAATTGCAATTATATAGCATTGAAGAAAGACTGTTGACATAAGATGGTTGGATTAGACACAAAATTGCTTGCCCTACAAGCAATAGACTTGAGGATTATTCTTTCTACCTTTCAGAATTCATTTATATCTCTACTGGGTACAAGTTATAGGTTCTGATGTAACTTCAAAGTGGCCTTTCGCCAATAGTAAACAGAAACTCAAGCAAAGGTCCACTCTTCAGCCTAGATCATTCAATAATTCTTGGTAGGCCTGGAAGAGTGTTTCATTCTGACACTGAGAAGACAGACTGCCCTCTCGTTGCCTTCTTTCCAAGTTTTGAGTCCTAGTGGCTCAAGCTGGGCTCAAGTAGGTCAAGTATGGGTGGGAAGAATTAGGAGATTGGGACTAACACATATACACTATTAATACTATGTATAAAATGATAGTACCTATAGGGCTTCCTGAGTAGCTCAAATGGTAAAGAATCTGCGGGCCATGCAGGAGATCCTGGTTCGATCCCTGGGTTGGGAAGATCCTCTGGAGAAATGCATGGCAACTCACTCCAGTATTCTTGCCTGGAGAATGCCATGGACAGAGGAGCCTGGTGGTCTACAGTCAACGGGGTCACAAAGAGTGGGATATGACTGAGCAACTAACACACACACATGAAACAGATGCCTAATAAGAACCTACTGTATAGTACAAGGAACTCTATTCAATGTACTGTGATGACTTGAATGGGAAGGAAGCCCAAAATGGAGGGGATATATGTATATGTATGGCTGATTCATTTTGCTGTATAGTAGAAACTAACACAAGAGTGTGAAGCAACTATACTCCAATAAAAATTAATTAATTAAAAAAAAACAAAACAGTTCCGTCATTCCCTTCTCATTTTCTGGGGTCAAATTCCAACCTTCTTGGGTCATCATTTCTACTGAAACAAATGAGTACAATACAGGCCACAAGTCACAGGCAGCAATGTAAAGCTCTTAGTTCTTCCAGAATGAGAGTAGAAAGCCAAGTAAAACTGAGCCTTTCAAAAGGGATAAGACAAAACTGACAAGTCTGAAATCTAACATCATGAAGTTTAAGTCTCCAGCATGAGCAGTTGAGTTACATGCTTTTTCTCTTAATTTCAGAATCATAGAGCAAAACAAACCAAAAAAGCAGTCAATAGTCTCCTTGAAAGAATGAAGGAGTGTCTCTTTTAAGAAAAAAATAACTACTAATAAGTATTTGGGGAATAATTCAGGCATAAAGTAGAAGCAAAAGGAAGAAGAATAATCATATTTTCAACTTTACATTCTAATAAACAAGTCCCTCTCTGGACAACACCTCTCAGACTCACTGCCTTCTGGCCCAATTATATTCACCTTTCCTGAAACATAGAATTAGGCTTGTTTCGTGTCCTAACATCCTTTTTTTTTTAAGCCAGTAGGAAGGGTGCCCTACCATGGTTTTGTATGCACTTTTGTTGTTTGGTTCTGAAAAATTCAAATATATCTCCAGAGAACATGCTAAATAGTTAAAATCATACTTTATCAAAAATCTTCTGGGATCATTTACTTCTGCATACTTTTTTTTAAATTGAGAAATAATTGACATATAAAGTTATATGGTTTCAGGTGTATAACATGATTCCATATTTGTATATACTGTAAAATGATCACCACGAGAAGCCTAGTTAACATCTGTCACTACACATAGTTACAAAAATGTTTTTCCTGTGATTGGAACTTACAAGATCTACTCTCTTAGAACCTTCCAAATGCACAACACAGTGTTATTAACTATAGTTGGTACAGTCAATAAAGCATGCATCTGCATATTTCATGTTTAAACTTTGCCATATGCATTTTGGTTAATCGCAGTATGGTATCTACCATACACAAAATGAGAAAAACAAAGGCTTTCCAAGCTTTGACTTTTACAAAGTGTTTCTCCTTTCTGATGACAGGAATTAGGAAGTTATAGAATGTTAGTACTATAAGGATGGAGAAACTGAGGACCGAGGAAATGTGAAATGCCTTGTCCGAGGCCAAGCAGCCTCTCCAGAGTTCTTAAATCTGTCAGTTTGTTCTGGATTCTGTGTGAAGAGCATTCAGCTTCCCTGAGTTAATGGATTATTGATTAATGTTCAGAAAAATGCACAAAGAAGTTTTTTATGTTCCCCACTCTGAGAACTTCTTTTATTCTTCCTCAGTGGGAACGCTCCAAGCATTCTGGCCTGGACAATTCTTCCTTGTGTGTGTGGTGGAGGTCCCAAGAGTTTCAGGATGTTAGCATTTCCAGTCCAACAGCTGCAGCCAGGGTGAGAGCAGAAATGCCCTTCTCCATTTCCAAACACTTCCTAAGAGGGCAGTACTGTCTTTAGTTAATATCCACTGTCGTATTCTGAGACCAAAACAATGAAAAGTCCTCCCTCTTTATCCTGCTCTCCCCAGTGTCTCCTGTAATATTTTTCTCACTAAATACTTATTCTTTTCTTCTTTTCAGGTTTTCTGAACATCTGTGAATAACTGTGAGTGATGTTATCCATTTGCCAGCTGCAGGCATATGGTGCAACATGAAGCAGGAGGCAACTAAGCGCTAGGTTCCTCAGGGCACCCAAATAGGGCTTCCCAGATGGCCCATTGTAAAGAATATGCCTGCCAATCCAGGAGATGCAGGAGATGCAGGTTTGATCCTTGGGTCAGGAAGCTCCCCTGGCAATCCACACCAGTATTCTTACCAGGGAAACCCCATGGACAGAGGAGCCTGGTAGGCTACAGCCCAGGTGGTCACAAAGAATCAGACATGACTGAGCAACTGAGCAGGCATGCAAGGCACCCAAACAGCTATTATCTACTCATGTTTGGATGTTCAAGAACCTGCTCAACACTCTCCTTGCCTTTCCAATAATTTACCGTCCAGTAGTATTTCCGGCAGAGGCCGTTGACATGGACGGGACCCTTAAAGATCATCACGCCCAACAGCTTCCTTTGAAAACAAGATGTCAAGAGCTGTGCCCAAGGACACACAACTCACCCATGACAGACCAGATCTTAGCCCATTTTTCTTCCTTCCATGCCCCAGAAACAAACTTTCCATATGCCACAGCTCTTCCAAGGATCAATCCCGGTTACACACCCAGGCTAGCACAAAGGCTCAATACACATCACCCCACTGGGATTCTGTACTTATGCAGCTCTTGCCTGCAATGGTGTGAATAAGCTGAGATCATCTTTGTTTAAAGAAACCACTCTGAAGGAAGGAGACAGTGCTGTGGAGTGATTAAGAGCATGGAATGTCTCAGTTTAGAGTCTAAGATTAACCTCTTAATCTTGGAGGTTGGCTGCCTACCCTTTGTGCCTTAGGTAACTCATTTATAAACTGGGAGTCAATAATAGCCAAACTATGTATATTATGATTAAATGGAGTAATGGTTCAAAAGCACCTACAACAGTGACTGGCACATTATAAATGTGTTAAGTCATCATCAGTGTTAATTATCATTATCATTATCATCACCTTCATCATCAATTACACACTTTTGCCTTCCCTGGAAGTTTAACCAGGGAAAGAAAGCATGGCTGGTTCAATTTCTTCCACCAGCATGAGCCAGAAGGGGCTCCTCCTTTGGGGACATAAGCAATGGTCTCCAATCCGCTGATAATTCTGTTTCTACTAAAAACTGAAGACTATTATGAAATTGTGTAAATTCAGTATACTTAACTTTGGGAATAAAAATTGAGCAAAATAGTGGGTTTTTTTTTTTTTTAAGAAGTAAAGAAAAGTACCAGTTCACAGTTCTCTTTTCTCTTTCATAAGGCATCACAGGGCAGACACACTAAAACCATACTCACAGAAAACTAGTCAATCTTATCACACTAGGACCACAGCCTTGTCTAACTCAATAAAACCAAGCCATGCCTACGGGGCAACCCAAGACTGGTGGGTCACGGTGGAGAGGCCTGACAGAATGTGGACCACTGGAGAAGGGAATGGCAAGCCACTTCAGTATTCTTGCCTTGAGAACCCCATGAACAGTATGAAAAGGCAAAATGATAGGATAGCAAAAGAGGAACTCCCCAGGTCGTTAGGTGCCCAATATGCTACTGGAGATGAGTGGAGAAATAACTCCAGAAAGAATGTAGGGATGGAGCCAAAGCGAAAACAATACCCAGCTGTGGATGTGACTGGTGAGAGAAGCAAGTCCGATGCTGTAAAGAGCAATATTGCATAGGAACCTGGAATGTCAGGTCCATGAATCAAGGCAAATTGGAAGTGGTCAAACAAGAGATGGCAAGGGTGAATGTCGATATTTTAGGAATCAATGAACTAAAATGGACTGGAATGGGTGAATTTAACTCAGATGACCATTATATCTGCTACTGCAGGCAGGAAATCCTCAGAAGAAATGGAGTAGCCATCATGGTCAACAAAACAGTTCGAAATGCAGTACTTGGATGCAATCTCAAAAATGACAGAATGATCTCTGTTCATCTCCAAGGCAAACCATTCAATATCACAGTTATCCAAGTCTATGCCCCAACCAGTAACGCTAAAGAAACTGAAGTTGAACGGTTTTATGAAGACCTATAAGATCTTTTAGAACTCACACCCAAAAAAGATGTCCTTTTCATTATAGGGGACTGGAATGCAAAAGTAGGAAGTCAAGAAACACCTGGAGTAACAGGCAAATTTGGCCTTGGAATGCGGAATGAGGCAGGGCAAAGACTAATAGAGTTTTGCCAAGAAAATGCACTGGTCACAGCAAACACCCTCTTCCAACAACACAAGAGAAGGCTCTACACATGGACATCACCAGATGGTCAACACCAAAATCAGATTGATTATATTCTTTGCAGCCAAAGATGGAGAAGCTCTATACAGTCAGCAAAAACAAGACCAGGAGCTGACTGTGGCTCAGATCAGGAACTCCTTATTGCCAAATTCAGACTGAAATTGAAGAAAGCAGGGAAAACCGCTAGACCATTCAGGTATGACCTCAATCAAATCCCTTATGATTATACAGTGGAAGTGAGAAATAGATTTAAGGGACTAGATCTGATAGGCAGAGTGCCTGATGAACTATGGAATGAGGTTCGTGACACTGTATAGGAGACAGGGATCAAGACCATCCCCATGGAAAAGAAATGCAAAAAAGCAAAATGGCTGTCTGGGGAGGCCTTACAAATAGCTGTGAAAAGAAGAGAGGCGAAAAGCAAAGGAGAAAAGGAAAGATATAAGCATCTGAATGCAGAGTTCCAAAGAATAGCAAGAAGAGATAAGAAAGCCTTCTTCAGCGATCAATGTAAAGAAATAGAGGAAAACAACAGAATGGGAAAGACTAGAGATCTCTTCAAGAAAATTAGAGATACCAAGGGAACATTTCATGCAAAGATGGGTTCGATAAAGGACACAAATGGTCGGGACCTAACAGAAGCAGAAGATATTAAGAAGAGGTGGCAAGAATACATGGAAGAACTGTACCAAAAGATCTTCACGACCCAGATAATCATTATGATGTGATCACTAATCTAGAGCCAGACATCTTGGAATGTGAAGTCAAGTGGGCCTTAGAAAGCATCACTACAAACAAAGCTAGTGCAGGTGATGGAATTCCAGTGGAGCTCTTTCAAATCCTGAAAGATGATGCTGTGAAAGTGCTGCACTCAATATGCCAGCAAATTTGGAAAACTCAGCAGTGGCCACAGGACTGGAAAAGGTCAGTTTTCATTCCAATCCCAGGGAAAGGCAATGCCAAAGAATGCTCAAACTACCACACAATTGCACTCATCTCACATGCTAGTAAAGTAATGCTCCAAATTCTCCAAGCCAGACTTCAGCAATATGTGAACCGTGAACTTCCTGATGTTCAAGCTGGTTTTAGAAAAGGCAGAGGAACCAGAGATCAAATTGCCAACATCCGCTGGATCATGGAAAAAGCAAGAGAGTTCCAGAAAAACATCTATTTCTGCTTTATTGACTATGCCAAAGCCTTTGACTGTGTGGATCACAAGAAACTGTGGAAAATTCTGAAAGAGATGGGAATACCAGACCACCTGACCTGCCTCTTGAGAAATCTGTATGCAGGTCAGGAAGCAACAGTTAGAACTGGACATGGAACAACAGACTGGTTCTAAATAGGAAAAGGAGTACGTCAAGGCTGTATATTGTCACCCTGCTTATTTAATTTCTATGCAGAGTACATCATGAGAAACGCTGGACTGGAAGAAACACAAGCTGGAATCAAGATTGCCGGGAGAAATATCAATAACCTCAGATATGCAGATGACACCACCCTTATGGCAGAAAGTGAAGAGGAACTAAAAAGCCTCTTGATGAAAGTGAAAGAGGAGAGTGAAAAAGTTGGCTTAAAGCTCAACATTCAGAAAACAAAGATCATGGCATCCGGTCCCATCACTTCATGGGAAATAGATGGGGAAACAGTGTCAGATTTTTTTTTTTGGGGGGGGGGGGCTGCAAAATCACTGCAGATGGTGATTGCAGCCATGAAATTAAAAGACGCTTACCCCTTGGAAGAAAAGTTATGACCAACCTAGATAGCATATTCAAAAGCAGAGACATTACTTTGCCGACTAAGGTCCGTCTAGTCAAGGCTATGGTTTTTCCAGTAGTCATGTATGGATGTGAGAGTTGGACTGTGAAGAAGGCTGAGCACTGAAGAATTAATGCGTTTGAACTGTGGTGTTGGAGAAGACTCTTGAGAGTCCCTTGGATTGCAAGGAGATCCAACCAGTCCATTCTGAAGGAGATCAACCCTGGGATTTCTTTGGAAGGAATGATGCTAAAGCTGAAGCTCCAGTAGTTTGGCCACCTCATGCGAAGAGTTGACGCATTGGAAAAAACTCTGATGCTGGGAGGGATTGGGGGCAGGAGGAGAAGGGGACGACCGAGGATGAGATGGCTGGATGGCATCACTGACTCGATGGACGTGAGTGTGAGTGAACTCTGGGAGTTGGTGATAGACAGGGAGGCCTGGCGTGCTGCGATTCATGGGGTCACAAACAGTCGGACACGACTGAGCGACTGAACTAAACTGAAGGCCATTTTAGCTGTTTTTCCTATTGAATGATTATTCAACCAAGGAAATAAAAAAATAAATCGTGGGTCCTGCCTTCAAGGAGGTTTTCATAAGCAGTATAGTTTTCTGCCTTTCATCCTGTTTACTTAGGTTTCACTCTGTGATGGGCTTGACATCTTTTAAACTAGGTAGTGCCTGGGGTGAAATTCCACTGGGTTCATGACCCTCCTTCTCTCTTCCTTGCAGACCACCACTCCTAATGGGGTGGTTACCCAGCAGCTTCCATGCTGCTCCCAGTTCTCTTAGAGCCCAGTCAGTTGCTTCCTATTGAGGAGTGGCTAGAAAGGGGTATTAAGTATGTCTTTTTATTTTCTTTATTCTGATAGTTTGACATCCAGGCCCTTGCTGACTTTGGAGAGACTGCCCCTCCCAGGGTTAGCCAATTCCTAGAGATAGTAAATGACTCACCTGTGAACAAATCTTTCACATGCAAACCAACCAATGCAGAGTCCATGTTTCCAACAGCCTCCTCTACGGGGCCCTCACATCCCGGACCGCTGATCAACTCAGGGGCAGGTACCAGATTATTAGAGACCGCTCTGATGCCCCAAAGCCCACTGAGATTATTCAGACTAGTGCCGTAAGGCTCTTGTCCACATTTTTCTTCACCTCCTCTGCCTCCTGACCAACCCTAGTGCTTCCCCATCTGGCCGCTCTGCATGGTGCACCATGCCTCCTGTTTTATACTTTTGGAAACTGAGACCACAACTTCCTTTGTGATGGTCATTTCCATGTCTGAGTATCTTTTTTGTTTTAATTGGAGAATAATTGCTTTACAAAGTTGTGTTGTTTTCTGCTGTACAACAACTTGAATCAGTCATAGTTTTATATATATATAGATATATCCTTCCATCTTGAGTCTGGCTCCCCCTCCCACGTGCCTGCATGTCTTACCACACCTAATTAAAACAAATTTTGGGTACCCTTACAACAAAGGGAAAGAAAACGGAGGAGGAAGAATCAGAGACAAGAGCCAGCTGGGGAGGGAGGGTAGAATTCAAAGCAGTAAATAAGATCACAACCCCTAATACTCATCTCAAATGCTTTCATTGACAGAATTTCACCCAGCCTTTGACAAAAGCCTGTGAGGTCAGCATTATTAATCTCATTTTACACACAAAAAATTGAGACCCAGAGAAGTTAAGTGATTTGACCAAGACCCACAGCCAGGAGTGGCAATGTTGGGACTGGAGCTCAGATCAGATTCCACAACCCAATGGCAGCCTCCCAAATAAACAGAGAATAAGAAGGGACTATGGCTGTCTGTGATATTAAAAAAATTTTTTTTAATATTTATTTATTTATTTGGCTGTGCCAGGTTTTAGTTGTGGCATTCAGAATCTGTTGCAGCATGTGGGATCGAGTTTCCTGACCAGGGACCCAATCCAGGCGCCCCGCATTGGGAGCAGAGAGTCTTAGTAAGTCCTCAGTCATGTCTGACTCTTCTCAACCCCGTGGACTGTAGCTCATCAAGCTCCTCTGTCCATGGGATCTCCAGGCAAGAATACTGGAGTGGGTTGCCATGCCCCACTCCAGGGGATCTTCCTGACCGAGAGATTGAACCTGGGTCTCTTCTGTCTCCTGCAACGGCAGGCGGATTCTTTAGTGGTAAAGATTCTTTAGCGCCACCTGGGAAGTTCCTTAGACAGTGGACCATCAGGGAAGTTCTTGTCTGCGATCTTGTAATCCAAGTATGTGTTCTATTTGCTTTTAGCTCACGAGTTTACAGAACTCTCTGAAGACAGAGACTTTGTCTTGTGTTACCTTGCCTTCCCCACTGCTTGGTACACAGTAGTGTATCCACAGGTACACGTTGAACTAAGGAATGAAGAGAAATCAAAAGGGGGCAGATAAATAACTCCAAGCCTCCTAGGGAGCCCACTGACTTCCCTTCCCTTGTACTTGGCTCTGATGCACCAAGAAGTGCAGGCATATTGAATTGATAAAGGAAATTGTGAGATGTTTCCTACACAAGACACTGAAGCTTATGTCAGAACAATTTTAAAAGAAGTGGTCAAAAAAACCTTTCTGTAGTCTTGAAGAGCTTCAGGCCAGAAAAGCTCTTCTGGTCTGGCTTGCATCTGGCCTGTCTTTTCTTCACTGTGGCGCACTTCTGGGATTGAGAAATTGGGGCTATGTTTCTCAGAATGCCTAAGTATCTAACTACTCTTCATTACAGATGGCTGGGCCTAAGATTAACTACTAGTTTCCTTTGTTTTACCAAATAGATGTGATCTACCATCATATCTACATTTAGCTGTAATATGCAGTCTATTTTTCCACTGACCTCTATCCTAAAACTGGAGATGCATTCTGTGCTAAAAACAGCACGTTTTATTTACAATCAATGGCAGGTAGTAACTCTTCTCTGTTATCACCTTTCAAAACTGAGCTACTCACAGTTTTTCTGAATAGGTTGGCCCTTTTTAAGCCCTGTGGGCTTAAAATCTTAAATTTGGGAATCAGACAAATATGAGTTGAGTCCCAATTAGTAGTAGCTATATGACTTTCATCTCCTTATCTGTAAAATGGGGTGATAATAACACTTACCATACAAACTTGTTGAGAAGAAGCAATATATTATTCAAATACATAATTATATAATACAATATTATATGTTATTTATATATTATGTAATGTATATTATATGTACAATATACATTATAAATATATAATATTGTTAGTGAACACTAATATAGGGAAAATGCTTTATCTATATGCCTGGCACATAATCAGTATTCAATATGTGGTAGCTAGAGTTAACACCTTTGGGAAACCTCTTACATTGTTGGTGGGAAGGTAAATTGGTGCAGCACTATAGAGGTTCCTCAAAAAACTAAAAATAGAGTTGCCGCATGATCCTGCAATCCCTCTCCTGAGCATATATCCAGAGAAAATTGTCATTTGAAAAGATACATGCATCCTGGTGTTCCTAGTGGCATTATTCACAACAGCCAAGACATGGAAACAACCTAAATGTCCACTGACAGAGAAATGGATAAAGAAGATGTGGTTCATACATATGATGCAATATTACTCAGTCATGAATGAATGAAATTATGCCATTTATAGCAACATGGATGGACCCAGAGATTATCATACTAAGTGAAGTAATTCAGAAAGAGAAAAGCAAATACCATTTGATATCACTTACATATGGAATCTAAAGTATGGCATAAATGAATTTATCTATGAAAGAGAAACACACTTATAGACCTAGAGAACAGATTCGTGGTTGCCAGTGGGGAAGGGGCTTGGGGGATTGGATGGATTGGCAGTTTAGGATTAGCAGATCCAAACCATTACATATAGGATGGATAAACAACAAGGTCCTTCTGTATAGCAGAGGGAACTCTATTCAATGTCTTATGGTAACATATAATGGCAAAGAATCTGAAAAAGAATATATATATATTTTTATTTATGTACATGGTAACTGAATCACTTTGTTTATACCTGAAACTAACACAATATTGTAAATTAACTATAATCAATAAAATACAATTTTTAAAAGAGAGTGAGTACCTGTAAATGTTCTGTTCTTGGCTGGGCATTGCAAACGTTTGCTGTCTGGGCATGAGTACAGCATCATTGGCTTCTGGTCAAAATTCCCTGCTTAGCCACCCTCTTCATCAGCTGGATAGTACATTCCTTCTTTCTCTCCAGCTCCTGTTTTCCCTCTTTTGATGAAGGAGCGCTATGTTCCAGCTCCATGTTCCTACAGCACTTTCACACATTAGTTCAGCAACTATTTACTGAGCAGTGTTTCTTTTTTATGTCTGTTGCTACATTAACAAACCACCCCAAACTTACTGGCTTCAAACAGCAATCATTTTGTTTGCTCACAGCTCTTCAATCCGATCTGCGCTCAGTTGAAAGTTTCTTCTTCTGTTCTTGCCGGTGGTCACTCACTCTGTGGCTGCATTCACCTGGTAGATCCATTTGGGGCTGAACTCAGCCCGGAGGCTAAGGTGACAGGATCTCTCTTTACAGACTCAGAATTTCTAACTCTCTATATGGCCTTTTCACAAGGAGCCCGATATCTTACATTGCACCTCAGGGTTCCTAAAACCCCCAAAGCAGGAGCTGTTGCGTCTTCTTAGAACTCTGCCCTGGCGCTGGAACAGTATCACTTCTGCCACATTTTGTTGGTTAAGCAGAACCAGCCTGGCTTCCAGGGGAGGGGGCACAGAGCATGGACCTTGGGGAGTGTAGTTCACTGAGTGCCACTAACAGGCTGAAAAAGCACATTCTCACACTTTGCTGGACTTGCTGGTGAGCATGTCAAACCAGGTTCCAGCCTGGAGTCTACCCAAGGCAGGGGTTCTCAAAACTTGAAAGTGTATCAGAATCACCCAGAAGCCTTGTGAAAACACACATTGCTGGCCCCCACCCCAGAAACCCAAGAATTAGTATCTCTAACCAGTTTCTGGGTGATACGGATGCTGCTGATCTGAGAACACACTTTGAGAACCACTGTTCTGGGGCTGCTTCAGCACTGCAATAAATCCCCAGAGATTTTAATTCAATTGGTCTGGGGTTAGATATCTGTATAAAAAAAAACAGCAACCATTTCCTAAGTGATCCTAATGTACAGTCAGGGTTGAGAACCACCGCTTTTAGAGTCTAGTCTGTCTCCCTCATTTTTCTTAAAGCTTCCTTGAGCTAGTAACAATTTGATTCATCTTTATGACCACATCTGAATATTTCCCTTCAAAAACAAGGATTCTCAAATTTTGCTGTACTTTAGAATTTAATGCGATTTTTAAAGTCTCGAGGTCCAGGTTACACTTCAGACTAATCATATCAGAACCTCTAGGAATGTAACCTAACCATTATGTATCTTTTTAAATTCTCTAGGTGATTCTGAAGTGCAGCCAAGTTTGAGAATGGGTGCTTTAAACAGCCTTATTGCCATTTTCCCTGTACACATTTCTAAATTAAAAATAGCCCTTACCATGATAATCTCCAATGTTTTCCTTCAAACACTGAAAACACCAGAGGATATTTTAACCTAGAATCTTACCTTCTCCTCTATCAACTCCCACTGATATCTGCGTTCATACTTCCGTTGCATAATCTTGATTTAGGGAAACTGGATTTCACCACATTTGCCATTGAAAAACTTCTTACCCAAGACTGTGAGGAACTTTTAGTGAGGAAGGGGTTAAGAAGGTAGGCCTATTGCATGCTGGGAGCTGTAGTTCAATAGCACTGCCCAGTCAGCGAGGCAACTGTAGGCTTAAGTGCTTAGTCCCTTCAGTCGTGTCCCACTCTTTGTGGCCCCGTGGACTGTAGCCCACCAGGCTCCTCTGTCCATGGGATTCTCCAGGCAAGAATACTGCAGTGGGTTGCCATGCCTTTCTCCAGGTGATCTTCCTGACCCAGGGATTGAATTCGTGTCTCTTATGTCTCCTGAATGGGCAGGCAGGTTCTTTACCACTGGCACCACCAGTGAGGCGCTAGGAGTTGCCAAAGCGATACCCAGTAACCCACATGTCCTTTAGAGAGGCAGTGTCCAGTAGTGACCAATACCTTGGGCATCAGAGTCAGAATGCCTGGGTTAGATTCTATTGCCACTCCTCACCACCGCTAGTGGTAAAGAACTCGCCTGCCAATGCAGGAGCTGTAAGAGAAGCAGGTTTGATCCCTGGGTCAGGAAGATCCCCTGGAGGAGGGCATGGAAACCCACTCCAGTATTCTTGCCTGGAGAATCCCATGGACAGAGGAGCCTGGTGGGCTACAGTCCATGAAGTCGGAAAGAATTGGACACAACTGAAGTGGCTTAGCACACATGCATGCAGAGGAAATAAACCCCACAGGCTTTGTGGCATGGCCAAAAAATAAATCAAAATAGAAAAGCAACACAAATTTACTGCAAAAAAAAAAAAAAGTCTTACCTCCATTTTACCAGTGTGGAAAACGTGGCACAGAGAAGTTAAGCAACTTGCCCCAGGTCACACAGCTAGTAAATAACAGAGATGATGTTGCAATAGGCCTGACTGCTGCCCTCAATTGGTAAGTGAAATTTACTGGAATTGAGATCTACCTTTCTCTGCCATTTCACAGACTCCTGGGATGGGTGAAGATCTTTAACATCCTGTAGGGTAGTAGTTTCTTTTTCTCTCTTCTTTTTTTTAGAGAGGGAGGTCATAAACTGTAAGAAATATCTTTTACATTACAGCCTTGTACACACACACACACACACACACGCACACACACACATATATATACCCAAAGAATGGAAACTAAAACTTCACAAAGTAATAGCTACTCTTTTTTTTTTTTTAATTGATTTACGCCAGGTCTTAGTTGCGGAATGTGGGATCTAGTTCCCTAACCAGGGATTGAATCCAGGCCCCCTGCATCAGGAGCACAGACTCTTAGCCCACTGGACTCCCAGAAAAATCCCAACCACTACGCTAATAGGTGTGAAAAGTGAAAGTGAAGTCGCTCAGTCGTGTCGACTCTGCGACCCCATGGACTGCAGCCTACCAGGCTCCTCCCTCCATGGGATTCTTCAGGCAAGAGTACTGGAGTGGGTTGCCATTTCCTTCTCCAATTTTAGATTCAAAACTATTTTATTCTTTAAAATTCTGTTTTCACCTACTAGACTGATTTTGCAACCCACTAATGCAGCTGACTTGCCGCTTCAAAAACCCTGCTCTATTGAGAATGCCGCTTAAACTGACACCAGTTTGCAAGTCTGAGTGTAAAAGGAGGCAGGGCCAAGCTGGATCTTTTAAGGCTCATAATAATGATTTGTTTACTTGCACAATGTGTGTTTCCTAGGTCACACCAGCCTGAGGGGAAAACTGGGATCAGAACTACGGCACAGGCTGTTCTCGCTCTCTCTGCTTTCATCAGCTCTCTCAGAATTGCCAGCCCCTCCTCAAAGACCCTTTCCAGTTTCTGAGGATGCCAGGGAACATTGCACATGCGCTCTCAAACATCTTCATTTTCCTTTCTTTTGCTTAGGCTCCCTGCTGGGATCATTTGCCACTTCCTATGTCTGTGGGCCTCTCAGTACTGTGGGACGCTAAGCATGAGTTGCTCCTGGTGGAAAATCCAATGATTTGGGTGATGTCTGAGCCATGGGCCTGGATGGGGACATGGTTGGTCTCATTTCTCTATAGCAGCTCTGGGTGCCAGAACATGGTGTTTAGTCTCATAGCGCCCAAGAGCAATGCCGTGATACCCACCAGACTAGAGAAAACACCCTCTGTTACAGGGATCCCAGAGGAGATTCTTCTTGTACATGTACGCTCAGTCGCTCAGTCATGTCTGACTCTTTGCGACCCCATGGACTGTAGCCCACTAGGCATCTCTGTCCATGGAATTTTCCAGGCAAGAATACTGGAGTGGGTTGCTATTTCCTACTCCAGGGGATCTTCCTGACCCAAGGATCAAACACACATCTCTTGTGCCTCCTGCACTGGCAGGTGAATTCTTTACCACTGCTACACCTGGGAAGCCCAGATTCTTCTTACACCCTCAAAATTACACATGTTCAAGGGCAACGGATTAAAGAAAAAAAAAAACACTCCATCCAACGTTCATTCATAACCACCTTCTTTTTGTCCAACCCTGGCTCTTACCCTTGGACCAAGCTTGGTGCTCCCAAACTAGAAGGGAATTCTTTCTTCCCAAGGAGGCTTCTTGGTTCCCTCACGTGTAGAGGCTCTTGGCAAGACCACAGTCTGTCATCCTGCCTGAAAGTGCCTGCTTCCTGGAGTGAACATATATAAGATAAACTCATTTTCATTTGAGAGCTTGGCTTCCCACGTATCAGAAGTCACAGGTTCAGAATTCAAGTCCCACTGCAAGGATGACAGTGATGACGGCGTTGACAGATCATGCCCATATATCAGACCCCATGCTGAGCACTTTAAATACATTATTGTCTCTCATTCTCTCCACAACTTTATGCATGGGACTCCCCTGCTGGTCTAGTGGCTCTATGCTCCCAGTGCACGGGACCTGGGTTCCATCACTGGTCAGGGCACTAGATCCTGCATGCTGCAACTAAAGATCCCGAGGGCTGCAACTAAGACCTGGCACAGCCAAATAAATAAATTAAACATATATTTTTAAAAACCAACTTTATATGATACGCACTATTAAATTCACTCCCCATTTTACTGGGGAGAAAAACTGGCCTAGAAAGCTGAAATAGCTAGCTCATGGTCACGTGGCTGGCCAAGTGCAGAGCCAGCCCTGGAGTCCCTCAGCTACTGCTCCAGAGCTGGGACTGGGCAGGGAGCCGGCCTTGGCCAGGCCTCCCCCACCTTCCTGGGCCTCCTTCCAGCTCTGCTTTCATCCTTTCTAGGCACCTCTCCCAAGGCACCCCCGTCATGCACAGGTGGGTTGCCAAAACTGATAGAAACTTCCAAGCTGGAGGAAACCCCTCTCGGGGAGGGAAGCATCCACCCTCCCACTTCCCAACCCCTTTCGGTGCCCTACCAAGGCTTCCCGGAGGAGGGCAGGGAAGCTTGGTCAGCAGTAGGAGCTCATCCCCAGGCCCCTCAAGACATCACTCTTGCAACAACCTGCCCTCCTCTCACTAGTTCCCTCCTTAGACCAATTCTGGCGCCTGGAATGGTTCCTCCTCCCTAAAAGAATACCAGTTATCTGTATTACACAGTTCAATTTGTGCCTCATCTCGGTGGGTGTTTTAATTGAATGGGGAATTCAAGTCTGAGCTTTAAATGCCATACAAAAAGAAAAAGTTACTGTCTTTTCAGAATGCCCATTGTCATTTGTCCTTAGAACAGCCCCCTCACCCCCTGCTATGGTCCTTTTTCCACTTGAACTGACAAACTGAACTGCCGGATAAATATAGCTGTGAAGTGAAGTTATGGCAATGCTTTCTTTCCCTCATTCATTTGCCCTCCCGGCTTAACCAAGTCAGACATGAAAGACTGCTCACCCTTTCATATCTACAGAGTACAGAGCCAGGGGCTGATCAAGCCATCTTGATAGTTTGATACATTTGAAAGTGAAACGGAGGGAGGGAAGGATCCTGTTTCCCCACAAAAGAAAGAAAGTGTAGTCTTTCAGTCCTGTCTGACTCTTTGTGACCCCATGGACTTTAGCCCGCCAGGCTCCTCTATCCATGGAATTCTCCAGGCAAGAATACTGGAGTGGGTTCCCATTTCCTTCTCCAGGGGGTTTTCCCAACCCAGGGATCGAACCTGGGTCTCCTGCATTGCAGGCAGATTCTTCACCATCTGAGCCATGCCTACAGGGATCAGTTTAACTAAATATCTGCCAGAGGTTCACCCCACACGGAGTGGTGGCCCTGCCACTCATTGTCCTTGTGACCCCTCAGGACCTCAGTCTCCTCATGCAGAGACGAGAGCTGAGAACCCTGAGGTCCTGGAAAGTTCTCAGGGTCTTTAACTTTATCGCTACCAAACGCATCACTTACAAGTCAGAGAACTTAGGGTGTAGGTGATTGTTTGACAAAAAACCATCTTCTATAACCATCTTTGCCACATAATTATTCCACGGAGCAAGTTACCACTGTGCACTTGAAGCAGGATTCAGTTTACAAAAATCTGACTTGCAGCCAACTTTTCAGTGACACTTTTACTGTTTCAAGTGGGGCTTGCCCCCTGAGTCCCCGTTTCTAAAATCTCTGTGATAAACTCCCCCTCTCCATGGAGCCTGGACAGGGAAGCAAGAATAAGATGCATTCTAAAATCATTGCTTCTTGTGGACTTGGTTCTTTCTTTTCTTGTTTTGTGGAAAGAAAAAAAACCCAAAAAACCATATTCACATGTGCCCCTTCACCACCAGCCCCGCCCCCGCCCCCGCCCCCGCCCCGCTCCAAACTGGTTTAAGGAAAGCAACCTACAGGTCCTTTAGAAGCACAAACCAGATTCTACCCCTTGTCTGCCTAGAACTCTACAGAGGCACCCTCAGTCCTCTGGGTGGTGGCCAGGCCTTCGCAGATGCTGTCTGCTCATCTGGGATGCTCCCGCCAACCCTCTCCATCATGCCCCTTACCTTGCAAGTCAGCTCCATCATTGCCTCAGGAATTGTCCCTGACCGCCTTCATGATAACTCTGAGGAGCCGTTTGGAATTTCCTGGGATGAGCGTGTCTCGACCTTGAGGAGCCTCCGTGCTCTGGCTGTTCGGGAGGGCACGCTGGTTGTACATGGTGTGCACAGTGCTGTCCAGGCACTGGATTCCCGCCTGAATCTCTCCCTTCATGGAGCCTGCAGTCTTCTGGGTAAACAGACAGCAATCAAATTGGGGAATGACCATGACTGCCACCGCCCTCCCTTCACAGAGCTCACAGAGAAGTAAATGAGGGGTTTGTGCTCTCTATGATGAGAAGGAAAGGGGGGATTGTCAGTGACTCAAGCTCTGTGTAGGATGAGTTTAGGTCATGATTGCACCATGGCTTACACAGTCCGTGTACTCCTTTCAGTCTGAAAAGCTGAGAGAAAAAGGACAGTGGACCGGCATCCCTGGCCAGCTATGCCAGCTTAAGGGATGGTTGCCCACCACTTGGAAAGAGGCCCAAGCATCTATTCCTTATCCTAAGTGCCTCCCCGGGCACATAGATAATACCTCCCTGCCCCAGAGCCTGGGCTCTTGTTTAAATGAATTTCCTTCTCCAAGGGTGCATCCTCTTCCTCATCACGTGGGACAGTGGCATCCTATCATTTGGATGTAATGTTTGTAATATACATGGAACATCTGTACGGTCACGCCCATTGTACAGACCAAAGACACCATCAGCTAGTTCACAGCGGAACTGGACCCTCAAAAGCCGGGTCTTTGGCTCGTAGGCTGGCATTTTCCCCACCCTGTCTCAGCCTCTCAGGCTCAGCCAGACCTTTTCCAGAGCCCTGGAAGCCCAAGTCGGCTGCCTCCTGCTGGCAGGGACTTCCTTCCAGGCTTCTGGTTCTAGTGCTGAAGAGGGGGGAGTGTGAGAGCTGAGGAGGGGGTGTTAGACACAGAGGCCGTCAGTGCTTCCGTCTCCCTCCTTCACACGGGAGGAGGGAACGGCTCACACAAGGGGGAGGGTGGACATGAAAATCAATAATTTATGACAGTGAAGTGTCAGAAAAGTATTTACTCACATTCATTCCCTGAAAGTCACATTCTGCATGTGTTGTTTGTCTTTCAGCGATGGCATCAGTCAGGTGGACTCAGCAAGAAATACCAAGGGTTTTAGCCAAAGGTTGCGGAGGGAGAGTTTCATTTCACTTCATTTTTCCAGCCAGGGCTGGCTCCGAAGCTGGTTTTTCTTACTAGGTTGTTTGCCACACGGAAAAGCAAATTCCCAGAGGTTTCCGAGACTGCTGAGATCCCAGGCAAGATGACTGCTCCCACCCACCCGCCCACCCACCCACTAATAAGACATAATGCCGTCCTATTTTTGGTAACAATTAAAGGGCCTCCCGGTGCAAGCAGAAAGCTGTTTATTCTCTGTTCCATCACTTCGCTTTGCCTTCGAAGGCTGGTCTGTGCTCTGTGTTTTCGTGGTGATGCAAGTCTGCTCTCTCCTCCAGCCGTTGGGTCCCTCCCATCTCGCAGCACCTCACAGGTCTCTTCCCCAGCAGTGCCTCGCTGGAGCCAGGAGCGGCTCACGAATCAGCTGCAGGTCCCTGTTTTGAAAAGCAGAGAGACAGAGGCAGAGGAAAAGGGTGGACTCTTATGTGACCTGATCTTAGAGCAAGACAATCACCATCTGAATTCCAGAAGCCCTGTTCATGTTTGGGGATATTTTTTCGACTGCATGGAATCAGAGAGAAGCCAAAGGATGGGAAATGCCTGCATCCCCCTGAAAAGAATTGCTTATTGCCTATGTCTCTTATCTGCGCTTCTGCTGACTGAGGGGAAGAAACCAGCAAAGCCAAAATGCCCTGCCGTGTGTACTTGTACCAAAGATAATGCCTTATGTGAGAATGCCAGATCCATTCCACGCACCGTTCCTCCTGACGTTATCTCATTGTAAGGCCCGTAAGCATTTTGATATCTAATTTACGATTTTAAAATTCCAGCCGATGTATTTGGGTCTTTGTATGTATTGGTAAAAGGGCATGGGGAGAGAGATTCCTCTTGCAAGCCTGGCTGTTTGACAGAGCTAACATTCTGCTGCATTTAGAAATTTTGATTCTTATTAGCTGCTACAGAACATGCTTAGATATCTTCCACTCCCCGAACATTATTATGAGAAACCTGCAGCAGATTCATGCCTCCTACTTTAGCTGGCAAGGCACAGTATCATACTTCATGAAATAGTGTCAAATAGTGACTGTTTTGCTAAATCGGATTAACATAAGGTTTGTTCTGTGTTCTGTGTGTGTGTGTGTGTCTCTTTGTGTGTGTCTGTTTGTTGTTTTGTTTTCTTTCAGATCCTTTGTGAGATCTGGTTTTACTGAAATCTCCGAAGGGAGTTTTTTATTCACACCATCGCTGCAGCTCTTGTGAGAAATATTTATATCATGACTATTTTTAATATAGCATATATTTAGATAAGCCCTCTAGTAAAATGATCTCAATATTAATTTTGTCAAATGTAATTATATTTCTGGAGAGGAAAAGAATTATCAGTAACGTGAGAGGTAGATGGGCTTGTTTGCGACCTGATGCCAACAGTGCAGGTTGATGCTTGCAATGGTAAATTTGCTAACCTGTAATGCCGGCTACTTTCATGGCTATTTGTGAAGTTGTTGGAATGTTGTAACAGTGATCCTCACTTCATTCTCCCCTTTTACTTTCATTTTTGACTTGGGAACTTTGGTTATTTTACCCCGGAGTTTCCAAATTAGTCAATACAGAACCCAGCATAACATATGCGCTCAAGATGTTGTCCTGGGGGACCTGGGGCAGGCTGCTACTCTGTATGATTTACCATGTGGGGAAGAAAAATCTCAGTTCTTTCTAGGTAATTCCTTAAAATATTCATTCTTGAGTGACTGCTTTCTAATCTCACCTGATTTATAACTCGTCTCCTTATAAGAAGGGAAAGAAAATATTAATATAGGATAGTGCAAAGGGTTAGTCTTTGCTGTGTGTTTTGAGATAGCCATGAGGGAACCACATATTCAATCTATGTCTGAAAAGAGTCAAAAAATAATATTTGACTAAGAAATCAGATCTTTCCACAGGCATAATGTAACACGGATAACTTGTTCTCATATGTAATGTTTGGCAGTTGGAGTGCTAGTTCTCAGAGCAGGACCGCACAGGGGACAAGAGGTCCCCTGGTGCTCAGGTGTCAGGCCACAGAATGGCTTGTCATTACTGGTTCCAGGGGGGAAATCAGCCAATTGTCCATCAACTGAGTTGTGGTTATCTTAACTGCATGATCCAGGACTCAAGTTTTTTTGCTTGTTTGTTTTAGGGTTTTTGTTTTCTTACCTTACTTGGCCATTTTGGCTATTTGAAGTTTTACATACAGAGAAGCAAATAGCATGGATTTGAAATGAGAGAGAGCTGTATGTAAATCTCACTCCACCACTCCCTAGAAGCTAGACATGTAATTGTGTGCAAATGACTAAATCTCTCTGAGCCTCAGTCTTCTCATCTGTAAAATGGAGGTGATGACACTGAAAGGTTGTCATCAGAAATAAATGAGATTTAAGTAGACAAAATGCTTGGCATAGGATATGACAAGTGGTTACACATTATATAAATGGTAGGGTTTTAACTTTTTACATGAAGCTAAAAAAGTGAGAAAAATCACGCAATCTATTGCTTTGTCTATATGAAATCCCCAAACTGATTTGACTATTCCATTTTGCAAACCTGATCAAGTGTTTTGACATTATGTAATAATGTTGACTAATGTCCTTCTTCTAGCTAATGTCTTTGAATGATTACCAATTGAGTAGAATATTTCCTAAGTGATTATCTGTTTGACTGACAGCTAATAGTTGATTAGGGCAATGAACAAATTAGTTTGTTTAGTACATCAAACAAATTCAAAAAAGAGGCAAAGTCCTCAATGCTGGGATCCTTTCATAGGATAGGAATTGGTTGTATGTGAGAAAGTGATCAATTGTGACTATGTTATTATTTGTCAAATACATAAATGGCTCATTTTAAAAGCATCCTTTTGATGGGCTAAGGCACTTCTCTCTCCCCAGGATAATTAAATAGATCAATTCAAGAAGTGTCATTTGACACACGCTACTAACAACATTGGACGGTTGTTAGTTGTGACACAGAACACCTGGATTGATCAACCTCATCAGTTAGCATCTCTCCACTTTGTTTCCGTTGGGTGGACCCAGCCTCAGCAAGCACAGATGCTGGACAGTGTTATAGAAATAGTTACCGGCTGCTGCAGGGTAATGTGATTACACGTATTTAGAATCACAGAGGGAAGCCAAGGAACTGGTTTTTAAATAGCCCGCACCGAGTGTGTGTGCCATGCCCCTGCGTTCCATGCTCCGAGTTCCTATGGAACATTCCAACCCTTATTTCTAAAAGCAGTTCAGGTTTCAGAAATAACAAAAGGGAGAGTAATTTTTGCCCTGGATGTCCTTACTTAACTCACATTGGCTAAACTCAACATGGCAGGGGTCAAAGTTTGTCTCTAATCTCCAGGATTCTGTTTCCTCAAGATTTTGCTCCCCATTCTTCCTGTCCAATGTTCTCTGTTTCTTCCTGTCCTTGGGAAAGGGTCTAATAAGTGCATTTCCACTGAGGAGGAAATAAATGAAAAGGCTCCAAGTATGAATAATGCCATAATCATAACAGTGGTGGGAATGCATGGTTCATAGACACAAAGAGCTCTTCTGTGGGACGGGGCCATCCAGTGCCCTGAAAACTCCCCACTGGAACATGGAGACCCAGGGGTCTGATTTGCCTTTGCATGACCTTTGCCATCAGACCAGACTTGGATCCCACCAGCCATTGCTTGGGGTTTGCAATGGATTCTAATAGCATTTGTGACCGCAGATTACCAAACAGACCTGTCATAGTTTGTGAAGAGATAAACTTCTGAATCAATTCTGCTCCATTGATGTCCAAAGGCAGTTGGTTTCTTGCTCAGCTGTGGAAAAAGAAAATTAAAGACCCATTCCCATCACCCACCCTAAAAATCTGATAATTTCATTATGGCCCCAAATGCTTTTTCAGACCTTCTGCAGAAGTCATGATGAAAAGTACTTTGTGAAATGTCAGCCTGGGGTACTGAGGGAAACAGACGCAATGCCTCCTTAAGTTACACGTTCTGGGGAAGAAGATCCTGGTAGGCCGTGGCTGGCAATGTGTGTCAGAGAACAAGAAAAACAAAAGCCCACACTCTGTAGAGAGGAGAGAAAGAATAAAATTATTCAATGAAATTTCATCAGATTAATTATATGAGCCTATTTTTAAAAACACCTATGGTTTTAAACAACAGCAAAAAAAAATCTTTCCCCAGCAAATGTAATTTCATTCATGTTTTCCATAGGCCTGCTGTGAAACTTAACCAATGGGAATGATTATTCATTCTAGTTTGCTTTCAGTGAGAGGGAGTGGTACTTGTAGTGAATGGAATTTACAGAAATGTGTTTTCACACTGGACAGCCCTGTTCTTCTCAACCACAGACTAAAATCCCCAATGATATGGGCTCATTACAGAAGTAAAATTCAAATTTAAAAGTATAAAATGTGAACACATTGCCATTTGTTCATAAAATTTTTAATAAACTAAAGCTATCTAATAGAACTCTTCAGAGAGTTATATTTGCAGGGAGTAACAGGGTTCGGTTAATATGCACACACACAAAATCTTTATATAAGAATTCAAGGTAGCTGGAAAATTTTCTATTTATTCCAATGAAGTCTGATCTTGTTTGAAGCAATAGAACTGATCCCTTGGTGGGTGGCGGTGGAGGGGGGGAGGATATAATCATTTCTTTTATTAATCAACACATAAATATATAGTTCATAAGACATCAAAAACAAAAAAACCTAGAAGTAAACAGCATGAACGAGACAAATAATACATCCATCCTTACTATAATTTTATCAGTTAGTTCTTAAAAATATTATTTGTCCAGGCAAAAATGTCCATAGCCTATATCACCTTCACAGTGATTGGCCTCTTTATCTATTCCTCTTTACATGACAAGTGTTAAGAAACATTTCATGACCTTCATGATTACTCAAGCCAAACCCATCAGCTTCTAGAGGAATTAGTGCTTGTGGATGAGTATGTCTTGGTTTGTGCCCAGGTGATGGCCTACAATGGACCAAGAAGTAAAAATTTCAATCATCTGGGCTGTTTTGTCTACAATCTGACCAGTGACCCATAGCTCTGATTTTCAACTTCTTACTGAATTGTTGTGACTGTGCACACAGCCCTGTAAAACAAATGTTTTCTCTGAAAGTGTATTTCATCCTCTCAATTATTCAACCAGGAAAGTTAGGAGTTACCTCTTTCGGTCCACTTTCAACAGGAAAAGCCCCCCATCAAACCGCATAAGAATCTGCCATCTCTTCTTGACCCCAGGACCATGGTCCTAACTGAGGCTGCAGTCACTGTCCACAGACTGCTGGGGGAGGTGTCACACTGGTCTCTCTGCTTCTGGACCCCATTCCTCCCCACCTCCACTAGCATTACCTTCCTGAAGTGCAGATCTCATCCTGATACCCTCATGCTTGGAAGCCTTTAATGGCTCCCTAGAAACAGAGAAGCATCTAATATCTGAGTTGGTATTAATAGAATTTGGCTATTTGTCTAGGGTCATCTCTCATAGTATCAATAGCACATTCACACATGTGCGCACACACACACACTCACCACAAGCTCCATCCATGCCAGCCTGAAGTACCTCATTCCTTGACCTCTGTTTTCTCAAGTTCTATAGACTTTCTGATGTTTCTAATTCTTCCCATCATTTTTAGAGCTATTTGTATCTGCCCTTGTCTCTAACAGAGGGTTCTCAATAGCCATAGTCCTAGAAAGGATGTTATAAGCTTAGATTAAGACTTTGCTTATTACATATTTATTGAATTCAAGTCATATTTTCATAGATTTTATACTAGAGACTTCTGTCTTCCTATCAGTAGTTTCAGTCATGTTCACACTTCCTTTTGTTTGATATACGTGATCAGATTTCACGGGAGCCGATAGTGTGGAGGACTGGAATGTGGGCTGAACCAAACAAAAGTATGAAGAGGCATTTGCTCATGATCTTATGATGTCAAACTTCTTCAACAGATGTTTCCAGTGTACCAGAACTTAAAAGACAAATCATCCAGAATCTTTCTTTAGACCCACTGCCTGGATCCCTTCTGTCTCCCTCTGATTTCCTCTAGGTCTTTGACAAGCACAGACTCTTATTTGCCACCCTGGTTGTCTCTCAGGTTGGACTAGCCTCTCTCCTGTGAAAGGTCAAACTCCCCCTTTATCTGGTCTGACAGGACATCCAAAGAAAGATGCTGATTAAGCATTATTAAGATGGAAACCAAATTTGTGAACACAAAGATAGTTTCCTTTTTATTTACAGTGGCTTAGCTAAAACAAGTGTTTATTCATTGTATAGCTGCAAGCAGTGACAAAATGAAAGCAGAGGCCTCCCATTTCAGCAGAAACTTTTTGGGATTCTACTGTGCAGCAGGCACAGCACTGGGCTTTGTGGGAGACACACAGATGAGTGAGTGACAGCTCTCCCTCCCTGCTTTGACATGGCAGCTCCAAGTTGGAGGTGAGCCCTGAGAAGGTAAATTCTATCTTGCCTGTATTCAAAGGTATGATAAAGTAGTCTTGATAAGCTCTCTCATTTTGTTCAAAATGGTACTCAGTTGATTGGTGATGATGTTGACTCTTGCCCACTGTTGAGCTTATGGCTGATAGAGGCTACATTACCTGCATCTATTAATACAAAGTGAGCAATAATCATAGTATCTGTTATACAGGATTATAGTCAGGATTAAATGAAATAATACATGTAAAGCACTCGGAACAGTTCCTATAACTCAATAAACATTAGCTTTTATTATTTGTTCTGAAAATCACTTTAATTTGAATGACCATAACATCAGATTAGCATCTGATTGTATAGGCTGGGTTTGCCTACAATGCTAGCTTTAAAGTTTCATTGTTCTACACTAAGTCTGCATCAGAACTTGCTAAGAAATCTTTCTTCAAATACTTCTCACAAGAAAGGTGAACTATTTACCTTTCTGAGAATGAGAGGGGAAAGAGGAAGCAGAATCCTCTCACTCCTGAAAAAAAAAAAACAACTGGCACCATATTTTGTAAACATGTCAGGTTTTATTAAAAATAATTAACACTGGCCAGTCTTAGGATGAGTAGTTCTGTGATAAAATGGAGAGAAACCTGAAGTAGAGATCAGGAGACATGGTTTTGAAATACAGTTCAGACAGTAATGGACTGTGTGACCAAGTATCCTTGGATTTCAGATTTCGTATGTATAAAATACCAGAGATAGACTAAAACGTGGTTCTCAAACTCAAATGCCCAATGGGGGCTGGGATGATAAGGTAAATGAAAGAAACAGTTGAGTATAAGACAATAGGGTGTGGTAGTGACTGGGGTAAACCAGAGAAGACATGTCTTATCTAAAAATTAATCTTCAGCTCCAACTGATGATTGCTGATGAGAATGTGCTACATGAAGATGGGTCATATTTTTTTTTAATTTTCAGAAAAAGGCAGACATCTGGAGGCAGATTATTGAACAGAATAAAGACCAAACAAAACACACATAACTTGCATTTTTGAGATCTTCATGTTCAATTAACTTATGTTTCTTTCTGCTTAAACATGCTATTATATTCTGTTCTACAAACAGGGTACTTTAATATAATACAGAAAGTGACCTTGTTAAGGAAATGGACAAAATTTATTGTATCAGTTCTAACAAACCAGTAAATTAGATTGTTCAATGAAAGAGCCTCACATTATAAAATTGGCTATTATAAAATTATTAGTAGAATAATAATGTGGTTCCCAATTTCCCAAGCAGGTCCACTGGGACTTTATCAGGACCTCCCATAGTGGCTGATGATAAAACAGTGTTTCGATACCCCTCCTATAGGGCAAGGACTGGAAAGGAATTGTTGAGGCCATTTAAATGGCAAGATGACCTGTGTAAAATGTGATTTAAAAAAATGAGCCTTTATGGGGGACTTCCTTGGCAGTCCAGTGGTTAAGACTTCACCTTCCAATGCAGGGGGTGCAGGTTCTATCCCTGGTGGGGGAGCTAAGATCCCACATGCATCTTATGGGATAAAACCAAAACATAAAACAGAAGCAAATTGTAACAAATTCAGTAAAGATGTTAAAAATGGTCCACATGAAAGAAAATCCTAAAAAAAACACAAAAAACCCCCGAGCCTTTAAAAAATAAACAGAGTAGAATTTATATATACAAATAACTCTTGACTTTCAGAGAATTCCTTACAGGAGATCAGAGATTCTTCCTAACTTTGCTTCTATAGCCAAACATTTCTAGATCTTTGAGAATTGTCTTCATTGCTAGTTTGCAAGTCATACAATAAAACCAGGCAAAGCTTTGTTAGGGGACATTTGTCACTTGTATTGCTTGGTGGTAAGCACTTTATCTGTCTCATTTTTTATTCATTATCACAGTAACCCTGTGAGGAAGTATGATTATGTCCATTTTGCAGATGAAGCACTGAGTCCTAGAAGTTAGGTAACCTCTGTGATGTCACACCCCTCATAAGAGGTAAAGTCGGAGTTTAAACCCACATCCTCACTTTTAACTACATCTGTCTACTTCCTCTTGAACATGAATAGCTGGGCTTAACTTTGCACAGTTTTGTTCCCTAAATCAAACCCCCTCTCAGAGGGTCAACCTTTGCCATTAATGAGGATATTCGGAGGACTGTGTCCTGATCCCTGGAGACAATCACTGAAAAAGAGTTTCAAAAGCCCTTTGAAAGGGTGGCAGCATTGCTGGCAATAACATTGAGTATCCCTAGGATTCAGCTTTCATTGGTATGTGTAGGCTCTAGTCTCCCAGCTTTAAGAAAGAGAGGGAGAGAGACACAGAAAAGGGCAAATGACAAAGAACTTATATACTTTAAAGTTATACCTTAGACCAATGTTTTCTCATCTTGTGTCCTGTGGAACACGTGTCCTGAAAAAAAAAAAAAATTCTGTGCTCAACAAATTTGGGAAACTGCCCATTCTATTCATGCTTGGCTACCCCCAATGCACCTTGGCTTAGAAAACCTTTGGAATCTCTTGTTGTTTTCCTTTTCTTAACCTCCCATAGGATACTGGGAATCTGCACTTTTGGTGTTCATTTTATTTATTAGCTTAATTATGAATACCTTACCTTGCTCTCGAGAGGCTTGCTAGCAGAGCTTAGGCAGGTAGAAAGAATGTCATCTTAAAGGATACATTAAACCATCTGTCTCCATATAAGGAGTGACTCAGACAGCTTTGTTAGTGTGGATTCATTGAGTGTGATTATCTTTGAATGTGCCTCACTGCCAAGCTCTCCACCTGATCAAGCAGCGTGTGTGGCACATACGGCTTCTTTGGGGACCTCCCAGTGGATGTTTCATCCTTCAGAGTAACTGCATTATCACTTGCAGCCCGTTCAACAGGAAAAAGCCCCCTAAACTTGAATTTATGCTCTCACTATTTTTGTTTTAAGAGGGCTGCCTCAAGCTATTTCTCAGATGGCTAATCCAGCATTTTCCTGGGTATATTCATTGTAGTTAAACTCAATGATAAAAGGGTCACATTATCAATAAGATAGGGATACTGTGTATTTAAATCCCTTTTGAAGAGTCTCAGTTTACTTACAGATAGGAAGATTCCTGTAATTAGGAACCTCAGTTAACTTCACTTACCCAATTTACATGAATTTGTTTGATTTTTTCCTCTCTTGTCGTTCATGTAAAACCTCCCAATCTCATGAAGGCCTTGTGTTCCCCGCACTCTGGGAACTACAAGGCAAGGCTAACCTAGATTGTGGCAGATCTGGGATCTGCTGGGACTGAAAAGAGGAAGCAAAGCCTTGCCCTGACCATTACCAGTCAGGGAAAGATCATGACTGAGCACAGAATCCCAGCTCTGCCAGTTACAAGCTTCAAAGTACTTTACCGCTCGCACCTCGGGTTTCTTTGTATTTTAGATGGAGACTATAAAGCCTACATTATAGTGTTCACTGGAGGATTTTGGCATATAATAGGCTTTAAAAAAAACTGAAGTCCCTTCTTTGTTTTTTAGAAGCAGGGAAATACAGACCAAATATATAAACTGCATCGGGAGGGTGGGCTGTGACTAGTTGTGCCAACTCCTAGAAAGGAAAACTTTTGATTATTTCTGGCAGGAAAGGTGATGAACTATAAAACCAGAGGGGTAGGTCTATGCTCAAATCAAACCCATGCTCAAATGTGCAGGCTAAGAATATACCCCCAGGGAATCCTTGCAAATCTAAAATCTACATTTTAGATTTGGCCCTGCTGCTGTTAAAAGTTGTGACCTTGAGTAAGTCACTCACTTTGTGGTCCTTGCTTTCCTCACCTGTAAACTGAAGAATTGAATTGCATCTCTCTCTAGGCTGCCCCCCTCTCAGATTTACATGGAGCAAAATTAAAGTTGTTTTCCATCAATCCAGATAGAAGAGGGCTACCTAAGGGTTCTCTGAGTTACACTGAAAATGTTTTCCAAGGATGAGAGTCAAAAAGAACATAATGTGCTCATATGTGTTGCTTCCCATTTTAATGCTTTCCTATTTAAGAGCCTATTTTAATATATTCAAATATAAAATTATTCACGTGGCACATGCACTTAGAATGTGTGCATTCAACTGAAGTGAATCATCCGCCTGTTATTAATTATCATTCAACCAGCCCTGTTCTTTTGAATAAAGGAGAATGTTAGTAACAACTAGAAGGTATGAATCATTTAAGCAGAGGCAGTTCTAAAAAGTTGGCCAGCCGTTCCAGCTGTGCCCTCAAATCTCTAACAACTGTAGCGTGCGCATCTTGCTCTCTCATTTACATGTAAATGCACATATAAACATCAGGCACACATATGTATACAAAATGTGCTTGCACACCCTGCCCATGGCTGCCTAACTCCCTAGATGAGGCTCATAACAGTTCTCTTAGGCAGATGACAGTATCACTGGACCTCAGTTTCCCTCTCCGCGTAACTAATGTTCTTCACTAGATCTAACAGCTCTTCCAGCTCTGATATTATGTCTGGGCTGTTTGCTGAGATACTCTTTGGCAGAAGCATTGACGAGATGCTCTTATATATTATCTCACATAATTCTCAGAATCTTCCAGGAAGTCTTTTTGTTATTACCATTCCTCTTTTAATGGATGAAGAAATAGATTTACCTGCTTGATGTATCATGTACGTAATAAAAGTGGCAGCTACGAGCTTAGAAACCAGATTCTCTATTTTGTATCTAATCAATGCCATCTCTAAGCGATAGCCTGAGGCTGGCTGCTCACTCTTCTTCATCCAGAGTAGCCCTTAGAGAGTGGGGCTTGTATGGGAAAGCCCCCTAAAGCATCCCCCCTCCACAGTCTAGAGAATCTGCTTTGAGCTGTAAGACAAGATGCAGACCACTTGTGGCCAATGTCAGTTCTGATGGGAGTTAAGATGTCACAGGTGACTAAAGGGAGTCTGAAGGAGTGTCATTAGAGCCAGGGGGCCAGTCTGGCTTGAGAGAAGGGGAGATTTTTCCAGCAAGTTTACTCCTCCCATTCAACCATCTGCAGACCTGCCTACCCAAGACTCCCACTCCTCATGCGGAGCCCATGCCTATTCCTCCATGAATGAAGCCTGCAGCTCTACAAGCCCAGACTCACATATCTTTCTGGTTATCTAGTTCAGATCCCTCATTTGACAATACAGAGAGCAGAAGTGATGTGCTCAAGGCCACACGGAGGATTTATGGCCAAGTGGGAATTAAGACTCAGGCTTTGTGATTCCCTCTTCAGGGTGCTCCTTCCTGGTCCCTAGAAGAGGTGTGAAGCCAGGGCAGGAAACTGCTTTAGCAGCCCTTCAGTCTTGGCATCGACACATGTCCCTGCCCAATCATTTCACTCTTGTGGACCCCCAGCTGGACATTGGGCAGCCTCAGCCTTGACCTCCTTCTCATGTAGTTCGATCCTCATTCTGTGATCCTCTGCTTCTTCCTTTTCTCCTCTACTGCTGACCTCAGCACACCAGCCTCCATGCTAACCCTATCACACACTTCTCTGTTCCTTTTGAATTAAGTGCTTCTGATCCTAGCTTTTCGTCCAAGAACCTCCTAATAACCTGATGGCCTTGGTGTTCATTTATTGCTTATAGAGAGATGTGACCCACTCCTACAGACAGGTGAATGCAAATAGTCAGAAGAGAAACTGGAGCTCAGGGTTAGCAGGCATTTTACAGATCTCATCCTCCTCAGTCCTAGGGCAATGTTAATTTTAACTCATGAAAACATTTAAAAAATATCATCAATAGGGAATTTTAAGAATATTATTCTAAATACTAGTTGAAATCAAAATGCAATTTTAAGAGACTACTTATTAAAACTTACTGGACGCTTTAAATAGAGGCAAAGTCATATTTCTAAATACTTTCATTTTAAATCAGAAAGAATAAAAATATATGAATTGAGCATGAAACAATACCTTTTCTAAGGAACTCAAAAGAAAATAAATAATTAGCATATAAAATAATAAATTAGGAAACAGTAGGAATACTAAGTAAATTCAAGATTTCATCTTTGGAAAAACCCTATAAAATAGCAGATTTTTGAAGGAAGCAATATGTACACTCTGTCTATCAGATCTAGTCCCTTAAATCTATTTCTCACTTTCACTGTGTGGATCACAATAAACTGTGGAAAATTCTGAAAGAGATGGGAATACCAGACCACCTGACCTGCCTTTTGAGAAATCTGTATGCAGGTCAGGAAGCAACAGTTAGAACTGGACATGGAACAACAGACTGGTTCCAAATAGGGAAAGGAGTACATCAAGGCTGTATATTGTCAACCCTGCTTATTTAACTTATATGCAGAGTACATCATGAGAAACACTGGGCTGGATGAAGCACAAGCAGGAATCAAGATTGCAGGGAGAAATACCAATAACCTCAGATATGCAGATGACACCACCCTTGTGGCAGAAAGTGAAGAACTAAAGAGCCTCTTGATGAAAGTGAAAAAGGAGAGTGAAAAAGTTGGCTTAAAGCTCACATTCAGAAAACGAAGATCATGGCATCCAGTCCCATCACTTCATGGGAAATAGATGGGGAAACAGTGGAAACAATGACAGACTTTCTTTTCTTGGGCTCCAAAATCACTGCAGATGGTGACTGCAGCCATGAAATTAAAAAACGCTTACTCCTTGAAAGGAAAGTTATGACCAACCTAGACAGCATATTAAAAAGCAGAGATATCACTTTGCCAACAAAGGTCTGTCTAGTCAAGGCTATGGTTTTTCCAATAGTCATGTATAGATGTGAGAGTTGGACTATAAAGAAAGCTGAGCACAAAAGAACTGATGTTTTTGAACTGTGGTGTTGGAGAAGACTCTTGAGAGTCCCTTGGACTGCAAGGAGATCCAACCAGTCCATCCTAAAGGAGATCAGTCCTGTGTGTTCATTGGAAGGACTGACGCTGAAGCTGAAACTCCAATACTTTGGCCACCTGATGCGAAGAACTGACTCATTTGCAAAGACCCTGATGCTGGGAAAGATTGAAGGCAGGAGTAGAAGGGGATGACAGAGGATGAGATGGTTGGATGGCATCACCAACTCAATGGAGATGAGTCTGAGTAAACTCCGGGAGTTGGTGATAGACAGGGAGGCCTGGCATGGGGTTGCGAAGAGTCAGACATGACTGAGCGACTGAACTGACTGAACTGAATATGTACACACAAGTGGGAAGGGCATTAATTATTCAATGACAGGCTTTGGCAAATTTGAGTGAATATCTAGGAAGGAATCAAGGCAGTGTCTCACCTCACATCATAGATAAAAGCAAGCTCCAAATAAATTAGAGTTAAAAAAAAGTTATAGAGGGAGCAGTAAGTAATATTTCATTAATATCAAGGTAAGAAGAAACATTTTAAGAATTAGAGCAAAGAAAGAATTTGTAATAGACATTGATATATTTTGTTAGAAATGTAAAATGTCTGTATGTTAAAAATCATGATTCAAAAGGCAAACCATAATCA
Organism: Capricornis sumatraensis; assembly: GCF_032405125.1. Classification (NCBI taxonomy): domain Eukaryota; kingdom Metazoa; phylum Chordata; class Mammalia; order Artiodactyla; family Bovidae; genus Capricornis; species Capricornis sumatraensis. Next base: position 15,888,656 of record NC_091091.1, read on the forward strand.
GTAGGGAAACATTCAGCATCATATAAGAAAGGAAAAGAATAGGTAATATCTTAATAAATAAAAGGTGCTTAGAAAGCAGCAAAAATGGTCAAAGGACATGATTTCATAGAAAAGGAAACAAAAGTGATAATACTAACTATTGGTAAGGATGTGATAAATAGGCATTTCTATATTCAGAATTGAATATGTAGTGTGAAACAAGTTAGTAATAAATAGAGACATAAAAACCATGTATAATCCAACAATGCCAGCTTAAAAAAATCTATCGTAAGTCTACTCTAAGGAAAGAAATAGGGATATGGGAAAATACTTGCATGTGAGAGTAGTCATGGTAGTGTTTATAACAGTGAAAACTGGAATCAACAATAAAAAAGTTAAATCCTGAAATATTTATAGTATAAGACTTACTCATCTGTTAACATTTTATATTGAAAATTTGTCATAAGAAATTGTTCTTGGAAAAATAAGGAGGACACAGAACAATAAAAACTATTATTCTAATTTTATAAATTTTATAAATATATACATGCATATATCATATAGATATTATGTATAATATATTCATATCTTTGGGTAGTATGGTGACAGTCATTTTTATTGTCTTCTTTAAGTTTTTCTGAGTTTTCCAGAATTTTTACACTGAGCTTATAGTATCCTTAAGCAGAATACACCAAACTGCATTCATATTTTTTAAATTCTTTTTTTTAACTTGGAGTATAACTGCTTGACAATGTTGTGATAGTTTAGACTTTTAAAATTCTTGATAAAAAAAACATAAGTTTTTAATCTTACTGTGAGTTTTAGGATACTTATTTTGATTAATTAATTCCTTTAAAAAAAGGAATTATAATTTAATGAGATTTCTTAAATCCGCATAAGCTGAGTAGTGTTATTATAGTTGTCTGTCATAATGTGAATGTTGTGTTATTATGTGATTCGGCTCCTATACTGAGAGACCACCCAAGGGGTGGAAAGGGCAGTAGACCAGGAGTCTTGGGTCTTATGATCTTGTCTTATGATTTTGTCTTATGATCTTGGTCAAAGCTTTTAACAGCCCTCTAGGCCACAGTTTGTTCCTGTCAAACAGCTATTAACACCTACTCTACCACTTTACTTGTTTCAAAGCCCCAGTAAGAAAATGCAGCAGCATTTTATGAAATACAGGTTATTGTGGAGGCAACAATGATGATTTAGAGAATGAACTATTGCCTGCATGGAATTGATAGTTGATGTGTATGGTTTTAAATCTGTTTCATGGCAAGGAAACATACCAGGTGTCACTAGTGGTAAAGAATACACCTCCCGATGCAGGAGACACAAGATATGCAGGTTTAATCTCTGGGTCAGGAAGATCCCCTAGAGTAGGAAATGGCAACCCACTCCAGTATTCTTGCCTGGAAAATTCCACAGACAGAGGAGCCTGGCAGGTTACAGTCCATGGAGTTACAAAAGAGTCAGACACAACTGAGCAATCAATTGATCTATGTATGGTCTTAAATCTTTCTTGGTAAGGAAACATACATTCCCTTGGTTGCAAAGGAAAACAGTCCTCGCCACCCTTTCTATACTCCCTTGTTTTCATACTGAATTCATGAGACTGATGGCTAAGATACAGAAAGGTCAAGGTGCAGCCTTGTGTCCACCTCCACCAGCATTCTAGGGAACATGCCTGCCTTTTCCCCTTCCTAAGAAGAAAGAGTCAGAGACCTCAAATGTTCCCACAGGCCCAGGGACAGAGGACGCATTCTACATTATCCCCGTACAAACCCACAGGATGGCTGTTTGGCAAATCTATGGGGTGAGGTCTCTGATTTGGAGCTCAGGGTAAGGAGTTTGTTCAGACAATACATTGATCCCCACCCACCCCTCCATGTGCAGCAACTGTGAGGACAGTCGTCACATCTGAGTTACAGTATTATGGACTCTCGCTACCTGTAGTTAGGGGCAAGGGACAATCTATGACATCTCTGTGTATCAGAGCACCCGTTCCAGCCACACCTGCTACGAGGAGCAGAGTTCCCCTTGGTCGCCACAGGTAAAGGAAGGCTATTGTAACTGACCAGAAAGTTTACCATATGCAGCCCTGGCTGCATATAAGAGATTCCTGGGGAGTTTTTAAACATCCCATGCTCAGGCCACATCACAGGTACAGAATTTAACCAGATTAACCAGGATCCTTGAGGGTGAGAACACGGTAACAGTATTTATAAAGCTGTTCAGGTGAGTCCAAGTGAAGCTAATATTGAGAAGCACAGATCTAGGATCAAACACAGATCTGGGCATCTCCCTGATCCAGCCTTACACACGCAGCCCTTTGTGAGGTCTCCTCCACATTCTGCTCTCTTTGAGTGCGCCCTGCACAGCTTTCCGGCCGTGGAGCTGACTCAGCCCTAAGGCATCTTTCCTCCTTCAGCTCCTCTGCTGGCTGGCTCCATCTCTGTGATTCCAAATTCTCAAGAAGGGGTTCATATTTAGCCCAACTTGCCTTTTTGAACCAGACTAGTTGGGCCGTGGGATGCTGACCGATCTCAGGATCAGCTATTCTGGATGAGAAAAGGAGTCCTTCTTGTTCTAATAATTTAAGAAAAGTGATAGAAGTCATGAGGTATAAAACATGGCCACACAGGTCTGCCCCAGGTCTGTTGTACATCAAGATGAGGTGGGGTGACATAGGTTCCTTTAACAAGGACTATGGGATTCTTTAACATATCTGGCTCAATAACAAATTATGATATTGAAATCAAACTTTCTAAAGGAACCGATAAAAATTAAAGATGGGCATTTTACCCTGTTTATAGAACAGGATCTTTTTAAGTCTTAAGCATACACGGGATAATAAAGTGGATAGGCTGTTCGACCGACTATGTTTAGAATGTATGTATAAATTTACCAATCTTTGCCCATGGAATATCTTGTCCACAGAAAACTACAATTGAATTTAGAATCTAAGGGCTAATGCATTCAATATTATCTTAGCCAGAGGGATTTGTTTTAGCTTTTATAAGAAAACTTTTTATTCAAATAAAATTTACATAAAGAAAAGTGTGCATATCCTAAATGTACATCTTGAGAGTTTAAATTAAGACTTAATTTTTTAGAGCAGTTTTAGGTTCACAGCAAAATAGAAGAGAAGGCACAGAATTTCCCATAGACTCCTCACCCCGGGACATGCATAGCCTCCCCTATCCCCCACATCCTCCACCATGGTGTTATCTCTGTTACAACTGATGAACTTACTTGATCAGCCAGAGTCTACATTAGGGTTCAGTCTTGGTGCTGCGCATCCTATGGGTTTGGGAAAATGTATAGCGACATGCATCCATCATTATGGTATCATACAGAGTATATTCATTGCCTTAAAACTCCTCTCTGCTCTGCCTATTTATCACCCCACCCCTTTCCTCATGACTTTTTATAAAGTGAAGAACCCTTGTAACCAGCACCCAGGTCAAGAAACCAAGCATTATCATTACCCCAAAGACTTCCTCTGTGCCCTCTTCTCATCTCCAAGATGTAAATGTTATCTTGACTTCTGCCAGCATAGATCAGTTTTGCTGGGGCTTCCCTGGTGGCTCAGCTGGTAAAGAATCCACCTGCAATGTGGGAGACTTGGGTTCAATCTCGGGTTGGGAAGATCCCCTGGAGAAGGGAAAGGCTACCCGCTCTAGTATTCTGGCCTGGAGGATTCCATGGGCTGTGCAAGTCAATGGTGTCCCAAAGAATCGGACATGACTGAGCAACCTTCACTTTCGTCTTTATATAAGAGCAATTATATAGGATGTACTTTATTGCATTTTGGCTTCTTTCCCTGGATTTAGGTTTATGAGATTCACCCATATTTTCGGATATCGTTGTACTTTTAGCCAGAAGTTTTGATCTTTAAAAACTAGTTCAGCAAATAGCTTTCAGCCAGGAACTGTGCTCAGGACTGAGGACAAAAAAATCAATAAGGATAAGTCCCTGCTGTAAGGAACATTAAATCTAGTAATGTAGTGATAACCAGAATTTAATGTAAAGTAAATTCCCCTTTAACAAATATTTATTCAATGTCCACTATGGGAGAGGCACTATTATAGGTGCTAGGCATAAGCAATGGATGAGCAGATAAAAATTTTAGCAAAAACCCTATTTTATTTCCCTGACATGTGTGGGTTAATTCTGGCCACTTATATCCATATCGTACTCTGTTTTGCATCTGATTCAATATAAGGAGCATGAATGTTAGAAGTCATTTTTTGCAGTGACTTGAAGTGAGCGATTTTTAAGTCCCTGGGACAGTTTGCAAGCCAGTGAACATACGAGGTATTTCTCTGTATCTATTTCTGCCTTATTTCATCCTCCCCCTTCTATCATTCTGCCTATACAGAATGAATAAAGAAATAAAGAATAAAGAATTTAAAATTTTAAAAATTAAATTTAATAAATTAAAAAGAATTTAATAAAAATTTAATAAATAAAATTTAAAAAATTTTAAACAAAAAATTTAATAAATTAAAAAGAATAAAGAATTAAAAAAATAAAAGAATAAAGAAAGCTGAACGCTGAAGAATTGATGTTTTTGAACTGTGGTGTTGGAGAAGACTCTTGAGAGTCCCTTGGACTGCAAGGAGATCCAACCAGTCCATCCTAAAGGAGATCAGCCCTGGGTGTTCATTGGAAGGACTGATGCTGAAGCTGAAACTCCAATACTTTGGCCACCTGATGCAAAGAACTGACTTATTGGAAAAGACTCTGATGCTGGGAAAGATTGAAGGCAGGAGTAGAAGGGGATGACAGAGGATGGGATGGTTGGATGATATCACCAACTCGATGGACATGAGTCTGAGCAAGCTCCAGAGTTGGTGATGGACAGGCAAGCCTGGTGTGCTGCAGTCCATGAGGTCGCAGAGTCGGACACAACTGAGCAACTTAACTGAAGTGATACAGAATGAAACGAAAATCTGGAACCTAAGGAAAACTTTGGATGGTAGCTTACCTTGGAGTAAGGCTGAGCAATCTTCTTGTTTCCCAGAACCATGACGTAAGAAGAGATAATTGCCAAAGTTGTGGCTGAAATCATAAAAATTTGAATTTTTTGAATAACTCTGGGTATCTAATATGTATGACTTATTTGATAATGTTGACTTCACAGTCTAGTGAATCATTTAAGAGTAAAGCTATAACGTTAGAAGGAGAAGGGATAGAAGAGAATCCAACATCATTCCAGGGATTATAGCTTAGGAAGAAATGCAAGACATCATCTGGTCTTATTTGGTTTACTTTCTCTCCCTCCCCATCTTTACAGAAAATTTCAAACATATATAAAAGTAGAAATGATAGTAAAAATAAGCTTCCAGCTTCAAAAATGACCTCTTCGTGTTCAATTTGTCTCTAACCCACTGTTATCCCTTCCTCTCATTGTTCTTAAGCAATCCCAGATGTCAAATAAGTTATTTACACCTGTTCAGAAGGTGAGATCTCATAGTTTTAATCCCCTTGGTTAACAGGCTCAGAGAGGGTTAGTCATTAAGTTGGTGAGTGCAGCTAATTTTAACCCCTACCCCTCAAAAGTAAAAGTTTACTAGCGGAGAATACTGGACTTAGCATAGTGCAATTAAATAGTATGTATGAGACATAAATTGTCAAACTTCCCGTCTGTCCCATGATAATGGTCACATTTTGGACACTAGTTACAAGTGAAAAGTGAGGTTTCCCTATATAAGAACCTTAACATGTAGCCTGAATGTCACTTGAACCCATTATAAGTTGTCATCAGTACATGTAAAACTTTATTTTCAGTTTGTGTCAACACTTTATCTGATGAATTCCATAAATTAATACTCATTCTAAAAAGATAACTTTGTATTATTTGGCTTGTAATCACCTCTGTTAAGCCTCTGATTCAGAAAAAATAAAAATTCTTCGAGGAATTACGCAGGATGTGGTAACTGCTGATCGATGTTTCCTTTCATCAGTTATTTCAAAATCAAATCCCTGTGGATACTGAAATTGCAAATAAATGTGTCCAAGTGAAAGTGTTCTTTTTCAACTATTTAGTAATAAAATGGGTCTGAGACTCTTCCTAAGCCTCATTGTTTCCCATCTTCAGCCTGCTCTACTTTCAAAGAAGGTTAGTTGATTTTTACTGAACCAGTGTCAATGGCTTATCTACTATGAATAACATGCTCAACCAGACAAGGAGCTAGTTTCTAGGTCTCTCAGGTTAGTGACTATGATACCATTATTGGGGCTGGTCAGAATGTTCCAGAAGTTTCAGAGCAAGAGGGAAAGATTCTGCGGGTATCTTTGTCATGGAAACCTGCAACATGTTGATTTGGCTGCTTTGACTATCATACTTGCCCGGTTGTGTCTCAAAATGTTACCCAGGCCATGTGACACTCATCCCTATGAGGAGTGGGGCACAAGGCACCCCCTCATTGAGTGTTTGATGAGATAATTGATGGTTAAAAAAAGCTACAAAAATTACCTGAATAAATAACACTGTAAAAGGCAGGCATCTAGACATTTTTCTGTGCACAACTCCCACTCATTTCTCTGAAAGATAAAAGCAGCAAAGATTGACAATCTGCCAGTTTAACCGTTTTCACTGTGTACTTTTTCTGGGCAGGTTATTCACATCGAACTCCTTTGATGTGATCAGTGATGATGCTTTCATTGGTCTCCCACATCTAGAGTATTTGTAAGTAAAATAACCTTTTTTTTTTTTAATGTAATGATACAGGACAAGGGCTCTGAGGTTCTACAGCTGTCTGACCAAAAATATTATAACCTATTGCAGATTCATAGAAAACAACAACATCAAGTCCATTTCAAGACATACTTTCCGAGGACTAAAGTCTTTAATTCACCTGTAAGTATGAATGTTGCTATTACATTTTGAGCTTGCCAATGGACAATGCAGTTTAACAATCTGTGGTTAATATTCATCATAGATAACCCACTTTATGGGTATCTATGAAAATTTAAGAAACCCAAATGATTTCTCTCCATGCACACTTGCCTTTTCTCCCTGTCTTCAGCCAAGGTGTCCAGGAAACCCATTCCTATTAACATTAGCCCAACCAACAATAATTAGGAAAATATCCTAATGCAAGGAAATTATGTGAATGAAATAATGTTTTTATTAACTGCATCATTACTCAACTTCATGAATTGACTATATAGTTTTTGCTGTTTCTCTTTTTCTGTATAAGCCCTGATTTCATATACATTTAAACATATATACTAGAACCACAGGCCACATCTACACAGCACCTGAACAACTTTTTTAGGAGTAAAATACTTAATTATTCAGTGGGTGATTAGAGCTCCATCAGTTGTTCTGAATAGGAAATAATTTTACCTTCCAGGGAACAGAGACATGTTTGGCTGTCACAACTAGGGGATGTAACTGGGATTTAGTGAGTGGAGAACAGCAGTGCTGTTGAGCACCCTGCAGTGCATAGGAGAGCCTCTCATCAGCCTGGAATGGCACAGTGCTATGCCTGAGAAACCAGATCTGAACTGAATAACTCACCTCTCTTATTTTCAACTACACCCTACACACACACACACATATTTTTAATGAAAATAGAAGGACATGGGGAGAAACGGCACCAACATTTGTTGAGTGTCTACTACTACAACGAAGTCAGTACACTTTACATAAATTTTCATTTAATGATCTCGACAATCCTGCCAGATAGGCAAAATAACCCCCATTTTATTTTTTACCCCCAACTTTAGAAATGAGGAAACAGAAGCTTGGAGGGGATATATGACAAGTAAACTGACTAGTTAAGGAATTATGATAACATCAACTCCAAGGCTGAACTGTTGTGGCTATTCATCCATTCAACAACTATCTCTCAAGTTCCTAATATGTATCTCAGTGTTAGATAAAGAGGCAAGCCATCTAAGCATCCCAGTCATTCTGTCCATTTCAACATGTTGCCTCACAGTAGCTCATTTCTAGCTCTATTCTAGACCCCAGGAGGTATCAGGTAACGAGGCAGGTAAAAATGCCTGCCCTTTGAGCCTTTCTTCTAGGGTGTCCACATGGTCTCATGCTGTCTCTGCTAAGTCGCTTCAGTCGTGTCCGACTCTGTGCGACCCCATAGACGAGAGCCCACCAGGCTCCCCCGTCCCTGGGATTCTCCAGCTGAGAACACTCCACATGCTGTCTCTGCTGGTTCCTATCTTTAATGTTACTTGGATTTGCAGCAATAGGGAACTGATGGCCCTATGTATTTTACAAAATCACTACACCTTTCAAGGCTTCTGTATATAGTCTTTATAAAAGGATGAGGAAAATATTGTCTATAAAATAAACAGCAACACTGCTTTTCACATCATGTTGTAAGTGCTGCAAAATTGGCTGTGTATCGTGGGAATGCTGTGCCATTTGATTATAGAGCCAAACGCCACCAAGCTTGAACTTTCAGACTAAAACAGATAAATGGAAACTCATGACTTCAACCTGAGATCTACTTGATTCACATAAATCCATTTAACACGGCCTGTGACTAATGGCTGAGCATCACGAGGGGCTGAAAGAAGAACATAAGACCCCACGGTTCTCTCTGGAAACCTGGACAGAGCCTTGCCATGACCCTTAGTTCACTCAAGTGTGTCTTCTCTCCAGCCTAAAGGCCTACCTCATCTGGAGGGAAGAATGCAAAGAATGGGAGGGAAGGATGAAAGAGCGAAAAAGGAAGGGAAAAGGAGAGGAAGGTTAAGGAAGGCAGGAAAGGGAGGAAGAAAAAAATTTATACAACACTCTTGTGAAGAACATCCATTTTGTTTGGCTAGAGCTTACTATGTCCATCAAATGAAATGGATATAAATTTGGGTCATTATGAGGCCCCTTCTTTAGAAGTGTGAAGAGTATAAGAAGAAGGCATTGGTATAGCATGTACTTATGTCTAGAAATTTTCAGGCTCAAGTGAAAGCATAATGCAGCCCTCAAAGAGAGGGGCATGAATCTTTAAGGATCAAACAGACAATGAAAGGGAAGTCCCACTGAAATCATGTGGGACCAGGTGCTGGAGGTAGGAGGGAGATGTTAGGAGGGAACAGGTCAAAGTTGATTGAATATGACCCTTAGATTTCTTGCATTTTTATCAAATAGTTAGGTTGATTCAGTGACTGTGCCAAAAAGAGACTGTTTTCGAGCTACAAAAATGGCATTGCCATATGGTTCATCCTAAATAGTCTCTAGGATGTGCCACACAAAAATGAAGAAAATCCAGCTCCAACCTGGAAGAGCTCTGTCTAGCAAGAGGAATTAGACAAATATTTTCTCTCTGAGTACCTTGTCCCCACATCATGTCCTCCTTTCTAATTATGCTGTTCTTCCAGGGGTACTTCCTTCCTTCCTTCCTTTTTTCTTTTCTCCTTACTTGTTTTTTTCCTTTCCAGAAGAGATAGGGAAGATTTAAAGCCCAAATGTCCCTCTGACTATTCAGCACATCAAGTTCATTTTCCATTATTAACCACTTATACATACATTTGACATTTCTTTGAGCCATTAATTTTCTTTTTAAGATTTTAGGTTTCAAAGTGCACTTTTCTCTTCCTCAGACCAAGTCTTCTCAATTAAAGGCAATCATTCAACTAGCAAATAATTATCACCTTGCCCTCTAACCCACAGGAAGGGTTTACAAAGCTTTTCATATTCTAGACCTTATTACAGTCTCTTGATGACCTTATGAAAGAGATAAGGTGGAGGGTTATGGAGAAAGTAGCATAGACATATATATACTATCATGAGTAAAGCCGATAGCCGGTGAGAAGTTGCTGTATAACACAGGGAGCCCAGCCAGGTGCTCTGTGATAATCTAGAAGGGTGAGAAGGAGGGAGGGGAGGGAGGCTTGAGAGGGAGGTGATTTATGTATAATTATGGCTGATTTGCATTGTTGTATGGCATAAATCATCACAACATTGTAAAGCAATTTTCCTCCAATTAAAAATAAATTTAAAAAAAGAAACAGGGCAGACACTAACCCTATTGGCAAATGAGAATTCAGAGGTGTGCCCTGAGTTTAAGCTGCTCCCCAGTTAGTACTGGTAAAAGCCAGAAGTTTTCCAAGATCTTTAATGAGACCTCTAGTGCCATCTCCACCATGTCAATTATAGAAGGACCAGAGAGCTTTATAAATGGCTAGGTCCTTCCACGGAGAAGGCAATGGCACCCCACTCCAGTACTCTTGCCTGGAAAATCCCATGGGCGGAGGAGCCTGGTAGGCTGCAGTCCATGGGGTCGCGAAGAGTCGGACACGACTGAGCGGCTTCACTTTCACTTTCCACTTTCATGCATTGGAGAAGGAAATGGCAACCCACTCCAGTGTTCTTGCCTGGAGAATCCCAGGGATGGGGGAGCCTGGTGGGCTGCCATCTCTGGGATCGCACAGAGTCGGACACGACTGAAGCAACTTAGCAGCAGCAGCAGCAGGTCCTTCCACAGGACATGATCTGAGAAGCAAACACAAATGGGGAAGGAAGAGAAGATCCTGAAGACAGGAGCCCTACCCTCACTCTTGGTCTCCAAATGCAATTAGCTGGAATTAGACGTATACTTTTTTTGTTGGCTTAAAAAAAATTTTTTTTTGTATTGGAATATAGCTGATTAACAATGTTGTGATAGTTTCAGGTGGACAGCAACAAGTCTCAGCCATACATATACATATATCCATTCTTTCCCAAACTCCCCTTCCATCCAGGCTGTCATGTAACATACTCTCAATAGTATGTAGAATATGTACGTACTTTTGTAGTATGTACAAGAGTAGACATTCACTTTTAGATCCAACTAGTTCCCACTCTGGCTTAACATTAAAGCTGCTCCAAGGGAACTTGTGAGCATTGATATAAATTCAGTTCATTCCTAAAGAAGCAATGAACTTACCTCATCTTCTTATACATCTATCTCAGTAGACTTGCCTTCTAAAGAGACATTTTTAGATAACTTAAAATTTACTATACAGACTCCCCTCTCCTTTAGAAAAATCCCTCCCCAAAAGAGAATTCCTTATATTTAAGTCCTTACAAATCCTGTCAAGTTCCAAGAGCCTCTCTTGATTCTTCTAAATGACTGTCCTAATAGTATACATGATTAACTTAAGTGTTTGAATAGTTCATATATTTCAGAAAGGTTTGAATTTTTCTGGTAACCATGTATTACTTCTGAAATCAGGGGAAAAATGAATTAAAAAATAGTTTATGGCCAATGACGACAAAATTTCTAAACATTTTGTAGTGGTTTCTGTTAACACCCACAATGTTTTAGTAATGATTCCCTTGGGCATCTCATAAGTGTCATGGTGGCTAAGGCCCAGTGGAGGCAGGCGTGTTTGCATGTATGTATAAAAACATTTGGGGAAAACTGTCATTGATCTATACACGTCATGAAGCAGCTACTGGTTGTTCTGCAACGTGGAGGTGCAAAAGACATATAGGCAGTCCCCAAACTCAGGGCATCCATGTGTCCCCAGTTAATCAGGCAGGATGTCCTCACTTCAGCCTTCACAGTGACAAGCGTGTATAGGGGGCAGTGGGATACAGTGGCTGAGGAGGTTGTCTCTGCCACCAGACTGCGTGCGTTCAAAGCCAGGCTTTGCCCATTAATAGCTCTGGGACATCAGGCAGGTCACTAAGCTTCATGGTGCCTCCAATTTCTTTTGTGTAAAACAGAAGTGATAACAGTCATCTGTAAAAATAGGGATGGAAAATAATAAGATACTTAGGAACACCTAGATTCTAAGACTGACAGGAGATTAGACCAGTTACTCTATGTAAAGTACCTAGAACAGAGCGTGGTATGCAGCAAACACCATCATGTAGGAAAAAACTAAGCTTCGCTACCTAACCTCTACTGATTCTGGATCAGGACTCCAAATGCTGCAGTGTATTTATCCCCTTTAAACATTTTGTATGAAATTAAAATAACTGCACTTGAAGTACTGCAAATTCAGTGAGACACCAACTCAAGCTGAGAATCTGCGCTGCAGGGAGGCTGGGAGCACCCCAGATGGCCGTGGGCGAAGCTTTCTTAGCAGCAGAGCCCAGTGGCACTGAAACAAACGTGCTGTCTGAGCCAGTCTGGTCTGCCTTAGCAAGAAGACTTTCCAGTAGGTTCCATACGCCATAATTAGAGGTTTTCTCAGGTAAACCACGAAAACACCAAAGTGGAGTGAAAGCAGATGTCGCTCAGTCGTGTGCGACTCTTTGCAACCCTATGGGCTATACAGTCCATGAGATTCTCAAGGCCAGAATACTGAAGCGAGTAGCCGTTCCCTTCTCCAGGGGATCTTCCTAACCCAGGGATCGAACCCAGGTCTCCTGCAGTGCGGGTTTATTCTTCACCAGCTGAACCACCAGGCAAGCCCGAAGTGGAGGGAATGGTCATCATTTCCATTGGGAAGGAAAGCCTGCCTGCCATTAGGAATGCTTGACCCTTCTCAGTCAGTCTCAAGGCAGCTAGGTGTTCAGTTGGACAGTTTCCTAGGTATTTTAAAGGATGTTTCTTAGGTAGATTCTGAATCAGGACTTAGAGAATGGAGCTTAGTTGCAGACACACTTTCAAAAACCCTCCTAGGAGAACTTTCCTGGTGATCCAGTAGCTAAGATTCTAAGCTTCCAAAGCAAGGGTCTAGGTTCAATCCCTGGTTAGGAAACTAGGTCCCACATGTCACAAATAAGTGTTCACATGCTGTAATTAAATGACCCCTAATGGTGCAACTAAGGCCTAGTGCAGCCAAGAAGAAAAAAAATAATTAAAGGAATCCTCCTAGGGAATTCCCTGGTGGTCCAGTGGTGAGGACTTGGCCCTTTCACAACAGGGTTTGAACCTTGGCTAGGAACTAGGATCCCAGGCTCATAGGAGGGAGGGAACTTTGTGAATATCGGGAGAAAGTGATGTCAGGGTAAGACAATGGTAATTCACGGGGCTTTGCAGCTTCTCCCTAACTCACTGTCTTGGTGTACGGAGCCTGAGACGCAATCTCTGCCCTTTTCTCTGTCTAGATTGGTGCCCTTTCTCTTATCCATTCAATCCTGTCCCATTCATCCACTCATTCATTCAATCATTTATTCATTTAAAAGCAGCTGTTGAGGACTTACATTATGTCAGGCACCGGGGTTTAAGACAAACATCCTTCTAGTACTCACTGCAGAGTAATCCTAGAAAACAGTTAACATCAGTGAAATGTCTCACTTCCCTGTCTTCACTTCTCTCCCAACCAATTCTACCCCTCATCAGCTACCCAGATACAGTGCATTCTTCAGTTCAGTTCAGTCGCTCAGTCGTGTCCGACTCTTTGCGACCCCATGAATCGCAGCACGCCAGGCCTCCCTGTCCATCACCATCTCCGGAGTTCACTCAGACTCATGTCCATCGAGTCGGTGATGCCATCCAGCCATCTCATCCTCTGTCATCCCCTTCTCCTCCTGCTCCCAATCCCTCCCAGCATCTTACCCCTTAGTAAAGCCTGTAGTGAAGTGCATTGATTTTTTTTCTTTTTTTAATTTTGGAATTTTAAAATCTTTTTTTTTTAGACCAAAACAAACAAAATGCAGTTCACCCATTTCTCCCACCCCTCAACCCCACCTCTAGCAACCACCAATTTGTTCTCTGTATCTATGAAGTTCACTGTTAACATCCTGGCTATGTGAGGCCTACAGCTTTATTCTTCAAGCAGAAAGTGGAACTCTCAATTCACCAGCTCTTTTAAAGAACTGTGTTGGGCAGCAAGGAAAACAGGTGTCTCTTCCTTGGTAATTTTAACGGCTGCAGTAATTCAGGACCAGACTGTTTTATCACTTCCCTCCCACTGTCCTAAGACCCAGCCTACTCCAAGCATGCATCCTGAAGCCAGTTGGTTGTGCTGGTGTCTGGGAGAGGGACATCCATTTAGGAGAAGTTAGCATAGGCACTGTAGGACACAATTGTGCCAGCAAATATTTTAAGATACATAACTTGAGAGTGACTCTAGACTGGTCCAAGACACCAAGAAATTTCTTCATTCAACCACCAATCAGTAAAAGGAATTGTGGAGATGCTCTCTTGCAAAATCTTCTTTAGCAACATTTTCTTAATACTATGTAGGGAGACAGTCACAGCACTTCATTTGTATGGTCAGTTTTCTAAATGCTGTTTTGGGGCAATGATCACATGAAAGCCCTTCTCCTTCCAGTCCCCTCCTCCCAAGTGCCCTTTATTGAAAGCAGTCCATATACCAGCTACCATCCTGAGTTACTGCATTTTTTTAAACACTCTTATATGAGGTATTATTACCTCCACTTAAAAATGAAAAAACTGAGTTGCAGAGGAGGTACATAACCAAAGTCACACAGCCAGTAAATAGTGGAGTCAGGATTCAAACAGCTCAGAATGACTCCAAAGCTATGCCCTTCATCACAAAATGGACTGTCACTGAGGCTGAAACCTTCTGATTCAGTTCCCTGTCTTCTGTGCCAAGGTTCATTGAAAAAGTTTTCTAATCCAGTCTAGTGGTAATTCCCCAAATGCAGAAAAACAACATAATTAACTTAAAAATAGGTTTTAAATGTCTTTAATGCTTGCACTTGAGAAATCTCGTACTAATTAGAAGAGGTAGAAACATAAGACTTTTGAGAGTGTTTTAAGATGAATTTGAGAGAATTTTCAAGAGCTTTGGAGGCCGACAGCATAGGCTCCTTTGTTTTAGTTTTCAATTTTTATTGCGAAAATTAAAACCACTCCTAAGGAAAGTGTATAACATGTATATGTATGTATGCATGCTCAGTTGCTTCAGTTCAACTCTTTGTGACCCTATAAACTGTAGCCCACCAGGCTCCTCTGTCCATGGGATTTTTCAGGCAAGAATACTAGAGTGGGTTGCCATGCCCTCCTCTAGGGGATCTTCCTGACCCAGGGATTGAACCTGAGTCTGCTGCACTGGCAGGTGGGTTCTTTACCCACTGAGCCACCTGAGAAATGCAAGTATATGTATAGTGCTGATTAAGTACAAATCACCAGTACCTGGTCACCCTTCCCGGTTATACAGTATCTGCTCCCAGTTACGTGCACATTTCTGCAGCGTGGACACATGACCTTTTCCTCGATACTATCAGGACTGTCCCCTACTCATTACTCTTGATTAAAATCAGAATCATTTTAGCAATATGTGGAAGAACAAATAGAGAAGGAGAAAACAATTCCTGTGATAAAGCAAGAACTGGAAGAAGGGAAAAAAGGAGATGATTAAACAGGATGAATGGATGATTGGATAGATGGACATTTATGAGGAAGCTGTTTTCTAAGGAGGGATGAATGAATGAATGGAGCTAAAAAGGAAAAAAATGTAGAAAAAGAACAGGAAAAAAGAGTGTGCTGGAGTCAGGGTAGTTAGACAGGCCTTCAAGTTTGAGAGCTGTGGGTTCTAAGAGCTGGTGGTTGAGCTGCTCCTGGAGCGAGTTGGGGGAGGGAAGGAGGGGAAGGGCGGGCTGAGTGTGAGGGGAGAGCGCATGGAGACTTCAGACATGGGAAGACAGCCCTTGGTTGTCTAAGAGTGTGAGGCTCACATTCAGTGCTAAACAGAAAGACCGATGCCCAGGCATTATTTTGTTACTGGTATTTTGGAGTGTTTCTTTGTTCATTTTGTTTAATACTATAAATTTAAAAGGGCCATAAATACATTTATTTTGTTTATGACTACAGTTTACGTCACTCTTTTTTTTTTTTCTTCCCAGGAGCCTTGCAAACAACAATCTCCAGACTCTCCCAAAAGATATTTTCAAAGGCCTGGATTCTTTAACAAATGTGTAAGAGGACCTAAGAAATCACTGATTAATTAATTAATTTGCAGTAGTTAACAAAGTCTGGTGTTGATTATTAAAATTTTTAATTGGCTTTAAATTAAATGAGAAATTTAAAATTTTAATTTGTCTTAAATTTTGAATTTAGTTGGACTACTGTTTGAGTCTCCTAGGGTTTCTTCCACTATAGTTTGAAAACGTATCCCTAAGCTTTCCTTTGATAAAGCGTGTGTCTGTATGGGAGGGACTGATGACAAGGGAGCTGGGGGGAGATGGGGCAGAGGAGAGCTAGATAGAAATTTCAAGAAGCCTTTTTTTTTCTCACGGGGTTCAGGAAACGGGACTACAAAGGAAAAACACAAAGAAGTCTGGGTAACTGACAGAATAAAGATGAAAGGTTACACCCATGGGTTGGTCAGTCAACAGAGAAATGGAGCAGGAAGTGGGGGAAGGGAGGAAAGTTTGCCTTTTCTCTTATTAGACTGAACAACAACCCTAGGCTTAATCCCCAGGAATTTGGCTTAAGCCCCAGGAAGGGAATGAACTTAATTTTTTTTGACCCTTTTTCAAACAAAAGAGCTTTCAAACTTTGACTTTTAAGCCTCAGAGTGAAAGATCTTTGTAAGGAATTTGTATATTTTGCAGTAAGCAAAGCAAGTAATGTATGCCTAACCATCTCAAAAGCAATTTAGCTTCAATATGTGCCTTCCAAAACATTAGAAAGGTATTTAAATGCCACAAGGTAGAACATAGGAACAAACAAAAGATGTGTGAAAACAAAAGAGTTCATATTTATCAGGTACTTTGCTATAGAATATATATTCAAAACAACTTTTCTCCAACAGAATTTGTCAAGTATTCTCTCCTAAGCCCAGTATTTAACATCAAATCAGCTGGCTAGTGAAAAACTTTCTTTGTTCCTTGTAGTACTCCCCCAGCCCCTCCTCCATGCCTATTACCCCAATTCCTAAAAGATGGTTTATTTCCAAGAGAGTGTCAGAATCAGGACACTTCCAAAGAGTCTTGGACAGACCACAGTTATCCACTCTGGTTTACAATAGATCAGAAAAGTTGACACTCATTATTTCTGGGTCAGAGTAGTCTTGGGATATGAAGTCAGTCCTGCGAACGTCTTGCAAGTTAGATAACTCCATGGCAGACTTGGGGATATAGCTTATTTGGAGACCCTCTGGCCCAACCTTATGTCAGTCTAAACCCCACACTAGCAAAAGAAAAATCACTTGAAATGGGCTTAGTTTCTCCAAGGAATCTTATCATGGGTTTGGCCTACCTTGATATGCCCAAATCAAGAATTATTTAAGAAGTGCAAGGATCCATGCCAATATGCCCTTTAGTAGATTTTTCTTGGTTTTCTTTATTCCTTAAAACACATTTTTTAGCACTCCAACACTTAAAAATTATTCTTGTGCTGTGTGAAAAGTAGACAATACCTATCTTAGGAATTCTATGTGACAGAGACGAGTTTTAGGAAAGAGATTGGGTTTCTGAACAGAAACAATGCAAATAAACAAAGAACTGATGAGTTGGGATCATATGTGGAAATTTAAACTATTTGTGCTGTGCAGTTTATTATGGGCATGAGCTATTGTATGTCTGCATTAACTTGGCTGTATTGAAGTCATTTCCTATTAAAATTGAATTTGAAGACCATGGAATAGGATCAGGATTAATTACATCTGTGAGGAAGAAGAAAAGCAAATAGCTCACTTGATTTAATTAAATATAGTCCAACCGTCACTACATTCTGTGTTTTAGAGCCTGTGTTGCCCAATATGGTGGCCGCACACTTAAAATGTGTTTCTAGTGTGACTGAGGAGCTCAATTTTAAATTTTACTTAGTTTTTTTTAAAAAAATCAAATAAAAAACTAAATTTAAGATCTGATTTTTCTGCTCAATTATTGGAAAACTTTTAAGTATGCTTGGAACAATTTGGGTGTATGAATCTTTTTTTTTCAACTGTGAATTTTATTAAATCTAAACACAAATCAGGAACTTCTGCTGAAATTTTATTATCCAAATTGAGATATACTGTAAGCATAAAATACACATTAGACTCCACAGAGACTTAATATAGAAAAAGCATGCAAAATATCTCATAAGTAATTTTTATATTACTATATGTCGAAATGATAAAATTCTGTATGTATTGGGTTACATAACATATGATATTAAAAATAATTTCATCTGTTTCTTTTTGCTTTTTTAATGTGTCTATAGAAAAATTTTAAACTACATATGTGGTTCACATTGTATTCCTATAGACAGCACAGCTCTAGACTGAACTACCTTTGAATCCAAGAGGGAGTAAGTTATGAGGTTCCATTGACTGGAGTGGCTTGCAAGGGTGCACTGTGGTCCTTTCTGAGCCCAAAGTGAATGATCAGACAGGCTCAAGGTAGATTATGAGGCATGATATAAAACCAGGTGAGAGCATCCTGCTCACGTAATTGCTATGGTAAGAGTCATGCCTGTGAAGGAAGGACCCTTGTATATCAAAAGCAGCTGAAGTTTGTCTTTCAGTGACCTGAGAGGTAATTCATTTAATTGTGACTGTAAACTGAAGTGGCTGGTGGAATGGCTAAGCCACACCAATGCAACTGTTGAAGACATCTATTGTGAAGGCCCTCCAGAATACAAGAAGCGCAAAATCAATAGTCTTTCCTCCAAGGACTTTGATTGCATCATTACAGGTAATGTATTCCAAATTATTCCATCTTGTACAATTAAACTAAGGGTTACATTTTTTTTTACATATGCAGGAACTGATATTTTTTATACATTAAAATCCAACTGAGCAATTTAAAGATATTATGAACCATTAACTTCATGTGTTTAAAAGCAAAGTAAAATTGCCATTTCACTGTTTCTCTAGAATAAATGTATTTCTTATGGACATTTGAGATCTAGCCAACGAATGAGGCATTAGCACAGCTACTAATCATCATTTTCAATTTTTGCAGAGTTTGCAAAGTCTCAAGACCTGCCTTATCAATCACTGTCCATAGACACTTTTTCTTATATGAACGATGAGTATGTCGTCATTGCTCAGCCTTTTACTGGAAAGTGCATTTTCCTTGAATGGGACCATGTAGAAAAGACCTTCCGGAATTATGACAACATCACAGGTATGAAAAGGCTGATTGTATTTTGAATGGAAAGTTAAACTGCTTGGGTCAAGGGCAAAAAGAAAAGATGAGTGGTATCAGGGAATGCTTTGGGCAGGTTTGTGGTTTAGTTGCTAAATCGTGTCCAACTCCTGCGACCCCATGGACTGTAGCCCACCAGGCTCCTCTGTCCATAGGATTTTCCAAGCAAGAATACTGGCGTGGGTTGCCATTTCCTTCTGCAGGAGATCTCCCCGATCCAGGGATCAAACGTGGGTCTCCAGAACTTTAGGCAGTTCTTTACCAGTTTAGAGCTACCAGGTTTAGAATCATTTGAATCCTAAATCTACCATTTGAGATTGTTCCCTAAAGCTTAATTTCCTCAGTTGTAAAATGGTAATACTAATACTTAACTTGCAGGGCTGTTATAAAATAATGAGAGCACATGTTCAAGAAACTTAGCATGGGACCTATCTTAGTAAATATGCAATAAAAAGTGGGTTATTTTTCTTGAAAGAAAAAGTACTGGACTAAGAATTATGAGTTCTATCTAGGTTCTGCCATAAACAAACTAGTTAAGCCACACTCTCACTGGGCCCATTTTTTTAACCACAAGACTGAGTTTATTTTAGATCGATGAATCTCAAACTTTATTGCAAAAACATTACTTCTGCAAAATGTTCATGTATGACTTGTGACATAAGGATTTTATGGTCCAGTAAATTTGGGACCCATATCTCCCTCTTGGAGATTCAAAATTAATAACACACATTAGAGGCTCTGAGAAATCCTGTAGTGAGGACACAAACCTCTTTCTAGTATTTTTTGCATTTAATTTGATGATGGAAATCTTTTTTTTTTTTCCCCATGAAAACTTTTACTTAGGTCACCTCTTAAGTTTCTTCTTCATTTCAACAACTTTCAAGTGTTTAAGTCATAAATTAGAACATGAGTCTCCCTCTGAAATCACCTTCACATGAGCATAAGCTTCTAACACCCTTAAACTTGCTTCTGAGAGCACTCCCACATCCCCATAGAAGGTCACCCACTTGACAAGGCTGGGATAGTTATAACTAGATTTTGTTGGCAGTCATCAACCCTATTGCTCAAAGGATCAGGACAGGTTTGGGTCTTGCCTAAGACTGAGGTGCCCAGATAACTGAATCCCCTCCAAAGTGAGACCCTCCTAGAATCCTCTTTCCTTCTCAAGGAGGAAGGCTATGCTTCCCTTTCTCCTGAAGCCCCCTCAGTTCTCCAGTGGATTGTAGCAGGGCTTTGTACAGTCTAAACCAGCTTCTTCTTACATGTTGTACAATCTCTCAATTGCTATGAATGGATCTTTAGATAAGCACTTGAGAGAAAAATGAGTCATGTATTTGCAAACTTCCAGATGACATCATCTAGTCCAGGATGATGAATGTATGTCATATACACAGTCACTATCCCCTCCCTCACCCCATATAGACATTGTTAATCTGTCATGATGTTCTTTCTTGCAGAGGACAGAATCCTTCTTAATACAGTTCTCCAGGCGGTCCCAATCAATCAATCAATATTGGTACATGCTTGAAAACTAGTAGCCATCTTTAAGGAGAAGGTGATGGCACCCCATCCCATGGACGGAGGAGCCTGGTAGGCTGCAGTCCATGGGGTCGCTAAGGGTCGGACACAACAGAACGACTTCACTTTCACTTTTCACTTTCATGCGTTGGAGAAGGAAATGGCAACTCACTCCAGTGTTCTTGCCTGGAGAGTCCTAGGGACAGGGGAGCCCGGTGGGCTGTTGTCTATGGGGTTGCACAGAGTTGGACATGACTGAAGTGACTTAGCAGCATCAGCAGCAGCAGCCATCTCTAATCTAGTTCCAACTTTCATTGTATAGAAGGGAAAACTGAATCCCAGAGAAGAGATTTTTTCAAGGTCACAGAATCAGCTGAGTCTTGAGAAGAGTCATAAATAGAATAATTTTGCCTGTGCATGCAACCAATTAATAGAAAGAGTTGATGCGGAACTTATTACCTCAAAGCCCTTAGAGCTGCAGTCAGAAAAAACCTGGGGCTAGATCTGCCTTGCTCTCTTTGGATTTCTGAGAACAAACCTCCCTCTAAAAGATCAGAATCTATTGATGAATTAAACTCTTAACAAACGATACTGAGCTAGGCTTCTGACAGACCCCCATGTAGTTTTCTCAGATTTCCCAAAGTAACTTTCAGGAGCATCACCCACGACTGTACCCCTCTTTCACTTTTCTTAAGGATTCTTCTTCCTTCTCTTCTGCCACCGGTGACCTAAAGCTTCAGAAAAATCCCGAGTGACAGCTCTCTTTTCTTAGGGGAAAGTTAGTTGATTCTAGAGCTAGAAGCCATTCATTACAGAGAACAGAGCAATTGAAGATAGAGCCGTGGGCTGCCCAGGCCACTGCTCAAGACTTGGTGAGGTTGTCCTAGAACCTTGTGGAATCCAAGCCCAAGGTGGAAGCCCCAATATAGCTAACTCCTCACTCTGGGTTAAGTTAAAAGCGTAGGGACACTGGTAGCCTTGGGCTTGAATCTCAGCTCTGCCTTATAGCAGCATCAAACCTCTCTGACTTTCAGCCTGCTCACCTGCAAAAGGAAGGGTAATAATACTATTTATCTCTTAAGATTGATGGGAAATTTAATGAGATGATCTGGCAAAGCATAAAGTAGGTGCTCAATAAATGGCAGTTTCCACTAGAATTACTGTGACTAATTCATGATACGTCAGGGAAAGCAATGATTCTTTTCTATAAGAAGTGAGAGGAGAGGAAGCTCCCTGACGGTCCAGTAGTTAGTACTCCCTGCTTTCGCTGTTCAATCCCTGGTTGAGGGAACTTAGTTCCATGTGTGGCTTGGCCAAAAAAAAAAAAGAAAAAAGACAAAGAAGAGGGACTTCACTGGCCGTCTTCCCTGGCAGTTCAAAGGTTAAGACTCTGCACTTCCAATGAATGGGGCGCAGGTTCAACTCCTGGTGGGGGAACTAAGCTCCCACATGCCACGTGGTGCAGCCAAAAAAAATTTTTTTTTAATTAAAGACAATGAAGAAGAAGAAATGAGAGGGAAAACTCAAGCTGTAGCCATGTGTCCTGAATGTCTAGTACACATTGGATGTGACAAGACAACTCTGTTGTTGGTAACAAGGCTCCATGAGGCAAAAAGGCACAGTCTTGTTGCCACTGGATCTGATTAAAAAACTGACTTTGCCTAATCAACCAAAGAAATCTCTTATTTCAGGCTGAAACAAGATTTTGGTGGCAGCTGCATGGTCTCAGCCTGTGTATTAACGTGCTCCCAAAGAGGATGGCCATCCTCCTAATCTCTCATTTGTCTTTCCCAGGCACGTCCACTGTAGTGTGCAAGCCTATAGTCATTGAAACTCAGCTCTATGTCATTGTGGCCCAGCTGTTTGGCGGCTCTCACATCTATAAGCGAGACAGTTTTGCAAATAAATTCATAAAAATCCAGGATATTGAAATCCTCAAAATCCGAAAACCCAATGACATTGAAACATTCAAGATTGAAAACAACTGGTACTTCGTTGTTGCTGACAGTTCAAAAGCTGGTTTCACTACCATTTATAAATGGAACGGAAATGGATTCTACTCCCATCAATCTTTACATGCATGGTACAGGGATACTGATGTGGAATATCTAGAAATAGCCAGAACACCTCAGACTCTCAGAACGCCTCATTTAATACTGTCCAGTAGTTCCCAGCGTCCTGTCATTTATCAGTGGAACAAAGCAATACAATTATTCACTAACCAAACTGACATCCCTAACATGGAGGATGTGTATGCCGTTAAGCACTTCTCAGTGAAAGGCGATGTGTACATTTGCTTGACAAGATTCATTGGTGATTCCAAAGTAATGAAATGGGGAGGCTCCTCATTTCAGGATATTCAGAGGATGCCATCACGAGGATCCATGGTGTTCCAGCCGCTTCAGATAAATAACTATCAATATGCAATTCTTGGAAGTGATTATTCCTTTACTCAAGTGTATAACTGGGATGCAGAGAAAGCCAAATTTGTGAAATTTCAGGAATTAAATGTTCAGGCACCAAGATCATTCACGCATGTGTCCATTAATAAACGCAATTTTCTTTTTGCTTCCAGTTTTAAGGGAAACACACAGATTTACAAACATGTCATAGTTGACTTAAGCGCATGAGACACCAAATTCTGTGGCTGCCATCAATAACTTTCTACAGTACCTGATCCGGATGAACTCAAATGCATGATGACTCTTCTTTTCACACTTGCAAATGAATGCCTTCCAAACATTGAGACTGCTAGAACCAAGCTCTACCCGTATCTCCATCCTTACCTGTCCAGTCCAGTGGTGTGGGAAGTTACCTTTTATAAGACAAAACTGAATTGTGTAACTGTTCTTTGCAGTGAAGATGTGTAAATAAGCGTTTAATGGTATCTGTTACTCCAAAAAGAAATATGAATATGTACTTTTCCATTTATTTATTCATGTGTTCAGAAACAACTGCCAAATAAAATGTTTACATTTTCTTTCATATCCCAAAGGTAATTACTTACAGGAGTTATTTTATTCTGGGTGATAGTATGTTGAGTAAAGAGTTTTATACAGTGGGGTTATATTTGGATTGAGAATTTATGTAGTAAATAATGATTGAAGATGAACATTCATATTGATTGCCTATCATTTATTAACAGGTTGATCAGCTGAGCTTGAACATTCAAACGTGTTTCTCAAGGGCATGGCTTTGGGGAACACTTTGGGGTGAAATAGCGGCAAATGGAAAAAGAGTAGAGAAATTTGCCTGTTACAAGATGGCTAATTAGACAGTTAGGCCCATCCTTTCCTATCTGATAGCTCCAGCTAAAAACATCATTTGGAGAATTTATAGATGCTAAATTCAAGATTTCGGATTTTTAAAGCCTTCTTCAGGGACTTCTAAACGTCTGACTCTCAAATCACCTGACAGCTGGCAGAGATTGCAGCCTTACAGCACTTGCATCAGATGTATCTGCTACAAAGGCCTCAGTCTGACCGAGGATGCTCTGCTTCTCGACATCAGTTCTGACACGTTACTGACATACTGCTGAGTGCCCACAAGGCTCAGATCTGACTTTCTGAATTCCTGCTCCTGGATCACATGGTATGTTAGCACCTCGCACAATGCCTTTGATAGAGTAGGTTCTCAAAAACTACTTTTGAAGATGCACATGTTATAGACTAAATAATAAACTTCACAAGGCCCTTTGATCTAATCAGTCATATTTACTGAGTACCTACTAATAGCGTATCTTTTCTGTGGTTTGGGGAGGAAAACTGAGGAATAGAGCATAGTGCTTGACCTGTGGGGTCTTAGAAGACTCACAGGATGATTAGGACACAAAAAACTACAGAATAAGCTGTGAGTGCCAAGCATCACCTAAACATTCTGATTTTAAGTGTTAGAGGAGTGCCCAAGATGAGTTCCTGGAAGAAGGGGTCCTTGTTTGAACATAAAGGGAAGAGATGATTTCAAAAGGGAATCGGGGCAGAGGAGATATTCTTGGCATGATTTGGTTCTGTGTGCTGCCTTCATGGAGGGGATCAGAGCTTCCTCTGGCTTACTGTTCCTTAGACTCTTTTGCTGAATGACTAGAGGGGCAGGTGGGACAGACAGCAACTCTGGCAGCATGTATCTGGCAAACTTGAGGCATTAAAGGTACACCTAATAGTTACATAGTCTCTAGGAAGCAACACCTTGGGGAGTTATGCACAGGAACCAGATTCCTTTACCACATGGGGAAGATATCAACTCTGACATCAGGGTTATGGCGGGACAAGAAGAAGACTCACCCACTCCCAATCCTGCACATAGGGAGATGTGGCCTTCGAATGTCTGACTGTCTTCGTTCCTTTGTCCGATAAGCAGCACATGTGTGTTAGAGGAGGGCTTCCCTGGTGGTGCTTATGATAAAGAACATGCCTGTCAGTGCAGGAGACTTAAGACTCGCAGGTTCGATCCCCTAGTCAGGAAGATTCCCTGGAGGAGGGCATGCCAACCCACTCCAGTATTCTTGCCTAGAGCATTCCATGGATAGAGGAGCCTGGCAGGGTACAGTCCATGTTGTTGCAAAGAGTTGGACACAACTGAAGCAACTTAGCATGCACCTCTGTTAGAGAACACGTGCTTGGTACAGATTGGGTTTAAGTCCTGTCCTGTCATGTACTGGCTTTGTCCACAGGCAAGTTACATGACCTCGCTGAGCCTCAGTTTCTTCATTTGTAAGGACAACGATGCCTACTCCAAGGACAACAGAAGGATTAAATGAAACAAGGCACACATGGTGAACTGAATTTTACAAATACAGCCACAGCGATATTTCCCATCCTACAGGCTCTATGAGAACCTTGCCCTAACCCCATCAAGACATGATGCCTAATTTCTTGATCCTTCCATCTGGATGGCCTGGTGACTGATAAAATGTAGTGGAAATGATGCAGTTTGAGTTTTGAAGGGAAGTCATAAAAACAATGAAGATTCTGCCTTGTGAAACTGGAAGGATCTCTTTTGGAGGCCTGAGCTGCTGCATACAAAGTCCTATTAGCCCAAGGCCACCACTCTGAGGAAGCCCAAGCTTTGGTCAACAGCCCCAGATGAGGTCTCAGCCAACCGCCACATCAGCCACCAATTTTGTGAACGAAGATGCCTCCAGGTGATTTCAGCTCTCAGCTGTCAAGTCACCACAGACTGGCAAATATTCCCTACTGAAGATCCAGAAATCATGAAGCAGAGACAAGCCATTCCTATGATGCTCTGTCCAAATTCCTGACCCACAGTATCTATGAGCATAATAAAATCATTATTTTAAAAGGCCAAGTTTTGGAGTGACTTTTTAGCAGCAATAATCAGAATAGCACATGACGTGCTTAGCAGAGAACAGCACAAAATGGTAAAGACTCCAGCTGCAATGCAGGGGACACAGGAGACAAGGGTTCGTTCCCTCGGTGGGGAAGATCCCCTGGAAGAGGAAACAGCAACCCACTCCAGTTTTCTTGCCTGGGAAATCCCCTGGACAGAGGAACCTGGTGGGCTACAGTCCCCAGAGTTGCAAAGAGTCGGACACGACTGAAGCAACTGAGCGTGCAAGTACCAGTTATTACTAGTGGGCCCCACACCTAGAATATTGTATGCTTTGGACTCATGTTCTACCTTATTGCTTTGATGTAATTCACTGCCGTTTCATTTCTAAAGGCTACCTCCTGTTTTCTATATGTTAATGGTGTTCAGACTCTGTGCCAGGCACTCTGCTGACTTTAGAGATGCAGAGATTTTGGATCTAGATTCTGGCCATTTGCTTTAAAAGAGGCATTGACTATTTAAGTCAGCAAAGAAACTTGTCTAATTTACCTCAAAACTGAGACCCACAGATGTGAAGCAAGTTACAACCCAGGCCGCCTGACACTCAGCCTAGTCCTTTCTCCATTACATGGTACTACCTTTCAAAATCTAACCCTCTGATTGGCACCTGGGGTTGCAGATGGGGAGAGAGGTGAGGAATGAGGAGGCTGACTGAGACGATAAATTCAAGAAAGCCTGAGAAGGAGGACATGTGGTCAGGTCCACTCTTGCAGGAATCGACTTTTCTGAGAGTTGCCCTCTCTCCCTGTACCCCTCATCTACCCTGTACTATGCAACTGGGTCATTTATACCCAGCCGTAAATGACTGAACACCTAAATCCCAATCTAAGTGCCCAATACAGAAGCTGGGCTGGCTCAGCCTGAGCCAATCCATCCTCCCTCCTGGATATTTGGAACTAGAGCAGCAGAGTCTGAGTCAGTTGGTCCCAGGCACCATACCTGTAAGGGGATGATCTTAAATCACGTTCCCTTGAAGCAGGGGGATTTACTGAAGGAGTGCTCTTAGGTAAGGGACAGGGGAGCACAGGGCAGGGAAGATGTACAGATGTACTTTCAGGAGAAGTCTGGCTTCAGCCTGAACCCAAGGGGATCTCTAAAGCATGAATGAATTGTAGCACAGAATGTGTTCTGCCTTGAGGCAAAGAGGGTGGACATTTATATCCCCCATCTGATGATCAGTGATCACAGGATGTGTGGGCATAACCTCTCAGGCATCTCCAGCTGAGAAGTTTCCAGTTGGCTAAGGGCACTTCCAGAGATGGGAACCAGTATGAGCAGCCATGCTACAGGATGAGTTCACCAACCTAGCAAAGGGCATTTGGGTGGGTAACCAAAAGCATATGCTACAACGATGGGGTCTGAGGCACCACTCCAGTTTGGCGCAGCCACAGTGGTCTACAAACCAGAAGAGCAGAGGAGAAGAGAATGAAGCGGAA
Source organism: Capricornis sumatraensis (assembly GCF_032405125.1). Classification (NCBI taxonomy): domain Eukaryota; kingdom Metazoa; phylum Chordata; class Mammalia; order Artiodactyla; family Bovidae; genus Capricornis; species Capricornis sumatraensis. The sequence goes on from NC_091091.1 coordinate 15,915,899, forward strand.
GCACAGAAAGAAGCAGGGGTGAGGAGCCACACAGTCTGAGGGAGAGAGGGAGGGAGAGGAAGAAGAAGGGAAGAAGAGAGAGAAGCGGTAAGAAAAGGGAAAGGGAAACGCGCAGAGTAGAAAGGGAGGGAGGGGACGTTGCTAGTGGTCCAGTGGTTAGGAACCTGCCTTGCGATGCAGGCAACACGGGTTCAATCCCTGGTTGGGGAACTAAGATCCCACATGCCACTTTGAGCAACTAAGCCCGTGGGCTGCAGTCCCTGAGCCCAAGCACTCTGGAGCCCCCGTGTCACAACTAGAGAGTCCGTGTGCCCAATGAAAGGTCCTCCAGGACGCAATAGAGATCCCGTATGCTGCACCTAAGACCCAACACAGTCAAATAAACAAATTGAAAGGAAAGGCAGAGAGAGGGCGGGAAGAAGACAGGGAGGCTTGGAGTCCCAGCTCGGGTCACCTGAGAACCAGACTCTGAGAAGTTAAGTATTAAGGCAGTACCTTTGAGAACAACACCTGGAAGGGAGAAGGAATTAGGATCTGGCAAAAAGAGCCACTGCATTGTGATGCAGTTCTAACAAAAGCAACCCTGTAGGTTGCTCTAGAGCTGAAATGTCCTTTCTCAGTTTTCCCAAGTTGGACCAAGGGGATCAGACCTTCATAACTCTATCAGAGGTGTGCTGTCCCTGGAAGAAAGCATGGCCTTAGTGAGGCTGTTTTTTTCAGCCAAGGCAATCCCCAAAGAGGGCAGACAGTAGAGACCCATCTTCTGGTGGTAGTTCCAGAAGCTGGGGAAATAAGTCATTTATTCCTGAATGAGGATCTAGGCAGCACAACACAGCATCCACCCCAGAGGGAGATAGATGAGGAAGACGGTTGTGGGAGAGGGTGGGGGGGGGGGGTGAGGCACCCTTATTCCTAGTGATTGCCCATTTTCCACTCCATCCCTCATGAGATCCAATGGTGTTGTTCCCTGCTGTTGAATTCCTTGAGATACTTCTGTAGCCTTCTATTAACAAGCCACTACATACATACACACAAATACACATTTTGTTTTATATTACTTTGTGTGACTTTCTGTACTTGTCACAAAATTATTTTCAACTAAGTCAGAACACTTAGGCACAATGTACTATAACGTAGATACGATGGCAAGTACTAGATATTTCTGTCTCTTTTCTTTCTGCTACTCAAACTGTATACCTACACCTACGGACAGAGAAAGTTCAATTTCACTGAAAAAGTTTATTGACCACCTACTATGTGCAAAACACTATGGTATACAACTCACAGCAAAGATGAGCAAGAAATTGTCCCTACACTTAAAGGATTTGCATACATTTCTTTGGAAGGAATGATGCTAAAGCTGAAACTCCAGTACTTTGGCCACCTCATGCGAAGAGTTGACGCATTGGAAAAGACTCTGATGCTGGGAGGGATTGGGGGCAGGAGGAGAAGGGGACGACAGAGGATGAGATGGCTGGATGGCATCACGGACTCGATGGACGTGAGTCTGAGTGAACTCCGGGAGTTGGTGATGGACAGGGAGGCCTGGCGTGCTGCAATTCATGGGGTCACAAGAAGTCGGACACGACTGAACTGAACTGAACTGGGGCTTATTTCTAAAAGGCAGCATGCAGAGAAATTAAAGAGGCAAAAGTAAGTCCTATACGAGAAGTGAAATGTGACTCATATTTCCCCCTTTTTGCCTGTAGGTCTATCCTGATGGTGCCCCCATCAACTTTCTCTTTAGGGCAGTAGGTAACGCCATGTGTTTCAGACTCAAACAGACCAAGCTTGCATCTCAGTGTGGCCACTTATTAGTTCTGTGACCCTGGGTGAGTTAATCTTGTCTGTAAAATATGAATAATGATCAAATAGAGTCGGTTTGTTGTGATATGTACCGTTGCTTTTTCCTAAGATAGAATCGGGTTCACAGGGGTTTATTGTATTGAGGCTGTGTGATGCTGGCCGAGTTTCCTCAGCTAGCAGGAAATCATTCTCAACTACTAGTGGTCTAGTGAAGAAAAGCCTAATCCCATTTCCTGTCTTCAAACCTGTTCACACTTAATGAGTATTTAAGAATTATCTGTATAAATTCCCACATACACATGACCATTTTGCAACCCCAGTTTCTGATCCCTGAGGAGACACAGTGGTCAGGATTTTTTTGGTTTTCAGTTGCTGAAATCCAGCTGAACTAGTTTAAACATCAAAATGCATCTAGTTTCAGAAAAACCTGGACTGGGTGTGAATATGATATTATCATTCATCTGTCTCTCTCTGACTTTTGGCTCTGTTTTCCTACATGTTGACTTCTTCCTAAGGCAGTCTCTCCATTCTTGGCAGAAAGACACCCCCAGCAGCTCCGATGTTGCCTCTTGCCGGTTTTGTTGATGTTGTTGTTCAGTCACTAAGTCATGTCTGACTCTTTTCGACCACATAGACTGCAGCACACCAGGCTCCCCTCTCCTTCACTATCTCCTGGAGTTTGCTCAGATTCACGTCCATTGAGTTAGTGATGCTATTTAACCATCTTATCCTCTGCTACCCTCTTCTCCTTCTGTCTTCAATCTTTCCCAGCATCAGGGTCTTTTCCAATGAGTCGGCTCTTTGAATTAGGTGGTCAAAATATTGGAGCTTCAGCTTCAGCATCAGTCCTTCCAGTGAATATTCAGGACTGATTTCCTTTAGGATTGACTAGTTCGATCTCCTTTCAGTCCAAGGGACTCTCAAGAGTCTTCTCCAGCATCACAATTCGAAAGCATCAATTCTTTGGTGCTCAGCTTCCTTTATGGTCCAATTCTCACATTCGTACATGACTACTGGAAAAACCATAGCTTTGACTATACAGACTTTGTCAGCAAAGTGATGTCTCTGCTTTTTAATACGCTATCTAGGTTTGCCATAACTTTCCTTCATGGCTGCAGTCGCCATCTGCAGTGATTTTGGAGCCCAAGAAAAGAAAATCTGTCACTGCTTCCACTTTTTCCCCCTTCTATTGCCAGTTTAGCCATGCCCATACCCTCTTTCTCAGTAGTTCTAGCAAAGGTTGGGGGCTGATGCTCATTGGCCAAGTGCCCATCCCTGAAGCAGTTGCTTTGGTTAAGGATAGAGTGCTCTGATTGGCCAAGCTTGGGTCAGGTGCCCACTCCTGGAACCCATGGATGAGAACCATGCGGAATGACAGTAAGGTAAGAGCAATTCTCTAAAGTAAAACTAGAGTGCTGTTAAAAAGAAGGAAAAGATGTTATACAGGTAAAATAACAAAAGTCATCAGCAGGAGGTGTGATCTCTATTGAGATCCTCTGCTTAGAGAAAAACTTACCAGAGGAGAAGCCACACCCTCAGATGTGTTTAGAATTCTTTCACTAAAAGGTTTCAGAGAGCCCTTCCAGCTCTTATGTGTGAAACTTGACAAAACAGAACCTCCTATCTTTGTCTATTATTCATGATGATTCATTGTTACAGTTTCTATATACATTTAAAAATGGTGTTCTCTCAAATATTCTGCTTTAAAATATTTAAACGGATAACCTTTATTTTAAAAGGATGTTTTCCCAAGAAAGAGAAGCCAAGCTGCCAATTCTGATTTAGTGGCCGCCCGTGCCTGGGGATGAGGCCGAGTGTTCCTAGATCACTTTCTGTTCTCCTGGATGTGTTTCCATTTCAGATCAATCTCCATCTGGCGAGAGCAGCTCTGTCTTTGCTCTAATTACCTTGAGGTTGGTTTTGCAGATTAAAATCTCAGAGGCTCCTTGGTGGCCCAGGACTTTCCCTGACTAAGCTTTCCCATACGTATCTCGTCATCAGCTGTAAATGATCACAGGTCAGTCTCAGCAGAAAACAGAACATAAAGCAGTGACTTCTGTTAATAATGGTTCCTCTATCTGGATGTCCCTCAGAATCAGCTGGAAAGCAAACTAGCTATACAGATTAACTAACAAACTAACTAACCCTATGGATTCTGGGGACCTCATCTCAGATTCACTAAAACTGAATCTTCAAAGTCTGGGATCCAGGAATTTTTATTTTTAAACATCACTAAGGTGATTCTTTTTTTAATTTTTTTTTAATTTTTATTTTTACTTTATTTTACTTTACAACCAACGCATTTATTTTTAAAATAATTTTATTTTCGGCTGTGCTGGGTCTCCGTTGCTGCGCGGGCTTTTCTCTCGTTGCTGAGAGCACGGGCTGCTCTCTGGCTGTGGCGTGCGGGCTTCTCATCGTGGCGGCTTCCCTTGTCGTGGAGCACAGGCTCTAGGCACGTAGGCTTCAGGAACTACAGCACGTGGCCTCAGGGGTTGTGGCTCCTGGGCTCCAGAGCAGGCTCAATAGTTGTGGCTGCTTAGTTGCTCCGTGGCATGTTGGATCTTCCTGGAATCCATGGATCGAACCCATGTCCTCTTCATTGGCAGTCCTCTGCATTTACCACTGAGCTACCTGGGAAACCTTGGCGTGGGGTATCTCTTCACGGCTGCTCCAGCAAAGCACAGCCGCTGTTCCTTACCTTGGACAAGGGGTATCTCCTTACCCTAAGGTGATTCTAATATTGATAGCTCATTTCCAGTCCATTAACTGGGATCTTGGGGCCCCTAGTCTAAATAATCACATTGGACTGACCAGTGACACATCAAGAGCACCAAGACTGTGATTACAAAAGTCGGCCGAAAACTCTAGAACGTGCTGGCCCGAAACTCTAGAACATGATGGCTTCAAGTACTGCCTGGGGTGAAACATTCTAAGTTTCTTTTGGCCTCAATTTTCTCTATAATTTATTGGAACTGGATCAGGTCCTTCCAGTTCTGCAAGTTCTGTATCTCTGTGTTATTATGGGGAAAAAATTAGCTTGGATGTTAGGAGATCTTGGCCCAGTACTGTCACTTTTATATTTTTGTGACCTTGAGAAATCATTTTTATCCTCGGGCCACAACTTCCTTTCTTTAAAAGGGAATTTGGGGGCTTCTCTGGTGGCTCAGTGGTAAAGAAGCTGCCTGCTAATGCAGGAGACATGAGTTTGATCCTGGATTTGGGAAGATTCCACAGGCTACAGAGCAACTAAGCCTGTGAGCACCACAATTACTGAGTTAGGGCTCTAGAGCCCAGCAGCCCCAGCTGCTGAAGCCCACACCCCCTAGAGCCCATCCTCTGCAACAAGAGAGCAGCCCCTGCTTGATCCAAGTAGAGAAAAGCCCACATAGCCACGAAGACCCAGAGCAGCCAAAAATAAATAAAATTATAAAAGTGAATTCGTTGGAGTACGTGAGTTCTTTAATTTTAAAATTTAAAAGATTAAGATAACAATTAAGCCTTAGATAATCCTTCAGAATTATCTGCTGAGACGCACAGTATGAAGAAGATGAGGATGAGCACAATATCCCGTTGATCTGAATTTGCTGGGCTGAGGCTCTGCGCGCAGCATTTGGTATGTTGGTGTTTAATGGATATGACATTTCACTGCACCAAATGGGAATAGAGTATTTTTAGCACAGAATTCATCAAGGTTTAGTAGAAAAGACTTGTTCTCTGAATGGAGTGTGAACAAGCAGAGACACTATTTGGAAAGACCAAATATAAAGGCCCCTTCCTCTCCACTATCACAAAATAGTCATATGTGCACTTATTTTCACCACAAAGCTTGAAGAACTTACTCTCTTCTATATCTCCTAAAAGGCGGTACTCCATCTAATGCAATAGCTCTGCCAGCTCACACACATTCTTTCTGTATTTATGTTACCTGTGAGTGCATGCTCAGTCACTTCAGTCATGTCCGAGTCTGTGACCCCATGGGCTGTGGGCCACCGGGCTCCTCTGTCCATGGACTTCTCCAGGCAAGAATACTGGAGTGGGTTGCCATGCCCTCCTCCAGGGGATCTTTCCCACCCAGGGATCGAACCTGCATTCCTTATGTGTCCTCCATCGGCAGGCGGTTCTTTACCACTAGCCCCACCTGGGAATCCCCATGTTACCTGTGAACTGGTGTTAAATGGGCTAAAAGCACTGTTAATCATCGAGAGCTACCACTTACTGAGCATTTATTCTGTGCAGAACATGTATTGAATGTTTTACAAGCCTTGCAAAAATCCCATGATTATCACTATTTTCTAGAGAAGGACATGAAGTTCAGGAAGTTTCAGAAGTCTGTCTAAGGCATACAGCTAGGAGACAGCAGAGCCCAGATTCAAATCCAGGTCTGTATCTCACAGACATAGAAAATGAATTTGTGGTTACCAAAGGGGAGAGGTAAGGGAGGAGGGACAAATGAAGGGTACGGGATTAACAGATACAAGTTACTGTACATCAAATAGATAAATAACAATGATATACTGTATAGTACATAATAACCTATAGTGGAATATAATCTGCAAAAATACTGAATCACCATGGTGTACAACTGAAGCTAATGCAATATTGTAAATAAAATATACTTCAATTAAAAAGGGCTTCCCTAGTGGCTCAGCTGGTAAAGAATTCACCTGCAATGCAGGAGACCTGGGTTCGATCCCCGAGTTGGGAAGATCCCCTGGAGAAGGGAAAGGCTATCCATTCCAGTATTCTGGCCTGGAGAACTATATAGTCCATGGGGTCACAAAGAGGTGGACATGACTGAGTGACTTTCACTTTCTTTCAATTAAAAACAAACAAACAAACAAACAAATCCATCTGAAATCAGAGCCCTAGTGATTGACCACTGTACTTGCATCGATTGTATCAGTCAAAATAGGCTGGGGTAGATGGTAGTCCTTTGGAAGAACTCAGATATTACTGGCTTAAAATAATAAAGGTTTCTGTCTTCTTCATGCTACTGAGAGTACTGCTCCAGGTCATTATAATCTTTGTAGGCTGATGCATGCTTTGATGGAATAACTATTTCATGAACGTTACTCTGTATCAGAGGTGAAAAGAGCCTCAACAAAGTGCACTGGCTGCTACTACTATTTTTGTTGCAATTTCTCTATTTGACTTTTTAAAAATCTATTTTCATATAATACTTAAAAAACTTTTTAAAAGGAACGTTTTCCCAAAAATGGAGATTCAAGGGGACTAAGCTCCCTCACTGCCCCACCCCAGCCGTCTCTTAGAGATGTCACTATTGGTTTGATGAGGATTTTGCTGTCTCATCCCCCTAATCTAAGGTAAATATGCCCTGTAGTCATCAGTGATATGAACCAGATGTTCATGCTTACAATATTTACACTGGTGTGGGGGCAGAGCACAGACCACTTTTAAATGCACTCATCTGCTAAAATGCTCTCTTAGGACAAACAAAAACGGCTATGTTTAGGTGGATCCTCCCAGAAGTTCATCCCAGTTATCTCACTCCAGCCTGCATCAGTGTGCTGGGAAGGATAAGAGGAACCAACCCAAGACTCTGAAGAAGTCCACATTATAAAATAAGATTTGACACGTATTAATGGTCCCTGATAACCCAGTATGTTGGGGCATTTAAACCTAGTGTCCTTTATTTCCAAGTACCCAATTTTACCGCCATTAGGAGCTTTCCAAATCTTTTCCCCTTTGCTTTCTGTTTAAAGGGTCAACCTGACGCTGATATCTGAAATTTCTGCAGTGCTCAGCTACCACTTCAAGGATGCTGTAGCAGATAAAGCGTAACAATAGTAATTATTATTATCATGCTGTAGTGAGTCACTTTGTGTTTAGAGGCCCCCCAATAGGAACTATCACAAAATATGGGGGCAAGGTCAAGAGATATTACCATCTGACAACAAATCGAATGAGAGGCAGGGCAGAGTTGATGAGCTCAGACATTTTCTGGTCATATTTCAGGGTCCTTCCCAGAAATAACCCATTATCCTTTATAATAGGAGCCAGAATCACTCACCGAGCATGTGAGATAAACTCTACCTGGAAGCTGCAACATGGCTTCCTGCCATGCTCCTTAATAACAAGAGGTCTTGGTATCTGTTAAGGACTGCTGAGGAAGGAGAATTTGGCAGATAAGAACTGCAGTTTTTGTGGTGAGGGGGGATGTGACCCAACGGTTAACAGGCAGAACAAGCCCACTGTGGTCAGCAGAGGGCAGCGGAACCAGATTCCCCCTACAGGTGGCCCCAGAGACTGTGGCAGCTGCTGTGGACATCTGAGTTCAGGAGATCATGTCTGCAAAGGGTGGTGCCTGGAAAAAATACAACTGAAGTGGGAAAGGAGGTTTGGGGAAAGAGATTTCCTTTCCTGAAACTGTTCTGGAAATTCTAAGAACAGAGTTCCAGGGGCTCCCAGGGTTCAAGAGCTAGAATAATAATTAAAATTTTGCTGAATAAATTTTGCCAAGGTCTTGTTTCAGCCTGTTGAAGAAGGCAGGGAGGCCCAGAGAAAGAATCTGAAACTGAGGAAAGATATTTAAATAGCATCTTGCTTTAGTATTATAAACATACTTTATCAGGGGGAAAGCAACACCCCAGAAGGTTTGTCCTTCTTGAAGCCGATGTTCTGAAATCAATCTGCTGGTACGCCTCCTGAGAGACTGGATTAATCCTCCAAAGCCTGGTCATCCCAAGAGGAACCATCAGAGCAGCAAATTGGATCATGCAGACCTGAAGGCTAGAACATAAACTCCTAATGATTCACCCAAGATATAAGCAATTAATTAAATTCAGTCTCAAACAGCCACCCATCCTACCCTGCAGGCCTTAGCAGGTTTATCTTTGCTTCACCTGGGTCACCAATGTCCACCAGCCTCACAACAAAGAGAGATAAATAACATCTTCCCAGTAGATCGCCTACCCTCCATCCTCTTCTCCAGAGGGTCAGTGTTCTCATTCAGGTGATGCTGAGCACGGTGAGGATCATACAGTCAGAGAGAGGGTCTACTTGGTTGCCTCCCTTTCTTCTTTGGTTAAGCTAGAGATGACTATATGTAATTGAATTTTACTGCCCTTAAATATAGAGAGAAACATCGAGCCTTGTGTGTGTTGGGTTAGTTACCAAGTATCACTCACAGTTATTGTTAGTTGAGATGAGATTCCTAATGGGTCAGAGCAGTAAAGGAAATTTTAAAAAATATTTATTGATTTATTTGGCTGCACCGAGTCACAGTTGCAACAGCATGGGAGAACTTCGATCTTCATCGTGGCACGCAGAATCTTTAGGTGTGGCGTGAAAACTCTTAGTTGCTGTATGTGGGATCTAGTTCCCTGACCAGACCCCCTGCACTGGCAGCACAAAGTCTTAGCCACTAGACCACCAGGGAAGTCCCAAAGGAAATTATTTTGATGACACTTTGTTAGTCTAACTAGGCAAAACTGTCGCTGTCAAGTCCTGGCTCTAAACCTAAAGAAAATTCTGCCTCCTTCTACTCAATTTCTTCCTCTCCCCAAGTCCTCTCAACAGAGTCCTATTTTGGGGACTCTTCTCAAGCAGAACCGGAGGAGAATAACACAGAAACTGACAGATTAGGCTGAAGGAGCGTGTCCGAATTTGTGTTTTGGAAGAGACCCAGAAGCAGCTGTGCATGGGAAATCTATGAAGTGTTTCTGTCGGTTACAGCCCTTTTGTGACATTAAAATACAATGTTGCTTGACTGTATTCACTTGAAACAAGTCTTCTTTGAGAATGGGCCCTATGAATCATAGTTTCCATAGAATTACAGGAGAAACTGACATAATTTGGCCTCGTCCTTTGAACAAGCATTTGCATAATCAGAGTAGGTTATCCTAAATCTGATGAGGAATGTGGAAAATAATCCAACTCACAGGATCTCACATTACCCCCAAATAAAGCAAATGGGAAGCCAAATACTTATCAAAACCCTGCTGTTTCTGATCTCTTCCATGTTATCACACCTAAAGCTTTCTAGAGTCATCTTTGCAGCTTTAAAGCTGTTGGAGACATTTCTACTCCATCTCTCTTGGAAAGTTCCTTCTTCCAGGGCCTTTGGCTTTGACATCTCCTGGCTGGGCTTTGGCTGCCCTTTAAAACCTCTCACTGTGGCCCAGGCTGGCCAGGCTGTGGTTTTCTATTTTGATGTCTCCCTCACAGGACAGGACAGGAAATTCCTTTTTCCATCCTAAATGGACCCTTCTAGTTTGCAGAATTTGAGTCATTTAAAGAAGAAAACAGTTGTTAACTGTAATTACAGCCATGAGATCCAAAGGCATGTAGTTAACCAAGTATTAAAAGTAGATTTAGGTTTTACACCTAAATGAAGCATGGGATGGGAAGTGGCTTTTCCTACTAAAGAAGGAAAACAGAAAGAAGAGGTAACATCAGCTGAAGAAAGTCTCCTGGTTCCAGATAGAAAAAAAAAATGATATCAGAGATGCTGGGGTTCTTTCTTCCACCATCTCCCTCTCTGTCTGTTTTGCTTCATGGAAGGAGGATTAGGGCAGAGAGAACCAGGAAGAGATGGAATTCACTGGGGAAATTATCTCAGAAGCAGGCTATGGAAGAGAGCACCACAGAAACAGCTCCCTGTGTAACCATGGTGATGAGCTGAGGCAGGAAGGGGTGGGGAGAGATGGAGCCAAGATCGAGTGCAGAGGGCAGGACGGTATGCAGGGAGGCTGGGGGTGGGGGGGGGGGGACACCCAGGTCACAGGGGAGAATGACGGGAACTATGAGTCTTTTCAGCTAAATTCAGGTTTTTAAAAGAAGAAAGAATTCATTTATGACTGTAATCCATTGAGAAGGCAGGATGAATATTATATCATGGGTTCTTTTTACATTTGGAAAGGCTTTTAAATGTTTCTTTGGATGTTAGCTATTCCAACAAAGCAAGATTAGTAGTGAACGGTGAAAAGTTGTAGCTAAGTGGCGGGAGGTGGGTGTCAGGAGGGTTGAAGAGGAATGCAGACAAACTCAGAGTGACCTACAAGCCCAGAGCACAGCACCCGTCTGCCTGAGCACAGCACCCGTCTGCCTCCTAGTGGCTGGAGATCAGCTCCCTGAGGCTGAAACAGCAAAACCAAAGCCGTCAGTGCAGGACGGCCAGGTTTAGCAAAAAAAAAAAGACAAAACAAAATGCCCACTTAATTTTGTAAGGAGATCAAACCAGTGAATTCTAAAGGAAATCAACCCTGAATATTCATTGGAAAGACTGAAACTGATGCTGAAGCTGAAGCTCCAATACTTTGACCACCTAATTCGAAGATGCGACTCGCTGGAAAAGACTCTGATGCTGTGAAAGAATGAGGGTAAAAGGAGAAGAGGGCGGCAGAAGATGAGGTGATTAGACAGCATCACCAACTCAGTGGACATGGATCTGAGCAAACGCCGGGAGACAATGAAGGACAGGGAAGCCTGACGTGCTGCAGTCCGTGGGGTCACAAAGAGTTGGCCATGACTTAGCGACTGAACAACGACAGCTAATTTTGAATGTCAGATAAATGGCAAATGATATTTTAGTATTTTTGACAACCCTAATAAGGGTGGTGCCCACTGATTAAATATCTCTTCTTGATCTCTCATCCTTATATATTTATAGAAGAAAGGAGGACAGGAAGGAAAGGTAGAAGGAAGGGAGAGAAATTATGAACCCCAAATGGTTAGTTTCTAAATACCTATCCACACTCAATCTCTTCTTATGCCTCTGCCTTTTCAGTATCACAGGATATTTCTTAACTATTCCCCCACAATACGTCTTCAAAAAATAAAATCAGAACAAAACCACACACAATCAAACCAAACCTCTCCAGTTTCTACAACCTCAAATTGTCTTTGGGCGCTAATACATGGAACAACAGACTGGTTCCAAATAGGAAAAGGAGTACGTCAAGGCTGTATATTGTCACCCTGCTTATTTAACTTCTATGCAGAGTACATCATGAGAAATGCTGGACTGGAAGAAACACAAGCTGGAATCAAAATTGCCGGGAGAAATATCAATAACCTCAGAGATGCAGATGACACGACCCTTATGGCAGAAAGTGAAGAGGAACTCAAAAGCCTCTTGATGAAAGTGAAAGAGGAGAGTGAAAAAGTTGGCTTAAAGCTCAACATTCAGAAAACGAAGATCATGGCATCTGGTCCCATCACTTCATGGGAAATAGATGGGGAAACAGTGGAAACAGTGTCAGACTTTATTTTGGGGGGCTCCAAAATCACTGCAGATGGCGACTGCAGCCATGAAATTAAAAGACGCTTACTCCTTGGAAGAAAAGTTATGACCAACCTAGATAGTATATTCAAAAGCAGAGACATTACTTTGCCAACTAAGGTCCGTCTAGTCAAGGCTATGGTTTTTCCAGTAGTCATGTATGGATGTGAGAGTTGGACTATGAAGAATGCTGAGCGCTGAAGAATTGATGCTTTTGAACTGTGGTGTTGGAGAAGACTCTTGAGAGTCCCTTGGACTGCAAGGAGATCCAACCAGTCCATTCTGAAGGAGATCAGCCCTGGGATTTCTTTGGAAGAAATGATGCTGAAGCTGAAGCTCCAGTACTTTGGCCACCTCATGCGAAGAGTTGACTCATTGGAAAAGACTCTGATGCTGGGAGGAATTGGGGGCAGGAGGAGAAGGGGACGACAGAGGATGAGATGGCTGGATGGCATCACAGACTCGATGGACGTGAGTCTGAGTGAACTCTGGGAGTTGGTGATGGACAGGGAGACCTGGCGTGCTGCGATTCATGCGGTCGCAAAGAGTTGGACACGACTGAGCGACTGAACTGAACTGAGTGTATTTCAACATGCCTTCCAGCCTCCCTCGTGAGCCTCTGCACTAACTTCACTTCTTAACTCTTGCAGCTGCCATATTTGCACTTGCCAGTTGACTCTACCTCTGAGCTCTCTGCTTGTACTTCTCTCAAGCCTTTTAGGCCTTTTAGTTCTTAAGGTGTCTGCTAATTAAGTGACAGGTGTCAATAGGTCCTGTCACAGTAACATTTCAAAGGAATCTTTCATAAAACAGATCAATGTCTGTGGTTCAAGACATGGTGGGTGGTCATGATGCTCTTTGATGGATTTTTTCACACATCCCACCTCAGCTCCCAACTCCCATACCCTGTTGCCAGCCCTAAACTAACTCTTCAGCTCCCAGCTCCCATACCCTGTTGCCAGCCCTAAACTAACACCACCATAGAAAACACCAGAAACAAGACAAGAAATTGGCTCACAAATCATCTTAAAACTTCAGCCAGATCATGCCACTCTGTTTAAAACCCTCCACTGCTCTCTCATTACACTGAGAATAAAATAGAAAATGTTCACAGTGGCCTGCAAATTCTGTAGGACTTTCTTCCGCCCACACATCTCACTCTATTCCAAGCCCCTTGCCGGCCAGTCACATGGAAACATTTGCTGCTCCTGGAAAATGCCAGGTCTTTCCCTGCCGTGGGATCTTGCATTTTCTTTCCCTTTTGCCTGGAATGCTTCCCAGCTCTTTGGTGGGATAAATCATTCTGGTCCTTTAGGATACTGTTTTGGGGTGCTAAGAATATTCTGTGTATGTCTCCAGATTTGTATGCTCTGCTGTGTGGACATCAGGCCTCAGTAAAAGGTAAAATATAAAGTGGACCACCTAGAATAGTTCATTTCCACAACATGCTCTTTATTTACTTAACAATGATCACAGTCTGATATTCGTGTTGATGTGTTTGTTTAATGTCTGTTTTTCCCCTAGATCAGGCGTTGGCTAAATGATGGCCCACGACCAAATCCAGTCACCATCTGTTTTTGTAAATTAAGTTTTATTGGAAGCCAGCCACTCCCATTCATTTCTTGTCATCTACGATGGCTTTCGCATTACAGCGGCAGAGCTGCGTAGTCCTGGCAGAGACCGCATGGCCCCATGAGACCTAAAATGCTTACTATTGGTGCTTTCCCCCTAAAAGTTTGACAACTCCTGCTCTAGACTGTAAATTTCATGAAGGCAAGAACTATATCAGTTTTCTCTATCTGTATTTTCATGGTCCAAACAGTGCCTGGAACAAACTCAACAAATGTCAGCTCCCACTGTGCCTCCTTCCAGCTGACCCTCAGTGCCAGCTCCTAGTTTGCCCTTTTCCTTATTGGAGCCTGGCTCCTGGCCAGTTGTCCACAGGTCGTAGGTTCCTGCCATCTGCCATCCCCTCCTAGTCCTGCCTCCTTGCTCTGTATCTCCAATCTGGTGCTACCTATGCCCTTACACTGAAAAGTGATCTGATCATAACAAATAATCCCATAACCCAAAAGCTTCCTCAGCTGTTTGGGGCCCATCAGACCATGATTTGTTATCAACCACTTTGTGGTGTTCCAATCCATTCTCTGTAATCACAGAAAGCACGCCTATTTAAAATTCCACTCTTCTATTATTCCTTTTGGGGCAACATATTTACTTAGGTCTTTTTCTATTATAAAAATGATCCATCTACATAACATAAAATTTGGAAATATAGAAAATAAAAGAAGAAAAATCACCAAGAGACAACCATTTTTAACACTTTGGTGGCATTTCTTCCCATTCTCCTATCTTTTTGTTTATTTTTTTAGCACACTTGTATGAAACAACAAAAAATGGGTAAAGGCAATTTTCCCTCTTGTGTTATAACAAGCATTTTCTACATGATACATTCTTTGTAAATTACTATTTTTCAGAAGCTGCACAGAATTATATTGAGTGTATATATTTATGAAATACTTCCCTATTGTTGATAAATATTTATAATATATCCAGATTTTTATAACCAAGAATAATTATGGACATCTTTTTGCATGAACATTTTTCCTTCCTTCTGGGTAAGTTCCTCAAGTAAATTTCCAGAAGCAGAAATACTGGATCAAAGGACATATATATTTTTTTGAGTTCAGATACATGTTGTCCTCATTTTTTTAAAAAGGCGTGAAAATCTCTGGATAAATGTCTCAGAGTAAATACACTCATGATCCTATTTCCTGTGCTCCAAATCCATAAGAATAAGAGGTAAGAGGTCAAAATATATGCTTACATGCTTCTCCCAAAATGTTGACACAAGAGCACAATCTCAGCAGCTCAATACTGAAGTAAAACTTAAACAGCAAGCAATATGTAAAACCACAGGGGTAAGCAGCTGGAGCCAGGCAAGCAGGACTGGAGCTGAATGCCTCCCCAGGAAGGCCTAAACACACCTCTGCAATAGGAATCTGAGCTGGGCTTGCCAGTGGGTATTAGAGAACAGTGGGTGATAGAGCTCCACCTGGGCATGGAGAATTGTAGTAGAAACATACGACTTGCTCAGGGCCAGTATCCACAGCAGAGTCCCCTCTGTCCTGTGGCACGTGAACTGTGGAGAGCTGTCACTCCGGAACTAGGGAGCTCTGAGCTGGGTTGAGTCTGGTTAACTCATGAGACCAAGGCTAAGGCAGCTAAGAAACTACCTCACAGACAAGGGACACGTGGGAGGAAATCCCCACGCAAAGTGTGCTTTCCGGGAAAGGGTAAGAAACACATTTAGTACAATGAGAGGTAGTCAAAAAGGAGAGATTTATACTCTGAGGCGACAGAGATACAAGAAGAATCTGAAAAGAACTTTGAAATGAATCTGTCTAAGATCTTCAAAAACAATAAAAGATAACATTAATAAAATCAGAATAGGGGATTGTGAAACTAGAATAGGTAAGTAATTTAAAAGAACATTAAAAAATTATCCACCCCTAGTGACTTCCCTTTCACTTTTCACTTTCATGCATTGGAGAAGGAAATGGCAACCCACTCCAGTGTTCTTGCCTGGAGAATCCCAGGGACAGGGAAGCCCGATGGGCTGTTGTCTATGGGGTCGCACAGAGTCGGACACGACTGAAGCGACTTAGCAGCAGCAGCAGCAGCAACTTAAAAATAAAACCACCCCTTAAAGGAACTGTACTTCACGACATTGACAGAAGAGGGTGATCTTGAACCAAGAATGGCAAATTACTCCTACTCCATAATGAAGCAGCCTAAGCCCACACAAAGGGGTTAAAAATGAGAATAAAAACATCTCAACTGGAGAAAATTCTTACCAAAAAGACACAAAATTCCAAATGGATTAACATATTTAAACAAGCATTTGGAAATATGAAAAGCCACTTTAAATAAAAAATTCAAAAATTTCACACCACAACTAGAAAGAGCCTTCATGTCACAATGAAGACCCAGGGCAGCCAAAGGAAAAAAAAAATTCAAATTCAAGAACAGAAACAGACAAAATGATAGATAGATAGGTAGATAAAGTGATTGAACAATCAGTTGGCTGAACTTGGAAAAGAAAAGACAAAATTATGTTAGGAATGAAGGCTAGATTATAAGTATCCAGCAGAGAACAGACTCAAATGAAATTTTAATGAAGAGTGTTGAGGAGAGGCAGAAAAATAAACAAGAGAATAGAAATGATATAAAGAAGTAAAAGGATTCAGACAGAAAGTAGTTGAAACAGAAGACAAAATTAAGGATACAAATCTTTGGAACTCCTGAAGAACACATGCAAAACAATGGGGTGCAATTTATATTTAATCCTATCATCCGAAATGGAGATCTCTATCCTGGTCACATACTGGAAGACTCAATATTGTTAAGACGTTAATTCTCCCCAGACTGAACTACAGACTTTTCTGTGGAAAACCCCGAGTCTCCTTTATTCTCATGCGACACTTCTGCCATGGGATATGCGGGTTTATCCCACACCCACCAGTTTTCCAGCTGGGTGTCCTACAGTTCAGTCCATTTCAGACACTATGTGCCTGGAGTGAATGTCAGATCCCCTAAGTTAACGGCTCAGTCCCCCATGTGCCCACTCTAGATGTCAATTGCAAGGCTCAGGTTGTCCCTGGGACTTCTGACTAAGCAGCAATAAATCGAAGTTCCCACAACCACCTCTGCAGGTTTGCTAGACCATGTCGCAGAACTCAGGGAAACGCTGTGTTTACTAGTTTATTATATAATACAGGACATGATAAAGGATACAGATGAACAGCCAGGTAAAGAGAAGCATGGGGCAAGGTCTGGAAGCATCCCAAGCATAGGAGCGGGCATAGGGATGTGTTCACTGACCCAGAAGCTCTCTGAATCCTACACTTTGGGGATTTTTATGAGAGCTGTATTGCATATGCATGGTTGATTATTAACTCAATCTCCAGCCCCTCTCCCTAGCATGGTGAGTCCCTACTTTTCTCAGGGAATTCTGCCCCATTTCTACACTGTACTAAGATGATAGAGTGCAGAAAATCCCATGTCACACCATCAGCCAACTCTATGTGTGTGTGTTTGTTCTCATAGCTTTTAAATGTTTTAAGCATTTTTTTTTTTTTGGAAGACCTGGTAATTCTATCACAGTTTTCTGGAGATTCTTATGGCCTAGATGAGCTGTTAATCTTTGAAGTTGCTATGGGAACTAGTGTTTTTTTTTCTTTTTTAAATTATTTATGTAGAGGAAAGAAAAGCTGTGATGATTATCTCAAGGGAAAACAAATGAAGCACTGGAAGATATGAAAAAAGTGAAAAACCTAAACATAACCAAGTAAAAATAGCCTTCCACCTTTGCTCATATTGTACCAATAGAAAGCTCTCAGAAATTCTGACATTTGGGTAATAAGAGCCTTATTTCTATCGATAAGGTCAACTGGTACTTGTTGGATGGATGAATAAATGAGTGAATGAATGGAGAATGGGAGGCAAGGTAACCCTGGGATGGTGTTGGGTAAATAGGTCACGCTTTACTGTTCCTATGGATTCTAGGAATTAAAGAGGTTTATCATCCAATGATTAGCCACTGATTCCAGTTTTTCATCAGCTCTGTTTCTTAAAGCTTGAGAAATTTCACTATGAATCTCTCATTCATTTCTCAGAACTCTATTTTCTGGGCTGAGGAAGTTTGAAAGCTAGGCTCCTGTAGTGGACACAGGGATTGGTGAAGTCACACGTCCCCATTCAGGGAAGGATTTGCCTGGCTGCTGGGAGTGCTATCCCTAGAGAACCTCCATCTCAGCTCCTTCCGGGTCAGCCTTGCCTACAGAGAGCTCCTTTGCCTAAGGTTACACCCTTCCAGAGGCAGCTTATACCCAATGATGGATGGAAGCAGGGCTATGCGGTCCCAGCCATTTCACCCCAACGTGGGACAACTCAGATGCTTTTGGTTGCCTGTAGGGTTGATGGAGGCTGTCGGGCCTACATCTCAGTTCTCCTTCTCTCTCAGCTCCATCCAGCTTCCTTCTCATCCCTTCCACATGTGTTGATCTCAAGGGTGATTCCTGTAAACATCTGCACACTGAACTTCATCTCAGCGTGTGCCTGTGGAAGACCCAACCTGCAACAATTCCTACTGCCCCTGCCACCTAGCACGGCCAGATAAAACACGGAACACCCATTTAAATGCAAATTTCAGATAAACAATGGATAACTTTTTAGTACAATCTTCCTCAACTTAAAATGGAGTTACACCCAGATAAACCTATCAGAAGTTGAAAACGTCATATGTCAAAAAAACATTTAATACACCTAACCTACCGAACATCATAGCTTTAGCCTAGTCTATCTTAAATGTGTTCAGAACACTTATATTAGCTGAAAGTTGAGCAAAATCATCTAACACACAGCCTATTTTATAACAAAGTGTTGAATAGCTTGGGACTCCCCTGGCAGTCTAGCCGTTGCGACTCTGCGCTTCCACTGCAGAGGGCTCAGTTCTGACGCCTGGCTGGAGGACTAATATCTCACATGCCATACAGCCAAAAATTAAAAAAAAAAAAATTAAGCGTTGAATATCTCATGCAATTTATTGAATACTGTACTGAAAGTGAAAAACAGAATGACTGTGAGTGTATTGATGGTTCACCCTCGTGGCTGCCTGGGAACCATCATTGGCAAGCATCACTAGAGTATCATACGGCATATTGCAAGTACAAGAAAAAG
Organism: Capricornis sumatraensis; assembly: GCF_032405125.1. Taxonomy (NCBI): domain Eukaryota; kingdom Metazoa; phylum Chordata; class Mammalia; order Artiodactyla; family Bovidae; genus Capricornis; species Capricornis sumatraensis. The sequence continues at coordinate 15,934,692 of NC_091091.1, forward strand.
TCAAAATTCTAAGTACAGTTTCTACTGACTGCAAATTGCTTTCTCATCATTGAAAAGGCAAAACATTGTGAGTTGAACCATTCTTAATCAGGGAACTTCTGTGTGCGTATGTCTCAAATATTGTTTTTCTCAACCCCCTATGCCTAATATGGTGCTTGGTTTAGGTAAGTGCTTGTTGAATGAATGAGAATGTTAGGATCTTATGATAGAGTACCATATTACACAAAGAAGGCAGAGGTGGACATTGGTTTCCTACATTCCATTATGCAAGTATTTCTCAAAATGTCCTCAGATAAGCAACATTCCAGTTATGCTGGTTGCAAATGCAGATTCCCAGGCCTCAGCAGCTTTAGTGAACAAGGACCTCTGGAGCCTATCCCTAGCAATCTGCATTTGTAACAAGCTACCTGGGAGTTTCTCCTGCTCCCTAAGGTTTGAGAGTCTTCTACACTGATAACAGTGGCCTTGAACTAAAAAAGCCAGTTTTATCCAAATTGAGAAGGCCTCTCTGTGTGGTCACCAAATAACTTTAGATAGTGGGGGACAAGCCCTGTCTCTTTCCTCTTCCTCTTGAGTCTTCTTTGGATGGGAGGTATGTTCTTAGATCAGGTTGATTGTTGTAATCTTTGGAAGAAGAGCTGTATAAGAATTCAGATGTACTAAGTCAGAGTGTAATATGATGAGCACCGCAGGGGCTCACTGTAGCCGGAGTGGCTGGGAATGATACCAGGGAAGAGATACTTTGAATGATAGGCAGGGTTACATGGGCAGATTGGAAAGTTCTGAGTATTCCAGAATTAGAGACTCTACAGGCTTAGCAGAGGAAGCATGGTGTGGAGGGAATGAGGGGAGGCACTCTCTGTTGGATGGATCCTGAATTTCAGTGACAGACACGTTGCTTCAGGATCTGGGTGGCAGCTTCAGGAACATTCCTCTCTAGCTCCAAAACACGTCGCTTTTTTTTCACCTGTTTTCTATCTTTGCCCTCATGATAGTACAAATTCCATGAGAACTGGGTCCATGTCAGTTTTGTTCTCAGCTGCAATCCCTCACCTAGCATTATTCCTAACATTCCTTAAGTGTGCCATACAATGGTTGGTAAATGAATGAGTGAACTTACATTTTTTTTCACTGAATATCAAGAACATTGTTAATCCATAAGAGAAACATAAGCACAATGAAGCTATGATGATAGAAGCACCTATGCCACAGGGGCCCTTAGTGTGCTTTCTTCCTTGAAATTCATGTGGACCATTTTGTGAATTCTGAACTGCATTTGAAAAGCCACTGACAAGTTCTGTGGAGGAAAAGACAAAAGTTGAGCATTTGCAAAAAAATTTTTTAAGTTGAGCACTTGCAAAATCTTTACCAAATTGTTGCACAGGGTTTTATGATTTGACATTTAGGGGAAAATCAGCAAGTCAGTCTATATCCAACATAAATTCAAGATATGACAGCTAATAATTATTCATGAACATTACATTTGAAATGTTCAAATGAAAAAAAATCTTTAGACACATGTGTGTATTTCTCTTGTATTTTATGTCAGAAAAAATAGACTTAAATGAGTCTTTCTAATAAATAAAAACTCATTTTTAAAACTAAATAAAACTTGCCACAATCTATATGTTCAAATGAAGAATTTGTTAAAATTTATGTGGAAAAGAATTCAAATTCAGTTAATCACTAAGAAGTCAAGAGTTTAGTCAAGGATAAAAGACCTGGAAAATAGAATGTTAAAAGCTCCCACATGTCAATGAAATTACATACCACTTCATAACATTTAAGATGATAATATTTAAAATTTTGGTTATCTGCATCTCTAGGTTTAATTCTCCTATGTTTTGAATGTCACAAAAGGTCATTTCTTTGAATCTGCAAAGAGCAGAATTTTTCTAAAAATAGGCAAATAGCACCTGTACATCCTTTATTCTTATGGAGTCTATACATCTATAACCAGGCCTTGCTTTAAAGAAAAAGGAAGCTAAATGATCTGTGCCTTTTAAAGAAATGTTTAGGAATTTGGTTAAGGTTGTCAAACTTATAAGATGATTAACAAGCTTAAAGCAGGCTATTTAGGCTTCTATTATTGATGTTGAAATGTTTGCCTTTGTTCTTTTATTTTTTCATCCCTTTCCTTCCAGCCTTATGAGTTATGGGTCTTTGTTCATCACTAGATAATGCCTCAGTTTCAGAGCCACTGAGTTACTTACAAAACTCAGCACAACTCATTCATTCAACAAATATTTTTAAGTGCCTGGTATGATCTGAAATTTACTCCAGAAATAGCATTAAACAACGACACCTGGCTTCTTGGAGCTTGTATTTTAGTGATGAAGACAGACAGTGAATAAGATAAATAAGTAGAATATGTACTCTTGCTAGAACGTGATGAGTGCTAAGGAGAAGGGTAAGCAGGGAACGGTACATAGGAAATCTGTGCATCAGGGGACTGAGGCTGGAAAAGGCCTCAAGGAGAGATGCCATCTGAGTAAAAGTGAGAAGTAGGTCGCAAAGAGTCGGCCACAACTGAGCAACTGAGCACCCTCTCACGAGAAGTAGATAGGGGCAGGCTAGGAAGATAGAAAGCACTCATACATATTGAGTAACTGTACCATGGTCTATGAGTTTCTCAGCTCTCATTGTGTTTGGGATATCTTTTCCATTTGGGGGGATGATGTGTTTACTCTGTAGAAGTCTTGTCCCTTCTCATAACTCTTGAATGATGTTCTTATTCACAGCCCAAAATAGCAATCCCAAATCAGCAGATGTACATATTTACGTCCCCAAGAATAAATGACTCTGCACTGTCAAAAATGGCTGGATATGTAGCCTGCATTGGTGGAAGGGAAGCATCACCAGCTGCAGCTGCATGGATGTGGCACAGGATGAAATGGAAGGAATCACAGAATTCCAAAGAGAGAGCAGAAGACAGAGGTCTTGCTATTGGAAGTTAAGGGTTTACACACAAAAATAATGACAGGGAGGGAGAAATCTCCCCCTCAATTCCTCTTGAGTTTTAGTGGCTGGGCTAATAAAATTGATACAGACAGATGAACAGGGAGAGAAAAAAAAAAAAACAACAGACTTTAACATTATGCTGAAGGCCTCATAGAAGCGAACCTAAGGGGAATTTCCTAGTGGTCCAGTGGCTAAGACTCCATGCTCCCAATGTAGGGGGCCCAGGTTTGATCCCTACTCAGGGGTTGCACAGAGTCGGGCACGACTGAAGTGACTTAGCAGCAGCAGCAGCAGCAGCAGGGAACTAGATCCCACATGCTACAAGTGAGACCCAGAGCAACCAAATAAAATAATTAAAAAAAGAAAAGAAATGGACCTAAGAAGTATCCAAAGCAGGCAGCTTTTATAGTTTTTAGACAAAGAAACAAATTTATGAGGAATTGACAAGACAAAGAAATTTGGGGCTTGAGTGCCCAACCAGTGAAGAATCTAAACAAGTTTGGGCTTGGGGTAGTGAATTAAAGTGACACAGTTTGTTTATCGGGGCTTCTCAGCCCTAAATTCCTTCAGAGTGTCCTTCTACCTCCACAGGCAGGAAGTATACCTTTCACATGAGAGATTTATTTTCTGCATTTAGGGCAACAGAGAGGAGGAGCAGAGTGTCCCTTTGGCATGGGCCATTTCTTAAGTAACTCCTTTGAAATAATCAATACGCCATTGAGGCACATTTTGGGTGGCTGACCTTGGGTCCCCACTATACCAATAAAACTGAACTATAAACTAGCCTTCAGTTCTGGCACGTACATCTGTGGACTCTTCTCCAGCCTTATCCCGTGTGCACACCGCAGCAGCATGCTGTTCTTGCACAAACTGCCCACAAGGAGCTGAATGCTCTCCTAGCTCTTTGTGCTCTGCATGTGCTCTCTGCTTCTGACCTTTTGCATCTTATTTGTTCTTCCAAGACTCAACTCAAAATTTCACCTTCTCTATCAAAACCCATTGAACTATAATTCTTAAACTTGGTGCACATCACACTGTAGGTGAATTATATCTCAAAAAAATAAAAGCGAAAGAAAAAACTTCACCTCCTCCAAGAAGCCTTCCTGGCACAGCCTCCCCTCCCCATTCCCCATCCTCCCCCAGAAGGTTTGGCCATAGAGCCTGGCAGTTCCAGAGTCTGGGAGTGAGCTTCCCATGAGCCCATGAGCCAAAAGGAGGGCTGTTAGTGCCTCCGGTTAATCCAGATGGATTATTGCCTGTTTTGCCTCCTCCACATTCCTCCTCCTGTATTCTTTCACGCAGACAGATAATTTCAGCCTCCTGGGATTTTGTTCACTATAGAATTGCCATGAGTAAGGAGGCATTTTTAATATTTCTCCCTTTTTTGCTAACTTCTAGCAACACTAATTCAAACTTTGCATTATAATTCAGACATGTCCCATCTATTCATCCGTCCATGTATCCACCCAACCACGCATCCACCCCTCTCATATCAGTTAATAGCACAGGCTGCGAGTCCCACAGACTAGGTTGAAATTACGGCTTTTTCACTTAACTGAGTAACTTCGACCAAGTTACTTAATTTTTCTGAGCCTCCGATTACTCTTCAGTAAAGTGGGATAGTAATAGTCTTTATTTCTGAGAATTACCTGAAGAATTAAATGGGTTAATGCATTAAATGAGTTAGTACATATAAATACCCAGCACATAGTGAGAACTCAGCAATTCATGGTAAGCGTTCATTCCCTAATCATTCCCTGTATATCATATGCCAGAATGGAATTTGACACTGTGGAAAAACAACAATAAATAAGACAGGGATCCTGACCTCATGAGCCAAGTTTACAAGTAAAGGTTCATAGACAGAGAAGCACAACAGAGTGGACTGATGCTGTGATGGGGCCAGCCCCCAAAGCGTCCCCACCTCTCATGGGGAGATGAGTCAGTGAGACCTCCCAGAGGTGGAGATCGTTGAACCAAGTCCTATAATTCTGGCCTCTTCTATTTGTTCCCTCACTTTCAGCATCACACTGATCTCCATACCTGACATTTTTATTCCTGGTCAGTGTCCTGAATACCCTATGCCTGAATACCCAAGCCTTTCCCCCCAAGAGTAGGCAAATAAGAACAGCAATAGTCATATTAATATGGTGATGATAAATGTTCCAGTTCCTAATTCATTTCAAAGTAAAAGCAAAAGTCTTTGTAAAGCCTTCTAAATCCCCTACCATCTGGTCCTCATACTTTCTCTGATCTCTCCTATCATGTCCTTCCTTCTTTTGACAAAAAATTAGTCAGTTGATCTAAGAAAGGAATGGAAAATTGTATTCAAACCAAATTAAAGATTATAACCCAGGAACAGCCTCTCAGAAAATTTCAAGAACTGTTCGTCCTGTCAGACGTCAAAGCATAGTTTTACAGATTTTTGAAACAGAGAGCTGTATGTTAAATGACAGAGATAGTTTGCACAACTCAGATCTGTAAGTACAAAATGGTGGGTCATTTATAAGATCAGTTCAATTCAGTTCAGTCACTCAGTCATGTCCGACCCTTTGTGACCCCGTGGACTGCAGCACTCCAGTCTTCCCTGTCCATCACCAACTCCCGGAGCTTGCTGAAACTCATGTCCATCGAGTCAGTGATGCCATCTGACCATCTCATCCTCTGTCGTCCCCTTCTCCTCCTGCCTTCAATCTTTCCCAGTATCAGGGTCTTTTCCAATGAGTCTGTTGTTCACATCAGGTAGCCAAAGTATTGGAGTTTCAGCTTCAGCATCAGTCCTTCCAGTGAATATTCAGGCCTGATTTCCTTTAGGATTGACTGGTTGGATCTCCTTGCAGTCCAAGGGACTCGCGGTTTCTTTACCAGCTAAGCTACCAGGGAAGCCCTCAATAGCCTTCAGCTCAAAACAATCCATACCGTAAAGAGATATTTTGGAATGGCATGTTCTGTTACCCTTTATTGCAGGCCTTGATCTTCCATCAAATAGTAATTCTCTGAAAGTGAAGTACCTGAAGAATTATTCAAAGTACCCTATGTCTGCCCAGGTTAATGCATTTTCAGTTCACTCAGTCAGTTCAGTCGCTCTGTCGTGTCCGACTCTTTGCGACCCCATGAACTGCAGCATGCAGGCCTCCCTGTCCATCACCATCTCCCGGAGTTCACTCAGACGCACGTCCATCGAGTCAGTGATGCCATCCAGCCATCTCATCCTCTGTCGTCCCCTTCTCCTCCTGCCCCCAATCCCTCCCAGCATCAGAGTCTTTTCCGGTGAGTCAACTCTTCGCATGAGGTGGCCAAAGTACTGGAGTTTCAGCTTTAGCATCATTCCTTCCAAAGAAATCCCAGGGCTGATCTCCTTCAGAATGGACTGGTTGGATCTCCTTGCAGTCCAAGGGACTCTCAAGAGTCTTCTCCAACACCACAGTTCAAAAGCATCAATTCTTTGGTGCTCAGCTTTCTTCACAGCCCAACTCTCACATCCATACATGACTACTGGAAAAACCATAGCCTTGACTAGATGGACCTTAGTCAGCAAAGTAATGTCTCTGCTTTTGAATATGCTATCTAGACTGCTCATAACTTTCCTTCTAAGGAGTAAGCGTCTTAATTTCATGGTTGCAATCACCATCTGCAGTAATTTTGGAGCCCCCCAAAATAAAGTCTGACACTGTTCCCACTGTTTCCCCATCTATTTCCCATGAAGTGATGGGACAAGATGCCATGATCTTCATTTTCTGAATGTTGAGGTTTAAGCCAACTTTTTCACTCCCCTTTTCCACTTTCATCAAGAGGCTTTTTAGTTCCTCTTCACTTTCTGCCATCAGGGTGGTGTCATCTGCATATCTGAGGTTATTGATATTTCTCCTGGCAATCTTGATTCCAGCTTGTGCTTCTTCCAGCCCAGCATTTCTCATGATGTACTCTGCATATTATTTAAATAATGCATTTTAAATTGATTTAAATCTTCACACATTTCCCTTTTGCTTTCATTTTATTAGGATAATGAGAGCTCCAGAGATATTTTGAAATAGAACTCATTTAAAATTCCTCTGTATATTTGAGCCTAACCAACTGAGTCCTAACTACTGTACCTAGCAAGAAATACTTGAGAAATTCGGACATCAAACATAGTTATATCTCCGCACTTTTCTAATGATTTTTGGGGACCCCTCTGCCCTATTAGCAAGAAGCACAGTATCTCGTACCTGAAATTATCTAAGAACCATGAGGGGAGAGTGGTGAGTAGGAGTTGGGGCATCTCACTTTAGCTTAAAAGGGACTCAGTGCAGCTTCCACACTTCTGCTGTAGCAAGGAGTGTGTGGGTGTGTTAGTCGCTCAGTCATGTCCAACTCTTCGTGACCTCATGGACTGTAGCCTGCCAGGCTCCTCTGACCATAGAATTCTCCAGTCAAGAATACTGCAGTGGGTTGCCATTCCCTTCTTCAGGGGATCTTCCCAGCCCAGGGATCAAACCTGGGTCTCCTGCATTGAAGGCAGATTCTTTACCATCTGAGCCAGCAGGTAGCAAGGAGTACTTGTATGAATCATACATTTAAAATTTTTCTTCCTTTCCAATGCTTTAACATCTTGGGACTTTTCTGACCCTGGACAACTGCCCCTCAAAGGGTTAGCAAATTCCTAGAGATAGTAAAGACTAGGGGGGGATTGGCTGAATGACTTCACTTTCACTTTTCAGTTTCATGCCTTGGAGAAGGAAATGGCAACCCACTCCAGTGTTCTTGCCTGGAGAATCCCAGGGACGGAGGAGCCTGGTGGGCTGCAGTCTCTGGGGTCGCACAGAGTTGGACATGACTGAAGTGACTTAGCAGCAGCAGCAGCGGCAGCAGGAGGGGATTAGTACTTTCCATATGCAAACTAACCAGAGACAGTTCCTACACCCAGAGGCCATTTAAATTATTCAGCTAGCCAATCCTCAGCCTTGCCTATTTCTTCCAGCACAAACCACAATAAACTACATTTTTCTCAAGTTCCTTTTGCTTCTGACCAACACTGGTACTTCCCCACTGCTATGGTAAGCCATTCCCCACTGCTCTTGGGAACTGTAACAATCAAATCTTTTCATAAAAAATCATCTCCTGATCAATTGGACTCCTCGTTCCTGAACAACAATAAAATTTATTTTTAAAATCCCACAATCTAGTGAGTCCAGCAAACTATGGCTTTTCACTGTCCATGACATCAGGGTTGAAAATGGGTCTTAGAAAGTCCAAGAGATCATGCTGGTCTCCCACTGACAGGATGTCAGGGTGTTCCAGATCTCAACCAAGCCAGCAGAGAGTCCTGGAGGCAGAGCCCAGCTGAGCAGAGGATGCCCCACACCTGGGTTCCTAAGAGGGCAATGCTCAGAGCTTTCAGCTCACAGATCTAGGCACCTCCTAGGAGCAAGTCCAACCTGTGACAACCTGGGATCTGGCATCAGCCATCCTGGGGACTCAGCTATCTTGTGAAAAGGCTGCATTCAGATGATACATTGATATAATCCAGTGATTTATCTGGAGCAGAGTAGGAAAGTTCCTGTCATCTCTTTTGCTGTAAAAAAGAGGACCCCCTCCCCCCAAAAAACACTACCCCAATCTTATGTAGGCATTTCACAACTTCTCAGATCATCTGATTCATGAAAGAATAGCTTGTAATAAAATAACCTTTGTCCCTCCTCCATCACTGGTTTCCTGTGGCCTCATCACTGGACTCTTCCCATCCCTGAGAACTCCCCTTCATCGTACTCCTCCCCATCCATAGTGGCCAAAGCTCCCCTTAGCCACCTATTGATGACCCAATCGTGACTCTTCCATCAGCCTCCTTCTCCTTTTCTACATCCTGGCTCATTTGAAGTTCCCTAAGACCTTGAGGTTTAGCTTTCAGAAAGGCTTTGGAACTAGTGTCAGGCCCAACGCTCAAGTTTTAGGGGCCTGGGCTGTTTCAAGGATTGTGTTGGAGAGAGAAAAAAATTTCCTTCCACCCTTTCTAGGTTCTCCTGGCTGTCTAAGAATTGCCATAAGATAGAATAAAAGGAGAAAATAAAATTCCATCACACACGTATGGGGGCCTCCACACAAAAAATGAGACCAAGGACATGTTAGGCAATCGAGGCCTATATGCCACAGTGGAGAGAAAATCAGAGTGGAGTTGGTATCATTAAGAGCCCTCTACAACCAAGCAGGGAACTACTCTAGTTTGACCTGTGCACACATCTCAGCCTGGGAGGAATCTGACCTTTTGACCACTTATTATCCTAATGAAAGTATCCAGAATATCTCCCAGAAACTCAAGATACCTATCAGATCCTTATTCTAAAATTACTGTGACAGTCTGTTTACTTAACTGACCCCTACCATTAAACGACTTGTGATTACTGAAGGACAGATATTTTCTGAATTGTAATTCTCACCAGGCAAATTTCACAGCCTCGTGGCTTTTTATCTCTTTAAGCCCCATGCTCATTCTCTTCCCGACTCTATTTTTGTGATAGGGAAGAACAAATCTGACTCTATATTGGATCTGTTTCTTTTACTTTAACCTTTCTATTCTATTGTTTTTGCTACAAGTCAGTCACTAAAGGGATGTTGCCTATCGCTTAAAGTATACATAAATGCTCCATCTCCAAGAATCCTGCCTCCCACGCCTGAGTTTAAGTTAAATAAAATACTTTCGTTTAGTTCACAGAAAACATCCTAACCAGGCCTGAATGGTGGAAAGAAAGAAGAACGTAACACATCCTTTCCTGAGTCTGGCTGGAACCAGGAAACATTTCCAGCAACTTATTGACTTGTTACTTTACCGTCTAATCTCCCACTCTTTGTTCCATGAAAGAAACTAGCATCCAAACCTGGGCATCCAAACTGACATCCCAGAGGACTGCCTAGTTTTGCCACCTTCTCCGTCTGTTGGTTTTCTCGATAAAGTCGCTATTCCTCACCCTGCTAGCTTGTCTCTCCGATGACTGGCGTGTCTTTGGGCAAGCAGTACAAGCTTGGATTCACTCGGTAACATTTGGGGGGTTACCTGAATCTACGTTTCCTGAATTGCAATCCTTAAGACCCTAGATAAACTCTTTTCTTATTTGCAGTCTCCTGCATTCGTTTTTGACTGACACCATCTGAAAGAAGCAGTGGGTAAGATTTGAAGTCCCCAAACTTCAAAGGTGAGGAAGGCAATTAACATGGAGCTGTAAAAACAAACGTTTGGTAAACAAAGGACTGCTCTGCCATTCAGAGACAAAGGACACAGCGAGAATTTTTGTCTGTAAGTCCTCCAAGATTTCCCACCAGGCCTAGCCCACACTCTTGCAGATATCTCTAATAATAGTGCTCTTCCTAGACCAAGTTCTTTATCTAAATTAATTTAGACAGCTAACAGGGAGGTAAAAGAAAGGACTTCTTGAAGCTTCTGTGGGTTTAAAATAAGCAGCCTAAAATAATCCTCACGCTAAAGAGACACATGTCGGGGTGGCAAATTTTGCTCTCCTACAATATTAACAGTGACACGGGTTTTTAACGGGCCCGAGAACTGAGTCAACATTTAAACAAGGAGAAAATGTGTCCCAGGGTCCAAACAGGGACACACGAATGACGTTTCAGAGCATCCCAACTCTCACACCCAACTCTCACACTCATCTCTTCCATAAAGACTGAGATAGCTCACCAATAGAATGGGTGTACCACCTCTATGATCTTCCTTGGCAGACTTGAGAGAATGGACCAGGCTGGGTCTTATAGTTCCAACAATGATACAGGATTAAAGCTGAACTCAAGAGAGGTTCATCTCTTGCTGTGAGGAATTTCTCATTGAATGATTTATAGAAAGTCTGGGGAGTAGGGGTAGTATGACACTGATTTAAAGGATCCCTCTAATTCAAGGGTCACATAGAGAGGAGAATTTGGAGAGGGAGGCTGGCCAAGGGCTTGACTGGAGTGGAGAACCCAAGGAACACAAAGGGATCACATGGTGACTAATTTATTTCTTGCTTCAGCATTTCCTTTTTCTCAAATCCAGACCCTATTGCATAGTCTCAAAGTGGCCAAACGCCTTCTTCCAAAGAGCAGTGGCTTGCCACCTGCTGGTTTGTATTAACATAAACTATGCAGCCAGTTTCTTGTTCTAAAGCCTTTCTGTAGGGCTCAGCTTAAGAAAGGAGGAATTAATTAACTGAATTAGCTGACTTTCTGCTCCAAGTACTGTTAAAGGGAACTAATCTTGAAGGGGTCTGTAAACAGTTCATTTACACTTTTTTTTTTTTTGCCGTACTGCCCAGCTTGTACGATTTTACTTCTCTGATTAGAGACTAAACCCAGACCCTCAGCAGTGAAAGCAGAGTCTAAATCACTGGACAACCAGGAAATTTCTAATTTTTGTCATCTTAAAGGATTCAGTGAGCTTTTAAAATCCAAAGGCCTTAGTTTAGTACAGTTTGCCCTGAGTGAGATGTTAAACATTTGACACCAATGCACAGCTCCTTCTCCCCTGCTTATTACAAATATTCAACCAACCACACGGATGGTTCTTTTAGGGACATTAAATTACTAAATGCCAAGTTTTATTTTCACATTTCTGTTTTCATTTTGCTAATTATCTCTTCACAGAAGCTTTTTGTGACTAGCCTTTATCAACCAGGGGGCAATGAGGCAGATTTTAAAAAGAACTTTCGTTTCTACAAATCACTGGGCTGGAGTCCACTCAGTGACCTTGGCAAAGGACTGGCGGTGGGAGAGACAGTGACTGGGGAGCCTGGGATTAACAAAACCTGGTAAACAGAGCAGTGCTCATGGAACTCAGATGTTATCTGTTCAAGTCCCAGCTGGGTGGGATAATATAGTCAGATGATTTACTGTTCAAACTGGAAGAGGAAACAGACAGAGCTGGACCCCATCTTAGGCCTGTTCATGCTGATCATGCTTGGCCACCTCTCCAATGAACTCTGAACTCTGTGCTTACCGCCTGTGGAAACTACAATAGAAGGATGAGACCCCCTCTGGACAGGGGAATTTTGAAGATCACATCCAGGTTACTCATCGCCTAAGAGAAAACATACTCTAATCACCCCTGCCTCCGGACAGGTCATAAATTCTTTCTGTATCTATTGGGATGTAACCGCAGGCTTATTGATTATTTTGAACACCTAACACATGAATGATGGGGTTATTGTGATTGTATTTACCCTTCCTTTGTTTTATGTAAGTCTCAAGGAAATTGGGGTGGTGGGTTCAGGCACGTACACATGGGGCATAAAAGAGTTTCACAAATGCTGGTCGGGGTCTTTGGCTAAGAGGAGACTCTGCCTTGGGCCCGCTGGTGTAATAAACGGCACTCCACTATCTGCACTGTCCTTCTGAGTGAGTTTGTTTCCCGGAACACGTGGCTATAACAAAACCAGGGCACTTATGAGAGTAAAGGGGACTGCTTGCTGCATGGGGTGTCAGGACAAAAGAACTGAGACAGTCTTAGGAAAATCAGGATGCATAGTCACCATGCTGTTATCTGAAAAACAGCGCTTGTCTCTTGATGAGTGTGGAACCAAGGCACAACCAAGTCAAAGAGCCAGAGAACGGAGGACTTGGTACTTGCAGCAAGTAAGGAGAGCACTGGAGATCTTCCCCAAATAAGTGGCTCTCTGAATAGCAAAACTGGGGAAGCTTCAAGCTAAGGGTACGTCATATTAATAGAGCGACTCGGGTGGTCGACAGGGTCCAAACTTTCAGTTCAGTTCAGTTCAGTCGCTCAGTCATGTCCGACTCTTTGCGACCCCATGGACTGCAACACTGCAGGCTTCCCTGTCCATCACCAACTCCCGGAACTTGCTCAAACTCATGTCCATCAAGTCAGCGATGCCATCCAACCATCTCATCCTCTGTTGTCCCCTTCTCCTCCTGCCTTCAATTTTTCCCAGCATCAGGGTCTTTTTAAATGAGTCAGTTCTTCACATCAGGTGGCCAAAATATTGGCGTTTCAGCTTCAGCATCAGTCCTTCCAATGAATACTCAGGACTGATTTCCTTTATGATGGACTGCTTTGATCTTCTTGCAGTCCAAGGGACTCTTCAAGAGTCTTCTCCAACACCACAGTTCAAAAACATGGTTCAGAAAAGGCCAGAGTTATCATTCCTTAGGTCCCAGTTGATCTGGCGGGTGAGCACCTCAGGCTAATCTTTACCACTGAAACAGAAATGGGAGTCTTTACAACTGATATATTATCTTTGCTATTATCACTACTCTTGCCTGATAACAGTCATTTGCTTTCAAATTCTTTTGTTCCCTTAGGATCATTACTTACTGAAAATGCAAGCATTGTGGCCAGGCTTAGATTGCAAAATAGCTTAGGCCAAAAATGGTTTCTCTTATGTCAAGAAAGATGGGCACAATAAAGGATAAAAATGTAGAGACCTAGTAGATGCTGAAGAGATCAAGAAGAGATGGAAAGAATATATGCAAGAACTGTATAAAAAAAGATCTTAATGAACTGGATTACTATGATGATGTAGTTAGTCACTCAGAGCCAGAGATTCTGGAGTGCGAAGTCAAGCAGGCCTTAAGAAGCACCGCCATTAATAAAGCTAGTGGATGCAATGAAATTCCAGCAGAACTATTCAAATCCATAAAAGGGGGATGCCATCAAGGTTTGGCATTCATCATGTCAGCAAATCTGGAAGACCCAGCAATGGCCACAGGACTGGAAAAGGTCAACCGTCATCCCAGTTCCCAAGAAGGGTAGTACCAAAGAGCGTGCTAACCATCGGACAGTTGCCAAATAGGACTCATATGGACTCAATGGACTCAATTAACAAATGGGAGTCATTTCCCATGCTAGTAAGGTCATGCTTAAAATCTTGCATGCTAGACTTCGGCATTATGTGAACCAAGGACTTCCAGATGTTCAAGCTGGGTTTAGAAAAGGAAGAGGAACTAGAGATCAAGTTGCCAATATTCTCTGGGTTATAGAGAAAGCAAGGGAATTTCAGAAAAACCTCTATCTCTGTTTTGTCAACTACGCTAAAGCCTTTGACTGTGTGGATCATGACAAACTAGGAAAGCTCTTGGAGAGGTGGGAATACCAGACTACCTTACCTGTCTCCTGAGAAACCTGTATTTGGGTCAAGAAGCAACAGTTAGAACCCTGTAACTGTTTAAGATTGAGATTTAAGGTTTAAGATTGAGAAAGAAGTATGACAAGGCTGTCTGCTATCACCCTGTTTATTTAACCTATATGTGAGCACATCATGAGAAATGTGCTGGATGAGTTACAAGCTGGAATTAACATAGGCGGGAGAAACATCAAAATTTCAGATATGCAGATGACACCACTCTAATGGCAGAAAGCGAAGAGGAACTAAAGAGCCTCCAGATGAGGGTGAAGGAGGAGAGTGAAAGAGCCGGCTCAAGATTAAATATTAAAAACACTAAGGTCACAGCATCCAGCTCCATTCATTTCAGTCCAGTTAAGTCGCTCAGCCGTATCCGACTCTTTGTGATCCCATGAATCGCAGCACGCCAGGCCTCCCTGTCCATCACCATCTCCCGGAGTTCACTCAGACTCACACCCATCGAGTCAGTGATGCCATCCAGCCATCTCATCCTCTGTCATCCCCTTCTCCTCCTGCCCCCAGTCCCTCCCAGCATCAGAGTCTTTTCCAATGAGTCAACTCTTCGCATGAGGTGGCCAAAGTACTGGAGTTTCAGCTTTAGCATCATTCCTTCCAAAGAAATCCCAGGGCTGATCTCCTTCAGAATGGACTGGTTGGATCTCCTTGCAGTCCAAGGGACTCTCAAGAGTCTTTTCCAACACCACAGTTCAAAAGCATCAATTCTTCGGCACTAAGCCTTCTTCACAGTCCAACTCTCACATCCATACATGACCACAGGAAAAACCATAGCCTTGACTAGATGGACCTTAGTCGGTCCGTTACTGGACCAGCTCCATTACTGGATGGTAAATAGAAGGGGAAAAGGTGGAAGTAGTGACAGATTTCCTCTTCTTGGGCTCCAAAAGATGGTGACTGCAGCCATGGAATCAGAAGATGATTGCTTCTTGGTAGGAAAGTGATGACTAACCTAGACAGTGTGTTGAAAAGTAGAGACATCACTCTGCCAACAAAGGTCTGTAAAGTCAAGGCTATTGTCTTCCCTGGTGGCTCAGATGGTAAAGAATCTGCCTGTATTGTGGGAAGCCTGGGTTCGATCCCTGGGTTGGGAAGATCCCTTGGAGGAGGGTGTGGCAACCCACTCCAGTATTCTTGCCTGGAGAATCCGCATGGATAGAGGAGCTTGGCCTACAGTTCATGGGGTCGAAAAGAGTCGGACACAGGTGAGCGGCTAAGCACACAGGTTTTCCCAGTGGTCATGTACGGTTGTGAGAGCTGGACCATAACGAGGGCAGAACGTCAAAGAATTGATACCTTCGAACTGAGGTGCCGGAGAAGACTCCTGAGAGTCCCTTGGGCAGCAAGGAGATCAAACCAGTCAGTCTTAAGAGAGATCAATCCTGAATATTCCCTGGACGGAGTGATGCTGAAGCTGAAGCTCCAGTATTTTGGTCATCTAATGTGAACAGACGATTCACTGGAAAAGTCCCTGATGCTGGGAAAGATAGAGGGCAGAAGAAGAAGAGGGGGTCAGAGGATGAGATGGCTGGGTAGCATCACTGATGCAATGAACATGAACTTGGGCAAACTCCACAAGATGGTGAGGGAGAGGAAGGCCTGGGTGCTGCCGGCCATGGGATCGCGAAGAGTAGGACACAACTGGGGAACTGAACAACAGCATGTCAGGAAAGCCATGCCTGGTTCTCTTCCTGGGAGCTCTTTACTGTCTGGTTACAATACTACTTGTCTCTTTAGGAACTGTGTGACTATTTCTGAGCCCATTTCTCAACTTTACAATGAAGATAACTTTGTACTACAGACCTTTCAGACTCATTAGTCTTGGAGACACACATTAACAAACTTTAAAACTTGCAAAAACGTGATATAAATATGAGGTACTACCATAGTTGATAAAGCCAAAACAAGTTTACTGCTTGCTACTGAGGCACCAAATATACAGACAGCAGCCTGACCATGTATAAAAATAGAACAATCTGTGGCAACCTGCTCAGGAAACCAACTCCTTATCTACAGTAAGCAATGTAAGAGGCCAGTCTGCTATAAGGCAGACTTACAAGAAGTCAGCTTGCTTTCTCTAATGAGAATCCAGGAAATTAAAGAATAATCTCTGTCATAATCAGCCCCAAATGGCCAGAACTTGGTTTTAATAACTGCAGCTTTCCTAATTTTTATCCCATGAGATAGATTCCAATTTAGGGTCTATCAGAGAAAACCAAGTATCTACCCTTACCTAGTCACACAGGATGTTCTGTTTTGGTTTAGGAAGTCTGCAGTTCCCTCATGTCAACATCCTTCAATTGGTGTGTATATGATGTCTTCCTTTTTTCCCCCTAAAAAGCCTTGGCACTCCTCTGCCTGTCTTTGAGTCTCTGCCAAAATACAAGTGACAACGGTTCACTCCCTTACTACAGCAAGTTCTGACTAAAGAGCCTTTGTTTTCCTCTTGGGGTTGGTCTTTATTTCCGCATCTGATATTTGCATATGGGACCTCAGGTCACAGGATATTGAATGGAACACTCCATGTTGTCTTGAAATTGTCAACAAAGCCCTAAAGCTGAGGGAAACAGGAAATATTCCCGGAGTATTAGAATTACCCTACAGGAGGGATGCTGAAGCTTCTCAAGCAGGGGTATTTCCATTTCCTGTGAGGCATTTGATTTCCCAAATTTAGCAGAGCTGAAACCTTCTCAGTGGTACTCTTAGTAGGCAGCTGCCTGCCAGTGAGAGGACCCACAGCCTGAGGGTAAAGGTCAGAAAATGTGACGCTGGAAAACATCATCTAACCTTGGGTCATTCGGAATAGAGATGCATTTTCCTCCCCTGCACCTAGAAGTGCTACGTTCTGGTGGATAGGATACGCAGCATCTATGCAGCACAGAGGCTTTCCTTTTCTCGCGGTAGTCCCTCCTCTGCCTTCTCCCGTTCTAGTGAATGCAGAGCAGAGCGGGAAGGAGTACCAGTAGTTTTCCATGGAGAAAGAAACGACTCCCTACCCATTAAGGTTCTCCTGGCCAGTCAGTTTGAGCAAACTCTGGGAGACAGTGAAGGACAAGCGAAGCCTGGCATGCTGCAGTCCATGGGGTCCCGAAGAGTTGGGCACGACTGAACGACGAACAGCAACAAGATTAACAGGAGAAAATCAAACAAGTTTAATAACTTGTATATGTGGGAGACAGAGAAGGCAATGGCACCCCACTCCCGTACTCTTGCCTGGAAAATCCCATGGACAGAGGAGCCTGGTAGGTTGCAGTCCATGGGGTCGCTGAGAGTCAGACACAACTGAGCGACTTCACTTTCACTTTTCACTTTCCTGCAGTGGAGAAGGAAATGGCATCCCACTCCAGTGTTCTTGCCTGGAGAATCCCAGGGATGGGGGACCCTGGTGGGGTGCCGTCTCGGGTCGCACAGAGTCGGACATGACTGAAGCAACGCAGCAGCAGCATACATGGGAGAGACCCAGAAAAACTGAGTAACTACCAAAATGGCTGAAACCTTCATCTTCAGCTAAAGACAAAAGGGGATATTGTGGGTAGTGGTTTGGGGCTTCAAAGGGGAGGAAGGCAATTGACATGAAGATGGAAAAACAAGTGTTCGATAAAAAAAATGTTGCTTGAAAAAAAAATTGAATTAAAAAAATGTGCTTGGCCTTGCAGAGAAAGTGGGACATAGACAGGAATGTTAACAGACTCTGCTATGTTCCTCCCTATCTACTACCACAGTTCACACTATAAATATCTCACGCCTAGTTCACACTGTTCATCTATAGTAGTGATAGCTCCCTCCCTAGAACAGGTCCTCTATCTAAATTCTTTTAGGCAGTTAGGGGGAAGATCAAAGCATTTGTGTGTGTGTGGTCTTTTTGTTTGTTTTTGTTTTGTTTTTAGTTGTTTGGGCCTTGATTATTTTCAGCTCAAAATAATCTGCCTGCCAAAGAGACACACTTTGGGATGGCAAATTTTGCTTCCCTGCTGTAGACGTGTCCCTCTACCTCACGCAAGCCCCCTTGGTCATTCAAGCTGGGGAGGTGGGATAGAGCATTGAGTTGGAAACTGAAGCTTCTCACTGGGCTGGACTCAGCTTGGCTTTTTAATACCTGAGTGTGATTAGAAATCCACCTAGGGATCCACCCAAGGTGTCATTAAGGAACAGAAAATAGGAGCTTAATGAATATTTTAGTTCACTGGTCCAGATTCTCATATGCTCCATTTTCTTAAAATAGGACACTCTTGTAAGTTGTACAAAATACTTATAGATTGGGTCAGGAGCAAATACCAGAGCAAAGGCCAACTTCTACCAAAAAGGGCAGCAGTAGCCAAAATACTCCAGTATGCTATAGCTTGCAGGATCCTGGGCTACAAGACTCTTGGTTTCTTCTTTATCATTGAATACACAGATTATAGTAGCCAAATAAATGGCTGATGGACCAATGAATGGATGATCCTGTATGAAAATTACTTTCTTAATCTTTTCATCAAGCAGGCAGCTTTTCTCTTCAAACTTTTCCCTATATTTTTTAATGTTTAGAAGGCAATTTCTTCTAATATTTAAAAGGCAACATACTTCCAGCAAAACAGAAGTCTGGAAATGGAATTACAGATTTCTAAGCACTAATAATGCAGATTAAAAACTGATTTGTTTTACACAATTTAAATCTTTGAGTTTAAATGGAAAGCTGACTTAAGCAATCACTCATTTTCGTGATAGATGCTGACACCTACTGGCCAAATTTGATATTAAATGCTTGAAATGTTTTCATCCCCCTCCGCCCCTTTGGAAACGTTCCCTGTTGAAGGGGGAAGTTTGGTGGAGGAAGTATTACCAACCCAAACCTGGGTCCACTCTCCTGCGCACAGTACAGCAAAGCAACTGACACCAAGCTGTGAAGGAAAGTGCCCTGCAGCAAACAAGGGGTCCAGGGCAACTGGTCCTCAGAACCCCCGAACTCCTCAATCAGTTTCAGGGGAGCGCTTTTAAAAGTCCGGAGAGGGAGGGGAGTCGTAGGGTTTGTGATCAGCTCACGGACAGTTCTCTGATTGGTTGGAGGTGGCTCCTTAGGCTCCAGTGGGTCTGGGGGCTGTGTGCTCACGGTCATCATTTGGTGGGGTTTTTCGCTTGTGGCTCAGCTGGTAAAGAATCTGCCTGCCATGAGGGAAACCTGGCTTTGATCCCTGGGTTGCGTAGATCCCCTGGAGAAGGGAAAGGCTACCCACTCCAGTATTCTGGCCTAGAGAATTCTGTGGACTGTATACTCCACGGGATCACAAAGAGCTGGACACACTGAGCGATTTTCACTTTCACTTAGCATCTGTAAATCAACTCAATATGTGTGCATCAGATACTGCTCTCTAGGTACTTCAGACGGGAGCTGATGCATAGGACGTGGGGACAGAGGTCTGTCTTGGGAAAACCGAAAAGGGTCCTGCTCCCTTACAGAAGGGGAAAAAAACCGTGGCTCCAGAGAGTTGGAAGTACAACCACTGGGAAACAGAAACCCAAGAATGGGAAAAGAATGAAGGAACAGAATCTTGGGGTGGCTTCTGAAATGTCATCCGGTTGACGCCACAACTCCTGACCCCCTGTCGTAAACCCTTTTTATCCCTGAGTTTTTCACTTGAGGTTCCAAGTGCACAGTTTCATTTTTAAACTAGACTTTGGAAAAGAGCCACCAAATAGACATGCCCCTGGATCCTTTTCTGCATATCCCCATGGCACCTGATCAGCAGCAGCAACACTATTGCCAAGACATTCTGGATGCCTACCCTGTGCCACCGTACTAACTGCTTTATAAGTAGACAGACCCTGGAGTTAGGCTAGCAGGAGTCCAGTACCCGTTCTGCTCTTTACAAGTTCTGTGACTTTAGTCAGGGGACTTAATCTCTCTCTCCTTGTCTCTAAAATGGAGATAACATCAGAGCCTACAGCATACAGTGCTTGTGAGGTTTTAAAGGGTTTACATATGTAAAGTGCTCAAAACAGTGCCTGGTATGTCCCAAGTGCTATACAAATGTTAATTATTGTTACTTGGCTTTTTCTTTACAGTAACAGTCTGAAATAAACACTGTTTTTTTCAAAATTCAGAAAATTTTTTGGGGGTGATGGTGTAAAGAGGCTCGATAGGGAGGGGATATAAGTAAGCATACAGCTGATTCAAACCAGTCAATCTTAAGGGAAAACCAACCCTGAAGGTTGGAAGGACTGATGCTGAAGCTGAAGCTCCAGTATTTTGGTCTTCTGATGAGAATTCAGCCAACTCATTGGAAAAGTCCCTGATGCTGGGAAAGATTGAGGGCAGGAGAAGAGGGCATCACCGGATGAGATGGCTAGACGGTATCACTGATGCAATGGACATGAACTTGGGCAAACTTCAGGAGATGGTGACGGACAGGGAGGCCTGGCCTGCTGCAGTCCATGGGGTCATAAAGAATCGGAAAACCACTGGGCAGCTGAACAACAACAATATAGCTGACTCACTTTGTTGTGCTGCAGAAACTGACACCACATTGTAAAGCAACAGTACTCCAGTTTAAAAAAAAGTAGAAAATTAGAAAACTGAGGCTTAGTTGTATGAGTTGGAAATGCTTTCAGCCCCTCTCCTACTGAAAACTGCAAACATCATTCCTTCCCTCCCATCTTCAGGCTTAAGAGTAGTAGTGGCTTTCTACTACCAAGAGTCCCTTCTTGATTTTCTTAACCCTGGCATAACAAATTATTATATTCCATCTGTTACTTGCCCGAGTCCTGACAAACACCTTATATTTACATAGTCTCCCATAATATTGTTTTATGTATAGCTTCAGTTCAGTTTATTCACTCAATTGTAGCCAACTCTTCACGACCCCATGGACCATAGCATGCCAGGCCTCCCTGTCCATCACCAACTCTGGAGTCTACTCAAACTCATCTCCATTGAGTCGGTGATGCCATCCAACCGTCTCATCCTCTGTCATTCCCTTCTCCTCCTGCCTTCAATCTTTCCCGGCAATAGGGTCTTTTCAAATGAGTCAGCTCTTCATATCAGGTGGCCAAAGTATTAAGAGGTCTTATTCTGTGGAGATTTCTACCTATCGCTTTGTCCCCATACACCCTTATGGTACCCCAGGTGCCCATAGTGGTGCGCTCCATCAGCATGTGCACAGCAGCTTTGCTGTAGAATGAGAACGTCTTGGTTCCACGAGGCACACAGGAAAGAATCCGAGTTACAGGCTTCTTTCACTGGTAATCCAACCAAACACGGCTGCAACTTTCATGGCTGTATCTATCCAATCTTGTCCTGCTTAACCTGAGTCCTAGCCCTTGTCCTGTCTTCTTAAGGAATCCAGCTTCTCTATGCTATCCCTTTATCTTGCATCCTTTGCATCTAAGAATTTTACCCCAGTATAACTCTTTGTTTCTCTGTCTGCGCTAAACTCCCCTCAGTTCAGTTCAGTTCAGTTCAGTTCAGTTGCTCAGTCACTTCTGACTCTTTGTGATCCCATGGACTCTAGCACACCATGCTTCCCTGTCCTTCACCATCTTCTGGAGTTTGCTCAAACTCATGTCCATTGAGTCAGTGATGCCATCCAACCATCACGTCCTCCACCATCCCCTTCTCCTCCTGCCTTCAAGCTTTCCCAGAATCAGGGTTTTTTCCAATGAGTCCCATAGCATCTCCCATTCTTAGCCATTTCACCTCTTCCTCTTTTCTCCTGTCTCTAGTCCAAGCTTCTTTCCCTGTTTTCCTGGCTTACATGTGGAACAAGGTACCACTAAAAACCCACTTTCCCAGGTCTAGTATCCCATTGTTTGTCAGGCATTTGCAGATCTTCCCTGGTGGTTCAGCTGTTAAAGAATCCTCCTAAAATGCAGGAGACCTGGGTTTGATCCCTGGGTTGGGAAGATCCCCTGGAGAAGGGCATGGCAACCCACTCCAGTATTCTTGCCTGGAGAATCCCATGGACAGATGGAGTCTGGCAGGATACAGTCCATGGGGTCGCAGAGGTGGACACAACTGAAGCGACTCAGCACACAGCATGTGCATTAAAAAAAAAACTAGCAAAGAGTTTGATGATGTTTTATAAAAACGTTCACTCTATCACTCCATGGTTTGAGTAGAATATGAATAAGACATATATTCTTGGAGGTTTTGGAGAAAGTTAACAGTCCAAAGCAGTGTTTTCAGACATTCAACTTTATGACTTAATGAAGGATAAATTCATAACATGTGGTACTGGCAAGACTCTCAGAGGCAAGGAAAAGAAGTCTTGGAGGTTTCACAGCTTGATAATCAACAGTATCATTAACAGAAATGGAGAAGTCAGGAGAGAGGAAGCAGCTGCTCAGGATTTTGATTGCAAGTGACAGAAATGCAATTTGAACTTCTAGGGACAAAAATGGAGACTTTATTGGTTCATGAAACCAAACTGCAGAAAAAGCAGGTGTGACACGGAGTCTCAAAAACATTTGGCAGCAGGAACCAGAAGTTTATCCCATTCTCCATCTGCATCTCTGTTTCTCCCATCTGGGTTCAGGTCATTCGTGGAGCTGGAATACATCTGCCAGCATTTCCCAGGCTCACATTCTCCCCACCCTCACACCAGGGATGACAATTCCAATAGAACAACCCCTGGAACACTCTGATGGATCCGTGGGGTCACATGCCTACTTTAGTTGGAGGGAAGAGGCAGAGCACTCTGCTCAGTTAGCAGTGCCCACTAAAATCACAAGACTGGTGGGTAGAGCAGTCCCTCAAAACAAAGGGAGGAAACATTTGCAAAAAGAAATGGGAGTATATGCTAGATAAATAAAGCAACTGGTGTTTACCATAGGGGACGGGCAGATAGTGTTTGCTTCTTTTGACATTTAAAATTAGGTAAACTAGCAAAAATCCCTAGATCACAGAGTCACATAATCTCAGGGTCCCATAAAAGTCATCTGATCCCACATCCTCTCTAAAGTATTCATCGTTTTGGTAATTTTCTCAACAGTTGATCTTCCAGCAGGCACTCAAACAATTCCCCCCTCCTTAAGCCCTCTGGCCATTGTAAAATGTTTCTGGTTGTTACAAAGCTGTTCCTTATAGTCAGATGAAAATCTATTACTTTATTATCTATTGCTCTACCTGCGAGTCAATGGCAACTCCTTCCCTTGGTGGTAACCATAATGAATCACTTCTGTTGTGCAGGTTTGAAGAGAGCTCTCATTTTCCCTAATGAGTCTTTTCTTCCCAGGCTAAGTATCAATTTACTCCAATTATTTCTCATGTGGCATGAAGAGTAAGTCCCTTTGGACCTTTGTTCAGTGAACCCTTTCAACATTCAACAAATGATTAATCATGCACTTGCTTTGTGTCAAGCAGTAAACTAGGCCTTGCGAACAAGGTGATGAGAAAAACATTACATTCTTCTTCTAAGGAGATTTACAGTCTAGAAGGAGAGAAAAATATTGTGTATATAGTCATACAAAAAAGTGACAACAATAAAAAGTATTATAAAGAAAAACTATCATATGTTTTTCTTAAGTTTCAGTGCTCAGAATCATACAAAATGCTTCATGTATGATCTTGCCAGTCGTGATAGGTAGTGGATTAAATATATCCACAAATTCTTTGCCACTGTCTTTAAAAAGGTGCCTTGAGTATGAGCTGAACTTGTGACTTGCTTTTAATGAATAGAAAAAAAGCAGAAGTGACAGAATGCCACTCCAGAGATTAGCTTATAAAAGGCATTGTAGTTTTCTGGTTGCTTTTTTTTTTTTTGGATCACTCTCTCTGGGGAAAGCCAGCTTCTAGGTCTTGAGAAAACCCAAAAAGCCCTAATAAAAAATGTGTGGTGAGGAACTGAGGCCTCCAGACAACAGCCAAGTGTGCAATCATAAAAGGGTTCCTCCAGGCTCAGACAAGCATTCAAATAACCACAGCCCAGCCAAAAGTTTCATTGCAACCTTGTGAGAGAAACTGAACCAGAAACACCCAGCAAACCAGTCCTAAATTGCTGACCCATAGAAACTGAGATAACAAATACTTGTTTTAAGCTGCTACTTCTGGACAGAGTGCCTGAAGAACTATGGATGGAGGTTCATGACATTATACAGGAGGTGGTGATCAAAACCATCCCCAAGAAGGAGAAATGTAAAAAGGCAAAATGTTTGTCTGAGGAGGCCCTACAAATAGCTGAGAAAAGAAGAGAAGCAAAAACAAAAGGAGAAAAGGGAAGATATACCCATTTGAATGCAGAGTTCAAAGAATAGCAAGGAGAGACAAGAAAGCCTTCCTCAGTGATCAGTGCAAAGAAATAGAGGAAAACAATAGAATGGGAAAGACTAGAGATCCCTTCAAGAAAATTAGAGATACCAAGGGAACATTTCATGCAAAGATGGGCATAATAAAGGACAGAAATGGGATGGACTTAACAGAAGCAGAAGATATTAAGAAGTGGCAAGAATACACAGAGGAACTGTACAAAAAAGATATTCACGACCCCGATAATCACGATGGTGTGATCACTCACCTAGAGCCAGACATTCTGGAATGTGAAGTGTAGTGGGCCTTAGGAAGCATCACTATGAGCAAAGCTAGTGGAGGTGATGGAATTCCAGTTGAGCTATTTCAAAATCCTAAAAGATGATGCTGTGAAAGTATTGCACTCAATATGCCAGCAAATTTGGAAAACTCAGCAGTGGCCAAAGGACCGGAAAAAGTCAGTTTTCACTCCAATCCCAAAGAAAGGCAATGCCAAAGAATGCTCAAACTACCGCACAATTGCACTCATCTCACACACTAGTAATGTAATGCTCAAAATTCTCCAAGTCAGGCTTCAACAGTACGTGAACTGAGAACTTCCAGAAGTTTAAGTTCGATTTAGAAAAGGCAGAGGAACCAGAGATCAAATTGCCAACATCCGCTGGATCATGCAAAGAGCAAAAAGAGTTCCAGAAAAACATCTCTTTCTGCTTTACTGACTATGCCAAAGCCTTTGACTGTGTGGATCACAACAAAGTGTGGAAAATTCTGAAAGAGATGGGAATACCAGACCACCTGACCTGCCTCTTGAGAAATCTATATGCAGGTCAAGAGGCACCAGTTAGAACTGGACATGGAACCACAGACTGGTTCCAAATAGGAAAAGGAGTACGTCAAGGCTGTATTTTGTCACCCTGCTTATTTAACTTCTATGCAGAGTACATCATGAGAAACGCTGGGCTGGAAGAAGCACATGCTGGAATCAAGATTGCCGGGAGAAATATCAATCACCTCAGATATGCAGATACCACCCTTGTGGCAGAGAGTGAAGAAGAACTAAAGAGTTTCTTGATGAAAGTGAAAGAGGAGAGTGAAAAAGTTGGCTTAAAATTCAGCGTTCAAGAAACTAAGATCATGGCCTCTAGTCTCATCACTTCATGGGAAATAGATGGGGAAACAATGGAAACAGTGACAGACTTTATTTTTTGGGGCTCCAAAATCACTGCAGATGGTGACTGCAGCCATGAAATTAAAATATGCTTACTCTTTGGAAGAAAAGTTATGACCAATCTAGACAGCATATTCAAAAGCAGAGACATTACTTTGCCAACAAACATCCACCTAGTCAAAGCTATGGTTTCTCAATTAGTCATGTATGGACGTGAGAGTTGGACTATAAAGAAAGCTGAGTGCCAAAGAATTGATGTTTTGAACTGTGGTGTTGGAGAAGACTCTTGAGAGTCCCTTGGACTGCAAGGAGATCCAACCAGTCCATCCTAAACGAGATCAGTCCCGAGTATTCATTGGAAGGACTGATGCTAAAGCTGAAACTCCAATACTCTGGCCACCTGATGCAAAGAATTGACTCATTTGAAAAGACCTTGATTCTCGGAAAGATTGAAGGTGGGAGGAGAAGGGGACGACAGAGGATGAGATGGTTGGATGGCATCACTGACTCAACAGACATGAGTTTGAGTAAATTCTGGGAGTTGGTGTTGGATAGGGAGGCCTAGCGTGCTGCAGTCCATGGGGTCGCAAAGAGTCGGGCACGACTGAATGACTGAACTGAAC
This sequence comes from Capricornis sumatraensis, assembly GCF_032405125.1. Classification (NCBI taxonomy): domain Eukaryota; kingdom Metazoa; phylum Chordata; class Mammalia; order Artiodactyla; family Bovidae; genus Capricornis; species Capricornis sumatraensis. The sequence goes on from NC_091091.1 coordinate 15,960,777, forward strand.
TGAACTGAACTGAACTGAAGCTGTTACTTCTAGAGCATAATTGATTATGCCCCACTACAGACCATTAATATAATCAAAGTGTAACAACTGTACATCCTCCCCATGAAATAAAACTCGTATTTTATGGAAAGACAGGAAAAACTTAAACATTAAAATTTCTCTGCCCTTTGGCCTCCCCTCTCTCCACACTGTGCGTTATGCATCCACCAAAACTCTCCCATCGGCAGGAATACCTGCTCAGCCATAAAGAGCACCGTTCTCCTAGCATAGGGCTTCCCTAGTGGCTCAGATGGTAAAGAATCTGCCTGCAATGTGGGAGACCAGGGTTCAGTCCCTGGGCTGGGACGATCCCATGGAGGAGGGCATGGAAGATCCTTCTTGATCTTGTAAGGGGTCACATGACCTACTAGGATGACCCTTAGATCTGGATTATGTAAACTGTCAATAATATATCACTTGATGTACAGCCCTTTGTCTCAAAAAACCTTATACAGCTGTGCCTTGACATCTAGAGGGTGAATTAGTTTTCAGAGCTTTCTGAGATGCTCTTCCCAGGTTATAACCTTCAAATTTGACTTGAATAAAACTCTCCATTTATTTCTTAGATCAACTGATGTATTTTTCATTGATAATCTCACACTGACCATTTTGACTGTCACATTACCCTGTTGATTCACGTTGATTTTACAGTCATATAATATTTCTGTTATATTTTCTTTCACATTCTGCTGACTTAGCACATAGTTCTAGCCTGTCAAAATCCTCTGGGAGTTTAATTTTCTTTCAGGATGACAAATTATCCCTACTGCTTGTGCCACTTCATGGAAGGAGCAGAACAATAATATCAAACTCCAAGAACCAGGTAGTAGGCCCAGATTTGCAACTAGGCACTTGAGTGACAAGGAGAAAATCTCCCAGTGTCCTTCAGCCTCAGTTTCTTCATGTGCAAAGTGAGTATAGCAATGCTGGTTTCAGGAGATGGAAGTGAGGAGGGCAAGACAGGGGTAAGAAGTTAAGAGGTACAAGCTACTAGGTATAAAATAAATAGGATATATTGTACAGCACATGGAATACAGCCGATATTTTATAATAACTACAAGTGGAGCATAATCTTTAAAAATTGTGAATCAGTATGCTAAACATCTGAAAATTGTATAATACTATAAATCATTACACCTTAAATGCATACATACATATATATTTAAAGCATGCTGATTTCATGGGCCTCTGAGGACAAACCTCAGATCTGTTCCTAGATCTAGGACTTATGAGCTAAAATGGACATTTTTCACTGTCAAGCATTTACTCAAACCTTGTCCCTTTCTTCTGGAAACAGTACTAGAATTTCTGGGGGAATCACCCCCCCACACTCTCAGTCCATATGGTTTAGCAAGCTTGATACCACCTCCCCAGCCCTAGGAATGGTGTTTAATTATGATGCAAGGGAAAACTCAAGTACAAGTGACTTTCAACTATAGAAATGTTCATAGCATGACTGAGTGAAGTCGCTCAGTCATGTCCGACTCTTTGCGACCCCATGGACTGTAGCCTATCAGGCTCCTCCGTCCATGAGATTTTCCAGGCAAGAGTACTGGAGTGGGTTGCCATTTCCTTCTCCAGGGATCTTCCCCACCCAGGGATCGAACTCGAGTCTCCAGCATTGTAGGCAGATGCTTTTACCGTCTGAGCCACCAGGGAAGTCTAGACAGCGTATTAAAAAGCAGAGACATCAGTTTGCCTACAAAGGTGGGTATAGTCAAAGCTATGGTTTTTCTAGTAGTCACATATGGATGTGAGAGTTGGACGATAAAGAAGACTGAGTGCCGAAGAATTCATGCTTTCCAACTGTGGTGTTGGAGAAGACGCTTGAGTCCTTTGGACTGCAAGGAGATCCAACCAGTCAGTCCTAAAGGAAACCAACCCTGAACATTCATTGGAAGGACTGATGCTGAAACTGAAGGTCCAATTCTTTGGCCACCTGATGTGAAGAGACGACTCACTGGAAAAAAACCCTGATGCTGGGAAAGATTGAAGGCAGGAGAAGAAGGGGACGACAGAGGATGAGATGGTTGGATGGCATCACTGATTCAATGGATATGAGTTTGAGCAAGCTCCAGGAGATGCTGAAGGACAGGGAAGCCTGGCGTGCTGCAGTCCATGGGGTCGCAAAGAGTTGGGACACGACTGAGCGACTGAACAAAAACAAAACAAAGTTTCTGATCAGTTGAACAATGTCAGACTCCAGGTCTGCATCTCTGAGGTTCTCTTGGCCTTCCCCTCATTGTCATGCTCCAGTCTTTTCATCATCACAAATTAATGCCAAAGTAGGAAGTTGCTGGGTGGGATGTGGTTTATACACAAAGGAAGACTAGTTTCTCATTTAATCAGGGAAGAAGATTGTTATGACTTTGTTAAATTGATATTTATTAAGTAGATCCCAGGGATGCTAGACAAAAGAGCACAAGAGGAATTGAAATAGAGATTAATTTCATATATAAATAAAGAGAGGTTTAGTCCCTCCACAAGTACTAGAGGAAGTGCACTGGACTCTTTGATGGGCCACATGGGGATGTTAAGGCAGGGTGCAAGCAGAGAGATAGGACCTGGGGTATATGCATCTATCAGGCTCTGCGGGTGGAGTGCTATGGCGTACTCAGGCTAAGGCTGAAATGGTCCATTCAGAAGAGCAGGGTTTATTTTTAAAATGGAAAACCAACAAGGGCCTACTGTATAGCATACGGAACTCTGTTCAATGTTATGTGGCAGCCTGGATGGGATGGGAGTTTGGGAGAGAATATCGGATACATGTATATGTATGGCTGAGTCCTTTTCGCTATTCAACTGAAACTATCACACAATATTGTTAACTGACTATACCCCGGTACAAAATAAAAAGTCAAAAAAATAAAAAATAGAAAGATCAGGGCTTTGGAAAGTACCAACAGGGGTCTTATCTAAGGGGGGAGGGGCACAGTGGGAAGACCCTGCAGGATAGGAGGGACTATTTATCACAGAGGCTATTGGGGAAGTCACATCAGTTATTGACATTTACTTGTGACCCTGCAGGCTATTTATGATTTAGGGTATGAGCTTGCACGATGGGGCTAGTGTTAGTTTAAGTCTCCCACAGGTCACTTTGCCAAACGAAGGGGATGCCGAGGCAGCAGCACCATGGGGAGGCTAAACTCTCAGTAAAAATTTTCCCTGGAAGTCTGAAAGATCACCTCAATGCCCAGACTCAATCACATGAACATCCTTAGCTGGAAGGGAAGCAGAGAAATTGAGTATTTGGCTTTTTCAGACTCTCACTCAATGGAGAAGAGGGCTGGGAAATGCTGCTGGGGAAGCAGTTAATCAACAGCAGGTGCCACAGGTAAGCACACGACCCAGGCTAGCCAACCAGCACATTCCATCCTTCCGGTCACAGGACAGGTGCTTGGATGTTTGGATCCGCGATTCTCCGTGGATCCTTGCAAGTCGGAAATACTGTGGCTATCTTCCCACCGGCAGCAAGGAGTCTGCCTGAGACTGGTGCCAACACAGAGGGAAAAGAGGTGAGAGGCAAAGAGAAGCATATTCATGTCAACCTCATCTGAACGCTTTGTTACTGACATTCCTGAGCCAGCTACACTTCTCGGACCTGACGTTAATGTGAGCCAGTAAATCCCAAGCCCAGTGTGTTCCTTTAGTAACCGCAATGAACGGTGTTTCCCAGTATTCATGCCTTGTATAGTCTCTCACCTTGAATCTGTGCCAGCCTTCTGCCTTACTTTAACCAATAAACTATGGTAAAAGTGACACTGTATAAGTTCTGGCCCTAAAGCCTTAAGATTACAGCTATTATACTCTTGAAAACCGGCCACTGTAAAACAAGTCTAAGTACCCTGTGCTGTGAAGAAGCCTAAGCTAATCTTGAGGAAGAGTCATATGGGATAGAACTGAGGAACCTAGCTGTATTAATTAGCCAGGGTTCTCCAGAGAAACAGAACCAACAGGATAAACAAGTATATGTATAGATTTTAAAAGTATTTATTTATCTGTTTATCTGGCTGTGTCATGTCTTAGCTGTGGCATGTGGGATCTAGTTCCCTAACTGGGGGTCAAACCCAGTGTCCCTGCATTGGGAGCATGGAATCCTAATCTCTGGACCATGAGGGGCATCCCTAGAGATTTATTATAAGGGATTGGCTCACATGACTATGGAGGCTCAGATGTCCCATGATTTGCCATCTATGAGCTGGAGGCCCAGGAAAGCTGATGTTTTGTTCCAGCTCAAGCCCAAAGGCTTGAGAACAAGCAAGAGAAACGAAGTCGCTCAGTCATGTCCGACTCTTTGCGACCCCATGGACTGTAGCCTACCAGGTTCCTCAGTCCATGGGATTTTCCAGGCAAGAATACTGCAGTGGGTTGCCATTTCCTTCTCCAGGGGATCTTCCTGATCCAGGGATCGAACCCAGGTCTCCGGCATTGTAGGCGGATGCTTTACCGTCTGACCTACCAGGGATTGAGCCAATTCTACAGTTAGCAAAGCCAATGTCGTAGGTTCCAGCCAGAGTCTAGCGCCCCAAGAACCAGCAGTGTCAATATCCAAGGAAAGCAGATGGATATCACAATTCAAACATAAAGAGCAAACCTACCTTTCCTCTGCCTTTTTGTTCTGTTCAGGCCTTCAGGGGATTGCAGGAAGCGTACCCACACCGGTGAGGTTGATCTTTACTCAGTCTACCAATTCGAATGCTAATCTCTTCCAGGCACACCCTCAAAGACACACCCAGAAATAATGTTTTACCAGATATCTGAGAGCATGCCTTAGCCCAGTCATGCTGTCACAGAAAACTAACCGTCCTTCCAGCTGAGAGCAAGAACTGAGGCTCCCAACTGACAGCCAGCACAGACTTGCGGACCACGTGAATGAGCCATTGTGGAAGCGGAGGTTCCACCCTCAACTGATAAGCTTTCCCCCTGAGCCCTGTCCACACTGCGAATAAATAAAATGGTTGTTGTTTTAAGCTACTAAGTTATGGTGTAGTATATTACATAGCACTAGACAACTGACACTTGATATATGCTTTTCTTCCACTCATTAAGTCAGTCTTAGGATTAAATGAAATATCATATATAAAAAGTACCTATTAATGCTAAGATTCTTGCCAACTCCCAGTGACCACTGCTTTCCCAGCTGCCTTGCAGAAATCTGGGATCACCGCCTCCAGCATAGCCTTGATTTTGAAGCTTTGGAAATGATCAAATAAAATGAAATAAAATAAGGTTAACTTAATTAGTAAATTCTTATTGACTCCCAGTGATCACTGCTTTCCTAAGTGTGTAAAGGATTCATTAAGTTTCTATAATCTTATAATTCATTAAGATTCTATAATCTTGCCACCGATAAAGAAAGGCACCAAAAGCCATTTAAAACTCAGTTTTGTCTATTCCTACATTTGTTTCTTGTTTATTTCTCTTCCCTTCTTTCTCCTATCCCACCTCCTCCTCTACCTGCCATCTCCAGGTTAGACAAAGTTTCTCTGGCTTAGACCGGTTCTACTTGGCTCTAAGAGAAGAACATTTACTGGTGCTTCTCCCATGGGCTGCCTGGGCATGGAAGGGTTTCCCTTCCAGGACTGAGATCCTGGATAGGTTTTGAAGTTTTAAATGTGGCTGCTGCTGCTGCTGCTGCTAAGTCGCTTCAGTCATGTCCGACTCGTGGAGGGGACCTAAACTGCCTCTCTCCAGTAGAGTCCCAATGGGACAAAACAGCAGACACTGTAAATAAGATTGGGGTTCTGAGCTTAGTGGGGAGAGGACTGGAGGCAAGATCTCAGACTAAAAATGGCTGTAGCGGTGTGGGCAAGTGGGCCCAAGAAATGTTTCCTGAGGACTTCAACACCCATGTATGTATGGGGACAGAAATGATCCCCCTAAATTCAATGTAGGGATAGTAAAGGGCAGCAACAATGCCATGGGGTTCATGTGGGCCTGGTATGATGTTGGAAACCAGGAGCTCAGTGCTCTGAGAAGGTATCCAGTGAGCCAAGGTGGGGATGATGACTAGGACTTTTGTGGATTAACAGCTAAAGACCAGGTGAAAATGAGGACTTCCTAGCACATGCCAGCAACCAGAAACCAGGCATTTGACTTGGCCCCATCCCCACCATTCTCTTCAGTAGTTAAACACTCAATACCAGTGTTTGGTGTAACACTGGGAAAGTGGTCTGGCAATCACTCAAATCCAGACAAGGGCTTATAATAGAAATCAAGTTCATTTGTGGAAAGCTAAGTGCTCATATCTTGCATACCTGAGTTTGTTAATCAAACATATTCTCCAGGATTTTGGTAAAATAGTTTGCAGGTACACTGCCGGTATTCAGATCTGACCACTGCAGGTGCCATCATCCAATGCTACCATGACATGGGCACTTGGCATGGCCCAGTTGATTCAGATCATGAAGGTGGAAGAGCTCACAGCCAGCAAAGTGGCACTGACCGGTAGTCAAGCAGCTTCCCAAGTCCAAGATCAAGTTCCCACTGGCCCCTTGGGTCCTGCACAGCACAAACCACGCTTGTCAAGAGGCCCAACACCTCCTTTTAGATGCAAGGCCCTCCCCATCCCTGATCGGGCCAAATAAATTCCTTGAGGGGAAAAAAACAAAACTTCCTCTTCACCTGGGGAATATGTAAAAGAGAGATCTGAAAGGTAGGTAGGAACTAGTTGAATGTATAAGGAGGCATGATGAAAGTTCCAGGCAAAGCGGGGAACATGTGTTCTCTTGTTTTCAGAGAACTGTGTAGTTCATTTTGAATGATGTCTCATCCAAAAGAAGTTTTATTTACATGTTCTTCAATGCCATTAAAAGGACAGTTTTCAAAAGTTACACAAAGGCAGTGGTTTCTGGTTCGTTAAGATGTTTTCTGCTCTCTGTAATATTATTGCCTTACCCAGTCTTGCAGAATACTGCAGACCACTTTGAATGATACTGTTTTAACAGAAGCCTAATGGAGTACCCGCCCATTTCTCAGTGAACCCCTTCACAGTGAATTGCTCAACCATGAAAGTAGACTGCTGGCAACCTGGTTTGTGATAGATGATCCTGGGCAACTATAAACCAGATCCAGTGAGACACCTGCCTCAATTTGAACCAATCAGAATCTCTCCTGAAAATTAAGGTTGGCAGCTAAGGAGCTGCTCATTATTCTCAGGGTACAGCTGGAACAGAGGGACACTTAACCATAGAAGCTGAGAGACTTTTCTTGCACTAAACAGAGAAGTGAAGAAAGAGAAGAAGAAGCAGAGGTTGCAAGGAGATCCAGGGTCAAGGAAGCATCTAGCTCCAGAGAGAAAGAGAGGTCAAAGGGTGCCTTAGCTCCTGAAAGTGGCACTGACCGGTAGTCAAGCAGCTTCCCAAGTCCAAGATCAAGTTCCCACTGGCCCCTTCGGTCCTGCACAGCACAAACCACGCTTGTCAAGAAGCCCAGCAAGGGACTCAGCTGTGTTCCCACCCCTGGGTTCTGAGACATAACCAAGGCTATCCTTATATATTCTCTGCTCTCCCACCAGACCTTTCTGAAGTGAATTCAAATGAATCTCATTACATTACAAAAAAAAAAAAAGGGTTCAAAGACAAGATAATGAATCTGTGTGCCTTTGTTCCCTAGTGGGTCAGTTGGTAGCTACATCATGCTCAAGCAGCAATGTTACAAGACCTCAAATTAAGATTATTCCCTGCTCAAAATGCATGCTTGCATGCTTATGACTTGGCAAGCTTTCTTCTGAGTCTCTGTAAAGTCCTGATAAATCTCAGTCAACATCTGCCTGCTCCTTGTTCCCCAGTAGGTTAGGTCAGCAACTTTTGCATCCTCATACTATCCTGCTCAAAGCACAGCAGGTAAGGAAGGCCTCCAACACACGTGGGCGCAGTGGTGCACAATATGGACCAGGTCTCTACCTGCCTAGAGCGTTCAGCTATTGGGCATCCACACCTGCAATGCTCAGCCATGTCCGACTCTTTGCAATGCTGTGTACTGTAGCTCACCAGACTCCTCTGTCTGTAGGATTTTCCAGGCAAGAATACTGGAGTGAGTTGCCATTTCCTCCTCCATGGGATCTTCCTGACCCCCAGACTGAATCTGCATCTCCTATGTCTCCCATATTGCAGGCAGATTCTTTACCACTTGAGCCATCAGGGAAATTTACAGCTACTGGGGGACACAGGTAATTCAACACAAAATTAAACTGTAATTCCAATTAAGTGCTGCGTAGCCATTGAAAAGTACAGCATGCCAGAGAGACGTACAACAGGGGTACCTAATGCAGTCAGGGAGGGGTGGAAGAAAAGTGATCTGTCAAGAGAGAACATGATTCCAAAACAAGCAAAGTGTCACGCGAGTGTATGTTCCTGGGTTCTTTGTCTCGTCACAACAAAGATTTGGAGTGACGGACATTAAAGCCCCCTCGGCGAATCACAGCTCTCAGGTCTTGGATAGACTGTGTTATAGCTCTTAGACAAATCAGTGTTACAGCTCAGTGTTACAGCTCTATTTTATTTAGAAGATAGCAGGAAAATCCATCTTCGAGGCGTGAGGGCACGTCGATCCAAAGACGCAAAGAGAAGAGCGCCCCAGCGCACAGGAGAGAGAGAGAGAGCTAGCTTGGCTCCTCTTTTTATACGTTTATCTCTCCCTGGGCCTGTCCTATGTAAATTGGGCCAGCCAGGAGTGTTGTTTATTTTACCTGAGGTCCTCACTCTGGTCCTCAGACCTTCTTTTGTTCTATTTTCGCGGGCTTTTCCCTTCCTTGTCTTCTAGCCACCGCCATTTTGGACTCGTTTTCCCTATTCTACCTACCTAACAAAAGGTTTTGCTTACACTGGGCTACTGTGTACCACACGTCTTCCTAAATACTTTTACGTGTATGAGCTCATTTAATCATCACAAGTCTATGTCACAGGGCTACTGCGTACCAGACATTTTTCTAAGCACTTTACATGTATGAGCTCAAGCTCTATTCATCACAAGTCTATGTGGTAAATATTATTATTAGGCCCATTTTATAGATGATTCAAATACACCATAGAGAGATTAGTAAGCACGCCTAAGTACACACATTTCGTGGTGGAGTCAAGATTCAAACCCAGGCAGTTTGAATAATGAATGCTAATTTATTGATTGAACAGCTACAAATTAGACAAAGTATAATGCTTATCACCCCCATCCCCTCCATTACCACTCCTGTTGGTCATTTCTATTTTTAAAATAGAACTGGACATGGAACAACAGACTGGTTCCAAATAGGAAAAGGAGTACGTCAAGGCTGTATATTGTCACCCTGCTTATTTAACTTATATGCAGAGTATATCATGAGAAATGCTAGACTGGAAGAAACACAAGCTGGAATCAAGATTTCCGAGAGAAATATCAATAACCTCAGAGATGCAGATGACACCACCCTTATTGCAGAAAGCGAAGAGGAACTCAAAAGCCTCTTGATGAAAGTAAAAGAGGAGAGCGAAAAAGTTGGCTTAAAGCTCAACATTCAGAAAACGAAGATCATGGCATCCGGTCCCGTCACTTCATGGGAAACAGATGGGGAAACAGTGGAAACAGGGTCAGACTTTATTTTTTTGGGCTCCAAAATCACTGCAGATGGTGACTGCAGCCATGAAATTAAAAGACACTTACACCTTGGAAGAAAAGTTATGACCAACCTAGATAGCATATTCAAAAGCAGAGACATTACTTTGCTGACTAAAATCCGTCTAGTCAAGGTCAAGGCTATGGTTTTTCCAGTAGTCATGTATGGATGTGAGAGTTGGACTGTGAAGAAGGCTGAGCACCAAAGAATTGATGCTTTTGAATTGTGGTGTTGGAGAAGACTCTTGAGAGTCCCTTGGACTGCAAGGAGATCCAACCAGTCCATTCTGAAGGAGATCAGTCCTGGGATTTCTTTGGGAGGAATGATGCTAAAAGTGAAACTCCAGTACTTTGGCCACCTCATGCGAAGAGTTGACTCATTGGAAAAGACTCTGATGCTGGGAGGGATTGGGGGCAGGAGGAGAAGGGGACGACCGAGGATGAGATGGCTGGATGGCATCACTGACTCGATGGGCGTGAGTCTGAGTGAACTCCGGGAGTTGGTGATGGACAGGGAGGCCTGGCGTTCTGTGATTCACGGGGTCGCAAAGAGCTGGACACAACTGAGCGACTGAACTGAACTGAACTGAACTGAAATACCCTTAGGCTTTGAAATGTGCATCTAGTGTGACCCAACTGTATATGCAGAGTCAATGTCAAGATTTTTTTAAAAAGAGCATTTCGAGGCAATTCTGCCTCATTATCACACTCCAGATAATACTGAATAGCAACCACATTGTAACCAGCAGTGACCTCTACATATCAGGGAGCAGGAAAACAAACTGGATTGTTTCAAGGTTGTACCAGCTGCCAGTTGAAATCACCCCACTGGAGGGAACTCTAAAGGGCAGTTGCTGGGTGACAGAAGAAGCTGGTTGACATGCAGTGCTCCTTTTAGGGAAAATCCTTCCATGCGGATTTTTATTTCTACATTCTTTCATTTGATTTTGCAGCTTCATCAGAAAATGAATGTTCTGTTATTTTATCTAACAAAACGTACTGCAGCAGTTACTGGTGAAGCTGCTGAGGGCTGAACCAGCTCCAGTATGAAAGTGAAATTGCCATAGTTCGAGTGCCTTCTAGCTATACTATATTATATTGAAAGGAAGAGGTTTATTTTTTTCAAAGATACAAAATGTGTTTATAATTAATTAACAAAACTAAGAATTCTTTGGAAATTCTTTTATTTGTTTCTGTTCTTCTTTCCTTCTGGCTTTTATTCTCCCCTCCTCTTCTTTGAGCTCATTCTACACCACTCTTGGGCTTCCCTGGTGGCCCAGTTGGTAAAGAATCTGCCTGCAATGCAGGAGACACAGGTTTGATCCCTGGGTGGGGAAGATCCCCTGGAGAAGGAAATGGTAACCCATTCCAGTATTCTTGCCTGGAAAATTCCACGGACAGAGGAGCCTGGTGGGCTACAGTCCATGGGGTCACAAAGAGTCAGACACGGCTGAGCAACTAAATCAACACCATACCACTCTCAGCAATTTTCAGATCATCTTCCTTCTGGAAACTTTATAATATTTAAGTAACAGATACTGGCCTGATTTGTACATATGAACTTTCAGAGAAATGATAGGTCTGTTTTGAGCTAATCACTCATTTCCCTTGGTATTAACTCTGTGACATCATCAGGGATATTCACAAACATCTCAGTGCTCCCATTTCTTGAACATGGTAGGACTACACCTCTGTCCATGGAATTTTCCTGGCAAGAACACTGGAATGGGTTTTTATTTCCTTCTCCAGGGAATATGGGTGGGGGGTGGGGGGGTCTGGGTGGGTGGGGTGGGGGGTGGGGGGGGAAGAAGAGGGAACGAAAAAAAAAAAAAAAACCAAGAGGGCCGGCTATTGTAGCTTTTACAAACCATTGAGAAACATTGCTCATGGTTCCCTTCTCTTAGTACGTTAGATTTAGGAACATGGAAGAAGGTAGATGGTAAATTAGAGAAACTTCTTTGCAAGGGATTGCCCTTGCCTATATCTATCTGGTCAATTTTGGACACTGATAAAATCTATTTTAGAACCTCTTCAGACCCCAGAAAGCTCAGAAGGGAGTGAGGATGAAGGTGAAACCCGGTCAAAGGGAGAACCTGAATATGCAAAGCCCGAGGGCATAGAACAAAAAATGCAGGAGACTCTTAAAGCTACCTTCTGCACCTTTGTTTGGGGAGGACGAATTTCCTTTACCTCCTCTTCCTCCGGCTCCTGTCTTAACAGCTGGAGTGACTCAAGTTTTTTCTTCCTTGTCATGGATAGCAGTTCTGTCATGCCTCCAGAAAGGTATTTGTCAGACTCGACAGGAGGGTGACTTGGAGGCTATGACTATGACATTTCCAAGGACAATACATGAACCAGTAGCTCCTGGGAAAGATCCTAATAATCCTAATGGGGTGTATGAGGCTGTACACAAATAGATTCGCTTCAAAATACTAAAGAAATTTAAGCAAGCTGTTCAACGTTATGGAGTAAAATCTCCTTTTACCTTAGAAATAGTGCAGGGACTAGCTGAGGGTTCCCATTTGATTATGGTGGCTCATGACCAAGACAGACAGATCCCCATCTCTTTAGATCAATTGATAGGCAGTGGAAATTGGGGGAGAACTCAAATCAAGTGCTTATGGAAGGTCACCTATAGAACAGGTGAGGCGATACTGCATAAGAACCTGGGAGAAAATAGAGGTTAAAGGACAGGTTTTCTTTAAGAGAAGACCTCACCTGCCCAGAGAGACAGTCTCTGCTGGGACAATTTCTTATCAGTCTGTCCATCCCTGTCATCAGAGCCAATTTGAACACTCACTGGTTTAATTTTTAACTATGAAACTATGACTACAAAAACAGAGATGACATTTTTTGTACTAAATGGCCATGATATTCTTTAGACTCCAGAGAAAACTGGTTAAAATGAAGTCTTTTAGAAATTGCAAAACCGGTTCTTTTTGCACGTGCAGTTAAGAAAAAGCTGGCTTGTTAAAATACTTTTTTGGAGCTCCAATTCTGTCTGAGAAACAAAAACAGGCCGGGGAAAAAACCTAAAGTTAACTCTTATCATGTCTTTGGGATACACAGCCCACTCTATCTGGGACTCAAGCCATGAACAAATCGGTAGAACTCAAACCAAGAAAAAAGAAGGGGCAAAGAGACATTTTAAATATCAAGCAGAAAAAAAGAGACATTTTAAATATCACGCAGAAAACTATGAGATCTCTGTCTATATGTCTGTCTAAATTTATGTGTGTCTCAGTGTGTCTTTGTCCTTGGACAAAATTGCTAAAGGCTAATTGTCAATGAGCTCTATTTAATTGGCCTAAAGAGAAGTAAGTGCTTATGAATCAAATAATTCTAAATTCAAAAAAATTAAAATGAATTTCAGGCTTGTGTGAACTGGGAAATATTCACTATTAAAGTGATACCTGGTATGAAGGTTTATTTATTGACTTTGTGAAGATACTTTTGTAAATGACATAGCTTTGGGTGATTTATATTTACCAATCTACAGAATGATGCTATAAAGTACAGTTCACAGTTGCTAAAGGAAAGTAAGATGTGTTTTTAATAAAAAGGTATAAGGAAGGGAATTACATTCTATTAAGGAAAAAGGAAGTTTATCTGAACTTACAGGTGGCTGTTCTCTGAATGGGCAAATAGAGTGATGAATACAGAAACGTAAGTTTCTTAAGACGTTAAACTGCCTTTGAAATCTTTTATTGTTACTTTGACTAAGCGAATAACTATTGTTTCAAAATAAATATAAGCTGGTACCAATCTGGAATTTGAGTTTCTCTTCCTGTTAAAAAAAGACAAAGCCTTCTTGGAATGTGACTTCTGATAACAAGACTATGTAAATTTCTTGGTCTTTAAGTGATGCATACTTGTTTTTAAAATCTTTTGTTACTTTCATAAAATGACTGAGTGTTATTTCACAATGATCTATGAAGACTATGATACACATGGACAAAGCACATTCTACTTCTACAAAATTAACTTCTCAACAGGAAATTTAAAATGGAAAAATGGCTATAAACCAAACAGTCGGGGCTATGGGAAATCCAAGACAGCCACTTGGCTTTTCCTGGCTCCCTGACAAATCTCACTTTTATTTGATAGGATAAGCCTTTCCTGGCTGTAGGGTTAATATCTCACAATGGAAAAAAAATGGTTAAAATACAGTTTCTTAAATTTCCAGTGATCAGGGCCCCCACTTTGCTGGACAGGTCGTACAGACACTGGCAAAAATTTCATGAGCTTCTTGGAGACTATCACGTTCACTGACGTCCTTTGTCATCAGGCAAGGACCACAAAACAAAAGGATTGGTTACATGAGATTGAACAGCTAAATATGACTATAATTTTCATGACTTTTTGTCTGACATATTACTAGCTTCTAATCTTTGTTTTCAGATATTAAAAAAAAACTCTTCTCAAGTCACTGATGGTTTAAAATAATTTAGTGATTTATACCTGTGGGTAAAATTAAAATATTTTTCTTTTCTCTCTGTCTCATCCCTTCAGAAATTGGAGACATTTGGGTTCTGAACAGCCTCATCAAGGTACAAAAAAGACTGTCTCCAGACATATACAAAAATCTCAGAGTATACTGGGGAGCCCAAACTCATATAGATGAGGAGATTAACAACAGGTTGGTGGATTTAGAAAATGCAGTGCTACTCTTAGGAGAAGAAGCACAAAATCTTAAATTACAAATACATTTAAAGTGTGACTGGAACATTACTACTTTTTGTGTGACCCCCTAGGAATACAACCAATCTAAACACTCCTGGGGAAAGGTTAGACAGCACTTACAGGGCCATAGAACTGACAACCTTACTCTAGATATTAAAAAGCTACAAGCAAAAATCATTGGCATGCAGCATGCTTCTCTTAGACCATTACCACGTACAGACAGACTTCAAGGAATAGCAGAGGGCCTTAACTCATTGAGTCCTCTCGAGTGGATCAAATACATTGGAGGTGATCTCACTAAAACACTAGCTATGTTTTGCTGTTTCACTATAATCTTCTGTTTAGTCCTCAGATGCATAGGAAAAACCGTTCAAGAACTAATGAAGAAAGAAGTTGCAAGATCAACATATCTTCTGCTACAAAAACAAAAACGGAGATATGCAGGGGTTAATAGTCAGCTGCCTGTTGCTCTGGCTAAGCCATAAGAAAATCACCATGGGAAAAGAATAAAAGCAAAATATAGCAATGCAGCATAACCCAAATAAAAGTACATCAAGTTGATCAGTTGGGGTTGTCATGCCCTGATAAGCTAAGGAAAAACATCGTGTGGACCTTGGAATGCCGGATCAGCGCAAATTCAGAACACTGCTTTTGCACACACTAACATGTTTTCCCAAGGCATATGCGGGTCTATGACCTCCAGCTAGATGATAGCCCTTGTAAAAGAAAATAACAAAGATAGTTTAAAGTAATCAATAAAATGGGAGATGTGACCAGGGACATAGGAGGCTGACTTCAACGTAATACAACAGATACATTCTGCTTGCCAAGACACTAAATAAAAGTGATGTGGCTCCGAGGAGCAGGGCTCCTGACCCAAGAGGTCTTGAGTCCCCTGGTCCCATCTTTAAAACTTTAATTCTGTCTCTTGTTTCTTTTCCCAAACTGTGCGTCGACCACTTTTGATCCCTACCTGCTTTGCTGGCCGCAGCAATCCAGGACCAACCTCTGTGGTGCTTGTTTTTCTTCCATTTCCAGAGCACATTGTCTCAGACTATGAGGTTGGTTGCTGTGAAATGAGGCTGGCAGGACACTATTTCTGCAACCAGATGTTCTGTTCAGCAATATGAGGTTGTGTTATGAGGCATCTGAAATCTCCAGTTTGGTCCTGGGCTGGAAGGGGGGTGGGAGGCTGAAGTTCAGCCGGAGCTGGATTGGCTAAACTGGGTACCCTAGCTAGCATAGGGTCACATCAGCTCTGAGGATCTGTGTATTCACTTAGAGGGATGTCTTTACATACTGCACAAAAGAGCTGTGTGTACCAGCAGGACTCCCCTGCAAACTCAGAGGGCCCCTTGGAAATGAGACTACTGACACTTGGATGAACATCAACTAAAATAATGTTCGTTTGCTTACTAAATATTTATTGAGCACCCATTATGTGCTAAACACTGTGCCTGACACTGCAGAGCCAAAAGTGAATAAAGAAATTACAGTCGGGGAAGGTTGGGAAGTGATGCAGAAAGCAGGAATGTGGACAGGTATGACAAGTGCCACCTTAGATATGAGTGCAAAGGTAGTAGAAACATCCACAGAAGGCTAATATGAGGCGCAAAGGGTTGGAGGAGGCTTGGACGAGGGACTCACCACCAAGATGAGGCTTGAAGGAGTGATCACAACAGCTAACATTTATTGAGCACATACTGTATACATCCATCCAGCCCTGTTCAGACAGCCCTGCATGAGAACCCTCATTTAGTCCTTATGACGCCCTATGAGGTAGATAACATTATTCTCTCCATTTTACAGATGAGGAAACTTAGGCTCACAGTAAATGGTGGAGCTGGATTCAAATCAGAGCGGCTTGGTTCCAGACTAAAGGGGGAGGAAAGAGCCAAATCAGCCTTCAAGGCAGGGGCAAGTGCTGTGCAACAGCATAGAGGGAGGAAAGATGCTCCCCAAGTCCTTTGAGGAACTCAAAGTGTCTGGGGGTGGGAACAGGAGTCCTGAGATGACACAGCTCCATCTGCAGGTTAGAAGGGAAACCAGAGGCAGGGGACAGCCAGCTGTGGACTGTCAAAAATCAACTGTGTGATTCCTGTCATCTAACCCCTCCTGGTTTAGTCTCTCCCTTTTGTAAAAGACGGTAGTAAGAATACCTGGGCTCTACCATAGAGAATGGCTATGGGCATCAAATGGGGAAAATGCATGTAAACTTGATAGCAAAATGCAAATTCCTTCCCAGACTTGAGATTTCATCAGTATCATTTCCCCAGTAGCTTCAAAGATTTGCAAACCCTAATCAACAGTGTCAGGGCAGTAGCAAGAGACTTTGAAGTAGAGCAGCAGGGTGGGGAAATAGACCCTCATCCTGTGTCTATCACTTGCATCCAAACTCACCACTTGCTGTGTGATTCCAAGGCAAGCTACTCTCTCACCATCAACTACATCATCTGGGCAATGGGGATGATGATAGCATTCACCTTATAAGTCGCTGGGAGGAATAAATAACACTTGTAATATGCTTAGGACAGCTCCCAGCACAGAGGAAAGACAAAACACTAACAGCTATCATTTTTAACATTATTAAGAACTCTATTGACTCCTCACCCCATTCCTCCACGTTCTATGTGATAAAAAACACATGCAGATATTAGAAAGCAGAGCTGATGAAGGTTTGCAATCCAATGCAAGTGCACTGCTCTGGACGTTCTTCCTGTTTCCCACAGGCTGGCAAGCAGCTGGCTCTCCATGCTCTCTGTCCTGGAAGAAAGTGCCCCAAAGAGGTAAAACACAGGGATCAAACACCATTTGCACAAACCAGGCTGCTCTCATCATTTTTAGACAATCTAAACATCTACTTTTATATCTATTCCTTATTAGATGGTGAAATTCTCAAAGGTGTCCTGGTGTCTAGCCTGGTACCGGCACGTAGTACACAGTTGATATATGCATGTGAATTCATCTGAATTTGAGCTTTAAAGCTCAGTATATAGAGAGTATGATAACATTTTTTGAAACTCCAGGCTAATAATATCTCCAGGATTTTGCAATAGAAATATATTAAATGGGCAAAAGATACTATAGTTCTAAATGTGGCAGTGTTCCCTTGTAATAGTCAATATTGATAATTATACATCATATGTTCATATAATGTTATACAAAGAACAAAATGAGCCAATAAAACTACATACACTAACAAGGATGAATTTCACAAACATTATACTGAATGAGAAGCCACACAAAAACAAATGCATACTGTATAATTCCCATCATATGAAGTTTAAAAACAAGCAAAACTGATGCATAGCTTTAAAAGTCTGGGTATTGACTATCTTTGGAAGAGGTGTACTGATGGGGAGGAGGCTCAAGAGAGACTTTTGAAGAACTGGTTACATTTCTTTCTTTTTTAAAATAAATGTGCTTTTTAATTTTGTCAAGTACATTTTTCTTTTTCCTTTTATTATTTATTTATTTTGGCTGTGCCGCATGGCATGTGGGATCTTAGTTCCCTGACCAGCAGTAAAATCCATACCCTCTGAAGTGGAAGCACAGAGTCTTAGCCTTTGAACCATGAGGGAAGTCTCACATTTCTTGACCTGAAGTATTATTTTCATGGGCACATTAAATTTGTGATCATTCTTTGAGCTGTACACTTATGATCTGTGCATTTTTTCCTGTATGATAGTTATACTTCAATAAAATATAACTTTATAAAAATAATTATGGCACATTAAAAAAATCATCTCCGCAAGTAAGAACAGGGCATTCAAAAAGTAGCTGAACCTACACTAATCAACCAATAAGAAAGGACAGTGAAAGGAAAAACATGATGGATTTCAGAAGGTATATAGACTTGGTTGGTATATTGGCTGAAGATGCAAGGGATTATTAACTATATATCTGCATGGGAATAAAACCCAAAGTGGCCTTGCAGTTTGATAAGACTGTCTCAATTTCTAAGCTTTCTCTATAACTATCACCAAATGGACCTCCATTTTATTAACTCAAAACTCTAAGGATAGAGGACTTCAACTTCAGCCTGTAATGTGCTAACTGATACTACCTCCTGCCATAAATAAAATACTGATAAATACAGACAAATATTTATTTTAAAAATTTTTATTTTTACTTTATTTTACTTTACAATACTGTATTGGTTTTGCCATACATTGACATGAATCCACCACGGGTGTACATGCAATCCCAAACATGAACCCCCCTCCCACCTCCCTCCCCACAACATCCCTCTGGGTCATCCCCGTGCACCAGCCCCAAGCATGCTGTATCCTGCATCGGACATAGACTGGTGATTTGATTCTTACATGATAGTATATATGTTTCAATGCCATTCTCCCAAATCATCCCACCCTCTCCCTCTCCCTCTGAGTCCAAAAGTCCGCTATACACATCTGTGTCTTTTTTGCTGTACAGACAAATATTTAAAGCACCTATTTTTAGATACTGAACAACAAGCTTCTCAAGACTGTAATCTCTGAAAGAGGGAAACAAATGAGGTAAGTCCTGCAAATGCCCCAGCTTCAAAGGCATTTAGATCCTGGCATAGAGGAGGAGAATCCAAAACAGAAACAGACTTACAGATGTAGAAAACAAACTTATGGTTACCAAAGGGGAAAGGGAAGGAGGAGGAGATACATTGCAAGATTAACCGATACAAAACGCTATACACAAAAGAGATAAGTAGCAAGGATTTACTGTAAAGCACAGGGCACTATATTCAATAACTTAAAACAATTTATAATAGAAAATAATCTGAACACACACACACACACACACACACACACACATATATAACTGGATCACTTTGCTGTACACCTAAATCTAACACAATATTGTAAGTCAGTTCAGTTCAGTTCAGTCGCTCAGTTGTGTCTGACTCTTTGCGACCCCATGAAGTGCAGAATCCAAGCCTCCCTGTCCATCACCAACTCCCAGAGTTTACCCAAACTCATGTCCATTGAGTTGGTAATGCCATCTAACCATCTCATTCTCTGTTGTCATCTTCTCCTCCTGCCTTCAATCTTTCCCAACATCAGGGTCTTTGCAAATGAGTCAGCTCTTCGCATCAGGTGGCCAAAATATTGGAGTTTCAGCTTCAACATCAGTCCTTCCAATGAACAAACACCCATGACTGATTTCCTTTAGGATGGACTGGTTGGATCTCCTTGCAGTTCAAGGGACTCTCAAGAGTCTTCTCCAACACCACAGTTCAAAAGCATCAATTCTTCGGCACTCAGCTTTCTTTATAGTCCAACTCTCACATCCATACATGACTACTGGAAAAACCATAGCCTATACTTCAATTTAAACAATGAATAGGGAATCAATGATTTGTGAAACAAAATGAGGCAGTCTAACATTTGTATAAATGTATTAGGGAGGTAGTGTAGTGGTAGGGAGGAGGGACTGAGAAAATATTTGAAGAAATAATGGTTGCTAATTTTTCTATATTTGACGGAAATATCAACTTAAAGATCCAAGAAGCTCAATGATCTTCAAGCAGGATAAACACAGAGAAAACTACAAATTACACAAATGAATACTGACGAAAATCAATAATAAAAAGCTGACAGGGAAAACAAGGGCACAGAGATAAGAAAATTACTGATGTCTCATCAAAGAAAATACAAGCCAAAAGAGAATAGAATAAGATCTTTAAAGGGTGAAGAGAAAAAAAAGCAGCCAACATATAATTGTATATTTAACAAAAATATCCCTCAAAAGACATGTTTCAGACAAAGAGTAAGAGACTTAGTTGCCAGCAGATATGTTGCTCATTTTTAAAAAATTGAAGTATAGTTGATTTACAATATCATATTAGTTTCAGGTGTACAATAGAGTGATTCAAAATATTATAGATTATACTCCATTTAAGGTTATTATAAAACTTTGGTTATATTTCTGTGCTGTAAATATATATTCTGTGCTGTAGCTTATTTATTTTACACACAATAGTTTATATTGGAGAAAGGAATGGCAACCCACTCCAGTATTCCTGCCTGGAGAATTCCATGGACAGAGGAGCCCAGCGAGCTACAGTCCATGGGGTCAGAAAGAGTCAGGCACCACTGGGAGACTAACACTACACTACGCTAGCAATCTGTATCTCTTAATCATTTACCTCTATCTTGCCCCTTCCCTTTCCCTCTCCCCACTGGTAACCACTAGTTCTTTATATCTGTGAGTCTGTTTCTCTTTTGTTATATTCATTTCATTTGCTTTATTTTTAAAATTCCACATATAAGTGATATCATACAATATTTATGCTTCTCTGCTTGACTTATTTTACTAACCAACAGAGGATGAGATCATTGGATGGCATCATCGACTCAATGGTCATAGTTTGAACAAACTCCTGGGGGTAAGTGAAGGACAGGAAAGCCTGGCGTGCTGTAGTCCATGGGGTTGCAAAGAGTCAGACACAACTGAGTGACTGAACAACGAGATTCATAAAGTCTGACTCAATCAATCCACTATTATGTCAATCATTTCCAATACTCTTCATGTCCATCTATGTTGTTGCAAATGGCAAAATTTCATTTTTTTTTAAGGCTGAGTATTATACCTCTCTATATAAGATCCTCTGGAGAAGGAAATGGCAACCCACTCCAGTATTCTTGCCTGGAAAATCCCATGGATGGAGAAGCCTGGTGGGCTACAGTCCACGGGGTCGCAAAGAGTCGGACACGACTGAGCGACTTCACTTTCACTTTTCACTTTCATAGATAGATAGATAGATAGATAGGATTACTATATATATATATCAGAATACTATGAACACTGGGGTATGTATGTGTGTATATATATATATATATATATATATATCTTTGACTTAGTATTTTCATTTGCTTTTGATAGATACCCAGGAATGGAATTGTTAGATTGTATAGTAGCTCTGTTTTTAGTTTTTTCAGGAACTTCCATACTGTTTTCCATAGTGGCTGCACCAATTGACATTCCCACCAACAGTGTACAAGGGTTCCTTTTTCTAAACATATTGCCAACATTTGTTATTCGTGTTCTTTTTGATGACAGCCATTCCAACAGGTGTGAGGTGATATACTTCATTGTGGTTCTGATTTGCATTTTTCATGATTAGCTATGCTGCACATCTTGTCATGTGCCTGTTGGCCATCTCTACATCTTCTTTGGAGAAATGCCTATTCAGATGTTCACTCCATTTTTTAATTGGGTTGCATTTTTTGTTTGTTTGTTTGTTTTTGAGTTGTATGAGTTGGTTTTGTACTTTGGATATTAACCTCTTGCTGGTCACATCATTTGCAAATATTTTCTCCCATTCAGCAGGGTATTTTTATTTCATGTTTTGTTGATGGTTTCCTTTGCTGTGCAAAAGATTTAAGTTTAATTAGGCTCCATATTTTTGCTTTCATTTATATTGCCTTAGGAGACAGATCCAAAAATACAGTGCTATGATTTATGTCCAAGAGGGTGGGCTTATCATATATGATCTCTATTATGCTGAAGTATGTTTCCTTCATACCCACTTCGTTGATTCAACATCATATACAGACGTTGAATTTTGTCAAAAGATTTTTTTCTGTATTTATTAACATGATCATATGATTTTTATTATTCAATTTGTTGACAGGGTGGATATTAACATGTGGATATTGACCTCTCCTGGCATACTGACCTATTCAGGAATCCTTGGGATAAATTCCACTTGATTATGGTGAATAATCCTTTTAATGCATTTTTGAATTCCATTTGCTAATATTTTGCTGAGGATTTTTGCATCTGTGTTCATCAGTGACACTGACTTGTAGTTTTCTTTTTTTGTTATATATTTGTCTGGTTTGGTATCATGTTTTGGTTTTTAGTTTTATTGACATTTTTTATTGCTTTTTAATCTCTATTTCATTTATTTCTGCTCTGATCTTTATGAATTATTTCCTTCTACTAACTGAGTTTTGTTTGTTTTCTTTTTCTGGTTCCTTTCGGTGTAAAGTTAGGTTGTTTAAGATTTTTCTTTCTTCCTGAGGTAGGCTTGTATTACTACAAACTTCCCTCTTAAAACATCCCCCAGATTTTGGATTGTTGTGTTTTCATTTTCATTTTCTCCAAGTATTTTAAAACTTCATCTGTAATTTCTTCAGTGATCCATTGGTTGTTTAGTAGTATACTGTTTAGCCTCCACATATTTGTGGTTTTTGCAGGTTTATTCTTGCTACCATCAGCACCAGTGTCCAAGCGGTAGAACGGGTTCTCAAGAATTGCTGACACCAGTGTCTGTGTCCCCAGGGGGAGCTCCAGCTGCCTCCTGCCTCTCTGGGAGACTCTCCGAGATCAACAGGTGGGTCTCACCCAGCTCCTTTCAAATTACTACTTCTGTCCAAGATATTGGAGCATGTGAGATTTTGTGTGCCCCCTTTAAGAGTGGAGTCTACTTCCCACAGCGCTCCGAGTCTCCCAAAAGTGAGCCTAGCTGGTCTTCAAAGCCAAACCTTCTAGGGGCTTTTCCTCCCAGTATAAGACCCCTGGGCTGAGGAACCTAGCATGGGGTTCAGACCCCTTGATCCTTGAGGAGACCCTAAGCAACTGTAACTATCCTCCCCTGTGTGGGTGGCCACCTGGGGTATGGGTCTTGACTATATGATGACTTTGCCCCTCCTATCAGTTTGTTGTGGTTCCCTCTTTATATCTTTTGTTGTTGTCCAGTTGTTCAGTCCCTAAGTCGTGTCCAATTCTTTGCAACCCCATGGACTCCAGCATGCGAGGCTTCCCTGTTCTTCACTATCTCCCAGAGTTTGTTCAAACTCATGTCCATTGAGTCTGTGGTGCTATCCAACATTTCATCCTCTTTCGCCCCCTTCGCCACTTGCCCTCAATCTTTCCCAGCATCAGGGTCTTTTCCAGTGAGTCAGCTCTTCACATCAGGTGGTCAAAGTATTGGAGCTTCAGCTTCAGTATCAGTTCTTCCAATGAATATTCAGGGTTGATTTTCTTTAGGATTGACTGGTTTGATCTCCTTGTTGTCCAAGTGACTCTCAAGAGTCTTCTCCAACACCATAGTTCAAAAGCATCAATTCTTCAGCATTCTTCCTTCTTTTATGGGCCAACACTCACATCCATACATGACTACTGGAAAAACCATAGCTTTGACTAGATGGACCTCTGTGGACAAAATGATGTCTCTGTTTTTTAATATGCTATTTATGTTTGTCATAGCTTTTTTCCCAAGGAGCAAGCATCTTTTAATTTCATGGCTGCAGTCACCATCTGCAGTGATTTTGGAGCCCAAGAAAAGAAAATCTGTCTCTGTTTCTACTTTTTCCCCATCTATTTGCCATGAAGTGCTGTGATCAGATGCCATGATCTTCTTTTTTTGAATGTTGAGTTTTAAGCCAGCTTTTTCACTCTCCCCTTTCACCTTCATCAAGAGGCTCTTTAGTTCCTCTTTGTTTTCTGCCATTAAAGTGGTATCATCTCCCTATCTGAAGTTGTTGATATTTCTCCCAGCAATCTTGATTCCAACTTGTGAGTCATTCAGCCCAGCATTTCACATGGTGTACTCTGCATATAAGTTAAATAAGCAGGGTGACAATGAAAGGTTGTTGTTGAATCACAACAATGGTATAAACCCCTGACAGGTTTCTGCCATGAGCTGTATAAGATCACGGTGGAATCGCAGAGCAGGGCTCCTTACTTACTTCACGCAGGGCATGTCATTCATTCACACAAGCACACCGTTAGAGTTAGTAAAGCACAGCAGAAAACGTGTTCGCTAAGAGAACAAAGAGCTAGAGCTCCAAGCATCCTTACCTTGTCCTGAAGGATCCCGGATGGGCCCCCAAGATGAAAGGTTGTTGTTGAATCATGACGCCATGATTCTTGGCCCCCGGAGGAGAAGAATTCAATCTGGGGCCAGAGACGAGGCTTGATCGCGCAGAGCTTTTGTATAATAAAGTTTTATTAAAGTATAAAGGAGATAGAGAAGGTTTCTAACATAGGCATCAGAAGGGGGCAAAAAGAGTACCCCCTTGCTAGTGTTAGCAATGGAGTTATATACTCTCCAATAAATCCAAAGAATGTCTGGAGGTTGTAAAGACCTCATCAGACCTACTCCCATAATTTACATTTTAAGATAATGGAATTAGCCAGAAGGTTTAATCCAGAGACTATCCTCAGGCAGAATACATTGTTGTTATATAATCCTAAGGAATGTAGAGAAAAAACGTTTGTCCTTTCCTCCTCCTTGAGAATTCCAGACCCCTCTTTCCTTGGGGACCCTTAGACTTCTTATCAACCTGCCTAGGAAATGACTCTCTCAACAACATACAACCTTGATGTACTTTTTCCAGTTTTGAACAAGTCAGTTGTTTCATGTCTAGTTCTGTTGCTTGTTGTCCTGCATACAGGTTTCTGAGGAGACAGGTAAGGTGGTCTGCTATTCCCATCTCTTTAAGAATTTTCCACAGTTTGTTGTGATCCACGCAGTCAAAGGCTTTAGTCAAGTCAATGAAGCAGAAGTATATATTTTTTGGAACTCCCTTCCTTTTTCATGATCCAACAGATGTTGGCAATTTGATCTCTGGTTCCTTTGCCTTTTCCAAACCCAGTTTTGTACATCTGAAAGTTCTCTGTTCACATACTGCTGAAGCCTAACTTGAAGGATTTTGAGCATAATCTTGCTAGCATGTGAAATGAGTGCAATTGTATGGTAATTTGAACATTCTTTAGCATTGCCTTTCTTTGAGATTGGAATGGAAACTGACTGGCCTTTTCCAGTCCTGTGGCCACTTCAGAGTTTCCCAAATTTGCTGACATATTGAGTGCAGCACTTTAACAGCATCATCTTTTAGGATTTGCAACAGCTCAGCTGGAATTCCATCTCCTCCACTGGTTTTGCCTGTAGTAATACCACCTAAGTCCCACTTGACTTCACACTCCAGGATGTCTGGCTCTAGGTGAGAGACCACATCATTTGGGTTATCCAGGTCATTAAGACCTTTTTTATGCAGTTCTGTGTATTCTTGCCCCCTCTTCCTAATCTCTTCTGCATCTGTTGGGTCTTTGTGGTTTCTGTTCTTTTTCATGCCCATCTTTGCATGAAAAATTTCCCTTGGTATCTTTAATTTTCTTGAAGAGATCTTTAGGCTTTCCCATTCTATTGCTTTCCTCTATTTCTTTTCACTGTTCACTTAAGAAGGATTTCTCATCTCTCCTTGCTATTCTCTGGAACTCTGCATTCATGCGGGTATATCTTTCTCTATATCTTTAGTTGTAGAAAATCTTTTTCTGTTCGATCCCAGTCTTTCTCATCAACAGTTGCTCGTAAGTGGTTGTAATTTTGGTGTGCCCACAATAGGAGGTGAGTTCTGGATCTTTCTACTCTATTATCTTGTTCCCAGAATCTTCTCCACAAGAAATGTTTTTTAAAAGCTCCTCAGGCTAAAGGAAAATGATACCATAAAGAAACTTAGATCATCACAAAGGCAAGAAGGGTGTCAGAAATGGTAAATATTTGAGTATATATAAAAGATCTTTTCCTTCTTTTATTATCTTTGAAAGATAATTGACTGTCACCCACAAAATAATAATAAATGTATCCCTATATGAAGAAACTTATGACCATCTATTTTTCCCTCCCCCACCCTTTTAAATATATGTCATAGATTTTATTTCTACATTATAAATGTGGATACTCATGAACACATGCACCCACACACATACACTTATGCATATATAACTTGCAGAACAAAGGAACAAGGTGAATACAGCTTGGCAGAACTAGACTAGCCTTAAAGCATTTGTTTTTCTAGGTCAGTAATGCTGGTAAAGTAATGTTCAAAATTCTACAAGCCAGGCTTCAGCAATACGTGAACACTGAACTCCCTGATGTTCAAGCTGGTTTTAGAAAAGGCAGAGGAACCAGAGATCAAATTGCCAACATTTGCTGGATCATCGAAAAAGCAAGAGAGTTCCAGAAAAACATCTACTTCTGCTTTATTGACTATGCCAAAGCCTTTGACTGTGTGGATCGCAATAAACTGTGGAAAATTCTGAAAGAGATGAGAATACCAGACCACCTGACCTGCCTCTTGAGACATCTGTATACAGGTCAGGAAGCAACAGTTAGAACTGGACATGGAACAACAGACTGGTTCCAAATAGGAAAAGGAGTATGTCAAGGCTGTATATTGTTACCTTGCTTATTTAACTTCTATGCAGAGTACATCATGAGAAATGCTGGACTGGAAGAAACACAAGCTGGAATCAAGATTGCCGGGAGAAATATCAATAACGTCAGATATGCAGATGACACCACCCTTATGGCAGAAAGTGAAGAGGAACTCAAAAGCCTCTTGATGAAAGTGAAAGAGGAGAGTGAAAAAGTTGGCTTAAAGCTCAACATTCAGAAAACGAAGATCATGGCATCTGGTCCTATCACTTCATGGGAAATAGATGGGGAAACAGTGGAAACAGTGTCAGACTTTTTTTTTTGGGGGGCTCCAAAATCACTGCAGATGGTGACTGCAGCCATGAAATTAAAAGACGCTTACTCCTTGGAAGAAAAGTTATGACCAACCTACATAGTATATTCAAAAGCAGAGACATTACTTTGCCAACTAAGGTCCGTCTAGTCAAGACTATGGTTTTTCCAGTAGTCATGCATAGATGTCAGAGTTGGACTGTGAAGAAGGCAGAGCACCAAAGAATTGATGCTTTTGAACTGTGGTGTTGGAGAAGACTCTTGAGAGTCCCTTAGACTGCAAGGAGATCCAACCAGTCCATTCTGAAGGAGATCAACCCTGGGATTTCTTTGGAAGGAATGATGCTAAAGCTGAAACTCCAGTACTTTGGCCACCTCATGCGAAGAGTTGACTCATTGGAAAAGACTTTGATGCTGGGAGGGACTGGGGGCAGGAGGAGAAGGGGACAACTGAGGATGAGATGGCTGGATGGCAACACTCACTCGATGGACGTGAATCTGGGTGAACTCCGGGAGTTGGTGATGGACAGGGAGGCCTGGCATGCTGCGATTCATGGGGTCGCAAAGAGTCGGACACGACTGCGCGACTGAACTGAACTGAATGGTTAAGTGGACTTGGGTGTTAGAGAGTCAAGGCAAATCTAACTCCACCAGTCGTAAGTATAGAACTCTGAGCAAGAAACGTAACAAGACAAAACCTAAATTTACTTATCTGTGAAAGGTGGGTACTGCCTCTTGAATAGTGTGGGTCCGAAGATTAACTAAATTACCATATATAAATTGTTAGCATATTGCCTGCCTGGCAAGAACAAAGACTTGACAAAGGGCAACCATTATTATCCTAAAGTCAAAAGTATCCCCACCGTGCCAGATGCCAACTTGGTCAGAGAGCAGTTGATCGAAAAGATATGATGGAACACGGGAAAGTAGGAGGTGGTAAAATACACTGAAAATTTTCATCTTCCAAAGCAGGATAAAGGAAATCATCTAAAGTTCATAAATCAGTAACAGGGAACTAAGAATGTATGAGTATAACGGTGATCACTAGATGAATTAGAAATAGAGGTGTTTACAGTGATTGCCTTTGAGAAGTGCAATTGAGGGAAGAGAGAGAAGTTTTTGTTCTTCATAAAGTATCCTTTTATACTGTTAAAAATTTAACCTGTATTAAATACTGCATAAAACTTCAAAACCTAGTTTTATAATTTAGAATGTACATATGGAGCAAGGAGAAAGGTTAAACAAATATACCAGGATTTGTGTAAAAATGGAGCTTCTTAATGTCCTATCTTTGCACCACGGAAGGGGAAACTACTGCTGCTCCAGAAAACCAGTGCTGGCCTCTGTTACATTGTAGTTGCCAAGAATTGTGTGTGTGTCCATACATCTGTTTGTAAAGTAAATAATGTTTTATGATTAAACCCTTTGCCTAATTCTTCCTCCCTTTAGGACTTATACTATTAAAAATTAAAATGCTAAGAAGCAAAGAAAAGCAATTTTTATAATATTAACTAAAGCCAGCCTATTTTCTCTTCTATAATGATAACCTCATTATCACACTCCAGTATCCACACCTCTGATTTCTTTCTAACTTACTTCTGTTGTCCAAAGCTGGGGTCTTAGCTAGGACCCTCAGGAAGGGAGTAGCTGGTGTTCATAGGCAATATGTAAAGATCCCCACAAAGAACACAGATCTGATTTTAGTCCCTTCCTGAATCCTCTGCTTGTCTGGGCACTCTACTATTTTCCCTCCATTCTCTTGCTCATCTTATCTATTTCTCTTGGCCCATTAAATCTCATTATTGGGAAAGTTAAGATGCTACAGAGACACCATAAGCTAGAGAGACAAGACACACAGCATCATTGTAGTATAGAATGTAGTCGTGGAATGCTGCCAGAGTAAGAGCCTTAAGGTGCAAGCCAGGATATAAAGTGAAAGAAACCTCTTTAATGAGGTTTTTTTGGAAGCTAGCAATCCTGGTAATTAAGTCTTCTGGACGAGTAGTCATCTGGACCATGGACTTCAGCTTCTGACGGCACTGGGTTCTAACCATACCTCCGTCCTCCCCACCAGTGTGACTCTGGCAAGTTGTTTAACATCTCTAAGTCTCAATTTTCTCATCTGGAAAATGAGGGTAATAATACGCACATCTTTTTAAAAAAGAACTTGCTCTCTGGTGTTCTACATATTATTAACTCAAGTCATTCTCACAGCAGTTGGGTACTATTATTATCCCTTTCTATAGACGTGTAAACCGAGGCTCCGAGGGAGGCTAAGTAACTTGTCTGAAGTCACACAGCTGTTAAGTAAGGCAGACAAGAGAGTATCCAGGCAGTCTGCCTCCAGAGCCCTGCTTTCAGCTATTATGCTAAACTGTCTGATAAAGTTCACCTGAGGATTAAATGAAACGATGCATTTAATAGCACTTGGCATATTTTGAGCATTTAATAAAGAGCAATTATTATAATGAGAGCTGGGTAGAATCCAAATCCCAAATTATAACAAACTTGGGGGTAAGGTAGATTACACTGTACTTTTATCATATGAAGCCAAGTCTAAAGTTCACACATCCTCATTCTCAGATCATCTGCAAACAGAAAGCAAGCTCCCACAGGAGCAAATAGGTTCCCGGGGGCACCAGAAATCATTTTTACAGGAGCTGTCTGTTGCTGAGTGGGAACAGAGGAGAGTACTAAAGCAAGGGCTTGACCGAGAAGCAGCGGAGTCCAGGTGGGGCAGGAGGCACGCCAGCCCTGCGCCTGCTGCATTATGGATGGCTGCGGTGGGGGCCTTAAGGATGGGAACCACAAATAGTGGGATGTCTCAAGTAATCAAAGGTTTTCACAATTCTCTGGTAGGAGTAAACCACAGACAACGAGGGAATTTGATAGCTATTAAAACCAGGGTTCCGCAGTTGGGAGGTAACTTTGCAGCCTGAAGAGGTCTATTTTCTGAGACTGACTGCAGTATGGTTCAAGCCAGAGCAAAAGAAGATACCCAGAACTCCATCACGAGTGAAGCCTTAACAGGAGCCGGCCTGGGAGCAAGAAAGGGACCAGAGGCCATGCTGGGTAAGCCTCAATGGTGGCGTTCTCCGGGCTCTCATGCAAGGAACTGGCATCTTGCTGACAAGATTTGCCTCTGCCCAGTCTCCCAAGGATTCTCCTTTCGCCGAAAACCCCTTCTAGTTGCCATCAGCCCAGTTATCATCCTCACCTTTTGGAGACTATTGACAATACTAGGGGAACTTCTCTCTCAGGAATTCTTCAACTGAATGAGCTGTAGTTCTAGGAAGGATTTCAGAAGATCAAGTTCAGTCTGTTTTCAGAACTGTAGGTGGGATAACTATGGCCAAATAGGCTATGAAGAAACATTCAGAATCTTTTTCTGTTTAAAGGAACATGGCCGGGGGGCGGGGGGGTGAGGGGGGTGGGGAGCGGTTCTTAAAAGATAATACATTTATTTATTCACACTTGGATTGCATTTGTGATCAAAATAAATGTCTAAAATCTTTAAAATGAAATACAGTAAGTACTTAGAAGATGAAGGGCTACACAGCAGTCATGAAGCATGACTTTCCTCGGGGACTTCTCTGCCTGGTTTTGTTTTCTTAGTCAAACAACAAAAAACGCCTGGAGATTGCTCTTTCTTTAAAAAAAAAAATAAAGCAAGGAGTTGCTGGAGAAAGTTCCAGCCATGCTAAGGCCCCCAGGGCTCTGCTCTGCCTAACAATGACTGCTTGGGGACCCAGTCCTGTGACTTCTGAGCTGAGGAAATGGAGATGAAGAGAACCCAATGGATGCATTCAGACTCGCACAACCACACAGAACACTGTTCTAACCCCCAGGCGAGTGTGTCAAACTGGGAAGGCGCAGGAAGCTAAACAAAACTCACATGGTTGGGAAAGGTTTTGCATGATGCTAGGTCATGTTAGCCTCCTTTTTTTTTTTCTCCACCATCCCCTACCACATTTCTATGAGGATGCAGCCTTATCTCTTTTGTTCCCCACTCTACCCCTGCTAGGAATTGTGAATGGTCAGGCATATGCACTCAAACAGCATCAGCTGAATGAGTTACATGGCAGAATGATACTAACATCAACATAAATATGTTAGGGAATAGAATGGAAAACTGACAAAGTTTGAAGTTGGGACGCCGAACTTCAAAGAAACTAAGCTTCCCATTTCTGATGAAGGCTTTAAACTCTGTCTCCAGAAATTAGAGTTCAAAGCTCACCCTTCTTAGCTGTGAGGGACGCTTAGATGGAAAAGTTTCAGAAGCCTGGAACATGCAATAGCGTGCTGCTGCTCTTCCTCCTGTTATTTCTTTCTTTAAAAAATATTTATTTACTTCTTATTTTTGGCCATGCTGGGTCTCCGTTGCCACGTGCCGGCTTTCTCTAGTTGTGGCTACTCTCTGGTTGCCGTGCACAGACTTCTCATTGTGGCGGCTTCTCGCTGCAGAGCACGGGCGCCTCAGCAGCTGTGGTGCACGGGCTTAGTTGCCCTTCAGCGAGCATGCGGGGACCTGCCCAGACCAGGGGTGGGACCGATGTCCCCTGCACTGGCAGGTGGATAACCACTGGACCACCAGGGAAGTCCTATGATTTCCTTTTTGAAATGCATTATTACCTCTGTATCACTATGAGCCAGAACTTAAGAGAGGGGATGGCCATGTTGGGGAAAATATCTTGCATGCCTCAGTTTGTAGGTAGACCTAGATTCGCTTTAACTTTGGATTTACATTGGTTTTTTTTTTAGCTGTCTACTGCACACCCTCAGAAGGGTTTTTCCTGTCATATTTTTAACTTTCTAAAATAGTGGTAAATATACATAATATAAAATTTATCATTTTAACCATTTTTAAGTATACAGTTCAGTGGCATTAAGTGAACTCACATTGCTCTACAATGACCGTGATCCATCACAGGACTCTCATCATCTCAGACTGATACTCTGTACCCGTTAAATCACAACTCCCCATTCCCTCCTCCCCTCAGTTCCTGGCAACTA
Source organism: Capricornis sumatraensis (assembly GCF_032405125.1). Lineage (NCBI taxonomy): Eukaryota > Metazoa > Chordata > Mammalia > Artiodactyla > Bovidae > Capricornis > Capricornis sumatraensis. The sequence goes on from NC_091091.1 coordinate 15,992,575, forward strand.
CCATTCTATTTTATGTCTCAATAAATTTGACTGTTCTAGGTCCCGAATATAAGTGGAATCATACAGTAGTTTTCCTTTTAGGTTTGACTTATTTCAATTAGCATAATGTTTTCAAGTTTCATCCATGTATCATGGAAAGAATTCCCTTCCTTTTTTAAGCCTGAATAATATTCCATTTTATGTATAGACCACCTTTTCTTTATCCATTCATCCACTGATGATCTGTGGGTTGTTTCCCTCTTCGGTTATTATGAATAATACTGTTATGAACACTGGTGTACAAACATCTGTTCGATACCTTGCTTTCAATTTTTCTGAGTATATACAAATCAGTACCAAGATACCAGTCTGGTGTACATCAGCTAGACATACGGGAAAGAGCTCCTGACTTACACATGTCTCACTTAAGAACATCCCTGACATGTAAAACATAGTGGGATTCAGGAGTTGATCTTCTGCAGTCCCTGGAGGTCTCTGTTTGCCACCACTGGGATCATGAGGATTGTGGATTCTAACTTGTTATTCATAATGGGACAGCTAGAACTCAGCTCTCTTCTGCTTTCATCTTCCTTCTTTTTCTTGACACCAGAACTATATGTGAGCCACGGTCACTTTAGCTAGCTGGTATCACGTCAAGAGTTCCTGTTTTCACTAGAGGACTGAATTTCTTCAGAAGCAGAGGAGTTTCAGTTGGAACACTACATGACTCTGCAAACGGAAGCAATGCTCTTTCACATCTGTTCAACTAATTCTGTCCATTCCATCTTTTAGCTAACTCAAAATCAATCCGTCCTCCTTGCCTCCTCTGCTTTGAGGTCAAAAATTTCACCGAGACCACTGCTATGGGCTGAGTTAGTTTCCGCTACAGTCAGGATTTCTGCTCCACCCTTCACATTATAGAGGAAATCCATCTTTCCCCAGCTTAATATTAGTGTCACAGAGCCTTGAAATAACAACGTTCAAAAGAAAACTTGACCACTCCAAGCCACTGTTGGGTGGGACTGCAACAGAGCCATGTCTTCTTACTTCTAGTCTGGTCTATACTTTTCTTACCAGTAGCTTTTTAAGTTTGCATGGCTCTTGTTTATTCAACAAATAAGAATGACTGTACTGATATCATACATGTATCAAGGTCAGCAACAGAAGGAAAGCAAGTTAAATGAATAAACGTCAAGATCAAAATCATTCCAGTACCCTTTCGTTACCTTAGTCAACACTGGTGTGGCACGTATTTTCTTTTTTTCTCTTCTCCTCACTCTTTTTTTTTTTTCTAATGCACCGGCTTCTCATTGCAGTGGCTTCTCTTGTTGCAGAGCCCAGGCTGTAGGGCTCTTCACAGCTCTTCAGTAGCTGTGGCTGCTGGGCTCTAGAGCACGGGGTCAGTAGTTGTGGTACATGGGTTTAGTTGCCCCATGGCATTGAGATCTTCCTGGACCAGGGATCGAATCCACTGCATTGGCAGGTGAACTCTTAACCACTGTACCACCAGGGAAGCCCTTTCTCTTCGCCCTTTGTGAGGATGGTGATCAAAGTGAAGTAGTTAAGGTACTTCTTGTTCAACTCATCCAGTTCTTTCTTCCTTCCACTTCTTAACCACCATCTTCACCATTTTCAGAGGAAGACTAAATGGGCTCCTGGATCCAACACCACAGTGGTTCACAGTTCTCTAGACACCAGCTGGGTGTCCTAGAATTTAACTCAATTCTAAGTTGGCTCCGTGGTAAACAATCCACCTGCCAAAGCAGGAGACTCAAGAGACAGGGGTTTAATCCCTGGGTTGGGAAGATCCCCTGGAGGAGGAATTGGCAGCCCACTCCAGTAGTTTTGCCTGGAGAATCCTATGGACAGAGGAGCCTGACAGGCTGCAGTCAGTGGGGTCGTAGAGTCAGACACAACTGAAGCAACAAAACAACAACACAACACTGTAAAACTGAAGGCAGCACAGGGTAATTTCACAGGTAAAAGATTGTCCTAAAAGACTGCCCCCATGCCTTCAGGTGCCAACCACAAGCCCACATGATCACCTGTGCTTCCGGCCAACCTGCTATAAACTAGAGGTTCCAAAGTCCCCCTTTCTTGGACTTCACATGCTAGTTGTAAGTCCATACTGTTACCTGTTCCTCTGACCAACTGGCTATAAATCAGAGATTTCCACGACCCCCTTCTCAGGTTTGATTAATTTGCTAGAGCAGTTCACAAAACCAAGAGAAACATTTTACTTACTGGATCACCGGTTTATTATAAAAAGATCTAACTAGGAACAACCAGATGCGCAGGGCAAGGTACAGGGAAGGGATGCTGAGCTTCCTTGCCCTCTCTGGCCACATCACTCTCCCAGCATCTCCACCTATTCACCCACCCAGAAGCTCTCTGAATCCCTCCTCTTGGGCTTTCATGAAGGCTTCATTATAGGCTTAATTGATGAAAATCACTGGCCATCGATGACTGAACTCAATTTCCAGCCCCTACTTCCTACCCACCTCCCTGGAGGTGGAGAGTGAAGGGTGAGGTAGGACCAAAAGTGTCAATCCTTTAATCTCAGGGTTGGTTCCCTTGGTAACAAGCCCCCATCCTTAGGTGCGTTTAAAAAAAAATTAACACAAACCCAGTAGTGGTGGAAAGAAGCCTGTTCTGAATAACAAGGCATCTGTTTCACCTCGAAGGCACAGAAGCCATTTTAAGAAGTGAGGACAAGCGAACGAAAACTATAAAAAAGATGCTTTTATGGCTCTTACTGCTCAGGAAATTCCAAGGATTCTGAGAACTATGAGCCAGGAACTCAGGTTGAAGATCATATATATGTGAGAAATACATTTTGGTCATCTGAATGCGGCCAAATACATACTTCTCGTTAAGTCACAACATCTCAAGGGCTCGTCACATGTTCTGCACATTTAAATCTCAGAACGCAACTATGACACTGCGCTTGATTTCTGCACATTTGGAGAAGCTTCTTGGTTCTTCCTTCATAATCATGAGCTACCACTCTCCTCACCCTTCCCTATAATTTCCCCACCAAAGCATCTTCCACCACCACCAATAAATCAGTTGTAAGCAGTCCTGAGTTATTCTTTAGAACAGGGCAAAAGTATATGTTAACTTAGAATTAAGATGGTCATTTGTCCCAGTTTGCCTAGGGCAGTACCAGTTTACGCCTACTGCCCTGCATAAATTTTTAAATGAGCTCCCGTTTTTACTCTAAAAAAAAAAAAAAAAGTTCCAGTTTGGAGGATAAATTATATGTTTGCCTTACTAAAAAATACACCTTGCTTTCCCAGTAAAATGCTTTTCGGGTGACAGGGTGCTCTTGCCCACATCACTGCACTTCAGTTGCACAACTCTGTAAAGTAGGAAGGGAAATATTTCATCTCTGTTAAATGAAGTAACCGAGGCTGACTCCAGGTAGCACAGTAGTGACTGTCCGAGGTCACACACTCAGTGACAGAATCAGGACTCCTGCTGATTTCAAGTCCAATATTGTTCAGCTGTGGACCACTTTGTGCAAACATCTAAGACAAACCTCATACTCTTATTTAGTAACCTGCTTGCATTTGGACCTAGAACAGTTTAGACAGGTCCATCCTTGCCCAGAGACTCTCTTTTTCACATCTGAAGCAAGCAAAGAGTTGAAAAAAGAATTATGGAAACATATAGAGGCTATTAGTGAATCCTGGGGCCAAATGACATAAATCTCTGATTTTACCAGGTGCAGTTACATCAGGTTGTTGGAATTTGTTTCCCCTAACCAAATAACAATAGGAAGGAAAGAAAGGAGAGAGGAGGGAGGAAATGAAGAAGGAAGAGAAATGGACAGAGGGAAAGACAAAGACAATGAAGATCAACAATGAATGCCTACAGTTACAAAAACCAACAACAAACAAATGGGTTCTGCCCCAGTCTTACAGATACATTTCCCCCAGAGTTACGTGCTAATTTTTTTTTAAAACCCCAATCCAGTAAAATTCGACTTTCCCTGGGTAAGTGGCAAAGCCATACACAAAAGAGGAAAAACCCATGATCTTTCAAAGACAGGCACAGTGCCTGGCAAGGTCTTCAGGGTGTGCTGCAGATGCTGAATGCTGCGCCACACGGAAAAATAAATGCACTCTGCTCTAACCTCCCCACCAGCCGCCCCAAGGGAAGGTTACAGGGCCCGCGGGGGTCCTAGCCTCCCTTCGCAATGACAGAAAGGGGTCCAGCGTCCGTGGGAAGGATGACTCCAAGTCGCTGGCCAGTCTAGCGGGACCGCAGCAGAGGAGTGGACGCCCCCGGCTCTGTCCCGGGCACCGCAGCCTAACCTGGAGGCGGCCGGCCTCGCGCAAGGGAAGCTGAAGGTGAGAGGGCAGCGGAGGACGAGCGCGGCTCCGGGGTGGGGGCCCACGCGCGCATGCGCAGTAGCCGGACTGCCGCGGGCCGGAAGAGCAGAACAGCAGAGCCGCGGCGGCAGGCTCCAGACGCCGCTGTGGCCGCGGGGAGAGCGCCGGCCGGCGATGCGGCCCCTGGATGACACTGGGGCCGCTAAGCGGCAGGAGTCCGGGCTGCCGCTGATGGACATCCCGTCCCCGGGCTCCAGGCAGGAGCCGGCGGCTGCAGAGGTAGTGGAGACGCCCGGCCCCGGAGGGTGCTGGCAGTGCCCTTCCTCGCCGTGCGGCTCGCGTGCCCAGCAGGGTGAGTGCGGGGCGCGGACCCTGGCTCGGGTCTCGCCCGTGGGGGAGCCAAGAGGGCGCCAGTGGGTGGGAATCCCCGCAGCCGCGGGCGGGGGGCTGCGCATGGTGGACCGCGCCTCTCCTTCCCACCCTGCTGGAAGCTCCGAAACACCGTCGCGCTGTCACCTGCGGGCGGGGGGTGCGGGCTGGAAAGAAGAAGCCCCCTGCGTCCCAGTCAGCGGAAAGACCGGAGAAAGTTTCTGATTGGTTTGGAACCCATTTGGGGTTCTGAAACTGTTCCTATAATTAAAGTGTTGCGGGCAGGATCGGGGAGTCCGTTTGCCGTTCGGTGCGCCCTGCCGGAGGTTGGAGGTCAGTGAGAAAGGCCATCACGAAGCGGGCTGAGGTTGAGAGGAAGCTAACCAAGAAAACTGATCTCGATGGTAAACGGTATTCCTCGAAGAGGAAGCTGAAAAGCATCGAGTCTAGAAAAAATGTTTGTCTCAGTCTTAAGACTCTTGGGAAGGCAAAGTTGAGTGGGACCACTGGTTCTTAACCTTTTTTGAGTTACCAGGAATTTTTAGCAACTGAGGCAAAATGAGACAGAAGCACAATCTCACATACATGGGTAAGAGGTTCACGACCCACCTCCAAGGCCAGGGACACTTTGTTCAATGTCTTCCTTCCACAAATGATGAAATTGAGGCCCTGGAAAGTGAGGGCTTTGGCAAGATTTTGTTTGGTTTGTTTTTTTCTCCGAAGATCTGTCATGTTTGGAAAAGACTCCACAGGTCTGGGCAGCACCAGGCATAGGATACCAGTTTGCTAGAGACCCAGCCAAGGGCTCTTTCTCCCAGCCCCAGGCGCATTCCTCCTTGAACTTCACCACCCAACTGAAGCAGCTTCCTCCAAGAAAAGAGAAACAGGCAAATCTCCTTTCCAGGCAAAGTTACACAGTCTGCAGCACCTCATCCTCTAGGCCATCTCCCCCTAGTGTGACCTGGGATCTCCCTGCTGCTTAGCCAGCCTCACTGTTCCCTCCTATCCATGTGCACTTTCTCAAGGGTCACAAAGTTCACAAACTTTATGGAGAGACAAACCCCAGGGAGATGGTTCTTACTCCATTTTCATCCTAAATGCTAAGAGAAACGATCAGCTGTCTGATTATTTATGTAGGGGTTACCTTCAGCTGAGTGGACCAGAGGTGCAGCTTTGAAGAGGTCAGATTCTTGCCTTAAAATGTTAGGCCTGAATGGTGTTCTGATGGACTGCTGAGTTAGTGCTTGCAAGCTTTTAAGTGATTCCCCTGTTTGTGAATCAAAGAGGAATATTTCAGGCAGCACGTGGCAAAACCTATGTAAGCAATTGCACCTAGGAATCTTGAGGGAGTCTTTTAATTTCAAAGAAAGTTGCTAATAATAAGACTTAGAAATACCTATTATAAGGTAACCAGGCAATATTCCAAAAAAGGGAGTGCCACAGAAACACTTTAAACCTCCGTATGTGGTCACTGAACTTTGTGACAGTATCGTTTTGCCTCTTAACCCAACTGCTTATCTCAAGAAAGTTCATTTTCAAGTTGAGGCTGAAACTGTTACCCATTTTTTTTACATTCTTGGATAACCTTCACAGACAGCATATAGCTATCCTAACACATCTGTTTATTTTCATGAGGGACAGTGTGAGTCTCAGACTGAAGCAAGGAGAAGTTGTCTCAAGTCTGTGCCTCTCATTCTCCTGGAAGGAGTGAGTTCCTTAGGGTAGCAGTGGCTCTGAGACCAGCAGAGCTTTTCACAGTGCCCAAGATCCTGTTTCAGTGGGTCTAGGGTAGGGCTGGGATGGAGGTTTTAAAAGTTCCTAAGTTGACTCTAATTCCCAGCTGGGTAGTGAATCACCAGTTTAAAGCAGAGGATAAAGAAACTGAGCAACTTTTCAGTTTTCTTCTGACTCAGGAAATTACACTCTTGCCACTTAAGTTGAATTATTTAGAGTTACCAGATTATTAGATATGCTTGCGTGGAATATGATCGTGGAAGCATATACATAAGCAAATGCCTCTTTGGATTATGCTACTCTCTTGTTCATTTCCTTTGACAGAACTGAAATTATTGTTCTGTAAGAGACTGAAATTTGCCAGTCCTCAGCCTCACAACAAATAATCAAGTTCAGCCAGACCTTGAAACTTAGTTTTAAAAGAGTTAAAATATCATAAGTTAAAATATTTCTTGAGAAAAATTTAAAAGTTTAGGTTGGAGAAGATCCTTGAAATACAGACCAAGATGTTTTCTGTCCTTGATCTTCCTACTCTGTTCTGTTCTGTCTGAGGGTATAGGTTCTACATAAGGATTAGGTTTCTTCTAAGAAAAACTATTTTGTTTGGACCTGAATTCTGAAATTTCAGAAGCTGACCTGTAAGGCTGACCACAAGCAAGACATGTACTTTGTGGTGCTTAACCTTCTAAAGCTTCCTTCTCATGGACTGAGTGGGTAGGTACAGTTTGGTTCCTGCAGTATCTGAGCACACAGATATAGAATAGAATGGAGGATTCTGGTACTTATAACAGATAACCTATTACATGGTGACTGCTAGCCCCAGGTCATTCCCTTCAGCTGTACACCTTGAACAGGAAAGGGTGGAGGCCTCTGACCAGAATGGCATCTTTTACTACAAAGGTCAGCCTGTAATGTACGCCCAGGCGGATTGTGCAGCATCATAGCTTGGTCCCACTTTGCAAATTGTTTATCACTATGGGCAAAAGTATCTAGTTAACATGTGGATGTTGAAATGTATTAGCTGATGTTTGTGTTTATCAGAAAAGGGCATTAAGACAAACAAACAAACATTGTGCAATACTGGTTTATGGCTGAGTAACCCACTGTAAATTCCTAGATTGGAATGATCATCTTGCTTTACTACAAATTGCATGTGCCTACACATCCTTCACTTCTGCTTTGCTCATAACTAACAAGGGCTGTACTGTATTTCCATCCTATTCTCTCCTTGGTTTTTTTTGTGTTAGTTTTTTTAAAAAATGATAATTCAGTGTGTGGCCTATCTTTTAAGGAGTTCTCTGCTTACCCTGTTGCATTTTGCTCTGCTCTGAATGACCAGGATGAGATTGGAAGCACACTCTACTCCTCTCTTAGACAGCTGTGTAAGACAGAGGCAGTGGCTGCTCCTATGGACCTTCATTAATGGATTGAATACTTGATGCCCCAGAGAGAACAGAAGTTTTCCTGGTTAAGATCAAGCCAAGAATTAGATGGCAGTTCTTTTTCTTCTTTTTTTTTTTAAAACTTTAAGCACTTTGGGGTCAGAGGGATAGATAACCTAGCTCCTGCCATCAAAAAGTTGTGTTCTAAATAGAAGATAAGTTGTAAACCATGAAAACTTAAATATCTGCTTGCCTGTGTGCTAAGTCGCTTCAGTCATGACTGACTCTCCATGACCCTATGGACTGGAGCCCACCAGGCTCCTCTGTCCATGGGATTCTCCAGGCAACAGTACTGGAATGGCTTGCCATGCCCTCCTCCAAGAGATCTTCCTGACCCAGGGATCGAACTCTTGTTTCTTATGTCTCCTGCATTGGCAGGCAGATTCTTTACCATTAGCGCCAGCTGTTCAAAATAACTAAACAGAGAGCCTTCTCAGATTATGCTTTTGCCTGTGGTGTTAGACTGTGCATCTTATATTATTTAAAAAACCCACCAGGTTTTCTCACATTATTTCCTTCAGCAAATATTTATTCAGCATCTTCCTGGGGCCAGGCCTGAACAGCGCAGCTGAGCTCTCAGCCCTAGAGGAGCTCACAGGCTTGTGGGGGAAGCCACATAATCAACAAGTAGCCACATCACACAGTTCAGACCTATTTTCCAGAAAAGAACACATTCTGTCTAAAGCTGAGTTCACCAAGGAGATGATATAAAATATCACTTGGAAGCATTTTTCTCTCGCCTTCTTAATAAACATTTCTTAAAGATTTCTTTCACCATCTTGGTAAGCTGTATAAGAATATTTTTTTGGACTTACGAGTGAGGGAAGAGTCTTCAGTGAGCCAGAGAAATCCATTTTATAGCGTGAACTGCAGTTAAAAATGTAGGCTTAAATTGTTGCCCTTTGCCTGTGGTTCTCTATTCTTGGTGGGGAAAATGGTTCAGGCCCAGAGAATGGATATTATTTAGGAGGTAGTATTTGTGCCCTGTTAGTCATCAATGTCATTCCATTTTTCTCAGTATCTAAGTAAAAGTGATAAAACATGGAAGCAAGGACTAACCAGAATTTAATCTTTTTCAGAAGCTGAGAAGAAAGCACCCTGTCCTGGACTTGGCTTGTTTTACACGTTACTGTCTGCGTTCCTTTTCTCAGTGGGCTCCTTATTTGTTAAAAAAGTGCAAGACATCCACGCTGTGGAAATTAGTGCATTCCGATGTGTGTTCCAAATGCTAATCATTATCCCTTGCTTAATATACAGAAAGTAAGTATTTCTTACCTGCCAAGTAGAAGGTATTAATAAATGTTTGTAAATCTTTTGACCTGCTTAAATCATCTACTCTCCAGCATCTGCTTTATCTCTCTCATCGATTTACTAGTCCTTACACCCTTTGGCTCAGGTTAAGGAAAAGTCACAAGGATCCACCCATAGAAGTTGCTCTCCTAAGCACAAACCACATGCCCAACAAAGGAGGGGAAAGAGATTCAGTTACTCACCAGGCCCTATTTTGAGAACAACGCTTTCCTTGTACAATTCCCCCCATCTTGTACCACCCTCCCTCTTTCCTTTGGCATAACTAGTATTTGGAAGAGAAAAGTAAACGAGAGGAAATAGTAGTGTCTCCTGGTGTCAGAGGTTTCTTTAAGTATAACAGGCTGTTCTCCAACCAGGGCAGGCAGAAAGTTTAACAGTAATAATATTTCGATCTTCCCACTAGGGTGCCGTGGGAAAGATGTAAGGAGAGCTTAAGAAAGGCTTTTCGTAAAAAAATTTAAATAATTACTTTATTGCCAAAAAATGCTGACCATCATCTGAGCCTTCAGCAAGTCCTAATCTTTTCACTAGTGAAGGGTCTTCCTTCATGTTGATGACTGCTGACTGTGCGGGGTGGTAGTTGCTCAAGGTTAAGGCGACTGTGGCAATTTCTTAAAGTAAGACAGAAGTGAAGTTTGCCACATCAGCTGACTCTTTGAGAAAGGCCTTTTTAACTCCTTTCTTGTTCAGTGTCCTCATCTGCAAACTGGAGGGAGTGATACCCTTTGTCCTCTACCCTATACGAAAACTGTATTCCGCATCCTTACTGTCTTCTCCCCGGCCAGCCTCTCTTCCCCTTCCACGTGGACCCCATCCACACACCCTCCCCAGGTTAAAATTATGCCTCACCCACACAGTATAACCTCTACACACCCCTGTGTACTTAGACACCTGGGAGGAGGGACTGTTGGGTTCCTGGTGGCAATGTGGCTCTTTGTCTCTTTGGGTAAAGATGCTTCAACTCCAAATTAAAAGCTTCAGTCACTTGCTACCAAAGTCTCCTTGTATCTATAACTCAGCACAGATTTATTTAGAATTGTTTCACTCCTTATCCCAAGTTTTTGGTGAAAAAGGTGAAAATCCAGTAAGAGCAAAAATATTGTCAGAAATTCCTGTGTCGATGTGGACAAGTCACTGTATTTTAGGAAATGATGGTGGGTACGACTTAAGAAATGTTGAAGGGTGGCAACAGACCATTGATGTGCACACAATCATTCTCTCCATTTTGGAATAAAAGTACTGGGAGGAAGGCACTTGGAAAAATTTTCTTACATTGTTGGCACTAATCTGTTTTGACCCCTTTTATGTTTCACTATCATGGAAAAAAACTCAGCTTCTCAAAGTATGGGCCGAAGGTGATGACACTTCCATTTCTAACTCCAGAGACCCAGGGGTCCCTATATCAAGCCTAGATGCTGTTCTAAATAGGCCAGCTCTGTAACAGACCAGTGAGCCGCACCTAGGCAGGAACTTACACAGTGCCCTGCTTTGTAAATATTTAATTAAAAAGCATTTGAGCAGCAGTTACTATACTTATCCAGATGCTACAGTTTCTTTTCCAGTGTACTTCAACTCTTTTCCTAAGGAGAACAGTGAAAAGTTGTCTCATACTCAGTAGCTAAAATAAACTTTAGCATTGCTTCAGCTTTAACAGAAAAAACTCATTAAGACCGCAAATGCACACTTGCATTCCCAAGTTTTCTTATATAGGGCAGCTAAATCATGAAATTGTACCTATTATAAAAATAACACTTTTTCATTGTAGAAAGTTTGGAGAAAATAAATATAAAGAAGAAAAATTACCTATGAGTCTACCTGTTTAAGGTATTGCCACATGAACATTTCAGTATATTTTCCTTTTTGTCTTTTTTTACAAGCATATATCAATACATAGGGAAAATACTATATCTGCTGAATTATAATTATACTATTTATGTCTTATTTTTGCTTGTACTGTGAACACTTTAATGTCATTAGTTATACTTAGGAAACACTTTGTAAAAGGTATATTATAATAGTTGTAGACATAATTAGTATACCATTTCCTTGTTTTTGAAAGTTAAGACTTTTAAGATAATGTTTAAGAATGTAATTTGAAAACAAATGCCAAATCCGTTTAATATTCATTCGTTCCTTTGAATTTACAGAACTGGGTTTATAGGCCCCAAAGGTCAACGAATCTACCTGCTCCTCAGAGGAGTCCTTGGTTCTAACGCCATGATCCTTTTGTACTATGCCTACCAGCTGACGTCTCTCGCAGATGCCACAGTTATCTCCTTTAGCTGCCCGGTGTTCACCTCTATAATTGCTTGCGTATTTCTCAAGGAAAAATACAGCCCCTGGGACGCCCTCTTCACTGCCTTCACCATCACTGGAGTGATACTGATCGTGAGGCCACCATTTTTGTTCGGTTCCGAAGTCGCGGAGACGGATAAAGACTATTCAGTTCACGTGAAGGGCGCTTTGGTGGCCCTTGCGCACGCTGTGTTCGCTGCCATGACTCTGGTTATCCTCAGAAAAATAGGGACATCTGTGGACTACATGTTGAGCATTTGGTATTATGTAATCGTTGGCCTCATCGAGTGTGTCATTGTCCTTTCTATTTTAGGAGAATGGCGTCTTCCGCACTGTGGGTTGGACAGGCTATTTCTCATACTAATTGGGATGTTTGGTTTGGGAGGTCAGATGTTTCTGGCAAAAGCCCTTCAGATAGAAAAGGCAGGGCCAGTAGCATTAATGAAGACCATGGATGTGGTCTTTGCTTTTATCTTTCAGATTATTTTCTTTAATGACATGCCATCATGGTGGACAGTGGGTGGCTCCCTATGCGTAATAGCCAGTAGCACTGGAGCAGCCATTCGTAAATGGTGCCAGAGTACCAAATAAAGCATCACTGCCGAACTGTGTATTTTTTTTTAAAGTACACGGTCACCCAGTTCAGACTCACAGTGGACACACACACACCTGGAAAATCTGCATTTACTTCATTGATTATATTTAATATATTTCATAAAGTATCATCTTTAATTAGTTGAGAATAAGCCAGTCAGTTGGGTGCAGCAGTGATTTTTTTTGGTCAGTTATTTTTTGGTTTTGGCTTTTTGTTGTTGTTGGGGTGGCATTGGTAGGTGTTGGTAAGAGGATAGATCATTCGTTGGAGAAAAACTGCACAATTTTTGACTCAAGTATAAATTATGTAATTTTTAGAAGTGTATTTTTGGTATTGATGGGAGGAAACTTTAGATTCTCTTTCAGCAGTGTAGAGGCTGAAAAACTTACTGATAATAATGCTGCTATATAGTTAGTGTTATACTGAGAATTCATTTGAAATGTAATCCCATTTAGGAGGCCAAAGCTGAAACTTGGAGTCGGTGCCTACTTAATGGTATTAATAAAACAAATGAATTAGCCTTATTTTCAAGGCTTTTATAAACAATTGTCATTCTTTTAACCCGTATTTGTGCCTTTTCACTTTAATGCTAAAACTTTTATGTATAAACTTAAAAAAAAATCTTCCCATCACCAAATCTGGCTAATAGTTTTCTGTTTTAGTGGCATTAGCAACTGTAGCTACATTCTGTAATTCTAATTGTCCTCTGTTGTTTTTTTTTTTTAAAACACCCCTAAATTTTTCTTAACCTTAAAAGATTTTGGGTGTTTAAAAATCATAAGAAAGAAATCTTGGCATGACCAGTACGCACATTTCCATTCTGAAGTGTTTTCCCTATAATAGAAATGTGATTTTCTATAAATTTTCTTTGAATTTATGGTGTGATGCCAAATAAAATTTTCTCAGGGTTTTATTCACTTTAATCATAAGAAACTGATGAGATTTTACCTTTTCAACTTACAAAAACCATAGTTCCTTATGGTTCACCCTATTAAGATACCTCTCTTACCTTCTAAACCAAATACTTAAGGGACTTTGGAGTATATTTTTTAAATTACTTTTTAAAATATAGTAATCCTAGTAAACTTATTTTTATAGTCTTTTTCCCTTATGGAATTTTATATAATAATGCTTCATGTTATATATTAAATGTAAAGACCTGTGAATCCACATTAACTGATTTTTGTAATTTCTTGAAAAAAAAATCACCATTAAATTCTAGTATATCAGTATGATCTTAAGTGTCAGTGCTGACCCATGATACTAACCTCATGAGTTCAAACAACACATTTTATGTCTGGAATTTCATCAGGCCAGTGTTCTGTAGTTAAAGAGAGAATGTAATATTTAGGAGAACTTGAGAGGTTAATCAGGAAATAGAGAGTACATACTAATGGCTCTTTGTCCCAGTGAACCTTTTATTGGTGGGGCTTTAGCTCTTACTGTATCAGACCTAGCATCTGTTATCTTAAGCCTACAGATTTGAATGCTTACAGGCTCTTTCCCATTGTTTCATCATAAATCTGCCAAAGTAAGAAAGAACTTGGCTTCCGAGGTTTATGCCATGGTGAGAAACGATCTTTTCCAGTAGTTTCCAGAGGAAATTTTTGGCTTGGTGATCTTCCCAAGTGCTTCCCACCAGACAAATCCTAAATGAAGTCTATTTAGGAGAGTCACACTATTATTATAACTTTAGCCTATTCGGCAGTATTCAAGTTTAGAGTTGCAGAACCATCATTTTGCAAGTATGTTAGATAATTATAGACTTGGAGCTTTTTAGGGCTCAAAGGTTAGAGATCTTCTTGTAGGAGACATACTCCATGGTTAGGGAGGGGACCTGCCCAAGATGGGTTTCCATGGTCTTATTTATCCCTCCTTTAGTTCCAAGGTAAAGTATGGAAAGTAAACCATTGCTTGAGATATCTAAGGTTAATAAACTCTCAGGGATGCCTCTCCTGGTTCTCTACCTTGCACAATAAAAGAACCTATGGGACCTTGAAAGTTACATCCCTCTGGGCCTGTACATTTCAACAAAGTGGTTTAAGTGCTTGAATGTCACAATATATGACCAAAGTTGGAGAAAATGTTTCTTCTCCTGACTTTCACAGGGTGTGATTCTTAAACACTTTTATAATGTCCAAGTTATATACAAGGATATGTATTGTAACAATTGTGGGTGTGTATATTTTGCAAAGGCTTCAATTCCTATACCTTGAAAAGGAAACTATTTTCATAAACTGCTTCTATTTTATAATTACTAATAAAATTAATATGAAAGAAAACTATATTTTGGTTTTAATGACTAGCATATGCTTAGTTAATATAACTTGTTTCTTTTTTTAATCCATGTGCATCAAAATGTATTTATTAAAGAGACTGACCTCTAGCCAGTTGTAATTTAGACTCAAGTTTCAAACTATTTCTCTCTCTCATACTGTCACTTCCAATCTAATGTCTCAAAAATAATCTTATGTTCCAGTGAGGCTTTCATTGTTCTAGCTCCTCAGATCTTGAAGCAGTTTCTGTTCCAACAGCTAATCTGTTACTGAGTCTTAGAGTGTCTTGTCTTCTGACTGTCTCATGAATTCTTCATCCTTTGCACTGCTGCTGTCTTAGTCAAAGACTTATCACCTCACACCTGAATTACCACAACAGTATCTTGGGTCTCTGCTTCTAGATTCTTTATTCCACTCAGATCCTTGTTCCACTGCCAGATTAATCTGCCTAAGGCCCTGCTTTCACTGTTACTCTGGTTTGCATCAAGGCATAACAATGCTTTCTTACACATCACATCACATTCAAGTTATTCATCTGACCCTATTCCTACTTCTCCAGCTTGATTTCCCATGTCCCAAGACAAATTCCATACTCGTGTCAGTCTCCCCACCAACTCCCACATTTGCCAAGAGATTCCTTTCTCTGTGTTTTGCGTGCTTTCTCTGCCTTCTAAAGCTTCTTAGCATCCAATGGCTCACCTGAGCCATTGTTTCTTCCACCATCTCCAGCTTTTCCCACTCATACTCGTCCATCTTGGAAGAGTGGATGAAGCACTGGATTAGCTGTCTGAAGATCTGGGGGTGGTGTCATCCCTTTCCATGTAGGCCACAAAGGAAGACAAAAACACTGAAGTACTGAACTGTGGTTACTGTAGCAGAGTTGACTATTCACTTCCTATTCAAAATGATGCCTAGCCCAGATCTCTTTGATAACATGCTGGCCTCCAGTGTAGGTGTATGGCACCATGGTCAGTCCTGGACATGGGATTTGGTAATTATAGTGTAGGCTGAGCAGCCTCACCAGGAATGGTATGAACAGTCTTCTTGATCACAAACCTTATTTGGTCCTCTCCTGCTGGTGCAGAATTCTACTGTTGGAGAGCTCTAATTTCCTGGTGACATGCCCAGGAAGGGCTGCCAAGGGCCACCAGCCTTTTAATCTTACCCATAGGTATTGCCACCTTTCCAGTTCTGACTTTAGCTCTGTGAATATTGCACTTGGCTTTGACTGGGGCTGGGAAGGGTGTTGTTGAGCCTGATTTTCTGTGTGTTTCACATGCAGTATTTGTCAAACTCAGCATGGCTCTTCTAGCCTCTTATCTTTTCACCCAGTAGGCATAATTAGTCTACTGAGGGTAATTTAGTGGGAAGAAAGCCAGATCTCTTTGATAACATGCTGGCCTCCAGTGTAGGTGTATGGCACCATGGTCAGTACTGGACATGGGGATTTGGTAATTACAGTGTAGGCTGGGCAGCCTGAGCACTACTCTAAGCACACTGTTATATGATCCTTTGGTCCCTTATATCAAATCTAATACAGCTACTGTATTCACTTAGAGTTCTGCAAGATGCCCCATTAGGGACCCTGTGTGATGCATAAAGACCCATTCAAGTTTTAGCCTATTTGATCACCAGGCTTGGAAAATGAGTTCACAAAGAGCCCATGGACCTTGGCACTGTCCATCATTTCCTGGAAATTGGAGGATTTATAGCAGGAGGGTAAGGAGCAGACATATTTGCTGTCAAGGTAAGGCAGAAAATGTTATACCATAGAAGTCCAGTCCACAAGAAAAGGTTCCAATGGGTTCCACTAGGTGCTATGCTAGCTGTCATCTATTGAGCCAGATTTGCAAAAATATGAAACATGCTATTTTTATCACTAAAAATATAGTTACTTTTCATAAGAATGTTGTTGTTTAATCACTAAGTCATGTTCAACTCTTTTGCAACCCCATGGACTGTAGCCCGCCATGCTCTGCTGTCCATGGAATTTTCCAGGCACAAATACTGGAGTGGGTTGCCATTTCTTTCTCCAGGGGATCTTCCCAACCCAAGGACTTAACCTATATCTCCTGCATTGGCAGATGGATTCTTTACCACTGAGCCATCAGGGAAGCCAAAATGTTATTTATATTAACATATAATGGAATTATTTTAAATAAATAAATTCAAACTTTTTAGCTTTGCTTTTAAATATTGTTTTATATATATATATATCTCCCACATAAACCAGAAGCTCTTTGGAGTCCTCAGAGATGTTTAAGAGAGTAAAGGGGTGCAGCACCAAAAGTTTTTTGGCCCATGGTCATTGGTAGTGATGGTGGTGGTGAGAGGGTAACAGGCAGGAAGGCCAGGGGTCTCCAAATGGAGGAAATAGCCTGCAAGTGTCAGACATATTTATCTCTCTTAAGCGGCAAGAGGAAACAAACCAGCGATATTTTTTCCTTCTCTATACAAATTTAAAAGGAGGTTTCTCTTAAAATATTGTGTTGCCATAATGACACCTGGTTTCACCTGAAGTTAACCAATGCATTTTTCTTATGGAAATGTTTGTCTTAAGCTATGCTAATATACTGTGCATTTACCCCAAACTCTGTCTTCAAGTCAGTTCTGCCTCTTGGCTCAGAAGCTACTTGACAAACCAGTATGTTATACTCAGATATTGTTCCTCTAATATACATAAATGAAACTGTTTGTATGGTGATCTGCCCTTCTTCAAGATTCAAGTTAATCATTTTATGGCCCAGGATGAACCATTTGGTGCCAAGATTATCCCAAAATGCATCTTATGGGTGAGGGGCCTGGTGCCAGGCTGAGTTTTAAGACATTCCTTTCTTTCATTAACAGACTGCTAGTGACTATATAACATCCAGCTGAAGACTAGCAGGGGGGTACTCTTTCTGCCCCCTTCTGATGCCTATGTCAGAAGCTTTCTCTATCTCCTTTATACTTTAATAAAACTTTATTACACAAAAGCTCTGAGTGATCAAGCCTCATATCTGGCCCCGGATTGAATTCTTCTCCTCTGGGGGCCAAGAATCCCGGAGTCTTTGCGTGATTCAACAACAACCTTTCAGTGGCTTAGTTGCTGAGTCCTCGTCAATTCTTTGGACCCCACTGACTGTAGCCCGCCAGGCTTCTCTGTCCAAGGGCTTTACCAAGCAAGAATACTGGAGTGAGTTGTCATTTTCTTCTCCAGGGGATTTTTCTGGCCCAGGGATCTAACCCAGTACTGCAGGTAGATTCTTTACTGACTGAGCCACCGGGAAAGCCCAGTAGCAAGTTGTCTCTGTTACTTTCTGTATATGTTCTTTGGTTTCTTTGTATGTGCACTTCAGAAAAATCAGATTTTGATACTCTGCAGCATAGTGCTTGCATCCATACAACTTCTACAAAGGGCAGTTCGACAGCATCAGTTAATTTACAGATGCATGTTATTTTTTCACCCAGAAATTCCATTTCGGGAATTTGAATTAGGTACATTTATAATTACAGGAATTGCAGATATACTTTCTGTAAAATGACATACGCAAGATTATTTATTACAACATTCAGTTCAGTTCAGTCGCTCAGTCATGTCTGACTCTTTGCGACCCCATGTATCACAGCACGCCAGGCCTCCCTGTCCATCACCAACTCCCAGAGTTCACTCAGACTCCGTCCATCGAGTCCGTGATGCCATCCAGCCATTTCATCCTCTGTTGTCCCCTTCTCCTCCTGCCCCCAATCCCTCCCAGCATCAGAGTCTTTTCCAATGAGTTTACTTAAAAGCAAAAAACAGACAGCCTGAATGTTCCTCAATAGGGTACTAATTAAATAAGCAATGGTACATACACAAAATAAAATGCCATTGAAAGTAAATTAAGGGAGAGCAAGGGAGCTTTACATGCATAGATGTGAGATGTGGGATAATCTTCAAGATTAAGTGAAAAAGCAAGATTCAGAGAGTAGTAGAGTATGAGATCAATGGTATAAAAAGAGGGCAAACAATATTTTAGGAAGAGATGCATGAATTTGGTAACATTGGTTGCCTTTAAGGAGAAGAAATTGGTGGCTGAAGAACAGGGTGGAAATGAGACTTTTCATTGCATCCCCTTTTATACCTTTTGAATTTTGAGCTATGTGAATATATAATGTAGTCCACAGATAAAATAGAAGATAAAGCTGGTAGAACAAAACCAAAAAGATGACATGACATAAAGGAAAGGAGAACAGAAAGGAGGGAATGATAGAAATAGAATAGAGATATGCATGTATGCATGCATGCATATATATGTAGAGAAACGTTTACTGTTTTAATCTGATTTATCACCTGGCCATGATTACTAACTTCCTTTTTCTTTCTCCTCTTTTCCTTATCTAGCTTGCAAGCCAGACTTTATTTTCTACATGTTCCACAACTGAAGAAAATACAAAAGGAAAATCTAAATTTCCCTTAGATTCAAAAATACATTGCCCAGCCCAGAGCCAAATATCTGCCTTTCCACAGCACCAAAATTATTTTTACATGGAAAGGAAACTAGTATTTATTAAACATGTCCCATCCAGGCCAATAACTTCTTGATTTTTGCCTCATTCAATCCTTGCCAATTCTGGGAGATGGGTTGGTTGGGAAATTAAAGTTCAAAGAGGTTGAAGGGGATCACCTACTAGTAAACTCCAGTGCTCTCACTAGCAAATGAGTGAACTGAGTCACTGCCCTAGGTCAGCCTGATCCCAAAGACCTTGACCTTTCCAACCCCCACATTACCTAACTAGCTGGGAAAGAATCAGGACAGAAACACTGTAGTGCTTGCCACCACAGTGAAAGGACTACTTCTTGACTTTGGGATTTGGAGGTATATATACCTTTCTCCTACCTCCTCTTCTCTCACATAACAAGAGCCGGATGTGAGCGTATAGAAGGTGGTGACAACACTGCATATATTTTAGTTTTATTTCTTTCAATCCATTAATCAGTAGTTATTGAGCAGTAGCCATATACAATCACAAAACAAGGAAACATCAAATATTGCTAAGCCGTCAAAATGGTCAAGATGACATGCAAACATGACATATATACATACTGTGTAATCAGTGCACCTGGGCCACAGCAAGATACTGCCCGAGGACCTGAAAATGCGGTAGTCTCCTGAGGTCTCAAAGCAGGGAAGAACAGAGCTGTATACAGAGCTGAACCTTGGGCCAGCCACATTTAGCCATAACTGCCCTAGAGATACTCAGAACATTTTTAAGGGTGTAACATACCAATCAGAAGGGCTGGCCAGCCTCAGAAGCAGGAAAGGAAGGTGGCTGTGGCAGGCATGTTCACAGAGTAGAGATGGGACACACTGAGATGGTGCATCCCAGTTTTTCTCCCTAAAGTACCCTTAATAGCTGACAAGAGTCTGGAGGCATAGCTATAATCACAGCAACAATAACCAGTACCCTTTATGTTGTCTTTCATATTTAAGCTTCTGTCATGCTTTTTTATTTATTTATTTGGCTATATTGGGGCTTAGCCGCAGCATGTGGGGTCTTTAGTTGTTGCGTGGGATGCTGAGTTGCACCATATGGGATCTAGTTCCCTGACCAGGGATCAAACCTGGGCCCCCTGCACTGGGAGGACAGAATTTTAGCCACTGGACCACCAGGGAAGTCCCCTAACTGGCTTACTGAGTCTTGCAACTCTGAGGAAGGCTATTTATTGTCATCACTTAATTGCTGAGGAAACAGAAGCTAGGAAAAGTTAAATGACTTGCCCAAGGACATGTAGCTAATAAGCGGCAGAGCCTGGGACTTAAAACCCTCCTCTCTCAAACCCCAACCCTCTGTTCTTGATTCTGCTACTCTGCTGCTCATCCTAAGACTGCAGCTGCCCATCTCAAGCTCAAAAGTTCTTTGAGGCTTCACACTTTTTAAAAAAATTTGCAATTTTTGGCATTAACTGTGGTGTTGGAGAAGACTCTTGAGAGTCCCTTGGACTGCAAGGAGATCCAACCAGTCCATTCTGAAGGAGATCAGCCCTGGGATTTCTTTGGAAGGAATGATGCTAAAGCTGAAACTCCAGTACTTTGGCCACCTCATGCAAAGAGTTGACTCATTGGAAAAGACTCTGATGTTGGGAGGGATTGGGGGCAGGAGGAGAAGGGGATGACCGAGGATGAGATGGCTGGATGGCATCATGGACTCGATGGACGTGAGTCTGAATGAACTCCGGGAGTTGGTAATGGACAGGGAGGCCTGGCGTGCTGCAATTCATGGGGTCGCAAAGAGTCGGACATGACTGAGCGACTGAACTGAACTGAACTGAACTGAATACTCCATTGTGTATATGTACCACAGCTTTCTTATCCATTCGTCTGCTGATGGACATCTAGGTTGCTTCCATGTCCTGGCTATCATAAACAGTGCTGTGATGAACATTGGAGTAGACGTGTCTCTTTCAATTATGGTTTCCTCGGTGTGTATGCTTAGAAATGGGATTGCTGGGTTGTATGGCAGTTCTATTTCCAGTTTTTTAAGGAATATCCACACTGTTCTCCATAGTGGCTGAACTAGTTTGCATTCCCACCAACAGTGTAAGAGGGTTCCCTTTTCTCCGCACCCTTTCCAGCATTTATTGCTTGTAGACTTTTGGATAGCAGCCATTCTGACCGGCGTGAGATGGTACCTCATTGTGGTTTTGATTTGCATTTCTCTGATAATGAGTGATGTTGAGCATCTTTTCATGTGTTTGTTAGCCATCTGTATGTCTTCTTTGGAGAAATGTCTGTTTAGTTCTTTGGTCCATTTTTTTGATTGGGTTGTTTCTTTTTCTGGAATTGAGCTGCATAAGTTGCTTGTATATTTTTGAGATTAATTCTTTGTCAGTTGCTTCATTTGCTATTATTTTTTCCCATTCTGAAAGCTGTCTTTTCACCTTGCTTAGAGTTTCCTTTGTTGTGCAGAAGCTTTTAATTTTAATTAGGTCCCATTTGTTTATTTTTGCTTTTATTTCCAATATTTTGGGAGGTGGGTCATAAAGGATCCTGCTGTGATTTATGTCAGAGAGTGTTTTGCCTATGTTCTCCTCTAGGAGTTTTATAGTTTCTGGTCTTACGTTTAGATCTTTAATCCATTTTGAGTTTATTTTTGTGTATGGTGTTATAAAGTGTTCTAGTTTCATTCTTTTACAAGTGGTTGACCAGTTTTCCCAGCACCACTGTTAAAGAGATTGTCTTTTCTCCATTGTATATTCTTGCCTCCTTTGTCAAAGATAAGGTGTACATAGGTGTGTGGATCCTTGCTGGGTACAATAATCTGGGCTGTGGGTTATTTTCTTTCATCACTTTAAGTATGTCTTGCCATTCCCTCCTGGCCTGAAGAGTTTCTATTGAAAGATCAGCTGTTATCCGTACAGGAAATGCGCTTGTGTGTTATTTGTTGTTTTTCTCTTGCTGCTTTTAATATTTGTTATTTGTGTTCGATCTTTGTTAATTTGGTTAATATGTGTCTTGGGGTGTTTCACCTTGGGTTTATCCTGTTTGGGACTCTCTGGGTTTCTTGGATTTGGGTGATAATTTCCTTCCCCATTTTAGGGAAGTTTTCAACTATTATCTCCTCAAGTATTTTCTCATGGTCTTTCTTTTTGTCGTCTTCTTCTGGGACTCCTATGATTCAAATGTCAGGGCATTTAACAATGTCCCAGAGGTCTCTGAGATTGCCCTCATTTCTTTCAATTCGTTTTTCTTTTTGCCTCTCTGATTCACTTATTTCTACCATTATATCTTCTACCTCACTAATCCTATTTTCTGCCTCTATTATTCTACTATTTGTTTCCTCCAGAGTGTTTTTGATATCATTTATTGCATTACTCATTATATATTGACTCTTTCTTATTTCTTCTAGGTCCTTGTTAAACTTTCTTGCATCTTCTCAATCCTTGTCTCTCGGCTATTTATCTGTGATTCCATTTTGTTTTCAAGATTTTGGATCATTTTCACTATCATTATTCAGAATTCTTTATTAGGTAGATTCCCTATCTCTTTCTCTTTTGTTTGGTTTGGTGGGCATTTATCCTGTTCCTTTACCTGCTGGATACACCTCTGTCTCTTCATCTTCTTTATATTGCTGTGTTTGGGGTGGCCTTTCTGTATTCTGGTAGTTTGTGGAGTTCTCTTTATTGTGGAGTTTCCTCATTGTGGGTGAGGTTGTACGGGTGGCCTGTCAAGGTTTCCTGGTTAGGGAAGCTTGTGTTGGTGTTCTGGTGGGTGGGGCTAGACTTATTCTCCCTGAAGTGCAATGAAGTGTCCAGTAATGAGTTATGGGATGTCAGTGGGTTTGGAGTGACTTTGGGCAGCCTGTATATTGAAGCTCAGGGCTATGTTCCTCTGTTGCTGGAGAATTTGCATGGTATGTCTTGCTCTGGAACTTGTTGGTCCTCGGGTGGTACTTGGTTTCAGTGTAGGTATGGAGGTGTTTGATGAGCTCCTGTCGATTAATGTTTGCTGGAGTCAGGAGTTCTCTGGTGTTCTCAGGATTTGGACTTAAGCCTCCTGCTTCTGGATTTCGTCTTATTTTTACAGTAGCCTCAAGACTTCTCTATCTATACAGCACTGATGATAAAACATCTAGGTTAAAGATGAAAAGTTTCTCCACAGTGAGGGACACCCAGAGAGGTTCACAGAGTTACATAGAGCAGAGAAGAGGGAGGAGGAAGATAGAGGTGACCAGGATGAGATGAGGTGGAATCAAAAGAGGAGAGAGCAAGCTAGCCAGTAATCACTTCCTTATGTGCGCTCCACAGTCTGGACTGCTCAGAGATGTTCACGGAGTTATACAGAGAAGAGAAGAGGGAGGAAGGAGATAGAGGTGGCCAGGAGGATAAAGGGGGGAATCAAAAGGAGAGAGACAGATCCAGCCAGTAATCAGTTTCCTAAGTGTTCTCCACCGTCCAGAACACACAAAGAGATTCACAGAGTTGGGTAGAGAAGAGAAGGGGGAGGGAGGAGATAGAGGCGACCTGGTGGAGAAAAAGGAGAGTCCAAAGGAGGAGAGAGCAGTCAAGCCAGTAATCTCGCTCCCAAGGAAAAATGGGTACTGAAGTTTGGGTTCTTAAAGGTACAAAAATGATACTAAATACCAAAAAGCAAAGATTAAAAATCTAGAGTAGAGGTTGGATTTTCAAGGTTAGCAATGAAGCCTGCTTGCAGTTTGGTAGTTAATGCCTCTCTGGGGCCGCAATTGCCCCCTTCTGGCTCTGGCTGCCCTCACCTGCCTGTCTCCGGAGGGGGATGGGCCAGCCTGCAGCCGGCTAGCTCTGCTCTGTCCTTTGTTCTGTGAGCGGGCCTGACGGTGTCTTAGGTTAGGGCTTTTCACGTGGTAGCCATCCCACAGTCTGGTTTGCTATCCCAAGTTAGTTCCCTCAGATTGCCCTCGGGGCATTCAGGCCCCGTCCTTACTCTAAGCAATGCAGTCCGCACCTCCCTGCCCAGCCCCTGGTTGCTAGTGGCAAATGCAGGCGTCTGCAGAGTTACCGTTGGGCACGTAATCTGTGGGTTTAAATTATTTATTTATTTTTCCTCTCGGTTATGTTGCCCTCTGTGGTTCCAAGGCTTGCCACAAACTCGGCAGTGAGAGTGTTTCTTGGTGTTTGGAAACTTCTCTCTTTTTTAAGACTCTCTTCCCGGGACGGAGCTCCATCCCTACCTCTTTTGTCTCTCTTTTTATCTTTTATATTTTTTCCTACCTCCTTTTGAAGACAATGGGCTGCTTTTCTGGGTGCCTGATGTCCTCTGCCAGCATTCAGAAGTTGTTTTGTGGAATTTTCTCAGCGTCCAAATGTTCTTTTGATGAATTTGTGGGGGAGGAAGTGGTCTCCCCGTCCTATTCCTCCACCATCTTAGGACTGCCCCCCAGTATTAATACATTTTATTTGTCATCCATAGCCTTCAAAGTCTGGTGTATATTTTACGTGTATAGCACATCTCAGCTGAGACTAACCACATTTCAGGCTCTCAATAGCTACATGTAGCTAGTGGTTACCACCTTTAATAGCACAATTCTAGACAGTGCTGGGAGGAAAGCAGGGTTACAGTAACAACTACCATTGTTACTGTAGCTGCCATGTGACAGTACCTATCAAAGCTCCTTATACATTTCTCCCATTGATCCTTGGAATAACCTTACAAGACTCATGTTCTCTTCCCTATTTTACACACTTAAGAGTGTTTAAGAGACTTTTGTGAGGTCGCATAACTAGCCAAGGACAGAGATTTGACCTAAAACACTTCCTAATTCATCTTATGCTTCCTATTTACAGATACGAGAAGATGAATTGCTCTAGACTTCACCCTTCAGGTTGTGAAGCAGCTCAGGTCCTAAACAAAGCTCAAAGGAAGGGCACTAACATAACCAGTGAGTTGTATAACTAAATAGGCCATTCCCTCTGGAGGCAAAGAGGCACCTACTATCAGAACAGAAGCAGAAACAAGGTGCTGATAAACTTCCTCAGCAAAAAAAAAAAAAAAAAATTCTTTGAGAAGCAAAGGTGAGGGAATGAACAAAGTGAAAAGAAAAAGGATAGCTATGCTAGCCGGAAAGTGATAAGTGAGTTTGAACATTAACCAAGGGCAAAAGTTGGGGATATAATAATGATCACAACCTTGGTAGATAAACATGCCATTCAAGCAAGTGGAAGTGGATGCCACAGGTCTTACCTGTAAAGTTGGTCTTGGGAAGAGGAGGAACCAAAGCCTGGAGCCACGTGAAGGGTTATCAGGATCGACCTTGGAAAGCAAGTCAAAGGAAGAGTCAAGGTCACAACAGAGACAAGGATGTGCAACCATCCAAGGTGTGCTGCTAAAACACCCCATTCTGACAGGCTCTGCACCTGCTACCAACACAGCTGCTTATACGTGTTCAGCTAGGACTAATGCCAAACGCAGGAATCCATACAAACAGTCTTCAGTGAAAAGAGAACATCATACTAAATTTATTAAATCCTTACCTTTGCCTTTTCTATATTTAGAGTTTAAATGTCTTTTATTTATGAAATGATGGTAAGGGTGGATTCCCAATGTTTGGATGGCTTTGTTTTAATGTCTTCACCTGGCAAATGTAGAAGTTGACAATTTGATGTTGGTCCTCCAGTTTAATCATTTAAAACATTTTTGTGGTATATAAAATTTAAAAAAGTACTGCTTAAGATTCCATCCTTTCTCATATATACCAGATTTTGTTTTTCTCTGGTATAATTTCAACTACTCCTTCTACCCTAGTTCCATCCCCTCAGAGCAAAAATATGCTTGAATTTCTTCCAAGGAAACCAAATTAAATGAAACCTTCCTTAAACTATCCTCCCTTCCTCTCTGGATATACCTGAGCACTGGTTTCTTCTTTAACTATGATTCTTTCCTCAACTCCCTCCCACAACTGTTTATCCCTCCACTTTTTCACACTGGCAACTTAATATTTAAAAACTATGTAATAAAAACTGTGTGATATTTCTCCACCAAAATAAAGATGAACTAAAATCAGTTTTAATACTTTGTCACTATTAAAACAGTATTGCCTTCTTCCTACTTAACCACCTTCGAAGGTCCCAGTATTATGTTGAACAGTCGTTTGTCAGTTTACCTTGGGAACTTAGCCAAGTTCATAAGCTTTTGTACAAGAGAAAGGCCATGTTCCAAACCAGGTTTCAAATACATTTTGCTTTTATCTTTTTACTTTGACATAATAATTGCAGAGTTACAGGAACACTACAAGAATTCCGACTACCTTTTCGCTTAGATTCCCCAAGAATGAACATTTTTGACAGCAAGTTGTGGACACGATGCCATTTACCCCTTGCATTGTTTAGGATTCTCCGGAGAAACAAACCAACAGGAGATACATACGTATCTTGAGAGAAAGAAGTATGGGCAGCAGCCTTGGTGGGGCGGGGTGGAGCGTAGATTAAGGAACTGATTCATGCAGCTGTGAGGCCTGACATACCATAT
Organism: Capricornis sumatraensis; assembly: GCF_032405125.1. Classification (NCBI taxonomy): domain Eukaryota; kingdom Metazoa; phylum Chordata; class Mammalia; order Artiodactyla; family Bovidae; genus Capricornis; species Capricornis sumatraensis. Next base: position 16,018,876 of record NC_091091.1, read on the forward strand.
AGGTAGGGCAGTCTAGCAGGCTTGAAATTCAGGTAGGAGTTGATGTTGTATTCTTGAGTCTGAATTCCACAGCGCAACAAGACAGAAATCAGGCAGACTGTCTACGTCTTAAGAAGAATTTCTTCCTTGGGAAACCTAAGTTGTTGCTCTTTAAGGCTTTCAAATGATAGGATGATGCCCTCCCACATTATGGAGTATAATCTAGTTTACTCAAAATCTGACGATTTAAATGTTAATCATATCTTAAGAATATCTTTACACCAACAAATAGATAGTTGTCTGACCAAGCAATTGGACGTCATAGCCAAGCCACATTGACACATAAAATTAGCTGTCATACCCCTAAAGTTTTGCACTGCCCAGTTCCTTCAAAAAGCATATTCTCTCAATAACCACTGTAAAATTTACAAAATCAGGAATTTAACATTGATATAATGCTAATATCTAATATACCAACATTATTAGACAGCTAGTCATTAATTCCCACAGAATTCAAAGTAATAAAAAAAACCCATTATTTAAAAACTTTATTTTACAATTTTTTAACATCCTAGGTACTTACTAGGGCTTCCCAAGCGGTGCAGTGGTAAAGACTCTGCCTGCCAATGTAGGAGACAGGGGAGACATGGGTTCAATCCCTGGGTTGGGAAGATCCCTAGAAGAGGAAATGGCAACTCACTCTGGTATTCTTGCCTGGGAAGTCCCATGGACAGAGGGGCCTGGCAGGCTAGCCCACATGTGCTCCGTCCCTCAGTTGTGCACTACTATGCGGCCCCATGGCCTGTAGCTCACCAGGCTCCTCTGTCCATGGGATTCTCTAGGCAAGAATACTGGAGAGGGTTGCCATTCCCTCCTCCTGAGAAGGAGGGGCTCTTCCTGACCTAGGGATTGAACCTGCATGACTTAAGTCTCCTGCCTTGGCAGGCATGTTCTTTACCACTAGCACCACCTCTATGGCAACTTGGCCTATGATTTTTTTTTAAATTTATTTATTTTAATTGGAGGCTAATTACTTAATAATATTGTAGTGGTTTTTGCCATACATTGACATGAATCAGCCATGGGTGTACGTGTCCCCCATCCTGAACCCCTCTTGCACCTCCTTCCCCACCATACCTCAGGGTCATCCCAGTGCACCGGCCCTGAGCGCCCTGTCTCATGCGCTGAACCTGGACTGGTGATCTATTTCACATATGGTAATGATTTTTCAGCAAAGATAGCAGAAGTATTTCAAACAGGAAAGCTTTTAAGATTCCAAAATCATTCATAGAAAATCATTTCGTAAAGTGGCTTAGTAGTTCTTATTATCAAAGAATGTTGATTTGGATGTTTGCCTGGACTACACTTTAGGGGTAAAAGAATGGTTAAAATACCTTTGAGGCTACACACACTGGATCCCCTTGGTTTAGAGCTCGGTTTTACCAGTAGATGTCGCTACAGTCAGACATATTATGCCTTGAAATCTTTGTGACCTAGTATGTGGACAGGACTGTCAAGAGGAAAAGCTTTAGAATTTGCAAAATAAAAATGATTTCTAACATATGAGCAGACAAGTTTAGAAGAAACCAACTTGTCTAGAGTCTATTCATGAGATGGGGCATGAGAATTCAACTCACCTTCGCAGACGTTAAATATATCCACCCCTGCCAGCAATGAGCAAGGCTCTACTGAAAACAGCGGGAGAGGAGACATGGTACCTAGGGCTCCCTAGGAAAGTGGAGCAGTGGCCATTTGTTCTGTCCTCCGTCTGTGAAAGGGGTAGGGGCAGGTTTTCCTGGCACCTGAGACAGACACAAGTTTTCAAATCTGGAAGGAGGGTCTAAGAAACAATTTTCACTAGCTCGTTCGACACCCATTTTCCCGTTTTCAGCTGAGGTTGGCCTGCACATGACATAAAGACATCACAAAGACAGTTTACAAAACTGTCATATAATTCAGAGGTTTTATACTGAATATATATACAGTACTTATTATATTCATTTTGAGTACTTGCTAAGGGGCACACTCTGTACCAAGTCCCTTATCTGATTTAATCCTCCCCAGAGTTCTGTGAGGCAGGCATTTTAAATTGTCCTCACTTTTAGAGATGAAATATCTGAAAAATAAGGGGCTGGGGAATTGAATGGTTAAACAACTTATCTAAGATCACCTAGTTGAAGAATGGTAAAACAAGATTTAAACCTAGCCCTGTGTGAAGCACTCTGTTATGTTCTTTCTTAGTTCATTATTCCAAGGCAGCAGCATCTATAAGTTTCTGACCAGATAAAATCTGGGGTTTCATTGTTCAAGTTGACTTTACTTCTTGCCTAGAAATAAACGCATGCATATATAGTCAATAAATTTACCATAAAGAAGCCAAGAATATACGCTAGAGAAAGGACAGGCTCACCAATACATGGTATTGGAAAACTGGGTATCTATATGCAAAAGGGTAACACTGGACTGCTGCCTTACACACCACCCACAAAAAGTAGTTCAAAATGGATAAAGACACCAACGTTAGACTTGAAGCTATAAAACTCTCAGAAGAAAACTGGTGGTAAGCATCCCGACATCTTTTTTTTTTTGATTTGACAACAGAAGCAAAGGCAATACGAGTAAAAATAAGCAAGCGAGGCTACAGCAAACTTAAAAGCTTCTGCTCAGTAAAGGAAACCACCAACAAAATGAAAAGGCACCCTACGGAATAGAAGAAAACATTTGCTCATCATATATCTGTCAAGAGGCTAATATCCAAAATATATAAAAAATTTATACAACTTAATAGCATAAAAAGCAAACAATCCAATGAAAAAATAGGCAGAGGGTCTGAGTTTTCCCCTAGATGTACAGATGACCAATAGGTGCATGAAAAGATACTTAACATCCCTAATGATCAGAGAAATGCGAATCAAAACTACTATGAGATATTGCCTCACTTCTGTTAGAACGGCTATTATCACAAAGCCAAGAAATAACAAGTGTTGATAAGGATATGGACAAAAGGGAATCCTTGTTCACTGTTGGTGGGAATGTAAATTGGTGAAACCACTATGGAAAACAGTATGGAGTTTCCTCAAAAAATTAAAAATAGAACTACAGACATGACTGAAGTGACTTAGCATGCACACAGGCACCATGTGATCCAACAGTTTTACTCCTTGGTGTTCATCCAAAGGAAACCAAAACAAAGTATATATATACTGTAAAAAAAGAAGGAAATCTTGCCATCTGTAACAACATGGATGGACCTTGAAGGCATTATGCTAAGGGAAATGAGTCAGACAATACTGTATGATCTTACATATATGTGGACTCTAACAAATAAAAAGAAAAAAAAAACTTTGAACTCATAGATACAGAGAACAGATTGTTAGTTGCCAGACATTGAAGGTGAAGGGTGGGTCAAATGTGTGAATGTGATCAAAAGGTACAAACTTCAGTTGTAAAGTAAGTGAGTCATGGAGATACGATGTATAGAAAGGTGACTACAGTCGATAATCTTGTATTTTATTTTTGGAAGTTGCCAAGACAGTAGATCTTAAAAGTTTTCATCACAAGAAGAAACATTGTAGCTATATGTAGTGATGGATTTTAACTAGATCTATTGTGATCATTTCATGGCAGCCCACTCCAGTACTCTTGCCTGGAAAACCCCATGGACGGAGAAGCCTGGTGGGCTGCAGCCCATGGGGTCACCAAGAGTCAGACACGACTGAGCAATTTCACTTTCACTTTTCACTTTCATGCATTGGAGAAGGAAATGGCAACCCACTCCAGTGTTCTTGCCTGGAGAATCCCAGGGACGGGGGAGCCTGGTGGGCTGCTGTCTATGGGGTCGCACAGAGTCAGATACGACTGAAGCGACTTAGCAGCAGCAGCCGCATTGTGATCATTTCACAGTATATACAAATACGAAATCATTATGTTGCATGTGCTCTGCTTAGTCACTCAGTCATGTTCAACTGTTTGTAACCCCATGGACTATAGCCCACCAGGCTCCTCTGTCTATGGGGATTCTCGAGGCAAGAATACTATAGTGGGTTGCCATGCCCTCCTCCAGGGAATCTTCGCAACCCAGGGATCAAACTGGGGTCTCTGGCATTGCAGGCAGATTCTTTACCAACTGATCTAAACAAATATAATGTTATGTCAATTATATCTCAATTTTTAAAAAACTTGACTTTACCTGAATCATTCATTTAAAAACAACTCAATTATTGAGCCATGCCTATGAACAGGCACTCCGCTGTGTGCCAGGAGAAAGAGAATATAAAGGACTGAAAGCCAAGTGCTGTAAAAGAAGCTGACGTTGAGCAGGAGTAAAGATGGGGTGTGTGGAGATGAGGGGTAAGTTGAATGAGGATGGTCACCCAGCCTTTGTTCTCTCTGCATAGCTCAGGAGGGTCTGGGGGAAAGTGGAGAAGATTTGGAGCAGCTGCTTGTGAGCAAAGTGTGAAGTTCAACAATATGTCTGGGAGAAGCAAGGAGCATTTCAAGACCCTTTCTTCTGCTCAACAGAATTAACAGCCTATTTTCTCAGATTTTCCAAAATAAAAGGTTCACCTCTGGCTACAGCTGAAGCGTAAAGAATTTCAGTACAGAATTTAGTCTTGTCTCTTGAAAATTGGTCAGCACTTAAAATTTTTCAGCATGAAAACACATAATTGATCATACTATGTTAAGGAGAAGCAGGCCAAAATGTTTACTTGACTTTCAGTGTTGATTATCTATCCAACTTACTATTTCTTATTGTCATCTCACTTATGAAATAAAAAAAGTAAGCGTTTTCAAAGCCACAAGCCAAAGTTTTAACAAACCTCACATGAAGGGACATTTGTGTTCGTATTTTCAAGGCACATGGGCTTATTGCCCTAACCCTTGCGTTTGCAACAGTGTCATCTACTTGCTTTGTGTTTCTGCATAGATGTGTAGACATTTCCTAGCCCCACCGGGTTGTTTTCAGTTCTGCTCTGTTTCACTTAAATATTTTGTTAAATTATTTCATTGCGTTTTATATTTTGAAACCCTCTCTTTGAGACATTCCACCTTGCTTCTGGCGAGGGAGGTAAATCTTGTTGAATGTTAATCATTAAATGGAATTTCTTCAGATTCACATCTTTCCCCACGCACTTTGCCTCAGAGCAGGTAGAAAATGTTGCTCTGGAAAAATTACAGGATAAATACCTCTAAATCAAGGGCTTAGATAACCAAGTCCCCAAACAGTGTATTTTTCCAGACTGACTTTCAAAAACCATATATACATTCATTATTAAAGCCATAAACAGAGGAAAAAACTCCCAAAATAGGAAAAACAAATGGTTCATAAATATAAGAAAAAAATTTCAATCTTACTACAAATAAAGAAAAACACCTTAACAAAGCAATGAGTTCTTTTAAGTTAAAGCTTGTTTTTTGCTTTTTATTTTTTTAATGACAGTACTCAAGACTGGCAAGAGAGTGTAAGGGTTCAAATTGCCAGATGGTACTATGGTTGGGAGCATAAACTGGTAAAATCTTTTTGAAAATAAATCCAGGGACTTCCCTGGTGGTCCAGTAATTAAGACTCCCTGGTTTCACTGCACAAGGTGCAGATTTGATCTCTGGTTAGGGGATTAGATCCTGCATGCCTGGAGGTGTGGTCAAAACACTTTTAAAAATGAAAAATAAAAAATCTGCAACATGTATTAAACCCTGTGGCCTGGTAACTCTATTTCTAGGACTCTTTCCTAAGAAAACAATCTGACTACAAGGAAAAAAAAATCTTACATGAAGATACTTCATTTATAATTTGTAATAGTTCAGTTCAGTTCAGTTCAGTCGCTCAGTTGTGTCCAACTCTTTGCGACCCCATGAAGCACAGCACTCCAGGTCTCCCTGTCCATCACCAACTGCAGGAGTTTACTAAAACTCATGACCATTGAGTCGGTGATGCCATCCAACCATCTCCTCCTCTGTCATCCCCTCCTCCTCTGTCGTCCCCTCTTCCTCCTGCCCTCAATCTTTCCCAGTATCACGGTCTTTTCCAATGAGTCAGCTCTTCGCATCAGGTGGCCAAAGTACTGGAGTTTCAGCTTTAGCATCAATCCTTCCAAAGAACACCCAGGACTGATCTCCCTTAGGATGGACTGGTTGGATCTCCTTGCAGTCCAAGGGACTCTCAGGAGTCTTCTCCAACACCACAGTTCAAAAGCATCAATTCTTCGGTGCTCAGCTTTCTTTATAGTCCAACTTTCACATCCATACATGACCACTGGAAAAAGCATAGCCTTGACCAGATGGACCTTTGTTGGCAAAGTAATGTCTCTGCTTTTGAATATGCTGTCTAGGTTGGTCATAACTTTTCTTCTAAGGAGTAAGCGTCTTTTAATTTCATGGCTGCAATCACCATCTGCAGTGATTTTGGAGCCCTCAAAAATAAAGTCAGCCACTGTTTATAACAATAAAACCATAAATAACTATTTACCTGTTTGAGTATATTAGGGTTTTTTTTTTTAATTTTTATTTTTACTTTATTTTACTTTACAATACTGTATTGGTTTTGCCATACATTGACATGAATCCACCACGGGTGTACATGCGTTCCCAAACATGAACCCCCCTCTCACCTCCCTCCCCATAGCATCTCTCTGGGTCATCACCATGCACCAGCCTCAAGCATGCTGTATCCTGCGTCGGACACAGACTGGCGATTCGATTCTTACATGATAGTATACATGTTACAATGTCATTCTCCCAAATCATCCCACCCTCTCCCTCTCCCTCTGAGTCACTCTGTGGCTTGTGGGATCTTAGTTCCCCAACCAGGGGTTAAAACCATGTCAGTGAAAGCACCAAATACTAATCACTGAACTGGCAGGGAATCCTAATATTATGTTTTTTATTTTTAAAGCTATATTCATAGATCAGAATCTTATGTATCTTTTCATAATTATGTTTATAAAGAGAAATAAAAATACTTGTGATATAATGCTAAATGGAAAAGCAAGAGAGCGCATATATAAAGGTAAATATACATAAAAATACATAAAGTATATATACATACATGTTCTTTCTGTAAAATACTAGACAGATGATCCCTGAGGCCCCAGGAGTGTTGTGTGTTGTCTTCACAGAAGTCGTGACTCTCTGGAAACTAGAGTAATGGGGTCAGAGATACCACTTGTATTAGGTCAGATTCCTTAGAAGCAGAGCCTGAGAAAGGGATGAGGGTGGGTGATTTACTGGCGACACTCTCTTCAGGAAAATCCTGTGAGGGCCTGAGAGAAATAGATGAGGTCAGAGGCGGGAGGCAAGCCAGGATAGGGTTTCAGGTGAAGTCTAGTCTTGGCCTGATCCAGAGGTGCTCTGGAGCACAGACTGCACCACAGAACTCAAGGTGGCTGGAATTCCACGAGCAGTTCTGGGTGGTGGGGCAAGGGTGGAATCGCTGAGCTGCTCACAGCCAAGTTCACAGCTGCCAGGCTCTGGTGCACAGGCAGATCTCAGGGGATCTGGGTTGGGTCCGTTGTGTTCACTAAGTTACCTAGGGCTATCGTGTGGATTAAAGGGGTTAACCAGATACTGGTATTTAAAAAACACACCTATGTTTAAATATATAGGTAAATTTAACTCTTGGAGTGGGAATGCAATTGCGATGAAGAATCTCAATTACAGAATGTCCACTTCTCAGACAGGCACCATCTATTGTTTCCACATGCTTTGGTCACCTGGCTCCCCGACTGGTGGCAAATGTATGGAAAACAGCAGTGAGCATACAGGGTGGAGCCTGTTTCAACAAGGTCTTGGTGACCTTGATTTCTCTGGACCATGTCTTCCTCCCGGGTAAAATTAAACCAATGAAGGGTCCTTAACTTTGGCCTGGATATCTCCAGGAATTGCACCGAAAATCCATGCAGTTTTCTGGGATTACAATGCATAATTTTCATCAGATTTTTTAAGGAGAGAGTGACCCAAGAAAACCTCCTTCCAATCTTCCTTCCCCTCCAGCACTTTGATTTTCCATGAGACATAAGTCAAAGGAGGAAATTAAGCTGGCTTTATAAATATAGTCAATTAGAAGAAGCATTCTTTGGTTATTTATTTGTTCTGGTTTTATAAATATAGTCAATTAGAAGAAGGATTGTTTGGTCTCATCTTTCCTCAACCCCTATTAAGATTTAGGAAAATTAAAGGTGAACTCTCAGGGCACACCAAATAATTCTTCACCAATGATCTATGAGACGAGTCTTATCTTCACCGAAGAGAGGAAACTGAGGTGCTATGAGGTAACTCATCCAAAGTCCATCAGCACCCCCTCGTGGCTTAAATGGTCACAGCTTCATGAGACTTTCAAACATTGGGTATGTTTTAAAATATTGTATTGGCCCAAAAGTTTGTTTGGGTTTACCATAACATGTTACAGAAACTTAACAAGCTTTTTGGCCAAACCAATATATTTTTTAATTAATTATTTTACTGAAGGATATTTGCTTTACAGAATTTTGTGGTTTTCTGTCAAACCTCAACATGTATCAGCCATAAGTATACCTATAGCCCCTCCCTCCTGAACTCCTCTCCTGTATCCCTCCCCATCCTACCCCTCCAGGTTGACACAGAACCCCTGTTTGAGTTTCCTGAGCCATACAGCAAATTCCTGTCGGCCATCTGTTTTACACATGGTGATGTAAGTTTCCATGTTACTCTCTCCATACATCTCACCCTCTCCTCCCCTCTCCCCATGTCCATAAGTCTACTCTCTATGTCTGTTTCTCCACTGCTGCCCTGTAAATAAATTCTTCAGTACCATCTTTCTAGATTCTGTATATATGCATTAGAATATGACATTTATCTTTCTCTTTCTGACTTACTTCACTCTGTATAATAGGTTCTAAGTTGATTCACCTCATAGAACTGACTCAAGGCATTCCTTTTTATGGCTGGGCTGACTGTGGCTCAGATCATGAACTCCTTATTGCCAAATTCAGACTCAAATTGAAGAAAGTAGGGAAAACCACTAAACCATTCAGCTATGACCTAAATCAAATCCCTTATGATTATACAGTGGAAGTGAGAAATAGATTTAAGGGACTAGATCTGATAGATAGAGTGCATGATGAACTGTGGACTGAGGTTCATGACATTGTACAGGAGACAGGAATCAAGACCATCCCCATGGAAAAGAAATGCAAAAAAGCAAAATGGCTGTCTGGGGAGGCCTTACAAATAGCTGTGAAAAGAAGAGAAGCGAAAAGCAAAGGAAAAAGGAAAGATATAAGCATCTGAATGCAGAGTTCCAAAGAATAGCAAGAAGAAAAGAAAGCCTTCCTCAGAGATCAATGCAAAGAAATAGAGGAAAATAACAGAATGAAAAAGACTAGAGATCTCTTCAAGAAAATTAGAGATACCAAGGGAACATTTCATGCAAAGATGGGCTCGATAAAGGACAGAAATGATACTGACCTAACCGAAGCAGAAGATATTAAGAAGAGGTGGCAAGAATACACGGAAGAACTGTACAAAAAAGATCTTCAAGACCAAGATAATCATGATGGTGTGATCACTCACCTAGAGCCAGACATCCTGGAATGTGAAGTCAAGTGGGCCTTAGAAAGCATCACTACGAACAAAGCAAGTAGAGGTGATGGAATTCCAGTTGAGCTATTTCAAATCCTGAAAGATGATGCTGTGAAAGTGCTGCACTCAATATGCCAGCAAATTTGGAAAACTCAGCAGTGGCCACCGGACTGGAAAAGGACAGTTTTCATTCCAATTCCAAAGAAAGGCAATGCCAAAGAATGCTCAAACTACTGCACAATTGCACTCATCTCACATGCTAGTAAAGTAATGCTCAAAATTCTCCAAGCCAGGCTTCAGCAATACATGAACCGTGAACTTCCTGATGTTCAAGCTGGTTTTAGAAAAGGCAGAGGAACCAGAGATCAAATTGCCAACATCCACTGGATCATCAAAAAAGCAAGAGAGCTCCAAAAAAACATCTATTTCTCCTTTATTGACTATGCCAAAGCCTTTGACTGTGTGGATCACAATCAACTGTGGAAAATTTTGAAAGAGATGGGAATACCAGACCACCTGACCTGCCTCTTGAGAAACCTATATGCAGGTCAGGAAGCAACAGTTAGAACTGGACATGGAACAACAGACTGGTTCCAAATAGGAGAAGGAGTACGTCAAGGCTGTATATTGTCACCCTGCTTATTTAACTTATATGCAGAGTACATCATGAGAAACGCTGGGCTGGAAGAAGCACAAGGTGGAATCAAGATTGCCGGAAGAAATATCAATAACCTCAGATATGCAGATGACACCACCCTTATGGCAGAAAGTGAAGAGGAACTCAAAAGCCTCTTGATGAAAGTGAAAGAGGAGAGTGAAAAAGTTGGCTTAAAGCTCAACATTCAGAAAACAAAGATCATGGCATCTAGTCCCATCACTTCATGGGAAATAGATGGGGAAACAGTGGAAACAGTGTCAGAGTTTATTTTTTGGGGCTCCAAAATCACTGCAGATGGTGATTGCAGCCATGAAATTAAAAGACGCTTACTCCTTGGAAGAAAAGTTATGACCAACCTAGATAGTATATTCAAAAGCAGAGACATTACTTTGCCCACTAAGGTCCATCTAGTCAAGGCTATGGTTTTTCCAGTGGTCATGTATGGATGTGAGAGTTGGACTGTGAAGAAGCTGAGTGCTGAAGAACTGATGCTTTTGAACTGTGGTGTTGGAGAAGACTCTTGAGAGTCCCTTGGACTGCAAGGAGATCCAACCAGTCCATTCTGAAGGAGATCAGCCCTGGGATTTCTTTGGAAGGAATGATGCTGAAGCTGAAACTCCAGTACTTTGGCCACCTCATGAGAAGGGTTGACTCATTGGAAAAGACTCTGATGCTGGGAGGGATTGGGGGCAGGAGGAGAAGGGGACAACTGAGGATGAGATGGCTGGATGGCATCACAGACTCGATGGACGTGAGTCTGAGTGAACTCTGGGAGTTGGTGATAGACAGGGAGGCCTGGCGTGCTGCAATTCATGGGGTTGCAAAGAGTCAGACATGACTGAGCGACTGAACTGAACTGAATATTCCATTGTGTATATGTACCACAACTTCTTTATCCATTCATCGGTTAATGGACATTTAGGTTACTTCCATGATTTAGCCATTGTAAATATTACTACAACGAACAATGGGATACATGTGTCTTTTTCAATTTTGGTTTCCTCAGGGTATAGGCCTAGGAGTGGGTTTGCTGGGTCACATGGTAGTTTTATTCCTAGTTTTTTTTAAGGAATCTCCATACTGTCTTTCATAGTGGCTGCCTCAATTTACATTGCCATCAACAGTGTAAGAGCATTCCCTTTCCTCCACACCCTCTCCAGCATTTATTGTTTGTAGACATTTTGATGATGGCCATTCTGAGGTGATACCTCATTGCAGTTTTGATTTGCATTTCTCTAATAATGAAAGGTGCTGAGCATCTTTTCAGGTGTTTGTTAGCCATCTGTATGTCTTCTTTGGAGAAATGTCTGTTTAGGTCTTTTTCCCACTTCTTCATTGGGTTGTTTGTTTTTCTGGCATTCAGTTGTATGAGCTGCTCATATATTTTGAAATTAATCCTTTGTCAGTTGTTTGATTTGCCATGGTTTTCTCTCATTCTGAGGGTTGTCTTTTCACCTTGCTTATAGTTTCCTTTGCTGTTCAAAGCTTTTAAGTTTAATCAGGTCCCACTTGTTTACTTTTGTTTTTATTTCCATTAGTCTAGCAGGTGGGTCATGGAGGATCTTGCTTTGATTTATGTCATTGAGTGTTCTGCCTATGTTTTCCTCTTAAGAGTTTTATAGTTTCTGGTCTTACATTTAGGTCTTTAATACATTTTGAGTCTATCTTTAGACTTTAACCCAATATATTAAAAAAAGATATATAATAATTTTTTCTCTCTCAAAAGTGATACTTTAAAAATTCAACAACAAGTAAATGTGTAAAATAAATGGAAGTCTCAACTTCCCAATTTATGCCTCTAGATGCTAAGTAACATAGTGGATTCTTTTTTTATATGGATACATGTAAATTTGTTTGATTTCTACAAAGATGACATCATATTAAAGATACTGTCCTCCACCTTTTGTCTAGACAGTGTATCATGGACATTTTCCATGTCAGAGCATAAAGAGTGTATTTCACTCACAGGTGAAGAATCACCTGTAATGAAGGACACACAGGAGATGTAGGTTTAATCTCTAGATGGGGGAGATACCTTGGAGAAGGAAACGGCAACCCACTCCAGTATTCTTGCCTGAAAAATCCCATGGACGGAGGAGCCTGCCGGTCCAAAGGGTTGCAAAGAGTCAGATACGACAGCGACTAAGCACAATACTTATGCCCAACGCTGTTAATGTGTTAAGTTGAACCACTAGGCTAAATGGTTTTTATGAGCCATGTGGAATGAGACTTCTTCCATCTTGGAGCAATTATTCAAACTTATTATCAACTTATTAGTTTATAATATAAAATCAACAATTCTGCACTGTTCAAAAAAATTTCAGGAACTGTTCAGGATCACTCACATGCAGTTGTGAGCATGCTCTCACAGCCCAGATCTCCATTAAATGCCCAGCAAGGTTCCGGTCCACCTGTTTTGGATCTGTGCTCATCACATCATAACTATAAACTGCAACATTCGCATTCTGCCTGTATAACACTCTATACTTATAATAGAGTTTTTAGAAGTATTGGACACCTATCTTCAGCTTTAATTTGGTAATTGTTATTATATTTTGGTGGAGTGAAATAAGTAAGCCATGAACTAGAAGCTACATGACAGATAAACAACCATAGGTATAAATGTTTAATTATTTAACAAATTCTATTAAAAATAGCTTCAAATTGAATTAACCAAGCTCAGTTTGGCAAGGCAGAGACATAGTTAAACACAATTATACCAGCCTAACAATGCATTGGAGAAGGAAATGGCAACCCACTCCAGTATTCTTGCCTGGAGAATCCCAGGGACAGCAGAACCTGGTGGGCTGCCGTCTATGGGGTCGCACAGAGTCGGACATGACTGAAGCGACTTAGCAGCAGCAGCAGCAACAACGATGTAAATAAAATTTCTGGGGTGGAATTTTACATGTAATATGCTTTTATTAAACTTATAAACATGAAATGGGATGGTTTTGAGACTTTTAAGTAAAATGCTTGATGGACACAGGTACTGAGCATGAATATTTTAAAAATTCCTTGGTATAGCATGGTGGTTAATAGTTGCAGCTCAGGAGTCAGATCAACACAAGTTTGAATCCTAGTTTCATCATTAGCCAGATGACCTTGAGTAAGTAACATCACCTTTCTGAACCTCAGTTTCCTCATCTATGAAGTGGGTTTGTTGGTTCCCCACAGGTAAGAATTACAGAGGTAATTTACCTCTTGCAGAGGTAAAGAGTTTAGGACAATGCCTAATGCTGAATAAGTATTAAGAATTATTATGTTTTAGGAACTTTCCTGGTGGTCTAGTGGTTAAGAATCCGCTTGCCAATGCACGGGATGTGGGTTTGACCTCTAGTCCAAGAAGATCCCTTGTGCCACGGAGCAACAAAGCCTGTGTGCCACAGCTATTGAGCCCCCTCTCTGGAGCCCCCGAGCCAAAACTAGAGTCCACGTGCTGTAACTGGAAACTAGAGAAAGCCCACATGTGACAACAAAGACCCAGTGTGGTCAAAAATAAATTTTAAAAATGATTGTTATGTTTTAAACAAACGGGAAGCAAAAGCTGCTTGGGATCATGATGAAGGATGCTCTTCTCAGATGTCTTCCTGAGCCACAGGTAGCTTGTCAAGATCTCCTTGTGCCACCCACCCAATCCCTGCATTACTGCGCTTTAGTCACCCCACTGCCTGAGCTCATAGCCAGTGCCTGTTTCCAGCAGGGGGATGCCTTCCATCAGATATAATTTTCTTCTTTTCTGAAATTTGTATGGAAAAGTGAAAGAAGGTCTTTTTTTTTTTTGAAGGCAAACATTAACAGAGGAAAGACCCCTGCTGTTGTCCACTGAGCAAAGCCACCCCAGAGGGGCTTGAATGCTCACCTGATCTGAAGGACAAGATTTGTTCCAGGCTGGAATTCACAGTAAATTTACTTTGTCTTCTTTTTCATGAAAGTAATACATATACTTTATAAAGAAAGAAAATTCACAGTAGAGAGAAATAAAACATTAAGTTTCCTATACCCAAACACTCCCAGTGCTAGTCCATTTAAACTGCTGGTTTCTGCCTTTGGGGATTGAATGGAACAATCTAATTCAAGTGTTTGCAGAGTCTGGGGTCAGGCTATGAAACAAAGGGAGCAAGAAGAGTCCCTGACTTACTGGTTAAGGCCCAGTGTCAGCACGAAGAATTAGCAAATAGCATCCTATCAGAATTTGAAAGTGAAATTCTGGAATAAATAAGCAGACCATGGTCAAAAGGGCTAGCAGGCCCAAAAGGATTGGGGTTGGTTTTCCTGTTTACCCCTTACCTCAGCCACCCTGGCATCCCAGGGAAGAGCCAAGCAGAGGACGACCATAAACTGGACCAATGACCGCAAATGATCCAAGAAGCAACGCTTGGAAACCAAACTAGGAACCAGATTTCCTCCCATCAAAATGACGCATTGGGATGGTGACAGAGTGAACCTGGTTCCCAGACAGACCCCTTGAGAAGAAAGATAGGAGCGAGTCTATCTGGTGAGATGAAGGATTCCCCTGGCCAAGCCAGTCACCTGCAAACTGGGAATAAGACAGGACTCTGCTCTTCTCCTCAGATATGCCAGCCAACTTGTGGCTAACCTAGCAGGAATTTGGAAACTGATTAAGGAATGAAAGCAATCCAAATTTATTTCATTATGGTCACATGCCAACAAAACATATCATTATGTTTTTATATGCACAAAGGGAACAACTTGGCATGGATCACAAATTATTTAATTCTAATTTAGACACAGCATGACATTCAGTGTTTTGTTTTACTATGGCTTTATTTATTGACATGCCAACTTGACCACAGAAAATTCTACCTGTCCTTCATTGACCTCCTGTATTGTTAGGAAAAATAACAATTAGCTGTACAGGAAAGGATTCACTTTCATAAGTAGCTTACATGTGATATTATAAGAACAGTGAAACCAGAGCAGGAAAAGAGTATCTCCTTAGACACACAAGCTCTTGGAAGCTTCTCTGCTTTCTCAAAGGCTCTTATCCTTATCCCTAAGTTACCCTTTCAGACTCAGCTTTCTTTTAAGTCTTTCCCTTCCCAGTTAGAATGAGTTTCTCCTTCTTTTCTACTTCTGGAGTGGCCTGTTCTTATAAATCATTGTATGAGTGATATATTCTAATTATTTTAGTTTGACTGTCTATCTCTCATACGAGTCAATGAGCTCATCAGAGGGCAAAAGACTGTAAGAAATTTCTCTGCTTGTTATGGTGCATCACACAGGGCAGTACTATGTTGCAGGCAAAGAGAATAAGGAGTCATCAGGAATCAGGGATGTGAAGATGAAAGCTACAGTGTGATACCACTTTATATCCACTTTATATCCACTGGGAGAGCTGTAGTCAAAAAGTGAGATAATAGCAAGTGTTGACAAGAACTTGGAGGAATTGGGACCCTCATACATTACTTGTGGGATTGTAAAATGGTGCAACTACTGTGGAAAAGAGTCTGGCAGTTCCTTAAAAATAAAACATAGAGTTATCATATAATTCAGCAATTGCACTCTTAGGTACATGGCCAAGAGAACTGAAAGCATTAGTCCACACAAACCTTGTACATCAATATTCATAAAGGCCAGAAAAAGAAAACAACTCAAGTGTCCATCAACTGAAGAAAGGAGCAACAAAAATGTGGTATTTTGATACAATTAAATATTATTTGGCAACAAAAAGACACAAAGTGCTGATACATGGTACAACACAGATGAACCTTGAAAACATTGAGATCCCCAAAAGAGGCCAGTCTCAAACAGCTACAGATGATATGGTTCCACGTATAGGAAAGAATAAGTAAAACCACAGAGACAGAAAATAGATTGGTGGTTTATTAGTTCAGTTCAGTTCAGTCACTCAGTTGTATCTGACTCTTTGCGACTCCATGAACCGCAGCACGCCAGGCCTCCCTGTCCATCACCAACTCCTGGAGTTCACCCAAACCCATGTCCATTGAGTCGGTGATGCCATCCAACCATCTCATCCTCTGTCGTCCCCTTCTCCTCCTGCCCTCAATCTTTCTCAGCATCAGGGTCTTTTCCAATGAGTAACACTTCGGATCACTTCACCAAAGTATTGGAGTTTCAGCTTCAACATCAGTTCTTCCAAAGAACACTCAGGACTGATCTCCCTTAGGATGGACTGGTTGGATCTCCTTGCAGTCCAAGGGACTCTCAAGAGTCTTCTCCAACACCACAGTTCAAAAGCATCAATTCTTCGGCGATCAGCTTTCTTTATAGTTCAACTCTCACATCCACACATGATCACTGGAAAAACCATAGCCTTGACTAGATAGACCTTTGTTGGCAAAGTAATGTTTCTGCTTTTTAATATGCTGTCTGGGTTGGTCATAATTTTCCTTCCAAGGAGTAAGTGTCTTTTAATTTCATGGCTGCAATCACCATCTGCAGTGATTTTGGAGCCCCCCCAAAATAAAGTCAGCCACTGTTTCCACTGTTTCCCCATCTATTTGCCATGAAGTGATGGGACCAGATGCCATGATCTTAGTTTTCTGAATGTTGAGCTTTAAGCCAACTTTTTCACTCTCCTCTTTCACTTTCATCAAGAGGCTCTTTAGTTCTAGTTCGCTTTCTGGCCTAAGGGTGGTATCATCTGCGTATCTGAGGTTACTGATATTTCTCCTGGCAATCTTGGTTCCAGCCTGTGCTTCCTCCAGCCCAGCATTTATTAGAGTTGGTGTAATTGGGGGGAATGGTGAGTGACTGCTAAAGAGTACAGGGTTACTTTTTGGGGTGATGGAATGTTGTGAAACGGAATATAGTAATGGTCATACAACTTTGTGAATATAGTAGAAACCATTGAGTTGTATCCTTTGAGTGGGTGAACTGTATGGTATGTAAATTATATCTCTATAAAACTGTTACTAAAAAATATAAGGAAAAGCTTTTTAATATGGAAAGGTATCATTCTAGTATGAAAAGTTTAAAAAGCAAAGGGCCATTCAATACGGGGAGGGAGGAGGGAGGGGGTTCAGGATGGGGAACACGTGTATACCTGAGGCAGATTCATGTTGATATATGGCAAAACCAATACAATACTGTAAAGTAATTAACCTCCAATTAAAATAAATAAATTTATATTAAAAAATACACTGTGAGAAATAAGGTGAAACTGCTTGCACCAGTTTACTTTTTCAAAAAGAATCACAAGAAGGATAAACTAGAAATTCATGCCAATATATCCTAGAGAGGGAGAAGGGAAAAAAGGGAATGGGGAGGGGAACTACTTTCTGAGCAAATCTTTTTGTATCATTTTGACTTTTGGAAGAATGTTAGTGTTTTCTCATATTAAAAAGTTAAATTAATACCATTTTCTTAAGTTTGACTTCTTTCAAAAATGAAAAGATTCCATGAGTCTATACTTACAATAAAAATAAATAGACAAAAAATAAAGGAATACAGAGAGAAAAGTTCTTATTTACAGGAGAATGCCTCCTGAAAAATATATGAGAAACAACAGAATTTTTTAAAATCCTCACTTTTCAACCACCATCTTATTAACTGAGTCAGGCAAGCATCATCAATAGTCACTAAACTCACTGGGGAAAAAATTTGTTGGGAAGCAGAATACATATACAAGCTCAAAGCATTTCCTTGCAGATTACTTATTAATTACAAAAGAAGAAATGGTATCTTTACAGAAATATGTCAGATAATACTTTAGCCAAGTGGTCAAAATTAACATCACCCAAGATGGAATGAACCACATCAGATGATTCTTGCTGTGATGCACTGAAAGAAACATAACATTGCTGTCATATTCCTGCCAAGAATGCATAATCATAACCAAGTCATAATAAGCACTCAGACACACCTAAAATGAGGAACATTCTGTAAAACAACAGGCAAACACACTTTAAAAATGTTGATGTCACCAAAAAAAAAAAAAAAAACAGTGAAAAGCTGACAGATCGTTGCAGATTAAAGGAGATGAAAGAGAAATGGAAACTAAATGCAGTGTGTGTGGTCCTGGATTAAATCCTGCACAAGTGAAGACAAGTGTGGTTATATTCAATACTGGGAAAGTCAGTCCCATTTAATATAGACTGTATACTAGATAAAATATTGGATCAATACTGCATTTCCTAAATTTGATAATTGTCAAATTGTTCTAAGGAGATACACATTTTAGTAGTAAAGGGCCCTGATCTCTTCAATTTACTCTCAAGTGTTTAATTTGAAAAAAAGAAGACTGTACATGTTTATGTGTGTGTGTGAGAGAGAGAAGTTGCAAATAAAAGGGGAAGTTTTCAAATTTTTAATTTATAAAGAGAAGAAATTTTCTCATTGCAACTCTGTATCCCCAGCACTTCTTAGCAAAATAATATCTGCAACATAGTAGATGCCCAATAAATGTTTAAAGTGAAAGTGAAAGTGAAGTCGCTCAGTCGTGTCTGACTCTTTGCGACCCCATAGACTGTGGCCTACCAGGCTCCTCCATCCATGGGATTTTCCATGCAAGAGTACTGGAGTAGGTTGCCATTTCCTTCTCCAGAGGATCTTCCCGACCCAGGGATCAAACCCAGGTCTCCCGCATTGTAAGCAGATGCTTTACCCCCTGAGCCACCAGGGAAGCCTATAAAGTTGAATGAATTGGGCTATGGAGTTTTGTCTCATCCACCATATTCATCTGTGAAAGTGTTAGTCACTCAGTCCTGCCAGACTCTTGGTGACCCCATAAACTGTAGCACACCAGGCTCCTCCGTTCATGGAATTCTCCAGGAAAGAATACTGGAGTGGATAGCCATTCCCCTCTCCAGAGGATCTTCCTGACCCAGGGATTGAACCTGGGTCTCCTGCATTGCAGGCAGATTCTTTACCGTCTGAGCCACCAGAGAAACCCTATAAATGTTTAGTAAATGCTTAAATTAAAGGACAAAGTCCAGCCAGGAATCACTGAATTGCAAGTGATAAAATCCAGTTCAAATTGCCTACATGACAAAGGAAGTCAGAGAATTTAACCATAAAGTCAGATGGTATACTTGTTTCACGTAGCTGCATCCAGAGGTTCAATCCATGTGATCAGGATTTTCTATCTCTCTCTGTCTCTCTCTCTCCCCTATTTTCCTCTAGGCTGACTTTATTTTCTCCCTTGAGATGATTCTCCTTAGGTTGGACCCACATAATTCTCTAGTCCAGCAAAATAAAGACATTTTAAATCTCACAGAAGTGACTTAAGTGGTCAGAGAGGATGAAAAATGCTGATGAGCAAATATGAAGCTTGTGTTCTCAAGTCTGACCTACATGCTTTGTGAAATGAGCAGCCTTAAATCCTCCAAAGCACAAAAAGACATGCAGAGTCTTGGAACATTATCCCTGAGATGAGACATGCACCCAGGTTCTCCCTTCTGCCGTTGACTCTGTTGATCAGCTTCTCTTCTCATGGCACAAAGCTGGCAGATACCACAAAGTCCTCACAGTGGATCTCCAAATCCCAAGCTGTTTACCCCTTGAGGTTAATTAACACATGCTTCAAAATGAAATGTCATAATATGGGGACTTCCCTGGTGGGCCAGTGGCTATGATGCCACAATCCCAATGCAGGGGGCCTGGGTTTGATTGTTGGTCAGGCAACTAGATCCTACATGCTATAACTAAGAGTTCCCAAGCCTCAGCTAACAGTTCACATGCCACAGCTAAAGATCCTGCATGCCACAACTACGAAGACCCAGTGAGGCCAAAATACATAAATAAATATTTAAAATAAAATGTCATAATATGAAGCTCAAAGTAAAGAAAGATTCATTAATTTTGTTCAAAGAACAGTGATAAGAAGTGATGTCTTATTCTAACATGCTCCATTCCATTAGTTATGATGAAATCTGTTTAATCAACCCAACAGTGGGTGTTTTTAGGCATTGGGTTTAAGATAATTTGGGGGAGATAAGGTGGTGCTACTGGTAAAGAATCCACCTGCCAATGCAAGAGATGAAAGAGACACGGGTTCGGCCCCTGGGTCGGGAAGATCCCCCGGAGCAGGGCAAGGCAACCCACTCCAGTATTCTTGCCTGGAGAATCCCATGGACAGAGGAGCCTGGAAGGCTGGAGACCATGGGGTTGCAAAGAGTCGGACACTGAAGTGACTGAGCACACAGACACACACTTGTGAAACTCCAAGAAGTAGAAAACATGGTCTCTGCTGTCAAGAAGCTCCCCTTTTAGTCAGGGATAGAGTGTTGTGTTGGAGACTTTCTCTGGGGATCTGTCCTAGCCTGTAGGTACCAGATGTGTGACAGCACGTCAAGTTCCCTGCAAGTTCTATGGATTCAAAGGCAAAGAGCCATTAAGGGAGATTACAATGGGAGTTCAACAAAGGTAGGGTGTCTGGCCTATCCAATTCACTGATATGTTCCCCTGCCTGGAAGAGTGCCAGGCACATAATAAGCAGCAATAAAGATGAGTTCAATGAAAGCCCAGCTGACAAAGCCCAGAAAGGCCATCAGAGAAGGTAGAAGGGAGAGTGACGACTGAGAAGGACTTAACAAGGAGGGATGATGGCAGGGAGGGTATTTAAGGAGGACAGGGATGCACTCCTGGCCTGGGAAGACATGGGGTAGCTTCAGGATAGGGCAAGCCAGGCCATGCTGGAGACGCTGGCACAGAAGGGATGCCCGGTGAGCCACAGATGGGAGAGAGGGCGATAGTTACAAACAGCAGCCCACGGCTACATAAAGCTGGCAGACGTGCTTTCTTCGACTTTCCCAGGGTTTAAAAAGTTGAGAAATCTTAGCTAGCATCCAGATTTCTGGTTTGTCCTGAAAGCGCGGGCAATTTGACAACACTGAGCCCACGTTCTCACATGGTGACACTGGGTGGAGCTGGGTAGCCTCACAGAGAGCACGTCCTCTGCAGTTCACTTCAGCCCTCTCCACTCTCAGCTGTCTCACACCCGGGCCAAGTCTATCATTTACATGAAGGTGGGCTCTACAGCATTTGTGTGTTAGTTGCTCAGTTGTGTCTGACTCTCTGTGACCCCATGGACTACAAACTGCCAGGCTCCCCTGTCCAAGGGATTCTCCAGGCAGTGGATAGCCATTGCCTTCTCCAGGGGATCTTCCTGAACCATGGATCAAACCTGGGTCTCCTGCATTGCAGGCAGATTCCCTACTGTCTGAGCCACCACCTGTGACAAGTACATGTAGACTTCCCAGGTGGCGCTCATGGTAAAGAATCTGCCTGCCAATGCAGGAAACAAAAGAGACACAGGTTCAATCCCTGGGTCAGGAAGATCCCCTGGAGGAGGGCATGGCAACCCACTCCAGTATTCTTGCCTGGAGAATCCCATGGACAGAGGAGCTTGGCAGGCTATAATCCACAGGGTTGCAAAGAGTAGGACATGACTTAAGTGCCCTAGCCCAGCACAGGACAAGTACAGGTGGGCTGCGAATTCCTTGAAGTTACCTCTGAAAACCATCGTGGCACCTTCACCTTCCTCTTTGAATCTTTCTGTATTGTATTCTGTCCTCAGAAAAATTTTAAGCAAAATTTTAAGTATTTTAGAAACAAGTCCCTCAGAAGTCTGGCAAAACTAAGGTTAGGCTTGGAAACTATAAAATAAAGAGGTGTAAACAAATGTTTTGCCACCATTTGCCCCAAGGAATCTCCACAGTCCTGCACCAATGAGAAGACTTTAGTAAAAGCCATTGCTATTCCCACCCCCTCCCCTTTCCTCCCCACCAGCAATGTCCTAGCACTCCGATCTCTTTAAGGACATTGGTATGAATATTTCTGCCATCTTCCTTCTCTAGTATTTTCAGAACCTTAACACATGCTGGACATGGCAGGTGCAATTCTAATTTTAATATGGGTGGGAGTCCGCCTAGCCTGCTAACCCAGAAGGGCTTTGGGAACTGTATTAGAGCATCAAGCTGGTTGGAGCATTGTGCTGTCTAAACAACAGCCCACGTGGGCATAAGTCTACTGAATGTGGGCCTTCCTTTAGCCAGTTAAACCCCTGTGAGCTAGGAGTGATTAAAAAAGAAAAAAAAAAATATCACCACCTGTTCCAGCTTTGACAAGAACCCTAAAATAGAGCAACCATTTCTCATAAAAGCTGCATGTCAGTATTTGCAGCTGCTTGCTTCCTTATCAAAAATCAATTTGACTATTATATCAGATACATAAATAGGATGGCCTTTTCCCCTTTCTGGTTAACCACTTTTCTTCTTGATCAGCGGAAGTTTTCTGAGCACTTTTTTATAGATTTGGAGTCAGCGGGAAGGTTTTCTTTTTTCTATCAAAATCTACTGACCCACTAAAAAGAAATCTACTTAAACCTTTTCTTAAGTTAGTCGCTTTAAAAAGTCAGCATAGAGGCTACGGTCACTGATCTATTTTGTTTCTCACGCAACCTACAAAAGAATGAATGAGGAAACAAACTCAAGAACATAAAACTCTACTTACTGCACGTCAATCAATAAAAAAAGGTTTCCGTTTAGTATAATAATACACGTGGAGAGAGACAGCGAAGTGAGAGGGTAGAAAATGGGCAAAAGGAAAGGGAAAGAGGACTAGAGAGGTTGTGAGAGAGAGAAGTGTACTCAGAGGTGGAGGGCAGGAACCAAAGGCTGATTCCTTATCCAGTAAGGCTCCCAACAACCTTACTTCACAAACTCACCTTACATGCTAACTGTACCAATGCCACAGCTCCTAACCCTGGCTCCAGGAGCCTCTGGCATAGCTAGTCTATTCAGTTTGGTCCCTGAAGCAATATATCCAACCCCTGAAACCCCTTGTTAAAACCAGTTACAGCATCCTCTTTTCCCGATCTTATCTCAATCCCCTCAAGAACAATGAGCACACTCAGGGTAGAAACCTGACAATAGATTATTTGCCTTAATGATCCAGATCATTTTCTAGAGGACATGATTTTATTGGTTGCATTTCAAATAGCTCAGTTTTAGGAGCCAAGAAAAAAAAAATACATAGCTAGCACTTTATAATTCATCCATTCAACCAGCATTTCCTGATATCCTGTTGAATATCATCTGTGATGCTAAGAACAACTGACTCTAAGGTGTTTCTCACTTCCTATAACATCACTGTCTAGTATCCAGACAACTCACTATTCTCTCAAAACGTCTTGTGTGCAGCCACATAACTTCTTTCATTTGAGTCAATGAAAGTTGCAAGTTGTCAACAGTGAAGTTACTTAAGCAGAGTGAAAAAGAGGGGGGAAAAATCTGTTCCTTAAACTTCAACAGAAATAGGATACATTAGAATGTACATTAAAAAAAAAACTAGTTTGATTTGAAATGTTGAGGAAGAAAGTAAATAAATAACTCATTCTGGAAAACAATAAAGTGTTATTTCATCATTAAAGAAAATAGATTTCATCACTTCCTTCCTCCCACCAGCCCTTCTCACTGATTCTTCAGTGTCTCTTGGTAAAAAGCACTGGCAGAGAGAACAGAGGTCAGGGACAGACAAATGGATTGTAAAATCTGTGAAACTCAGTCACTTATCTTCCCCCCATCTACCCTTTGACTTAGTCAAGGACTCAGAAGTCAGCTTCTGCTGCTCATCTCTACCACTGGCCTTGAGTTACATCAGATAGAACCTTCCACTTGTATTAGATCACCCTTTTATGGCCTGGCATTCTTACTATCAAACACGGTTACTGGTTAATCTGATGGCTATCTCTTTTCATAAGGAAACTTTTTTTTTTTTTAATAAAACCAGATGGAGTTACATCAGCTCTAGCCTCAGAATTCCAAACTTCTCCCTAACTTCCAGCTCTGACAGTGCAAACTAAGTTAGGTTCTCAGCAGGCTTGGGTGAGAGACCCCCACCCATGGTTCCACTTACATTTGGAACTCTAAGCCCAGAAGTAAAGCTAGAAGTTCCTTTGATTACTGTTGTGAAATGAGTTGATTTTCTGATCTATGATAAGGGCATGTGAGTGTGTGTGTGTGTGTGTGTGTGTGGTCAGTCGCTCCGTGTCTGACTCTGTGGCTCCATGGACTATAGCCTGCCAGGCTCCTCTGTGTGCAATTTTCCAGGCAAGAATACTGGAGTGGGTTGCCATTCCCGTCTCCAGCATGATTTGTCTAGAAATCATGTCATGCCACTACTCAAAAGCCTCCAGTATCTGCCCATCTCCCTCAGAGAAAGGCCACAGTTCTTCAGAGGTGAAGTCCCACCAACACATCGCTACTCCACCCTGTTAACCATCTACCCTTCTCTTCTACCATCTCCCCTTGCTCTCTCCAACAGCTGCATGATGTTCCACTGACATCTCAATCTTCTACTCACCACAGGGCCTTTGCATTTGCTGTCCCCTCTGCCGGAGACGTTCCTCCTCCGGATATCCACAGACTCTTCCTCAGTTCCTTGAGGTCTCAAATGTCACATCAACGAGACCTTCCTTGACCCACATCCCTAAATCAGCAGCACTGTTTTAGGGTGTGAGCCCACTCTCACTCTAGTACTTTCCATATTTTTTTAAAGGCTTTATTGAGATATGACTCACCTCCTACACAACTCACCCATTTAAACACACAATTCAATCACTTTTAGTATATTCACAGACTTATGCAACCACCATCACTATCAACTCAAGAATATTTTCCTTGCTTCCCCCCAAAAATTCTGCATATTTTATCCATCACTTCTCATTCACCCCAAATCTCCAGACCTAAAGTCAAAGTGAAAGTCACTCAGTCCTGTCTGACTCTTTGTGACCCCATGGAATTCTCCAGCCCAGACTGCTGGTGTGGGTAGGCTTTCCCTTCTCCAGGGAATCTTCCCAATCCAGGGATTAAACCTAGGTCTCTTGCATTGCAGGCAGATTCTTTACCAATTGAGCTATTAGGGAAGCTCCAGACCTAAGCAACCACTAAACTACTTTCTCTCTTGAATTATTTGCTTATTCTGGACTTTTCACATAACTTGAATTATATAGTATGTAGTCCTTTGTGACTGGTCTCAGCATATTTTTTTCGTTTTGTTTTTACTGAAGTGTTGCTGATGTATAATATTGTGTTCGCAGCAGAATGTTTTTGAAGTTCATCCACCCTGTACTACGTATCAGTACTTCATTTCTTTTTAATTGCCAGATAATATTCCATTGTATGGATATGTGAAAGTCACTCAGTCCTGTCCAACTCTTAGCAACCCCATGGACTATACAGTCCATGGAATTCTCCAGGCCAGAATACTGGAGTGGGTAGCCTTTCCCTTCTCCACGGGATCTTCCCAACCCAGGGATTGAACTCGGTCTCCTGCCTTACAGGAGGATTCTTTACCAGCTGAGCCACAAGGGAAACCCAAGAATATTGGAGTGGGTAGCCTATCCCTTTTCCAGCGGATCTTCCAGACCCAGGAATAGAACTGGGGTCTCCTGCATTGCAGGTGTATTCTTTACCAACTGAGCCTTCAGGGAAGCCAGTGGTATGGATATACCACATCTAATTGCCCCATTCATCAGTTGATGGATATTTGTGTTATTTCCACTTCTTGGCTATTGTGAGTAATGCTACGGAGAACATTTTGTATGAGTTTTTATATGGACATATGTTATTTCTTTTGAGTGTACACCTAGGAATGAATCCCCATTATTTTTATCTGTTTTGAGAACTTATTACCATCTGACACAACATATGTTTCCTTCCTTACTTTTTTATTATCTGCCTTTCTCCCACTAGAATATTAGCTCCCTAAAGGAGGATTTTGGTCTGTTTTGTTCACTGCTTATAACAGAGCCATAGTAAAATACAATAAATATATGTTGTGTGAATGAAAGAATGCTAAGTTATTGGGGGAAACTGATGGGGGAACATATTATATCAGTACGCTGATTATGTACACATTAAAAGTCAGTTTGTGGGAAGAGGTTTGCCAGGACAGCTTCCAGGGAAATAAGAAAATTTCCAGAGTTGCCACTAGTCTGTGCCTTAGTCAAGTGACCTTCTTTGAGGTCAGTTCCTCCCTTGTAAACTGTCAGGATTGAACCAGTGTTCCTGGTTCCTTCTAGCCCCATATGCCATAATATAACATAAAAATTAGCAAATGGTTTGCTCATACAGATATTTATCTTTCATTCATTCATTTCTTTATTAAGTGTCTTTATGAGCCAAACACTATTCAGATGCCTTATTTGACATATCAACATTTACAATCTATTTGGATAATAATTACACCTTTGCTAATTTAAATTTCTTTTCTTTTCTTTCTCACTTATTTGTTTCCAAAAATACAGCTGAGTTGGGCTTTAAAAAATGAAAGTTCAGTTCAGTTGCTCAGTCGTGTCTGACTCTGCAACCCCAATGACTGCAGCATGCCTGCCTCCCCTGTCCATCATCAACTCCTGGAGTTTACTCAAACTCATGTCCATCAAGTCAGTGATGCCATCCAATCGTCTCATCCTCTGTCGTCCCTTTCTCCACTCGCCTTCCATCTTTCCCAGCATCAGGGTCTTTTCAAATGAATCAGTTCTTTGCATCAGATGGCCAAAGTATTGGAGTTTCAGCTTCAGCATCAGTCCTTTCAATGAATATTCAGGACTGATTTCCTTTAGGATTAACTGGTTTGATCTCCTTGCAGTCCAAGGGACTCTCAAGAGTCTTTTCACAGTTCAAAAGCATCCATTCTTCTGCGCTCAGCTTTCTTTAAAGTCCAACTCTCACATCCATACATGACTACCAGAAAAACCACAGCTTTGACTAGATGGACCTTTGCCGGCAAAGTAATGTCTCTGCTTTTAAAAAAATGAAGACTATCTCTTAATTATTTTGTTCCTACAACACAGGCAGGAATTAAAAGACCAAAAAAAAAAAATCAATATCAGTATACATTTCTTATTATTTCTTATTCTAGTGTCTTCCAATTTTACACAGATACAAAATGCATCCATTACCAGAAATAGAAAGAAGATGAGTGGGCTGGATTGACTGGGCAGTAGCTTTTGTGTATTGGACTACAGTCTGCATTCCAAGCCCTCCCCATCAGCACTTCCTACCTCTTCTCTTGCTTTACAAGTGTTCACAGACTCGAGGTTTGTCTGACATGAATAAGTTTCTCTATAACTTATTTATCCAGTTTATTCCTTGAGTTAGCACAGTTTCTCAAATATTGGGGGACAGAGAGAGTAAGATAGTTACTCTGTTTTTTGACCCCTATTAACACTGTGTTCATGCGCAAGCCACACATTCTGTCTCCCTTGTATCTGTTTTCTCCTTAGTAAGATAATAGGTTTTGAGTTTACACTCTGGCCTTTTCCAGGTTAAATTTGAGCATACACAGAAGTAGAGCAATCCAAAGTAGTCAAGAAAGGAATAAGAGGTTCTATTGTACATATGCCTTATTTTTGCAAGCAAGATATGCTTACAGAATCATTGGCTATGTTCCTAGACCAAATACCTCAAAATGTACTTTGTCAGGAATATTTTCTATGATTAGGTCCCAGGGACAGTTTTATATCATCTGCCTACTGTATAATGTTAAGAAAGCATTTTGGGAAAGCAAAGTGGACCTGCAAAGAAATACACAAATACTTCATTCAACAAATGCTTGTTTGCCTATGATGTGCCAGACCTGAAAGCTATTCTTATGCAACCTGTCCTGGGTCTCCATGAAACAGATATTCCTGGCATGCTCTGCTTTATAAATAAGGAACCTGAGGCCCTGAGATGTAAAATAATTACCCTGACTAGGAGAAGGCAATGGCACCCCACTCCAGTACTCCTGCCTGGAAAATCTCGTGGACGGAGGAGCCTGGTGCACTGCAGTCCACGGGGTTGCTAAGAGCCGGACACGACTGAGCGACTTCACTTTCACTTTTCACTTTCATGTACTGAAGAAGAAAATGGCAACCCACTCCAGTGTTCTTGCCTGGAGAATCCCAGGGACGGCGGAGCCTGGTGGGCTGCATAGTCCAGTCTATGGGGTCGCATAGAGTCGGACACGACTGAAGTGACTTAGCAGCAGCAGCAGCAGGATGATACAGTGATGCACAGATGGTACACAGATACAGAGTCTGTGGGCTCCCAAAGACTCGACACTCTTTTCACCCTGTAAAAACCACTTCAGTTGCGTATTTTACATTCATGACAGATCCTGAATGTTATTTTTGCATATGAAGTGTACAATATATATTGGAGATAACAGATGACAGTAATTATAACAATTTCTTTCTGAACCAAAAAAGAGGACATTTTATCTTTCTGTAATCAGAAAACTTCTGTGGCTACTTGAAAAGTTTGACCAAATTCCACTATTTTCCATTAAATAGAAATCATAAAACATCTATTTTTTTTTGAGAAGTTCCACTTTTAGAAGTTTATCCTGATAGTTACATATTCACAAAGAGATCCATATACACGAACATACATTATTATGTCAATAATAACTGAAAAAAGAGATCAATTAAATGTCTAGTAATAGTAATTATAAAGTATTACAAAACTCTAGCAATAGCTATAGAATGGAATATTGGACAATTATTAAAAATCATGAGGTAGAAGAATATTTAAATCAAAAAGCATTCAGTGACCAGGCATCACTTTAAAACAAAAGGACTGTAGTGAATTTGGAACCTCTGAGATGCTGTTTTCAAGAAAATTTAGGTAAATAAATTATTCACATTTCATTGGGACATCTCTAAATGTTAAATAAATGTCTCCCTATACCCGTATGGGCTACCCTTGTAGCTCAGTCGGTAAAGAATCTGCCTGCAATGCAGGAGACCCAGGTTTGATCCCTGGTTCGGGAAGATCTCCTGGAGAAGGAAATGGCAACCCACTCCAGTATTCTTGCCTGGAAAATCCCATAGACAGAGGAGCCTGGCCAGCTACAGTCCATGGGGTTGCAAGAGTCAGACATGACTTAGCGACTAAATCACCATCACCAACATACCCATAAAGTTAAAGCTATGGTTTTTCCAGTAGTCATGTATAGATGTCACAGTTGGACTATTAAGAAGGCTGAGCACCTAGGAATTGATGCTTTTGAACTGTGGTGCTGGAGAAGACCCTTGGACTGCAAGGAGATCAAATCAGTCAAGCATAAAGGAAATCAGTCCTGAATATTCATTGGAAGGACTGATGCTGAAGCTGAAGCTCCAATACTTTGGCCACCTGATGTGAAGAACTGACTCATTTGAAAAGACCCTGATGCTGGGAAAGATTGAAGGCAGGAAGAGGAGGGGACGACAGAGGATGAGATGGTTGGATGGCATCACCAACTCAATAGATACGAGTTTGAGCCAGCTCTGGGAGATGGTGAAGGACAGGGAAGCCTGGTGTGCTTCACTCAATGAAGCTGCAAAGTCAGACACTGGGTGACTGAACAATAACAATACCCATCCATAGAAGTGATTAATAGATAATTTCCCTGATATAAATTCAGCAAGTAGATGATCGGGGCACTTCCTGTTCCCTCAGTTTCTAAAGTCTCATCTGCATGGTGTGAGGACTATATGGGAATATCTGTAATCTAATCTGATCTAATGGAATCTGATCTGCAGCCCTTTAATGCGATCCTGGTATACAAATCACCCTTTCAAAATAATTCTATCAAATCATAGAAAAAGAAAGAAAAAAGTTGGCTGTAAACTAGCTGTATCTATTGGCCACAAACAACAGAACCAATTTTTTTGTTGTTGTTCAGTCACCAAGTCATGCCCGACTCTTTGCAATCCCATGGACTGCAGTAAGAACCACTTCTCACTATTGTAAAAAACAATCATAATAATTAAGGAACTTGGGAATCGAAGGAAAAGCTTTAAAATGAAGCTTAGATAGTGGCAGGAGCTAGAGAGGAGCAGCTCAAGATGGCAAAAACATAAAAGTATTACCTTACAGATAAGTAGGTTTGACTGTTTGGGGCCTTTCTAAAGCTTTTGTTGTTCTGCTCCATTCAGAGAGCATCTGAAGGATTTAGTTCATGATCCCGCTCATACCTTAGCCAAGGGGGAAAGACACTCCATGCACACGATGGATCTATGTTATTTCTGATGGGAGATGAGTGCAGATTCCCCTAAGTCAAAGTTGGGTGCTCTTCATATATATGGAATTTAGAAAGATGGTAATGATAACCCTGTATGCGAGACAGCAAAAGAGACACAGATGTATAGAACAGACTTTTGGACTCTGTGGGAGACGGAGAGGGTGGGATGATTTGGGAGAATGCCATTGAAACATGTATACTATCAGGTAAGAAACGAATCGCCAGTCCATGTTCGATACAAGATACAGGATGCCTGGGACTGGTGCATGGGGATGATCCAGAGAGATGATATTGGGTGGGAGGTGGGAGGGGGGTTCAGGACTGGGAACTCATGTACACCCGTGGCTGATTCATGTCAATGTATGGCAAAACCAATACAGTATTGTAAAGAAAAATAAAGTAAAAAAAAAAAAAGTTGGGTGCTCTTACCAGAAGAACGGAGTGGAGGCTGACCAGGCAAAAACAACAGATGCCCATGAACCTGAAGTCAGGAATTTGGCCTCTCTGTCCCTTTGGAGGGATCTGTGATATGGGTTTGAGGCTAGAGACAGATCCAAACCACAAATAGACATGAGGATAAACCCTGGATCAAAGCTACAGCCCAGGCTAGGAAGGGGTACCCTGGAGCTGGGGAAGGCAGATGACAGGAGAGGGCACTTGGAGTTCTCAGGGCTGAGCAGCTGTATTTTCTGATACGCATTTCATCCAGCTGCCTGCATTGAGAATGTACCACATGGTCAGTAGAATGGAATGCAGGGCAGACACCAGCCCCTCTGAAGCTCACAGAAACCTGATACAATGGCTTTAGCCTAATGCATGTCCAGGCATTTTTCTCTTATTTAACTCCAGCTCTTTGCAATGTCCAGCAAAATAAAGATGGTCATGCTGGATCAGAAGGTCAGACTAGCCAAGCCAGAGTGGTCAGGCCCAAACTACATATTTAGGTGAGATGAGGGACATTAGCTGAGACAGGAGAAACTGCCCCATCCCCTTTCTGATGCTGAGGCTAATCCAGCTGGCATGAGAGAGGGGTCCTGGTTTGGAATGGAAGGTGCTGGTTCCAGAGAGGGTAGAGGAGGCTGCTAGGATGATGCATGGGGTGCAGTTCCATTTAGGGCAAGACTGGAGCCAAAGGAGCAGAATCAGATGCTAAATCCAAGAGGTCAGTTTGAGACTGTGGTCAAGAATGAGGCAAGAGACCAGGAGCCGAGATCAGAAACAGGTCTGGAAACACAGTGGGAAGTAGGATGACTCAAGAAAGTTCAGGATAATCCTGAACAGCCCCAGAGACCAAAGCCTTTCTCACTGGATGCTGGTCACATGGCAGGGTGCCCAGTAAACAGTCAGATCACTAGTGGCACAGGCTGGGCGGGAATAAAATGGGAAAATACCATAGGTGGACATGGGTATCTGGCCCATAGCAGGCAGGAGCTAGGGGGTCTAAAGGCTGGGACCCAGGGTCCCAGATGCGAGAAAGTGAGCCAGGTGGGCACCAGTAGTTCATTCATACTGCAAAGATGCTATGCACATTTTTAATACCAGTTTTTTTGTAGGTATGTACTTTCATTCCTTTGGGTGAAGCAATATTTTCATTGAAAAAAGGACTTCATATGTCTGGGAAGTAATGCTGTGTGTGTGTGAGAATGAAGTTGTTGATCAAAGAGGTTGCAGTAGACTCTGACATACTTTAGATAGAACTGTTTTCAATTAGGCTTAAAACCATGATATTCAAAACATGGAAAACTATCAAATGTCAACTAGCCCTTTGAAAACAAGCTTCTGGTCAATAACTTAACTGCCCTCTTTGTGAATTCTTGGGGACAAGTCCTTGCCATGTTTATCTCTTTCTCTCAGCACCTAAAATAGTTCTGGGCATATATTAAATTCTCACTATATATTTTCAATTGACATACAAAAATTCTTAAAGGGTAAACAACAAAATGTTGTTTTTCTTTTGGTGGTTGGACTACAGGTGACTTATGTCTTTATTAAAAAAAATTTCCATTTTTGTAGTTTCTAAACATGAGTTACTTTTAAAAATTAAAAAAAATATATTTAAATATAAAAAATATATATTTAAGATATTCATTGTGCAAGACTACTAAGTCTCCATTAGGAGAAAAAAAAGGAATGCCTAATTTTATCACTGCTTAAACATTTTCCAATTAAGTAGCTTACTTTAACATTAATACTGAGACCTCAAAGATTCTATTTGATTCTGAGAAGTTAATAATTGATGGGACTAAGTAACTAGGAGCTATGGTGGGGTATATACATTTTGCTATATAGGCAGCAATCCCCTTCATGGATTACAGCCCTGTTACGGCAAAGGGGCTTGAGTAACTCAATGAAGCTGTGAGCCAAGTTGCACCACCCAAGACAGACAGGTCATGGTGAAGAATTCTAACAAAACATGGTCCACTGGAGGAGGAAATGGCAAACTTCTTAAATGAACAATTGCAAGGAAATAGAGGAAAACAATAGAAGGGAAAGACTTAGAGATCTCTTCAAGAAAATTGGAGATATCAAGGGAATATTTCATGCAAGGATGGGCACAATAAAGAACAGAAATGGCAAGGACATAACAGAAGCAGAAGAGATTAATAAGAGATGGCAAGAATACACAGAAGAACTGTACAAAAAACATCTTAATGACCTGGAAAACCATGATACTGTGGTCACTCACTTAGAGCTAGATATCCTGAAGTGTTAAGTCAAGTGGGCTTTAGGAAGCATTACTACAAACAAAGCCAGTGGAAGTGATGGAATTCCAGCTGAATGATTTAAAATCCTAAAAGATGATGCTGTTAAAGTGCTGCACTTAATATGTCAGCAAATTTGGAAAACTCAGCAATGGCAACAAGACTAGAAAAGGTCAGTTTTCTTTTCAATCCCAAAGAAAGTCAATGCCAAAGAATGTTCAAGCTATTGAACAAACACACTTATATCACAGGCTAGTAAGTTTATGCTCAAAATCCTTCAAGCTAGGCTTCAGCAGTATGTGAATCAAGAACTTCCAGAAGTACAAGCTGGGTTTGGAAAAGGCAGAGGAACCAGAGATCAAATTGCCAACATTCACTGGATTATAGAGAAAGCAAGGGGATTACAGAAAAACATCTACTTCTACTACTTCATCAACTACACTAACACCTTTGACTGTGTGGATCACAACAAACTGTGGAAAATTCTTAAAGTGATAGAAATACCAGACTTCCTTACCTGTCTCCTGAAAAACCTGTATGCAAGTCAAGAAACAACAGATAGAACTGGACCTGGAACAACTGACTGGTTCAGAATTGGGAAAGGAGTAGGTCAAGGCTGTATATTGTCACCCTGCTTATTTAATTTATATGGAGGGTACATAATGAGAAATGCCAGGCTGGATGAATCACAAGCTGGAATCAACACTGCTGGAAGAAATATCAACAACCTCAGATATGCAGATGATACCACTCAAATGACAGAAAATGAAGAGAAACTAAAGAGCCTCTTGATGAGGGTGAAAGAGGAGAGTGAAAAAGCTGGCTTAAACCTCAACATTTAAAAAACTAAGATGATAGAATCTGGTCCCATCACTTCATGGCAAGTAGATGGGGGGAAAAGTGGAAACAGTGGCAATTTTTTTTATTGGGCTCCAAAATTACAGCAGACGGTGACTGTAGCCATGAAATTCAAAGACACTTTCTCCTTGGAAGGAAAGCTATGACAAACCTAGACAGCATATTAAAAAGAAGAGACATCACTTTGCCAACAGAAGTTATATAGTCAAAGCTAGAATTTTTCCATTACTTGTGTACGGATGTGACAGTTGGACCATAAAGAAGGCTGAGCACTGAAGAATTGACACTTTTGAATTGTGGTGCTAAATAAGACTCTTGAGACTCCCTTGGACTGCAAGGAAATCAACCCAGTCAATCCTAAAGGAAATCAGTCCTGAATATTCATTGGAAAGACTGATGCTGAGGCTGAAACTCTAATACTTTGGCCACCTGATGTGAAGAGTCGACTCATTGGAAAAGACTCTGATGCTGGGAAGACTGAAGGCAAAAGGAGAAGAGGGCGGTAAAGGATGAGATGGTTAGATAGTCTCATCAAGTCAATGGACATAAATTTGATCAAACTCTGGGAGAGAGTGAAAGACAGGGGAGCCTGGCATGCTGCAGGGTGGCAAAGAGTCGGACTTGACTTAGCCACTGAACAACAATAGGCAGCAACAGTAAGCAAGGAACTATATAACTCGGTGCTTTACAAAATTGGTCTGTGGTACAGATTTCTGCTAGGTAACATTTGAACATTTGGTCTACTGCTTTGGTATCTAATTTAGCTTCAAACATCCAGCTGATAGTTACAGAATACTAATAGAGTTATCATATTGAGATTCCTCTACTTCAAAGAATTCCTAAAAGAAAAAGCTGGGTGTTTTGTTTGTTTGTTTGCTTGTTTTTCAAATCATCTGTAGTGGCTCCAACCAAAGAATAACCAAATCTTGAAGTGAAAGTTGCTCAGTCGTGTCCGACTCTTTGTGACCCCATGGACCATAGAGTCCATGGAATTCTCCAGGCCAAGATATTGGAGTGGCTAGCCTTTCCCTTCTCCATCGGATCTTCTCGAACCAGGACTCGAACTGGGGTCTCCTGCATTGCAGGAGGATTCTTTACCAACTGAGCTATGAGGGAAGCCCCAACCAAATCTTGAGCCAGAGTATTTACTGTGTTTAATCTGCCACTGGAACAGTTGTTATCTTGCAAAGCGTTTCAAATATTATATTTGTGTTTGCCTTTTTAAAACAGCAGGTCATACTCTACTTGCATTAACTACAAAACCCTGCACTGTTGACTATGGAAAATAGAGAGGGTGTCCGTAGTAAAACTTTGGATAAGGTTATTCTCATACAAAACAATTTGTCATCATAAATGAAAATTTTATAGCCATATGTGAGAGGCTTTCTTTTCTCCTCAGATGGTAAACAATCTTCCCTACTTATTCTCTTATAACCAAAGCATATTTTTAAACCTAAAAAGAAAAAACAATCTGAAATGCAGTAAACTGATACTTTTTTATCCATTGTTCTATCTTGTAGACTATATGTAGTGCAAGCATTGTTGGAATACCTAAGTGAAGGCTGTTTATTTTTTTCTGATTAACATGAAAAATGAAAAGAGAGAATACTTTTAGATCTGAAAGAAGTACTGCAGATGATAGACTTCAGTAATTGCTCCAGCAGACCACAAAGGATTAGTTTTACAGCAAGAAACTTGGGGTAACCTGGCTAAATATTTCATTCATGTGACTGAGCGGGCTGGGGGTGGGAGGGTAGGGAATTTGCTTAGCAGTGTGGGTGACTGCGGCTTGGCTGGGAGTCCAGTTAGTTTCTCACTCATAGCCTCAGACTGCACAGAATGGCCTGCTCATGCTGTGTGCTCCAGTGTGAATCTGTGGCCTGGCCCCTCAGGTTGAAGCTATCTTGACTGCTGGCAAGAGCAGCAGCCATCTTAGAGGAGGAGGGCTGGCTGGCTCAGGCTCCTGGGCATACAAGGGATGCTGATGTTCTGCCTTGCCCAGTCTGGATCCTTGCAAATTTCATTTTCATAAATACCCTGCATTTTGCCAGCATTCCCTACTTTCACCCAACAGAGTGGGTGCAGGGAAGCAGAGAATCAGGAAGAAATGAGAAAACTAAGGACTTGGAGAGTGAAGGAGACTTCAGCACAGGATATCATTTCTCTGGATCCCAGCTGAGTTCTCCTTTGGGTTCAAATGAGGAATCAGAGCTTCTTCCACATTCATTTGAATACTTTTTCAATGATGGAACATTTGTGCTTTCAGTGGTTACATCTAAGTTTTGGAAACAGCAAAGTCCATTCAGTTCTAATAAAGCTGGGCCAATAATAGCTTACACTTGGACAGTGGGTTTCATTTCACAAGGTGGTGTAATAATGCCCTGTTTCATTTAATCTTCAGGACAACTCTTCCTGTAGATACTTTTATTCTCCAATTGCAGAAGAAGAAAGCGAGTTTAAGAAATTTAAGGAATATGCAAAGTCACAAAAGAGAGGTTGGACTTGAATTCAGATCAGATTTCAAATCCATTGCTTTTTATTCAACATCAGAGGTTCTATTTTTTATTTGAAACATGTGAAGTAGTACAATAGGGCAACCTAGCTAATTTTCATGCATACCTCATAATATTGTGCCAAAGACAATTTAAAAAGAGGATTTCCAAAACACTTTGAGCAATGGCATCCTTGACAGAATGAGTGTGTGGTTTTCCAGGAGATAAATTCACAGTTTTCTTATCTCTCCAAACTGATGATTGGATTTTAAAGTCCCACTCTTTTCTTGTCACTACTGGTAAGACTTTAAAATGCTTACTATATTTGTATCCATCAAAATCATTATGCAGGAAAAAAATACTAGAGGTATAAGCTATTTAACATCTGTGAATGGGAAAATTGCAAAGAACGTTTAATGGTACATAAAACCAGACTTGTGAACTACTTTATTTTTATCTGGGAAAAGAAAAAATGCTACATAATAATATTTATCCTGTACATCTACAAAGGGATCTCATTATACTCAAAGGTTATATTCTAGAAACTCCAAGTTAATAAAGAAATATGAGAGGGATGTTCTTCTGATTCAGGTTTTTCCTCCCAGTTTTGGACTTTGGTCATTTGTTCTATTATACCTGACTTTTTTTTAGTTGCAGTGACTATATGTAGGAAATCAGATTGAAATGTCTTATAGGTGCCTTAACTGATCATTGATTGACTTAACTCTCAAGTGCTTTAGCAGCTCAGAGCTGATCGTTAAATAACTGAGAATTTTGTGCTAATTGTTAAACTGTTGATACTTGAAACTGACCACAGTGGTAGTATTTACACTTAGAAATCGACAAACTACAGACCAGGGCTCCCTACTCACCACCACCCAAGCCTAGTTTAACCAGCATAGTGCTGACCCTCCAGGGAATCAGGGAGGGAGGTTGCTGTTTAACACCTCACAAACGTTGGAAGCCACAAACTGAGTCTTCTCCATACCAGCAGACCAGAACAACGTGCCATCTTGTTCAGTGACTTTGGATTTGACTTACAGGGTTTTACTAAAGCTGGTAGAGCAGGGCTGCAATTAAGAACATTTCTGCTAACGCCAAACAAACATTTGGGGCTACAAAAGAAATTCAATATGCTTACGGAAGGTTGTTTGATTTACCCTCTAGTTAAAATAATGTAAGATGGCCACTACATATTGTTAAATGTTAAAAACAACATATATGCAATCCCATGTTAGTAAAGAAAATTTGGTTTAGATATGGATATTCTAGAAAAATACACTCCAAACTGATGGGGAGGGAAATTAAATGTTAACTTTTTTTAATTTTTGAGTTCTTCTTTGCTGCTTCCTTTTCTAAAATCAGCATTAACTTTTCCTAGAACTAAACAGTAATTTTAATAGAAAAAGAACCAAACAATGTCAGGTAAATCTGGTCATGCTGACAATTTGACAATGGGCTGTTCAAGCATAAAACTGATCCAACCAATCCTTTTCATCCTCATTCTGTAATCTCAACTTGTTTTCCCTTTTTAACTGTCTCAACTACTCAAGTTATTGTTTTAAAAAACAAAAGCATTTATATCTTACTGGACTCTGAATTTTCAGATTTTACACCTGCTTTAAAATACTTTAAAATCAGTTCCTGCATTGCACTGAAAGATACAAACTCTACTCTAGTAGGAGTTGGTTAGATCTTGAAAGCCCACCACATGTTCATGCATTTGCAAGTCCCGGGGGGACTCCTAAATCCAACTGCTGGCAGAAGTCAGAGTTGGTAACATTGTGTTCTGACAAATCACTGTTCTCTTGTTAAGGAAAGTTTGTAAATTAAAGTTTCTTTGTCTAGGAGCTCCTCAAGAACTCTAGCATCAGGGGAGCCATATATTGTATTTCTGGCGGGGCCATATAATCAACCATGTCACTTTGTATTAACATTTCTTAAAATTTAAATTTCATTGGAAAATAGGGGTCATAGGTATCATGTTTCTGCGACTCTAATATATACCTTTCCCCTTACATTTTACTATTTCTGAAATAGGATGAGTCTGAATTCAACTACAGTGTTCCAGGTGATTCTGATGCTTGGGATCCACCCTTAGAAAAGAGAACAAAATACTAATACCTGCATCTCTCCCCCTCCCGGAGATGCTCACGTGTTGATCTGAGCTGTGAGGTCTCTCTTGTGCAACTAAGATTGAGAATTGCTAATGATGCACATCAGAATCTCTGTGGAAACTTTAGTAATACTTCAAGTTCCTGGTGCGTGTGTGTGTGCTAGGTTGCTTCAGTCGTGTCTGACTCTTTGTGACACTATTGACTGCAGCCTGCCAGGCTCCCCTGTCTATGGGATTCTCCAGGCAAGAATACTGGAGTGAGTTGCCACGCTCTCCTCCACGAGATCTTCCTGACCCAGGGATCGAACTTGTGCCTCCTATGTCTCCTACATTGGCAGGCGGGTTCTATACCACCAGTGCCACCTGGGAGGCCCCAAACACCTGGGCTCAACCCCTACAGGTTCTAATTTAATTTGCCTGGATCTCAAGACAGCGATATTTTTCAAAATCTCACCAGGTAATTCTGAGGCGAGGAGGGCAAGATAGGAGAATGGGATTAAGAAGTTCAAACTACTATATATAAAATAAATAAGCTGCAAGGATATACTGTACAGCACAGCAATTACAGTCAATATTTTAAGATAACTTTAAATGGAATATACTGTAAAAAAATTTTGAATCATTATGTTGTACACCTGAAACTAATAGTGTAAATCAACTATACTTCAATAAAAATGAAAACAGAGAATAATAAAGTCCCTTCTGACTCCGACATGGGGAGGCCTGGGTCACTGGTCTACCGTAGGACGTTTGTTGTTTTCTCTGCTAAAAGCAGCATTCTGTCCACCTCTTCTGGGAGGTTGCCTGCTACCTGTGTAATTCTAAATGGGCTTGCCAGTCTTCTTACAGAAGGCATCCCCCATACCTCTGTAGCTGGTCTAAGGTTGCATAACTTACCCAAATTGGGCCAACTGGAGTCATTCCATAGTAGCTTTGCACTGTAGGCCAGAGAACCAAAGACTCTGATCCTTCTAGTGACAAAACAGAAGTTGCCTGTCTGGTTGACAAGATACCTGTCCCCTACCACAGGAGAGGGAGTGAAGGTGATGTTCAGGAAACACAAGGTGACAGGTAGAGAGAATGTGGCCCACTTGGAATCCTGAACTCCAAGGTCTATAGCATTCTTGTGGTTTGGCTATGTGAATCAGGGAAGTCTCAAGTTAGGTTTCTATTTCTTGCAACCAAAACACAAAGAACCACCACAATGAAACCCTCTCAACTAATATAACTGATCCTCACTAAACATGACACTTTTTGTTTTACAAAGGTTTTCTATATACCTCCTAACTGGTTAAGTAGGACATGTAATTTCTTTAAAAATTGAGACATAATTCACACACCATAAAATTCACCATTTTAAGGTGTACAATGCAGTGGTTATTAGTATATTTGCAAGATGTATAACCATCACCACTAACTGATCCCAGAACATTTCATTATCCCAGAAAAGCAACTCCAATCCTATTAGAAATCATCCCTATAACCTTCCTCTTCCTTGCCCTTAGGAACCACCAAGCTACTCTCAGCAGAGGTGCTTTCATGCTCATTTAAAGGCAAAGAAAAGGAGGCCTAGATATTCTGGTGGTTTTCTTAAGGGGTTGGAGCCAGGATAAGAACTTGTTAAACTACTCTACCTCCCTTTTGTGAGCATATTTATGCCCAAGTCATTATATTTATTTGCCACTGTAAAATGGAAGAGTGGGTTAAAACAATCACTTGTAAATTATTGCAGGCATTTAGAAATAGTGTTGGTTTGTTCTGAAAGGTCAACTGATTTTGACATTGCTTGCTTTACTTTTGTTAATGTTATGCTTTCCTAATGAAAGAGATTGTTTTTGTTTACTTCTTGGCAACTGAAACCCACTTGACACCCGCATGAAAGGAAAAAAAAAATGACTGTCAAAGTTAAGTCAATTGAGCTGAAATTGCCTTTCGTGTACATCTAAGGAAAAAACAAGTTTTAGTTCCTTTCACAGTCATATATCTTAAGTACAGTAATTGCATTTTAGCCTATTAAGCTTCGGATGAGGGCAAATAAACCTTATACAAAATTTAGACCAAGCTCAACAGGATTAGAAAGGGGAGGTCAGAAAGAAGATGTGGATATTACATGTTGAATCATTTGGAGTTCAAACCAACTTGGAGCCTTTCTTTTTGGCAGATATTATTTTAATAAGAGTCATTGCCTACAGACTGCTTTAATCTAATTCTAGAAACCAATAAATTGCAATCTAATTGTGAAATGATGAAAGACAGTGATTTGAAGAAACGAATGTGTTTACATGCAGTTTAGCCCAAGCTCAGTTTTGCAGAAAGGAGTTTGAAATATCGAATCTCTACTTTAGGGGTAAAAATGCATTTAGGGGGCCACACCCATATAGCCGGGTATGTTTCTCCCTTTGTGCGCCTTGCCTTCCATGCCTGGGAGTCTATTTCTGTCGAATCGGATACCACCAGGCCTGCACATCCCCTTCTCCAGAGCCCCTCGGGGTAAAGAGCTGGGGAACAGTAAGTCCCCGGAACAATTGGGGAGCCTGTTCACAGTTTTGGCTGCCTGTGTTGCTGCTCTGCCAGTCTGTCTGAAGCATTTGGGGAACACCCAGTCTTTGCAGAAGTTTGAACATGGTGCTAGGGAACAAAAATGAATAAAGAGTAAAATTTCCCCCAAGCTGAGAACAAAGACCTCACTCTCCTGCCTGATTTCCTGCCATTCAGCCAGATCTGTATCAGAAGATCCAGGGCACATATGTGCTGGAGTAGGGAGAACACAGACTCCTTCCCAGCCCACCTGAACGTGCTAGCCTCCTTAAATCTCCATGGTTCAACTTCTCCTCCGCTTTCCTGAGATAATATAGTGTCCTTCCAAAACATTCCTCTATGGAATGTGGCATGTGCCAAGCAGAATAACAGCCTCCCAAATACGTTCATATTCTAATCTCTGGAAGCTACGTGGTAAAAGAGACTTTGCCGATGTGATTTTAACAAAGAGAGGTACCACAATTAAGCCATGTAGGTCTTTAAAAGGGAAAGAGGGAGACAAGAGCATCATAGAAGAGAGGCAATGATGGGAGCAGAGTTGGAGAGATTTTAAGATGAAGCATTTGGGGAACACCCAGTCTTTGCAGAAGTTTGAACATGGTGCTAGGGTTCCATGCTTCAGACAGACTGGGGTGAAGTGATATCTCACTGTAGCTTTGATTTGCATTTCTCTAATAATGAGTGATGTTGAGCATCTCTTCATTGGTTTATTAGCCATCTTATGAGCTAGTTTTTATTACTTAAGAAGCAGCACATAAAGTTAGCTACATATATACACACACAAAGCACATGGCTAAGAATTGGGAAGTGGTAGTGCCCCTAGAGCAAGATTGGAGGCACTGTTACTGGTGAAGGGAGAAAGGATGCTAGAACCAAAATGACAGGACTCTCCTAATGAAGACACAGAGGGCAGCCAGTTGAGAGATAGGAGAAAAGCAACCCCCACAGCCAACCCACTTTAAAACTCCTACTTTAAAGAATGAGTTCTATTCCATTTATAGAAAGTGTCTGTGAAGTGAAGTCCACTCAGTTGTGTCCGACTCTCTGTGATCCCATGGACTGTAGCCTACCAGGCTCCTCCGTCCCTGGGATTCTCCAGGCAAGAGTTCTGGAATGGGTTGCCATTGCCTTCTCTGATGGGAAGTGTCTAGAATAGACAAATCTCTAGAGGCAGGAGAGATTAATGCTTGCCAGGAGGTGGGAAGAATGGGATGGGGGGTTTCCTGCTAATGTCTGGGGATTCTGATTTGGGTGATGGAAATGTTCTGGAGTTAGTGGCAATGGCTGAACAACCGAGTATGTGAATGATAACATAATTAAAATACTTTTTTTTTTTTTTTAAAGAATGAGTCTATAGCTTAAAAGACGTCAAATATGTAAAATAAGTGTTAAATGAATGGGGACTATGGGTTTCATTATTTGTTTCTTGTTTAAATTATTTTTAAATGTACTGATAAAATAACAATATTAAGAGAAATAAAAACATTCAGGATCTCACCACGCTGGCACACAGTTTTGAGTTTTTTTCTTTCCTTCCAGTCCATAACCTTGGCATCCATATTTTTGAAGGTTAACTAATTTGTTATTTGATCTTTAGAATACCCATACAACCAGGATTCATTAAAGTATGGTGTCTTTATTTACCAATCCATGAAAGTTTATAAGAAATAAATTTAACATCATTGAGGTTATTTTTTCTCTACTGCATAAACTGCAATTGTCTTAAATTAAAGAAAAGCTCATCTATAATTCTGCCACTATAGTAGTTTGCTTATTACCTGTTACTCTTGGTTCATATACATTCATGCTCTTTTCCCCTAAAGTTGGAATCTATTTCTATTTTTCCAACTATTTACTTAAAATTCTTTTAATTTACAGAGAAGATGCAACAATAATATCTTTATATCCCCTACACATAGATCCACCAATTGTGACTATTTTGCCACATTTGCTTTTTCTCTTTCTCTCTCTCATTCACACTCCTCCACACAATACACACATACATGATTTTCTTTTGCTGAACAATCTGAAAGTTCTAGATATCATAATACCTGATGCCTGAATACTCAATTGCCGGGAGCCAGCATGGGAGATCCTACCCACGACAAGGTCATGCAAAGGAGACCTGACAAGCAAGGCTTCAGGACTCGAGGGACTCCCTGGGCTGATCCCACCCATGACAATCATGTGGAGAGACCTGACGAGCAAGGCGGATCAGGACTCGAGGGACCCCCCGGACCTGCTCAAGCATCTACCCCAAAACCAGAATCTGTCTGTCTTACTGTTTTATGCCTTTCACCAACTCTTCTGACTTTAACAGTGGGCTATCCCCGACCACCTTTTTCTGGAAAAAATTAACTTAGGGCTCTAGTTGATAAATCTCCTGGGCATGAAAGGAGTATTTAAATTCAAACCCCCTGTTAGCATTCTAGCTTACTTGGCAGGTTTATCCAGACTCTTCCAACATTGTTGAGCCAATGCTTGCTGCCAAATTCCCATATCCCTTATCCACTGTGTTCCTGGGAATGCATATAGTTAAGATGTAGAAAAAACAAGTAGTAATCTTAACATTAGCAACATTAGACTTTGAGTTAATAAGTTCTTTCTTTGCTGTAGCCCACTGAATCTTCGCTCCATAAAAAATGTAACTCTGTACTTTAAGGGTGACGCAGGCTAAGGAATTTAAGAAAAAACATTTCAAGGGAAAGTAAGTGTTTTAGCTGACCAACCTTTATCAAAAAGGGGTCATAAAATGTCAACAGGCCTCCGGGCCAGAAGACAATGTACAAAAAATAAGACCCTTGTTTATGAAATGGTATGCAGGAAGAAACCTGGTATCAATAAAAGTTAATACTGATGGAATGTTGAGCTGACTCTGCATTTTTCACTTTGCTCAATGTACAACTCAGGGTATAAAAGCTCCCTCTGAAAATAAAGTAATGGGCCTTGCTTACTGAAGCTTGGTCTCCCCATGTCATTCTTTATTTCTTTCCTTTTCAGGTTGACTCCCTGGAGCACAGGGGCCCTCTGAGTTCACTTTCCTGCCCAGGGTTCTAAGACCCTCTTGAGAAGGTGCTCTGCAGCTTCGCCCCATTGAGAGGGCGCCTGTGGCCTCCGTGAACAGAGCAAGTCCCATGCAGGGGCTTTATTGGCTTTCTGTGTAAACCAAGGAATATCAGCCTCTTTCTCTCCTCTGTTTTATTAACTGCATAATTCTTTCCTTATCTCTAGCTCTTTCAGTTGCCGACACTGTTCACGCTTCAGATAACCCTGGATCCAACTGGGGCTGGACCCCAGTACTCAATCATGTGTCTTCTACATAACCAAAATACCACTGCCATAAACAAAAAAGTTAACACTGATATAAAAGAGTATCTAATATACAGTACATAAGCATTTACTTCTAGAATATCTTCTAAAGTTGCTCTTTAAAATTTGGGATTCATGCAATATATCTTTCTCACATCTCTTAGGTTTCTTTTGGTCTAGAAAAGTGTCCTGTCATAGTTTTAACTCTTTCAGAGACTGACTTTTATTTGAAGAGTCCTGACAAACTGTTTCACTGTATATCTCACATTCTAGATTTGCCACATTGTATTCTCATGATTAAATTCAGGTCAAACATTTTGGTCAAGAGCACTATGTATGTGATGATGTATATGTGCTTGTCACAGCATCCCAAGAGGAAGCACATGATGTCAGGTTGTCCAGTTACTGGTCATGCTAAGCTTCACCCCTGGGTTAAAGTACTGTCTGTTGTGAAAGTACCTTTTCCCTTTGTAGTTAATAATTAATCTACAGAGGTAACACTTGGAGACTGTGTGACTATCTCATTTCCCAACAACATTTCACCCAGAGGATTGGGATCCCTTGACAATGCTTCCTAATTACTACACTGGTGGCTATAAGTAGCATTGTTAATTCAGTTATTATTCCTTTTTACAGATTTAGCTGACATACTTCTGTATAAATGAGCTATATTCCTCCCCTTTAAAATAGCAATATAAACTGTCTTTCATGCCTGTGTAGTCTTCTCTCACACTGACACT
Source organism: Capricornis sumatraensis (assembly GCF_032405125.1). NCBI lineage: Eukaryota > Metazoa > Chordata > Mammalia > Artiodactyla > Bovidae > Capricornis > Capricornis sumatraensis. The sequence goes on from NC_091091.1 coordinate 16,063,803, forward strand.
AGACTTGGGCACGTGACTTGCTTTGGTCATGGGGACCCTAGCAAGCAAGACCAAGTAGAAGCTTGACTAGCTTTTGCATTAGAACTTGTCTCCTGGGAACACTCTTCTGTAAAACCAAGCCATCAAGCTGTAACAAAGTCCAGGTTATCCTGTTGGAAATGGAGACCACATAGAAAGACCTAGGAGAGTGAGATACCGTGTGAAGAATGAGGCCAAAGCTTAAGGCAGGCACAGGAATGGTTCCAACTGACAGCTCGTGGAGCAAAATAACCACCCTCAAATCATGAGAAGTTATAAACTGTCGTTATTTTAAGCCACTAAGTTTGGGGCATTACATTTTATAAAATAAAATACACATTCAGAGAAGTCTTAATGGTAATGTTGCATAAAAAACTACCCCAAAACTTAAAAGTGTCAAACAAGAATTTGTTATTATTTCTCATGATTTAGTAGGTCAAAATTCAGAAAAGGAACAGCAGGGAAGACTTGATACTGCTCTACAATGTCTGAGACCTCAGTAAGGATGACTTGAATGTGGGAGGCTGGAACAACTGGGAGCTGTCTGTACTTCCCCCATATATATGGCTTATCCGCATGGCTAGCGTAGGGTTCTGAGCAATATGGCAACCTCATAGTAACTGTTTCTCACATGGCATTTCAGGGCTCCTAAGAGCCAGTGTTCCCAGAGACAGGAAGAAGCTCTTTCTTAAGATCCAAGTCTGTACACTGGCATAGTTACTTCTTCCACTGAATTCTATTGGTCAAAACAGCATCCGAACCTGCCTACATTCAATCAGGAACACAGAATCTACCTCTTGATAGAAAGATGTCAAAAAATCTATGGTATCTATAATCTGCCAAACATCTCTTCTTTTTCATTCTATTCTCTCCTTCTCCTATAGGAAACTGTTTTAATTGTGTGTGTGTGTGTGTGTGTGTGTGTGTGTGTGTGTGTATGCACATGCATGCACGATTTCAAAAACAGGTGAAAAAACCCTAAGTTTTATTTCTCCTTTCTTTTAATACAATAGGTAGCAATATTTAAATGTTCTTTTGTACACTGCTTTCTTCCTAGATAGCTGTATTGAGGCATTAATACTATATAATAAATTTCACATACCTAAAGTGTATAATTTCCTACATTTTGACCTGTGTATATACCTATGAACCATCAATACAATCAAGATAGTGAACAAGTCCATCACCTCCCTCTCATTTTCTTTTGTCACACCAGGAGGCTTGCAGGATGTTAGTTTACCCACCAGTAGAAGCACAGAGTGTCCTAATCACTGGACTACCAAGGAATTCCCAACCCCTGTCTCCTGACACTCTCTCTGCCACCCTGTCCCCAGACAACCATTGATCTGCTTTCAGTCATTACAGATTAGCTTGCATTTTATAGAATTACATATAAATAGGATAATACAATATATCTTTCTTTTATATCCTTCTAAAATTTTAGACTTCTTTCACAAGGCATAATTATTTTGAATTCTTCCATATTGTTGTATGTATCAGCAGTCTTTTTTAAATTGATGAGTACTATTTAATTATATAGCTATATTACAACTTGTTCATCCATTCATCTGTTGATAGGTATTTAGGTTGTTTCTAGTTCAAGGCTTGTTGTAGACTGCTTAGATTGCTGTAACAAAATACCATAGACTGGGTGGCTCAAACAATAGACATTTGTTTCTCACAGTTCTGTGGACTCTGAAGTCCAAGATCAAGGTGCCAGCTGATTCAGCTCCTGATAAGGGCCCTCCTCGTGGCTCACAGACAACTACCTTCTTGCTATATCTTTACATGATAGAGAGGGAGCAAGCTCTGGTCTTTCTTCCTCTTCTTATATGAACACTACTCCCCACTAGGCATTGTTATCATATTACATTATATAAATATTATCATTATATATATCAATATTATCATTATTATATTATTATCAGCATTTTACAGAGAATGAAACTGAGCCACAGGTAAATGAAGTTGCCTAAGTTCCTACAGTAATAAAGAACAGAGTCAGAATTGAGGTCAAGGTCATCTAAGTCCAGGCTGTGCCTTAACCATGGTTCTATATCTGCTATTGAGCACCTTCTATGCACCTGGTACTATTCTTGGTACTATCCTAGGATACCAGCTAACAAGCAAAACCCCTGACCTCATGGAGACTTCAATGAGGAGGCAGAAATTAATCAGCACTATTTACAGCACTATTTACAATAGCTAGGACATGGAAGCAACCTAGATGTCTACCAATGGATGAACAGATAAAGAAGTTAAGGTACATATATACAATGGAATATTATTTAGCCATAAAAGAATGAATGTGAGGCAGTTGTAGTGAGGTGGATGAACCTAGACCTATAGAGTGAAGTAAATCAGAAAAAGAAAAACAAGCATCATATGTTAACGCTTATATATGGAATCTGGAAAAATGGTATTGATGAACCTATTTGTAGGGAAGGAATGGGGAGGCAGATGTCAAGAATGGACTTGTGGACACAGTCAGAGAAGAAGAAAGTGGGACGAATGGAGAAAGTGCGTGCTCAGTCACTTCAGTTGTGTCCGACTCTTTGTGACCCCATGGACTTTAGCCTACCAGGCTCCTCTGTCCATGGGATTCTCCAGGCAAGAATACTGGAGTGGGTTGCCATTCCCTTCTCCTATGGAGAAAGCAGCATCAATATATATACACTACCATGTGCAAAATAGATACCTGGTGAGAAGTTGCTGTGTAGCACAGGGTGCCGAGCCTGGTGCTCTGTGATGACCCAGAAGGGTGGGTACAGGGAGGGGAGGGAGGCGACATACTCGTAATTATGGCTGAATCGCACTGTTGCATGGCAGAAACCAACACAACACTGTAAAGCAATTTGCCTCCAATTAAAGAATAATAATAACAACAAAGATATAAAGAATTATTCCAGCTGTGGTATGGAAAGTAGATGGTAGAAGGCAAGAGCAGAAGCAGACAGGAGGCTGTTGGCAAGGGTGCAGGTAAAAGGTGATGGCAGCTCTGGCCAAAGCAGGTGGTGAGAAATAAACACCATCTTTGGGGCACATAGCAGCCTCTCTGCTTGTTTCCTGGGGGCTCTTGCCTCTCAGAAACTCATCACTGACCTATGGGCACATCCACAGACTACCTGAAGCCTAAGAGTTTACTAAGTATCCAGAGTCTTCTGGGTTAAGGAAAGTGTCTTTAATCAGAACAGCAACTCTGTGTTGTCTGACATCATGTAATGTGTTTAGCTTAATATAGATGAATAATGAAAAACTTTAATGAACTATGGCAGAGCCTGCAGCCTCTGATAAATCTGAGCATTACTGCTCTTCCGACAGTAGAATTATGCTCAGGGTTCAGACAAAATTGCATTAACTGTTGCTTCTATGTACTCAATAAAAAGTAGAAGCATGAGTCACATTTCCAATTCTAAAAGTAATACTTTTGAATACTGTGGTAAAGTCTGCAGAAATGCATCCAGCTGGATGTCAAGGACTAATTCTCTGTGGAGTTACCTTGGTTGAGGGCTGGTTCTTGGCTTTGAGGGGTCAGAGATCTAATTTGGTTATTGATCCAAAGCTGCTCAAAGGCTGAAGGCAGCTTCTGGCCTGCCTGAAGGTATACGTGGCCCAAAGCAGAGGTCATGCTGGCGTCTCCATGTGGGATCCAGAGTCTGAGGAAGATGTCGTGAGATGTCAAATGGTTTAACTGAGATGCCACTCTCAGCACTGGGGCACTCAGGAGGAAGCTGGGTCATCAGAGATAGGACAACATAATCATTAACTCTAGGGAAAAACTGCCTGGGTTCAAATCCTGATTCTGCCACTTAAATTATTTAATCTTTCTGAATCTACACTCAATGAGTTAAAATGTATGAGGTACATAAAATAGTACCTGGCATATTGTGTTTTTACATGATAATATCACAGTTAATAGTAGAACAAAGATAAGGTAAATCGGAACAGCTACCAAGGGATCAGACTGAAAAAGAACCTATATTTTACAAGGTGAAGTCCCAGAACTAATTCTCCCTGGTTAAGATCTGCCTGAACAGTGGACCTCCAACAATATCTACCTCCCAACCCCCCAGAACTTAGGAACATGCTACCTTACATGGCAACGAGGGACTGTGCAGATATAATTATGTTAAGGATCCTGAGATGGGTAGATTATCTTGGAATATCCACGCAAGCCCAAGATCTCCCCGTGGACCCTTGTAAAAGGGAGACAGGAAGATCAGAGGAATATATGTGACAAAGAAGCAAAGATCAGTGACAGAAGCCGTGAACCATGATATCATATTATAACGGTTGAAGGAAGAAAAAAAAATTGTATGAAAGACTGCAAAGAAAGCAGTGATAAAGAAACTATCAATAAAATAGGATGATGTGGTAAAAACTCGTTACTCACTGGGCTTCCCTAGCGGCTCAGTGATAAAGAATCCTCCTGCCAATGCAGGAGATACAAGTTCAATCCCTGTTTTAAGAAGATCCCACATGCCAGAAATCAGCTAAGCCTGAGCACCACAGTTATCAAGCCTGTGCTCTAGAGCCTGGGAACCACAACTACTGAAGCCCAGGCACCCTAGAGACCATGCATCACAAGAGAGGCCACTGCAATCAGTACCTGGGCACTGCAACCAAGAGTAGCCCGTTTGCCACAACTAGGAAAAAGCCCACACAGCAATGAACACCCAGTACAGCCAAAAATAAAGGAAACTCTAAAACAACAACAACAAAACTCATTATTGATTGCCTGATAGAATGGTCACCTTCCATTCAGGGGAAGCAGTCTTGAGAAATACCTTTCCAACTGGGAAGCACTGGCATAGCTCAAAACAGAGGACCTGGAGTCCCTCCCCCCCGCCCGCCCACCACTGTAATTCAGAAGATTAACTTGTTTGTTCTTTCTAGGGCAAAAGAGGAGAGAATGTGTTAAAAGACCCTCATGCAGCAGATACAGGATAAAAATGTACTATTATTATTCATTATTTGTCAATGCCCAGTAGTTCATGGTTCTGAGCTCACTGGGTAAGTAAAGATAAAAATACACAGCAAGTGGTTTCACTTACTAGGGCAATGGTCTGTCTAAAATATTTACATTTAGAGGGTGGATGAGAGAAAGATCATCTGAATCCCACATCGAGGTCCACTGCAATGACAAATGGCAGTGTTTGCTCTTCAAAGGAATGTAGCTATACACCATTACCTGCCTGGCTCAGGGTGAGTGCCTGGCATGTGCAAGCTGCTTGGCAGAAAAGGCATCTAGTGCTATCCCAGCGAGGCCCACGAGAGGCACTGCCCCATGACTGCTGATGACCTTCAAGTCCCTTGTCCCCAAGGACAAGCAAAGAGCTTCCCGCATGTGAGCTTGGTGGCTGCTGCCTTAGTTCTGAATCTTCCCCTGACTGCTTACTTTTCCATTTTGATTCCTGTCTTCACTGTTAACCTTCAGGACCATTTCCCCACCAGCTGACCCTGGATCTTTCAGCATCAATTCTTGTTCTCCAACCCAACTGTATTTTTGCTTCCTCATACCAGATCACATAACCCCCATTCCAAGCATACTTCAACCCTCCAAGGCAGCTTTTCCCCCGGCACTACCCATGTGAACAATCCCCCAGCCCTCAGACTTTCCCCAGTGCATTTCATGAACTTGAAACTAAGTATTCAGAGTGTCTTTCAGGGAAATTGATTTTGAGCAGTGTAGTAATTGGAGTTAACCAAGTATGTTCCAGAAAAACACTGCCTGGCTTTGAAAAGTAGATCTTTCTCTTACTAGCTATGCAAACTCGGACAAATTACACCCCTATGTCTCAACTTTTTAATCTGTAAAATGGGGATAATGATTCAATGAGGCAATGCCTGTAAAGAGTTAGCTCGGGGCCTGGTATACAGCAAATAAATGTTAGCTACTATTGGTGTCACTCTTGTTCCTTCGTCACAGATTAACTCAATGGCATCATAGTAACCTTAAAATACTGAAGATTGCTTAACTTTCCACCAATGTGGAAATTTAAAATTTAAAATTCCACCAATACAACATAAAAGCATGCACTTTATAAATCTTAGTTTTAAAAATGGGCCCTCCTTCTCTGAAATCAAAATAGGAAAATGTGTGGTTGTGCGGTTCATGTAAAAGATGACATGGTGACCCTGGAGGATTTTTACCCAGTAGATGGGACAGCAGATCTGTGGCAGAAACCATCTGATCCAAGGCTTAAACACAGAGCATCCTGAGAAAATAGTGTAGAAAGATGATAAATGCATGGCTGGATGAGAGTAGAGAATAAGGCTGACAAGACAGGAAGGTGATGGTGATGGAGGGCCTTGAATGCCAGGTTGAACAGTAAATGAATTGCAAGGCCATAGGCTTTAGAGAACCACAGCCTGGGTATGAATATTTGGCCTCATACTAAGTAAAACAGTGGCATTCAAATTTTTCTAAATATGACACACAGTAAGAAAAATGGTTTATGTTTTGTTCCAGCACAAACACACACTCACTCACTAACACACATATTCATATACATATACTCTTAAAAAAAATTTTTTTTTTTTTACATATACTCTTGAAGGTTAATGAAACAAGCCTGTTTTCTATGTCTATGCCTCTATTTCTGCCCTGCTAATAGGTTCATCAGTACCATTTTTCTGGATTCCATTTATGTGTTAACATACAATATTTGTTTTTCTCTTCTTGACTTACTTCACGCTTTACAACAGGTTCTACGTTCATCCATCTCACTGGAACTGACTCGAATGTATTCCTTTTTACAGCTGAGTAATATTCCATAGTGTATCCATGTAACCACAACCTATTTATCCATCCATCTGTTGATGGACATCTAGGTTGCTTCCATGTCCAAGCTTAAATAGTGCTGCAATGAACAGTGGGGTACATGCATCTTTTTCAATTATGGTTTTCTTAGGATATATGTGCAATAGTGGGATCGCTAAGTCACATGGTAGAGACACAGACATAGAGAAGAGAATTGTGGACACAGTGGGGGAAGTAGAGGGTAGGGCAAATTGAGAGAGTAGCACTGAAACATATATATTACCATATGTAAAACAGATAGCTAGTGAGCAGCTGCTGTATAACACAGGGACCTCAACCCAGTACTCCGTAACAACCTAGAGGAGTGGGATGGGGTGGGAGGTGGGAAGCAGGATTAAGAGGGAGAGGACATGTGTATACACGTGGCTGACTCACGTTGTTGTGTGACAGACACCAACACAGCATTGTAAGGCAATTATTCTCCAATTAAAAATAAATTTAAAAAAATGTTAAATCACAAAAAGGTTAATGAAACAGCTCCTACCCTTAATATGCATGATGTATTCTGATGTTTTCTCTTCTATGTTATCTCATTTCTTAAAGCTGCTAGCCATAGCCATTAAATTGATCTCATGACCCATTAATGAGCTGCATACTATAGCTGAACTAGAGAAAAATTACTTCATATCTCCGAACTTTAGATCCTTACTATGAAGAGGAGGTGATGCCAATATTATAGAGTTGGGGATTAAAAACAACATAGTATGTAAAGCACCTAATATGGTGATTGATACATAGCACATACTCAATAAGTAGCAGTTGAAAATAGTTTTGCAATTAACTGATGGAGGTGGAGAGAAATATTTTGAGGAGTTAAAGATGTCTGGAAATTTTAAGTCTAGTGACCAGGAAAAATTGTGCAGTGACATCAATTAGGTAAGAAGATGGGATAAGGATGACAGGGAGATACCTAAGGTTTTGTTGCATGGCTTCAGTTGTGCTTTCATTTCTGACTATAAAAATCATACCTGCTCAATATAGTTTGGTTTTTGATTTTGCTTATAATACTTTAACTCTCAAAATTTTAAAATATTTATGTATTTTAAATGTTTACTACAATTCCTTTCAATGCTTTTAGACTTAGAAAGCACTTTCCCACAATTGGACAAGCAAAATATTCACCTCCATTTTATTTTACTTCCCTATGTTAATGATTTCCCTTTAACATTCAGTTATTAATTCTCCTGAAATGTACTTGATATGTATGTGAGGTTCTTACTTGATAGTTTTCCAAATAGCCAGTCAATTTTCCTAAGGCATTGTTTAATAAACCATCCATTTCATACTGGCTTATTGCATTTATCTTAATATTTATTATACCTATGTATATTATATATATGCATGTATGTCTTTTGGGGTTATTTTCAAATCCATCTTTTCTATCATTTTGTTCAGTTTATACTTGTGCTCATACTATTCATTTTTTCTTTTAGTGGTATTGAGAAATTTTTCAAGCTCAGGAAGTACAGAAAGTAATAAACACTATGTAACCACCTTTCAGAATCAACAAATATTATTATATTTGTTTCACATATCTTTTAAACTAATAAATCTTATTTTTTAGAGCCATTTTAGGTTCACAGCAAAACTGAACAGGAAATACAGAGGGTTCCCCTAAACACCCTGTCCCCACACATGTACACTGCCTCTGCATTATCAACATGCTGCCCCAGAGGAGTGCATTTGTTAAGTGATGATTCATATTGATACATCATTATTGCTCCAAGTCCACAGTTTACATTAGGGTTCACCTTTGGTACTGTGCATTCTATGTGTCTTGATAAACATACAAGGACATGTATTCACCATTGTAGTATCATGTGGAATAGTTCAACTGCCCTAAAAGTCCTCTGTGCCCCAACTATTCATCCCTTCCTCCCACCTAACCTCTGGCAAACACTGATCTTGTTACTGCTTTCACAACTTGCTTTTGGAGAATGTCATGTATTAATAGCTGGAATCACACAGCATGTAGTCTTCTCAGACTGGCTTCTTTCACTTAGTAACATGCATTATAGGTTCCTTCAAATCTTTCCATGGCTTGAGAGTTCATTTCTTTTTAGCACTAAAACACATCTCTTTGTCTGACTATACCACAGGTTATTTATCCATTCACTTATTGAAAATATCTAGGCTATTATCAAGTTTTCTTAACTATGAATAAAGATTCTATAAACATTGACGTGCAGGTTTTTATGTGGACATAAGTTCTCATTTTATTTTGGTATGCACCAAGGAGTCCAGTGAGTTTCCCTGGTGGCCTAGTGGTAAAAAAATCCACCTGCCAATGCAGGAGACTCAGGTTCGATCCCAGGGTTGGGATGACCCCCTGCAGAAGGAAATGGCAATCCACTCCAGTATTGCTTGGGAAATTCTATGGACAGAGGAGCCTGGTGGGCTATATATAGTCCATGGGGTTGCAAAAGAGTCGGACATGACTGAGCAACTAAGCAACAACAGAAAATCCAGTTGCTGGATTATATGATAAGAGTATGGTTAGTTTTATAAGAACTGCCAAACTATCTTCCAAAGTGGTTACACTATTTTGCAATTCTAGTAGCAGTGTTTGAGAGTTTCTGTTGCTCCGCATACTCACCAACATTTGGTATTTCAATGTTTGGGGTTTTGAACACTCTAATAGGTGTGTAGTGGTGTCTCGTTGTTTTAATTCATAATTCCCTAATGATATATGATGTTGAACATCTTTTCATACAGTTACTTGCCAACTGTATTTCTTCTTTGGCAAGGCATCTGTTCAGGCCTTTTGCCCATTCTTCAATTGGGTTGTTCGTTTCTTATTGCTGCATTTTATTTTTATAAGATATCTTTGTCTATTTATCTGGCTGGGCCAGGTCTTTGTTGCAGTCTGCTGGATCGTTGGTTGCAGCACTGAACTCTTAGTTGTGGCATGTGGAATCTAGTTCCCTGACCAGGGATCGAACCCGGACTCCCTGTGTTGGGAGCATGGAGTCTTAGCCACTGGACCACCAGTTCAGTTCAGTTCAGTCGCTCAGTTGTGTCTGACTCTTTGCCACCCCATGGACTGCAGCATGCCAGGCCTCCCTGTTCATTACCAACTCCTGCAGCTTGCTCAAACTCATGTCCATCGAGTTGGTGATGCCATCCAACCATCTCATCCTCTGTCATCCTCTTCTCCTCCTGCCTTCAGTTTTTCCCAGCATCAGGGTCTTTTCCAATGAGACAGCTCTTTGTATCAGGTGGCCAAAGTATTGGAGCTTCAACTACAGCTTCAGTCCTTCCAATGAATATTCAGGACTGATTTCCTTTAAGGGACCACCAGGGAAGCCCCTTAGTGAGTTTTAAAACCTTTTTGTATACTTTGGATAATAGTCCTTTAGCAGATGTGTCTTTTGCTCCCAATCTGTGGCTGTCTTCTCATCATCTTGACAGTGTGTTTTGCAGAGAAGTTTTTAATTTTAATAAAGTCCAGTTTAGATATTTTTAGAAATCAAAAACATTACAAATATAATTGAAATGATTTTTATACCCTTCTCTTTCAGTTCCTCACCTGTCTAGAGGCAAATCCCTATCATGAAGTTCATGTACACACATCTTATCCATGTTTTCAATACTTGCATTTCACATATGCCATAAACCAGATATTATCTTATTTTGTTTTTCAAATCTACAGCAATGCTATCATACTGTAAAGGTCATTCTGCAATTTTTCTTTTTCACTCAAAATTATATTTTGAGATATATCCATGTTCAAATTCATAAATCTAATTTATTCACATAAGCTATTGTACAGCATTTGGTCATGAGTAAACAAAAACAAACGTGTTAGTGCATTCATCAACAAACATTCATATATTCAGGCTTGTTTCAATTTATTTTGCTAATTAACAACAAGCTGCAAAGAAATTATAGTATGTCTCTTTATGTGTATATGAAGAACTTTCTCTGTATAGACACAGATGTGGAACTGGAGTAGATGTTGTCTAATGACTCTTAAAAGAGGTTGCACTCATTTATAGTCTCAGCAACAGTATAATTCTAACATTTATTCTTGCCAGACTTTAAAACTTTTTCAGTCAAGTAGCTGAGATAGCTTTTTTTTAAATGTAAAAAGTATCTCATTTTAAAATATTTTTATTTTTTTCCAGATTATAAATAAGGTTTATATTTTCTATAAATTACCTGCTCATATCATTTGCCCATTTTCTATTTTTCCTGCTGATTTCAAGACAGTCTTTAAAAGACACTAATGATTTATTGGTTATTATGTTGCAACTTTTTTCTCTTAATCTTCAGATTTTGTTTTAACTTTGTTAAAGAGGCCTGTGGTTGTATGTATGGGCATTCCTTGTGGCTTAGTGGTAAAGAATCCTCCTGCAATGCAGGAGACACAGGAGACTTGCATTCGATCCCTGGGTTGGGAAGATCCCCTGGAGAAGGAAATCACAACCCACTCCAGTATTCTTGCCTGGAGAATCCCATGGACAGAGGAGCCTGGAGGGCTACAATTCATACGATCACAGAATCGAACATGACTGAAGCGACTTAGCACATGGTTACACAGGTTATCCCAGGGACGGGGGAGCCTGGTGGGCTGCCGTCTATGGGGTTGCACAGAGTGGGACACGACTGAAGTGACTTAGCAGCAGCAGCAGCAGCACACAGCTTGTATGATTAAAGCCAAATTTACCGATTTTCTCTTGCTAAGTAGCTTCAATCGTGTCCGACTCTGTGCAACCCCAGAGATGGCAGCCCACCAGGCTCCCCTGTCCCTAGGATTCTCTAGGCAAGAACACTGGAGTGCGTTGCCATTTCCTTCTCCAATGATTAAAGCCAAATTTACCGATTTTCTCTTACTCCTTAGCTTTTAAAAGAACCTTACCAAAGAACTCCTTTTCTACTCTGAGACCACAGAGAACTTATCCTATAATTTTGTCTAAAAGTTTCTATATTTGGTAGAGTACATCCCTTTCCTTTACTGTTTCAGAGACATCTTGGCTCTTGCATAAGTAAGTAAGTAAATAAGTGAAGTCGCTCAGTCGTGTCCAACTCTTTGCGACCCCGTGGACTGTAGCCTACCAGGCTTCTCCGTCCATGGGATTCTCCAGGCAAGAACACTGGAGTGGATTACCATTTCCTTCTCCAGGGGATCTTCCCGACCCAGGGATTGAACCCGGGTCTCCCGCACTGGAGGCAGATGCTTTAACCTCTGGCTCTTGCATAGCCCTTTAGATACCCAGGAATCTACCTTTAGATGATATACGTCGTCTAAAAGAAGAAGTGAATTAGGATTGGCCTCATGCGTGAAGGTACATGAAGCAGGCATGCATGCTCTGTCACTAAGTCGTGTTTGACTCTTTTTCGACCCCATGAACTGTAACCCACCAGGCTCCTCTGCCCGTGGGATTTCCCAGGCAAGAATACCAGAGTGGGTTGCTTTTCCTTCTCCAGGGGCTCTTCTGTACCCAGGGATGCAGCTCGAACCTCCTGCCTTGGCAGGCAGATTCTTTTCCACTGAGCCACAAGGGAAGCCCTCATCTCTGGATTAAACAGAGTTAAATGATTATTTATTTGGGATTTCTCATAATTTTTAGTATGCCACTGTGAATTGTAAACCTCCAGCATTTTAAAATATATTTGCCCACAGAGACTCTTTACACTGATTAAATATTAGCAGGTGAAAATACTTTGAAAATACCATACTAAAATTTTTTTGTGTAAGGATTCATTGATAAGCACTCCATTAAATTATAAACTTTATGACTGTAGAGATTATGTCAATCCTTCCCAGTCACTGTTGTTTTCCTAGTACCTTATACAATTCCTACACTAAAAGTCAATCAGTAAACATTTAATCAATTAATTACCTATTTTCATTTTTTTTCATTGATTATGGTGTTAGTATTCTCAGTTACAAGTAACAGAAACTAACTTAGGCAAGAAAGCAATCTACCAAAAGGAATTTGAGTAACTTGCAGAATTGTTGAGAGCTGGAGAGTCAGCCTCAAAACTAGGCTTCCAAGAATAATGCCCCAAATAATTTCCCAGGCACTGGAAGCTATAAGTTAGCACCATTGCCAGGAACTCAACTTTTCGGGAATTCCATCTGCTACCAGCACTGAAGCCACCTTGGCACCAATTTTCCAGCTTTACAGATGTCCCCAAAGTTTAGTTTGTTTGCTCTTAATTGTTGCCAGCAAAATGTATTCTGCATAGAATTTCTGTCTTCAAATTGTTCCCTTTGGAATCTAATTCTCTCACAGATATGCCTGACTGATGATGCCGGGTAACTGGTCACTGCCCCAGCTGCAATGGAGGCTGGAGCAAACATGGTCTATAGCTAATAACTTGGGAAAACAAGAATTGTAAGGAAGAAATTTCCAAATCCAGCTAATGGTGTTCCAAAGGAAACAAAGACTTTTCTACTTCTTGGATCAATTGTGGTAACATAATTTCTCAGAATATTATCAATTTAAGGCAGATTTTCAAAAAATGATTAGCTTAAACTTTATCATGGTCTTCCCAGGTGGCACTAGTGGTAAAGAACGCATCTGCCAGCGCAGGAGATGCAGAGATGGGGGTTCGATCCCTGGAGTAGGAAATGGCAAACCACTCCAGTATCCTTGCCTGGAGAATTCCATGGACAGAGGAGCCTGGTGGGCTACAGTCCATGCGTTGCAGAGGCAGACACAAATGGGCACACCCCAGCAGCAGCAGCAAGCTTTACCATGGTATCCTTTTATAATTGAAAGTGTCACATATCTATTATAGTGTTCCGTTTCCCTTTTATAATTTTGTTAGTGTTTTTATTCTTGATTATGTTTTACAGAAGTGTTACTTTGTTTTAATGCTCCCCTCAAAGGCATTTTACATTTTCCAAAAACCCAGCTCTTAGATTTAACTTCTAGTTGGTTAGGCTTTCATTTTTACTTTTTTTTTTTTTAGTTTTATTTTTCTTGGAATTGTTTTTGGCATTTTTTTTTAACATTTGAATTCTCAGTTCATATATTTGTATACTTTCTTGTTTAATAATAAAAACATTTAAAGATGCACATTTGTCTTTAATTACTGATTTAGCCACTTCTCATAAATTTAGATTATGTAATATTCTCATTTTTGACATATTCCAAGAAATCTACAATTATCATTTGTATTTCTTATGTGACCCAATCATTATTTAGAAGAACATGGTTTAACTGTTGAACAGTTGATGTTTTTGGTTTAAAATATTTAATATTAATTTCTAGTTTTCTTGCATTTTAGAGAATATAGCTCAATTTTGAGAAGGCGATGGCACCCCACTCCAGTACTCTTGCCTGGAAAATCCCATGGACAGAGGAGCCTCGTAGGCTGCAGTCCATGGGGTTGCGAAGAGTTGGACACGACTGAGCGACTTCTCTTTCACTTTTCACTTTCATGCATTGGAGAAGGAAATGGCAACCCACTCCAGTGTTCTTGCCTGGAGAATCCCAGGGATGGGGGAGCCTGGTGGGCTGCCGTCTATGGGGTCACACAGAGTCAGACACGACTGAAGTGACTTAGCAGCAGCAGCATAGCTCATATATTTCCTGGAATTTCTTGAGATTTTCTTGGTCCATTCTTATAAATGTCCATGGAACTCGGAAGAGAAGATATCTATTCTCTATGTACAGGTTGTAAATGTTGTTAAAAGTAATTTAGACTCTGTTTTCCCAACTTTCTTTGTTATATTAGTAAAATCTATACTTAAGTAATGAATAAAATTAGGCCTAGAGAACTGTTATAAAACAAGTCACACGAACAAGCCATGTTAGTTGGGAGAGACAGTGTTTGAGAGAAAAGAGAAGAGATCGAAAGGATACTGGAAGGGCTGGGAGAGCAGAAGGAAAGGTAGGCAGAGGAGAAAGAGTCAGAAGAGCAACTTGGACTTTAGAAAAAGTACAGTTGCTCAGGAGGGCAAGTGTGGAGCACATCTTACACACACAGAGCTATGGTTGATGGAGATGTTCTTTCACACACTGCTCGCAACGGCTCTGTTAGGGTTAGACAGCTAGCACAGGGTGGGAAGCTGCCCCAAGAACATGAGAATGAAGAAAAAGAAGTGCCAGCCTAAAAGAAACAAGTGGAGGGTGGGTACAAGAGGGAAGTAAGCAGTATCTACCGCCCTCCCTTGCTTCCTATAGTCTTTACTCCAGGGTTACCTCCCAAAGAAGTCTTACCTGAGACATTCTGTTTAAAATTGCAATCCTCTCCAAGCCCTGCAGCACTGTCTTTTTCCCTTGCTTTACTTTTCTCAAGCATTCATCACCTACTACTATACTACGATGCCAGAATATAAGCACCACGAAGGCCGGGATTTTGCTGACTATTGTGTTCACTGTTTGTATCTCTGGTATACAATGCTTGACAAATAGTAGGTGCTCCATACATTTGCATATTGCAAATGCATATTTCATATCAAAATATATTGATATTTTTGCATAAAAGAATCAAAGAACAGCACAATGGTAAACAATTAGAGCCGCTGTTATCATTATTATAATTTCTGGCAGAAGGAGTGATTGAGAATGATGATTGCTAATAAAAGGATCTGCGAGAGCTGGCAGATAGTAACATGCTAGCATTAATGCCGGAGGAGTGGCAGAGAAACCAAAGAATGAGCTTGCAGGGGGGCTTGCACAGTTAATCAGCATCAAGATACCAGCTGGAGAATCAGCGAACAAATTAATAGCCAGTGAAAACCTGTTCCATGTCATCTACTCTCCACAGGTGACCAGTCTGATGATCTATGAACAATTCACAGCACTTGGGATCACCCAGGAGCCATGGCCATTTTCCTAGTGACTTACTTCAACTAAGTTTGTAGAAAAGATG
Organism: Capricornis sumatraensis; assembly: GCF_032405125.1. Classification (NCBI taxonomy): domain Eukaryota; kingdom Metazoa; phylum Chordata; class Mammalia; order Artiodactyla; family Bovidae; genus Capricornis; species Capricornis sumatraensis. Next base: position 16,079,476 of record NC_091091.1, read on the forward strand.
GTTTTTTCAAAAGACTATTATTTTCCTTTGAACTCCATAACCATAACAGAGTTGCTTCAACATTTTGGCCACTTAGAATGATATGAAACCTTAAAACCTACCTCTCAGGAAGTCTCTTGCCCCAAAGTCTATGCTTTGGGATTCCAGGACAGTTAAAATTTTTTTTTAATTGTGCTTTTATAATTTTTAGTTATGGCTCCTCGAGATGATTTGAGCTACCCCTGCCTTTTATGGATAGCAACTGAACCAGATATTACAATGAGATTCCAGAATATTTCAAGGGAAAAAAAATGGATGGACTTTCTGTCCAAACACCAAGACATTTGCAATATTCAAAGGAGATCACAGTTTTTAAATATCATACATATACATGAAAATTAAGTTCTGAGTTTTATTTCTTTAAGTGCGTCACATAGATTAACTCACTTAGTTAGTCCTCACAACCACTGTGAAGGGTAGGTTTAGTTTACAGAAGAGGAAAATGAGGCACGAAGAGGTAAGTAACTTGCTCAAGGGCTCACTCACACCTGGGAAGTGGGTTAAAGTTATCAACTCAAGTGGGCCCACATGGGTCTGTGCCCCTAATATTGGCCATGTTGAGAGACAGATCTCCTCCACCCTCACTTCTATCACCCCACAGAAGTAGAGCTACCTACCGCTCTAACATGCTGCTATTTCGACCAACCTCAAACTGCTTTAGTACTTCTACCCTCACATATGAGAAAACTCCAGAAAACTTATTTTGGGCTCTGTGTCCATTCTCTAAACACACTAGCCTATTTCCAGACAGCTGGTAAACCTGTACAGTCTAATGCAGTGACTTAGAATGAGAGGAAAGGGTGATTCCTAAACTCGGGGCTGCCTTGTTCCTTCAGTTCTTCCTTGGCTTCCAAAGCTGACCCAAAAGTCTCTTGGCAAATTCCTCTGCTTAGCAATTAGCTACTGTTGAACAAAAATCAATGCATTTGTCAATTGTGCCTGTGCTGACTTCTCAGTTCCCAGCCTTAAGGTTTGTTTATAAATGGGTTAACTGATGGCCGGCTTGTTGAGTGTGGCAAAGGGCCAATCTTTTCTTCTGTAATATGTGCAGTAGGGGGATTGCGGCCTCCCACTGGCAGCAACAACCATGAAGTCAGAGACACCCCCCTCCACATAAAAAATTACAGGATGTGAGAGGAAGAAAGTGAGGATATGATTCCATTTCTTAAAATGATTTTACAACTTAAATTCCCTAGCCCAGCATTTACAACTTAAATCAATTTCCATCAAATGGAGACCATTATGTAACAAGTTCAAAAGAGATGTGTGCTTTCTTCTGGAATTTCAAACAAAGATGCACTACATTTAAATAGCTTCCACAGCATTATTTCTTGGGGCTTTTGTTTTTGTTGTTGTTTTTGACTATGCTAAATGGTCTTGTATACAAAGATGCATAACTCAGTTTATTGAAACTGAATTTTCCATGGAAACTGTCCAGTGCTCCCCCAATTCACAAGCACTTTATCTGACTGTCTTTCTTCCTCCAGATAATGGCTGGCAGCAACCCACAGTGTGGAGGTTATACGCTGTACTTTTGAAAAAGTCTTGAATGGAGCCATTGTTCCCCTGAGATGGTCTGTGTGTTTCACTGAACAGAGAGCAGGGTGTAAAAAAGGCACCTTGTGTGCAACTGTTGGCGAGGTTGGGGAGTGAATTAAAATCTCCAGAAAGTCTGGGCAGTGCTGTTCAGAGGAGCAATGAACCCTCTGGAAGCACTGTTAGCTCAGACATTCCAATGCGGTGAGGCAGCCTCAGGGACATGGCTCCCTCCAGTCTCATTTAGAGAGGGATGGAGGGGGCGAGCAAAGGACATTGATCTGGACCTGATCTCTTTGCAAAAAATTGGTGAAGGCCTTTCCAGGAATGGGGGGTTATTGATTATCATGCTCAGACAACTTTCCTGCCTAACAGACCTAGACTTTCCTTGGTTACTAATAGTGAAGTGACTCATTTGGAGGATTCATGTTAACTGCTTGTGCATCTATCAGTTTGCAACAATCTAATTCCTGTGTGCCTATTTTTTTTTTTTTAAACAGACAAGCCTTTGAGGGCTCTGGGTTGTTAATGATGTTTGATATTACTAATTCATTAAATGCATTATAAAACCACAATCCAAAACTGTATATTGAATAAAAAGCCTACCTTGTGTATTGTCAATAATGCTTCCTTTTTCCTGGAGCCTCATTCACCTCCTCAGGACTGTGCAGGCACAGGGACTGGGGGCAGTGGCTACTTCCTATTCCTCTAGTGCTAAAATCTCAAACTTTTCATGAACAAACACTTTCCTCTGTCTTCTGCAGAGGTCTTTCCACAACCAGCTCTCAAGGAAGGAGGTAATGTTGATTTTCATTAAATTCCTAGTGGTGAGAAAACAGCACAACAGTGTAAGAACCCAGGCTGACATACTTTTCTTAAAGGCAGAATTCTTCGGTGCACCCTCCTGTGTGTTCTTTGGTCCAACCCCTCCTGCGCCTGGAAGCTCAAAGGATGGGAGGCCACTTTTAACAGTGACCTGAAAGAAGGGGTCAAACGAGCAGGAGGAAAATGTGTGGGAGGAGTAGAGGTTCGGAGTGGGAGAAACACCATGTCGGGTTCCTCCAGTCACGGGGAGTTAGTCTGGAAGGCAGTCGGGAGCCGATGGAGATTTCTGCACAGGTTAAAGTTGCAGAAGACGAAGGACCACACGGCTGCGGCGTGAGGGAGTACAAGGAGCGGCCAGACGGGAGGGGTGGGGGCCCCGGGAACTGGGCTTGACTGAATGTAGGAGGAGGAATCATACCTATGGAACGGGTTGGTCCGTTAAAATAGGTGAAGAGGGAGAGGGATTGGGCGGAGGCGGGTGTGTGTGTGTGTGTGATAATTCGATTTTTCTCCAGGTCTCTGGCTCTCTTGACTGTTAGTTGGGTATAAAAACCACCTCAACGGCCAGGGGTGCAGAGGCTGCAGTTTCTGGCAGCGCTGACCACCTCCTGCTAGATTTGGAGTCCATAGACCTGGATGTCACTATTTGGATGGTCACTAAACTCTGCGGCCTGGCACAGCACTGGGCACACTGTGGGGCTCAATAATAAATCGTTGTTGGATGAATGACGGAACACATTGGAGACTCGGTGCTGCCCTTACCAGAGTAACCTTGGTCAAGTAATTGAACCTTCAGGAGCCTCAGTTTCCGTGTGTGTCGAGCAGGGACGGTGCCTGGCGGAAGGTGTGAGACTAAATGCCCGCGGCCTGAGTTGGACCGAGTTTCCGCTCTCCGGCCAGAGCCGGGAGACCTCGCCGCACTCTCTCCAGCTCCCACTGTGGCCCGGACGCCGGGCGGCCCTGGGAGGCCGGGCAGGGGTCGCCGGGCCGACATCCAGGGCCAGGGTGGCGGCCGGGTCCGCCCCTCGCGCCTGCCTTCTCCGCGCGGCCGGCGGCCCGGGGGCGGGCCCGTCTCAGGCCTCTCCCCCCGACCGCCCGGCGGCCCGCGGCGGCGCTCGCGGCCTCTCACCCGGGGCGGGCGAGTTCTGGGAAAGCCCGGCCCAGGGCGGGGGCCCCGCTGCCGCCCGCGCCGCCGTCAGGGCAGCGCGCAGAGCTCGGCGGGCGCGGAGCGAGGTAGCGGCGCCGGGCGGGGGCGCACCGCGCGGCGCGGGGCCGGACGGGCGGCGGGGGCGGCAGACCCCCGAGCGGGAGCGGCGGCGGCGCGCCCCGGCTGTGCCTCCCGGGCTGCGCCTCCCGGGCACTTGCCCGGCTCTGCGCGCTCCTGGCATCCGCTCCGCCGCTGACACACAGTAGCGGGGACACCCGACGCCGTTAGCGACAGGCACGTTCCAGAAGAACGCTGCAACTTGGGGACCCCGGCGCGCTCGGCCAGCAGAGGAAAGGTGAGGAGGAGACCCTGGAGCTCGGTTCCCGAGGCGTGGAGAAGGGGAGAGAGGGGCTTGTAATCCCTGAACCAGTCAGTAGAGCCGCCGAGGGCACCCAGCCTCACCCAGTTGTACCTGGCGTGAGAGTGTCCCTCTCCCGCCCCATCTCCAGGGGAAAACTGAGGCAGGCGACTCCCGAGGGGCCGAGAGCCAGCCTCACATGGGCTGGAGGACACCCTGGTAGGGCTTCCTTCGCCCCTTCAGATGTTTGCCTTGGGTCTCCACTGCATTTTGTGTGTGCAGCACAAAGGTGAAAAATATAAACTCTTTCTGAGGCGGTCCCTAGCGACAGTATTTCAAGGAAAAGTGCTCAAGAGATTGTTCCTGGAGAGATTAGCTACATCAAGTCCTAGAAAATACAATTTTGGACCTGGATCTCACTTTCACTGGCCACTAGAAGAATGGCTACGTCTCTTTTGTTAAAGTCCTCTAGTGCTGTGATAATGAATAACCTAGAAGCAAAAGTCCTCCATTGTGACTGATGTTAAATGCACAGTGCAAATTTATGTCCCCCGCCCCCCCCACCCCCCTTGCCTTGTATTTAAGTCATGAGACACTTGGTACAACTGACTCAACTAATTATTCAATGTACGAGAGATCCATCATCCATCATTCAAAGATTTAGCAGCATCATTTTAAAGAGGGAGCACCCTCAACAGATAGTAAGTAGGAGTCACTTGTGGAAAAGTTTTATTTCCACATGGTTCTTAATTTGGGTTGCATCATGCAAAATTTGCCACTAGGTCATTTAGATCCCTGCAAGATTAGTGCATTTCCTTGTGTTTCTGGTAAGAACTCCTGGTAGGGATAGGGTGGGGTCCCTGTCAGAATGGGCACAGCCAAGGCCTGGGGTGCTGTAACCCGCCAGGAAGAATTTTTGAGAGCCTGTCTTGGGAGGTGGATTTAGGTGACCCCGTAGATGCACTTACAGGGCCCAGTTGGCCCTGGGGGAGAAGGGGTGGTTGACTATCTCTGGATGCTGTATCCAGCCATATCTTCACAGATGCTTTCTGAAGAATACCTGGGGTGCTGTCGTCTAAAACATCCTTTGCTCTTCCTGGGTGCCCTTTCTGCTCCATTTCATCACTCTAAATCCTAACCAGTTTTGTTGCTGCCGGAAGACCTTCCCTCATACCTCAGTCCCAAATAGTCAACTTTCTCAGGCTCTGATGCCTGCAGGATTTTACCTTCCTGGCTTTTCTCCTCTCAACATTCTTTGAGAAGTTTTTATGTAGATGTTTCATTTTCCCTACTGAAGGACTGCACTGTGGCTTTCTTGGCACAGTGCTTGCACCTAGAAGCCTCTCTGGAAATCGTGCTATGGCTTTGGTTCTTCAATACAAGTCTCTGTTTTGGAGAAGAGGATTCAGAGAAGAGCATAGTGTTTACCATTCGAATTGTCCTCCACTTACAACCCCACAGGGGAAATTTTCCTTATAGCCAAGAGTCATGCATAATAATCATCTTTGGTCTAAGCTTGGGGACCAAGTAAGAGCTGGAGGGGACTGTCTTCCAGTCCTTCTAGTAAAATAAGCTCCTTGGATATGCGCCAGTGTTGACCTGTGTCATTAAAAATTCCATGCTCCAGTGGGTTGTGGTGAAGCTAGATTCCAGTGAAGGTGGTTGGTTTTCTTTCGCTATTTGCAACCATTCTAAGTTACAGTCTTCTCTGGGCTTTTTGTTGTATACTTGAAACAATTCATTTAATGTACAATTTGTTACCTGAAAATTTTTAAATGAATAATGGAAAGTTGAAAAGATTTGTGCTTGCTGTTTTTTCGAGCAGAAAGCAGGGAATGTTTCCCATGCCTGGGCAAGAGGGGATATTTGCACAGAGTGAGGCTGCTCTGCACCTGTGTGTTGGCAGTCCCTGCCATACCACACCTGGGTGGCAATCAGCCTGTATAGGATAACAGTTGCTTCAGCCTGGGCTCCTGCTTTCTTTGCCTGGTCTCACTGTGCTTGAGGGAAGAAGGGGTCCGGGGGAGCACAACAATATAGAGCCTTGAGTTTGAAGGAGTAGCATAGCAGAGAAGAGGAGAGAAAAAGCAGTAACAGCTTAGAGTGTGAACTGGTATGATCCAGGTGCTTTCCTCTAGATGCTTGGTGAAGATGTTGGCACTTAGCAGGTGGAAATTTGGTTGGGGAGAACAAGGGCAGGTGACTGGGGAGCCTGGTACTCCTGGAGAAAGCTGAGGGGTATTGATGGAGGCTTAGGGACGCGTGTGGCCCAATTATGTGGGGTTTCCCATGGAGCTGGAGATGGGGAAGTGGGGAGTCGAGAAGGAAGAGGAGGACATCAAAGATGCACTTTGTGAATGGCCAGCTACAGGGTCTAGAAAGGAAGAGAAAACCCTCTTCGGCATCATGCGCTCTTCTCTTCTCCCAGGGTGCAGGACTCGGGCTTGTTTTTTTTTTTTTTTTTTTTTAAGGCAGTGCTTTAATTCGTCTATATAGGTTTTCATGAGGCAGATTGGAAGCCGGCCTTCTACAGCTGTGCTGTCCAGTCAGGGTTGCTACAAGTCACATAGGGCTACTTACATTTAACTTTGAGTAAGTTAAAATTAAATGAGATGAGTCACATTTCAAGCACTTAATTGTCACATGTTGCTAGTCGCTACCATCCTGGAGAATGAAGATATATAATATGTCCATCATCTTAGATATCTGCCCTGGGATATTCATAATGACTATTAATCTCCAAAGTACTAATTTCCAAGTCAAATTTAGTCATAAATTAACAATTTCCTATTCATAGTCCCCTACTAAGTCTATTTAGATAAAAATAATAGTAGCAGTTGTTGTTGCTAACACTGCATTCTAAGTACTTTATATTTGTCGATTCATTTAACCCTAACAACAGCATTAGGTCCTAAATGCCAGAGACCTGTTATCCCTTACCTGCAATTCCAAAATTAAAAAAAAAAGAAGCTCTCAAAACTGGTTTTCATGTTTGGCTACAAAATTTGGTCTGAAATGACGTGAGGTTCTTTTGGTCTTAATTTTTCTCACCTGATAAGAAGTATATATACATTTTTTATTTTGGAAATGATGGACATGTTTGCTATAGATCTCACCTACAGCATTATTTAATATATGACATGTGTACTATTTTGCCATTACCAAAGCCAAAAATCTTCTGATTTTGTATAAGGACATATAGACTTCTATTTTTATGCCCCCTTTGAAGACAGGAAAACCGAGGAACTAAAAGGTTAGGTAACATACATGAAGTCAGAGCAAGAAAGTGCCAGGGCCAGGATTCAGTCAGAGCTGGCTGGTTCCAGACTCTGTTCTGTTGACCACTGTGCTTTCCTGTATCAACCCTTAGGTTCATCACCGAAAACAAACAACTGGCTCTTTTTTGGTGTGGTGAAACCAAATAACTTGAACTTGGCTCATTAGAAAATTACAGATAGGGCTATGGCTAAATTGTTTAGCAACTGAGGTTTTGGAATGCTATGGCTAGTTAAACCACCGTAATTGGCATGCTTAGCAAGTGTTTAGCTTACCCTTTTCCACTTTAGCTAATCACAGTTGGTTTCGAGCCATTCTCTGTGACGAGAACTGATAGGAAAAGAAGTTGCTCATTGTGGCTCTTGGTAAAACTGCTGGACCCTTGTTGAAACCTGTGGCACATGGTTCTCCTAGCAGTTGTGGAACAGAAGGTAGGGCAAGGTTTGGTCCTGGTGTATACTGACTGTTGTGCTGTGGGTGTGACCATTCTGGTGTCCAGCCGGGGTTCTGAAACTTCCTGGTAGGGCTTTGGAGGATCTGAGTCAAGCTGACTTGGTTAGAATTCTCTCCTGGAGAGGCTGTGAGGTTCTCTCTTCTTTGGGGGAGGTTAATTAGAATCACAGGGTTGGCCTGGGGTCAGGAACAGACTTTTCACTTTCCCTCTTTAGCTGGTCCCTTCGTGGCTTTTTTGTTCAAGTCTGCATTTGAAGAAACTCTTTAGTAACCCCAAGCTTTCTCCTTTGAGTGTAAGAAAATGTTCTGAAGCTCTACCATCTGTGTGGACCTTATAGCCCTGTCTCTCTGTGTCCTGGGTGCATGTATACCTCTCATGGCAGAGATTTCAATGTCCTAGTGGTCATGTTGCTTCCAGTTATAATAGCTTAAGGTGTAGGGGCAAGGCACTCTTGGTCAAATACAAGGGCTCTAGAATCAAAATCACCTGGTTTTACATAAGCTTTGTCATCTACTAGCTGTACAGCTTTAGATGAGAAGCTAACCTTTCTGTAAGACAGTAATTTTATGGAGTTGCTCAGAGACCTAGGGCTTCCCTGATGGCTCAGCAGGAAAGAATCTGCCTGCAGTGCAGAGGACGCAGGAGACACAGGTGTGATCCCTGGGTTGGGAAGATCCTCTGGAGGAGGACATGCCCACCCACTCTAGTATTCTTGCCTGGAAAATCCCATGGACAGAGGAGCCTGGAGGGCTACAGTAGGGTCGCACAGAGTTGGATACAACTGAACTCTCACGCATCACGCATTTGAGACCTCAGTAGGGTAATGTACCTTAAGCGCTTTGCATAGTGCCAGGCACATAGTCAGTGTTCAAAACGTTAGCTACTAATGTTGTTGTCTTTTCCCTCTGGGTCTTCCTAAGTCTTGCCAGTCTGCAACTTTAGGCTTAGGAAATATATGTCTAGTATATTGAATAATGCCAGTGATCCCGTAAATCGTCCAAGTCTTAATCCCCATAACCTGTACATATGTTTCTTAACACGACAAAAGGAACTTTGCTGACATTTTTAAAGATTTTGAGATTAGGGGATTATGCTAGATTACCTGAGTGGGCTCAACCTAGTCAAGAGGGTTCTTATAAGAGGGAGGCAAGAGGATCACAGAGTTCCTCATAGAAGGTCAGGCTAATGTAAGAAAGAGGTCAGGAGCCAAGGGATTTGGGCTGCCTTGAGATGCTGGGCCTCCAGAAGGAAAACAGTGCTGCCAACCCACCTGAGACTTCAGGCCTCCAGAGCTGAAGATAACAAATCTGTATTGTTTACACCACATTTGAGGCCATTTGTCACAGTAGTAATAGGAAACTAACAAGAGTGTAGAAGAGAAAAAAGAAAGTAGTCAAGAGGGAAAGGAAAGCTGTCAAAGTAAGACAGCAATAAGAGCCAGCATTTAGTTTGCTAGGGACTTGTTCTGACTACCCTGCGTGTATTAATCTGTCATCCTCACTACAGCCTTCTGAGATAGGTACTTTTATTATCTATATATCATGGAAGGGCATGCTCAGGCACTGAGAAGATAGGAAACTTACCCAAGTTTACACGGCTAGTATGGGGTGGCGGTTTAGTCACTAAGTTGTGTGCGACTCTTGTGACCCCATGGACTGTAGCCCGTCAGGCTCACCTGTTCATGGGATTTCCCAGGCAAGGTTACTGGAGTGGGTTGCCATTTCCTTCTCCAGGGATTCTTCCCGACCCAAGCATGGAACCCAGGTCTCTTGTAATGCAGGCAGATTCTTTACCAAGTGAGCCATCAGAGAAGCGCTAGTATGGGGTAGAGCTGGGATTAAATCCACAGTCTGGGACTCTCTTTACTTTCTTGGGGATATAATTGCTTTATAATGTTGGGTTAGTTTTCTGCTGCACAATGAAGTGAATCAACTGTATATGTATTCATATATCCCCTCCTTCTTCGACCTATCTCGCACTGCCCCCATTCCCTGTCTCCCGCCCATTCCATCTATCTAGGATTCCCCAAAGCAGCATTTCTGTATCTGCTAAGGCTGACAGTGCCAGCCACTGAGTGGTATGTTGCTGTAAGGAAGGAAAAAAGCAATATTTGAATGGGGGAGAAGGGGTGTGTTATAGCCCCACCACACCGAAAAAAAAAAAGAAAAGGAACATGGGTATCGAAGCCCTTGGTAAGTTCTTGCCCTTTCTGTGTCTTGTAATGCGTGTGGACAGCTTGAAGCCAGCGGACGCCGACTCTGGGAGCAGTCTCTGTGCTGGCCTCCTTCTCGGCTTCCCACCTCTGTTCCTCCAGCAGCCCCGCTCGCTCACCACAGACCGCTGGCCCCAGCGCCCGGTTGGCTCGGCTTCCCACCTCTGCCTGTTTATTGGATTTGCCTTATTCCTGACTCTCCGCTCCAGCCCTGAATTCCACCTTTTCCTGGCCCCTCAAATGCTCAAACTTGAGATGGTTCGTGTCAGAGCCAGGATGGTGAGGTACCTCTGGGACGGCTGGGGGGTGCATGGTGGTGATTTCTCCTTTTCCTTTGGGTTAGTTGCCTGTTGTTGACTTTCTAGCTGTGCTTCTTTTGCCTCTCAAGCTCATAATTCAGAGTGATACTGGTTTTCCAATTGTGTCACAGGAGGGTTGGAGCCTCTGCCAGTTGAAGGGGATGGTGGAAGAGGAAGATCTCAACCCTTCATCCCATGTTGCCCACAGCCCCACTGTTACTCATTTTATTTATATAGCGAGGCCCTGCCTCAGATTTGGCAGGTGAGCGCACCTCTGTGCTAGAGAGACAGGAGTTTGAGAAGACCTAAACCCTGCGTTAAGGCACACTAGGTATGACCTTAGCCCAGAGACTTGGATGTGCAGGAAATAGAACTCTGCTGTGTTTTGTCTAATAGCCTTTTACAAGATGAGGATCTGGAGCTAGGTTGCTTAAATTTGTTTACCTGGCTCCACTATTTATGTGCAATCTGTGTGATCTTGTGCAAAATACTTGTTCTACTGGGGCCTAAACTTCCTCATTCACTGAATGGGAGGGATGACAGATAGTAGCATCTGGGCCTCGCTGGTGGCCCAGTCGTAAAGAATCTGCCTGCCAATGCAGGAGACTCAGGTTCGATCCCTGGGTTGGGAGGATCCCCTGGAGAAGAAAATGGCAACTCATTCCAGTATTCTTGCCTGGGAAATCCTATGGGCAGAGGAACCTGGAGGGCCACAGTTCATGAACAAAATAGTAACACCTAGTAAATGAGACTGTTCGTATAAAGGGCTTAGAACAGTGTCTGATAGACAATAAGAATTCAACAAATATTGGCTCTTAGGCCCATTTTCACCCTGATGGAGTCTCCATGGTGCTCTCCCTGGTGCGGCTGTGGTCTGACTTCCATCACTCCTCCTTTTCCTAGTTGCCACTGGTCACTGTCCCTGACCACAGATGACTTCAGGTGCACGAGGCTGCTTCTCATGGGGGCACAGCTGCCCCTCCCCGAGGTTTCTGAGGTCTTCCTGCCTCTGCCAGGAAGAGGGTCCCTTCAGCTCTGAGAAACTGCGGGATGTTTGTTCTTTTCTCTCCTGCCTGCCAGCTGTGGGGGTTGAGATGAGAGGGACAGGGTGGAGCTCCAGTCTTCTCCCTGTTTTTCCTCCATGACATTAGGTCTATAAGGCAGACTTCATACTCTTGCATCCTTTCCCCTTTCCCCTTAAGGCATAAAATGAAATAATCACAAACAGGGCGGCTAGGCCTGACAGGGTTGTTGGTTAAACTGTTATCTACATAGTGGTGGTATTGCTGCTGGCTCCGTGGAGTGATCTGCTGTGGGGCAACCCCACAGAAATATGCTCCGTGTCAAAAAACACTGGAATGTCTCCTTCAGAAGGGCTGGTTACATTTGCACACGAGTTCAGAGCTATAACAAAATGCAGTTAGCATTTATGAATTTTATTGCTTTGTAGGAACCACTACATTTTGATACCAAAACAGTAAGGGTGCTTCATTCAGAATTAAGAAAGAGGCAGAAGCAAGGAGAGACTCTATTTTGATGACTTCATTTTAGGTTTAAACTATATAATATCACTGACTATGGAAAATCCAGAGAATGGAAAAAAAAATCATTGGGAAAAACACATGTGACCAAGTGCATACTAGACACATCTGGGATTAAAATATCATATAACACAGTTTAATTTGGATATCACTGGAGTTAGTTCAAGTTGCTGTCATTTCTAAAGAAAGCTTCAATTCATTTGTTATTATTAACAACATGAACTCAGATTTCATTGATGAACATATTTTTGCCCATGATCCGCTTGCCTGGAGGAATTGAAGCACTCTAATAGTCTGGTTTGCCCATCTCAGGGAGGTGGATAAAATTCACAGAAGTTAAATGCTTTTGGCTTGAGATTGTATTCCTTTTTCTCTGCAAAGGCAGAATGAATTTGGATGACAGAGTTGAGCGTGAGCCTAACTGGGTCTGCAGTTTTGCTAACTGCTGGGGTCTGAGTAAATTCAGATTCACTTCTCGGCCGCTCAGCAGGCTAATTAGTCCCTAACTTAACTTGGTTTACTGTGCCAGAGGTTATTCTTTCATCGTGCCTCCGGCAGGGTCCTAAAATTCACAGTGGGACAGATTGCAGTTGTGGAAGAAATATGCTCAGTTATTATTTGAATCTCAGAGAGGATGGCAAGAACTTCTTGAATTATGCATAGAAACTACGTAAATTTGTAAAAAGAACTCCAAAAAGTGACTTTCCTGCAGCATCAGTGTAACAGCAGTCAGATAGCCTTGCAGGTTCTCCCAGGGTACCTCTTCGATCTAGGATTTTGACTAAGTACCCTTTGCTGACTGAGAACTTCTCCAATGCCAAGTCATGGGATGGCTGACAACAGGTGAAGTGTGTTCCTGACTCAGGCAGGCAAGCCCAGATCAAATTAGTTACAGAGGGTCAGAGAGCATGCTTACTGCTAGCCATGTGGTCTATCTCTGATGAATTGTCACTAAGAAGTCAGGAAGATCTCAAGTATGTCACTTGTTTAGATTATTAGTTTAAAAAAATAAAGAATTTTTAGACAAACACTGTATGTTTTCACTTATATGTGACATCTAAAAATCAAAACAAACCAACAAATACAAGAAAACAGAAACAGACTCACAGATACAGAGAACAAACTGGCTACCACAGGGGAGGGGAGCACGGGCTAGGGCAAATAGGTGGAGGGAGTTAAGAGGTACAAACTAGCAGTTATAAAATAAGTCAGTGCTAGCTTCGGTAGCACATATACTAAAATTGGAATGATACAGAGAAGATCACCATGTCTCCTGCACAAGGATGACACGCAAATTCATGAAGCAGTCCATACTTTTTTAAAAAAGTACTAAAAAGTCATAGGTATGTAATGTACAGCACAGGGAATATAGTCGATATTTGATCATAAATTTGTATGATATGTAATCTCTAAAAATATTGAGTCATTATGTTGTACATCTGAAACTAACATTGTAAGTCAACTATACTTAAATGAAAAAGTAATTAAAAAGAATTTTTAATCCAAAGCCATTTTAACAACTAAAATTCTATCTTTTAATTATTAATGCAGATGTTATGCATCTATTTATGATTTGTTTGTTACTTTTTTATTATATGCTGTGTCTTGCAACAGGGAAAATTGAGAAATCCAAATGTTCCCCTCTCACTTTTAAGAGTTGGAGAAACGTCTTCTCAGAGACGAAGATTTGACAAAGTCACCTGGGTGGGGAGCAGTAGAACTGGAACTTTTATTTCAAGCAAAATTAAGACCATAGTAGAGATACCTAATTGGAGAAGGAAATGGCAACCCACTCCAGTATTCTTGCCTGGAGAATCCCATGGATAGAGGAGCCTGGCAGGCAACAGTCCTTGGGGTTGCAAAGAGACGGACACGACTGAAGCAACTTAGCAGACAGCATAGATACCTAATACACAATTTTCCATCCTGCCTCTTTGCCTAACATTCTATCATTAAGATGTTTCCATTAAATGTTTTAAAATCTTGATTACTGTGTCTGAATCTCATCTGTCATGTTGTCCCGCGGAGGGTTTACTGATTCCCCTCTTTTTGGGCATTCAGTTGTTGATCCCCAATTTTTTCTATTTAAGTAACTCTTCATTGCCTTGGTCTCTAATTCTTTAGCACAGAGTCCTAGAAGTGAAATTACTAGGTCAAAGTAAAGAACTTTTTTAAAGTCTCCAGGTACATACTGGCAAAATGATTTCTAAAAAGGTTGCAACAGTTTGCGCTTCAAATAATGATGTGCTAGAGTAGTCTTTCCTGTGGCATGTCAATGAGAGATACCAGACTTGGTACTTCGTCGTTTGAATGTGCATTTCTTTGATTACTAGAGATAAAAAACATTGATATTTCATCACTGTTCTTTCTCTTGGTTAATTATTTAATCACCTACTTTGTCCATTTATTTGAGACGTCTTAGTGAATTAAGACTGTAACGTATCATTGTCATTTGATGCTGTTTTTCTCAACTAGCATTTTTTCCTGATTATAATACAATGCAAGTTAATTTTGGCTAATTTGGGAAACAGAGAAAGGCACAGCAAAGAAGTCCAAAATCACCTGCATTCCTGCCATTTAGTGCTCTTACTAACATTTGGTTCATGGCTTTCTGGGTTTATTTTCTTTTTTCCCAAATTGAGATCATGTTTTCACATTTTATAACTTTTCACCTAACTTTATAAATCATAATTAAGCAAATTATGTTTATCCTACTATGGGATACTCTGTATATATATTAATGAAGTATCATATTTTGAAATGTTTATCGTGTGTCTTAATGTGCAGAAAATTTTCCATATGGCCAGATAGGTCTCTGTTCTCCTTGGAGATTACTTCCATGGCTTTTCAATTTGTACTCTTTACTCATTTCTGTGATTAACTGTTTTTTTTTTTTTTTATCCCCCTTAGGTCTTTAGGTTTTTACTTACGTTCAGCTTTTCATTTGAAATTATTATTATTTTTTTGTTCATATTATGAGTTGAAGACCTATCTGTTTTCTAAATACTTTATTTTCCTTCATAATATATTTATTTCCTCATATATATATTTATATTTCATATATAATTTCCTTAAATAATATACCTATTGGATTATCCTAGATTATTCCTAATATTTTCTTGTATATTCTAAAGTCAATTTCAGGCCTAAGATATCTATATGTAAATTATTTAATGAGTACCACACTGTTTTGGTTATTTAATATTTTAGTCTTATAACAATTACGTGCTGAATTCTCATTATAATTATTAAAATTTTTCTTATTTTCCTTGCTTATTCTTATAAGTTAAGTTTTGAAACACTTTGTCAAAATGTTAAATATCTGTTCATATTCTGATTAGGATTATAATAAACCTATATATTGGGCTTCCCAGGTGGTGCTTGTAGTAAAGAACCCACCTGTCAATGCAGGAGACATAAGAGATATGGGTTCAATCCCTGGATCAGAAAGATCCCCTGGAGGAGGGCATGGCAACCCAGTCCAGTATTCTTGCCTGGAGAATCCCATAGACAGAGGAGCCTGATGGGCTATGGTCCATAGAGTCACAAAGAGTCAGACACGACTTAGCATACAGGCAAACTTATATATTAATTTAGGAAGAATTAATAGGTTTATCTATTTAGTCTTTCCATACTGGTATGTTTCTTAATTTACTCAAATGTTTTTATATCTCTTACTGAAGTTTGTAGTAACCGTCATGTAAATCATATGTGTATGCATGCATGGTCAGTCCTGTCCAACTCTTGCAACCCAGTGGACTGTAGCCCATCAGGCTTCTCTGTCCATAGAATTTTCTAGTCAAGAATTTTGGGGTGAGTTGCCATTACCTACTCCAGTGAATCATATATTTCTTATTTTTAAAAAAGTTTTATATTTTTATTTAATCAGCTTAATTTTTTAGCTGATTTTCCTGAACTTTCTAGGTAGAGAATTGTGTTGTCTACAAATAATAATTGTTTCTTTTAAATTAGAAATTTGAACATAAATAACTAAAAGGGAGGATGGTAGACCTTTTAATTTTATTCCTGATTTTAATAGAAATGCTTTTCATGTTCACTAGTAATTATGATGTTGCTTTTGGTTAAAAATAGTTTGAGGAAGGAGTTTTATATTCATAGTTTTTTTTTTTTTTTAATGAAAGGGAGTTGAATTTATCAAAAGCCAAAAGGTCATCTTTGAGATGACTGTGTGCTTTTTTTTTGTATTTGACCTACTAGTATGTTTTATTAACAAGTTTCCATCATTAAACCATATTTTCGGTCTTGCGGTGGCAGTTAATTATCATTGTGTTAATGAATTCTATCTGTAAAGTAGAGATTCATCTAGGATCTATTTAGATTTTGCTTTGTTGGGTTTTTCTTGTTAGATTTATTTTAGCTGTGGTTGTCAAAGACTGACATTAAAATTAGCATGCTGCCCCTGAGTGTGCATAGACTGAATTCCTGGAAACCTCCTGTGCTGCCCTGAGAGAGTGACAGGGGCAGCTTCAAAAATGGTGAGGGAGCTGGAGGCCCTGTTGCTGGGGGAGAGAGTGAGGGCAGTGAAGTGTCGGCAGTGGCTTGGTTCACTGGGGCTTTCCTGTGAAGTGAAAATGCAGTGTCTTTTTTTTTTTTTTTTAAACTGGGACACTCTTGTTTCTTTGCACTCATCATAGAATAGGCAGAATTGAAACTACCACTAGAGGGTTAGGCACTGTTCATAATGATTCCAGACATTGAATGGGGACCTCAGTCTCCTTTTCTAAATTGATATGGGATTTTAAGTAGCAAAGCAGCAAAGCTGAAAGACAGGCTTAGAGTCTAGTAGGAGTCAAACTCAACGTCAAGTCTTCATTTAGGTGAAAAGTTAAAAAATAAAATGTTCCTAAGGCATAGAGAAGGGAAGAGAGAAAGTGGTTACAAAACAAAAATATTAAATGGTGAGTACTGTAAATGTGCATTTGACACCTTTAGGACTGAGAAACTGACCCAGTGATTTAGCTACTGCGTGCATATCTTTGTGGAGAAGTTGAGGAGAATCTGAGCCTAAAATGTAAGAAGGTGGTTGGTTGTTTCTTCAACTCAGTCCTTTTCACACTCTTCCTACTTCTGTATCGCCCCTCATTCTCTGTCTCCTTGTTTTTCTACAGTTTTGTTTTTTCCCAATCTTATTGTCTCACCCACTCAACATTGTCTCATCCATTCAGCAGTCCTTCTGAGTCACTCCCATGTGTCAAGCACTATGCTGGCTGATGGGGGAGGCTGGTGAGCAAGACCCCCATGGCTACTGCCGACCTGAGCTTACCTGAGCCAGGTGATGATGAGGGTGAGAATCTGATACTCTCTTAATTTATGAAATAAGATGTTACTAACTCTCCCCCTTAGGATTTCAGACATTTGCTTATTTATAGTAGAGACGGCAATGGCACCCCACTCCAGTAATCTTGCCTGGAAAATTCCATGGACGGAGGAGCCTGGTAGGCTGCAGTCCATGGGGTCGCTGAGAGTTGGACACAACTCAGTGACTTCACTTTCACTTTTCACTTTCACGCATTGGAGAAGAAAATGACAATCCACTCCAGTGTTCTTGCCTGGAGAACCTCAGGGACGGCAGAGCCTGTTGGGCTGCCGTCTGTGGAGTTGCACAGAGTCGGACACGACTGAAGCGACTTAGCAGCAGCAGCTTATTTACAGAAGGATATTATAAAATATCATGAATGGGGAATCATTTCTATGTTGTAAAAGTAGAGTGTGGTGTTGTTGTTCAGTTGCTCAGTCGTGTCTGACTCTTTGCGATCCCATGGACTGCAGCATGCCAGGCTTCCCTATCCTTCACCATCTCCCGGAGCTTGCTCAGAGTCATGTCCATCGAGTCAGTGATTCCATCCAATCATCTCATCCTCTATTGTTCCCTTCTTCTGCCTTTAATCTTGCCCAGCATCAGGGTCTTTTCCAGTGAGTCAGCTCTTCGCATCAGGTGGCCAAAGTATTGGAGCTTTGGGTTCAACAACAATCCTTCCAAGGAGTATCCATGATTGATTTCCTTTAGGGTTGACTGGTTTGATCTCCTTACAGTCCAGGGGACTCAAGTCTTCTCCAGCATCACATTTCCAAAGCATCAATTGTTTGGCGCTCTGCCTTCTTTATGGTCCAACTCTCCCATCCATACATCACTACTGGAAAGACCATATCTTTGACTAGATGGATTTTTGTTGGTAGAGTAATGTCTCTGCTTTTTAGTACACTGTCTAGGTTTTTGTCACAGCTTTTCCTCCAAGGAGCAAGCATCTTTTAACTTTGGACAATATTTTGTTTTAAGGGGCTTGATTAAACTCTGACTTGACTTGGGAAGGGGGTTTCTGTTGCTGCTCCTTGATGTTTTCCCAAGCAAAACATCTTCATCCCTGTTTCTTCCCTTCTGAAGAAATTTCTTTTCAACTGGAAGAGTTCTGGAAGCAAGGACTGCTAGGACTGAAGAAGGACATTCTAAGGTATAAACCAGAAGGACCAAGGAGAGGCAGGGTGTGCTCACCTTGACCAGCTCTGTTCAGTGCAGAGGCTCAGGTGGAAGCTTGGGAGAGTGCCCAGCATGTGGTTGCTGCTATATTGAGAAAGCCATTCAGGTTCATCTGGAGAAACTAGTTCACATAAATGCTCTGCTATTGCTTCATTATGCTTTTTAAATTGGTTCTGCAAAGAGTGTATTGACTGCATTCCTAATGTTATACCCAGGATTAGCCATCAAAGATCTTTCAGTCCAGTCAGGGAGAGAGGGCACGAATACCTGAAATTTTCTATATCCTTACCAAGAAATGGCTGAGTCCCTGGCCAGCTGTTAAATGGCCTGAGTCCAGGAGAGGGAGCTCTGGGCTGGAATTTTCTGGAACAGAGAGAGGGCTTGAAGGAAGCTGGGTCTGGCTTGGTGAAAAGGATGGGAAGGTGTTTCTGCTTGGGAAGAGATAAAGCCATCCTTAGAAGTCTGGTTCGCAGGAGTGTGCTAGTTGGCCAGGTGAGCAACGTCTCCTCTGAGGCCTTCCTTTTCCTTGTTTGCCTTACATACATGTTGTGGGTCCTTCAAATATATCCACCTGCATGAGTTTCATCAATGATTCCAGATCTTTCTGTGATCCATGCCCCACTTCTAAGCTCCAGACCTGCAAATCCAGCTGCCTGTGAGACATCTCCCCAAAACCCATGTCTCAAATTGAACTCAGTCTTTTCCCAGACCTATTTCTCCCACAGTCCCTATCACAGTGGAGAGAATCTTTATAGATTCCGTTAACAAGGCTGGAAACTTCAGCTCTCCAAGCACACCCCCCACCCATCCCTACCTCCTGAGCTTCTCTCTCCCCGTATTTACCACACTCTGCTACCTTCCATTTCCATATCTATCTTTCCCAATAAATCATGTGCTCCATGAAGGCAGGGTCTTTCCGGGTGGTACTAGTGGTAAAGAACCCGCATGCCAGTGCAGGAGATGTAAGAGATGCGTGTTTGATCCCTGGGTGGGGAAGATGCCCTGGAGGAGGACAACCCACTCCAGTATTCTTGCCTGGAGAAGCCCATGGACAGAGGAGTCTGGTGGGCTACAGTCCATGGGGCCACAGAGAATCAGGCAGGATTGAAGGGACTGAGCGTTTCTGAAGCCAGGGGCAGGGTTCACTTCTGTGATCGCTAGCTCCAGCACAGTATTCAGCCTGTGACAAACGTGCTCCATAAATACATGTAGACTGACGGTGTGAACTGAACTTCCTGTCCATTCTACCTCCTAAGTATTTCTCTAGTCAGGCAGACCCTACTTTCAAATCTAGCTTTGCTGTTTACTAGCTGGGTAACTTTAATAGATCTTTTTTTTTAATTGCGTTAGTTTTTAATTTACCGATTAAGCTATTTTTAATCTCACTATGCATCAGCTTCTGAATCAGTAAAATGGACTTAAGTGTGGTGCCTACCTCATAGGTTTGACATGGATTAAAGGAAATAAAGCATATAAACTATTATATGCATAATAAATAAATTATGCATAAATAAAGCATATAACACATTATACCATGTGTTGGACACATGGTATAGTCTTTACTGTTACAAGGGTAGGTTTGAAGCTAGAATATGAAAATCCCTTAAAGTAGGTTAAGAGGTGTGTGCTGGATCTATTAGAAGGGGAGGATCCATGGAAAGTTCTAACTGTGTGGCAGAAAAACGACTATCTGTGCAATCAACCCAAATTTGTGTAAAAACCTAAACTCTATCACTTAATGCTGCTGCTGCTGCTAAGTCGCTTCAGTTGCAAGCTTTTCACAAAAGTACCTAGCCATTCTCAACCTCAGTTTTAAACTTGTAAAATTAAGATAACAATACTCAGTACCAGGATTTGTTGTAAGGTTTAAATGAGATGGTATATGAAAGGTGTCTGAGCCTTTTTTTTTTTTAGGTTGCTGTCTTTCCTCTAGTGATAAGTTCTGGGTTCCCTTGGAAAGATATCTGTAGGCCAGAGGCTTTTCTTTGGCTCAACTTCGTTTAACATTTTTGTCAGAGTTGGATGAAGGCAAAAAACCTTATTTCCAAATTTGCAGATGACTCAAAGTTGGCAAAATAGCTAATACAATAGGTGATGGAACAGAGGCTAAAAATGACCTCAACAGTCTGGAATGTTAGGCCTTCACCAAATGGGAAGTTGGGCATCTAGCAGATGGATCAAAGTAGTCAGGGACAAGGAGACCACTTATTTATTTTAAAATTTTTGTTGGAGTATAATTGACTTACAATATTACGTTAGTTTTAGGTATAAAGTGAAGTGAATCAGTTATATGTATATCCACTCCTTTTAGATTCCTTTCCCATATAGACCGTGACAGAATATTGGGTAGAGTTCCCTGTGCTCTAAGTAGGTCCTTATTAGTTATTTATTTTATATATAGTAGTGTGTAAGTGTCAGTCTCAGTCTCTGATTTATAAGGAGACCATTTAGAAGGAGATTGCACTAGTCCAGATGATGAATGGAAAGGGTCTGACCAGGGGGTGGTGTCAGTGGCCAACAGCTGGGAAAAAAATTTTAGAAAAATCATCAGAATGTGACAAGTAACTAGGTGGGTGTGTGGATGAAGAGAGCCAGTGATAACTGGGAAGTTTCCTTTCTGAATTCCTGGGAAGAAGGAGGTGCCAGTTAATAGGAAGGAGGAAGTTAGGCAGAAGAATTGAGTTAAGGAGAGAAGGGAGGACAGGAGTCTGGTTTTGTACTTGGGGTGTTGGCTGTATCCAACAGGAAGTTGGAAAGTCAGGACTGTAGCTCGTGGGAGCGGCTGTGTCTAGAAAGAGGCATTTGGGAGTCATCCACTTAGAGGTGATAGTTGAAGCCGTGGGTGGGAGGGGTTGGGATGGCCAAGGAGTGGCCGGTGCTGTTCAGAATCATTAGCGTTGTTGGCTCTAACTAAAGATAAGCAGGATAAACAAACCCATGCCCAAGTGGGAACTAGTTTTACTGCCTTCCAGGAGTTCTTTAATGCATTAAAGCAAACTTTCACAGGATGAAAAAAAGTCTCATATAATAATTTCAGATTTTCAAAAAGTTATTTTTCATGATACAATACGTAAACACGTTCTTGGTTGTAAAGAATGTGAACATTGCAGATAAAGTAGAAGCCCCTATAACCCCTCTCTAAGTCTGCTTTTTCTTTTTCAGAGGTAATCACTGTTCCTAGTTGGGTGGGTGCTGTTCAAACGTTTTGCTATGTGATTATACAGTTATACATACACATACACATAATGATATACTTTGTGTGTTTTGTTTTATATAAGGCGCTCCTAACATGTTTTGTTCTTTGGTTTATTTTTATCTTAAGAAAATGAAACAATATACCTTGGGTCCTTTCTAGGTAAATGTATCTAGAGCTCAGTTATAAAAACAACAAAAAACCTGTTCTCCTGGATATGAATGTACTATATTTTATTTAATCATTCCTTTGTAGATGAAATATACCTTCTCTCCACCTTTTGCATCTGCTCATTCTGCAAGACACAGTGTGATCCTTGGGTTGGGAAGATCCCCTGGAGGAGGAAATGGCAACCCACTCCAGTATTCTTGCCCGGAGAATCCCATGGACATAGAAGCCTGGTGGGCTATAGTCCACGGGGTCACAAAGAGTCGAACATGACTGAAGTGACTTGGCGTACACACACACACTGTGTAGGAGGCTGCCCAGGAGAAACTGGGATACATCAGTAATAGTAAGCCAGGAGTTGGCAGACTACTGGGGTAATGAGAAGTACATAAAGAAGAGGACAGGCAGAAAATGCTGCTGCTTCTGTTTTTTCTTTGGTAATAACTTTGTATTCGGCACAATCTATAAAAATATGGAATCACTATTTTGTACACCTGAAACTAATATAACATTGGAAATTAACTCTACTTCAATTAAAAAGAAAGACAAATCAATTCAATAAATCACTTAAAAAGAAGGCAAAAGATATATAGACACATTAAGGGGTATACTAAAGGTATTTAATCAGATAAAGTAAAATCAAGTAATAGAAAATGCTACTTCTTGAGATTCCCGCACACTGTGGTGGCTTCAGGGAAGGAGACCTTGTTTGTTGTGGTGTTGCAGAAGGAGATGAGAGAGGCTGAACTCTTTGTGTTTTAGATGGAGACATGGATGGGCAATGGAGGTGTAATCTATTGCCCTACTTCTTGGTGCCCTAGTTCTCCCTACCTCACCAAGGGATCAATTACTAATACGTTACGAACCTTAGGACAGGGAATTTCTGTGTCAGGCTCAGCCACCTGCTGTATTTAACCTTGCCAGGATCCTTTCTCTGCCTTAAGCTGGAGGAGCTGAAAGTAGTGGGGAGAAAGGGAAGAGGAGGATGTACGCTAATGAGATAGGGACTTTCTTCTGGATCTCCAGGTCCAAGCCAAAGTTGGAGTGATTGATTTGGGGAGGGGTGGGTTGGTTTTGAAAACATTTTTCTTCTTACAGATACCATCAAAATGAATACATAAAATTTTCAATTCTCACTGGGAGCTCCTGAAAATATAGCATATGTCCCAGTGAGACATTGGTATATTGTTCCCTTAATTCTTTTTTTTTTTTTAGTTGGAGGATAATTGCTTTACAAAGTTGTGTTTCTGCCATACAACAATGTGAATCAGCCATAAGTATACATATGTCCCCTCCTTCCTGGGCCTCCCACCCCTCTAGGTTGTCACTCACCGAGTTGAGCTCCCTTGTATTATACAGCAACTTCCCGCTAGCTATCTATTTTACAAATGGTAATGTATATGTTTTGATGTTACTGTCTCAGTTCATCCACAGTCTCCTTCCCCCCTCTGACTCTGTTCCTGCTCTGCAAATAGCTTCATCGGTCCCATTTTTCTAGATTCCATGTATGTACATTAATATACAATATTTGTTTTTTTCTAACTTACTTCACTCTGTATAACAGGCTCCAGATTCATCCACCTCACTAGAACTGACTCTCCCATTTTTTCTTGAACATATGAAATTTCTTGAGTGTAAGGACAGCTGAGAAGGGAAAGGAAGGACAACCTTTTCTGTACTTGCTTTGTTCCACCCCAATCATTCTCTCTCTCTCCATCCACCTCTCTTTCTCTTTCTGGTTTTCCTGCCTTTGATGCTCTGAATCATATTATATTGTAAGCAAATTTGGGACTTGCGTATTTTGTGCAAAATACCAGGGCCCTCCTTTTCCTTCTCTTCCTTTCTGCTGCCTTCATTCAGGGCTCAGGAGATTCTTCTTTGGCTCAGTCTCAGGAAATCACACTGGTTCTTCTTTCTCCCCTTCCCTCTGTTCAGCACTGACTCAGCCTCTGTGAAGCTCTGCCAGGCAGTTAGGAAGCTGCACCATCCGAGGTTGAGATGGCTGAGGGCTGGGCTCCACAGCAGCCCCGAATCAACTCCATAGGCAGCCCATGTCCTCCAGCACGTGTGGGAAGAATTTTCCCTTGGGGTCTCTGTCTAGTTCCCCAAGCCTAGCTCCTCCTGACTCACATCCTCCCTGCTTATAGCACAGTGAAGTTTGCTTGACTTTTTGCATTTGTCCTGTTTCTGCTTCCAGGCAAGTCCGGCCCTCTGAGGTCCAGGAGCTGGGCTCATCTCCCCAGTGAGTGGACTCATGTCCACAAGGCCTCCACAGGCCTGTGTTTGAAACGGCTCTGATCTGCTACCTGTGAGAGAGTGACCACCCACCCACCTCTCTGGGTACATCTCCCAGCCCCTCTGCTCTGGCTCGTCCCCTGACACACCAGATACTCCAGCAGTAAATACCCGATGCGTTCACTACCTGGAGCTCCCTGAACACAGCACATGGTCTTTCCATTCTGTGCCTCACCCTGGGCTGCCCACTGGTCCCCAGCCCTCTTTCCTCTGTCCTTTAGGTTCAGTTTAGGTGTCAATCACTCTACAAAGCCTTCACTGACTGCCCTCATGCCAGATTCACTTCATCGACTTTGGGTTTTCAGTTTTGCATCTGTGTCCGCCACTCCACTGTGATGGTCTCCGTTACCTCTCTGTCCCTAGGGCTGAGCCCAGGACCTGGAATATGCAGGCACTCAGTTCATGCTCGTTGAACCCCACTGGTTTAGGGCAGGGAATATCCTTGTAGTTTTTCTTCTACGTTTGCCCTCCTGGCAGATCGCTTCCTTCCTAAGTAGCATCTTGTTATTTGAGTCCCACTAGTATCATCTTATTTGAGGCTCACTGTGAGGCCTCACCTTATAATAAATTATTGGGTTGCATTCTATTTGGATGGTTTGCCAGGTGGAGTGGCATTTTTAGATTCCAGACAAGTCTCTGACTAGGAGGAGTGGAGAAACGAGGAGGGGCACATACTGTGCAGCGTCAGGAAGGGGGCCCCTTGAGGTGCTCAGGGCTTCATGAGCTGCCTTTCCATGCATGATAACCACATCCTATGTGGAGTCTTTCCTTTCAAAGCACCTTGGCATACCTGGTCTCATTTGATCTTTCCTACAAATCACCTTGGGAAGTAGAAGGCAACAGGTATATGCAGTGAAGCAGATAAGGTGATTCATTTATTTATTCTGTATAGATTTATTGAGTTCCCATTCCCTTGCTGGGAACATGACAATGAATGAAACCAGCATGTTCCCAGCTGCCAGGAAGTTCTGGCTCTAGTCAGGCTATGCCAACAAGTGACTAGTGTACAAATAAGTAATGCATAGAATTTCCAGTGACAGTACGTGCTCAAAAGACAATCAGGGCGGGTAATATTACAGAAAGTGATGAGTGGGAGGGGTGAAGGGACTGCCTTAGAGCAGGTAAAGCCTTTTTGAGGAGATGACATACGAGCTGAAGTCTGAAAGGTGAGAAGGAACAGGCCAGGCGATGTGCTGAGAGTCCGAAAGTGGAGCTGGCCCTGGAGCCCCGAAGCATTACCTTTAGCTGTTCTCTTACTGCAGGAAAGCAACCAAGGCCATCAGTCAGGACAGGAAAAAAATGTGTGTGTGTGTATGTATATGTGTATATATATATATATATACAGAAAAAATATATAAAAGGCATATATGTAAATACATGTGTAGATATAGGCATACGTATGCATATGTGTGCATACATTTACCTATATCTATATCTCCTACAGCAACTGAGAGGGTAGAATATTTTTCCTGAAAAATCCTTCACATGAGCTGGACTCATGTGAAGTTCGTGAGAGGAATGTTTAGGTGATTAGCAGTGATGCATGTAGTGTGTAGCTGTGGGAAATAAAGGAAACAAGTCTCTGGCACTTGCCATGGATACTTAACCACCATCTCACTCAGGAACAGGGGCAGTTAAGGTTATCTAAAGAGTGGATGGTTCTGCACAGTTGGTGTGGCAACAGTTTGAGAATAAGGCTCATAGTCACTGTTCAAAAGAGCTTCCTGAATAGAATGTGGTTCTGCAGAAAGGAAGGTAGGGGGTCTTTGGTGTGATGAGCAAGACCCAGAAAGGCAGGTGAAAGGCAGGTTCAAGGAACAGGAGTTAGACCACCCTGGCTCAGGTGGATGTCAGGTTGATGAATTGGAGAGGGTAGTTTTGATCAGCTGCCCCTCAAACCTGGCTCTGTTTGGCCTAGTTTAATATCATAAAATGTCACTTAAACCTAGCAAATATCCCTTTAATAAATTTCAACTAGACCCATCAGTTTTATGGACCATCTAACTCAGGGCTTACCAAAGGATTTGGCACACAGTAGGTGTTCAGAAAATAATTTGTTAAATGAGTGAATGAATGAATCCTACCCTTTGGTTGAATCCATGGGCAGAGGAGCCTGGCAGGCTACAGTCCATAGGGTCACAAAGAGTTGGACACAACTGAAGTAACTTAGCACACATGCACATACCCTTTGGTTGACCAGCCCTTGGAAGCAAGATTGAGCAATCTGGAATTTGTTGTACTCAAAGAATAGGGCAGTGTTTACAAGTATATCAAACAGATGAGATGACGCATGATTTCGTGGGGGGACAGCCTGTGATTTCTCTAGATCTTTTCCTTTTTAAAATAAGATTTAGAATGTTAGGATAGAGATTGCTAAAGTTGATATAGATTTTATTATGTTCCAAAGTTTCTTTATAATATTAAACAAGAGAAGCAGGACAAGAATGGTACAAACAGTATAATTTCAGTTCTATTAAGAAATCTGTATTCATGGGGAAAAAACTGGAAAGAAGTTATAACAAAATTGAGACTTACCCAATGATCTTACCTTATCTTTTCTACTTTCTACTTACCAGACTTTTCCCAAATTTACTACAGTTAGTGTGTGTTACTTTTATAACCAGAAAAATATAACGTGTGGTTTGTTAAACAGTTAGTATAGAATGTGGTATGACATTCTTGTCGAAGCCTGCTTTGTTTTTTTCATCCCTGGCATTCATCATAAAAATCACAGCTGATATTTCAAATAATGACATTATGATAGCAAAAGTGAACTGCAGCTTAGCAGATGTACTCCCACCTGCGTCACGTGACACAGTTGATCTGCCGAGGAGCCCACACCATCCAGATGCTGAGATTGGCCATATCGTGGCTCCTTGCCTTTACCTGAGCATCCCTCAGCCTCTCTGGATACTTGCTTCCCCCCCCCGCCCCAATACCTGTCGGAGGCGCAGGAATGGCTGGAAGCTGGTGGCGCAGGTCAGAGCTGCCCTGCTTTCTTCTGATTGTGGACTCAGCAAACAACTCTGTAGTTTAGATTTTATTGACTGCCCTGAAAAATAACAAGTGTGCCAGGGTATTGTCCTGTAGACTAAACAAATTAAAAAAGAATAAAAGCAGCCGAACCCTGAAAGCTTATTCACTTCATTTTTTCAATCAGGTGAAAAGTATGAATAATATTGCTTTTCCCTTTTGGATGATGACATCTCAGTGGTAAATCGAGACATTACTTAAGTGAACTTCGAGTTTTAACAAGATCTTCTATTTGCATTTTTGACTTTACTGAAAACAAGTGCCATTAGAATGATATCAACTGTTTGAGTCAGTTGTTGGCTTGGGCCTCCACCCAGAATTTGATGTCACTGATGAGCATTCATGAGGAACAGGAATAATTTTGAAGCTTTTGACCAGAGGACCTCTGAAGACCTTCATTAGTGCTAGTGTTAAATATAATACAAATGTGAAAATGAAAATGGTCATCTTATGCACTAAATATGTGGATTTAAAATGCTTTCTATCTGCTAGGCCTTTGCATGGGAACCTCTATGAAACTCGAGAGTTACTGAGTCTGGAAAATGTTTTACTCAATGTGATGATGAAATGTAGACTAGGTATCAGGTGTGGGGGACCCAGGATGGAGGGAGAGAAGGAAACACAGCCATGAGGAATAGAGTTTGCAGGACTTGAATCATATCTTATTTTGATTAAATCAGGATCGGTTTACTGAAAGCCTGTAATGTGAGAATGTGTTAGAGTAGTAGAGGGGTTCTATTATGGTTATCTTACTCAAGAGTGAGTTCATTTTCATCACATGTATTTTTAATTCTTTGGAAAGACAATTACATTAATTGAGGAATGACATGTAGAATACCAGTTTGAAAAAACACTTAGTGAATGGGGGTACTGATGTTGTCTAACTATCAATTAATTAAAAATAGCTTGTAACATGAGCCCTAGGTACTCCACCTAAAGGGTGGCAGTAGGCTGCTTGGGGAGGCCCATTATATTTTTGATGCATTGATTGGGTAAAACAAGACCTTCAAGGAAGAGGCTCCGGGTCCTTCCCACTGTTCTCTTTTCATTGCACAGCTTCCAGAAATGTGCTGCTTTGACCTAGTATGAGAACTTTCCAACTCCAGGATGAATGGTCCAAGATGGTTCTACTGCTTTTGCTGCAGTTAGCCTTAGTGAAGGCGGAGTAGTCTCCAGGTGCCAGCCAACCCATGACCTTCCATCTCTCTCCAAAATGAGACTCCTCCCTCTCTCCTCCACGTTCTCCCTGGCCTCACTTCCCTGGACAGAGTCCTCTTTTAAAGACTGTGACATTCTCTAGGAAAGCTTCACTCATGACCAGAATTCATACCGATTTCTGTCATCTCTGTCTTCATTTTTTATCTGTTGCACAATTAGTACACACTATTGAGTGATTCTCCTACTTTTTAACTGGCTAGACTATACTATTCAGTGTTCTACGATAATAGGTCATATCTAGGTTTTCCCCTTATGGCTCTGTAGTAATAAATGACTTCCCTGTAGGCAGAGGTTGTGCCTTGGAGAACTCTCATTTGACAAATAACACATGATCCAGGGCCCATTATGTCTAATATCTCCATTTTCTGGAACAGCAACAAGGAGAGAAGGGGTGATTTGCAAGCTGATTAGAGCCACCGGGGAAGCCCCAGCGCAGAGGTATTTCAACTTAAATATTTTCTCTGAGGATATCAGGTATTGTTTTAGGCAAAGGTTTTAAATCTCAATAAATAGTTATGAAGTGGCAAAAAAGATTTTACATATATCTGTGTATATATCCTGTCTACACAGAGATGTGTATATACATATACCTACATGTATTCATATGTAAGTGGAAAGAGACAGGGATAAGCACTAGCAGTAGTTAGCTACACCATGTTTATGGATTAGACGCCTCAGTATGGTTAGGATGTTATTTTTCTCCAAATTGATTAAAACCAATCCCAAATAAAGTCCTTGCTGATTGATGATATTCTTGAGGATTGGGGTAAGGTTTGGGTTTACCACGCTAAATAAGGTAGCTCTTTATTCCTTCTCAATTGATGTGGATGAAAGGATGAGAATAGTGTTTGGGGAAGATTCTTCTAAAAATTATATGGGATGGATTGGAAGAGCTTAGAATTTGGGAGACTTGAAGCTCTTAAGTAATCCAGGTCCTAATGAGCAAGGATTAGGCTCAAGGAGCTGTGGAAGGGAAAGAGAGTCAGATGCCTATTGAGACCAAATGTTTGCCTAGGTCTGTGTCAGGAATGTGGCATATACCTGGTGTGTCTATAAGATTCTTCAAGATTGAAGATACAAGGTCTTTGTTTTTCAGAAGTTCTCCATCTACACGGAGGTCCTAAATTATTAATAACTTCAATATATTGTGTGCCATGATATTCTGTGATGGTAAAGTGTGGGAAGAACCACAGGAAACACAGATGAGAGCAGTTAATACTGACAGGTGAGCATCAGTGAGGGCTACAGAGAGGAAATGCTATGTAAGCTGAGTGACGGAGGCTTATTTAAGTTAGAAGGCAGTGGGAAGGGAAATCCAAGAGGTATTAAGTGCAAGGCTGATTCAACAAATGGCAAAAAGGCCAGTGTGACAAGATATCTTTTCTTTGAGGGTATTGGTCAGACATGAAGTTAGAAAAAAATCAACTGAGACTAAATCACAGAGGGTTAAATGCCATCTTCTGCTCTCTGCTTTTCTCGCTTATCATCATCTTACCAAAAACATGAATCTTTTTGTGCATGCATCTTGTGAGTGTCTATACCATAATCCTATCTGCCTCCACTCTTGACTTAAAGTTGCATTCTACTATGTCTAATATCTCCATATTTCTGGAACAGCAACAAGGAGAGAAGGGGTGATTTGCAAGCTGTTTGGGGAATGTGTTTTTCAGTGATGTTTTCCTTTCCTTGTGAGTTTTATAATTGAAAATTAACCTGTATGGACAAACTTTTTTTATGATCTTGCATGTTACTGTATTGTCAGCCTTATCAGTGTATTCATTCAGAATTACTTATTTGGGTAACTTTCTCATCTACTTATCAGTAGATTCCTGATGTCTAATATACATAGAGTATAAAGATTAAGATCTCTTTGGGTTTCTGAGTCATACATCTAGAATCAGACTCTGAAACTTTTCTAGTAGAGTAGAAGTCACAAAGGGTTATGTCTTTGGGGTCTTGGGAAAGATCTAGATGGGCACACCAGTGCCTTTAGGGAGTGTTTTTGAATTTTTGTTTCTTTGTGAATTATGGAATTTCTGTCATCATAGTTCAGAGAAAGGAGGTCATGGGGCGGTGAAACAGCAGACATTCGGTGGAGAAGAAAGACTCCACTGAAGACTGACTCATATCATGCAGAGTTTGGGTGTGATTGTGTGCATACACCTGCAACTGTGCACTCCATGTGCCTGTGGTAGGAAGAAGGGGAGGAGAGGGTTGTGCAGACATAATATTTTCTTTAATCTCTTTGCAGAGTGGACTTTGGAGAAGAGCAAGCCTAAGTAAACAATGTGGCATAGTTGTTTGTCTGTCATACACATGATACTCAAAAAGACTCTATAAAATCCTTTCTTTAAGTTAAGAAGTAAATAGAATTATTTGGTTACCAACTTTGATGGTTACCCCAGTGTTTCTTTTCCATGATGGTGAAATTCCTGAGCAGTTTTCACTTTCTGTGATTAGTTGAAATGTTCTCCTACAAGCTTCAAATGAATTCATGGTTATGCATTGTATTTTCTTTATCTTTCTTTACACTGCTCATCCTATGTGAATATGGGTAAAGTGGTTGCTACCTCTTTGTAAAGTTCCACCCTAGGACTGCGCCACCCCCCCCCCGCCCCCAGCAGAACTTCACTGATCCCCTGGTCCTTGGCCATCTTGCTTTCTTAACTCTATAGAATATAATTGGTATTTAATAAATAATTGAATGCTGTCTGATAGATTAGTTTTTGTTGTTGCTGTTAAGTCCCACCTCCTTCTAACTCCTACAGTTAGAAAAGACAGTATGCTTGTATTTCATATTTTTCTAATTTTACTATTCTTTATGATACAAAGCACCCCTTCTGGTTTAAGAGCATAAAATTGGAAACATCACAGAAATTAGGGAATATAACTTTCCCTCCAGTTCAGGAATTTTCCATATAGCTTCCTTGTTACATTAGTCTGTTCTCATAGATAAGTCATTCAAGTACTTTGAACCTTATTCATAAAATGAAGGTGACAATAGTACTCACCTTTGTTAGCAACATATCTGGATGCGAGTGACAGAAACCCTAAAATAGTGGTGACTTCAGGAAGATGGCGTATTATTTTCCTCTCTCCCGAATCCAGGAACAGGCACAGTGGCTTCTATCTTTTTCTTTGCTATGCACAGCACCTAGTTTCATGTTCACCTTGCAGTCTGATACAGCTGCTCCAGTTCCAGCCATCATGCCTTCCTTGCCAGCAGAAAGGAGAAAGAGGAGAAAGAAAAGGGCATACTCTCTCTCTTCAAGGACACTGTCCACAAGTAGCAAACCATTCTGCTTATATCTAATTAGCACTGACTAAGTCATATTGCTACATGTAGCTATAAGGGAGGCTGATAAAGAGATGGCTTTGTATGTGGCTGAAATTCAGAGTTTATATTACTGAGGGATATGGGAACAGATCTGGGGGACAATTAGCAGTCTCTGCCACCCTACTGATAATTTTATGAGATAAAAATTGATGAAATGAGATAATACATACAATGTGCTTAGAACATGCCTGACATATAATACATTCTCAGCTAATATGTAAGTATTAGCCATTGTTTTTATGGCTAAACATTATAGACAGTCATTCATTCACTGTATTATTTGTTCAACAGACATTGAATACCTACTGTGCTGAACACTATACCTTTCCTGTTTAAATCCTTCTATCAACAATCTGGAGGAGACTACTGTCCAAGATAGCTTACTTTTTATGGAATAACTCTAAAAGTTCCATAACTTATTTATCAAAGTAAGTCAAAGCATGCTTTCCAAATAATTCCGTCTTACCCTTTGAAACTATAGAACAAGCCTATTTCCTCCACTCAGTTCGTCAAACATATGAAGGTGGCTAATAAGCCTCACGTTTAGTTTCCTGACCCTAAGCAGGCATTTTTGTTAGCTCATTTATTTAGTATGTGGTTTGGCAAACTTCTTCTGTAAAGGGCTAGATGGTAACTGGCTTTTCAGGTCACATGTTCTCTGTCACAGTTTCTCAACTCTACCATCGTAATGGGAAAGCAGCCCCGGACGTTTTATAAGTGAATGGCTATGGCTATGTGCCTATAAAATTTGTTGTTGTTGTTTAGCTTCTCAGTTGTGTCCAACCCTTGCAACCCCATGAACTGTAGCTCACTAGGCTCCCCTGTCCATGGGATTTCCCAGGCAAGAATATTGGAGTGGGTTGCCATTTCCTCCTCCAGGGGATTTTCCTGACCCAGGGATCAAACCCACGTTCCTGTGTCTCCTGTGTTGGCAGGTGGATTCTTTATCATTGAACCACTGGGGAAGGCAGTTTCTATAAAATATTATTTATAAGAACAGATAGCAGGTCAGACTTTGGCTTCATGCTGTGGTTTGCCAGCCCTGTGATTTACCCTATGCTGCTACTACTGCTGCTAAGTTGCTTCAGTCCATGCTGCTGTTGCTGCTGCTGCTAAGTCGCTTCAGTCGTGTCCGACTCTGTGTGACCCCAGAGACGGCAGCCCACCAGGCTCCGCCATCCCTGGGATTCTCCAGGCAAGAACACTGGAGTGGGTTGCCATTTCCTTCTCCAATGCATGAAAGTGAAAAATAAAAGTGAAGTTGCTCAGTCATGTCCAACTCGTTGTGACCCCATGGACTGCAGCCTACCAGGCTCCTCTGTCCATGGGATTTTCCAGGCCAGAGTATTGGAGTGGGTTGCCATTGCTTTCTCCGGCTTCAGTCCATAGAAACTTATAAATAAGGTTATTTGTGACTGATATTCTCCTTCTTTGAAGCTGAAAACTTTCTTTGTGTCACTCCTGATTTTTCTTATACATTTCATTTCTTTTTCTTGTCTTATTACTTTGGTTAAGATTTTCAGTACCCCTTGCATCTCCATAGCATTACTTGCTGGCCAATCATTTCCCTAGATATGTTATCCCTCATTTCTAGCTTGGAAATGCTCTTTGACAAATCTTCTCTTGTTCTACCACACATTGTTTGACCTCCCCCAGGCTGACTCTTCTCCAATCATCGCACAAATCTGTCCACAATAAGAAAATAAGTATTCTTTTTCCGTCCCTTTCTTCTTCAAACCTGTTAGACTTTGATTTTCCTTTGGTGGTGCTTCAGCTTTTCGTCACTGAACAGTCTAATACCAACTATAACCTAATCCAACTTCCCTTAAAGACAATTTAGAGGAGGCAGGTAGAAAATTAACATTTACTGATGGACCAGGCACTGCTAACATTTACAATATGTGTGTTTCATTTCAATGTTATAGACATGGTAAGTACAATTTGAGATTGGTCATATAACCAGCTGTGGTCATGCAGCTGAAATACAATGAGTCAATCCCAGTTACAGAATAGAAATTCAAATCTGACTGGACTGGGGGACTTAAGTGTGTGCATCTGGCAAAAGTAATTCAAAACCATTCACAAATACAGCAGAGTTGCTATACTTTGGTTGTCCTCTCTCATCAAGACATTTGTAAAGCAGAGAATAGCAAACATTTGTGCTGAACTTTTGGTTTTCAAAACATTTACTTCATAATTTTATGGAGTAGGTGATTTTATTCCAGTTTTGCAGGAAAGGAAATCAAACCACAAAATGATTAAAATGTTTGCTGGAATTGCCAGATACCAATGCCTTACTGCTTCTAGGAGAGTCCACAATTGCTCTTCTCAGAAAAGTTCATCGCACCTCTTTTCCAGCTAACTCCTTATTGTCTTTCAGACCTCAGCTCAGTCATCATCTTCTCCAGGAAACACTTTCTGCAGTCACCTCCACCTTGTGCCCACCATCTGATTTAGATGTTCTTTCTACATCTTAAACAAGATCATCACCCTCTTTGCACTGAGCCTGAACTGATGATGTATTAGCTTGTAAGGAAATCAAGGGCACATCCCTGCCTCATTTAACTTTGTCCTCAGTAAATA
The DNA here is from genome assembly GCF_032405125.1 of Capricornis sumatraensis. Lineage (NCBI taxonomy): Eukaryota > Metazoa > Chordata > Mammalia > Artiodactyla > Bovidae > Capricornis > Capricornis sumatraensis. Next base: position 16,113,486 of record NC_091091.1, read on the forward strand.
AATATTTGTCAAGTAAAGGAATTCCCTGAGATGGAGCCAAGTCAGTGCTGCAGGGAGTCATTTCCTTGTGATGTTTCTCAGTTCCGCTTATACCTGGAGGCAAAACAGAAACCTCAACCTTCCAGAGGCAAACAAGAGAGGATCCTTCCAGAAGCCACTGATCTCTGCAGCCAGGGAACATCAGAAATTCAAATCTATGGGGTTTCAGACTAGAAAGCAGCATAACTATGGTGAAAAGCACAGGTGCTAGAGTCAGGCTTCTTAGATTTGAATCCTGATTCACCATTTTCCAGCTGTGTGGTCTTTGGCAAGTGACTTAGCTTTTCTATGCTTGGGTTTGTCAAACGTGGATAATAATGGAACTTCTGAATATTATTTATGGCTGTGCAACAAATTACCCCCAAACGGAGTGCCTCATAACAATAAACACTTATTATCTCACAGTTTCTGTGGATCAGGAATTTGAAGGGGCTCAGGGGAGTGCTTCTGGCTCAGGATTGCTCATTAGGTGACAGCCAAGATGTTGACTGAGGTTCCTGTCATGTGGAACCTTGACTGAGGCTGGAGGATCACCTTCCCAGATGGCTCACTCAAGTAGCTTTTGGCAGGAGGCCATAGTTCTTCCCACCAGCAACTCTCAGTATAGGATAATAATTGATTTCCCCCAGAGAAAGCAAGAGAGGAAGCCCCAGGGAGAAACTCTAGTGACTTTTATGACCTATTTTCAGAACATACACTGTTACTTCCACCACATTCCCTATGCTAGAAGGAAGTCACTAAGTGTGGCCCACATTCGAGGAAAGGGGAATTAGGCTCCACCTTTTGAAAGGAGTATCATAGAATTTGTGGACATATTTTAAAACCACACACTATCTTATATAGAGACGAGTGAGAATTCCATGAGATAAGAATTGTAAAGTGCTTAATGGGACTTAAGCAGCATCTACCTTGAATTACCTTCCTCATGGATTAGAAAGGACAAATGAACTGTCAGTCTGAAGGCTTTGACTTGAAAAATTACTCTATAAAATGGAGCAAAGATATCAGAATTAAGCTGATGCCATAAGCAATTAAAGTATTCACTATAGTTCTTGGCATGAAAAGTTGTTCATGTTTTGAATTTTAAAAAGCAAGTAAAAAACAGCATGTACAGTGTGATCTGGTATTTATGTAATTATATACTTATATCTCTCTATGTTGATGCATAGGGAGATATGTATGCATTCTAGAATGAGGTTCCTCATAGTATTAATCATGGTTATCTTTGGGTGGTAGAATTTGTGTTAAGTGAAGAGGAACTAAAAAGCCTCTTGATGAAAGTAAAAGAGGAGAGTGAAAAAGTTGGCTTAAAGCCTAACATTCAGAAAACGAAGATCATGGCATCCAGTCCCATCACTTCATGGGAAATAGATGGGGAAACAGTGGAAACAGTGTCATACTTTAGTTTTTTGGGCTCCAAAATCACTGCAGATGGTGATTGCAGCCATGAAATTAAAAGACGCTTACTCCTTGAAAGAAAAGTTATGAGCAACCTAGATAGCATATTCAAAAGCAGAGACATTACTTTGCCGACTAAGGTCCATCTAGTCAAGGCTATGGTTTTTCCAGTAGTCATGTATGGACGTGAGAGTTGGACTGTGAAGAAGCTGAGAGCCAAAGAATTGATGCTTTTGAACTGTGTTGTTGGAGAAGACTCTTGAGAGTCCCTTGGACTGCAAGGAGATCCAACAGCCCATTCTGAGGGAGATCAACCCTGGGATTTCTTTGGAAGGACTGATGCTGAAGCTGAAACTCCAGTACTTTGGCCACCTCATGCGAAGAGTTGATTCGTTGGAAGAGACTCTGATGCTGGGAGGGATTGGGGGCAGGAGGAGAAGGGGACGACAGAGGATGAGATGGCTGGATGGTATCACTGATTCGATGGATGTGAGTCTGAGTGAACTCTGGGAGTTGGTGATGGACAGGGAGGCCTGGCATGCTGCGATTCATGGGGTCACAAAGAGTCGGACACAACTGAGTGACTGAACTGAACTGAAACAAAAAATTGTGTTTTTTTTTGCATTGTTTGAATTGTTTTACACTGAGCATAAATCTACAAAAATAAGGGGGGCATTTTCCAAAGAAAAAAAGTTGGAAAGAAGACATGAAAGATGGAAAGGTTTAGCATTTTGAGCCAGAATTTTGCTTCTCTAAGTGGACTGGTTTATTCCCTGTGATGTATCTGATTGATAGGCTCTCCTCTGATCCTTCAAGTTTGTTGTGAAGACTTGTATGTGCTGGGAGCAGGTGAGAATTTGTGACTGTGTTTAGCTTGAGGGGGCATATATTAGGAGAAGGGAAAAGCACAGAGAAGCAAGGAGAAGAGCGACATCTGTGTGGCAAAGAGCAAAGACAGAATGAATCTGGTGTTGCCAGCAGAGCCTGAATGCTCATAAGTTGCCTTGGGAAGAACAACTTTACCCATAGAAGAATGATATATTTGAGATGGGCATGCATTCTGTCAGCCCAGAGAGCCTTGAATATCTTCTATAATTGCACTTGCCGCGTTGAACTGAAATCTGTTCAATTCTCCCCCTCTCTTAACAGACTTGCAAGCAGGTCCTGGCTATCTAGCTCCAACATGTAGCAGGGTTTAATAATCTGAAGAATAAAATAGCTTATTATTTTTTAAAATAATGTCATTCACAATTGAAAATGTTTGGGAAGGCATGTACACCCGTGGTGGATTCATGTCAATGTATGGCAAAACCAATACAGTATTGTAAAGTAAAATAAAGTAAAAATAAAAATTAAAAATAAATAAATTAATTAATTAAAAAAAAAAAGAAAATGTTTATGTCGCCTAAACATTCAACTGAGTAATTCATTCAAATGAAAGAGGGAGTTAAAATGTGTATATTTTATGGGAAAAATTGGAGAAATTGCCCAAAGATGCTTTTTGAAATGTTTAAATCTATCTTTTTTTCCCATTTGTCACATCTGTTCTTTGTTCACCTTTTCCTTTTTTCTGCCTTTTTTTTCTAGTTACTTGAAAAAAAAATTTAAGATTCTAATGTTTTTACTTATTTTCTGTATTTTTGGTTAAAATGATTGCATTGGGGCTTATAGTTTACATCTTAAGCTTATGACAACCTGACTTTAAGTAATATTACTGGGCTTCCCTGATAGCTCAGTTTGTAAAGAATCCTCCTGCAGTGCAGGAGACCCTGGTTCGATACCTGAGTCAGGAGGATCCCCTGGAGAAGGGATAGGCTACCCTGTCTAGTATTCTTGGGCTTACCTTGTGGCTCAGCTGGTAAAGAATCTGCCTGCAATGTGGGAGACCTGGGTTCCATCTCTGGGTTGGGAAGATCCCCTGGAGAAGGGAAAGGCTACCCACTCCAGTATTCTGGCCTAGAGAATTCCATGGGCTGTATAGTCCATGGGATCACAAAGAGTTGGACACGACTTTTACTTCACTTCACCCCAATTCATGTAGAAAATAGCCTTATATTAATATATTTCAATTTCTTCTCTTTTGAACTTTGTGTTGTTATTGTCATATATTTTACTTCTAAATTTGTTAGTTACTATATAGTCATTGTTATTACTTTTGCTTTAAATGGTCAATTCAGTTCAGTTCAGTTCAGTCGCACAGTCATGTCCGACTCTTTGCGACCCCATGAATCGCAGCACGCCAGGCCTTCCTGTCTATTAACAACTCCCGGAGTTCAATCAAACTCATGTCCATCGAGTTGGTGATGCCATCCAGCCATCTCATCCTTTGTCGTCCCCTTCTCCTCCTGCCCCCAATCCCTCCCAACATCAGAGTCTCTTCCAATGAGTCAACTCTTCGCATGAGGCGGCCAAAGTACTGGAGTTTCAGCTTCAGCATCAGTCCTTCCAATGAACACCCACGACTGATTTCCTTTAGGATGGACTGGTTGGATCTCCTTGCAGTCCAAGGGACACTCAAGAGTCTTCTCCAACACCACAGTTCAAAAGCATCAGTTCTTCAGCACTCAGCTTCTTCACGGTCCAACTCTCACATCCATACATGACCACTGGAAAAACCATAGCCTTCACTAGTCTGACCTTTGTTGGCAAAGTAATGTCTCTGCTTTTCAATATACTATCTAGGTTGGTCATAACTTTCCTTCTAAGGAGTAACCGTCTTTTAATTTCATGGCTGCAATCACCATCTGCAGTGATTTTGGAGTCCAAAAAAATAAAGTCTGATACTGTTTCCACTGTTTCTCCATCTATCTGCCATGAAGTGATGGGACCAGATGCTATGATCTTAGTTTTCTGAATGTTGAGCTTTAAGGCAACTTTTTCACTCTTCTCTTTCACTTTCATCAAGAGGCTTTTTAGTTCCTCTTCACTTTCTGCCATAAGGATGGTGTCATCTGCATATCTGAGGTTATTGATATTTCTCCCGGAAATCTTGATTCCAGCTTGTGCTTCTTCTAGCCCAGCGTTTCTCATGATGTACTCTGCATAGTAGTTAAATAAGCAGGGTGACAATATACCGCCTTGATGTACTCCTTTTCCTATTTGGAACCAGTCTGTTGTTCCATGTCCAGTTCTAACTGTTGCTTCCTGACCTGCATACAGATTTCTCAAGAGGCAGGTCTGGTGGTCTGGTATTCTCATCTTTCAGAATTTTCCACAGTTTATCGTGATCCACAGAGTCAAAGGCTTTGGCATAGTCAATAAAGCAGAAATAGATGTTTTTCTGGAACTCTCTTGCTTTTTCCATGATCCGGTGGATGTTGGCAATTTGATCTCTGGTTCCTCTGCCTTTTCTAAAACCAGCTTGAACATCTGGAAGTTCACAGTTCACGTATTGCTGAAGCCTGGCTTGGACAATTTTGAGCATTACTTTACTAGCATGTGAGATGAGTGCAATTGTGCAGTAGTTTGAGCATTCTTTGGCATTGCCTTTCTTTGGGATTGGAATGAAAACTAACCTTTTCCAGTCCTGTGACCACTGCTGAGTTTTCCAAATTTGCTGGCATATTGAGTGCAGCACTTTCACAGCATCATCTTTCAGGATTTGAAATAGCTCAACTGGAATTCCATCACCTCCACTAGCTTTGTTCGTAGTGATGCTTTCTAAGGCCCACTTGACTTCACATTGCAGGATGTCTGGCTCTAGGTGAGTGATCACACCATCGTGATTATCTGGGTCATGAAGCTCTATTTTGTACAGTTCTTCTGTGTATTCTTGCCACCTCTTCTTAAGATCTTCGCTTCTGTTAGGTCCATACCATTTCTGTCCTTTATTGAGCCCATCTTTGCATGAAATGTTCCCTTGGTATCTCTAATTTTCTTGAAGAGATCTCTAATCTTTCCCATTCTGTTGTTTTCCTCTATTTCTTTGCATTGATCGCTGAGGAAGGCTTTCTTATCTCTTCTTGCTATTCTTTGGAACTCTGCATTCAGATGCTTATATTTTTCCTTTTCTCCTTTGCTTTTCGCTTCTCTTCTTTTCACAGGTATTTGTAAGGCCTCCCCAGACAGCCATTTTGCTTTTTTGCATTTCTTTTCCATGGGAACGGTCTTGATCCCTATCTCCTGTACAATGTCACAAACCTCATTCCATAGTTCATCAGGCTCTCTGTCTATCAGATCTAGTCCCTTAAATCTATTTCTCACTTCCACTGTATAATCATAAGGGATTTGATTTAGGTCATAGCTGAATGATCTAGTGGTTTTCCCCACTTTCTTCAATTTAAGTCTGAATTTGGCAATAAGGAGATCATGATCTGAGCCACAGTCAGCTCCTGGTCATGTTTTTGCTGACTGTATTGAGCTTCTCCATCTTTGGCTGCAAAGAATATAATCAGTCTGATTTCGGTGTTGAACATCTGGTGATGTCCATGTGTAGAGTCTTCTCTTGTGTTGTTGGAAGAGGGTGTTTGCTATGACCAGTGCGTTCTCTTGGCAAAACTCTATTAGCCTTTGCCCTGCTTCATTCCATATTCCAAGGCCAAATTTGCCTGTTACTCCAGGTGTTTCTTGACTTCCTACTTTTGCATTCCAGTCCCCTATAATGAAAAGGACATCTTTTTGGGGTGTTAGTTCTGAAAGGTCTTGTAGGTCTTCATAAAACCGTTCAACGTCAGCTTCTTCAGCATTACTGGTTGGGACATAGACTTGGATTATTGTGATATTGAATGGATTGCCTTAGAAACGAAGAGAGATCATTCTGTCATTTTTGAGATTGCATCCAAGTACTGCATTTCGGACTCTTTTGTTGACCATGATGGCTACTCCATTTCTTCTAAGGGATTCCTGCCCTCAGTAGTAAATATAATGGTCATCTGAGTTAAATTCACCCATTCCAGTCCATATTAGTTCGCTGATTCCAGCATCGCTCTTTACAGCATTGGACCTTGCTTCTATCACCAGTCACATCCACAACTAGGTATTGTTTTTGCTTTGGCTCCAACCCTTCATTCTTTCTGGAGTTATTTCTCCACTGATCTCCAGTAGCATATTGGGCACCTACCGACCTGGGGAGTTCCCCTTTCAGTATCCTATCATTTTGGCTTTTCATACTGTTCATGGGGTTCTCAAGGCAAGAAAACTGAAGTGGTTTGCCATTCCCTTCTCCAGTGGACCACGTTCTCAATTAGTTATTTAAAATGTAAGGAAAATTGTATTTATCTACATATTTAACATTTTTCATACTCTATTTCTTTTTGTAGATCCAGATTTCTATCTAGCATATTTCTTCCACCTAAAGGACTTTCTTTACCATTTCTTAGTTTAGTGAGCCTTTGTTTCTTTTTTGACTACATGGCTTGTGGGCTCTTACTTCCCCAACCAGGGATTGAACCCGTGCACCCTGCAGTGGAAGGATGGAGTCCTAATCACTGGACCTTCAGGAAAGTCCCCTTTATGTTTCTTATATGTAAGTTTACTCTTGATGAATTCTTTCAGCTTTTGTGTGTCTAAAAGTCTTTATTTCATTTTGTTTTCAAAAAATATTTTTTTGGGTATAGAATTTTAATTTGGCAGTGTGTGTGTATGTATATATATATATGTATGTATGTATGTATATGTATGTATGTGTGTGAGAAGGAACTGGCAACCCATTCCAGTATTTTAGCTTGGAGAATCCTGTGGACAGAGGAGCTTGGTGGGGTTCTGTCTGTGGTCTCGCACAGAGTCAGACATGACTGAAGCGACTTAGCATGCAAGCATGCATTGTAGAAGGAAATGGCAACCCCCTCCAGTATTCTTGCTTGGAGAATCCCAGGGACAGAGGAGCCTGGTGGACTGCTGTCTGTGGGGTTGCACAGAGTCGGACATGAGTGAAGTAACTTAGCAGCAGCAGCAGCAGCAGCAGCAGCAGATATATATATATATATATATACACACACACACATTTATTTTAAAAGTTTATTTTTTAAATAAACTCTTTTATTTTTTAATAAACTGTTCTGGCTTGCCTTGTCCCTGTCTTTTCTCCACTCTACTTTATGTGTCTTCCTTCTCTGATTTCCTTGGCTTTATTGAAGTCTCAACTTCTTCTCTTTAAATTAGTCACACTGTTTGGTTTCATCTGAGTCCCTCCTCCTGCCCAGTAGCCTAGAAACTCAAAAGGTATAAGCTAGGGCATTTATAGAACTCACCTTATTTATTTATTCTTCTTTTGGAATTACTATTCTATGTTGCCTGTTATTCAATATCTCAAAACAATTATTTCATTATTTTTTCTGACTTTTTTCAATTGTTTAAGGAAGAAGGATAAACCTGATCTCTGTTACTCTGTACTGGCTGGAAACAGAAGTTCGAAATATTGAATCAAAAAAATTAATACCTAAAACCAGCTTCTGATTGCAAAACTTCTCCTCAAAATGGATTGATATTTTGCAGTAGCTTATAATTATGAGGTCACTGAAAAAAATTTGTTTGGTGTTTGACATTATCTCTTTTTCTTACAGGATACATTCAAACTGGATTTTTAAATCATTGTAAGCCAGTGATGGATCAGAAGTTACAGAATGCAATGCCGAATTAAAGTCTTCGAAAGAATTGCTTCAAAGAATCGAAGAAAGAAAATTGATCTATTTCCTTAATACCTTGATCTAGAAAAACATACTGCACATGGTAGGAAGTGATAACTGGGAAAGTTTATTTGGGTCTTAATATACTGACTGATACCTAAATGATAGGAACTGGTCACTTTGTTTCTCAGAGGGCTTATACACCTGCGATTATGTTAAAAACCAGTAGTTTTATTAACATCTTGACATCACAAGAGAGGAGAAACAGTGCTAGCTGAAACCCTGCACCTTGGTCAAGATGACTTCTGAAGAAATGGCAGGTTCTGTTCTCAGACCTGTGAGTCAGAGAAAAGTGATCTCTGCTCAGTCAACTGTAGATGAACGTAATGATAAGGTCTCAGACATCAGTGTTCCAGAGTCTCATCCTGTCAGGCAGGGTGGGGAGACCTCTCATACCATCTCGCAACTGACCAAACTTACAGAGGAATCTTCTGGAAGCAATGTGCCCCAAATTTTCTCAGTAGCAAGGGAGAAAATAACCAGTGATGGGAACAGTAATGAAAAGCGCTGGGAGAAAAGCATGCCAGATTCTGTGAAAAACCTTAACATTAACTGCAACAGCATATTGAAAAACCATCAGCATGGCCCTTCTCAGAGCCAGTTTTATGAAACGTGCAATTCTATCACAGAGGAAGGTCTGGGTTTGGAAACTGGAATCCCTTCTTCAGTGGAAGGAAAGGTATTCTCTGGAATTCAACTGGAAATAGACAGACCTCCCATGGGCATCAGTCCATTAGGAACCCAGTCGGCCATTGTAGAGACAAGCAGGCCACACCCAAGCAACATGGCAGTATTTCACTTGCGTTACGAAGTTGACAGAAGAATGTCAGACAGTTTCTGTCCCCTATCAGATAACTTGATTTTGGATGATTGTGGAAACTGTGTACTACCTGCTGTTGGTGAGGGACAAGAGAAAAATTACATGGCATATACTTGCAAACTGATGAAATTGACAAGTAACTGTGACAATAAGAAGAGGCAGCTGCAGTGTGATCATTGTGACCCCTTGAATGACAAATACTTGTGCTTTGAAGGCTCTTGCCCAAAGGCCAATGTGGTACGTTCAAGTGACAGCTTTTGCAGGGAGGATTTTACTGACAGTCCACCTGCCAAGACCATTCTGAGCCATTTTGAGGACTTCCCTGATAATTGTGAAGATGTAGAAGAAGATTTGTTCAAAAATAAAAAGGAGCGGTCTGCGTGGTTAGTGAGGAGATTTTGCAAAAATGACAAGGAAGTTAAGAAATCTGTGTTTACTGGGACAAGGGCAATTGTGAGAACTTTGCCTTCTGGTCACATTGGACTGGAGGCTTTGAGTTATATTGATCAGAAGAAAAATGGTCTTTTATTGCCTCCTGGGAGAGTCATGGAACGGCTGTCAACAGTGGTGGTTAGGCAAGATGGTTCCCAAGGTCTGTCAGAAGCCCAGTGGTATCCGGTAAGAGTTAAAGTTTCTTTTAATCCATTTTTCAAAGTTGATTTTTTAAAACTCCAAATCTCCATTGTCTTAATTCATGGGAAATGTTCAGTTCTGGCCAATGATTCTTAGGGGAAGCATTTGTAATACTGGAGATTAGTAGACCTAACAGATACTGGAATTGATAACTGTCAAGACTGAGTTAATTCCACAGCAACATAAGTCACAAAATACACATAAATATGTGCTCAGAGAAGTTAGGGAGAGTCCCTGATTACTGTATGCGGGCTTATAAAACAGAAACTCCTGGAGTGGGAAAATGGTTCTGTCAACTGATTATTCAGTGGTATCCTTCAGAGATACGTCTGTCCTCTTCTGCCATGGAGTTCATCATTGTTTTTAGGTCGCAAGGCTTAAAAGAACTTAAATCTCATTTTCTCTGTTCAATTCCTCTAGCTAGTGCTTCCTGTTTCTTCCCTCTTAACCCTTTTTATGCCATGGCCCTCTTTGGCTATTTGGTGAAATCTTTGGGTTGAGAAGAACACTTTTAAATGCATCAAATGAAATACAAAGAATCATAAAGGACACAGATTATGTGGATAGACATATATCAAGATATTTTTGAAAGTGTAATATAGCAGGGTACTTCTTTATTAACAAACTAAATAATGGCAGCTAATGATGTGATAACTACAGTAACTTCAAGGCAGTGAAGAATGTTAGTAGGGAATGGTTTACCTGGGCCTTTCCCGGTTTTAGCAGTACAAGTCCCATATTCTGGGAAGCCACTCAGTCTTGGACAAACCAAGACAAACTAATTAATTAGTTACCTTAATTATAAATACTATTTTAGAGTCTCTTCCATGACTATAATATATGGCAATATCTGTGATTTCTATTGGTGACAAAATCACAGGTACTGCTAGTGTTACTGAAGTTTGTTTGGACTCTCTGAGTTCTATCCATAGTTCACCCTCTTTAAGATTCCTGCTCTGGAAATGCACACAAGTAGCTGCCCACTCTTGGACCTGATCTTTGCATCAGAAGCCAGCACCATGTATTCTCTTGTTTTTTTTTTTTTTTTTTTCCTTCTGTGGCTAAGTAGCCCAACTTCCTTCTACTGATCTTAGTGGAGAAGCTGTTTCCATAACTTTTGCATTCCAGTTTTACACAATTCCTTAAAACCTGGCCCTAAAAGTAAACCCAATCTAAAGGAACATCCTTTTATTAAACTATGACTAGCATATTTTTATTTTCATCATCATCAATTGTGGGAACTAATATTTATTGTGAATTTACATATGCCAGGCATTGGACTGAATAACTTACACACTTCATGAAATCATCTCAACTACCTTCTGATTTGGTCTGATTATTCACCCCATTGTATCATTAATAAAACAGAATCTCAAGGAAATTCTATACCTTCAATTCAGTTCAGTGCAGTTGCTCAGCTGCGTCTGACTCTGTGTGACCCCATGGATTGCGGCATGCCAGGCTTCCCTGACCATCACCAACTCCCGGAGCTTGTTCAAACTCATGTCCATTGAGTCAGTAATGCCATCCAGCCATCTCATCCTCTGTTGTCCCCTTCTCTTCCTGTCTTCAATCTTTCCCAGCATCAGGGTCTTTTCTAAAGAGTCAGTTCTTTGCATCAGGAGGCCAAAGTGTTGGAGTTTCAGCTTTAGCTGAATATCCAATTAATATTCCAATGAATATTCAGGACTGATTTCTTTTAGGATGGACTGGTTGGATCTCCTTGCAGTCCAAGGGACTCTCAAGAGTCTTCTCCAACACCACAGTTCAAAAGCATCAATTCTTTAGCACTCAGCTTTGTTTATAGTCCAACTCTCACATCCATACATGACTATTGGAGAAACTATAGCTTTGACTAGACGGACCTTTGTTGACAAAGTAATGCCTCTGATGTTTAATATGCTGTCTAGTTTGGTCATAACTTTCCTTCCAAGGAGTAAGCGTCTTTTAATTTCATGGCTGCAGTCACTATGTGCAGTGATTTTGGAGCCCAAGAAAATAAAGTCAGCCACTGTTTCCACTGTTTCCCCATCTATTTGCCGTGAAGTGATGGGACCAGATACCATGATCTTCATTTTTTGAAAGCTGAGTTTTAAGCCAGCTTTTTCACTCTCCTCTTTCACTTTCTTCAAGAGGCTTTTTAGTTCCTCTTTGCTTTCTATCATAAGGGTGGTGTCATCTGCATACATGAGGTTATTGATATTTCTCTGGGCAGTGAACACTATGTGTAAAGACCATGACAGACCCAGTGAAAACCAAATAATCTATCACTACCATTCATGCCCACGAGAATTCAAAACGGAAAAATAGAGCTGTGCAGAACAACAGGGGAATTCAATATATGCTGATCAAGAAAGATGTTCAAGAAGATAACAAATGAAAAAAATATAAAGCACAAGTTTCCAACCATCTTCTATTGAGGAATAATGCACACATCATTTTAAAGTATACAAATCCGTGCTTTTTCGTACATTCCCAAGATGGTGCACCTATCACAACTATCTAATTCCAAAATAATTTTAACAGCTCAAAAAGAAACTCCTGTTGCTTTCCTGATGGCTCAGTCATAAAGAATCTGTCTGCCTATGAAGGAGACATGGGTTCAATCCCTGATCTGGGAAGATCCCACGTACTGAAGAGCAGCTAAGCCTGTGCACTGCAATTATTGAGCCTGTGCCCTAGAGCCCAGGAACCGCAACTACTGAGGCCCTTGCACCCTAGAGTCTGTGCTGCACAACAAGAGAGACCACTGCAAAGACAGGCCTGCATACCACAGCTACAGAGTAGCCCCTGCTCAGTGTGATTAGAAAAAAGCCCAAGCAGCAATGAAGACCCAGCACAGCCCCAAATAAAGATAAGTAAATAAATAAGAAACTCCTTAACCATGAGTGACCACTCTCTCTTCCTCCCCTTCCCCTGGCAAGCACTAACCTGCTTTTGGTCCCTGTGGATTGCCGATTCTGGACATTTCCTACAAGACTTCTTGTGACTGGCTTCTTTCACTTAGCATCATGTTTTCCAGGTTCATCCATGTCATGACATATATCAGAACTATATTCTTTTTTATGACTGAATAATATTCTACTATATGAATGTACCAGATTGACTCATCCATTCATCTACTAAAGGACAATGGGTTGTTTCCACTTTGGGGCTGTTATGAATAATGCTGCTATGAATGTTCCTGGACAAGTTTTAGAATGAACGTATGTTTTCTTTCCTCCTGGTAAGATACTTAGGAGTGGGTTTAACATCTTGGGGAAGGAACAAAATGTTTTCTAAAACCACTGCTCCATTTTATATTCTCACCAGTAATACATGAGAATTCCAATGTCTCCACATCCTCACCAACGCTTGTTACTATTCATTTCATTTATGACATCTTAGTGGGTGTGACCTGGTAATTTATAGTGGTTTCAATTTGCATTTCCTTAATAACTAACAATGTTGAAAAGTTTTCCATTTCCTTGTTGGCCATTTATATATCATCTTTGGAGAAATATCAATTCAGATCCTTTCCCCATTAAAGAAAATGGATTTTTTTTGCCTATTTATTGTTGTGTTGCAAGGCTTCTTCATATATTCTTACCAGATACATGATTTGCAAATATATTCTGTTGGTGGGCTCTCACCTTTTTGATACTGTGCACTGATGCTCAGAACATCTTAATTCTGATGAAGTCAACAATTTATCTACTTTCTTCCCTTTGGTTGCTTGTGCTTTTAGTGTCATATGTAAGAAATGACTTCCTAATTCGTGAAGACTTACACCTGTGTTTCCTTCCCAGATTTTAACAGTCTTTGCTGTTGCTGTTCAGTCGTTGTGTCTGACTCTTGGCAACCCTATGGACTGCAGCTCGCCAGACTTCCCTGTCCTTCACTACCTCCCAGAGTTTGCTCAGACTCATGTCCATTGAGTCAGTGATGCCATCCAACCATGTCATCCTCTGTCATCTCGTTTTCCTCCTACCCTCAATCTTTTCCAGCATCAGGGTCTTTTCCAATGAGTCAGCTCTTTGCATCAGGTGGGCAAAGTATTGGAGCTTCATCCTCAGCATCAGTCCTTTCAGTGAATATTCAGGGATGATTTCCTTTAGCATTGACTGGTTTGATCTTCTTGCTGTCCAAGGGACTCTCAAGAGTCTTCTCTAGCACCACAGTTCAAAAGCATCAATTCTTTGGTGCTCAGCCTTCTTTATGTTCCAACTCTCACATCCGTACATGACTACTGGCAAAACTATAGCTTTGACTATATGACCTTTGTTGGCAAAGTGACGTCTCTGTTTTTTAATACAATGTCTAGGTTTGTCATAGCTTTTCTTCCAAGGAGGCAAGTGTTTTTTAATGTTATGGCTGTAGTCACTGTCCGCAGTGATTTTGAAGCCCAGGAAAATAAAATCCCCCACTGTTTCCATTCTTTCCCCAGTTATTTGCCATGAAGTGATGGGACCAGATGCCGTGATCTTAGTTTTTTGAATGTTGAGTTTTAAGCCAGCTTTTTCACTCTCCTCATTTACCTGCATCAAGAGGCTCTTTATTTCCTCTTCACTTTCTGCCATTAGAGTGGTATCATCTGCATACCTGAGGTTGTTGCTATTTCTCCAGGCAATCTTGATTTCCAGCTTGTGATTCATCCAGCCTGGCATTTCACCTGATGTACTCTGTACAGAAGTTAAACAAGCAGGCTGACCGTATACAGCCTTGATGTACTCCTTTCTGAAATTTACCCAGTCTGTTGTTCCATGTCCAGTTCTGTTTCTTCTTGACTTGCATACAGTTTTCTCAGGAGGCAGGCAAGGTGGTCTGGTATACACATCTCTTTAAGAATTTTCCAGTTTGTTGTGAACCACACAGTCAAAGGCTTTAGCATAGTCAATGAAGCAGAAGTAGATGATTTCCTGCAATTGTCTTGCTTTTTCAATGATCCAATGGATGTTGGCGATTTGATCTCTGGTTCCTCTGCCTTTTTCAAATCCAGCTTGTATATTTGGGAGTTTTCAGTTCACGTACTGTTGAAGCCTACCTTGAAGGATTTTGAGAATTTCTTTGTGAGCATGTGAAGTGAGCGCAGTTGTATGGTAGTTTGAACATTCTTTGGCATTGCCCTTCTTTGGGATTGGAATGAAAATGGACGTTTTCCAGTCCTGTGGCAATTGCTGAGTTTTCCAAATTTGCTGGCATATTGAGTGCAGCACTTTCACAGCATCATCTTTTAGAATTTGAACTAGCTCAGCTGGAATTCCATCACCTCCACTAGGTTTGTTTGTAGTAATGCTTCCTAAGGCCCACTTGACTTCACATTCCAAGGGGTCTAGCTCTAGGTGAATGACAACACCATCATGGTCACTAAGGCCTTTTTTATACAGATCTTCCATGTGTTCTTGCCACCTCTTCTTAGTATCTTCTGCTTGTGTTAGGTCCTTGCCATTTCTGTCCTTTATTGTGGCCCTCTTTGCATGAAATGTCCCCTTGGTTTCTCTAATTTTCTTGAAAAGATCTCTAGTCTTTCCCATTGTATTGTTTTCCTCTATTTCTTTGCGTAGTTCGCTTAAGAAGACTTTCTTTTCTCTCCTTGCTACTCTTTGGAACTCTGTACTCAGCTGGGTGTATCTTTCCCTTTCTTCTTTGCCTTTTGTTTCTCTTCTTTTCTCAGCCATTTGTAAGGCCTCCTCAGACAACCATTTTGCCTCCTGACATTTCTTTTTCTGTGGGATGTTTGTGGTCACCACCACCTGTACAGAGTTATGAACCTCTGTCCATAGTTCTTCAGGCAATGCGTCTGTCAGATCTAATCTCTTGAATCTCTTTGTCACTTCCATGGTATAATTATGAGGGTTTTGATTTAGGCCACACCAGAATGGCCTAGTGGCTTTCCCTACTTTCCTCAATATAAGTCTGAATTTGGCAATTAGGAGCTCATGGTCTGAGCCACAGTCAGCTCTGGGTCTTGTTTTTGCTGACTGTATAGAGCTTCTCCATCTTCAGCCACAAAGAATATAATCAGTCTGATTTTTGTGGACCATCTGGTGACCTCCATGTGTAGAGTTGTGTCTTGTGTTGTTGGCAGAGGATGTTTGCTATGACCAGTGTGGTCTCCTGGCAAAACTCTGTTAGCCTTTTCCCTGCTTCAGTTTGTATACTCCACGGTCTAACTTGCCTGTTACTCCAGGTATCTCTTGACTGCCTAATTTTGCATTACAGTCCCCTATGATGAACAAGACATCTTTTTTTTTTTTTTTTTTGGTGTTAGTTCTAGAAGGTCTTGTAGGTCTTCATAGAACTGTTCAACTTCATTTTCTTTGTCATTAGTGGCTGAGGCATAGACTTGGGTTACTGTGATCTTGAATGGTTTTCCTTGGAAATGAACTGAGATCATTCTGTCATGTTTGAGATTGCACCCAAGTACTGCATTTCAGACTCTTGTTGACTATGAGGGCTACTCCATGTCTTCTAAGGAAATCTTGCCCATAGTCTTAATGTCTTACTTTCAGATCTTTGATCCATTTTCAGTCTATGTTTTTACATGGTGTGTGAGTCGGGGGTCAAAATTCATTGGTTTGCTTGTGGATACCTTCTTGCTCCAGCAGCATTTGTTGAAAAGACTAGTATTTCCCCATCAGATGTTTTTAGCACTCTGGTTGATAATCAGTTAACTATTAATGTAAGGGCTTATTTGTGGACTCCCAGTTATATTCCACTGATTCCTATAGTATCCACATGCCAGTACCACCTAGTCTTGATTACTGTGGCTTTGTAGCAAGTTTTGAAATTTGGAAATGTGAGTCCTCTAAGACTGTTCTTCTCTTTCAAGACTGTCTTGGCATGCTTCTGCACGAAGGTTAGGATAACCTTGTCAATTTTTGCAGAGAAGGATTCTGATAGGGACTGCGTTGAACCTAGTTTGCTGTGGGTGGTATTCAGTTCACCTTGTTCGCTCAGTTGTCTCTGACTCTTTGCGACCCCACGGACTTCAGCACACCAGGCTTCCCTGTCCATCACCAACTCCCGAAGTTTACTCAAACTCATGTCCACTGAGTTGGTCATGCCATCCAAAACTCTCATCCTCTGTCATCCCCTTCTCCCGCAGGAGAGAAATGAGTTAGTTCTTTGTATCAGGTGGCCAAAGTATTGGAGTTTCAGCTTCAACTTCAGTCCTTCCAGTGAATATTCAGGACTGATTTCCTTTAGAAGGGACTGGCTGGATCTCCTTGTAGTCCAAGGGACTGTCAAGAGTCTTCTCCAACACCACAGCTGAAAAGCATAAATTCTTCAGTGCTCAGCTTTCTTTATATTCCATCTCTCACATCCATACATGACTACTGGAAAAACCATAGCCTTGACTAGACAGACCTTTGTTGGCAAAGTAATGTCTCTGCTTTTTACTATGCTGTCTAGGTTGGTCATAACTTTTCTTCCAAGAGCAAGCGTCTTTTAATTTCATGCCTGCAATCACCATCTGCAGTGATTTTGGAGCCCCTCAAATAAAATCTGTCACTGTTTCCATTGTTTCCCCATCTATTTGCCATCAATTGATGGGATCAGATGCCATGATCTTAGTTTTCTGAAAGTTGAGTTTTAAGCCAACTTTTTTCATTCTCCTCAGCATCAGTATTTTTTCCAAGTTTTCTCCAGGTGGTTCTATGATTCTATGGAGTTGAGAACCACTGACTAGGAGCTTAAACTGAGATTTTTGTGTTTTGGTCAGGACATTTCGGGAATATTTGCTCTTCTGTAAATTCCCTGGTGGCTCAGTGGTAAAGAACTCGCCTGCCAATGCAGGAGATGCAGGTTCAATCCTTGGGTCAGGAAAATCCCCTAGAGAAGGAAATGGCAATCCACTCCAGTATTCTTGCCCAGGAAATCCCATGGATGGAGGAGCTTGGCGGGCATGGGGTAGCAACAGAGTCGGACACGACTTAGCGACTGGACAACAACAACAAGCTCCTTGACCTGGCTCCAGCTCTCAGGAGTGTCGGGGCTGTCCTGGGGTCCTGCATGAACAATGCCAGCCTGGAGGCCCTTCTGCCTATACATTTGATGGGCAGTTCAACCCAGCAAGTGTCAGGGAATTTGGTTTTGAATCTTCACCTGGTTCCTTAAGAAACCAGAATCAGGAAGTGGTGTCAACTACACACATGCTCCCCAGTGATTCTGGGGAATTTTGTCCCCACAGAAGGAAATAGCTTGTCCCAGGCATGTGTGTCTTGCCAGCACTGTGGTGACTTGTCCAGTGCTTGCCATGGAACTGCTGCTGATGGCAGCATGTCTCACTAAAAAATGCACTGCTTTTAAAATCCATGTACACTTGAAATTGAACATTAAGAACACAACAGAAATTTAAATACAGCAAAGTAAATGGAAGTAGATTACTTGAAACCATTATCAGAGTCCCCTAGACACTTATATAAGCATGAGAGTCGTGAATTGGGTATCAGTTTCAGAATACTCTTTAGCATTCCTGTACTCATTCCTCCTGTTTCTGGAGCCCTGCCACTTCTTCTGAGAATGTTCACTGGTCCCTAGCTCAAACCTATCCCTTTCTGTCCATCCCGGAGGCCTTGGGATGTGTAATTTCCAATGAAAAGAACCAAAAAGATGATGCAAATCATTTCTTCCCTATTTCTTAGTCTCTGGAGGCTGGGAGAGGCTGCCATACCTCCTGCAGAGTAAACCTCAGGAACTTCTCTCTCCTTCTCTCTCTCTGGGCTTCCAGGAGGCTGTGGGCATTTTTATTAACTCTTAAGCTGAAGCTGGGGGATAGACTGGTTGTCCTCCTGGTCTTTCTTTTTTTAGAGTTAATTTACAATGTTGTATTAATTTCTGGTGCACAGCGAAGTGATCACTGTATATTATTTTCATGTTCTTTTCCATTATAGTTCATTTTAAGATATTGAATATAGTTCCCTGTGCTATACAGTAGGACCTTGTTGCTTGTCCTCCTGTCATTTCATAAGGGTGATTTCTGAAAGGCAGAGCCTTTTCTGAACATTCAAACATGGCTGGGATGAATATTTTCTAAAATACGATATTGTCTCTGCATTTCCTTTTTTAGTTTAGGGTCTAAACTAAATAAATCCTTATCCTTGCAATGTTTAAGAACACATGGATAAATAAATCACAGCCCCTTTCTGTAAATTGCTTTCTCCAACCTAAAAAAGCTACAGACTCCTAAGGTTGTGTTCTTTTTCCTGTTCTTTGATTGTTTTACATACTGGCTCTCCAATCAGATTCTAAGTTTACCAAGGGAAAGAAGTGGCCCTGTCTTTTTGTTATACTCTACATAATATAAGCATGATTCCAAGTATTAAGAAAACAGGACAACACCATGCTTAGAAACATGGTCTCTGGAGTCAGTTGGCCTGAATCGAAATTGTGACCTTGACTTCATCACCTGCTGGCCCTGTGACCTTGGAAAAGTTGCTTAATCTCCTTGTCCCTAGATATCTTATAGGTAAGCTGGAATTAATGATTCTTGGGGGGGTAAATGAAATGCTATCATGAAGTCCTCAGCACAGTGCCAGCAGGGCACTCTCCTCACCTGGGACCATTTAGCACTTGCTTGTGCTGAACTGTCCCCACCTTCTTCTACTGCTTGGTGCCTTCTCACATGGGGGCGTTTATAGTGGTGCATTTGAATGTATGTTCCTTGATCTATGATGTGGTAGCTTTCCATAGTCCTTCCTAAGCATTTAGAGAATGTGTTATTTATCTCATTACTACCTTTGCCTACATTAAAATTTTTTTCTTGTATGCCTTCATCAAAATGACCCAATTAGTTTATGTTTGCACAGCTGTGGAGAGAAGAATGGGTTTGAATGGGAGATGTTAGTGAGGATTAATGCTTGCTGACTGACTAACCATGATGGTATCCTCCTCCTCCTTCTGCCTGTTAAAAAATTAAAACCTACCCCTTATCCAGTTACACCTCCCCTCGCCTGCTCTCAATAAATTGAGAGCAGATGACATATTTTAGCAAGTCACTAAAGTCTTCAGGTTAAAAGTTGATTAAGGGTGCTTTTCCTTAAAAAAAAAAAATCTCTGTGCCCAAATTTTGGGGAGTTTAAGTACCTAAAGTTATCCTGAATATGAAGTACAAGAAGTTCCTGCCTCTGCTGGAATCAGTCATGTAACTCTCTGCATGCACTGAATGATAGAACATAGAGAGGGCTAGGGTGGCAGGTCAGACAACCCGCCAGGTCCTGTTTTATTCCTGTTTTAATTTATTCCCCTGCCTTGATCCACAAGAGGACTTACTGTGCAAGAATATGTACAGCAAAATAGAAAAAAATGAAGTTTTATTATTTAGAAATCAGACTCTAAAACTAAATTAAAAACCAGCTTCTACATTGCTAGTTCCTATCCTGCTCTTTTTCCTTCTAAAATGTGTCTTTCTTCTTCATATTTTATTTTACTCTCCAGAGAAAATTAAACTTAAGAGGCAGTGAAGAATATTTGAGTGTTTAACATAAATATCTTTGTCAGTATACATGTCTTGGATTCTTTATTTTCTCTATTATGTGTAAAGGGACCAAATGGTAATACATTCATCTTCTAAGTTGTAGCTGTTATGGATGATCAAATATCCATTGAGGCCTGCTGTCCAGTGTTGTAATAGATGGCAGTTGAAATAGCAACATGTCTTGTTTTCCTGTCTGGAGATTTGGTCTCTCTGCAACTTGGATACAGTTTGGATCTTGAAATAATTAGAATTTCACAGGGTGCACAGGCTAAATTGAAAGGCTGTGCCTGGGGACATGCCAGACCTCCTCTTCTATTACTAAAGGTTATGTTGAGGTCATGACATGGGTATAGGACAATACTGGCCCCTTCGTGCTGAGCAGAGTGAAAGGGAATCCAGCTCCCAGCCAGGCCCTGTGCAGTTTAGTCACGTCTAGTGCATCAGTGGAAAATGTGACGGGCTGTCAGAGGCCAGCGCTGTGATGGTAGGACAACTCTCTCATAGTAGTGCTTTGGGACAGTTTAGATGAAGTTACTTTCACATCACTGTAGTTCAACCAGCTCTTTGGCTAGGATTTGACCCCTCCCCCTGCCCCCCAAAAAAGAAAAGGAAAAGACAAACACTGACCCTGGACCCTAGTTTAAGATGAATGTATTCATGGCCGTTGTTACTCTTATGCGAGCTTTGGAACATGATCAGATTAGGATTTTCTTTTTTTTTCATTTTCCCCAGATGTCCTGCTTAATAAGAATTAACAGCTGTAGAGGCCTGGACCATCCCTGGAAATGGGCTCTGGTTAAGATGAGGCCTAAAAAGAATAGAATCCATGGGAAAGATAGAGCATTAGAGGGAGGCCGGATCTAACCCACGCCGTGCATTTTTTACACAGGAGAAACTCAGGTTTCCTATAGAATGACTTCCCTATTGTCATGAGTGATGAAGTGGCCCTCTCCCCCCATCCCTTCCCTGGATGCTGACTCAGATACAACAGGGCTCTCAGGGCTACAGGCCTCCTGGAACGATACAGATTCAACATGCAAGGATTGAAGCATCATTAGCAATGGCGCAGAGGGGTGGGGACTGTGACCATTCCCTGACCCTCTATGACTAAACTAGCTCAGGGCTCAGGCAAAGCCCTGCCTGAAAAGCTGTTCTCAGACAATGGTACTGGGGTCATTTTCTGACCCTAAAGAGCCCCATCCAGTAGTTTTTTGTCCTTGTAGCTGGCCTGGATACATTCAGAGCCTCCGCTTAAACATGGGGTTACAGAGCTTAGTTATTCACACCCCAACCCCTTCCCTCTCATTTAGGTCATCACCCCTCAAACCCTCAGAAAGAACTCAGCAGAAAACCACCTCTGCCTTCAGCAACACGAAGACACAATGATTTTTAAGGAGAGCCCATACTTTGAAACCCAATGGCAGATCTCCTTAGAGAGAAGAAGAAATGCCTTGACTTTTTTTTTCTTTTCAAAATAGTTTTATTGAGATGCAATTCTCATATGGTACAGTTTACCTGATTACAGTGTATAATCCAGTTTGGGGTATATTTACAAATGTGTGCAAACATCTCCACAATTTTAGAACGTTTTTATCACCTCATAAAGAAACCCTGTACCCATTAGCTGTCATCCTCCATTCTCTCCATCCCTCTACCCCTCCCTTAGCTCTAAGCATCCACTAAGCTACTTTCCATGTCCATGTTGTTGTTGTTGTTCAGTCACCCAGTTGTGTGTAGCTCTTTGTGACCCCATGAACTGTAGCACACCAGGCTTCCCTGTCCCTCACCATCTCCTGGAGTTTGCCCAAGTTCATGTTCATTGCATCAGTGATGTTGTCCAGCCATCTCATCCTCTGACACCCTCTACTCCTTCTGCCCTTGATCTTTCCCAGCATCAGGGACTTTTCCAGTGAGTCATCTGTTCACATCACATGACCAAAATACTGGAGCTTCAGCTTCAGCATCAGTCCTTCCAGTGAATATTCAGGGTTGATCTCCTTTAAGATTGACTGGTTTGATCTCCTTGCTGTCCAAGGGACTCTCAAGAGTCTTCTCCAGCACCACAGTTCCCAGGCATCAATTCTTTGGCCTTCTGCCTTCCTTATAGTCCAGCTCTCATAACCATATGTGACCACTGGGAAGACCATAGCCTTGACCTTTGTTGGCAGAGTAATGTCTCTGCTTTTCAACATCCTGTCTAGGTTTGTCATCGCTTTCCTGCCAAGAAGCAATCGTCTTCTGATTTCATGGCTGCAGTCACTGTCTGCAGTGATTTTGGAGCCCAAGAAGAGATAATCTGTCACTACTTTCACCTTTTCCCCTTCTATTTGCTATGCAATAATGGAATTGGATGCCATGATCTTAGTTTTTTTTTTTTTTTAATATTTAGTCCTAAGCCAGCTCTTGCACTCTCCTCCTTCACACTCATCAAGAGGCTCTTTAGTTCCTCTTCTCTTTCTCCCTTTAGAGTGGTATCATCCGCACATCTGAGGTTGTTGGTGTTTCTCCCACCTATCTTTATTCCAGCTTGTCCAGCCTGGCATTTCTCATGATGTGCTCAGTGTAAAGGTTAAACAAGTAGGGTGACAGCAGACAGCCCTGTCATACTCCTTTCTCAATCTTGAACCAATCAGTTCTACACAGGGTTCTAACTTGCTTCTTGGCCTGCATACAGGTTTCTCAAGAGACAGATAAGATGGTCTGGTATTCCCATCTCGCTAAGAGCTTTCCACAGTTTGTCGTGATCTACACAAAGGCTTTAGTGTAATTGATGAAACAGAGATAGATATTTTCCTGAAATTCCCTTGCTCCCTCTATAATCCAGTGAATGTTGGCAATTTGATATCTGGTTCCTCTTCCTTTTCTAAACCTAGCTTGGACACCTGGAAGTTTTTGGTTTGCATAATGCTGAAGCCTAGCATGCAAGATTTTAAGCATGACCTTACTAGCATGGGAGATGAATGCAATTGTCCAGTGGTTAGCACATTCTTTGGTACTACCCTTCTTGGGAATTGGGATGAGGATTGACCTTTTCCAGTCCTGTGACCACTGCTGGACCTTCCAGATTTGCTGACATAATGAACATAAAACCTTGATGGCATCCTCCTTTAGGGATTTAAATAGTTCTACTGGAATTTGATTGCATCCCCTAACTTTATTAACAGCAGTGCTTCTTAAGGCCCACTTGACTTTATTCCACAGTGTCTGGCTCTGGGTGACTAATCACACCATAGTAGTAATTGAGTTCATTGCTGTTGCTGCTGCTAAGTTGCTTCAGTCGTGTCCGACTCTGTGCGACCCCATAGACGGAAGCCCACCAGGCTCCTCCATCCATGGGATTTTCCAGGCAAGAGTACTGGAGTGGGTTGCCATTGCCTTCTCCATTCAGTTCATTAAGACCTTTTTTATACAGTTCTTCATGTATTCTTTCCATCTCTTCTTGATCTCTTTGGCATCTACTAGGTATCTACCATTTTAATCCTTTATTGTGCCCATTTTGGGACAATGCTCCCTTGATGTTTCCAATTTTCCCAAAGAGATCTCTAGTCTTTCCCCTTTTATTGTTTTCTTCTACTGTTAAACACTGTTCATTGAAGAAGGCCTTCTTGTCTCTTCTTGCTGTTCTTTGAAACTCTGCGTTTAATCGGATGTACCTTTCCCTCTCTACCTTGCTTTCCACTTTTCTTCACTCTTCCACTATTTGTAAAGCCTCCTCAGATAACCACTTTGCCTTCTTGCTTTTCTTTTTCTTTGGGATGGCTTTGTTCACTGCCTCCTGAACAATGTTACGAACCTCTGTCCATAGTTCCTCAGGCACACTGTTATCTAGACCTAGTCCCTTGAATCTATGTGTTACCTCTACTGTGAATTCATATGGGATTTGATTTAAGTCATACCTGGCTGTCCTAATGTTTTTCCCTGTTTTCTTTAATTTAAGCCTGAATTTTGTTATGAGAAGCTGATAATCTGAGCCACAGTCAGCTCTGGGACTTGTTTTTGCTGACTGTATACACCTTCTCCATCTTCAGCTACAAAGAATGTAATCAATTTGATTTCAGTATTGACCATTTGGTGATGTCCATGTGTAAATTCATCTCTTGTGTTGTTGAAAGACAGTGTTTGCTATGACTAGTGCATTCTCTAGGCAGAGTTGAGTTAGCCTTTGCCCTTCTTCATTTTGTTCTCCAAGACCAAACTTGCCTGTTACTCCAGGTATATCTTGACTTCCTACTGTTGCATTCCAATCTCTGATGGTGAATCAGTTCAGATCAGTCGCTTAGTCATGTCCAACTCTTTGCGACCCCATGAATCGCAGCATGCCAGGCCTCCCTGTTCATCACCATCTCCCAGAGTTCACTCAGACTCACGTCTGTCGAGTCAGTGATGCCATCCAGCCATCTCCTCCTCGGTCGTCCCCTTCTCCTCCTGCCCCCAGTCCCTCCCAGCATCAGAGTCTTTTCCAGTGAGTCAACTCTTCGCATGAGGTGGCCAAAGTACTGGAGTTTCAGCTTTAGCATCATTCCTTCCAAAGAAATCCCAGGGCTGATCTCCTTCAGAATGGACTGGTTGGATCTCCTTGCAGTCCAAGGGACTCTCAAGAGTCTTCTCCAACACCACAGTTCAAAAGCATCAATTCTTTGGAGCTCAGCCTTCTTCACAGTCCAACCCTAACATCCATACATGACCACTGGAAAAACTATAGCCTTGACTAGACGGACCTTTGTTGGCAAAGTAATGTCTCTGCTTTTGAATATGCTATCTAGGTTGGTCATAACTTTTCTTCCAAGGAGTAAGTGTCTTTTAATTTCATGGCTGCAATCACCATCTGCAGTGATTTTGGAGCCCCCCAAAATAAAGTCTGACACTGTTTCCACTGTTTCCCCATCTATTTGCCATGAAGTGATGGGACCGGATGCCATGATCTTCGTTTTCTGAATGTTGAGCTTTAAGCCAACTTTTTCACTCTCCTCTTTCACTTTCATCAAGAGGCTTTTTAGCTCCTCTTCACTTTCTGCCATAAGGGTGGTGTCATCTGCATATCTGAGGTTACTGATATTTCTCCCGGCAATCTTGATTCCAGCTTGTGTTTCTTCCAGTCCAGCGTTTCTCATGATGTACTCTGCATAGAAGTTAAATAAGCAGGATGACAATATACAGCCTTGACGTACTCCTTTTCCTATTTGGAACCAGTCTGTTGTTCCATGTCCAGTTCTAACTGTTGCTTCCTAACCTGCATACAGATTTCTCAAGAGGCAGGTCAGGTGGTCTGGTATTCCCATCTCTTTCAGAATTTTCCACAGTTTATAGAACATCTATTTTATTTTATTTTATGTGAAATGCCTAGCTCAGATTTTATTTTATTTTATTTTTTTGCATTTGAGCTATTTATTTATTTTATTTTATTTTATTTTTGAATCAGTTCTGATGAGATGGATGAAACTGGAGCCGATTATACAGAGCGAAGTAAGCCAGAAAGAAAAACACCAATACAGTATACTAACACATATATATGGAATTTAGAAAGATGGCAATGACGACCCTGTATGCAAGACAGGAAAAAAGACACAGATGTGTATAATGGACTTTTGGACTCAGAGGGAGAGGGAGAGGGTGGGATGATTTCGGAGAATGGCATTCTATCATGTATACTATCATGTAAGAATTGAATCTCCAGTCTATGTCTGACGCAGGATACAGCATGCTTGGGGCTGGTGCATGGGGATGACCCACAGAGATGTTATGGGGAGGGAGGTGGGAGGGGGGTTCATGTTTGGGAACACATGTAAGAATTAAAGATTTTAAAATTAAAAAAATAATAATAAAATAAAATAAAATATGTAAAAAAAAAAAAGAACATCTATTTTAGGTGTTAGTGCAAGGAGGTCTTCTAGGTCTTCATAGAACTGATCAGCTTCAGCTTCTTCGGCATCCATGGTAGGGCATAGACTTGGATTACTGTGATGTTGACTGGCTTGCCTTGGAAACAAACTGGATCATTCTGTCATTTTTGAGGTTGCCCTCAAATACTGTGTTTCACTCTTGTTGATTACGAGAGCTACTCTGTTTCTTCTATGGGATTCTTGCTCATAGTAGTAGATATAATCATCACTGAATTAAATTTTCCCACTCCCATCCATTTTAGTTTGCTGATTCCTAGGATGTCGATGTTTATTCTTGCCATCTCCTGCTTGACCTCATCCAATTTACCTTGATTAATGGACCTAACCTTCCAGGTTCCTATACAATACTGTTCTTTGCAGCATTGGGTTTTACTTTCATCATCAGGCATATCAACAACTGAGCATCGTATCTGCTTTGGCCCAGCTGCTTCATTTGTTCTGGGGCTATTGGTAATTCTCCTCCACTCTCCCCCAGTAGCATATTGGACACCTTCAGACCTGGGGGACTCATCTTTCAGTGTCATATCTTTTTGGCCTTTTATACGGTTCATGAGGTTCTTACGGCAAGAATATTGGTGGTTTGCCATTCCCTCCTCCAGTGGATCACGTTTTGTCAGAACTCTCTGCTATGACTTGTCCCTCTTGGGTGGCCCTGCATGGCATGGCTCATAGCTTCATTGAGTTACTCAAGCCCCTTCTCCATGACAAGGCAGTGATCCATGAAGGGGATCCATGTCTATAGATTTCCCTATTCTGGACTTTCATATGAATGGACTCACATAGTATGTGGTTTTTTGTGGCTGGCTTTGTTTACTCTGTGTAATATTTTCAGGATTCAAGTTTCATTTATATTTTATCATATACTGGTAGTATTAATATGTCACCTTTTGCTGCTGAATAATATTCCATAGTATAAATATATCACATTTTCTTTATCTGTCATCAGTTGGACACTGGTTTTATTTTATTCTTTGGCTATTATGAATAATGCTACTGTGGACTTTTGTGTATAGGTGTTTGTGTGGACAGTGTTTTCTTGAGTGTATACTAGGAGTGGAATTGCTGGCTCCTGTACTGCAGATGGTGACTGCAGCCATGAAATTAAAAGATGCTTACTCCTTGGAAGGAAAGTTATGACCAACCTGGATAGTATATTCAAAAGCAGAGACATTACTTTGCCAACTAAGGTCCATCTAGTCAAGGCTATGGTTTTTCCAGTAGTATGGATGTGAGAGTTGGACTGTGAAGAAAGCTGAGCACTGAAAAACTGATGCTTTTGAACTGTGGTGTTGGAGAAGACTCTTGAGAGTCCCTTGGACTGCAAGGAGATCCAACCAGTCCATTTTAAAGGAGATCAGTCCTGGGTGTTCTTTGGAAGGAATGATGCTAAAGCTGAAACTCCAGTACTTTGGCCACCTCATGCGAAGAGTTGACTCACTGGAAATGACTCTGATGCTGGGAGGGATTGGGGGCAGGAGGAGAAGGGGATGACAGAGGATGAGATGGCTGGATGGCATCACGGACTCGATGGACGTGAGTCTGAGTGAACTCCGGGAGTTGGTGATGGACAGGGAGGCCTGGTATGCAGCAATTCATGGGGTCACAAAGAGTCGGACACAACTGAGTGACTGAACTGAACTGAAGTGATAATTGTGTTTAACTGTTTTGAGGATCTGCCGGACTGTTTTCTGAAGAAGCTGTAGCTTTTTATATTCCCACCAGCAATGTGTGAGAGTTCTAATTCCTCCATATTCTGACCAACATTTCTTAGTGTTCATCTTTTTGCTCATGGCCATCCTGGTGGGTATGAAGTGATATCTCATTGTAGTTTTGCTGTGTGTTCTCTTGATGACTAATGTAGCTGAACATCTTTTCATGTGCTTATCGACCATGTGTACATCTTTGAAGACATGCCCGTTCAAATCCTGTGCCCATTTACAACTTGTTTTTTAAATTATTGAGTTCTTTATATATTCTAGATATGTCTATATCTAGAAAGTAGGGAAAACCACTAGGCCATTTGGGTATGACTTAAATCCTTTACAGTTATACAGTGGATATGACAAATAGATTCAAGGGATTAGATCTGATAGACAGAGTACCTGAAGAACTGTGGACAGAGGTTCATAACATTATACAGGAGGCAGTGACCAAAACCATCCCCAGAAAAAGAAATGTAAGAAGGTAAAATAGTTGCCTGAGGAAGCTTTACAAATAGCTGAGAAAAGAAGAGAAGCTAATGGCAAAGGAGAAATGGAAAGATTTACCCATCTGAATGCAGAGTTCCAAGGAGAAAAGTGGAGAGATGAGAAAGCCTTCTGAAGTGAACAATGCAAAGAAATAGAGGAAAACAATAGAATTGGAAAGACTAGAGATCTCTTCAAGAAAATTAGAGATACCTAAGGAAACATTTCATGCAAAGAGGGGTACAATAAAGGACAGAAACAGTATGGACCTAACAGAAGCAGAAGATATTAAGAAGAGGTGGCAAGAATACACAGAAGAACTATACATAAAAGATCTTCATGACACAGATAACCACAATTGTGTGATCACTCACCTAGAGCCAGACATCCTGGAATGGGAAGTTAAGTGGGCCTTAGGAAGCATCACTACAAACAAACCTAGTGGAGGTGATGGAATTCCAGTTGAGCTATTTCAAATCCTAAAAGATGATGCTGTGAAAGTGCTGCACTCAATATGCCAGAAAATTTGGAAAACTCAGCAGTGGCCACAGGACTGGAAAAGGTCAGTTTTCATTCCAATCCCAAAAAAAGGCAATGCCAAAGAATGGTCAAACTACCGCACAATTGCACTCATTTCACACACTAGCAAAATTAATGCTAAAAATTCTCCAAGATAGACTTCAACAGTTGGTAAACTGAGAACTTCCAAATGTTCAAGTGGGATTTAGAAAAAGCAGAGGAACCAGAGATTAAATTGCCAGCATCCGATGGATCATAGAAAAAGCAAGAAAATTCCAGAAAAACATCTGCTTCATTGACTATGCTAAAGCCTTTGACTGTGTGGATCACAACAAACTGTGGAAAATTCTTAAAGAGATGGAAATACCAGACCACCTTACTTGCCTCCTGAGAAATCTGTATGCAGGTCAAGAAGTAACAGAACTGTACATGAAACAGCAGACTGTTTCCAAATTGGGAAAGGAGTATAGCAAGGCTGTATGTTGTCACCCTGCTTATTTAACTTATATACAGAGTGTATCATGCTAAATAATGGACTGGATGAAGCACAAGCTGGAATCAAGATTGCCCTAAGAAATATCCATAACCTCAGATATGCAGATAACACCACCCTTATGGCAGAGAGAGAAGAGGAACTGAAGAGCCTCTTGATGAAAGTGAAAGAGGAGAGTGAAAAAGCTGGCTTAAAACTCAGCATTCAAAACACAAAGATCGTGGCATCCATTCCCATCACTTCATGGCAAATGATGGGGAAACAATGGAAGCAGTGAGAGGCTTTATTTTCTTGGGCTCCAAAATCACTGCAGATGGTGACTGCAGCCACAAAATTAAAAGATGCCTGGTCCTTGGAAGAAAAGTTATGACCAATCTAGACAGCATACTAAAAAGCAGAGACATTAGTTTGCCAACAAAGGTCTGTCTGGTCAAAGGTATGATTTTTCCAGTAGTCATGTATGGATGTGAGAGTTGGACTGTAAAGAAGGCTGAGTGCCAAAAATTGATGCTTTTAAACTGAGAAAACTCTTGAGAGTCCCTTGGACTGCAAGGAGATCAAACCAGGAAATCAGTCCTGAATATTCATTGGAAGGACTGATGCTGAAGCTGAAGCTCTAATACTTTGGCCACCTGATGCAAAGAACTGACTCTTTTTTTTGTTTTTTTGGTTTTTTTTTGGTATACAGAGCTAAAAAGTAATTATTATTATTATTATTATTTTTTACTTTATTTTACTTTACAGTACTGTATAGGTTTTGCCATACATTGACATGAATCCAGCACAGGTGTATATGCGTTCCCAAACATGAACCCCCCTCCCACCTCCCTCCCCATAACATCTTTCTGGGTCATCACCATGTACCAGCCCCAAGCATGCTGTATCCTGCATCAGACATAGACTGGCGATTCTATTCTTACATGATAGTATACATGTTACAATGCCATTCTCCCAAATCATCCCACCCTCTCCCTCTCCCTCAGAGTCCAAAAGTCCGTTATACACATCTGTGTCTTTTTTGCTGTCTTGCATACAAGGTCGTCATTGCCATCTTTCTAAATTCCATATATGTGTGTTAGTATACTGTATTGGTGTTTTTCTTTCTGGCTTACTTCACTCTGTATAATTGGCTCCAGTTTCATCCGTCTCATCAGAACTGATTCAAATGTATTCTTTTTAATGGCTGAGTAATACTCCATTGTGTATATGTACCACAGCTTTCTTATCCATTCATCTGCTGATGGACATCTAGGTTGTTTCCATGTCCTGGATATTATAAACAGTGCTGCGATGAACATTGGGGTACATGTGTCTCTTTCAATTCTGGTTTCCTCGGTGTGTATGCCCAGCAGTGGGATTGCTGGGTCATAAGGTAGTTCTATTTGCAGAACTGACTGTTTAGAAAAGACCCTGATGCTGGGAAAGATTGAAGGCAGGAGAAGGAGGGTACATTAGAGGACAAGATGGTTGGAACTCGATGGACATGAGTTTGAGCAAGCTCTGGGAGACAGTGAAGGACAGGGAAGCCTGGCATGCTGCAGTCCCTGGTGTCACAGAGTCAGATACGATTGAGTGACTAAACAGTAAGTCTATTATCAGATGTATGATTTTCAATTTATATCTTGAAAGAGGTATAGATATAATGAATGAGAGGCAGGAGAGTAGCCAAGAAGGCTTACAATTTTCATGCACAGAGAAGCTTGTTAAACCTTTCTTTTGGATATTGATCTCATTCTTTGGCTCACACTACCACACTGGCAATGACTTGCAAGTAAAACTTTCTGTCTTCCTTCTCCCCACGGTTCTTTCCAGACCCCAATCTTCATGGTTTCTCCCTGCTTTTCTGCCCCTGCCTAAGCTTTTTATCATGGATGTAAAATTTTCAAATTATCCAAGTTCTGTTCCCTGGAACTGTGCCTGGGATCCTGATTGTCTCCTGCAGACTGGTGCATCACAAGGAAGACATTTGAGGCAGTGATGATTGAGGAGGAGGTCACCAGTTCATAGTAATGTGCTCCTTCATGCACAGGTGCAGCAGGGCCAGGCCTGGGCTGAGAAAAGCAGATGCCTAGGGTATAAAATTAAAGAGACAGGGTCTTGCAAGTGCCAGCCCTGTACTTATTAGTGAATTATGTCTAATTCTTAAATTTTGTCTTAAAATTTGAGCCCTGGGTAGCTTACATATCTCACCCTAGTTCCAGCCCTGGGTATGAGAGTCTAGGGGTATCTGTGGTTACATGGGAAGGCGTGCATGCTCAGTTGTGTCTGACTCTTTGCAACCTCATCTCCTGGGCTCTGCTAGGCTTCTCTGTTCGTGGGATTCTCCAAGCAAGAATACTGGAGTGGGTTGCTATTTCCTATTCCAGGGGATCCTCCCAATCCAGGGATCAAACCCGTCTCTTTGAGTCTCCTGCATTGGCAGGCAGATTCTTTACCACTGCGTCACCTCAGAAACTCCATGTATGCCTTGGAAATGCATCTTATCTTCCTAGGTCCAGAATGGCCTTGAGTAAATCCCCATATACCTTAATACAGACATTCTTTAAAATATAGGCTAAGAATGGCTCCTTATCTTTGAAGCGTTCAAAAAAAAAATCACAAGAAGGATAGTATTTTATAACATGTGAAAGTTATAAGAAATTCAAATTTCACTCTTCACTAATGAAAGTTGTTGGAACACAGCCACACCCACTGCTTTATGTATTGTTTATAACTAATTTTTGCCTGCCTGGATCAGCAGAGTTGAATAGCTGCAATCCAGACTGTATTGCCTGCAGAGACTGAAATATTTATTATCTGGTCCTCTACAGCAAATTTGTCCTCCGCTGGCTTAGAACACCCCTTGCTACCTGGCTAATTCCTACCCATCCTTCCTTCCTGGATTTCACATTCTCTCCATGGTCTTTACTACCAGTCTCCTCCCCCTACCACAGATCCCAGTCTAGCATTTTTCTGACAGTCAGTACTCAATACATATTTCTTGAATGATTCCCTGAATTAGAAATGAATAAAGGCAGTTTCCACCCACTTTTGATGTCTTCTCTCCTTTCCCAAACCCAGCGCAACTTGTCAGCTGTCCTTCCCCTGACCCTCAGAGCTTGGAACCAGTTCCTTTGTGCAATACCTAGGACAGAATCAGAATTTTCCACTGATATTCAAAAGGATCTTTTTTAGTCCTGTGTACCCAGAGATACATGCTTGTCACCTCCACAGACTTGGCCGTAACAAAGAAGGAACGTGTTTGGACTTCCTTGTTCCTAGTCCTTCATTTCTCCTGGCTGCAAAAACAAAACAAAACAAAACAAAAAAAAACACCTGGGGAAAGTTTTCAAACATTTTGAGTTTATAAGAGCACCTGGTGTATTGTGATCCACAGGGATCCAGGGAGGAAAGAGAGTCCCCTCCTCTCATAATCCAGGAGCTCTGTGTCTGCCCTTCAGAACCCCCAGTCCAGACAGGCAGATTTCTGTCGTGGACCAGAGGGGATCTGGCTTCTGTTTCTCAGTTGTGGTCAGGGATGAGGTTGGTGGTAAAGAGGACAGCATGCCAATGTCAATAACAGACCTGAGGAGGCACCTCCCCACCCTCAAGAAAAGACCTAAGTACCAATTCCAGCTCTACTGTTAACTGGTTGTGTGACTTTAAGCAAGTCACTTTAGGACCTGGGATTTTAGTTCCTTTGGATATAAAGGAAAGTGAGGGCCGATGTGTACTCATGACGTGCTCTGTGTCAGCCACTGTGTATGTAATTTGCATGTATTAACTTAATGACTGTTTCCTCTTAACTCTAAAAGCCCCAGCAGTCTGTGACTTCCTGATTTAAGTCCCAACCCTGGATTTTGGGGTGAGTGAATATTCTCCCTCCTCCAGCAGTGCCCCCTGGAGGTCTGATTTGGAGAGAAACTTGGGAGAGATGCTCCTTCATCACTGAGCTGCATGGATCAGCACATCAGTGAGCCCTTCCTAGGTTCTCACAGAGTACTGGGCCCTGGGCTTCCCAGAAGTCTTTGCTCTTTTCACTCCCTTTCACCCTCACAGTAACTGTGTAAGAGGCTGATAGTATGAACATTCTCATTTCACGCTCATGGTAAGTAGTGAGACCAAGTTCACACAGTGTCAGGATTTGAACACTGGGTCTGACTACCTCCAAAGCCCACACTTATAATGGCTTCTCAGAAGTTTTCCTGGAAGATTCTGATGTAACTCACCCCGGTAACTTGGCAGAAGTTCCGCTCTCTTATTAAATGTGCAAATGTTGAGCTGGATGCAGCCTTGAGCTGTTTCTTCAAATGTGAGCTGGGTGTGACCTTTGGATGAAATGGGAGACGTGGGGGAACAATACCAGTTCTTAATGTGAGGGGCGTGTTGGCTATTGAGATGGCTAGGATTTATTTTTTATGACTCAGCCTGCAAGGGGGAAGAAACCAAGCCCGAAGGTTTGAATTTTTTACTCAATTGCTGTAATTTAGAAGGACATTTTAAAAGTTTTATAAGTAAGTAAGCAAGAACAAAGTCCAAAGCAAACTGCACACATCTGACTCACAATCTATAGATTATTCATGATCACGCTGAAATAACCCAAACTAGGGGGGACATAATTCAGTATTTTTCCATATTAATTTCAAGTTTTCTCTCATCCCTTAAAGATTCTGACCAAGTGACCTGAGTATGAAAAACATTACTCAGTAACATTTCTTTCTGCAGTCACACCTTTATAAAGTGAAGTTTTCGCCTATTTCACAAGGTTTTGAGGCTGTAGGGGAAAAAAAAAAATGAGCTGGTTGTGTATTCAAGTGTTTGGCCAATGTTATAAAATCTCCCTGAAATTATAACTTTTCTTAGTCGGTGCTCTGAGGATGCAGAGTGAGGTACTTGGGGGGAAAAGGAACTCAAAAGCTACTACTTCAGAGGCAGCATAACGAAACTAGAGTCAGCTGTATCCTTTCAGAAACATCGAACATTGAGGGGTAACTGCTTACTGAAATCTGACCCTTTAGTTTTTCTTTAGTGTGCCCACTTAGTTTTAATAACCTTGTCTTCAGCTTGAGACTAGTTAACTTTTATCGCCAGCACCTAGTTGGTCTTACCCATATGTTTTGATAGAATAAGGAGTCAGTGTTTTCAGTAGACCATGCTGAGTAGCCTAGCTTCAGAGAGATTTAGCACCAAATTATAAATGGTGACACTTTAATAGTGAGTGTGGATGTGTCTGAGAGCCAGCATGTGGGAGTTTGGCAGTGGGAAAGCCCCATGGCTTCAGTTTTTCCAGATCGTGTACCCTTCCATCAAAGAGTAATTTCTTATCCTTAAAAATCTCTCTTCTTCAACAAGGGGGAAAGTTAATTTGAGTTCTAAATCGGTGAATCCAAAACATGTTTGGTAGCAAACGCATTATTTTTCTCTTTAATGAGGGCAAGAAAATGGTCTCAGGCCTTGAATGGACCAGCCAGTTGTTTTGATGGCCACAAACCAAACATGGGCACCATGATGATGGTGTGACTGGCATGACTGATATTTTGTGAAGGTAATGCCACTATTGTGGCAACCATATTTTCCAAATAAAAAACAGAACTTTTTATTGAGAGGAGAAAGGGACAAACTATTTGAAATTGAGACTGACCCAGGAAATCCAGAATTATTGGCCTTGGTAGTTATGGATCACAGTTTAAAAGAAAAACATTATGAGTGACCTAGTGCAAATCTAATATGCTGCTAGAAAAATCAGGAGCTTCAAAATGAATGACTAGGTAATGATGGTAAAGAATTGTCTGCATGTAAAGATAACCATTAAAATCCTAGAATGGGATCCAGCAAGTATTTTTCTTAAAGTTTTTATTTTTCTATATTTTGGCAAGTATTTGGTAGTGATCATGCTTTGAAATTGTGAAGGTAATTAAACAGGTTTATTGTAAACCCCAGGACATGCTCAGCTAAATAAGGATTGTCCCTTTCTGAGGAGTCACCTTGAAAGCTCTCTCTGCTTTCCATTCATGCTGCCATTATGCAAGATTTCTTAACCCTTTGAGCTTGGACTGAGATTTTCAAAACAGTCCATATTAACATCCTGGCTAATGTTAATGGTTTAGGTCATATTGATGTATAACTATGAAGGCTAGGTTTTTTTTGTATTCATTTATTCATTTTTGATTGAAGGGTACTTACTTTACAATATTGTCTTGGTTTCTGCTGTAGATGAACATGAATCAGCCATAGGCATACCTCTGTCCCCTTTCTCTTGAACCTACTTCCTACCTCCCACCCTGTCCTACCCATCTAGGTTGTCACAGAGCACCAGTTTGAGCTTGCTTCATCATATAGCAAACTCCCACTGGCTATCTGTTTTATTAGTACGTAAGGTAAATGTATGCTTCCGTGCTACTCTCTCAATTCACCCCACCCTCTCTTTCCTCCACTGCGCCGTCTAGTCTGTTCTCTACGTCTGTGTCTCCACAGACCTGCAGATAGGTTCATCAGTATCATCTTTTCTAGATTCCATTTATATGCATTAATATATGATATTAGTTTTTCTCTTTCTGACTTACTTCACTCTGTATAATAGGCTCTAGGTTCACCCACCTAATTAGAACTGACTCAAATGCATTCTTATGGCTGAGTAATATTCCATTGTATATATGTACCACAGTTTCTTTACCCATTCATCTTTTGATGAACTTCTTGGTTGCTCCCACATCCTAGCTGTTGTAACTAGTGCTGCAATGAACATTGGGGTATGTGTGTCTTTTTCAATTATGGTTTCCTCAGGATGAATGCTCAGTTGTGGGATTGTTTGGTCATATGGTAGTTTTATGTCTAGTGTTTTTTTTTAAG
The DNA here is from genome assembly GCF_032405125.1 of Capricornis sumatraensis. NCBI lineage: Eukaryota > Metazoa > Chordata > Mammalia > Artiodactyla > Bovidae > Capricornis > Capricornis sumatraensis. The sequence goes on from NC_091091.1 coordinate 16,149,384, forward strand.
GAATCTCCATACTGTTCTCTACAGTGGCTGTATCAATTTACATTCCCACCAACAGTGCAAGAGGGTTCCCTTTTCTCCATACCCTCTCCAGAATTAATTGTTTGTAGAATTTCTTTGATGATGGCCATTCTGACCAGTGCAAGGTGATACTCACTGTAGTTTTGATTTGCATTTCTATAATAATGAGTTATGACCAACCTAGATAGCATATTCAAAAGCAGAGACATTACTTTGCCGACTAAGGTCCATCTAGTCAAGGCTATGGTTTTTCCTGTGGTCATGTATGGATGTGAGAGGTGGACTGTGAAGAAGGCTGAGTGCCGAAGAATTGATGCTTTTGAACTGTGGTGTTGGAGAAGACTCTTGAGAGTCCCTTGGACTGCAAGGAGATCCAACCAGTCCATTCTAAAGGAGATCAGCCCTGGGATTTCTTTGGAAGGAATGATGCTGAAGCTGAAACTCCAGTACTTTGGCCACCTCATGCGAAGAGTTGACTCACTGGAAAAGACTCTGATGCTGGGAGGGATTGAGGGCAGGAGAAGGGGACGACCGAGGATGAGATGGCTGGATGGCATCACGGACTCGATGGACAGGAGTCTGAGTGAACTCCGGGAGATGGTGATCGACAGGGAGGCCTGGTGTGCTGCGATTCATGGGGTCGCAAAGAGTTGGACACGACTGAGCAACTAAACTGAACTGAACTGAATAATGAGCGATGTTGAGCATTTTTTCATGTGTTTTTAGCCATCTGTATGTCTTCTTTGGAGAAATGTCTGTTTAGTTCTTCTGCCCACTTTTTGATTGGGTTGTTTGTTTTTTTGGTATTGAGTTGCATGAGCTGCTTGTATATTTTGAAGATTAATTCTTTGTCAGTTGTTTCATTTGCTATTATTTTTTTCACTTTGTTTATAGTTTCCTTTGCTGTGCAAAAGCTTTTAAGTTTAATTAGGTCCTACTTATTTATTTTTGTTTTTATTTTCATTACTCTAGAAGGTGGGTCATAGAGGATCTTAGGCTTCCCAGGTAGTGCTAGTGGTAAAGAACCTGCCTGCCAATGCAGGAGACGTAAGTGATGTGGGTTCAATCCCTGGGTTGGGAAGATCCCTTGGAGGAGGGAATGGCAGCCCACTCCAGTATTCTTGCCTGGAGAATCCCATGGACAGAGGAACCTGATGGGCTATAGTCCATAGGGTTGCAGAGTTGAACACAACTGAAGCAACTTAGCATGCATGCATGTACAAAGGATGTTACTGTGATTTATGTCAAAGAGTGTTCTGCCTATCTTTTCCTCCAGGGGTTTTATATTTTCTGGTCTTACATTTAGGTCTTTAATCCATTTTGAGTTTATCTTTGTTTATGGTGTTAGGAAATGTTCTAATTTCTCTCTTTTACATGTAGCTGTCCAGTTTTCCCAGCACTACTTATTGAAGAGACTATCTTTTTTCCATTGTATATTCTTGTCTCCTATGTCAAAGATAAGGTGCCCATAGGTGCATGGGATTATCTCTGGGCTTTCTGTCTTGTTCCATTGGTCTATATTTCTGTTTTTGTGCCAGTACCAAACTGTCTTGATGACTGTAGCTTTGTGGTATAGTCTGAAGTGGGCAGGTTGATTCTTCTAGATCAATTCTTCTTTCTCAAGATTGCTTTGACTATTCAGGGTCTTTGTGTTTCTATAAAAGTTTTTTTGTTCTAGTTCCATAATTTGATAGGGATTGCATTGAATCTGTAGATTGCTTTTGGTAGTACAGTGATTTTCGTAATATCAATTCTTCCATTCCAGGAACATGGTATATCTTTTCATCTGTTTATGTCATCCTTGCTTTCTTTCATCAGTGTCTTATAGTTTTCTGTATATAACTCTTTTGTCTCCTTATGTAGGTTTATTCCTAGATATTTTATTCTTCTTGTTGCAATGGTAAATGGGATTGATTCCTTAATTTTTCTTTCTGGTTTTTCATTGTTAGTGTCTAAGAATTCAAGTGATTTCTGTGTATTGATTTTGTGTCCTATAACTTTACTAAATTCAGTGGTTAGCTCTAGTAATTTTCTGATAGTATCTTTAGGTTTTTCTATATATACTGTCATGTCATCTGCAAACCGTGTGAGTTTTACTTCTTCTTTTCCAATCTGGATTCCTTTTATTCTTTTTCTTCTTTGATTGCCATGGCTAGAACTTCCAAAACTATATTGAATGATTGTGGCAAAAATGGGCACCCTTGCCTTGTTCCTGATCTTAGAGGAAATGCTTTCAGTTTTTCACCATTGAGAATAATGTTTACTGTGGGTTTATCATATATGGCCCTTATTAGGTTGAGGTAGGTTCCTTTCATGCCCACTTTCTGAAGTTTTTATCATAAATTGGTGCTGAATTTTGTCAAAAGTTTTTCTGCATCTATTGAGATTTTCAAATGATTTTTGTCTTTTAGTTTGTTAATATGGTGTAACACATTGATTGATTTGCATATATTGAAGAATCCTTGCATCCCTGAGATAAAGCAATTTGATAATGGTGTGTGATCCCCTTAATGTGTTGTTGGATTCTGTTTGCTAAAATTTTGTTGAGGATTTTTGCATCTGTGTTCATCAGTGGTGTTGGCTTGCAATTTTCTTTTTTTGTGTGATGTTTTCACCTGGTTTTGGTACCAGGGTGATGGTGGCTTCATAGAAAAAGCTTGAAAGTGTTCCTTCTGCAATTTTTTGGAAGAGTTTGAGAAGGATAGGCATTAGCTTTTCTCTAAATGTTTGATAGAATTTACCTGTGAGGCCATCTGGTCATTGCTTTTTTGGGGGGGGAGATTTTAGTCAGTTTTGATTTCAGTGCTTGTGATTGGCTTGTTCATAAATTCTAGTTCTTCCTCTTTCAGTCTTAGAAGGTTGAACTTTTCTAAGAATTTGTCTGTGTCTTCCAGGTTGTCCACCTTATTAGCATATAGTTGTTCGTAATAGTCTCTTATGATCTTTTGTATTTCTGCATTGTCTGTTCTAACCTATCCTTTTTCATTTCTGATTTTGTTGATTTGAGCCTTCTCCCTTTTTTTCATGATGAATATATGGCTAATGGTTTATCAGTTTTGTTTATCTTCTCAAAGAACTAGCTTTTTTTTGTTTTTACTTTACAATACTGTATTGGTTTTGCCATACATTGACATGAATCCACCACAGGTGTACATGAGTTCCCAACCCTGAACCCCCCTCCCACCACCCTCCCCATATCATCACTCTGGGTCATCCCAGTGCACCAGCCCCAAGCATCCTGTATTCTGTATTGAACCTAGACAAGAAATTCGTTTCTTACATGATAGTATGCATGTTTCAATGCCATTCTCCCAAATCATCCCACCCTCTCCCTCTCCCACAGAGTCCAAAAGTCTGAAGAACTAGCTTTTAGTTTTACTAATCTTTATTATCATTTCCTTCATTTCTTTTTTCATATATTTCTGCTCTGATCTTAATGATTTGTTTCCTTCTACTAACTTTGGGCATTTTTTTTCCTTCTTTTTGCAGTTGTTTTAGATATAAAGTTAAGTAGTCTATTTGAAGTTTTTCTTGTTTTTTGAAGTAGGATTGTATTGTTATAAACTTCGCTCTTTGAACTGCTTCTCTGAATCCCATACGTTTTGAGTCATCATGTTTTCATTATCATTTATTTCTAGGAGTTTTTTCATTTCCCCTTTTATTTCTTCAGTAACCTGTTGGTTACTTAGAGATGTATTGTTTATTGTTTAATCTCCATATGTTTGTGTTTTTTGCAGCTTTTTTTTTTCTGTAATTGATATCTAGTTTCATAGTGTTGTGGTCAGAAAAGAGACTTGATACAATTTCGATTTTCTTAAATTTACTGAAGCTTGATTTGTGACCCAAGATATGGTCTATCCTGGAGAATGTTTCATGTGCACTTGAGAAGAAAGTGTATTCTTCTTCATTTGGATGGAATGTCCTGAAGATATGAGTTAGGTCCATCTGGTCTAATGTGTCACGTAAGTCTTGTGTTTCCTTGTTAATTTTCTGTTTTGATGATCTGTCCGTTGCTGTAAGTGGAGTGTTAAAGTCCTCTACTGTTACTGTGTTACTGTCAGTTTCTCCTTTTATGTCCGTTAGTGTTTGCCTTCTGATTGAGGTGCTCCTATGTTGGGTGCACAAATATTTACAATTGTTATGTCTTCTTGGATTTATCACTTGATCATTATGTAGTGTCCTTCCTTATATATTGTAATATTCTTTATTTTGAGGTCTATTTTGTCTGATATGAAAATTGCTGCTCTGGCTTTCTTTTGATTTCCATTTGCATGGAATATCTTTTTCCATCCTCTCACTTTCAGTCTGTATGTGTCTCTAGGTCTAAAGTAGGTCCCCTGTAGACAGGATATATACGGGTCTTGTTTTTTATCCATTCAGCTAGTCTGTATCTTTTGGTTGGAACATTTAATTCGTTTATATTTAAAGTAATTATTGATATATATGTTCCTGTTGGCATTTTCTTAATTGTATTAGGCTTGTTTTTGTAAGCCTTTTCGTTCTCTTCTGTTTCCTGCCTAGAGAAGTCCTCTTAACATTTTTTGTAGAACTGATTTGGTGTTGCTAAATTCTCTTAACTTTTGCTTGGCTGTAAAGATTTTTATTTCCCCATCAATTTTGAATGAGATCCTTGCTGGGTAGCATAATCTGGTTTGTAGGATTTTCCCTTTCAGTACTGTAAACATATCCTGCCATTCCCTTCTGTCCTGCAGAGTTTCTGCTGAAAGATCAGATGTTAAATTGTATGGTGTTTCCCTTGTATGTTAGTTATTGCTTTTCCCTTGCTGCTTTTACTATTTTTTCTTTGTGTTCAGTCTTTGTTAGCATGATTAGTACATGTCTCAGTGTGTTTCTCTTTGGGTTTATCCTGTATAGGTGTCTTCTTAGACGTGATTGACTATTTCCTTTCCCATGTTAAGGAAGTTTTTGACTATAATCTCTTTAGAAATTTTCTCAGACCCTTTCTTTTCCTCATCTTCTTATGGGCCCCTTATAATTTGAATGTTGATGCATTTAATACTGTCCCAGCGGTCTCCTAGACTATCTTCAATTCTTTTCATACTTTTTTTCTTTATTTTACTTTTTTTCTTTATTCTGCTCTTCAGCAGTTATTTCAACTAAACTCTCTTCCAGCTCACTTAGGCCCGTTCTTTGGCCTCAGTTATTTAGCTATTGATTCCTTCTAGAGTATTTTTAATTTCAGTGTTTGTTTTGTTTATCTCTCATCTCTGTTTGTTTATTCTTTATTTCTTCTGAAAGTGAAGTGAAAGTGTTAGTCACTCAGTTGTGTCTGACTCTTTGTGCCCCCTTGAACTGTAGCCTGCCAAGCTGGTCTGTTGATGGAATTCTCTAGGCAAGAATACTGGAGTGGGTTGCCATTCCTTCCTCCAGGGGTCTTCCCAAGCCAGGAAGATCTTCCCTACCTGGGATTGAACCTGGGTCTCCTACATTGCAGACAGATTTTTTACCATCTGAGCCATTGATCCTTGTTAAATGTGTTAATTCTTGCATCTTCTCCAGTCTGTCTTCGAGTTCTTTACTGTTATTTTGGACCATCTTTACTATCATTTCTCTGAATTCTTTTTCATATAGTTTGCCTATTTCTTCTTCATTTGTTTGGGCTTGTGAGTTTTTGCCTTGTTCCTTCATTTGCACAATATTTCTCTGTCTTTTCAATTTTTCTAACTTATGTACTTGAGATCTCTTTTCTCCAGGCTGTAGGGTCATGGTTCTCCTTTCTGGTCTCTGCCCTCATGTGTGAGGTTGGTCCAGTAGTTTGTGTAGGCTTTGTGTTGGGAAGAACTGGTGTTTGCACTCTAGTGGGAGGAGGTGAGTTTGTTCCTCTCTGATGGGCAGGTCTATGTGAGGTGGTGTGTTCGGGGTGTCTGTGGGAAGCCTGTCTGCTGATGTTTGGGTTTATGTTTTTGTCTTGCTTGTTCTTTGGGTGAGGCATCCTTCACTGGCTGCTGCCAGCAGTTGGGTGATGCTGGGTCTTGTATATAGGTGGAGGCCTTCATGGGAGTCCTCACTAACTAATATGTCCTGAGGTCAGGAGTTCTTTGGCAGTGTCCTGGACTCAGCACTCCCACCTCAGTGGCTCAGGCCCAGTCTCTCTCCAGAGAACCGAGACCCCACAAGCCATTTGTTATGGCATTAAAAGGGATTAAAACAAACACACAAAAACAAAATGTGAAACAAGGAACAAAAAATGAACCCCAAATAGTAAATGTAAAATCAGACAAATACTAAAACAAAGGACCATACATACACACACACAAAACCAAAAGCAGTCCAAAGAAGACAAAGTACAAGGGAGTGACGGAGTGAACCAAGGAAACCAAAAATTATATTGACCAATTAAAAACAAAGCTAGCTAAAACACAAATCAGAAAATAAGACCAAAGCAGAGTGCCAACTTTGGAATAAACCAAAGAAAACAAAGCAAACTAATAAACATGATGAAATAAAGAAACAAAAGGAAGAAAAGGAAAAAAATAGAAAAGCATATTAAATAGAAGTATATAAAAGAAATTTACTTATATTAAAGAATAACGACAGCAGAAGAACCAAAGGAAAAACAACCAAAAAGACAAAAAAAAATTTTTTTAAGGGATAAAAACCCCCACAGAACCACAAAAAAAGCCAATGTAGAGGTAGAAGCTTAGAGTTAATAATAATAGCAACTACAGCAACAGTGAAAAAAAAAAAAGAGAAGAAAAGAAATCCAGAACAAACTATAGAATGAATCAAAATGTAAGAAGACCAGTAAATGTTTTTCTTGGGTCTCAGCTGTCAGTGTCCGTTTCCCCTCTGTGATTCATAGCCCACCTCTGCCTCTCCAGGAGACCTTCCAATACTGGGCAAGTGAGTTTCTGGCCCTGCTTTCGGGACAGCTGACACTCTAGTTGGGCCCTACTCCTGCGTGTCCTGTCCTCCAGTGTCCTTGCCTCCTTGCTGCCAGTGCTGGGGCACTTTCTTTTGTGGGAACACTCGTTGTCCTTTTATCTACTCCATAGAACAGAGTCTACCTAGTTGATCATGTGGATTTAATCTGCAGTTTGTACAGCTGGTGGAAAAGTTTTCGATTCTCTTAGCCACATTGCCTGTGGAGTTCAATTGTGGTTTTATCCCCACTTCTGCTTGTGGGTTATCTACAGGAGTTTGCTCCTGAGGCTGCCCCGGAGGACTTGGGTCTGCCCTAGTGAGGACCAGGCCTGGAGGTGGCACAGCTGCTTGGATTGCAGTGATCCTGGCAGTTTCAGATGCTCAGGGATGCCGGCAACCATGGGTGCAGGAGCTATGGCACTATTAGAATCTTTTTCTAGCCTATGACAGCAGGCACTCAAAGGGTCCCCCTGGCTGGCATCCTGCTCTAATGCTCGGCACATCAGTCATTCAAATGGCCAGCCTCTCTGTGTTCTTTCTCTGTTGGTCAGCTGCCAGTGCTGGTGTGTGGGGAAAGAGAGGCTTCAGTGTGGCTCCACCCTCTGCGTGTGACTCAGCAGTATGGCCCTGCCTCCGTGGCTTCCTGGCTTTGCTCCAAAGGCATTCCCTGCCAGGATCTCCTCCCTTATGTCCCCTTGGGCATGTCAACAGCAGTCCTCACCCTGCTCTCCAATCCCTATGCTCCCAGCCACTGAATGTTTCAGGGGACCTGAGTCCCTGTCTTGGGTACGTAGGGCTGTGGCACGGATTGTGTGGTTCTCACTCCATTCAGAGTGTCACAGATCAGCTGCTTCACTCTCTGACAGTGTCAAATGCTTCCCCTCTGTCCCAAACACTTTCCCTGATGTGGGCATCTTGCCCCTGCTTCAGTTTCCCCACCCCCAGGTACAGGTCCAGTCCCGCTCATTCTCCTCTCTTTCTCTTCCTTCCTTCATCCTACCAAGTTTTGCATGGATATGTATATTCCTTTCTGGTGGTCAGCAACTCCTGCCAGCTGTGAGCTGGTGTTCTGTGACATCTTCTGCATCTGAAGATGTTTTCCTGATGCATCCGTGGAGAGAGATGTACTCTACATCCACCTACTTTTTCACCATCTTGTCTTCCCTGACCTAAGATGGGTTTTGTTTAGGGTCTTATTAGCAGATTGGATGGGAAAGGAGGTGTCTGGAAATGTTTTGAGCAAAGGTAAAATGACAAGCCCTACGTATGAAGCAACTTGAATGCAAACTTGGCCCGAGCTTTAGTATCTGGCTTCCCCTTCAGAATCGATAATAGTTCAGAGGGACCCATGATCCCGTAATGCACCTTTGGTTTGGGTCCAGCCTCAGGAACACCAACCTCATGCCAGAGGGCAGGTTGAAATTTGGCCCCATTTCCTTCACCCATCTTGGCCAGGTGCTCTTGTACAGGACACAACACTGTTAACTGTAAGTGATGATCCTGGGTAATACCATGTGGAAGGGAATCAGAAGAGCTACTGAAATCCAAAGCTACAATTGTTTTTCCTCTTAGATCCATATATTATGTGCTCAGCACAGTAGAGTCTATTAAATCCCAGTGGTTGGAAATATAAACAAATTGGTCCAGTGTGAATGATTTTCTAGGCGAATATAAAATAAGTATTTGGTAACTTTATGAACTACTGAATTCTTGAGCTGGAAGGCTCATCTTCTATAACTTTATTCAGCTTCTTGTTTTATGGGTAAATTAATCAAGGCCCTGGGCTTGTGAAGTTATTTGACCAGGTTCACATAGCTAATGATGGAAGACACAGAACTAGAAACAGGATCTCTGTCTCTTCATCTCTAAAACGGGATAAAAATATGTGAAACAGCCTGTCACACAGTAGGTGCTGTTAGTTGGCTGATTCTGAACCTAATATCTTGAAGGATTCCTGGTACAGCATCTGCCCTAGACTAGTCCATGGTAGGATAGTTCAGACTGACAAGCCCACTCTAGCTTTTATTTATTCTATCGTTTTCCCAGATTGTAAACAACCTTAGTTGGTGCATAGTTTATCACATTTCTCCTGTGTTCCCTGATCCATTCCAATCTGCAGGCTTATCCTATCTTCAGTTCTTTAAGAAGCTGGTTCATCTTGTTGCTGTAACATTGTCAATTCTTTAAATACTCAGAGATGCCCTTTAAGTTTGTATGTAGCCAAGTTTTGTGAGTTCATTTCTCCCCTTAGTCCATGTTTCTTTCCATCCTTCACTTGGCAGGGAGCTCTTTCTGGTTAATGACTGTAAGTTCTTCAAAGCATCCAGAGCAGCCGTGGGATCCCTCCCAGTCTCTCAGGAGGATATTTTCCCTTGTTCTTTTTCTCTTATTTATGGGAAGTAGAGCCAAATGTGAGACACTGAGCCCAGCAGGAGGGGCCAGACCTGGCCCAGGGAGAGCCTGTATGGCCTGAGCTGCAAGGAATCCAGCCAGGAATCCCAGGCTCATAAAACATTAGCACTGGAAGGGCCATGGAGACCATCAAGTCCAACCCATCATTTTATAGAGAAGGAAACTGAGGCTTAAAGGAAGACAGGGGCTTTGCCCAGGTCTGGTCAGACATTGATTTCAGGTCTCTCAAGCCAGCTCTCCCCGCCGTGCCAGTTGCCAGATACTATTCCTGACCCATAAGCATAGGACTGAACTGATCGAATTATGATAGTTAAGTTATTGAAGGCTTAAGGCTCCGGAGTGGTTAAGTGAGCTCAGGAGCTAGAATACCTGGGTTAAAATTCTGACTCTACATTTACTAGCTTTGTTACCTAATGAAAGTTACTTAAGCTCTTTATGCCTCTGTTTCCTCATCTCTAAAGTGGGGTGATAATTTGACCTATTTCTTTGGATTGTAAAGATTAATAGGTGATTAGCTGTTAAATGTTAACATATGTTAACAAAAATATTCTTACTTTTAAAGCATCACAATAGTACCTGGCACTATCATTGTTGTTTTTCAAACCTCAATTTTTAACCAAAATTCTATGTTATCTTCCTATAAATATGTTTTCCTAGGTTCCTTGACAGAATAAGTCTAAGTTGTGGGATATAGTGTCTGCCATAAGAGTGGGAAGAAAATTTGTGTAGCCTAAGAAGGCTTCCTGGAGGAGGTGGGGTATCTACTCAGTCCTGTCAGGTTTGGGATTGCTCATCTTCCTGCAGTGAGAAAGCAAAATATCCATCATAAGAAGACTGACCACCTTTCTCACTTGCAGGAGTCCGTGTGACTTATTCCAAATAAAATGTTGATTTTAGAGGCCATTTGCCATTTTGCCTTACCCATTTTTTCCACCAAAGAAATTATTTCGCATAAAACTTAAAGTGATATAATTTCTGTCGTTAGAAAAAGAATTTTCCTGTTTTATTGTCAAGGCATCAATTGTGAAAATTACCATCTATACTTTGCAAAAAGTTGTTGATAACATCTGTTGATGTGAGGAGGCAGGGTGATCCCCTGGGATGTGGAGAAACTTTTGAAGTTACACACAGATTTTTCAACTGCACAGGGCTGGTGGGGTACTGTGTGGTGCCCCTAACCACCTTGTTGTTCAGTGGTCAACTGTATACGTAGGAGCAGAATTGCTGGAGCAAAGAGTATGTGAATATTCAATCTGGGAAATAGTGGCTGTTTTTGGAAGTGGCTATACCAGTTTTGACTTCATCCCCACCCTAATGAAGTATAAAAAATTCTCCGGATTTATATCCTTTCTTTTTTTTTTTTTTAAAAATTAAACTAAATGTCTTTTACTTTATTGTCTCCTCCAGACTTTACACCATAGTTGGGTAACTTTGTTGGTTTCTTTGTTTTTTTTGATGTGGGAGAACTGGTTTACTCCTTTTTTTATTTTTTTATTTTTTTTTTCTTCTTTTTTTTTTTTTAATTTTAAAATCTTTAATTCTTACATGTGTTCCCAAACATGAAGCCCCCTCCCACCTCCCTGCCCATAACATCTCTGTGGGTCATCCCCATGCACCAGCCCCAAGCATGCTGTATCCTGTGTCAGACATAGACTGGCGATTCAATTCTTACATGATAGTATACATGATAGAATGCCATTCTCCCAAATCATCCCACCCTCTCCCTCTCCCTCTGAGTCCAAAAGTCCGTTATACACAGCTGTGTCTTTTTTCCTGTCTTGCATACAGGGTCGTCATTGCCATCTTTCTAAATTCCATATATATGTGTTAGTATACTGTATTGGTGTTTTTCTTTCTGGCTTACTTCACTCTATATCCTTTCTAATACTTGATGTTTTTCAACTTGGTCTTTTTGCCAATCAAGCAAGTTTATAAGTATTTCTTTATGGCTAATTTTGCATTTTTCTGATCACTAGTGATACTAACTGTATCTTCATATTGTCATCGTGTTTCTTTTTTCTATGAAATATCTCAGATCTTTTGCCCATTTTCTATTGAGTTGCTTGTGCTCCTGATTGATTTATAGGAGGGTTTTATTTTATATACATTCCTGATATTATCCCTTTTTGTTTGTGTGTGTTATTAATACTTTCCCTCTATTTTAAATTGTCTTCTCTTTTTTGTAACATTTCCTTTGGAAAATAAAATTCTTTTTTAATTTTCATAGTAAAATTTAGTGAAGTTTTATTTTGTAGTCAGTACTTTTTTAAAGAAAAATTTTTACTACTCACAGTCTAAAAGATACACTGGTATTTTCTACTAGGAGTTATGAAGTTTTATTGTTGACATTTAATTCCCTAATTCTTTTAAACCTTTGATTTTGTATATGGTGTGAGACAGGGATCCCATTTTAATCTATATCCATGTCGATATCCATTTTCCAGCTCTAATCTGACATGCCACCCCTGTCATATATCAAAATCCCGCATATTCCTTGCTCTTCTTTGAGCCCTCAATATAATTCATACATCACTGTGCCAGTAATATTAGGAAATCATAAGAACTTCTTTTCAGAAATGTCCTTACTATTCTTAGTTCTTTGCTCTTTATTATTGTTATTATTATTATTAAAGTATAACATACCTACAGAGAAATACACAAACCATACAAAACAAGTGAACAAAACCCAGATTTCCCCACAGCCAGTCCCTCCCATCAGGAAGCTTCCACAAGCCTCTTATTCTTATCCATCAGAGGGAAGACAGAATGAAAACCACAATCACAGAAAACTAACCAAACTGATCCCATGGATCACAGCTTTGTCTGACTCAAGGAAACCATGAGCTATGTCGTGCAGTGTCACCCAAGACAGACGGGTCATGGTGGAGAGTTTTGACAAAACGTGGTCCACTGGAGAAGGGAATTGGAAACCACTTCAGTATTCTTGCCTTGAGAATCCATGAACAGTATGAAAAGGCAAAAAAAAAAAAAAAAAAATGACATTGAAAGATGAACTCCCCAGGTCAGTAAGTGCCCTATATGCTACTAGAGAAGAGTGAAGCAATAACTCCAGAAAGTATGAAGAGACAGAGCAAAAGTGAAAACAACATCCAGTTGTGGCTGTGGCTGGTGATGGAAGTAAAGTCCGATGCTATAAGAACAGCATTGCATAGGAACCTGGAATGTTAGGTCCATGAATCAAGGCAAATTAGACGTAGTCAAACAGGAGATGACAAGAGTGAACATCGACATTTTAGGAATCAGTGGACTAAAATGGACTGGAGTGGGCAAATTTAATTCAGATGACCATTATATCTACTACTGTGGGCAAGAATCCCTTAGAAGAAATGGAGTAGCCCTCATAGTCAACAAAAGAGTCTGAAATGCAGTACTTGGATGCAGTCTCAAAAATGGCAGAATGATATCTGTTTGTTTCCAAGGCAAACCATTCAATATCATAGTAATCCAAGCCTATGCCCCAACCCATAATGCCAAAGAAGCTGAAGTTGGACGGTTCTGTGATGACCTACAAGACCTTCTAGAACTAACACCAAAAATAGATATCCTTTTCATCATAGGGGACTGGAATGTAAAACTAGGAAGTCAAGAGATATCTGGAGTAACTGGCAAATTTGTCCTTAGAGTACAAAATGAAGCAGGGCAAAGGCTAACTGAGTCTTGTCAAGAGAATGCACTGGTCGTAACAAACATCCTCTTCCAACAACACAAGAGAAGACTCCACACATGGACATCACTAAATGGTCAATACCGAAATCAAATTGATTATATCCCTTGTAGCCAAAGATGGAGAAGCTTTATATAGTCAGCAAAAACAGGAGAGGGAGCTGACTGTGGCTTAGATCATGAACTCCTTATTGCTAAACTCAGACTTAAATTGAAGAAAGTAGGGAAAACCACTAGACCATTTAGGTATGAGTTAAATCAAATCCTTTATGATTATAAAGTGGAAGTGACGAAGAGATTCAAGAGATTAGATCTGATAGACAGAGTGCCTGAAGAACTATGTGGAGGTTTGTGACATTGTACAGGAGGTGGTGACCAAAACCATCCCCAAGAAAAAGATATGCAAAGAGGTAAAATGATTGTCTGAGGAGGCCTTACAAATAGCTGAGAAAAGAAGAGAAGTGAAAGGCAAAGAAGAAAAGGGAAAGGTATACACATTTGAGTCCAGAGTTCCAAAGAATAGCAAGGAGAGATAAGAGAGTCCTCCTAAGTAATCAAAGAAATAGTGCAAAACAATAGAATGGGAAAGACTAGAGGTCTCTTCAAGAAAATTAGTGATACCTAAGGGAACATTTTTTGCAAAGATGGGCACAATAAAGGACAGAGATGGTATGAACCTAACAGAAGCAGAAGATATTAAGAAGTGGCAAGAATATAAAGAAGAACTGTACAAAGAAGATCTTCATGACCCAGATAATCATGATGGTGTAATTACTTACCTAGAGCCAGACATCCTGGAATGTGAAGTCAAGTGGGCCTTAGGAAGCATCACTACGAACAAAGCTAGTGGAGGTGATGGAATTCCAAATCCTGAAAGATGATGCTGTGAAAGTGCTGCACTCAATATGCCAGCAAATTTGGAAAACTCAGCAGTGTCCACATGACTGGAAAAGGTCAGTTTTCATTCCAATCCCAAAGAAAGGCAATGCTAAAGAATGCTCAAACTACCGCACAATTGCACTCATCTCACACGCTAGCAAAGGAATGCTCACAATTCTCCAAGCCAGGCTTCAACAGTATGCGAACCCTGAACTTCCAGATGGTCAAGATGGATTTAGAAAAGATAGAGGAACCAGAAATTAAATTGCCAACATCCGCTGGATCATAGAAAAAGCAAGGGAATTCCAAAAGAACTTCTGCTTTATTGAGTGCACCAAAGCTTTTGACTATGTGGATCACAACAAACTGTGGAAAATTCTTAGAGTTGGGAATACCAGACCACCTGACCTGCCTCCTGAGAAATCTGTATGCAGCTCAAGAAGCAACAGTTAGAACAGGACATGGAACAATGGACTGGTTCCAAATTGGGAAAGTAGTACATCAAGGCTGTATATTGTCACCCTGCTTATTTAACTTATATGCAGACTGCATCATGTGAAATGCCTGGCTGGATGAAGCACAAACTGGAATCAAGATTGCCGGGAGAGATATCAATAACCTCACATATGCAGATGACACCACCCTTATGGCAGAAAGCAAAGAAGAACTGAAGAGCCTCTTGATGAAAGTGAAAGAGGAGAGTGAAAGAGCTGGCTTAAAACTCAACATTCAAAAACTAAGATCATAGCATCTGGTCTCATCACTACATGGCAAATAGATGGGGAAACAATAGAAACAGTTTATTTTCTTGGGCTCCAAAATCACTACAGATGGTGGCTGCATCCATGAAATTAAAAGACACTTGCTCCTTGGAAGAAAAGCTTGAAAAACCTAGACAGCATATTAAAAAACAGAGACATTACTTTGCTGATAAAGGTCCATCTAGTCAAAGCTATGGTTTTTCCAGTAGTCGTGTATGGATGTGAGAGTTGGACCATAAAGAAAGCTGAGCTCCGAAGAACTGATGCTTTTGAACTGTGGTGTTGGAGAAGACTCTTGAGAGTCCCTTGGACTGCAAGGAGATCCAAGCAGTCCATCCTAAAGGAAATCAGTCCTGAATATTCATTGGAAGGACTGATGCTGAAGCTGAAACTCGAATACTTTGGTCACTTGATGAGAAGAGCTGACTCATTGGAAAATACCCTGATGCTGGGAAAGATTGAAGGCAGGAGGAGAAGGGGACAACAGAGGATAAGAATGATTGGATGGCATCACCAACTCGATGGACATGAGTTTGAGCAAGCTCTGGGAGTTGGTGATGGGCAGGGAGGCCTGGTGTGCTGCAGTCCATAGGGTGGCAAAGAGTCGGACATGACTGAGCAACTGAACTGAACTGAATACAAAGTGTACAACTCATTATATTTCACAAGGTGAGTGCAGTGATGTAACCAGCACTGAAATCAACAAATAGACCATTAGCAACCCCAGAAACCTTCCTTGTATCCTCTTCTAGTCTCTTTCTGCCTCCTTTCAAAGTCATCAATCCTATCTTCTGACAACATAGATTCATTTGACCTACTTTTTAAGTTTATGTAAATGAACTCATGATAGGTACTATTTTGTAGGTCTTCTTTTACCTAACATTTTAACTGTAAGATTTATTCATATAGTTGTAGTTTGTGCATTTTCACTTCAAGTTAGTACATATTCTTTTCCATTTCAAGAATATACCACTTTCACCCATTCTACCCATTCTTAGTTTGAAGCTATTACAAATAGTACTGTTCTGTTCCCTATCTGCCTCTAGCCTTTGCCTGAACTGGTTCCCTCTTCATGTCACGTCCTCCTTCACTACTTAAGATTCTGGCCATTTTATAAAGCCTTGTTAAGTACATTCCATCTCAGTGTGAACCTTTCTTGCTGCTGCTGCTGCTGCTAAGTCACTTTAGTCGTGGCCGACTCTGTGCGACTCCACAGATGGCAGCCCACCAGGCTCCCCCGTCCCTGGGATTCTCCAGGCAAGAACACTGGAGTGGGTTGCCATTTCCTTCTCCAATGCATGAAAGTGAAAAATGAAAGTGAAGTCGCTCAGTCATGTCCGACTCTTTGTCACCCCATGGACTGCAGTCTACCAGGATCCTCCATCCATGGGATTTTCCAGGCAAGAGTACTGGAGTGGGGTGCCATTGCCTTCTCCGAGTGGCAGCTTAGGTTGTGGCTAGTCTTGTCATCATATTATAGTTAACTTCTTCCACCTGGTGGGGGTTTCAGTATCTACAAGGCAGCTCAAAGGATATGGCTCCGAATATTATCCATAGCTTTTGAGGAAGAATTTATAAAGGTCCTTGACTTTGTTTAGTGACTAGACTATTATTATTTAGTTTTGTTTGCTTTCCTTTGCTTTTGCATTTTCTCACTTCCCTGATTAAATTTATTCTTTGACTGAAGTTTGCTACAGACAAAGGCAGGCAGAGGACACAGGTAGGGTGGATCTGTCCTGGGAAGACTCTATAGATCTTGCTCCATTTTATTCTTGTCAGCATGATTAAAAGTGAATGGTGACAAGCAAACCCATCTATAGACCTATGGGTAGGTTTTTGGTTATTTGACTCACTTATTGGATGTCTTTGTATTTTTATATATTATCTCCCTTGGTGGTAAAGGTTTAGTTGCTAGGTCATGTCTGACTCTTTGCAACCCCATGGACTGTGTGTGTCCTGCCAGGCTCCTCTGTCCAAGGGATTTCCCAGGCAAGAATCCTGGAGTGGATTGCCATTTCCTTCTCCAGGGGATCTTCCCGACCCCAGGAACAAACTTGAGTCTCCTGGTTGGCAGGCAGATTCTTTACCACTGAGCCATCTAGGAAGCCATTATCTCCTTTACTAGTTTTTAAATTAAAAAAATAATAATAATAATACAAAAGCAAGGCACATTCCTTGAAAGAAAAAATGGTGTATAAAAATTTACAAGTGATTGATTCTTCCTTGCCTAATCTCCCCCCAGCCTTATCTCAACACCAAGTTAACAGTATCCTGATTCTGGTACCAGATCTTTTCTTATGAATTCTAATAGGTTTCAAGCTTCTGGAGGCCATGGCTTTCTTATTAAACTTTGTAACCCTTTATACCTAGAAAAATGCTTTGCCTAAAATAAGTTCTCTGTATCTGTTTATTTGACGAATGATTTTTTAAAAAAATCTTTGTTTATTTGGCTGCATCAGGTCTTAGTTGGGGCATACTTGATCTTAGTTGCAGCATACTTGATCTTAGTTGTGGCATGTGAGATCTCATTCCCTGAGCAAGGGATCGAACCCAGGCTCCCTGCGTTGGGAACTCGGAGTCCTATCCACTGGATCACCAGGGAAATCCCTTGATGAATGACTGACTGAACATAGATTGGGGAGAGAAGTCCCAAATGGAAAACATTTATGATAAACCAAAAGCAAAGTCTTCAAAGTTCAATTCAGCTGTATCTGACAAGAAATATTAGTAATAACCTTTAAAGGAGCACTCAGACAGGTATTTTTCTACTTCTTCCTTGTCCTGTAATACCAAATCATGAAGAGATAATGAACAAAAACTTGAGAAAAGATAGATGTCTCTCTGCTGTCTCCTCCTTCTTAGAGAGTGAAGGACACATAGAAAGGAGAGGTTTGGGGGATTGAGAGGGGCCCTAGCAGTAGATAAATCTCTTACTCTGTATTACCAGACTCTAAATTTGCTGTGGAGTATTTTTGTGGGTAATATCTTTTACAGATGTGTTTGGAGAAGATTGAAATTATCTTGGTAAAAGCACATCTAGATTCCGCATTGCAACTTAAACATATTGTATTTTATTTCCTTCAGCACAAGGGCAGAAAACTCATTTTTTCCTCCCTCCTTCTTTTAATTTTTAAAAAAAAAAAGAACAAAGAAAGTCCAAAATGTCTTTTCCTACTTGGAATGAAAAATTAATGATTGCTTTGGGCGTAGAGGTAGTGAGCATGAAGTCTTGATCCGACTTAATCAGGAGTCGCCTTTAAATATAAAGATCCCTGACTCTGGAAGGCTAGAAAAATATAGTTTGAAGGTGTGATTCATATTATTTCCCCGAGGTTTCATTTTTATTTTATTATTCTTCAGCTGCATGACTAAACGTTTATTTGGTGCTAGCAAATTGAAAAAGTCTGGACTGCAATAAGCCGTTTGCCGTTGCTGATTAATTGCCATGGGCATGCTTTTGAATCCTCCTGGTGAACCTAAAGTGTACTGTCCCGAGGAGTGCTTTCCGAAGGGAAAAGTTCTGGAAGGATCTTCATTTCTTTGAGTTTTCATAATAGTGGAATGTGTTATACAGGCAGCAGAGTGAGCAGTTAAGACTTGGACTCTGGAAGAAGTCCCGGCTCCACCGTTAACTCAGAGTGGAGCCTTTAGCAATTTTCTTGATGTTTCTTAAGTCTCCACTTTTCTCACCTGTAAAATGAGAATAATGAAAATAACACCTAATGCAGAGAGTCACGAAGATTGGATATCTGAAAAAGCACTAAACATAGCACATGGCAGTCGATCCAATAAATTGGAACTGCTGCTGTTGTGATTATGATCTCTATGACTACTATGAATAATGAAATGGGAAGTTCTGTCAGAGGACTGTGCTCTCCACATCTGAGCAAATATTGTACACTTCAGTATCTTATAATATCTTATTATAGTACCTTATTTAGTGTGCATGATGGTTTTACTCTGCTAAATGGTAGTTGTGTAGAGGCCGTGCCCCCCACTAGATTGTACACCCTCTGACTTGCTCTTAAATAGTAGCCTTTGCATCTGCCAAGGTGGCTTGCCTACAGCAGGGCCTCAAGAAGCGCTTGTTGGATTGCACTGGGAAGTTATAGGCAGAGGGCTGGGTTCCAGCTTTCTCCAGAGTGAGGGCTGTGAGTTAGAAATATCCCTTTGGTTGTTGAATGGAGGCCGGGGATAGGGATTTGGCATTCCAAGTAGGAACTGGGGCTGCCAAGGTCCTAGTTACCATGGTAGAGGCCAGCCATCCAACCTCTGAATGAAGGTGAAGAGTTGAGCAGATCTGGAAAACAGAAGTTAGTTTGTTTTACAGAGTGGCCACATTAGTTTCTTTCTTTTTCTCCCTAGTAAGTATTTTAAGTTACAAAAAGTAAATGGTCAGAATGTGAGATTCAGATTTGTAAATTGTCAGAATCTGGGTTGAAGAAACTGGCAGTGAAAGTGTCAGTACAAATGATCAAATCAAGGGAAAAAATGCAACTCTGTGTGTCTCAGGAGGTAGTTAAGAAAGTCTTACCATGTGAATGAAGTTGGCCTTGCTGATCTTTTCAGCCTAGGATAAAATCAGTCCTGAGCAACCAGAAAAAATACAAATTCTCTGCACAGTTTGTAAATGAAGAGGTGACAGATCCTGCTTGCTGAGCAGGTGGACTCCAGGAAGTTTGGAGAAAGAGAGAGGCCAGTGTTTAATCCAACTCCGCAGTTGTTCCTTTTTGTTATCTTTACTCCCACTCCAGTATTCTTGCCTGGAGAATCCCCATGGACAGAGTAGCCTAGATTCCGTGCGGTCGAAAAGAACTGGACATGACTGAGCGACTTCCATGATCATCTGTACTCCAGCTCATCTTCACTAAACTCTCAATTTTCTTCTTCCTCCCAGACCTCTGTTTATATGAGATTTCAGTTAAGGACTCCAAAATGTCCCTGTTGTCATTCTAAGACATAACGTAACAGTGTTTAATAATGATGACTACATACATTATGTGTGCCCCGTGATGTACAGGAGGGCTGTTTGATGATGATTTCCAATCAATTCATGATGCACTTGTATTTTCAAAGCCCTTCCCTATACCATATAAACCATTTTTTTGGTCTAGCTTTTGCTTTATGTTTTTAAAGAGATTTTTATGATTTTAAGTTTTTAAAATAATGAATTGCTTGGTTCCTGTGAAGTTAGCTGTTTTAAATTTCTACATGATCATGTAGAGTGAACTTACAGTTAACTAATCGACAGGATGCTGACGTTTGAGGAAATTTCACTCATTAATCTTTATAT
This sequence comes from Capricornis sumatraensis, assembly GCF_032405125.1. Lineage (NCBI taxonomy): Eukaryota > Metazoa > Chordata > Mammalia > Artiodactyla > Bovidae > Capricornis > Capricornis sumatraensis. Next base: position 16,169,316 of record NC_091091.1, read on the forward strand.
TGTAGGCTCCTCTTTCATGTTTTAGTCAATAAATTATTTCTTCAAGGCTTAATCATGTTTTTTTTTTACAGACCCTTGACACGTTTGTTAGCTGTAGGCTTACTATGATGAACAAAACAAAACAGACCGAGTTTCTATCCTTGAGTTTACAGTCTGGTGGGGCTTTTTCTCTGTTGTAGAAATTAAAGACACCCCACTAGGTGAAACAAGAGATCATGCGGAAGGGGAGAGTCATTCCCCATTTCTGCACAATCTCTCAGAGTATCAAAAGATGAAAAGGTGCAAATGTGGTGGTCTGTTCTGTGAAGGAGGTTGGTTAGCTGTTGCTAAACCTATTTCCCTTCCTCTTCAGCTCACAGCTAGACCATGTTCCCAGACTCCCTTGCAGTCTGATATGTCCGTGTGCCTGTGTTTTTGGCCAGTGGAATGTGGACAGAAGTGAGGTAAACCATGAGGTCTAGGAGGTGCCGGGAGAGATGGAGGGTAGGATGCAAGGAACCTGGTTCCTAAATCACCACTTGGAAATCTTCCTGCTGAGCGTCTGCAGCTGACTGTGTGAGCAGGAAATAAACTACTCTGTGAAGCTCCTGAGAGTTCAGGGTTTCTCTCTAAAGTATTCAGAATTACCCGAGCCATTAATAGCATTCCCTTCTAGTGCTTTTAGTCTACTGGGGCAAACAGACAAAAATTAAACGACCGCTCAAGTTATATGTGAAACTAAAATGCCCTGGTCTGTCAGAGAAGGCGAGGGCAAGCCTGTGTAGATTATGGAGTCATTTTTGAAGAGCTGAAATTTGAGAGCTGTGATCCGAAACAGGAATACGATTCATTTTATTATGAAAGAAGGCAGTATAATAATGAGGATAATAGTTGATCTTCTATCATAGGATTGTTCTGAGGCTTACGTTAATGATGCATTACAAATAAGCTAATAATTACATGCATAAATTAATAAAACACAGAACGTTGCCTAAATCATAGTAAATTTATATTGGCTTTTGTTTTTTCGTCTTCCTTTTGAGTTGTACTTCCTGGGTTCAAATCTCAGCTCTGCCTCTTTCTTGTTGTAACCTGGGCAATTTGTATAACCTCGCTGAGTTTCGGTGTCCCCTTCTGAGGCTGCCAACAATGCATACCTCGTGGAGTTATTGTGGGGAGTAACGAGGCAGTTCATGGGTCTCTCCTCAGTGCCTCATGCGTGACAAATTCATGGCCTTTCTCTTCAAGCTGTTTTAGAGCATCTCTTACCTTGAGCTAGCCCTGTTAGACTCCATGGGGATTCTCTGTGATTCCTGCTCAGAGATTCTCCTATCATTTGAGAAGGCAGGATGTGCACACAGAATTAAATAACCATTCAAGGCATTGTATGATTTCATGTGAATCTGACTGGTTGTATCACTGTTGTGGCCACAGACCAGTTTGATTATCAGAGGACCTTTCAACCCATCCTGAGACATTGCCCATCTCGGTACTCTGCACCAGCAGATTTCTGTAGCTTAGCTAGTCTTTGGATATCTGTACAGAAAGATTATACATCTCTCTCTCTATATATAAGCAAACTCTTTGCAACCTCAGTAGATATGAATTTTCTGAAAGCTAAAGATATTTCCTGTTCCTTTTTTTTTTTTATTCCTTTCATTTTGAAAAGCAGTACCATATGCTTAAATTTAGACTACTCACTCTTGGATTTTATCAACATTAAAAAGAGAGGGTTGAAAAAAAAGAGATTAGAAGGCAGACTAGATTAGTGGTTTTTAAATGTGGTTGGAAGATCACCCAGAATTTATGATTTGCTTTTCAAAAGCTATAAATTATATTTTATGAAATATTAAATAAGTAGGAATAGCAATTATATACTAAATTAAATACCTTCTTATTTTAGATTCTGGTATAGACTGGTAAATAGTATAAAAATTGTTTTAAGTAACTGATTTTTCAGACTTGAATATTTGTTCTAAAAAGTTGAGAATACAAAAAAGAGGAAAATAAAAGTTTTTGTAATTGAACCACCAAAGAATGGCCACTAAATTTCCTTTCAATCTTTATTCTATGCATATATGTTTTTTCACAAATTTTGAATCATATACAGTGTTTTATTTCTTAGTCTTTTTTAAAGGTATAATTTACCTAACCATAAAATTAAAAACATAAAAATTCCTTTTAAAATGTATAATTCAGTGGTTTTTAGTATATTCACAAAGTTGTTCAGCTATCACTATAGTCAATTTTAAAATATGTTCATCACTCCAAAGAGAAACTCTTGTACCTGTTAGCAGTTACTCCTCCAGACCTTGGAAACTACTGAACTGCTTTGTGTCTCTGCTTTTCCTGAACATCTTATATAAATGGAATCAAAATATGTGGACTTTTGTAACTGACTTTTTCACTGAGCATTATGTGTTCAAGGTTTGTCCATGAGTAGCACATATTCATAGTTCATTTATTTTTTGGCTGAATAAAATTCTTTTGTATGGATATTCCACTTTTCACTTATCCATTCAGTAGTTAATAGACATTTAGATTGTTTATACTTTTTGGCTGCTATGAATAATGCTGGTGTGAGTAAGTATACTGGTTTTATTTGTGAATATATTTTCAGTTTCCTTGAAAATGTTAATCGCTTAGTCATGTCCAGCTGTTTGCAATCCCATGGAGGACCCCTCCAGACTCCTCTGTCCATGGAATTCTCCAGGCAAGATACTGGAGTGGGTAGCTGTTGCCTTCTCCAGGGGATCTTCCCAACCCAGGGATCGAACCTGGGTCTCCTGCATTGCAGGCAGATTCTCTATCATCTGAGCCGCATTCCCTTGGGTCATATGATAATTTCTACGTTTAAAATTTTGAGATATCTTCAAACTATTTCCAGAATGACAGCACCATTTTATACTGTTTTACAAGTTGCTTTTTTCTTTTTGAAAGAGAGGAAGAGGGAAATAATAAATGCATTTCTCACATCAGATTTTACTTACTAAACCATTTAGATTCTTACTCTCTAATATCTTTTACTCTTTTCTGCTTCAAAGGTAGTATTCTAGTTCACATCCTCTTTATTTTTATTATTTTTTATTAAGATGTAGTTGATTTAAAATATTACTTTCAGGTATACAACATAGTGATTCAAAATTTTTATAGATTACACTCACTTAAAGCTATTATAATATATTGGCTATATTCCCTGTGATGTACAATGTATCCTTAAAGCTTTTTTATTTTATACATAGTAGTTTGTACCTCTCAATCCTCTACCCCCATCTTATCCTTCCTTGCTTCCCTCTCCTGCTATGAATATTGGGGTACACATGTCTTTTTGAATTAGTGTTTTCATTTGCTCTGGATATATGCTCGGAAGTGAATTGCTGTATCATATGACGAGAGTATGTTTAGTTTTTTGAGGACCCTCCAATACTGTTTTCCACAGTGGCTGTACCAATTTACATTCCTACCAATGGTCTACAAAGTTTCCCTTTTCTCCATATCCTTGTCAAAATTTGTTATTTGTAGTCTTTTGATGATAGCCATTCTGACAGGTATTAGGCAATATCTCGTTATGGTTTTGATTTGCATTTCTCTCATGATTAGCCATGTTGAGCATCTAATGATGTGGCTGTTGGCCATCTGTATGTCTTCTTTGGAGAAATGTTTATTCAGGTTTTCTGCTCATTTTTTAATCAGGTTGTTTGGTTGATACTGAGTTGTATGAGCTATTTGTATATTTTGGATAGAAAGCCCTTATCAGTCATATCATTTGAAAATATTTTCACCCCATTCAGTGGGTTGTCTTTTCATTTTGTCAGTGATTTCCTTTGTTTTGCAAAAGCTTTTAAGATTAATTTGGTCTCATTTGTTTATTTTTGTTTTATTTGTTTATTTTTGCTTTTGTTTCCTTTGCCTTAGGAGACGAGTCCAAAAATATCTTGCTATGATTTATGTCAGAGTGTTCTGCCTATGTGTTCTAATTTCATTCTTTTACATATAGTTGTTCAGTTTTCCCGGCACCAATTACTAAAGATTTAGTAATACATACTAAATATACAATTGTATATACAATATACAATTTCTCCATTGTATATTCTTGCCTTCTTTCTTGTAGGTTAATTGACCATAAGTACATGGCTTTTACTTCTGGGATGTCTATTCTTTTTTTTTTTTTTCTTTTATTGAATTTGTTTACAGCATTGCTTCTGATTTATGTTTCGGGTTTTATTTTGGCAGCAAGACATATAGGATCTTAGCTCCCTGACCAGGGATTAAATGCACACCCCTTGCATTGGAAGGTGAAATCTAAACCACTGAGCCACCAGGGACGTCCCCTGGGCTCTCTGTTCTTTTCCTTGATCTCTATGTCTGTTTTTTTGTGCCAGTACTATTCTGTTTTCATGACTATCACTTTGTAGCATAGTCTGAAGTCACAGAGTGTGATACCTCCAGCTCTGTTCTTCTCAAGATTGCTTTGACTATTCAGGATCTTTTGTGTTTCTATACGAATTTGAGAATTATTTCTTCCAGTTCTGCACTTTCCGTCTGTGTATGTCTTTAGATCTGAAATGAATTGCTTGTAGGAGCATTTTTGTGAGTCTTGGTTTTGTATTCAGAGCATGTGAGACTTTGTGTGAGCCCTTTAAGAGTGGAATCTCTATTTCCCACTGCTTTCTGGGTCTCCCAAAAGTAAGCCTCACTGGCCTTCAAGGCCAAATGTCCTTGAGGTCATATTCCTTGTGCAGGACCCTAGGGCTGCAGAACCTATGTGGGGTTCAGATCATTTACCCCTTGCAGAGATCCTCTCCAGTTGTACTTATCCTCTCATTTGTGGGTCACCCAATTAGGGGTATGAGTCTTGACTATACTGCCACTCTGCGCTTCCTACCTGTCTCATTGTGGTCCCTTCTTTATACTTTAATTGTGGAGGAGATTTTCTGATAGATTCTGGTCTTCCTAATCAAAAGCGGTTCTGTGAGCAGCTGTAATTTTGGTGTGCCCTTGAGAGGAGGTGAGCCCAGGGTCTTCCTACTCTGCCGTCTTGGTCAAGCTCCCAGGGTGCTTTTTCATCTAGCATTATATCACAGTCATTTGCATAAGTGACTACATTTTCTTTGAAAAAGTTATTTTTAGTAGCTGATCTACACTCCATCATGTGGTTTGCACAATAACTAAGTCAACCATTTTCCTAATATTGGCTCTTTTGTTGTTGTTATTATTATAAATAATTATACAGTGACATTGTATGCATCTCTATTTCTTCTAGAGTAAATTCCTAGAGGTGGAGTGATTGAGTCAATGGGAATAGACATATTTAAGACCCTTAACACTTAGTGTAATGTGTTCCTCTAAGAAGGATTAGCAATCTAGACTTCCACCAAATAGTGTGCATGGCACTTGTCGTGTCCTTTGCCCATTTCTCTAATGAGGACCTAGCAAAACACTGTTAGTTTTCTCTGGCTACACAGCAAATTATCACAAATGTGGTGCTTTTAAACACCATGAACTTATCATCTCAGTTTCTATAGAATAGAAGTCTTGTGTGGTTGGATTGTATTCTCAGCTCACATTTTCACATTTCAACATCAAGTTGTCCACCAGGGCCCCCTGCCTTGTCCGGGACTCAAGGTCTTCTCCAAAGGTCACTGGATGTAGGTAAAATTCATTTCTTTCTCACATTTTTTATTCATTATATTTCTTTCTTTTTCTTTGAATTAGGAAGTTACTCACTTTTAGTAGTTGCATACCCATGTTCTACAGATATGAAGTTTGAGATCAGTGGATGAGATTAACTTTAAGACCCTTCTAATTAGAATATTTTATAATTTGTTAGTTACTTGGCCATCTTTCAGGAACAAAAACCTAGCTGTAGTTAAATTGGTGTAACAGGGAGACCCCCTCCAATTAACAGAGACTTTTTAAAATGGAGAGTTAATGCTTCTTTTGTTTGTTAAAATGCTTTTTAAATTGTCAAGTCTATATACATATTAGCTGATATTATTGTTATTGGTATGTAAATTTGGAGGAAGCTCAGAGCAGTCTCTCAGTGCTCTTCCTTTTCAGGACTGGGCCTGTCTTTGGAATCAGAAACAGCCTTTTTCACAAGTGTGTTCACAGAACTCCAGTCTTGCAAAGTATTCTTTTGAGCCAAGCATTTTGTGATAACCAAGTTTGGGAACCCTTGCTTTCTGTATTTTTACTCCTCCTTTTGTGCTCTCCTGGAAAATCAGTAAAGGATTTGTTTAAATTGCTAGATCATGTTTTCCTTGGCTAAGGAATGAGTACGCTATAGCAGGGCTGTTTCCTGTGTCTCCTGTCTCCATTAGTCAGGCTAAGCAGAGCTGAGTAGGCCATCTAAAACTTGGGTGATGACCAGGAGCCTGAAAGCGTAAGTTTTGGGGATCTAGAACAAATCACCTAACCTGTCTGGGTGTTAATTCTTCTTGGTAAAATGAGGATGGGAGATGAATTACACTTTAAATTCTCAGTTCCAATGTTATGGGATTCTATCATTTACTTTATTATGAAAGTATAAAGAAGAGTGTTTCATAAACACAGCTTTGCCAAAAATAAAATAATAACAAACCACACCAGAACAAAGCACACACAAAAAATTAAAGTCATCTGCTGGACCTCTGAGACACAATTGGATCATGGGAATCTTTCCTCATGAATTTTTGAATAGTCCCATAGTGTGAACTGTGAATTATGGTGCTGAAGAAGACTCTTGAGAGTCCCTTGGACTGCAAGGAGATCCAACCAGTCCATCCTAAAGGAGATCAGTCCTGGGTGTTCATTGGAAGGACTGATGTTGAAGCTGAAACTCCAATACTTCGGCCACCTGATGCAAAGAACTGACTCATTGGAAAAGACCCTGAAGCTGGGAAAAATTGAGGGCAAGAGGAGAAGGGGACAACAGAGAATGAGATGGTTGGATGGCATCACCAACTCAATGGACATGAGTTTGAGCAAACTCCAGGAGATAGTGAAGGACAGGGAAGCCTGGCATGCTGCAGTCCATGGAGTCGCAAAGAGTCAGACACTACTTAGCCACTGAACAACAACAACATAGCATGAACACGTATGCATTCATACTGGAGCTTGTGCTGATCTAATGGCTAAGTGACAAATTCAGGTGCACACTTCCTTATATCAGACCCACAGAGTGGTGACAATTTGAAAGGGAAAGGAAGAAAAGAAATCTGGCTGGACAGACACAGTCATGGTGGAAAGCAGGAAGATTAGATGTGTGTAAAGGAAGGCACTGAGGGCCTTAAATGATGTGGGGCCAATAGGCAGCCCTCAGTAGTTCCCTAGTACAGACATAACACTCTGAAAGGTATGGTTTAGCCAAATTGCTTGGGCTATGATGCTAAGACAGATCAGAAGGGACAGTGTCTGCAAAGACCAAGACTAAGGCTTTGGAGGCAACTTGGCGGGCGAAGGTGGGGCTGTGCCAGGTTGATGTGTAAAGCAACGTAGAGGAAGGGTTGTTGGAATGTGGTGACTCATTGAGGCCTGACTGATGAGGGAGGAGGAGGAACTGGCAGTCACTCCAGGGCAGAGATCACAGAAAAGGAAGTGGTGCCATTGATGATGATAGGGAATGTGTGCCGAAGTAGTGATGCCGAGGTAAGATGATGTGCTTCGCTAGATAGTTGAGATACGGAGATGCAGCTGGTAGTCCAGTGCAGCTGGCCGGTGAACAGGGCAGGCGAGCACACTGGGACGTGGAACTGAGAGAAAGGAACTCTGTTGCTTTGAGTATCAGTAATATTTGTGTTCCTTGCTGATCTTATTTACTCATGTACTATTGCGCTGGGAAGGTACCTTGTACTCCATTTTACACACCTTCTACCTAGTTTGAAGGTGAGTTTAATTCATTGCTTTAACACATTTGACATATAAACTGCTTTTCGAGCTTTATTTTATTTCTATGTTTTCATGAATGTAATGAGTGGTCCCTGTTTCAATTCAAGCATTCAGCATTCCCTTCCTTTTCCTGATAGATTTTTTTGTTTGTTTATTTTCATTGTGGCTTTTGAAGAATTGCCTGGGTTTGATTAAACTTGGCACACTGTTAAATTACATCAGGTTACAGTGGAAGGGCTATTTGCATTTTTTGTTTGCCTTTTTAAAATTAAAAAAAAAAAAGCAGTTAGAAACAATATCCATATAGGCACTTCTTTAAGATTCATGATTTTAATGCCATGTGGTATGTAGGTCAGGGCTCTGGTGGTGTGAGAGGCAGTGTGGCTTTGAAATGAAGGCTTACTTTATGCTGAGTTTTGGACAAGTTCCTTTTCCTCTCTAAGCTTCAACTTTCTCAACTGTAAAATGGAGATATTCATACTACTTATTTCCTATTGTGGTTGTGAGATTCCAGTGAATTGATACGTATAAAGGCTTAGGATGGTGCCTGGCACCTATTAAAAGTACCCAATAAATAGGGCCTACCATTATAATTATTATTCTCATCATTATTACTATTATTTTTATTAGCAATGGAAATATGTGAGGTCTACAGATAGAACTGGTCAGGAAATTTAATTATACATACAGAAAAGAATAAAGGCATATAAACATCAAGGAGAAAATGGGGAATAAGATTAGCTTGCTTTAAATGTCTGTTTCTTAGTTTTGTGAGCTTGGCAAGACTTTACTTCCCTGTGCCTTGCAGAAATGAGTACTCTGTGGCTGGCCTTACAAGAAAATTACAAGGATTAGTGCATTTATATGGAACTCCTGGACTCTCTGATTGCAACGTAGGAAATATTTTTTGCAGCTGTGATGCATTAATGTTAGCATGAACCGAGGCACTTATTCGACTTAGATATTTTTTCTGCCCCCTTTCAACTTTTATGAAACCTTTCTAGGTTTCTCAGTTGTGAGACTAAGAAAATGGCAGAGAAGGTGCCTCCCACATTCAGTGAAGTGCAAGCTGTGGGATAGGGCACTGGATGCTCAGCATGACGAGCTTCAGGCAAAATCTGTTTTGCTTTTTTTCTGATCTGAGCAAACTTTCCACAAAATGTGTTTCTAACTGAGTCAAGCTGGAGAAACCAGTTGTGTAGGAAGATTATAACAGGTTGTGGTTGTAGTCGAAATGAAGCTCTTCATTGGAGATCAGAAGATTAGCTTAAGCAGGTGATCTCTAAATGGTAATTCTCTTCAAGTCCATGTAGGTGGAAAAGACCAAACCAGCAGCACATGTCTGTGGACCAAGATTGAAGCGTACTAAAGACCAGGCCCTTAATGAAGATATCCAGGACGAATGAAAATCACACAAAACAGTAGCTGGATTTCTTTGCCATTAGGCAAAGAGAAATTTCCTTTTTACTTTTATTATCAAGAAATGATGCCCCTGATTTTCTATTTTTCAGACAAGAGGGTGGAAGTTTAACTGACGGTTTCTAAACTGTAGCACAATGAAGCTCAAGTGCAAAGGCTAGTTTTTGCTCTCTCGGGCCTCCAGTGATGCCATTTGGAGGGACCACTCATGTGAGGCGACAGCATAGTGGTGGAGAGCAGACTCTTGGGCTTGACCGCCTGAGGTTCAATCCAGGCTCCACCTCTTCACAGCTGTGTGCCTTCAGGAAAGTTCCTTGGCCTGTTTGTCCCTCAGCTTCCTCACATTTACAATGTCAGACTAGTAGTAGCTACCTTGGAGTTGTAACAAGGAAAAGAACTGATAAGTATATAATGCTAAGAACAGGACATGTTACATAGAATGAGCACCAGATATGGGTTAGCCCTTACTGTCTTGATAGTTTGGTGGTTAAGAGTGTGGGCTCTGAACTCACATGGCTTGAATTTTGTGTTCCTACTTGGGAGCTGACCTTAGGCAAGTTACTAACTTGTCAGAATCTTTATTTTTGCTAAATGATTGTATCTATTTTCTATGACTGAAAAGTGAAAGTGAAGTTGCTCAGTCGTGTCTGACTTTTTGCAGCTCCATGGACTGTAGCCTACCAGGCTCCTCAGTCCATGGAATTTTCCCGGCAAGAGTACTGGAGTGGGTTGCCCTTTCCTTCTCCAGGGGATCTTCCTGACCCAGGGATCGAAGACGGGTCTCCCACATTGTAGGCAGACGCTTTACCGTCTGTATGACTGATGTGACAATTAAATTTACAAAGCACTTTATGATTAATACAGTTCTTGGCATAAACCCTCAATACATGTTGGTTATTGCTTTCTTGATTTTTCCTGTGTTCAGATTTCAGAGACAACATTATGAGCCCTCAAACAGAAAACTGGAAACTCTGAGGATGATAGCTCTGAGGGCTTATCTCCACCTTCCATTGCTGGAATATCCTTCCCAGATTTTTTATGTTGGCCCCTGAACAGCATGGTCAATTGTTGTCTTTCTGATTTTCCAAGCCCACAGTGTTCTATAGCCAATCTTGGCAACACATCAGGTTCTAGGAAAGTACATGAATCATCATGGGACTCTTGACTCTGCCCTTCTGAACCTCATAAAAACATGTGATTCTATGAGCTGATTTCCTAAGTATCCTTCTTCCCTGATGTGCTCACTTCCTTTCATCTACTTATGTCACCCACTGGCAGCCCCTTCCATGGCTTTCTCATCCCTGGTTTCACACCCCCCACTTATGCCCCCTCCCCTCCTGCTGCGTTTATACCAGTCCCCAGAATGTATTTTGCACACTCCCTCCTGTCCTTTCCTTTATAGCGGTTTTCTTTTTCCTTTGACTGTGCTGGGTCTTCGTTGCAGTGCCCTGCCTTTCTCTAGTTGTGCAGAGCAGGGGCTGCTCTCTAGTTGTGATACACGGCTTCTCATTGCGTGGCCTCCCTTGTTGTGGAGCACGAGCTCTCGGGGGCATAGGCTTCAGTAGTTGTGGCGCATGGACGTATTTGCCCTGCTGCGTGTGCGATCTTCCTGGACCAGGCATCAAACCAGTGGCCCCTGCACGGCAAAGCAGATTCTTAACTACTGGACCACCGAGGAAGCCCAGCAGTTTCGTTCTTAATGAAGTCGTACCCTGCTCTCTTCACAAATGAAAGCCTCGCCTTATTTGTGGGGAAGGAGTGGATTTGGCTTTCCCATTGCCCTGTCCTGGGAGTAGACAATGAACGGCCACCTTCTCCCTGACTCTCACAGGATGTTCTTGTCACCTGTCTGAGGTCCTTGCTATAGTATTGCCACATTCCCTTTCTGTAATCCCTGACTGAACATCTAGAATAGACCCTGGCACATAATAGGCCTTCTAATATCTGTTGAGTGAACAGAATCAGTGAATAAATCTTTCTCAGGAGTATTATCAAAATGATCAACCTTCACATTTTTTGCCTACCTGGACCCCATTTTTAATCATTGTTTATTCATTCACTCAATCAATTCAGTTCTGTCACTCAGTTCAGTTGCTCAGTCATGTCCGACTCTTTGCAACCCCATGAATTGCAGCACACCAGGCCTCCCTGTCCATCACCAACTCCCAGAGTTCACCCAAACTCATGTCTATCAAGTCGGTGATGCCATCCATTCACTCAACAGATATTTATAAAGATGCCAAGGGTGGTTCACCACTGGTGTTCTCTTCTGGAGACATCTCATTTAGTAAGAGAAATATATATTGCTTAAATAAATTAATCAGAGTTGTGAGATGTGTGTGAAGGAAAAACGGGGGGTTCTGTCGGGGCTAACTGAGCGGGGAATGAGGTGGTCAGTGAGGGCTTTTGTAAGGAATTAAGGTTCCATGCATTGGAGAAGGAAATGGCAACCCACTCCAGTGTTCTTGCCTGGAGAATCCCAGGGACGGGGGAGCCTGGTGGGCTGCCGTCTCTGGGGTCACACAGAGTCGGACACGACTGAAGCAACTTAGCAGCAGCTGTGCTAGGAGGAGGAATGGTGACCGGTTAGGTCAAGGTGTCTGGGAGCAGTCGGACAGAGTGTTCCAGGCAGATGGAGTCAAGTGTGCAGAGGCGTGAAGGGAAGAGGCACAACATACTTTGAAGAGTCCAAAAGAAGACCAGAAGTGCAGGAGCCAGGGTGGGAGGGAGCTGAAGATTGTGAGAGGTGGGCAAAGGTAAGATCTGGGGACTTCAGTATTCATTTTGATAACCCTTGATATTCCTTAACATCATAGCTGTCAACTCTGTACCAGTGCTTCCTTGCCCGGCATGCTTCTACACATTGTTTTTATCCCTATAAAAACTCTTTTTGGTTTGTTTCCAACCCAGTGAGATCACAGTGATGAGACCTGGAGCAGATCATCGGTAAGGGAGGCTAATTGGATGATGGAGAGAATGAGCCTTGCAGTCAGGCCAAGCTATGGTTCAAATACTAGTTTCATCACCTAGCTGGGTGATTTGGGGAAACGTGACTAAACCTCTGTGAGCTTCCATTCTCTCATCTGAAAAAAAGAGGATGCTAATATTTACCATGTGAGATGTGATAAAGATTAAATAAGCCAATGGAGTGAAAGTGCTGAGCGCAGATTTTGGGTCATATTAATTGCTCATTACATGGCTGTGCTTGTTGAGAGTGGAGAAGTTTAGAGGCTGTGTGCTGTAGGAAGCAGAGGAACCCAGCCTTTTTGCTGCTGCTTCTTGACTTTTCTTGGGGGAGCCCTGACCAATAACTGGGGTCAGAGTTCGATTTTTCGGTGTTTTGTTCTGCAACAGCTTTCTTGGAGTATGAGCCAGAGACGTTTTTCTTTCTTTGTTCTGCTTCCAAGAGCATCTAACGTCCGTGTTTAGTCCTGACTTCTGGTTCTGACTGAGCAGTCCTTAGGGGAGCTGTCTGTTCTTAGGTCTTCTGCTAGCTCGTCTCTGTCCCTCTCCGTGTTTATATTTCCCACCCCAGCTGCTCACTGAAACTCTGCCTCTCCCTGCTCTGGACTCTTTGTCTGCCCTGGACATTGAGATCTGGTTGTTTTTGTTTTGACTATCCAGTAATCTGGTCCCAGACTCTTAGACTGTCCCAGATGGGTGATGTTATATATTCCTTTACCTGCCCTTGACCTACTGGCTCAGGAGCCAAGACCAGCCTCTGACACCTGCTATCTGGGGAAACTTACACCCTGTTTGTTTTCCAGTCCTAACCCAGACTCATGTCCAGCTTCTTGGCATTACTCCCTACATGTAAAACCTCAGGCTGTTGCTACCTTTATTTCTTCTTAGATAACAGACACAACCTTTGGATTCCCACCACCAGCTCTGAGTCAACACAGTGAAAACAGAATTCCCCTCTGTATGCCTCATTCTCTCTGTGCTTTGGTCAGGTTCCAGGCCTAGAACTTATTACATCACATTCACCATGAAATTATGAAGTCTCCAAGGACAGCAGTTGTCCTTAATTACTTCTGTGTTCCCAGTATTTAGTTCAAGCCCTGGAAAATCAAAGAAGACCTTTAGTTAAAGATTTTCGAAATTAATTAGAAATTGTCACCCTGCCAGGGAAGTTAGGGTCAACCTGTACCATTGGGAGGGAATAGAGCCCTTGTCCATTAGAGGACAGAGGGGACTTGGAACAGTTCCAGAGATGATCAGCTTCAAATTATTTGGGGGAAATTTCCATGATCAGCTGATAGTGATGTGGCCTCCCTCTCTGCTTGGGGAGGATTTTCTTGAAACTGGTATAGCACAAAAATTAGTGTATTGATGTTTGCAGCACTCTGCTCCTCTAGCCTCCAAAGGATAACTCTGTGCTAGTTTTTTTCAGTATTCTATTTGCTCTCTCTTCCTAAAGAGATAGTGTACTGTCTGGCTGAAAGAGAAGCTAAGTTCATCAGCAAGCTAATGGACACCAGGGAAAAGAGGGAGAAGAACAGAAATCAAAGATCTATCTGGGGAGAGAGTGAACTTGGGTGGGGGGGTCATTTTACAGAAAGCACTCTGTATCTGCTGAAAGGTGAAAAGGAATTAAAGAGAAAAGAGAGGCAAGAAATGGGCCCCTCAGGTGATCTTTATGAAAAACAAATAAAAGATTTGACTTGGGAATAAACTCTCTCTGCATTTTTTTACTGTTGTATCCCTATATCCAACACAATGTCTGGCACATATAACATTTTCAATAAATGTTGGTTGAATTAATTTCTTTAAATATTGGAACTGAATCATCAACACATGTTACTACTCAGACAGTAGGCCCTGTATTCACACTGTTCACAGCATTATGGGGCTTGGAACCAAATCCATTGACACCATGAGTCTAGTATGGCAAGGTGTTGTGGAGAAGCAGGGGAACATGTACCAACCCACCCCCAGCTTCATAGAGTAAAGACAATGGCCTCATGTGCAATATGACTTCAGGACCAAGGACAGCATCTGTTGGACACTCCCCTCGTGTTTTAGTGCTGAGACTCCCCTGCTTGTGTGTGACTTCAACATCCTGGGCCCCTTATCTTTCCACTACACCTGCTCTGCAACCCTCCCAGCTAGGATCAATCCAACTACTGCCTTCTCCATGTCTAGATATGGCCTAGGACTGTTGGAGAAAAATGACAAAACTCATCCCTTGGATGACACACAAATACATGCTCCTCTGTCTCAGCTCCACCAAGCAGTCCTAAAGCGTTGCTAGTCATCACTCTCTCCTCCGTGATCCACAGGGGCTATTCTAAACCTGCGTCACCCTAGCTCCTCATACTTCTGCCTGTCCTTCCAGTCTCAGGATGACTCTTCCTCTAACTTCCATGAGAAATTGGAGGTATAGGGTGAGAATTCTGCTAATTTCCTTTTCATGCTCACTTTGTTTGCCCTCAGATGGAAAGGTATTCTTTGGCCTTCTCAAAACAAATCCCCTGCCTTTGCTTCTGAGTTCCTCTCCCCATCTCCCCAGGTCCTCCGGGAAATGACCTGGTTCCATCTGCTGTCCTCCCCTCTCCTCTGGATCTCTACTGGATCCTGCCCAACATACTAGTCAGTGTTGCTGGACAACTGTGAGGTTCTGTCATACTCACACAGAGTCATTATTTAAAGAAATAGATTTGGAGACCCTACCCTAGGTCTCCTGAATCAGGAGAGAGTGTCCAGGAACCTAAATTTAAAACAAGTTTTCCTGGTTTGAAAAATACTTTTAAAAACTCTGCCTTTATTATTGCTGCCCCCAAAGCATTTTTCACCCTAAATCTAGAAATGCCTCTCAGAAATGCAAATCTGATCACATCATTTCCTGTTAAAAGCCCCTTGAGAGTTTTCTAATAAGTTGGGGTCAAAGCAGGATGCACAAAGCACATTCAAAATGGGTAATTTAAAGAGAATTTAACATAAGTGATGTTCACAAAGGTGTTCCGGAGGCGAGACAGACAGGAGGGCCACTGCAGTGCCCCAGGGCCAGCAACAGGAGCCCTAAAAGGGTAAGGCGAAGGAGCGGTTCCTTGCCTAGGAGCAGAGGGCTGCCTGGTCTGAGCTGTAATTAGTGGCAAGATGCATCCAACCTGGGACAGAGACAGAACAAATGAAAATAAACCCTTTCTCCTTCCTTCCCTCTGAATTCGTGGCTTGTGCTCTCCATTGGATGAGGGAAGTGGAGCTGGGGGTGCAGTTTATATTGGGCAGCCTTCAAGGCAGGGAGCATGGTGGAGAAGGGAGGATAGTGGGATTTGGGGAGGTAATGGAGAGGTGGGGGCACGCAAGCCATAGTTACCTACCTATAGGATAAGGGCTGAAGCCTCAGGGTGGCTGTGACATGTAATGTCCTCTCCCCATGAGGCTCCTGCCTCCTGCTTCTATCCTCCCTACAGAGTCTGTAGATGGCATGGGCTCCAGGAAGCCCCAGGTTTTTCCTTTGCTCATGTAACCTCCTTTGCCTGAAATGCTCACTCTGTTCTGTCCACTGAACATTTGCCACACTTCCTGCGAAACTAAACTCGAGTAATGCTATTTCTGTGAAGCCTTTCTTTAGCTTCCTCACCAAGTAGAATTGGCTACTCCTTCTTTTGTGCTCCCATCATTGTAATAACAGGTAACACGGATGGAGTGCTTACCCTGTGCCAGACACTAAGAAGTTTGCATGTGTTTACTAATTAAATCCTCATAACAAATATATTATCCCCATTTTACAGGTGAATAAACTGAGGCATAGAGTGGTTAAGTAAAATTGCACTAGATAGTGGGCTTCCCTGGTCGTTCAGGTGGCAAAGAATCCACCTGCAACGTGGGAGACATGGGTTTGATCCCTGGGTTGGGAAGATCCCCTGGAGGAGGGCATGGCATCCCACTTCAATATTCTTGTCTGGAGAATCCCATGGATAGAGGAGCCTGGTGGGCTACAGTCCATGGGGTTGCAAAAAATCAGACACAATTGAGCGATTAAGCACACAGAATCCAGCTAATAATTGGTTGAGCAGGATTTGAAGCTAGGCAGTCTGTCTCTAACTGCTTAACGGCTTTGTCATAGAGCCTCATGACTCTATGTATTACCACTTGACTGCATTAATGTATTTATATGTCTGTCTTTCTCTATCAAACCACAAAGTCACCAAGGGTAAGATGGTGTTTTACTGATCACTTCCTCACTAACCCCTTGCCTTGCCCCATTGCATAGCACAGAGCTTGGCAAAATGGAGATATTTGATGAATGAAAAAAATGAATGAGGAAGGGAGGAAAGCAATCTTTTGCAAATATCCCCTCTTCACAGTTGAGACTACTACACTGTAATAGCCTATGCTATAATTTCAACTCAGATCTGCCTGACTACAGAACCCATACCCCTGTCTTCCTTATATCAGGTTGCTTTCAAGAGAAGTTCAAAACTTTAATGCTATACAACTGTTTCCAAACAGAAACTTGGCAAGCTACCAGGCGTAACTCAGATAACTCATTGGAGACTGAATGTCATTTAAGATTAAGACCTAAAGCAGAAACTCTATTCAGGAATAATGAACTAGAACTAGGGGGCAGAGATGGGGAAATGGAACAAGGAGAAAGTTCTAGGTCAGAATTCAACATAGTATCCAAAGAGCTGAAATTTAAGACCTATAAGTCTAGAAACAGGACAGGCATCTGACCAGTCCTGTCTTTTCTTGAAGCCATGACTTAAGTAAACAGACAAAGAGTGGCTGTGATTTAAGGAATATATCTTCCAAGGAGTTGGGTGGGATTTGACCCAAGCCGTGTCCACAGGGTAGCTCTCTAGAGGCTCCAGTTCTATAAGGGGTACTAAAATATTGGCAGAAAATATTGAGAATAATGTGTCAGTTACTTTAGCTTTCAACAGTCAACTCCTAAAATGACCTGGGAAGCAGGAGATCACCTTCCATCAAGTAAAACCTGTTTTGAAGCATCCCCACCAGTGCTGGCCACTCTTCAAGCAGTGAATGAGTGTGAAGGCTGTACCTGCAGCCACAAGCAGCAGTCTCAATCCAGCTAGTCAGCTGTCATCTGCAGGTACCATCACCCAGACCTGTATTGAGCAATGCACAGCATGATAGCGACTTACCTAAATTTTGAACAGTTAATATGTGTAGCTTAGGAAAAAAATGCATGCCATGAATCAGTGTAATAACATTCTCTTTTTAAAACAGAGAATTAGGTATACATTTACTTATGAAGAGAGAATCGGTTTTTGCTCTTGTTGCAATGAATACATGTTGAGCAGATATGTTAAGAACAACAGTGTAAGGGATGCCTAAATGTCTGATACTCCTCTCTGAACCCACATGCTCTGTTAATGCTTCATCCTAAAAGAAGAGAGCATCCCACACTTCAGCAGAAGCATTGATCTCCCAGTGCCAGCTGTTTCATTCTCTTCTCAGTCTGCCCCTAATCTCCCTCCTCTTTATCCAGCTCAGTTCTAGTTGCCCAATTCCTGGATCAGTTGCTTCCAAGATATTTTAACATTCCAAGATTGTTCCTTGGCGTGGAGATATGCTTCTTTTGAGCAAAACTTCCAGGCTTTTCCACAATCCAAAGCCCCTTCACATTAAACATTTTTCCTTACTATTCCTGCCAGCCTCTTTACTGGGAAAATTTCCACCCTAGTCCTCTCAGATAGAACATGTGGGCTCATTGCTGCATCTATGCCTTCAGCACTGCCTCCTCAATTCCCATCATCCTCCGTCCCACCCCGCTCTCAATTCTCTTTTCTCTTTAAATCGTACCCGCTATTTTGTTGTTGCTCAGTTGCTCAGTCATGTCCAACTCTTTGCGATCCCATGGACTACAACATGCCAGGGTTCCCTGTCCATCACCAACTCCCGGAGTTTACTCAAATTCATGTCCTTCGAGTCGGTGATGCCATCCAACCATCTTATCTTCTGTCATCCTCTTCTTCTCCAGCCTTCAATCTTTTCCAGCATCAGGGTCTTTTCCAATGAGTCATCTCTTCGCATAAGGTGGCCAAAGTACTGGCGTTTCAGCTTCAACATCAGTCCTTCCAATGAATATTCAGGCCTGATTTCCTTTAGGATTGACTAGTTTGATCTCCTTGCAGTCCAAGGGACTCTCAAGAGTCTTCTCCAACACCACAGTTCAAAAGCATCAATTCTTCAGCACTCAGCCTTCTTTATGGTCCAACTCTCACATTCGTAAATGACTACTGGTAAAACCATAGCTTTGACTATATAGATCTTATTCAGCAAAGTCATGTCTCTGCTTTTTAACATGCTGTCTAGGTTGGTCATAGCTATTCTTGCAAGGAGCAAGCATCTTTTAATTTCTTGGATGTAGTCATTCTCCACAGTGATTTTTAACCCAAGAAAATAAAGTCTGTCCCTGTTTCCATTGTTTCCCCATCTATTTGCCATGAAGTGATGGGATGGGATGCCGTGATCTTCATTTCTGAATGTTGAGCTTCAAGCCAGCTTTTTCACTCTCCTCTTACACCTTCATCAAGAGGCTCTTTAGTTCCACTTCATTTTCTGCCATAAGTGTGGTGTCATCTGCATATCTGAGGTTATTGATATCTCTCCTGGCTAACTTGATTCCAGCTTGTGCTTCATTCAGGCGAGCATTTTGCATGATGTACTCTGCATATAAGTTAAATAAGCAGGGTGACAACATACAGCCTTGATGTACTCCTTTCCCAGTTTGGAACTAGTCTGTTGTTCCATGTCCGGTTCGAACTGTTGCTTCTTCACCTGCATACAGATTTCTCAGGAGGCAAGTAAGGAGGTCTGATATTCCCATCTCTTTAAGAATTTCCCACAGTTTATTGTGATCCACATAAAGTCTTTAGTATAGTCAATGAAGCAGAAGTCGATGTTTTTCTGGAATTCTCTCGCTTTTTCTGTGATTTAGCAGATGTTGGCAATTTGATCTCTGGTTCCTCTGCCTTTTCTAAGTCCATCTTGTACATTTGAAAGTTCTTGGCCCATGTACTATTGAAGGCTAGCTTGGAGAATTTTGACCATTACCTTGTTAGCATGTGAAATAAGTGCAATTGTGCAGTAGTTTGAACATTCTTTGACATCGCCCTTCTTTGGAATTGGAAGAACAGTGATGTTTTCCAGTCCTGTGGCCACTGCTGAGTTTTCCAAATTTGCTGGCATACTCAGTGCAGCACTTTAACAGCATCATCTTTTAGGATTTGAATAGCTCAGCTGGAATTCCATCACCTCCACTAGCTTTGTTTGTAGTGATGCTTCATAAGGCCCGCTTGACTTCACACTCCAGGATGTCTGGCTCTCGGTGAGTGATTACACTGTGGTTATCCGGATCATTAAGATAATTTTTTGTATAGTTCTTCTGTGTATTCTTGCCATCTCTTCCAAATGTCTTCTGCTTCTGGAGGGTCTATACTGTTTGTTTCTGTCCTTCATTGCATCCATCTTTGCATGAAATGTTCCCCTGGTATCTAATTTTCTTGGTGAGATCTCAGTCTTTCCCATTCTATTATTTTCCTCTATTTCTTTGCATTGTTCACTTAGGAAGGCTTTCTTATCTCTCCTTGCTATTCTTTGGAATTCTGCATTCAAATGGCCATATCTAGGTCCTTCTTTCTCCATAAAGCCTTCCTTGATTGTACTGACCTTTCTTAATCCTTTCCTCTGATATGACCTTGTACATTTCACACAGGGTGCTAAGTATTTCACTCCCATCCACACTTAAAAAAGCAGAGACATTACTTTGCCAACAAACATCTATCTAGTCAAGGCTATGGTTTTTCCAGTAGTCATGTATGGATGTGAGAGTTGGACTATAAAGAAAGTTGAGCACCGAAGAATTGATGCTTTTGAACTGTGGTGTTGGAAAAGACTCTCGAGAGTCCCCTGTACTGCAAGGAGATCCAACCAGTCCAACCTAAAGGAAATCAGTCCTGAATATTCATTGGAAGGACTGGTACTGAAGCTGAAACTCCAATACTTTGGCCACCTGATGCAAAGAACTGACTTATTGGAAAAGACCCTGATGCTGGGAAAGATTGAAGGCAGGAGGAGAGGGGATGACAGAGGATGAGATGGTTGGATGGCATCACCAACTCAATGGACATGAGTTTGAGTAAGCTCTGGGAGTTGGTGATGGACAGGGAGGCCTAGTGTGCTGCAGCCCATGGGGTCACAAAGAGTCGGACATGGCTGAGTAGTCGGACATGGCTGAGTGATTGAACTGAACTGCAAACTTAATCTTGCCAGCAAATCTGACAGGAGATATTACTTCCCCATTTCAGAGATGAACAGAGTAAAGTTTAGAAAGGCTATGCAGCTCAAGAGAAAAGGAAAGATATACCCATTTGAATGTAGAATTCCAAAGAATATCAAGGAGAGATAAGAAAGCCTTCCTCAGTGATCAAAGCAAAGAAATAGAGGAAAATGATAGAATGGGAAAGACTAGAGATCTCTTCAAGAAAATTAGAGATACCAGGGGAACATTTCATGCAAAGATGGGCACAACAAAGGACAGAAACAGTATGGATCTAACAGAAGGAGAAGATATAAAGAAGAGGTGGCAAGAATACACAGAAAAACTGTACAAAAAAGATCTTCATGACTCAGACAACCACGATGGTATGATCACTCGCCTAGAGCCAGACATCCTGGAATGCAAAGTCAAGTGGGCCTTAGGAAACATCACTATGAGCAAAGCTAGTGGATGTGGTACAATTCCAGATGAGCTATTTCAAATCCTAAAAGATGATGCTGTGAAAGTGCTGCACTCAGTATGCTAGCAAATTTGGAAAACTCAGCAGTCGCCACAGGACTGGAAAAGGTCAGTTTTCCTTCAATCCCAGAGAAAGCAATGCCAAAGAATGCTCAAACTACTGCACAATTGCACTCATCTCACATGCTAGCAAAGTAATGCTTAAGATTCTCCAAGCCAGGCTTCAACAGTACATGAACCATGAACTTCCAGCTGTTTAAGCTGGATTTAGAAAAGGCAGAGGAACCAGAGATCAAATTGCCAACATCTGTTGGATCATCAAAAAAGCAAGAGAGTTCCAGGAAAACATCTACTTCTGCTTTATTGACTATGCATAAACCTTTGACTGTGTGGATCACAACAAGCTGTGGAAATTCTTAAACAGATGAGAATACCAGACCACCTTACCTCCCTCCTGAGAATTATATATGCAGGTCAAGAAGCAACAGTTAGAACTGGACATAGAACAACAGACTGGTCTATATTGCGAAAGGAGTACATCAAGGCTGTATATTGTCACCCTGCTTATTTAACTTATATGCAGAGTACATCATGAGAAACGCTGGGCTGGAAGAAGCACAAGCTGGAATCAAGATTGCCGGGAGAAATATCAATAACCTCAGATATGCAGAGGACACCACCCTTATGGCAGAAAGCAAAGAAGAACTAAAGAGCCTCTTGATGAAAGTGAAAGAGGAGAATGAAAAAGTTGGCTTAAAACTCAACATTCAGAAAACTAAGATCATGGCATCCAATCCCCATCACTTTATGGCAAATAGTTGGGGAAACAATGGAAACACTGAGAGAGTTTATTTTCTTGGGCTCCAAAGTCACTGCCGATGGTGACTGCATCCATGAAATTAAAAGACGCTTGCTCCTTGGAAGAATAGCTATGACCAACCTAGACAGCATATTAAAAAGCAGAGACATTATTTTGCCCACAAAAGTCTGTCTAGTCAAAGCTATGTTTTTTCCACTAGTTATGTATGAATGTTAGAGTTGGACCATAAAGAAGGCTGAGTGCTGAAGAATTGATGCTTTTGAACTGTGGTGTTGGAGAAGACTCTTGAGAGTCCCTTGGACAGCAAGGAGATCGAAGCAGTCCATCCTAAAAGAAATCAGTCCTGAATATTCATTGGAAGGACTGGTACTGAAGCTGAAACTCCAATACTTTGGCCACCTTATGCGAAGAGCTGACTCATTGGAAAAGACCCTGATGCTGGGAAAGATTGAAAGCTGGAGGAGAAGGGGACGACAGAGGATGAGATCGTTGTTGGATGGCATCACCGACTCGATGGACATAAGTTTGAGTAAGCTCCGGAAGTTGGTGATGGACAGGGACGCCTGGCATGCTACAGTCCATGGGATTGCAAACTCTCAGACATGGCTGAGTGACTGAACTGAACTGAACTTATGCAGCTCAGGATAAGGTAGCTAGTAAGTGCTGGAGCTGGGATTCAAGACCCATTCTTGGACTTGCTGTGAATTCTGTGAAAATAACACCTTTTTCTTAAGGGCAAGGCCATTCTGTTTGGGCATGTCCCACACAGAGTCCAAGAGCTGGGAGGCTTTCTTTTTGATCCTGGTGCCTGACTTCTTTCTTCCTCCTCTGGGCAAAGGCACCTATTATACTATTCTTCCTCGTCCACCGCTTCCACTCCAACCTCACCTGCCCTTCCCGTGGTGCATACAGAGACAACAGGGCTCACAGAGCTGCCTCTTTGGTTCAGGAGTCTGTCACCCAAATGATGATTAAGTCCTTTTTATTTCAAGAAATCAATAGAAAAGGAAGCCCTACCTCTAAAGCTCAGCTGATGGGAAGTGGGGTGTGCAACTGAGAGTTCTAGAGCTACAGGACCCCAAAGACAGGGCTGGGCCCTGGGACTTCTTCTAAGCCTCCTTCTCTGTCTTGAAAACCCTTTGTCTGTTTATCACAGAAATTCTACTTCTTTCTTTGCTCCCTCATTGCTCCCCTTCCTTTCTGTTGGCTATCACTCCTATTTTTGTGTTTCCTCTCTCCTTGATATTGACTCTTATCCTCCTATTTCTGTTCCCTCTTTTACCTCTCTTTCTCTTTCATCCACTTCATTCCATTGAGGAGCTAAGGAATACCTGGATCGTGGCTGATTAAGAGAGCTGTGCTCCAGGGTACTATTTAGGGTGGTAGGAATCGTTCTGCCTGGATTCGGCTCCCAGCTCTACCACCTTCTTACCTTGGATGCATGGCTGACTGTCTCTTCTTCAGCTTTTTCATCTGTTAAATGGGCACGAGAGAAGTTACTGAGGCTGAAATGCAGTGTGTGTTTGTATTCTCAGTCACTGAATTGTGTCCGACTCTTTACTGCCCCATGGACTGTAGCCCACCAGACTCCTCTCGGTCCATGGGATTTCCCCGGCAAGAATACTGGAGTGGGTTGCCATTTCCTTCTCCAGGGGATCTTCCCACCAAAGGATCAAACCCACATCTCCTGCATTGGCAGGCGCATTCTTTATCACTGAGCCACCTGGGAAGCTTGTACTTCTTTATTATTTGGCTGTTATTATCATGATTATTTGGATTGAAATTTTAATTTGAATGTTCTTAGGTGAGGCCCATTGTCCCTACCTTTTACCTGCCCTGTTTCTACAATTCGGCCCGTGTTACCCATGTCATTTGTTTGCTTGCCTCCGGTAGGTATTTGAGCTGGTGATGAGCACAGACCAAAGCTTGGAAACTACTCAAAATGTTTTCCTTTATTTTTTTATTCCCCTACAAATAAATCACTCTCTCAAGCATCACTGGTGATGTTTGTAGAGTTATTATTATTATGTTTAATTCCTAGAACTACACTAAGAGTTTTCTGTTCTCATTTTTGTATGTCACAATGTGGGTTAAGTGGATGTCCCCAGATGCCATCTGGTGGCCCTTTCTCTGACCTCTCCATGCAGACGCAGGCTTACTACATCACCTTCACCTCAGCAAAGACTCAGACCCCTCCCCAAGCACCTCTGACTGCAAAGGTTCCTTTTCCAGGCAGGACCAGGAATTCTTTTTGTTTCCCTCCCCACCCAGGAGTACCCAGCTCTCTGGCTGCTATCTTCATCCTTCCACAGCCAACTTCCCACTCCAAACTTTGGGCATTCTCTTGGTGTGTAAACTCTCCCCTTTCTCCCCCTACTGCTCATCTCAAGCAGCTCATCACAGTTATTTATTTAGAGAAAGACAGACTGCCACAGGCAGCGCCTCATTTGCATGCATCTGGAGTCTTGGGACCTTGACTACCCTATGTTGTCCTAGAAATAGACACTGAGAGCTTATTTGGAGATTCTAGCGGGGGAATGCTGCTACTTGTATACCAGTCTTCTTGACTGAAGAATGGTCCTCCTTCTCATGTGCTTCAACAAAGCACATGACTTCAGGAGTGACATACATGGAGCAGTGAGGGAGGAAGGGGACACCCACTTATCCAGCCAGATCAGCCGAATTAACCCTGGCGATCAATGGAAGACAGATATTGCGGTTAGACGGCCTCCACACCCTAGTTTGCTCTTAAATGAACATTCTGATAAACCCATTTTACCTTGTCATAACTTATTTTTATAGAGTGGCTTAGGGTGCTAATCAACAACATTTTCTATGGGTGAACATGTTCTGAATTTCTAATAACTCACTTAAAAATTTGTAACTGATATGTCTAAAGTCCTGTGGAACTTATGAGGCCTGAAAATCATCAGGAATAGCTTCATGGGAGGTGCACCTGGAGTTACACCGTAAGGGATGTGTAGATGTCAGTTTTGCATTGATCCATTTTCCAGAGCACGGTACTGATTGTTTAAGAATAACGTTTCTAACACCAGGTGGGACATCTGTATGAATAAGTTCTGCTTGCACTGCTGCTACTGCTTAGTCACTCAGTTGTGTCTGACTCTTTGTGACCCCATGAACTGTGGCCTGTTAGTCTACTCTGTCCGTGGGGATTCTCCAGGCAAGAATACTGGAGTGGGTTGCCCTGCCCTCCTTCAGGGGATCTTCCCAACCCAGAGATCGAACTCAGGTCTCCTGCAGTCAAGTGGGTTCTTTACCATCTGAGCCACAAGGGAAGCCCAAGAATACTTGGTGTGGTGGGGGGCGGGGGGTGGGTAGCCTATCCCTTCTCCAGTGGATCTTCCCAACCCAGGAATCAAATTGGGGTCTCCCACATTGCAGGTGGATTCTTTACCAGCTGAGGGAAGACCATGAATAAGTTCTACTCCTCTCTCATCAAATAAACAAGGGCTTCCCATTTGATGCTGGTGGTAAAGAACCGGTCTGCTGATGCAGAAGACATAACAGGTGTGGCTTCCATCCCTAGGTCAGGAAGATCCCCTGGAGAAGGGCATAGCAACCCACTCCAGTATTCTTGCCTGGAGAATCCCATGGACAGAGGAGCCTGCAGGGCTACAGTCCATGGGGGTTGCAAAGAGTTGGACACGACTGAAGGGACTTTGCATGCATGCATGCCTAGACAATACAGGGTCTACACCTATTGTTTTCCGTAAGGACAGTAGGATTCCAAAGGCCCGGGCCTCCCTTCATTCCCTTCCTTCCCCTTCTCCTGATGCTAAATTCTTATCTTTCGTGAAGTGGCTCAAGTATCATCTTTCCTGTGAGATCTTTCCTGAACCCCTGCGTCCCCCGTCAGTCAGTCTCCCTCTTCCTGCTCTGGGGCGCTTTGTTTTGGCACCATTAGCGGAAGAGCTGGGGACATGTCCATGGCTCCAGCTGGACCTGGAGCTCTTTGAGGGAAATCTTGTGCCTCACCTTCCTCTCCCCATCACTCAGCACAGTGTAAGCCCCAGATGCGTCCTCCAGTCTTGTTTACGGCAACTCATCACTTAAAAGTAGCAGGCTAGGGACTTCCCTGGTGGTCCAGTGGTTAAGACTCCAGGCTTTCACTGCAGGGGGCGCAGGTTCATTCCCTGGTCAGGGAACTAAGATCGCTCATACCAAGCAGCATGGCCAGAAAGCTAAAAAAAAAGTCTAGTAGAAATTTCATTTGAATGTATTAACATTCATGCTGATTTACCTGAGAAAGCAAAATTGGTGTAAAATTAGGTGACAAATCCATGACTGTGGATTTCAGGAGTCATTTATCTTGGAAGACTGAGTTGTTGTTGTTGTTTTTACTAACTAAGGGGGTAACATTCTATTTTTTACATTAAAAGTTCCATGGGGTGAAAGCATTGCCTGAGTCTGTCTGACTGTTTCAGGCAGAGTCTATCTTCATTTGAGTGAAGGGGATGTGTTTGGATCCTGTGGCTGGAAACATACACGTCATGAGATGAATACGCGGGGATTTGTGTTAGGACAACAGATGGTATCCTCTTCCCGAGTGAAACGGGAAAAGCAGGGCTTCAAGGGAGGCCTGCACCATGACCCGGGTGAGGGAGTAGTATCCAGAATGTGTCCCGCTATTCAGCGTTCCCTTCTTCTTATCATTCTTTGCCTCAGTTTTGCAGATAGGAAATGGGTGGAAGTCAGTGGAATTCTTGTGTCATAAAAAATAACTAACACTTATTTCCTGTGAGTCAGGTAGTGTGTTGAATACATGAGCTCCTTTAATCTAAGATGAGGGCCCTGTGAGATGATAACATTAGGATTCCTACTTCACAGGAAAGGAAACACCAGCTTAAACAGGTTAAGTGACCGGTTGACCGCAAGTAAATGAAAGAATCTGTGACTCAAATCCCAATCTCTATGACCATAGATGGAGAAGGAAATGGCAACTTACTCCATTATTCTTGTCTGGAGAATCCCACGGACAGGGAGCCCCCGTGGAGCTATAGTCCATGGGGTTGTGAGTGTCGGACATGATTTAGCGATTAAACCACCACGACCACAGAGCTCGTCCTTTTACCTCTGCCCTGCGTGCACGCGTCCTCAGTCATGTCCAGTTCTTTGAACCCCATGGACTGTAGCCCACCAAACTCCTGTCCATGGAATTCTCCAGGCAAAACTACTAGAGTGGGTTGGCATTGCCTTCTCCAGGGGATCTTCCTAACCCAGGGATTAAACTCACATCTCCTGCATTGGCAAGCATGTTCTTTATCACTGAACCACTTGGGAAGCCTCTGTGCTAAGCTGCCTCTATGGGAGTTCTGGAGAGCCTGATAAAAAGGCCAAATAGATAGAAGGGGTCAGAGATATTCTTATTAGAGTGTGTGTTCAGTAAAAAGGTAATGAAAATAATGTTAAGTATTTTCTTGAGAGAGCTCTCAGTCCAGAGTAAAGACAGATGCTATAAAGCTGCACAGTGGTTGATTTAATCAATAACTTGATCTTTTGCATCCAGTTAAGCTTATATGACTGTTAGGTGATTTCTAAGAGCTGTAAGACTTGCATTGCAGTAGGAGTTCGGAGGATAAAGGTCTTTATTAGGGCTGGAAGGGGGCAGTGTGAATGGTTTGAGAGTGGTGCTGCCTTTTCTGAATTGTGCTTTGTTGTCTTTTTTCCTACCAGTAGGTGGAAATAGAACTGAATCTTTCAGCTGAGTCCTAGCAGGATTCCTTTCATTTCTGCCTCAAAAGAACAACAACCCAAAAAGGCCCTCAGGAGAAGTTTGAAGCATGCAGTTAGAAGATTGCTCTTCTGCAGTAGGACTGGAATATTTCCAGTCTGATGGTCAGATAATGGTTTTATCCTCTTACAAGGCCAAGGTGCTCGAAGGAGGCGCTGGCAACCCTGGCTCTCCTGTGAACCTTGCTGGACACCCACTTTGAGTGGGTGTTTTTTTTTTTTTTCCTTTCCCGACTACGTGTCCTTTTCTAAGACTTTTATCTCCAGTTTTAAAACCTTTATACTTACTGTGAAATTGTGTATGATGGTATTTTTTTCCAGAACTACATTACTGAAATCAAAATTTACTCAAATTAAAGCAGTCCATAGTGGGTAAAGTAGG
This sequence comes from Capricornis sumatraensis, assembly GCF_032405125.1. NCBI lineage: Eukaryota > Metazoa > Chordata > Mammalia > Artiodactyla > Bovidae > Capricornis > Capricornis sumatraensis. Next base: position 16,197,252 of record NC_091091.1, read on the forward strand.
TGAGGAAAGTCTCCCTTGCCCTCCCCACCTTCACCTGCATTCACCAACAGATACATGTATCTCCATTTAAATAAAAGGGGGATCATGTAACATGTGTTACACTGCATCTTGCTCTTGCCACGTATTGATGTTTTGGGGTTGCCTGCATTGGAGAAGGAAATGGCAACCCACTCCAGTGTTCTTGCCTGGAGAATCTCAGGGACGGGGGAGCCTGGCGGGCTGCCGTCTATGGGGTTGCACAGAGTCGGACACGACTGAAGCGACTTAGCAGCAGCAGCAGCAGTATATGTGACTGTCTCTAGAACGGTTCTCCCCTGGGGCCAATTTTGCCCCCCAGCAGACACCTGGCAATGACTGGAAGCATCTTTGGTTGCCAGAACTGGGGTGGATAGTGGTGCTACTGGCATCTAATGGGTAGAGGACAGGGAAGCTGCTAGACATCTCCAGTGCACAGGACAAGCCCCCACTACAGAGAATAATCTGGTCCCAAAGTCAGTAGTACTGAGGTTGAGAAGCCCGTTTCCAGAGAACCTCATTCTTTGTAATGGGTACATAGTATTCACAGTCTCGAGTTCTGTCCTGTATTAATCCATCTTCCTACTAGCAGTCTTTTTTTTTTTTGAGGTATAGTTGATATACAACGACGTTATATAAGTTTCAAGGGGACAACATAGTGGTTCACAATTTTTAAAACTTATACTCCATTTATAGTCATAAAATATTGGCTGTATTCCCTGTGTTGTATAATAAATCTTTGTAGCTTATTTATTTTATACATAGTAGTTTGTACCTCATATTCCCCTGCCCCTACCTTGCCCCTCCCCACTTCCCTCTTTCCACTGGCAACCACTAGTTTGTTCTCTGTGAGTCCGTTTCTTTTTTGTCGCATTCAATAGTTTGTTTTACTTTTTTAGATTCCACATAAAAGTGGTAACATGCAGTTTTTGTTTTTCTCTGACTTATTTCACTAAGCATAATATCCTCCAAGTTCCATCCATATTGCTGCAAACGAAGCAAGATTTCTTTCATCTTTATGGCTGCGTGGTATTCCATTGTATATCTAACACATCTCTATCCATTCACCTGTTGAAGGACACTTAGGTTGCTTCCATACCTACTAGAAATCATTTAAAGCTGTGTCTAACCCTTTGCTATTAAAAGCAATGTGGCAATAGTCATTGTTTTACATATTTATGCACCGTGAGATTTTATTTCTATCAGATAAGGACAAAGAAGTAAAATGTCTGAATATAGGGACTTTATTTTAAAAGTAAAAGACCTACAGACTGAAAGTGTTTTGTTTTAATTACACAGCAAGTTTATTTGATGGCAAAACCTAATATGAACTGGCATGAGGGCTAGTTACAGTCTTTATTCTGTATACTGTATTTAGACAATTTGTAATTATGGAATACTGCCTTAGTCTCTGCTGGGGATGTTACATAATATATGGCATAAGTACCTCTTTCATTTTTTAAAATTTTTATTTAAATTAAAAAAATTTTTTACTGAAATATAGTTGATTTATAATGTTGTATTAGTTTCAAGTATATAGCAAACACTGGAGTGTGTTGCCATACCCTCCTCCAGGGTATCTTTCCAACCCAGGACTCAAACCCGCATCTCTGATGTCTCCTGCATTGGCAGGTGGGTTCTTTAACACTATTGCCACCAGGGGAGCCCATCAAGTGTATACATATATGTATACATATGTGTATATATATGTGTATATATGTGTGTATATATATACTCTTTTTACATTGTCTTCCATTATAGGTTATTATAAGACGTCATTGGTTTTTTTAATCTGAAAAAAATTGAGTCTCAATGCTCTCTTACCTCTTTGATGCTGCAGTGATGCACCACATTTAGTTCCTATAATATTCTTGTGTTGCCACAAGCAGACAGCAGTGACTGATGATTTTGTATTCTGCATCTAAACTGGCCCCCCCAAAAGTGATTTTGGTTCTATAAAGAAAAGCTATATGTGTTCAGTTTATAATTCTTGCCAGTGTCTCATGGTTTTCCATGCAAATTAACTTATCAGAAAACATCAAGCAAGACCCTGAGAAGTATTTGTTGCCTTGATAGTTATGAATCTCATAAAAAAATATTAGCAACAATTGAATGCTTACTGTGCTTCATGACTAATCAACATTACCAAGTCGGACTTTTACAATAATACCACAAAGAGGTGGGCTTTTTAGCTTCCTTTATACTTAAAGGAGAATCCCATGAACAGAGTAGCCTGGTGGGCTACAGCCTGTGGGGTTGCAAAGAGTCGGACATGACTGAGCGACCTAACACGCACTTAAGGGAACAGGTTTCAGGAGTTGAGATCTTGGGTAAAGTAACTTATCTGGGGAGAAGCAGAACCCAGGCTTGCAGGGCAATGTGCTGTATCCTTCGCCATTGTTATTCCAGTTCACTTTCCCTCATGAGGACAGAGTTTTAATAGTTTTACATCCGTGGTCATTAAAGTTTTTTTGAGAAAAAGTTAGTCGCAAGTTGCTTTTTCTCTCAAGGGGCTGCACTTGGATTTGAGGGCAAATAGGCAAATGTTGCTCAAGTCAAGTGAATATTTTCATCACAATGTTAAGAGAAAGTCATTGGAACAAATCTGAGGTCACACGCTCTCCCACCAATGAACTCTAGCGCTGAGCGTTGTTTGAAATGAGAAAATGTTAATGTCCTCCCTGGAGCCTGTATTTGATATAATATTAGGGGAAAGCTTTCAGTTATATTTATTTCTCTTGGTGTAATCCCAAAAAGATGTCAGTTTCCATTATGAAAATTGCAGGTGTAAAAAATATTATCTTCTGTTTGCTACAGCAGAGCCAGGCCAAGAACCCTTTGGAGAAATTTGTGCCCCAAGCCAACTGGAATTTCTGATGCCTAAATTTTTTGTGTGTGACCAGCCTAGGCTGAAGTGGTGTCCAAGAAGGATGCTCCTAGGTTAGTTTTTTTAGCTGCCATTGACATAATCCACTTTGCTACCTCCTGGCTCTGAGAGTTCCTCCAAAACTTAGAATGCAAGGAGCCTTCCCACTCCTCAGCAGATTCCCATTTCTTTATGTTTTTTTTTTTTTCCCCACTGTGTCCTCTTTAGCTCAATCTCCTGTATTAAAGTTTCAAGTTTATCATTGATTTTACTTCAATGAAAGGGAATAATCTGACCTGCACAGTTTTTATTGTTGCTTTTAAATGTCTTTAGCTTTTTACGCATGGTCTTTCACTCTGGGTGAATTCTTTGTGGTTCCTTGGACTTTGAGGAAGACATAGGTACATTCCTCTTGACCATGACGGCAGTGCCCTTCCTCACAAGCACAGAACCTTTCATGGAGGTTTCTGTAGATTATATACTAATACCTCACAGGCCTGGGCTCCTTTCTGCCTCAGGCCCTTTGCACATGCTGGGCCCTCTGCCTGGGGCATGCTCTTCTACCTACTGCATCTTGGGACCCGGTGGTTGATTTCAGTTCATATCCTCAGGGAAGCCTTCCCCAAAACACACCTGTTCCCCTACCCATATCAGCCATTGGTTTATTTCAGAAATCTGTCTTCACCACTGGACATGGTATTGGGCCAGAGACCACATATTTCAGTGCAATAAGTATTTGTGCAGGGAGTGGACAAACGAGGGCCGTACTTATTCTGGATTTCAAGAGAAATAGCTCCTCTGCTTTTAAACTTTATTTCTGGACCAGTGTTTTTCCTAAAATGTACATCTTTTTTCACATCACTCATCTGCCTTTTCACTGTGCTAATCTACAGGCCTTCACACTGGGCCTCTGCAGGGCATCCTGGTTCCCACTCTGGGCCCAGCCAGCCCTGTCAAAAACTGATTTAAATAGATGCGTTTATTTTCTGTTGTTCCTTCTTAATATCAATGAGGTTGTCTTAGATATGGTTTATTTGCTTGTGTTGATTTACATTTCAAGCACACAGAAAAGCACAGAGAGGCTGATGGCAAAAGGCCATGTGCCCATTGCCCAGTGTTGCAAATGTCAGCATTTGTAGTGTTTGCCTCCATGTTTTTTAAAAGAATCAAAATGTTACAGAGACCATTATAGACCCTATTCCCCACCCTCTCCTCCTTCCTCAGAGGCAACACTGCACAGTTGTCAGTCCAGTCATCTGAATATCTGTAAGTGAACTAGAATAGACAACTTGACATTTTGGCTAGCCTTATGAATGGTAAATATGATCTTACTCTTGTGTTCATTAATATTTCCCTGATTATGGGTAAGGTTGAACATTTTTCGTATTTACTGCTGCTGCTGCTGCTGCTAAGTCACTTCAGTCGTGTCCGACTCTGTGCGACCCCATAGATGGCAGCCCACCAGGTTCCCCTGTCCCTGGGATTCTCCACGCAAGAATACTGGAGTGGGTTGCCATTTCCTTCTCCAATGCATGAAACTGAAAAGTGAAGTTGCTCAGTCGTGTCTAACTCTTAGCGACCTCGTGGACTGCAGCCCACCAGGCTCCTCTGTCCATGGGATTTTCCAGGCAAGAGTGCCAGAGTGGGGACAACTTGACATTCTGGCTAGCCTTAGGAATGGTAAATATGATCTTACTCTTGTGTTCATTAATATTTCTGATTGTGGGTAAGGTTGAACATTTTTCCTATTTACTAGCTGCATCTAAGAACAGTTTGTAGTTTCTCCCATTTATCTGTTTGGTTGTTTTATCTTTTGCCTGTTGGTTTGTAAGTTTTCTTGGGTAGTTAGATTATTCCTTTGCCAATTATTATAAACGTTACACTTACCTTCTTCTAGCCCATAACTTGTCTTTTATCTTTGTTTACATTATCATGCATTTTATAGAAATTTTAGATTTTAATATGATTCAACTAACATTTCCTGTATGTTTTCTACTTTTTTAAAATTAAGAAGCCATTTTCTACTCTGTGATTGTAAAGGCATTCTCCTCAAAATGTTTTTAATGCTTTGCTTCTCACAATTGGAGCTTTCATTCATCTGGATTTTACTGTTGTAATTAGATAGAAATGTAATTTATTTATTTTTAACAAGCCTTCACATGCAGTTGGGTATACTTCTTCTGGGAGTGGGGAGAAGGGAAGATTTATTACTTGTAGCAAGTAAGGAGAACACTGGGGAATCTTTCCTAAAATAGTGTCTCTTATAATGGCACATTTCTTCCTTTGCCATTTTTATTCTTCTTATTTTCTTTTCTTGTCTCATTACACTGCCTAGTACTTCTAGTCCATTATTAAAGGGATGTGTCATTAGCCCTATGCTAAATCTCATTTAATTTGACTATACAAGTAGTCATTAATGTAGGCGTTATCTCATCTGTGTAGATGAAGGAATTGGAGCGGACAAGTAACCTTTCCAGAATCACACAGCTAGTAAGTAAATAATAGAGTCAGAGTTGAGACCTAGGTTTGAGCAACTACAAAGTTGAACTACTTATACTACCTTTTGCTCACAAATGACTTAGGAAAAAGATAGTCCCTTTTACCTTCCCTGCTCTTGCCCTGAACCTCTATGTCCAATGAGGAAAGAACATTTTATTGAAGTGATGCCAGAAAAGCACTTCTCGAGTGTCTGAACAAAACCAATAGACTTTGTTTAGTTTAGACCTGCCAAAAGCATATTAAAGAACCATATATGTATGAAACAGTTCTTATTCCAGATGCTATAAACATTCACTCAGGTAATAAAATCACATCTTGGTGGAACTTCAGAAATGAGAAGTAGATCTACATGGTAAGTTAACATTTTCAGGAATATTGTCAAGTAACTCAAGTTTCCTTCCTCCCTTCCTTTCTCCTTTCCTTCCTAGCTTCCATCCATGAAAGATCTGAGGCAACTTAGAAAGATCTACCCAAAACAAGGTAAAATTAAAAGATAAGGAAATCAGAGCCAAGAGAAGATAGATACAGAAAGATAAAAATGAATTCTAGCCTTAGTGTTATTTGCTGGAGTGTGGCCACAACACAGCCCAAAGCTTCCTAGCAACTGAACTAAAGAAAACCTATCCAGCTACACAATTCACAGGGGGCATGGGATCAAAATAGAATCATTGCTAAAGGGATACACAGTTTTTCCTAATTCAGAGAGAGAGGAGCTTCTGTCATGACCTTCATATAGGGGCCCTGTGTGGTGTTGTGAGCATTGCTTACCAGCATCTTCTTGGTAATGAGAAAGTGTGCCTCACTTGGACCTGGTTCCCATACTTGACCCTGAGCCCTAATGGCTCAGGGACTATATTTATTTTACTCTACATTACATAACAGAGTCCAGACCCTGCCTGTTATATAGTAGGTGCTCATAAAATATTTCTTCATTGAGTGAATATTATTTGTTCAGTTCAGTTCAGTCACTCAGTCATGTCTAACTCTTTGTGACCCCATGGACTGCAGCATGCGAGGCCTCCCTGTCCATCAACAACTCCCAGAGTTTACTCAAACTCATGTCCATTGAATCAGTGATGCCATCCAACCATCTCATCCTTTGTCATCCCCTTCTCCTCCAGCCTTCAGTCTTTGCCAGCATCAGGGTCTTTTCCAGTGAGTCAGCTCTTCGCATCAGGTGGCCAAAGTATTAGAGTTTCAGCTTCAGCATCAGTCCTTCCAGTGAATATTCAGGACTGATTTCCTTTAGATTGGACTGGTTGGATCTCCTTGCAGTCCAAGGGACTCCAAGAGTCTTCTCCAACACCACAGTTCAAAAGCATCAATTCTTTGGCACTCAGCCTTCCTTATGGTCCAACTCTAACATTCATACATAACTAGTGGAAAAAACATAGCTTTGACTAGACAGACCTTTGTGGGCAAAATAATGTCTCTGCTTTTTAATATGCTGTCTAGGTTGGTCATAGCTATTCTTCCAAGAAGCAAGTGTCTTTTAATTTCATGGATGCAGTCACCATCGGCAGTGATTTTGGAGCCCAAGAAAATAAACTCTCTCAGTGTTTCCATTGTTTCCCCATCTATTTGCGATGAAGTGATGGGACCAGCTGCCATGATCTTAGTTTTCTGAATGTTGAGTTTTAAGCCAACTTTTTCATTCTCCTCTTTCACTTTCATCAAGAGGCTCTTTAGTTCTTCTTTGCTTTCTGCCATAAGGGTGGTGTCATCTGCATATCTGAGGTTATTGATTTTTCTCCTAGCAGTCTTGATTCCAGCTTGTGCTTCATCCAGTCCAGCATTTTGCATGGTGTACTCTGCATATAAGTTAAATAAGCAGGGTGACAATATACAGCCTTGACATACTCCTTTCTCAATTTGGAACCAGTCTGTTGTTCCATGTCCACTTCTAAATATTGCTTCTTAACCTGCATACATATTTCTTAGGAGGCAGGTTGCGTGGTCTGATATTCCCATCGCTTTAAGAATTTTCCACAGTTTGTTGTGATCCATACAGTCAAAGGCTTTGGCATAGTCAATAAAGCAGAAATAGATGTTTTTCTGGAACTCTCTTGCTTTTTTGACAGTGGATGTTGGCAATTTGATCTCTGGCTCCTCTGCCTTTTCTAAATCCAGCTTGAACGTCTGGAAGTTCATGGTTCATGTACTGTTGAAGCCTGGCTTGGAGAATTTTTCAGCATTACTTTGCTAGTGTGTGAGATGAGTGCAATCGGGTGGTAGTTTGAGCATTCTTTGGCATTGCCTTTCTTTGGGATTGGAATAAAAACTGGAATATTATTTGTAATATCAATAAAAGCAAATAGCTCAATTCAAAAATCAGTTGTATTTTTTTACACTAGCAATGAACAATTCCAAAATGAAGTTAAGAAGAACTTGATGTTCTTAAAGAGAAATTAAGAACAATTCCACTTACAGTATCATCCAAAAGAATAAAATACTTAGGAATAAATTCAACAAAAGAGGTGCAAGACTTAGACACTGAAAACTGCAGAAAATCATTGAAAAGCCAAGGGCAAAATGTTGGAGAAAATTTATAAAAAGCAATTTTATGAGAAGTAAAAATATTTATATTTTAGGTATGTAGCTTTCTGATGATTTGATTTGATCAGAGACTATAATTTAAATTTTTAAGAGGAATAGGTGAGCCAAACATACTTTTGGTGATTTTTAATGATTACTTTTTGCATCCAAGCTTCTTGTAAGGAGGAATAGCAGAGAACTGGAGTTTATTTCTTGTTCAAGATCTGAAAGTAAATGTGATATATTGTCAATAAAAGATGCTGGTAAGAACTTTGATATCATTTAATTGCTGAGTCATGTCTGACTTTTTGTGACCCCATGGACTGTAGCCTGCCAGCCTCCTCTGTCCATGGGATTTCCTAGGCAAGAATACTGGAGTCTGTTGCCATTCCCTCCTCCAGGGGATCTTCCCAACAGAGGGATCAAACCCATGTCTCCTGAATTGGCAGGCAGATTCTTTACCACCAAGCCATCAGGGAAGCCCACTAAGAACATAGATGAACTCATAATACATATATGGTGCCATAATTGTTTTGTAAATTGGAAAAGTTTGTATTAGGTAAAATGAAATCAGGATGTACAAAGAAAGTGGGAAATTGCCTCAAATGTTTAGCATCTAATTTATATTGAGGACATTCATATTACTAATTTCAATTAGCAATCTGTGTGTATATGTGTATATATATGTATGTGTGTATATATATATGTATGTATGTATGTATATATATGTATGCATGTATATATATATATATATATATATATATATATATGTATGTCTTAAAACACATGTCTTCTGTCATTAGTAATTATCACTGAGCCCATAATGTGTACCTGGCACTTTTGTAAGCAACTTTCTTGACATTATCTCATGTAATGCCCATGACTCTATAAAGGAGACTCCACTGTAATGTCTCCTGTTATAGGAGGGGAAACGAAGATCTAGAGAGGTTAGGCCACTTGCCTGGGTCGCACAAAAGCATGTGACAGTCCTGGTAACCATCCCATAACCTGTGCCCCTAGCCACCCTGCCATATTGCCCCCCTTATTTCTCACTCAGTGATAGCAAACACCAGTTTCCTGTGGTTGGCTGGAAGTGAATGTCCATTTCAGGTATAGCCTGTGGATGCACCCTGGGGATCTTGTTTTGCTGTTGTCCTCAGGATGCCACAATTAAAGAATTGTCCCGATTTTAAGACCGTCTTTCCGGAGAGTCTCTTGGAATTTTAGGATACCAACTACAGTTTATATGACATTTGCCAAGTTTGGGGCTCAGAAATTTCATTGCACATTGTAAAGTAATTATACTCCAATAAAAAATTAAAAATAAAAGAAAAAAGAAATTTCATTGCTCAAACGGAGGCCTGGACATAAACATGATTGCCAAACTTTGTTCCTGCCTCACAAAGATTCTCGTCCTGTAAAAGTAACAGAGTTTATAGATAAGACCTTGGGCTCTAGTCAACATGATCAGTTCATGTTCTGTTTCAACAGTAGAACCTTCCACATGGTGTTGCTGAAAGTAAGGCTGTCACTTAGGGCACTTAGCACACCGTGGGGCACTTAGAAAGCTTTTAAGAATGGTAGCTGCGAAAACACACAGCCTTTTAAGAGGACTTCGGTGTGACGAGTGCATCTTAGCAACCAGCAGATCCAGCCTGCCGTTAGAGCCGAGAACAGCTCTGGACTGCAGACTCCTAAGGCCACCTGGAAACTGGCCAGCCCAGACTTTGAAAATTTAAACATTTTCAAATTTATTTTTAACCAAACTTAAAGAAAAGGGATTCCCACAGTGTGAAGGAGGCTGCTGCAGCTTTGCCATTTCCCACAGGGAAAGGGACCCAGGGAGACTTCTTTTCGTTGGTGGAAGAAATGAAGGGGAGGGCGAGAGTTCGAGGTCAGGAAGAAGCCGTGGACTGGGAGCTTGAATCTGTGTTCTCAGCCAGCTGTCCCTGGAGCGCCTCAGCTGCTCTTTCTATGATAAAAGCAGGGGGCTGGACTGCAGGCCCTTCCAGTGTTGACATTCTGTGAAACCACAAACGCCTCTGTGGAACTACAGTTTAGTGGGAGCCCTCAGCTTTTATGGTAGGCCCTTATAAGTTGGGGCCCTTGGAAAGATGTCTTTGTGTCGCTCACTCGGTTCCGGGGAAGGCATTGTCCTTTTGTTACCCAGTGCCCTATATCCCCGCTTGTAAATTCCTCTGGAAATTTGGAGCCAGAAAAAAGATTGTCTCTCGGCTCAAACTCTTACATTTTTTTCTGATTGGATGACATCTGTGATACCCCCTCAGTGTGTTTCCCTTATTGTTTGGTTTGCCAAGATGCTCAGAGCTAAAGGCAGTGGTTAGCAACAGCGGCTTCCCTCAGACAACTCAGGCCTCTGAATCCGTCTTAGAACTGAGTTGTTTAATTTTATTTACTTTAAAAAACACACCAAATCCTTTTGTGGCATCAAACAGGGCATAAAACATTAGTGTAGGGTGACACAGGAAATAGATGCTTTAGAAGTACATGGCGACTTTCCCCAGCTCCAGCTGCATCCATCAGCTGCTTCCTTCCCCACTCCCAGCAACTCAGAAACAACGACAGCAACTGACGCGTAATAGGAAAGAAAAAGGATGAAAAAAGTGAGCCACTGAAAGATTAGATATCCAGGCGAGGTCTTGCCATCCCTTTCCTTCACTAGTGATGGATAGTCAGGCCAAGGGGTCACATTAGACCCAAAGAATCCCTCTGGCCCTGAGAGTTCCAGTGGCCTAGAGGCCTTGGCTTGTTTATGTGGATAATTAGTAAGCCAGTTACAGATAACTGAATGGGAGAATTGAAGACTGGGGAAACCTCTCTCATTTCCAACTTCCCTGAGGTCTATTCCAAACTCCAATTCGTCTTGTTTATTTGATGAACTCCATGGAGTCTCAGAGATGTCAACCCAGTTTTTGAAGTGTGTATGGAGTTGGGCTGTGGTTGGGGAATGGTTGCTTGGACATTCCAGTTTCCCCCAGACTTAGATCTGGTAGGAGGCCAGCATGGCTGTCGGACACAGAGGGTCACTGCCTCCCCTAACGGGGCGGTGGATGCCTTCCCCAGCGCTGCCAGACTTCCAGAGTGGGCGCTCAGTCAGGCCATGTGGCCACCGGCCCTGAGCAGATCCCGCAGCGTGGCTTCTTTAGTACCTGCTTCTCACTCCTCTTCACACTGAATGCAGGGAAGGCTCTGGGTAGGGACAGGGTGGGAAACTGGGGCTTCCTTGGTGACTCAGCTGGTAAAGAATCTGCCTGCAAATCCGGCGACTGGGGTTTGATCCCTGGGTTGGGAAGATCCCCTGGAGTAGGAAATGGCAACCCCACTCCTGTATTCTTGCCTGGAGAATCCCATGGACAAAGGAGCCTGGAGGAAAACAGTCCATGCGGTTGCAAGAGTTGAGTGACTAAATCACCACAGTCAGAGCCAGGCTCACCATCCAGGACCTGGCATGGTAGACAGACTAGGTGAGAACAGTCTTAGTTTGGCCATTGAGCTCAGTTTGGGAATGTGTCCACAGTCAGTATGTGGATGTCTAAGTGTGACCAAATAATAAGACAGTTTTTAGAAATAAATAATCCAGACTTTATACATTCAAATGTATCTCTCGTTGAGTCAGTCAACAAACTTGGTTGCGCCTCCCCCTGTACCAAGTGCTCTGTCAGATGCCGGGACACTGCACAGGCAAGCTCTTCTGGGCTGCTGGTGGGGATCAAGCGATTCTGCAGGCCATGCCTCTGCTGTGGTCACGTTCTCTGCTCCGGAAGCCTCGTCTTCTGGAACCGCTTTGGGCAGCTCTGCCTTTAATCTGGAGATGGTATCATTGCTCAAAACATTTTTGGAACTCCCCTTTAGGAATTGCCTTCCGAGTTAGTTGAGGCCACACAGGAAAATCCATCTCACTATTTTATAGCCACACCTAGCTTGTGACCAAAAATGGTATTACCCAGCTTGATGACCCACTTATTCCCCAGACTTGGCTCTGATTGACTTGCCTATGAGCCAAAATTGCATCCACCCTCTAAGGGTGGATATTTACCACCACTGAACATATTAGCAGTAATCTGGGTAATTTTGAAATAACATCTCACTTGCCCCAAACTCCTGTGGTCCTGTGCCTCAGTTGTAATACTTAGCCCAGTCACCCTTACGGTGGAAAAACCTTCTTCTGCCTCTATTTCCCCCATCAGGCTGGGAGCCTTTGGAGGACAGGACCATATGTCTATAACCTCTGCAGTGTCCAGCATGAGTTTTGATGTTCAAAAATGTTTATTTATTAAAATGCATCATACAAGTTCTGATGGAAGTTTCCAAAAAAGTGTTCCAGAATTGATGCAAATGATAAAGAGTGTTGTTGGATCAAAGGGCAGTGTAGTGTACATGGAATACATAAGCTCTGGGATCTATCAGGCCTGATTCCAATCCCTACTTGTCCCCTTTACCAGCAGTGTGGCTGACCCTACACAAATTCATTCCCTCTGACCCTCTATTTCTGCAGCTGTGGAATGGAGATAATGATACTGCCTTCTAGGGGCTTATATCAGGACAAGTGAGAATGTTCATGTAACGCCCTAAGCATAATGCCTCTTGTGTAGCACACTAATTCAATCAATGAGAGTGGTTCTTTTACTATTATTATTGTTGCTGTGTCATTGTTGTGTTGGAGTGAATTCTCATTTGGATGCATAAATTCTGATTTTCAAAAAAATAATATCTCACCTAGCACTCCCATCCTTTAAAATCATATTTCATAGAGACTTCATGCTGAAATGTAGTTGCTAGAACCCAACTAAGTCCAAGCTCCTCATTTTTCAGAGCTCAGAAAGGGAAGTGGGTTGACTGAGGTCACACTGGTTCATGGCAAAACTGGATCAGGCCAGAGATGCTTTTATGTGACACTTGATTCTTACCGCTACATTTGGAGGTTTTCCACCTTCCTTCCAAGGGTCTGGCAAGCAGGCTAGGAGCTCTGGGGCCTGGCATTCTTGGGCGGCAGCAGCCAAGGATTTGGCTTATGCCTTTGGGGAACTGCAAACACACGCTTCCCATGCTTTTGTGTCGTAACACTTTGCCACTTCGTCACTTCACAGAGCACAGAGCATGCTTGTGATGGTGTGGTTGTGTAGCTGGTGAAGCTGGCAGGAGCAGCGGGCTGGTGGTCAAGGAGCACACCAGACAGACCTGGTGCCATCACTTAGGTACCAGGTTTGAACTTCAGCTTCTTCATCTGCAGAATAGGAATGGTAATAATATCTGCCACATAGTGTTGTTGTGAGGGTTCAATGAGGTTTGCATGTAATATGCTTAGCACAGTGTGTGGCACATGATAATTACTTTTAAATTTTCACATTATGATCGGTTAAACACATCCGAAATGAAACAGTCTACCTCTGGCATCCCCACCAGTCACAAGCCAATCTCTGATCGGTCTTGAAACCTTACCTGGGCTCTCTCACAAGTGGGCTCTATTGACAAGCCACTTCCCCTCCCCTTTCCCCTTTTCATCCAGCATTGTGCCTCTCAAACCTTCCCATCCCAGCCTGATCAGGGAAGACCATCAGATGCCCAAGTAACCAATAGCAGTTGTCTATCAGGAATAGTGTTGGGAAGCCCTGGGCTTTCTTATTCATCAAAAGTCATGAGACTTCCCCGGAGGTCCAGTGGTTAGCTTCCAACGCAAGAGGCTCAGGTTCAATTCCTGGCTGAGGAACTAAGAGCCCACGTGGTGCACACTGTGGCCAAAAAAAAAATTTTAAAAAAATTATGGAAAAACAATGGACTTTTGGCTTAAATAAATAGTACTTTTCTTGGGCGATGCCTTTCCTTTGAAGGCATTTGCACTTATGAGAGGCTCTGGTCTCCAGCAGCATGGCAGGCTTCCGCATCCCTGGGTTGATGCCTTCCACTGTTGCCACCTTGATACCAGGTTCTTTGCACACGAATGCACTGGATTTTGTCTGCTCCTTTTTTTTTTTTTTTTTTCAACTAAAGCTTTAAGTAATTGAAAAGTTCTGAATTTCTGTTTGGAAAGCATGATCATACTCAGTAAGACCAGAACAATCCAAATAATCCTAAATTTACAGAGACTAGATTCATAAAACCCCAGGGTAATTTTTTTTTTTTCCCCATTTAGAAAAATCGTATTTCATAGCAGTTCTTACAATGCCCTGACTCTGGATGGGGGCCCTCCCTTGATTCTAGATATTACATCATTTCATTTCGGCTAATGTAAACATTCCTCACCCCGCATGTAACAGGATTTTTTGTACAGTTTGATTGGGCTTCACTCGGTGGATCGTTGCAATGATTAATGGTTTCAGAAGGAAGTGCAGCAGGAAGAAGCTTTGCGGGAATGGAAGAGGTGAGGCAGCTCCATGTGAGATTCTGCAAAAGGATTAAGATTTGGCACCGGGCTTGGTTTCTGTGCAGCCTCTTAGGCAGAGAGCCTCAGGAGAGGGAAGCAGGCTGTCAGCTGGGGCTTTGCACGCTCTCAGTCTGCCTTGAGGGTTGCTTGGTTCTTCCCTCTCTCTGCACTGTCCAGTTTTACCTTATTAAAGGATGGATATGGATGCTGAAGCCTTAAAGAAGACCAGGTAAGGGCTCCTGTTGTCCAGGAAGTCCCCTGACGTTCTTAATGCATGAAATCTGGGGACTGTTCCTTTTCTCACACCGATGTGCAGTGTTAGCCAAAACACAATTCCTCTGAGACATTTCACAAAGAGGATCAGGGAAGTTTCTTCCCTAGTTAAAGACGTTTCTAAAATGTTTGAACCCAAAATACTGAACAGTTAGAGATGCAAATTTCTCTTCCTTTGAAGACATAGCTTTAAGATGATCGCCGTGCATTTTAATCTACAAGATTTTGAAAGGAATCCTGGGGGTGTATTAGATATTTGTTTTCCTTCCTTTTATAATGGCCTGTGGTGTGTTAATGTCTGTATCAACATCTAGTTTAATGAAAATTTCTGATTCAGGATAGTCCTCAGAGTGCTAGCTTTTGAATAAGTTGATCTTCCTTTTGCAGATTTGATTTTCTTTTTAATCTTTTGGCTTTTGTGAATACGATTGTGGTAAGGAATAGGCTTAGTATAACTAATTTTAAAGTATACTTAAGAGTTCAGTTCAGTCATGTTGGATAGCATCCCTGGTTGAAATGAGCTACATGTTTTTTAATGCTTTAAATATACCTTATTGAAAATGTTTTTCCATGTCAGTGTCCATAGTTTATCTGTGTGGTTAAGCTATTTATTCACCAACATTGAGAACATGTTGGACCTTTGATAAGATTAGTTCAAGAAATAACCAAAAGAGTAGTTTCCTGCTCAGCACCAATTCAATTCCAAATTCTGTTCCTTTTCTTTAAAAAAAAAAAGAAAAAAATCTGGGGTTAAAAATAACCCAGAATAAAACTTGAAAACTGTTTTGTTTCTCTGTATTTGGCTAACTTCATTGCAAAGTACTGTGTTTAAGGAATTCAAGCTATGAAGACTACTCTTGAAATGGCTCACATAACTCTATCTCTGAATTTCTACAACCCCTTTCAAGAGCATATGATGTTTTATGAGTATTATCGGGACTCAAGTTTTCAATTAAGTTTTTATGCTTTCTACACCCTTTGTGGATGGATGAAAATAACATGAGAAATCACGTCAATTTCCTGACACATGCTCACTTTTCTTGCGTCCAAAGTAGTGTAGAGTTGTCAAAGTGAGAATAGGGGGCATTTGACACTCCTCTTTACCGTGAAAGTGTGGGCGTCTTCGTAGGAGTGAATGCCTGGTGCTTGTTGTGGCAGAAAGATAGACACAGGAACTGTTTTTTAAAATTATTTATTTTTTATTGCGGTATAGTTGATTTATAATGTTGTGTTCGTTTCAGGTGTACAGTAAAGTGATTCACTTATATACACTCTTTTTCAAATTATTTTTCCACGTGCGTTGTTACAAAATATTGCCGATAGGAACTCTTGGGCTCTATGATTTATTGAAAATAAAATGTTTTTGTTCAATGTGGAGGACTCTGACCCTATAGCAGGGAGGTCTCTATATACAACTGTTCCTGCCATTTTTGCTTGAGGAGCCCTTGTAGTTCACGCAGTCCCTGTTTCTTCCTTTGGGAGACAGACTGGCAGGAGAATATCTAGCATTTTGTATCGCTTTAACCAAACACTGCATCGACTGTGTTTCTCTTAGTGGGATGGCTAATAATAAAGCAGGTTGATGGCTCAATTTGAGAAGGTGTGAGAGCAGCTGTAATCTTTAGGAAAAAAAGAATCATGCCAAGGATTAAACACGTAAACTCTTTAATTGTTTTGTATTCATTCTCTTCTGGTTATTAGAGAATCTAGGCATGCTATTGTTACAAATACTTTTCATAATTGAGTTAATAAAAAATCATGCTGTATAGTTGGAAATGGTTAACCCTGATGTTGTCCTGACTTGACTTATGGTCATATTGCTATCTTCTTAAGGGATAACTTTAGTTCTCTAATAGTTTTAGAAATATTAAACAAAATATATTTTGTTATATTTTGGTCAAGAAACAAAATATAATTTTGTCAGTGTATTACTTTATCATCATTTTACCTTCTTCCTTCTTATCTGTCATGTAGAATAGAGGGGAAATTGTCCAGGTAAACAGTTGGGGAATAATTAGTAGGAACTTCCTAGGAGGTTGCCATGAATTGTCCTTTCCATCCTGGTGTGCTGTTGATAAAGGTTCCATTTATTTGTGTGTGTGTTTTTAAATTTTTATTGAAATAGTAAGACATTCTCATGAAAAAATGTAAGCAATACCAAAAAAATAATAAAAAGTCTCCTCCGTGGACCCCAGACTCCCATTCCTCCTCTAGGCAATGTCGAGAATTCTTTAAATCAGCCAACAGTGCTTTCAAGCCTTGTTTCTCAAAACACCTGCAGTGTTGCTGCTGGATAAAACACAGCTTCCTGGGCTCCACCCCAGAGATGCTGCATCTAGGAGACTGGAGTTGGGCCCCTAAATGTGCATTTCTAGCAGTTTCCCAGGGGATGTTGCCACCTGCCAAGACAACACTTTGATGTGTGCTGGCTACAAGTGAAGGTCTTCTTCTTCTGTGTCCATTTTTCACTTTCTCTTTTCTAGTTTTCAGAATGGTTGCAGTTGCAATGAATAGCCACACTATCCCTTTGGGAGAGAACCATGGTGGCAGATAAAATCACATACCTGTAATCAGCATTGGGGTAGAGAGAAGGGTAGTGATAGTGGCAGATAGCCTGTGTGAATGGCTGTATTGTGTGAAGGGCATTGCTCTATGGGTGGGCTGCTGTAAGTTCCAGGCTCGATCACAGCGCACAACAATCATCAGTTAAAGTGAGCACAGCAGCCTCCACCAAAAATCTCTTTTTATTGGTTGTGATTTTGAAAACATTTACTGTAATTACACACACACACACACACATATCTTCGAAAAATGACCCATCTCTGCCCCCACTCATCTCTGCTTCCCTACGAGTATTGCCACATCTGCCTGTCCTCTGGCATGTGCTGCAGGTGGCCCTGCTTGACACAAAAGAATCCAGGTCACACTTTGGTGTTGGGCAGAGTGTTGCCCATGACACCAGCCTGGGTTATAAACAGGTTTGTTCTCATTGATGTATTGGCTCAAGCCATTTTACTGGGGACCTTTTGTGGCACACACTTCTAGGCTCTGAGATACAGCAGTGGGCTGGACAGACAGTCCCTGCCTTTTTGAGGCTTTAGATAATGTAGAGATTCTTGGGGAAGGAGGTGAGTAACCCAGGATGGGGATGGAGAAGGGGAGAAAGGGAAGACTATGACATGTAGGTGCTTAGTGATAACTGGGTGTACAGATGGAGCCCTTCCAGTTCATGTTCAGTTGGCTTAGATGGTTTCTTGGTGCAGGGCATAGTTTAGGAGGACCAGGAGATACCCTGGGGGAAATATAGTTCTTGCCCTCAAGGAGTTTGCATTTCAAGGTGATACAACTCTAACAGTCCAGCATGGTACATTGATAAAGAGCTTTCCCATACATGGGGACCCACCCCCCCCCCCCATAGACAGTGTTATATGGTTAGATAATAAAATATAAGCAGTTGTTTTTTGCGCCCACTTCTGCCATTTCTCAAAGGAGCTATTGCTACAAGAAGAACAAAAAGGTAAAACACCGACTGTGTTTTATTTCATGTTCATTTCACACCCTGACTTGCTTGGCCACTGGGTGCCAGCTGAATTCAAAGTGCTGAGACATCGAATACGAATAACTTCCATATGCTCACCTGCAACATGAAGATGTACAGAGAATCGTCAGGTGTGTGTGTGTGTGTGTGTTGGAGAGGGTAGGGGTTTTACCAGAAACTAGGTCTGTTCAATGCTTTCTCCATTGGGGTCAGTCTAGCTTAGGGATCCAGTGGGGTCTGCAGATCACACCCATGAAGAAAGAACTGTGGCAACCACTGCAGGCTTAGGCAGGTGCAGGGCACAGGGAAGCCTTGGGGCATTCCAGAACTATTTAGCAATGGTTGGCAAACGGAGTCATGGTCCCCTGGCACAAATCGAATGAAGACCATCTGGTGAAAATGATGAAACAGAGATAGGAAATCAGTTTGCTGGAAGCTGTCCTGTGCATGCCCTGTGAGTTACATGCCAAACTCTCCTTTTTGGTGCCAGCACCATAACTTGAAAGCATACCACAGCCAGGTTCTAAAGTCTAATTTGGGAAGCTGAGAAGGAAGCTGAAGATTAGAAACTTTTGCAATCATTGCTGAGCCATAATCATAGACAGATAAATAGACAGATAGACAGACAGCTGTAGTAGAGACCATCCATGAAACAGGTGGATTTTGAGGGTCCTAATAAGAGCAGAATGCAGGGCTGTTGAATTTCTTAGAAACCAAAGGCTCTCATGAGACATCTGGCAAAGAAGGGTAGGAAACTAGGGTCATGAAACAGATTTTCAGAGCAGTGGAGAAATCCAAGGAGCCTTAGCATAAAAATGCCATCAGGAAATGCCTAGTGGGTAGAAATAGCCAACAGTTAATGAAAATATGGCAGTAGAAAGGAGTTATGGGCCACCTGACAAGGATAATGAGATTGAGCTGGAGGCTGGAGTAGGACTGGCTGAGCTAAAAAAAATTGGGCCAATTAGTAATAATGAGGGTGTTTACTTGCTTGTAGATTGGCAAAATACCTCTCTGGGATGAATTAGGACAAATGATCATTTCCTTTACTAATGATTTTACAGAAGAAAAGGAAGACAAGCACCGTAGAAGGTGCAGGAAGCATCTGTGTGTGAATACTGTGATTCAATGATCCTAATAAGTTTAAGATTAAGGGTCTGGTGCAAGGATAGAAAACCAAGATAATGTAAATGTAAAAGGAGAAATGAGAAAAATGTGAATAGTGATTATGAAAAAATATCATAAACCTCAAGAATCTTGCCAACTAATTTTTAAAAAACATTGCTAACACCTATGGGGAAGCATAAAGTATGACAAGATTCATAAAACCATTTAGTAAGTTGGGTTGAGAAGAACTAGCTTCCTTTTCTTATCTTTGACTAAGAATAAGAATAAACATTTGCTAAACACTTATTGTGTGCCAGGCATCAAAGGCAGGTACCTTCCTGCATTTGACTCATAGCCCTCCTTGTGTATGCTAGGTCGCTTAGGTCGTGTCTCTCTGTGACACTATGGACTGCAGCCCGCCAGGCTCCTCTATCTATCCATGGGATTCTCTAGGCAAGAATACTGGAGTAGGTTGCCACTTCCTTCTCCAGGGAATCTTTCTGACCCAGGGATCGAACCTGTGTCTCTTATGTCTCCTGCATTGGCAGGTGAGTTCTTTACCACCAGCACCATCTGGGAAACTGCCCCCGCCCCCCAATAACCCTAGTGTTAGTTGTTCAGTCGTGTCCGACTCTGCAATCCCATATAATCTCTATTTACAGATGCAGCTCAAAGAGGATTGCTCAAGGCAAGACATATCCCTAAGAAATAGATATCTTCAGGAAAAATAGGAAGTTAGTTGAAAGAACAGAGAAATCCACCTGGGAAGCCCATGAAGAAGATCCATGTACAATTTAAGGGGCATCCGTAAGAAACAGACATTAAAGCAAAAATAAGAAGGCCTTTTAAAGTAACTGGAGTGAAAGAGCCAGCCAGAGAACCGGTAGAACCTTTGTAGATTACCGGAAAACTCCTTCGGATGTGTGAAAGAGAGCCAGCAGGCATAATAAATTATTTGCCTTGATCTTTTCAGAAAAAATATATCAAACTGAATAACACTCTTAAATCATCTTTAGAAGCAGAGGTACTAGATCAAGTAGTGGTGGATGCACAGAATGTTCTAGACCAGTTGACAAACTGGATGTGGATAAATAACCGAGACAACTCGGCATTCATCCAAGAGTTCTAAAGGAATTCAAAGGTGAAATTATGGGGCTGATGGTTAAAGCAACTAATCTTTAGCTTCAAAAACCCAGCAATTCCCTAAGCCTTTGTTGTCTGGAAAAGATGCCCGGCTTTACTACTTCATTTGAAAATTAATTATCATAGATATAAGTAAAATATGAAATATGATAAATAAGAAAATAAAGACAGCAGCGATTTTTGAATTCCCAAACCCTGATGTCACAGTCCTGAAAGATTTGTGAATGTTTCATTCTTGAAATTGCCAGAATTACCCAGCCCCTTACAATCATGTAAAATAAGCTTATAATTATTCATGTGAACTCAGTAGCTAAAGCAGAAAGAAACAAATGGGCAGTGACTCAGGGTTTCGAGAAAGTATTCATCATACAGTTCTGCTTCATTTAAGGGGGAGAAGATTCCTGCACCCTCGGAAATGGATGCTCACTGTCCATTAATTAAATAGAAGGCATTCACAGGATTTGGAAACTAATCAGCTTTTGAGCCCCTAACTGCACAGTCCAGGGGCCCGATTTGCCTGGTGGTCTGGCCTTGCGCCCAGCTGGCTCAGGCCTTCTCCCCTTTCTCGCAGTCTTGACTTTGTCTAGCTGTGCTCGCTAAGAAGTCCAGATGCCCTGCTTCTGTCGTGTCCGACTCTGCAACCCTGTGGACTGTAGTCTGCTAGGCTCCTCTGTCCATGGGATTCTCCAGGCAAGAATACTGAAATGGGTTGCCATTTCCTACTCCAGGGGATTTTCCTGACCCAGGGATCAAACCTACGTCTCTTGCATCTCCTGCTTTGGTAGGCAAGTTCTTTACCACTAGCACCACCTGGGAACCCTCTCTAGTGTATAGAGCAGAAGTAAAACGGGCCTGGTGCAGGGAGGGGCCTGGCCAGAGTCAAAACATAGTCAGAAGTTGTACTAGGTTAGAAGTTGTACCAGGTGAGGCCCGTACAGGGAGTTGATCAGGGTCAAAGCAAGCAGCAGTAAACAAGAGATGGAAGCTGAGGTGGAAAGTCGTACAGTCATTTAACGGGTCGTTTTTGAGTACGATGTGTCAGGCATTGTACTGAGGATTTGAATGAGACAACCACTGTGAGAAAGATTATCAAGTAAACAGTCACACTAAAGCAGAGCAGGGTCTCTCAACCTTGGCACGGGTGACATTTGGGGCTGGACAGTTCTTTGTTGGGAGGACAGTCCTGTGCATTGCAGGATGCTTAGCAGCATTAGATGGCAGAAGCATTCAGTCACACGCACAGTCTTAACCAGAATGGTTTGCAGATACTGCCACATGTCCTCTGGGAGGTGGAACCATCCCTGCTGAGGATCTCTGCAGTAATGTAGGATAAGGAAGAACAGTGATCTCAGGAGCTCCTGCTCAGTCCCCTTCGCCCAGACCTGGCGGGGAGGGAGGTTTCCTGGAGGAAGTCATATCAGGAGACTTGGCAGGGTGAGTAGCCCTCAGGTGAAGGTTTGGAGAAGTCGGGTCAGGAAGGGAAGAGCTGCAGGCTGAGGGAAAAGCCCGGTCTGGCATCCAGAGGGAAGAAGTCCTAAGCCAGCTTAGTTACTCATGGGTGGCGGTGGCTGTTGTTTGGTCGTAAGTCATGTCCAACTCTTCGCAACCGACTCTTTGTGACCCCCATGGACTGCAGCACACTAGGCTTCCCTGTCCTTCACCATCTCCCGGAGCTTGCTCAATCTCGTGTCCATTGAGTCAGTGATGCCATTTAACCATTTCATCCTCTGTCGCCCCCTTCTCCTCCTACCCTCAATTTTTCCCAGCATCAGGGTCTTTTCCAGTGAGTTGGCTCTTCACATCAGGGGGCAAAAGCATTGGAGCTTCAGCCTCAGCATCAGTCCTTCCAGTGAATAACAGGGGGAGGAAGTCCTAGGCCAGTTAGGTGGTTACTCGTGGGTAGTAGACACTCCTTTTAGTGCATTTATCATTGCCCAAGAGGTAGCATTTCACACACCAGGTCCATCAGCAGGTTAATGCCTTTTGGATGCTGTGCTTATGTGCATGCAGCCACCCCCAGGTAAGGAGTGCTGTTAGTTTAAAGATACTTAGCTTAATGGTCACAAGTGCAAGGGAAGAAGTGGGTATCCAGTCCCCTTCCTGCTGAATTGTCTGTAGAATTCTAATTTCAGCTCTAATGTGTTTTTTAAAAATGTATTTGGCTGTGCCAGGTTATATTTGCGGCATGTGGGATCCCTGACCAGGGGTCGAACCCAGGCCCCCTACATTGGGAACCCAGAGTCTTAGCCCCTGGACCACCAGAGAAGTCCTTCTAATATCTGTTTTTGGTTAGCTAAATCTAATCCAATTAGAGCAAGATTCAAAACTTGTTAGCTGAAAACTTATCCAATGGCTAACTTAGAAATTGTTTCCAGTTGTTAATAACTATAGATTGTTTCATCAGCTGTTTTAACAAAGAATATTTTTAAACCTTTTAAATGCCCCCCTCTTCCTTCTACCCTATCTGTATCTGATTCTTTCCTAGAGAGATTGGTTTTGATTTCTGCCATGAAAGGGCTGTGAGTCACCTGCTGGGTCTCCCCAAGGGTTCACGCATCTTCGAGGAAGATGTACTCTTGTGTCTTTCCTTTGGGTCCATTCGCTCTACAGCCTGCCTCTACCATGGGCTCCTTAATTGTCTCTATACCTTGAGGGCCTCTCCATTCCTTGATAACAGCAAGTAACGTTGAGCACTTGTTGTGTGCCACAGCCTCAGGGCTGTCTCAGAGAGGAGCAATAGGCACTCGAAGTGGGGGAAAGGGAAGCAATCAGGCATGGCACCATACTAACTGCTTTCATATAGGATATTGCTTCTGGTCCTCTCAGAGAACCCTACTTAGTGGGTGATGTCATCTACATTTTGCAGACGAGTCACAGGCCTGATTTCACACAGCTACTATGAGGAACAGGTAGGATTTCAACCCACCTGTTAGATTCCAAGCCCACGTTCCTTCTATTTCCATATCTTGGGGAAACCACCCAGGCCGTGGGCCATGCTGTGGCCCAGCTCGCGTGCCATTAAGACAGGCTGATCAGGATCTTCTTGGGCTGCAAGGCAGATCTGGAACTTGAGGGATCTCCAGGTCTAAGAGTGAGGCTGTCATCTTGAACTGTCCTCAGGGGCTTCCTGTGATTCCGATGCATCCTTATGCAGACCATCACTTCATTGCTTCAGCCAGAAATGCTAGCTTTCTTCACTCTCCCGGGTGTCTTGGCTATTGCTCCTGCGGGCAGCATGGAATGATGCTCCAGAGGCCAGGACCAGAATTAAGGAGACCTATATTCTAAGTACCTCTGTCTTTCACTTGCTGTTTGGCCTTCATTGTCCTGCTTATCCAGCTGACTCATTTGCAAAATGCTGTTCCAGTCATAAACCCTAGCTGGTTGTCTCTACTGGTTGCCCTGGGTTTGAAATAACATAATGTCTGTAAAGGCAGGCTGAAAAGTTGCCCAATCTACTACCGTCAAAAGGTACTGTGTCGGCCCCAGGAGGGACAAATTACCATTGAGTTGACTCATATTAATAATAGGAACTTAATGTGTGAGTATTGGACACGGGAATGAAAGAAACGCCCATCAGGAGGTGAATTCAGAGAAGAACTTCATATCAGCAAGTCTGGTTTCCCTGTCAGGCAGACAGCTGCAATATATAATAAAGAGGAGTCTCTCTGAACACTCAGCTAACACAGCGTGTCAGGCACAAAGCATTATGGCTCCTATATAAGAAGGTACTGAGAAGATTACACCTGACGGGATCCCACTGATTACCCAGCTACCTGCCCCTTGGAGAGATGATGAAGATCAGAAGCACTGGTGACCAGATAAAATTTACATGTAGGCAGAGGTAAAGCTCAGACTATTCGACTTCTCAAAGCCTGTTTACACCGTGTATGTGGGAAAAGGGAAACCCTAGAATACTTTTTATTTAGATATGCAAATAAAGTCTCCCAACAAAGATTCTTGAAGGGTTAGTTATCATGGACTTGGGGAATACATATAGTATTTAAATATATATAAATGAATTTATGCCATTTGTTGTTTTTTTTTTTTAATTTTTTGTCATGCCATGTGGCATGTGGGATCTTAGTACCTAGACCAGGGATCAAACCCATGCCCCCTGGGTGAAAGCATAAGGTCGTAACCACTGGACCACCAGGGAAATCCTGGGGGATACTGTATTGACAAGATGAGGACCTCTGCTGAGGCGAGTACTGCATATATGGAGGGAAAAGGGACATCAATGATGTTTTTCACTGTATTTGTTCATTAATGAGTCCATTCATTCAACCAGTATTTACTGAGCACTCATAACCGTGTGCCAAGCACTGGGCTAAGTGGTGGACCAACAAGCCCCTGCCTGATGGAGCTTCCAGGCTTCCTATAACCAGACTTATTCTGAAACAGCTGGAGAAGGCGTACAGGGAGCTGTTTGAGGCAATAAGATGGAGCTCAGCCATAAGAACTCCTGAGAGGGCTATGTCCGCTAACATAGTGGACAAGCGTGTAACAGATGAGTTTCAAAATGCCGTTTCTGTGAGCATCAAGCTTGGCAGCCTAGAATTTTAGAAAATTCAACTGTTTGCACAGAAGGGAGAAGGGTCAGAGAAAGGAGGCCTGCCAGGAGGTTGCTGCAACAATCCAAGTGTGAGGTGTCTAAAGCCAGAGGTAGAGCAGTTAGAGTGGAGAAGAAGGGTGCCTGTCTGAGTCATGTTCCAAAGTATCACTGGCTGCCTGGTTTAGGGAGGAAAAGAGGGAAAGAGGTAAAGGTGATGCTGAGGTTTCTAGCCAGAACAGCGACAAATCTCTTGTGTGACTGTGAACAAGTCAGTTCACCTTTCTGAGCCAAATTCATCTGGGCCTGGTTACTTTGTTCTCCTCGCTTGAGTAAGAAGTTTATTCTCGGTATCTGGAAGAATTGAGAGTAGGGTCATTTGGTCTAAAATTGTCAAGTCACTTTTCCTTGGGCTTTAGACTGCCCTGGGGACTCTTTCCCACTTCCAGTGCTCAGCGCCTTGGTCTCTGCAGGTGGGATGTTGTAAAGGTCTCTAACATGTTGGTGTAAGTTAATCACGTCTGCTCTGCCCTCATGCTGCAGGCACACCTCCAGGCAAGGTAATGATCGGTTTCAAGACTGGTGCACAGCAGTTAGCTTAGAGGGGGGTGTCCAGGGCACTGGTGGGGACACTGCATGTGGGAGGGTTCCTCATCTGGAGGTTCAGGTGGGCTTCCTGAAGGAAGCACCTCGAGAATGAACATGACTTGGCCAGAGTTACCAGGAAGAGGAAATAGCATTTACAAAAACCTGAAAGTAAGAGAGAGGAATGAGTAGGTGATAGACTTGGGACGCCTGGAAGGAGCTGTTTCTGCTGAGTGGCCAGGCTCCTCCTGTCTTTCCAGAGAGAAGTGCAGGCCCAGGCCTCGTTTACCAAGGAGAGGTGGCCTGTGACAGGCTAGGAGGTAGAAGGAGCTCTTCTTCGGAGGCTGTGGTCTGCTTCCTTTCTCTTGAGTGACAGTGTGACCCCCACAGGGGGGGTCTCGGGGCCCTCAGTGCTTTCATGAATGAAGTCAGGACCCCTGAGTTCCTGTCAGTGCCTCAGTTCTGAGGCTCTCTGAAATTATTTTTAAAGCTGAGAAAAAAAAAAAAATCAAGCAACTACTGAAAACAGATTTCAGTCCTTATTAGGTTGCAGAATGGGAACAGAAACATAACCTGCTATTGAGAAAGAATTCAAGGAACCATTTGAGAAGAAGCATCTTTGATAGTGAGTAGATAAAGGCACTGTAGCAATTTCAAGTCAATCCTGAACTTGAATTACCAAAAAGCAAGAGGTGAATCACAGTAGAAATCTGAGGAAGGAGAGAAAAATGCTCCTCAGAAACAAGTGGGCATTTGAGAAAAGGGACTGAGCCCCTCCTCGACCCGTGCACCAGGTGGGGTGAGTTTCTTGGTAAATACGGTGGCCAGGGGCTGGCACAGAGATGTGACAGGGGCCACAGACCTGCATCAGAGAGCTTGAGCTCCCAGGAGGGGCCACCCATGTCTGCCTGGAAGTTGTGGGGCGCAGAGCGGGCGTTAGATGCTAAACAGGTAGGGCCTTTGAGACCAGAGGCTTTGTGGAACTGAATGCCAGCTGAGCTGGGCAGGACCAGCATCTGACATGTAGTGGTGTGCGTGTGTGGTAGGATGTGTTTGTGGGGGTGTGTACTTGGAGTTGCCTGGGGACCTCTGAGGGCACGGGCCAGAATCCCTGAGGAAACCAGACAAGTGGGCCAAGCAGCTGAGCATTTATCTGCCCTGCCTGCTGAGAAGTTACATTCTGACAAGGCGTCCAGGGAAGAAGAGGAGAATAGGTTTCTTCTACACCAGCGTCATAATATGAGCCAGGCGGAGTCAGGCGTCCTCATCATCATTTCTTCAACTTCATCTTCAGAACAACAGCGGCAGCTGTAATGGGCCAAACATTAAGCTAAGTTCGTTATCAACATTAGTTTAAGCCTCACAACAACCCAGCAAATAGGCATTATCTTTATCATCCCCATTTTATCCATTTTTCCTCCAGTGAGGCAATGGAACCTCAAGGAGGTTGAACCCCAAAACTAGTGATTTGCAGACATGAGGATTCACATACATTTTCCTCCTTCTCTTCTATGAGACACAATATGAATTTTTTCCAGTCCCAATCAGTTGTACCAATATGCCATGTTCCCAGGAAAGAAATACTAATAAGCAAGTTTGTCTTTAGATTTTGTTTTAATAATTTTAAAAAATGATGTCTTTGCATTCCTATAATTTGCGTTTCTTTGATAATCATTGAAGAGTACAATGTTTATACTATTTATCCTCCTGGGAGAATTGTATTCCTTCTTTTTTTTTGGTCCATTGCTAGCTCAACCCACTCCAGTGTTCTTGCCTGGAGAATCTCAGGGACGGCGGAGCCTGGTGGGCTGCCCTCTCTGGGGTCGCACAGAGTCGGCCACGACTGAAGTGACTTAGCAGCAGCAGCAGCAGCAGCTCTCTCATATCACAGATGAAGACAATGTAACCTGGAGAGTTTAAGTGACCTGTCCAAGGTCACACAGCTAGTTATTGGAAGGACCAAAGCCAGAACTTACCCACAGGCTCCCTTGACTGCTCTCTGCCGCATTGCCTTGGGCTGAGCTCCCAGGGCCCCCATCCTGCCACCTCAGTGGGGGAGGATACTTGAAACCTCGCTCTTTTCAGGGGCTGTCCCAGGGAGAGAGAGAACAGGAAGCAGCTCCTTGAAAAAAGCATCCTGACATGAAGTCCTTTCTACAAAAAGCCCTGGCACCTCTTCTGATGAGCAGTAGACCACCTCTCAGACATTAAAATAACTAGTTTGTTTTGGAAAAAAAAAAAGGTACAAAAAAGAAAAAAAGGTGCAAAGAAGAAAAACAGTGGAGGAGGTAGAGAGCACATATTTAAAGAATTCTCACTGGAGATTTTAAAAGCAAATATAAAAACCAGCTAATAAACTGCCCATCACAACCCAAAGATGAACCCACCTGAGATCTCCCTGGGGCATTTGGGACAAGAACAGCTATTCTGTGAAATCTGCTGTTTAAAGAGCACTGGCTGCCAGGCACCATGCTGAGTGCTTCCCGAGGATTCTCACTTATGCCTCATGAGCAAGTGATAAGATAGATACTGCTATTATTATTATCGCCATTTTATAGATAGGTAAACAGGCTTTGAGAGGTTCAGATATTTTTTTCAAGGTCACAAGATAAGAAGTGGCAAAGTTGGGGCTTGTACTGGGGCCTGAATCCAAGGTTTGCTCTTAATTACTTATGCTACCAAATGCCCTGAGGTCGTGTCTTAGCCAGTAAGTGGCAGCAGTCCTCCGGCTGGCATGCATGGGGACAGTCCTTATGAAGACGAATTATCCCAACCACTTTGAATAATGGTCTAGAAAACAGCATCCCAAAGACCAGGTTTTCAAGACCGTTGTTCAGTTTCAGTAATGGAAGCGCAAGACATTTCATTGTAGGTAACAGCTGGAAGTGTTGGAGCTGGAATGACCCAGACTCAAGCATTGAAAAGCATCTTGTCTCACCTGAGATCTTACCCTTCCCCCTATTGTGTGTGTGTGTGTACACACACGTACACATGCACTCACACAGTCACTTACACACCAGAACAGCTAAGAATAAATAGGTTCAAATAGCTCAAGCAAACATTTGGCTGAAATGACAGACTCTGAAGCTGACGGGCACTATGCCAAGGCATTCTAATTTCATCTCTGCAGCAAACTCATATCTCTATTTTAAAGGGATGTGTCATTTTGATTTCAGCAGTCTAGGCAGGAGGTTTTTCAATGTGAATTCCTCCCAGCCCTTCCTAAATAAAATGAAGAACAGCTGAGCCTTGTCTTGTCTAATGTATGGCTTTCCGTGGTACTTTTATGAGTGAGTAGTGTAAGCAGAGAGGAAGTAGCCTTTAGGAGAATCAGTGTGCTCTCAGCTGCCTAGTGTTGTCTCCAGCAATGAAGATTTATTTTATAAACACGTACATAGTGCTTACTGTACAACAGGTGCTGTTCCAAACAATGTAGCAATAGTAACATCCTCATCACAACCCTGTGAGGGGGAAACTGAGGCAGGACAGAGCCGAGTAGTTGTTCAGCTGTTCCCCACCAGGGACCTGTTTCACGGAAGACAATTGTTCCATGGACTGGGGAGGGGAGGATGGTTTGGGAATGATTCAAGCGCATTACATTTATCGTGCACTTTATTGCTATCATTATTATGTCAGCTCCACCTCAATCATCAGACATTAGATCCCAGAGGCTGGGGACCCCTGGTTTACCTGAAATCACTTAGGTGGGGAATTGGTGGAGCTGGGCTCAAAGCTCAGGCAGCCTGGCTTCAGTACCAGTTACTCGTGGATAGTTGAAAATTACATTTTCTTCTAACATCAAGTCAATTATCCTCATGCAGGACTTTTCTCACACAGAGAGTAAGGCTGAAGTTCACGCATTCCGTGACCCTGGAGGGAAAAAGAACTAAAGTCCAACAAGCATTGGGAAATGAGTCAGAGTCTGTTTATTTTGGTGATTTATTTTGTGAGAGCAATCTGTTGAATGAATGAACGAGGGAAGTGTGAGCTTTTCACGGCTTCTGTGTGGCTACTCCAATATTTAATAACTCATTTCTTTTTCTAAGCCATCTAATTGAAATACCCCCAAATTCAGATATTATGGTTTATAATTGGCCTTCAGCCCCTGTCTGCATCTGGCATGGTGGACTCAACTACATCTCACCCTTTGTGCATTTGACCTCTTACTCTAAAAATAAGGGCCAGATGAATGCTTATATTCTTTATAGAACAGATGATGGTTTTACTGGACGAGTGTGGTTTATGCTTTAGAACAGCTGCATGCATGGAAAGAAATTATTTGAGTAACCTGTTTTCAGACCTTGATACATACATTTGGCTTTAAATTCAATATGCAATTTCTCAAAAAGAATAAAAATGTAAACAGTCTTCTCATACATTATCCTGCACATCTGAATCCTGTGTTTTAATGGTTTCTCTTGTGACTGGTGTATAATACACTGGTAATAGGAAAGGAAGTCCCATTCACTTGCCTCTTTGGAATGACATGAAAACTGTAGCATGTTAGAGTCGACAGGGGACCTGGAGATCATCAGGGGTGACCCTCATTTATATTTGGATTCAGAGACCCACAGAAGTTTGGTTCTCCGGGGCCCCTCCAGTCAATGGTGGTAAACATGAGGCTGGAACCAGCTCACCTGACTGCAGGTT
Organism: Capricornis sumatraensis; assembly: GCF_032405125.1. NCBI lineage: Eukaryota > Metazoa > Chordata > Mammalia > Artiodactyla > Bovidae > Capricornis > Capricornis sumatraensis. The sequence continues at coordinate 16,227,397 of NC_091091.1, forward strand.
ATCTGACTACAGAATTGGCCAAAGCCGAGATAAACTCTAAAAAGCTGGTCTCCAGAGGTTTTCTGGCCACCACTCCCTGCCTGACAGTGCCAGCCTCACCCCCTTGCCAACACAAGGGATTGGCTGTCTGTCCCCTCAGCCCTTAGACACCTCTTCCAGGTTTCAGACCTGGGGTCATCCCTTTTGTGTATCAGGCCCTCATTGCCTGATCACTGCATTGGCCTCCTCACTGACAGCCCTGGTGTTCCTGATCACCTCCTCTCAAAACACATAAAACATTTTTAAGACATGTAACTATCATACCCCAAAGGCCAGTCTTGATTCCATCAGACCTTTTCTAAAATACTGTTGTCCGCTTCATTCACTGATGTGCCCCGACCATCTGGAACAAAATCTGGCATGTAAAAGGCACATAGTAAATATTTGTTTAATGAATAAATGACCTCATTTCCTACTGAATAAATGAATTCTTACTCCTTAGCCTAGTGTTTGAGGCCTTTTATCACCTGGCATTCATCTTTTCCCACCTTCCCCCTTCTATCCTCTGGTAATTTAAAATGGCAACATAGAAGATGTTCTTTTAGGCTAACAATTTATGGAGTGTTCATAAGTGTCAGGCCTTTTCTAACCTCTCTATATCTATTAACTCATTTAATTGGCACAAAAACTCTATAATGTGAGTATACTATTATTAATGACATTGTACAGATGAGGAGAATGAGTCACAGGTAAAATTGCCTGTTGCTCCTAGGATGAGGCACAGCTGGGATTCGAACATGGGTAGTATGGCTTCAGAGCCCGTGCACGCAAGCACTGTGCCATAGTTAGCTCTCCTGTTTATTCTATTTTTTAAAAGAATTTTTTAATGTGGGCCATTTTTAAAGTCTTCTACTGAATTTGTTACAATATTACACTGTCTCTCTTCTGTTTTGGTTTTTTGACCACAAGGCCTGTGGGATCCTAGCTCCCTGACCAGGGATCGAACCCACACCCCCTTGCACTGGAAGGCGAAGTTCTAATCTGTGAACCACCAGGGAAGTCCCCTGTTTAGTTTACTTTTAATTACAAATTCCAACAATCTAGAAATATCAAAAGTAGAAAGTGACAATTGTCCTTTTCTCCAAAAAATTGAGATAATCCACATGTATCCTTTTAGATGGCTATCTTATGTTTAAATGAATAGTTATATTATGTTAAAACTAAAATGGTTGATACTATACGTATTGCAACTTGTCTTTTTCATTTATTTTATTTTTGAGATTTTTTTTCTTCTTACTACACATATTGCTACCTTACTCTTTTTCACTGTTACCTACTATTCTGTTGTATAGATATACCATAATTTATTTTATCAGTCATTGATGATGAACACGAACACTTCCTTAAAAAAAGGAACAGAGCTGCAGTGAACATCACTGTGCTTTCATCTGTACGATGTTAATATCTCTATCAGTTTTGATTCCTAAAAACGTGGTTAGTGGATCTTAGGGTATATACACTTAAAACTATGATGGATATTGACAAGTGGCCCTCTGGAAATTTTGTGCCAATTTATCCTCCTGCTAATGGTGTCTTGGAGTTTTTGTGATTTTCCTTACTTCCATGTACAAGTTCAGGAAGTGAGCACTAGCTCCCTTCCTAACAGTTCCCATCCTGAGAACTCCTGTTCTCTGATCTTTATGCCTCTCTTTCTGTAGAAAAGTTATTTTGTCTTCCTACACTGTTTGGCTATAATCAAACCCTCCCTGACCCTTCTCTTCTTACCTGTGTGAACTCTGTCTCTCTCTGTCTCTCTTTCTGTCTCTCCCCAACCCCTCTACCCTGCTTGGTTATGCAACAAGAAAATAGAGATCCTCATTCAGGCCTTGATTTATTGGTTACAATTTTCCTACCAGGGAACTTGGAGATTACATAGAGAAGAGTGAACTCTGTGTTCCTGACTTGAGGATGAGTCATGTGGTGCTGGTTGGAGTTGATCTTCCCAACCTTGCAGTATCAGTGTTTGGCTGTGTAGGTAAAGATGTCATTGTCATCTCACCCAACCTTATTTAGAACACGTCCATGTTTATGATTAAGAAAGAAACAGAGGGTTACAGTGGAAGGCAAGACTGGAGAAAAGTCTTTTAACTGATGAAGGGGATGAAAAAGGAGGGATAAAGGCATGATGCTTGCTGGACCCTTCCTTTGTGCCACCCCCCCTTGCTTGGTGCTTTCAATACATTATTGAATTTAATCCTCCAGTGAGAATAGACTAAACAGCTTAGGAATGTTCTGTCTGGAAAGAAAAAGAGGAGGATGTGAACAGTTACTAAAGTCATAATAGACTTCCTAGCATAACTACTAGGAAGAAGCAAAGATAGCCCTTGGAGCTAGAGCAGAACGAGTCTAGGACAAGACAAAGGTACTTCTCAAAGTGGCAAGTAAGTGGTGGACTCTGTAGCCACAAGTGTGGTGCCAATGGAAAAATAGATTTGTTTTTTAAAGGTTTTTAGGAAACGACATAGTAATGGATTGCTACTGGCTTTCTAAAGAAAATTAAGAGTTTTGGGGGTCCATACCATTCCTTGATGTTAAGGAGTCCAAACATGCTTTTGGCTCTAGTGTTCATGAAAGTGTTTAGGTTAGTGGTGGGTAGAAGGAGGGCATTCTGGACTTTCTTCATCTCACTTTAAACCAGAATTGCTCTACTTCTCATCTCTTATAAATTCTCTGCTTCTCCATGAGATTTCACTTGAAAATATTTTTTGTTACAAAAAAGAAGTCGTAAGTCATTGCATTTGATTTCACTGGAGATGAGCTGTGGGGCTAACCCATCATAGCAGATCTTACCTGTGGATCGAGGCTCCGCCGTTGCTTCTCTCCATGGAAGAGGCCAGGGCCTGATGGCCTTGTAGTCCATTCCTGACCCCAGTCATGGGAGGGGAAGAAAGAGAGGGCCCACGCAACTGTAGGAGCTGTTCCCTGTTACTGGAGGAACAAACCCAGTCTATTCGTAAGCCCTCCCAGTCCCCACCGGACTCCGCCCCAGGCAGGGTGTGAGCTCAGCTGCTGTTGTAGCGCCTCCAGGACTACAAACTGCAAACCTGCCGTTTGCCCAGGAGGAGGAGTCAGGGAGGCCTTGACCTCAGCCTGACTCATAGGTTCATGCCTCCCCTGTGCTGTTCCCCAGTTCCTGGTTTAAGTCCTACTCTTGCCTGGTCTTTCCCTTGAGCTCTGAGTCAGAAGACAAGGGTTGAAATCTCTGCTTGGCCATTTTGCAGCTGTAAGGTTTTATTTTATTCTGAACCTCTCTCTAAGCCTGTTTCATGTATGTTTCTCATGTATTCCTGTTGGGTGGTTATGAGGATTGATTGAAATATGGCAAGTAAAGCACTTAGCAGAGTGCCTACAGTGAGGTAAACCCTGAAATGGGGGTGTCAGTGGTCAGAGTTGCTGCTGATGTGTGTTATTTTTATGCCTCCCATCATCATTGCTAATATCCTGTGATAGACCTGTGACTTGGAGGAGACTTTGATTCCTGCCATGAGGCCTGATTCTGAACCACTGATTCTCCCCCTGGACACCTTCCTGCTTCTTTCCAGTCCCACAGCTCACCTGATCAATACTGACTCTTCTCTCCTTGTCTGTATTTGAGTTGACATCATAAAGGACAATTCACAGGAAAACACAATAACAACTCTCTTGGTGCTGTTATTGCATTTAGAGAAGTACACTGTATCTCCAAAACACTTCACATAAACGGTTTCATATTTGATAGGTTTCCTTTTTTTGAAACTGAGCCCTTCAAATGTCAATGACAGAGCCAGGGGCTGGCTAGTGGCATACAGAAGTAGAAACACAGGTCCCCCGGTTGCCAGCGTCATACCGTTCCCTGCCGTCGCTGAGTTTACACATCAAGACATACTGCTTTGCTTCCTATTAAGATAGACCTGTAAATTTTCCTTTGCATCTGGGAGCAGGAAGAGAGTGAGAGTTCAGTTCTGCTTCTCTGTAGTAGTGGTGGTGGTTTCGGCACGAAGTCATTTCCGACTCTTGCAACCCCATGGACTGTAGCCCACCAGACTCCGCTGTCCCTAGGATTTCCCAGGCAAGAATACTGGAATGGGTTGCCATTTCCTTCTCCAGGGGAGCTTCCCGACCCAGGGATTGAGCCCAAGGCTCCTGCATTGCAGGCAAATTCTTTATCAACTGAGCCACCAGGGAAGCTCTAGCCATATTCTAATCAGCTGTTAAAACTGAGGAAAACTGGGTCTTTATGGAAAAAGAAACGTTTTATCTTTGATCTATTCTTGTTCCAGAATGTTCCGGATTTATCCCAACAACAGCTGTAAAGATGTTTGTCAAAATTTTGCATTCCCAAAGGCCTGAATACCTGAGACAAAGAGAAAGTACAGTCAATACATAAATAAAAATAAAATACGTAACCTGCTTTAATAAATAGGAAAGTCTTATGCTTGTAAGACAGACTTTCTAAGTGAAATCATTTTGCCTCTGTAACCAGTAGGTCTTGCCATCTTAAGAGCATATTGTGTCTCTTTGTGCCAAAAATCACAAGACCTTCCGTTCTTGTCCTTATGATCCACGGCAGTGCTCCATTCGGAGTAATGGGATGGAGCCTTTTTTTTTTTTGCTACTCGTTTGAAGTTCCTCAAATGGAGACACTTCCGGTTGCAGGTTTGGAGTATTTTCAAACCAGCGTAGAGCCAGGATCTAGGAGAACTTTTCACACGACTTTCGATGTTTTGGATAGACTCCTTTGACAAATCCTGTTTGCACTGCAAAAATTATGGAAGGAGTATAGACCCTTGCTAAAATTCATCCAGGAAGTAACCACCCATGTAGAGAAAGTTTTATGTGTAAATATGTGTATCACAACCACTTTTATAGTAGTGGAAAACAGGAAACAACTGAATTTTACACTAATAAGAGAAGATTGCACTACACTGTGGTTTGTTCTTGGGAAGAATCGTACAATGAAAGTGATGTCTTTTAGTATTACAGAGAGCAGTTTGATTGTTATGAAGACAAAGAAGAAAAATAGATTGTATTTAATACAGTCACAATTAGGCAAAAATATATAGGGATGTGGTATCACATGCAATCTTTTACTTTATTCTAATTTTTCTATATTCAGCATTAATTTTTATAATCAGGGGAAGTTTTTTAAAACTGAAAACAGAAGCATTATCCTTCTTTGTTGGTAATCTTGTGTTTGTAGTGCTGCGAAGGCATCTTTGATTTTTCTAGACCAGTATTTCTCAACTTCAGCCAGTTTGGGGTTGGAAAATTCTTTGTGGCAGGAGCTGCCCTGTGTCTCCCATGTAGCAACATCAGTGGCCTCTCCCCATTAGATGCCAATAGCATGCCTCAGTTGTGACAACCAAAAAATGTCTCCACATTTTCCCAAATGTCCCCTAGGGGCAAAATAACTGAGAACTGCTGTTCTATAACTGTGTACTGATACTCCCCAAATTCCCACCTCCTATGCTGGAAAAGAGAGACCAGAGGGATGAGGGGCAAGAAAGAGAATGTCTGGAGATTGATCTGGAGGGTCTGGGTAAGAGAGTTATGTCGGAAACTTGTAAAGCATTAGGTCAGTATGGTCAGGAAGAGGGGGCAGAGAGAGAAGGGGCTCCTGGAGACCCTTGGAAAGGGAGGCAGCTGCTGGGCAAAGCTACACAGGCTGAGCTGGCCCCACAGCATACAGTTTTCAGCAAGGAGGACATAGTGTCCGGCAGTCCAAGGGCCATCTGCATCAGGGAGACCTACCGAGACGAAGCAGTGTCCGTTCAGTTGTGCACAATGATGGAAAACCTAGGGGTTCTTTCCTTCATGAAACACTCCTTTGTGGCAATAAGTGGCAAGATTTCTTCCAGTTACAGGGTAGGATTCTAGGAGACGACCTCAGCCCCTTGCAGGAAGAAATGGAATGAGGATAGAGTCTGAGCAGACTTGGAAGGACTAAGATTCCTGCAGCTCAGGTCCCAGGAAGGAGGCAGAAGATTGACTTCCCAGCTAAGAGTGAAAGCAGGTGCACTGGACTGGAGACTGTGGAGGCTGCACCGAGGAGCTGCTGCTGCTGCTGCTGCTGTCGCTTCAGTTGTGTCCGACTGTGCGACCCCATAGACGGCAGCCCACCAGGCTCCCCCGTCCCTGGGATTCTCCAGACAGGAACACTGGAGTGGGTTGCCATTTCCTTCTCCAATGCATGAAAGTGAAAAGTGAAAGTGAAGTTGCTCAGTCGTGTCCGACTCTTAGCGACCCCATGGAGTGCAGCCTACCAGGCTCCTCTGCCCATGGGATTTTCCAGGCAAGAGTACTGGAGTGGGGTGCCATTGCACCGAAGAGCTAAAGCTCCTTAAATTTCCCTTGACTTGGAGCAGGATTGTTCTCATAACTAGGGCAGCACAGTGCTCTCAAGTACATTAGAAGGAGCACAGCCTCAGATAAGGAGGAGGACCGGACGAGAACACTGAGGGCAGTGGTGAGTCAGAAATGAGATTGTTCAGGGTTGGTTATAGACTGAGAGACTTTCCCCCCCCCCCTTTCTTTTCATATTTAAAAAAAATTATATTAGAGCATAGTTGATTAACAATGTTGTATTACAGACATAAAGAACAGACTTTTGGACTTAGTGGGAGGAGAGAGTGGGATAATTTGAGAGAATAGCATGAAAATGTGTACATTACCATGTGTGAAATAGATGACCAGTGCGAGTTTGATGTATGAAGCAGGGCATGCGAAGCCAGTGCTCTGTGACGGCTTGGAGGGATGGGGTAGGGAGGGAGGTGGGAGGGGGGTTCAAGATGGGGAGGGGGGACACAGGTATACCTGTGGCCAATTCATGTTGATGTATGCCAAAAACCATCCCAGTATTATAAAGTAATTATCCTCTGATTAGAATAAATAAACTTTTAAAAAATTCTAGAAACCCCCCCCCAAACAAAAGCAAAACAATGTTGTGTTAGTTTTAAGTGTATAGTGGAGTGATTCAATTATACATATACATGTATCTATTCTTTTTCAAATTCTTTTCTTGTTTAGTTTGTTACAGAATATTGAGCAGAGTTCCCTGTGTTATACAGTAGGTCCTTGTTGGTTACCTATTGTAAACATCCTAGTGTGTACATGACGCTCCTAAACTCCTGATCTCTCCGTCCCACATCTTCCCCCTGGTAACCATAAGTTCCTTCTCTAAGTCTGTGCGGCTGTTTTTGTTTTGTAAAGAAGTTCATTTGAATCCTTTCTTTTAGATTCCACATGTAAGTGATACCATGTGGTACTTGTCTTTCTTTGTCTGATTTGCTTCACTTAGTATAGTAATCACTAGACCCATCCATGTTGCTGCAGATGGTATTATTTCATTCTTTTTGATGGCTGAGTAATATTCCATTGTATACATGGACCACATCTTCTTTCTCCATTCATCTGTTAATGGAAATTGAGGTTGCTTCCATGTCTTGGCTACTGTAACTGTTGCTGCAATGAACATGTATCCTTTTGAACCATGTTTTTCTCCAGATGTATACCCAGGAGTGGAATTACTAGATGATATAGTAGCTCTATTTTTAGTTTTTTAAGGAACCTCCCTCCAGACTGTTCTCCACAGTGGCTGTACCAGTTTACATTCCCACGAACAGTGTAGGAGGGTTTCCTTTTCCCTATACTCTCTCCAGCATTTATTGTTTGTAGATTTTTCAATGATGGCCTTTCTGACTGGTGTGAGGTGATATCTGATTGTAGTTTTGATTTGCATTTCTCTGTGAAGAAAGCTGAGCTTTCTTTCATTGATGCTTTTGAACTGTGGTATTGCAGAAGACTCTTAAGAGTCCCTTGGACTGCAAAGAGATCCAACCAGTCCATTCTAAAGGAGATCAGTCCTGGGTGTTCTTTGGAAGGAATGATGCTAAAGCTGAAACTCCAGTACTTTGGCCACCTCATGCGAAGAGTTGACTCACTGGAAAAGACTCTGATGCTGGGAGGGATTGGGGGCAGAAGGAGAAGGGGACGACAGAGGATGAGATGGCTGGATGGCATCACTGACTCGATGGGCATGAGTCTGAGTGAACTCCGGGAGTTGGTGATGGACAGGGAGTCCTGGCGTGCTGTGATTCATGGGGTCGCAAAGAGTCAGACACAACTGAGCGACTGAACTGAATAATTAGTGATATTGAACATCTTCTCATGTGCCTTTTGGCCGTCTGTGTTAGACTGGGACCTTTTTACTTGGTGCTGTAAGTGGAGAAAAGAGAAGGCCAGGTTTTCTATGGGAAGGATCACTAGAAGCAGATCAAAGAATATGCACTTTTTGTATTTTGATGGGTAATGCTAAATTACCTTTCACAACAACAGTATAATAATGAATAGGCGAAATACAATTGTGGTATTTTATGGTGCTTAAATAAAAGATTTATTATTTTAGAAGTTTATAAATGTTTATAGCTGTTGCAACTTTGTTTTTGTGGCTTGTTATGGATCATATCTCTGATTTATATGATGTCCTGTCTGGAACGCAATCCCTAATCATAAGACATTTCCTATGGGAAAATAACTTGCTTATGACAATCTGCTTTATAACATGCTCTCCAGAAATAATGCATGACAAAAAGTGAAGGTTTTCCATAAAGTTGGTGTTTATTTTATCTGTTTGTGAGTTATTGTGCTTTTCTTTTCCATAATGGCTTTATTTGGATTTATTTTCCACCCTCTACTACTAGAAATATATATTTAATAAAGCCTGAAATGCTCTTTTTTAAAAGTTTATGAAGCACAGATGGATTTGAAAGTCAACGGTTAGGATTGAGTACTGTATGTATCTTCTATGTCATGAAATAAATGCATTTGATTAGTTTGAATAGTATGAAATTTTCATTTTGTAGCTCAAAACAATCAAGAATCATCAATTTCATATAGTTCAGTCTAATAGTAACGTTGGCTATAAAGAAAATTTTAGTGAAATGAATATTCTGGTTTTTATTGCTTTCTTTAAAATTTAGATTTATTTCCCTGAAGACAGGGTTGAAAACTTGGATTGTGTATCATTCTGGGCATGGCTGGAATTCAACCAATTATTCTTGCTTAGAGTGATTGTTTCCGTTGGAATGAGAGTTCTCAACCTTGGCTGTTCATAGAATCATATTTAAAATCGGGGAACATGTAAAAGATGCTGATGTGCCCCACAGTAGCCTGATAAGTAAGAACCTGTGGGGTGGGGTGGAGATGGGCAGGGCTCCTGCCTTCTTGTTTCTCAGGTGACACAAAGCCACAGCCCGGTTTGAGAACCGCTGCACTAGAATTTCAGAGAAAGCGATGGCACCCACTCCAGTGCTCTTGCCTGGAAAATCCCATGGACGGAGGAGCCTGGTGGGCTGCAGTCCATGCGGTCACCAAGAGTCGGACATGACTAAGTGACTTCACTTTCACTTTTCACTTTCATGCATTGGAGAAGGAAATGGCAACCCATGCCAGTGTTCTTGCCTGGAGAATCCCAGGGACGGGGGAGCCTGGTGGGCTGCCATCTATGGGGTCGCACAGAGTCAGACACGACTGTAGCAACTTAGCAGCAGCAGCAGCAGCACTAGAATTTCACGTTAAGGAGACTCAGCAAAGCTTTTCTATGCCTTAGAAAAACAAAAACACACCACCGCTGCTCCTAATTTATTTCCCCAGCTTGCTTTGGACCAGCAAGGTCCGAAAAGAAACTGGCGGAGGTGGGGGGGGGGGGTAGGGAGTAGAGGGGGGTGGGGGTGGGGGGGGAGGGAAATATGTTTACATCAAACCTGTTTTGATTTTCATTCAGCTTTTGGTTTTCATTCAACAGAGCATTTATTGGATGCCTAGCGTGGGCCTTGTCCTATGGCTGGGTATTTTGAGGAAATCGATTAATGATTAGTGAAAGAAGAGTTTGGGCCCTTTAAAAAGCAGGAAGGGGACTTCGCTGGCAGTCCAGTGGTTAAAACTCTGCACTTCCACTGCAGGGGCATGGGTTCGATCACTGGTCCAGGGAACTAAGATCCCACATGCCACAAAGGCAAAAAAATCAATAAAGAGTGAAGGTTAAGAACAGAAACCAGGTGATGATATAAAATATCCAGAATAGGCAAATCTGTAGAGATAGAAGCTATGTTAGTGGTTACCTAGGCCTGGAGAGGTTAGAGAAGAAGTGAGAAGTGACTGCTCATGGAAGTGGGGTTTCTCTTTGCAGTAATGAAAATGTTCTAAAATTAGAAAGTAGTACTGAGCTTCCCAGATGGCACTAGTGGTAAAGAACCCACCTGCCAATGCAGGAGACGAAAGAAACCAGGGTTCGATGCCTGAGTCGGGAAGATCCCTTGGAGAAGGAAATGGCAACCCACTCCAGTATTCTTGCCTGGAGAATCCCATGGATAGTGGAGCCTGGTAGGCTCTGAGTCACAAAGACTCGGACACGACAGAAGCAACTTACCATGATGTTTCCACAACTCTGTGACTATACCAAAATTCATTTATGGTATATTTCAAATGGGTGAATCTCAATAAAACTGCTGTTGAAAAAATTAAAAAGCCACAACTATGCTTCACTAAGAGGACTTCACACTAAGTGAATTAGGAACAGCAGAGAAGAAACTTTGCTGTCCACCCACTCCTTTCATATTTGAAAGAGCTTAAAATGGGGGCAATAAGGGAGCAAAATGATGCAGAGCCTGCTTGGAGGCATTTAGCGCTCACCTATATTCCAGGTAGCATCTGAGTGTACAGGGGAAGATGGGCCAGAAGCCGTGCAGATGTCCTGGGACATCCAGTGGATGAAAAAAGACCAGAACTCACTGAGTCCCAGACAGTGTTCTTTGTGCTTTACATATATGGTTAATCACCACCCAATATCCCCAGTTTACTTCAGTGAAACTTGGGTGTAGAGAAGGTAACTGTCCCAAGGTCATACAGTTATTTCTAAGAAGCAGCGTAAATACTGCCTTAAGGAAGGTTTCTAATAGGAATGTGAAGCTAGAGGTATCGCGTGACAGTAGGGCCAAAGGCTATGGTGTGCTAAGGGGGATGGAGAATAAGCAGCTCATTTTGGCAGGAGCAGTGGGTTCGGGTAGGGTGATAATGGAAAATGATGCTAGAAGGATGGGTGGAGAGAGGTTATTGAGGAGCTCTCGTGACCATGCTAGGGCATCACCATGGAAGACCATCAGATCAAAGCAAGGCCCTGCGGAGTCTTCTTGGTGCACAGGTGTATGTGTATCTGAGTGGGTGTTTCTCTGCATCTACTTACAAGCAGCTATGAGCGTGTTGTCTGGCACACCACCTTGTTCCTTGCATGACTCCAGGTGTGTGATGGGCACACCACAGGATCCAGCAGCCCACCTGGCCCCCGATGGCCACTGGGGAGCAGCCACCAAAACGGAAGTCATAGTGATCTGGGGGAACTGAAAGCTTCCATAGTACCTGACTTTAGAGCATAGATTCTTTGCTGTGATAGCAAAGTCTCAGCCCAGGGGAACTCCTCAGGCCCAGAATGTTCAGGATGTTTAGCATCAAGTCTCCTGGACTAAGAGGCAAACTCTCCAAAGGGAAAGAAGAGTCTGTTTTCAACTGACCCCCTCACTCTCCACAAGATGGTAGCAAGTTGGGTTTCCCAGCCTTTGTCTCCCTTCCCTCTGGGATGCACGGGGACCAGCGGTGACGTGGCCCACAGCAGCAGAGGAGGGATGGACATTCAGCCTCTCAGGCTGACAGTCTGTTCCTCAACCCAGATCCACGCTTCAGAGCCAGCAGCTTTTTGTGCCCAAGAACACATTCCTTTCTGCTGTCCTAGCTCAGCTCTGTCCATCTTGGGACTTAGTTCCTTTGTGAATGTGTTTTTGTGATCTCTCCCTGGTCTGACTTCAGTCATGCTTGGGTTTTTATACCAAGCCACTAGTATGGGAATCTCCACATCACCTCAGATAATCAAGGTGATCGCAGTGCAGCTCTTCCCTTATTTCTTCATCCTCAGACCTTACAGTAGGTTAATTCTGTAATTCTGGTGTGGTCTAATTTTTTGCCCTCACATGATTCTAGGCACGTGGTGGCCACCCAGATCCCAGTGAAATCAGCCTGTTCCCAATTTCTTGAGCCTCTCTCTTCTCACTTATTATCTCCTGTCTCATCCTATTAATTAACTTTCTCTATTACCTGCCCTGCTTTCGCAGTTATCCCTGATCATGTAAGAGACACTCAATGAAGCAAAGGTGAGTCATTGATTAATCAGTAAGCACTTCACAGAGGAGTGACAAAGAGTGATAATTGTTCTGAGATCCAAAACCAGGGCAAACCTTGGAACATGTTCATCTCAGACACACCATCCTTGCTTCTTTTCTTCCTGCCCCCGCCTTCCTCTCTGCATCTCCAGCTTTAAAATTTTCTTCATGATTCTCTCCTTACCAAATTCCTACTCTACCTACAGACACCCCAATTTATTTTTTAATTTTTCTTAGAGTATAGTTGCTTTATAATATTGTGCTAGTTTCTGCTGTATAGTAGAGTGACTCAGCCATAGATATGCACATATCCCCCTCTTTTTTGGGTTTCCTAGCTGTTCACTGTGTGATCATTTGCTATCTATGTTCTACATACCACTCTTGACTTTTCTTATTTCTCTGTCTTGGGTCTGAAAATACTGTGATTTCTTTTTAACTGGCCCTTTGATTTAACTTGGTCTTTGATTGATTTTGGATGTGGGGAAAGGATCCATGGCTTTGGTAAGAAAAGGTTGCCAAGTCTTCCTTAAGAATTCTTAGGAACATGTGCAGGGCAAAATGTGAGAGAGCCGATGCCAGAACCTGCTGGAGGGGATGGATGGAAACCAGAGTCAACCTGGCCAGGGGCAGCCGTGCTGAACATACTCCACCTCATAAAAGAGATCACCTTAGTTTCTCGACAGCTGCAAGGGGAAGAGCTGACATGGAGAAGGAATGATTTGGACGGAGGGCATTGAAAGAAAAGAAAGAGTTTCTGATATCATCCGCATACCTTGACTCTCTAGAGCCTGTTCCCTCTTTGTCCCCAGTGCCTAGCACATCCTGGTCACTGCTGGAACCTGCACAAGTAGGTGTTGAGAGGATCCTCTGTGGTCTGCTCCTCACTGTGGCCTGGTGCCAGGTCCCCATATCTGGTCCTTCTCCTTCCATCATGAACACAACAGATAGAACTCCCTCTCTCTTTCACACACATAAAGTGGATGGCTGAACATGGCTGGGGTTCTTGTAGTGAGGGCACAAGATTTTGCGAGAGGAACACAGGGAATGAGCCTCTCAAGGAACAAAAGGTGGCCGTGGATCATAGAACCCTCCCGCTGAAGCCTCATTTGCTTCTGAAAAGCACCCACCCACTGATAATCTGAAGAAGCTTCGGAAATGTCTAGGATTTACATGGAGTACGATCCCACAAAGGCCCCTTCCTCCACTCAGCACTACATTCACGTATTTCAATTCACGTTCCAGCAGCTCCTACCTGCTCTCCTGGAAGTAAGCCTCAGTGTCCTCACCCTCCTTCAGCGAACCTGGCCATGGACTCATGCTAACGCTGGCCGCATCATCTTTATTTGCCCCTGCCTTGACATACTGGTACTGTCCAGTCAATACAAGAGCCAGTTTCAGCCAAGAGCCAGTTGAAATCAACTTGAGGAATAGTACATGAATTTCAACTGCATGCATACAACGTACCCTAAATCATTGTAATCATGAAGGGTACAAAGGAGAGAGACTCTTGGGACACCCCACAGTTGATCCCAGGGGGGTTGGTTACAGCTATGGCTAGTATTTACACTGTTGCTGACATTGTCTTTGGTTAGGTATGGTCACATCTGCATGGTGGCCTTTACAAAGTCTTAGAGAATCACACTCCATCCAGTTGTTTAGGGCTCTCTCACAGTGAAGGACAAGAGTATTTTAGATTGTTGCAAGAAGCTCAGAGACTCTGGAGACAGAGAAAGCTCTTAAGTCTACTTTTTGCACAATAGAGCTTCATAACATTATTCTGTATATCATCTTTACCAAAACACTGTCACCTGTTTCTGTCAACAAAAGACCTCTCTGTTTTGATAGCCAAGGAAAACCTTAAGCTCAGTAGACAACAGAACAGGCTTTTTAAATGACACAATGTAAGGGCTAAAATGCCTTATTTTTGGAATGTAAATTAGAAACTTTTTTTTCTTTAATGTGACTGTCACCCTCGGTTTTGATCAACTTTAGGTTTGTTTTGTTTTGTTTTTAATGATATCCATGGAGTTCTTTGGAATGCCGCTCAGGATAACCACAGCTTTTTAATCTGACTACAGGGTAGTCATAAGGGAGGTGGGAGGTGCTGACTTTCCCACACCCTTGAGCCCTCTGAAATGTTGTCTTTGACCTTCAGTTTCTCTGCGTAATCCTATCCCTGAACATATGTGCTCAGACACACATGTAGCTGACAGCCACTCTAACAGGGCAGACATTCTCTATCTGGGGATGAGACAGAGTATTCTTACTCTTCTCCGTGAACTGGAGTACAATTCTAATACATTCACCTGTGTATTTTCCTGTAGCTCTTCATATTTCGGAACCTTCTCAGAGGCTTTTCTTTCCTCTGCTGTCTTCCAAACGTACGGAGGAAGGTCACGTTTCCTTCAGCGCCTTCCCATTTCTATCTGGCTCCACACCTCCTACTAGACAGGAAAAGTCTTAACCTGCAGCCCGTCCCGTGGGGTGCCTCTGTCAGTGTTACACTGTGGGGGTGAATGAAGTCCGTGGTCTCTCTTAGTCCAGGTTAGCAGGTATGTTGGGCACTTCATTCCTTCCCTTTGGTTTCTGTTAATAACAAGGAAACTAGCACATTTAAGAAATCTTAGAAGTGATCGTCTCCATCCCCTTGGTGAGTTAAGATGAGATTGGGTCTTGTTTGATGTTGTTTCCCTAGTGTTTAGCATGACACCTTGAAGAGGTGATAAGGTGTCCTCAGGCACAGGAGATATAACCCTCTAGGTGTAAACCGTTTTGTTTTTTTTTTCCTATTGAAGACAGTTCCATGGTAGTTAGCTTGGAAAATATTTGTGAGAGGAAACAGTTCTGGGCTCAAATGGCATCCACTTGTAAAGACTCAGAAGGACCCTGCTTATCTCCCCAGATTCGTTGCCCATTCTCTTAACTCCAATAGGGAGCCACTTTGCACATGGTACTCCTTCTGTCTAAAACATTTTCATCCCTCTTCTTTGCCTTCTCTTTGCCTGGCTAGCTCTCTGTCTTTAGGTTATGTGTAGATGTCACTTTCTAGGAGAAGCCTTCTATGGTCTTTTAAGACCTTCCTCTGTGTACCTGAAGCACGTTGTATTCACACTATTGCAGAATTGCCTGCCATCAGAGAATTGCCTACATTCTGGCCTACTTCCCCTGATGCTTGGAAAGTTTTCTTGAGAATAAAAACAGTTTTATTCATCATTTTGTCTCTAGTTTCTGGAATGCTCTTTGGCACAAAGTAGGCAGCCAGTAAATATTTGTTGAGCAAATGAATGATTGGTGTCCAAATAAGGAAGTTATTCATAGGCATAAATACCTTTTCCTTCAGAAATTTAAGTGCAGCCAGAGACTTTGTGTCTGCCCTGCCTGCCAGTCCAGGCTTCTCAGAGGATTCCCCTGGGTGAGTGCCCCTGGATGAGTGCCCCTGCCTGAGGCCTGATTGTTGCAGAGCCCCTCCCCAGGCTGCCTTCTGACCTGACTGGGCTCTTGGTGGCTCCAGCTCCTAGAGACTTGGTGGTCTCTATCCACCCACTGCTGCCTAGTCCACTTGCTCTACCTGAAGTATGCTCCCAAACTGGCTGTTAAGCCTGATTCTACCCTCAGATGAAACCTGAGAGTCTATACAGCTTGTTATAAACAGCTCTCAAGTCTACTTGGTAGCATGAGGCTCTGAAGTCAGTGTCATCGTGCCTGCAACCAGCTCAGATAGTCAAAGCCAGCTTACATTGGGTCCTGTTGCTGAGGGTGGGTCCAGTGTTGACTCAATCACTGAGTTCTGTTCCTTGGCAATGGGGGGGAGGAATGTCCCTAGCTTCTCTCCACTGACCATTCACTTGGCTCCCATCACAGAAGAGACTTTCAGGAATTAAAGCACTGCAGTTTTCTGGTAGTAGAAACACATGCATTCAATAATGACAAACAAGTGGCTGCTCACAACTAGAGGAGGGTCTCGGTTGGCAGATCATACCAGTAAGTACTGCTCCCTTATTCCCACCTTCTTCCTTTGCCCATGGAATTGAAGCTCAAAGGATCCGGATCAAAGGGGAGTGAAAAGAAATGAGAGTGAAGGAGAGAGATGAGAAAAGGAGAGCAAGTGAGGAGGATGGGAAGACAGAGCAAGGGGAAATGGGATACGAGTTAATAGGAAAAACAATAAGAAATAAAGCATAAAAAAGCACAACAGGGGACATGAACTTGGGAAGGAATAAAAACCTGTGGAGTGAAGAAACTGTGGGGACCCAGAGGAAGCTGGAGAAGACACTTCCAGGAAAAACCGAGAGAGAAAGAAGAGAGCAGAGGAGTGAGAGGAAGGAAGGAGCCTGGGGGGAGGGAGGACTCATGCTGTAACTCCCATGTTAACCAGGAGGACTATTAAGAAGTTCCTGCTTATTGAACACCACCTATGTA
Source organism: Capricornis sumatraensis (assembly GCF_032405125.1). Lineage (NCBI taxonomy): Eukaryota > Metazoa > Chordata > Mammalia > Artiodactyla > Bovidae > Capricornis > Capricornis sumatraensis. Next base: position 16,244,040 of record NC_091091.1, read on the forward strand.
ACCAGGCACTGCAATAAGACTTTGCATTTATAGTGTCGCAGGTGCACTTGCCCATAACTGAGCTCAGAGTCTGATTGTTCATGGAGCTGTGGACCAGAAAACACTCAGACATCTCCACATGAGTTCACATTGAGGAGGCTGGGCAAACTTACTCCGGAGCTTAGAAGAGGTTCCACCGCCTTGGGAGCACCAGTGAATAACTAGGAGGGGGAGGGGTGATAGGTATGCGGGGTGCGAAGTTGTTTCTGGTCTTGCAAGCAAGCAGGCATGGCCTTAGAGCTCTAGAGATTCAGGTATGGATGCTATAGTGAACACTTGGATCCTCCAGGGCTATGTAGTCGGAGAACCCATAGCTATCTTATCTCATTTAATCCTGGTTTATAACAACCCTGTGATAACCTCCATTAAAGAAACACAAGTTACTTCCCGCTGCTAGTAGGTGGTAGCACTAGAAGTCCAGCAGGATCACAGGATGCAGAGACCAGGCTCTTTCTCTCCACCCTAAGGCATCTGCTCTCCGTCCCACCCTTGGTGGTCAGAGCAGTGTGTTCCAGGAGGTCAGCCTCGGGCAGTCTTCAGGCAAAGAATAGAAGGAGGAAAGGTAGTGTTGGTTGGTCCAGAAGCAATGACCCAGGCAGAAAGGGGCCTCTTGGGGCCATCAGCATAGATGGTTCCACTGATACTTCTGATCACAACAAACTGTGGGAAATTCTTAAAGAGATGGGAATACCAGACCACCTGACCTGCCTCCTGAGAAATCTGTATGCGGGTCAAGAAGCAACAATTAGAACTGGACATGGAACAACAGACTGGTTCCAAATTGGGAAAGGAGTATGTCAAGGCTGTGTCACCCCGCTTATTTAACTTATATGCAGAGTGCATCATGAGAAATGCTGTACTGGATGAAGCACAAACTGGAATCAAGATTGCCGGAAGAAATATCAATAACCTTGCAGATCAATAACTATGCAGATGACACCACCCTTATGGCAGAAAGTGAAGAAGAACTAAAGAGCCTCTTCATGAAAGTGAAAGAGGAGAGTGAAAAAGTTGGCTTAAAACTCAACATTCAGAAAACCAAGATGATGGCATCTGGTCCATCACTTCATGGCGAATAGGTGGGGAAACAGTGGAAACAGTGGCTGACTTTATTTTAGGGGATTCCAAAATCACTGCAGATGATGACTGAAGCCATGAAATTAAAAGACACTTGCTCTTGGAAGAAAAGTTATGACCAACCTAGACAGCATATTAAAAAGCAGAGACCTCACTTTGCCAACAAAGGTCTGTCTAGTCAAAGCTATGGTTTTTTCAGTAGTCATGTATGGATGTGAGAGTTGGACTATAAAGAAAGCTGAGCTCCGAAGAACTGATGCTTTTGAACTGTGGTGTTGGAAAAGACCCTTGAGAGTCCCTTGGACTGCAAGGAGATCCAACCAGTCCATCCTAAAGGAAATCAGTCCTGAATATTCATTGGAAGGACCGATGCTGAAACTCCAATACTTTGACCACCTGATGCAAAGAACCAACTCATTGGAAAAGACCCTGATGCTGGGAAAGATTGAAAGCAGGAGGAGAAGGGGACAACAGAGGATGAGATGGTTGGATGGCATCACCGACTCAATGGACATGAGTTTGATGTTGGGAGTTGGTGATGGACAGGGAGGCCTGGCGTGCTGCAGTCCACGGGGTCATAAAGAGTCAGACACAACTGAGAGACTGAACTGAACTGAACTGAACTGAACTGATCATTTTGAGCTGGGCAGAGGAAGGGAAGTTAGAAGCTTGGTGAGTAGGGATCCAGTTGGGGCTCAGGAAGCAAACAACCTAGCCCTACAGATTGATCTTGGTCTCATCTACCTGTTGTGGACACAGCAGCCTGGAGCCACAGGACTTCAGGAACTTTCTTTCCCTCATAGCTTCCCATGTGCATATCTGAGCAAGAACGCTGCCCCAAGCCTCTGAGCCAGGGCAACACAATCTCGAGGATTTGTGAAAGTTTGTTTTTGTCTTGCAGGGGCTTTGTCCCCATGTGATTCATTAACTGACCCGCTGCTCCTTGGAGCTGCAGGGAGCCTGGTAGTTCAGGCCTTTAAATCCCTTCTGTCGACCTAATTCGCAGCCTGACATCACAAGCCTCCCAACATAATCCATTTGTACTGATTCGATTTTTTTTCAAGAGGCTTCCTTGGCAGCCAGGTTTTCTCATTACAAATATGATTCATCTGTATGGTAATTCCCAGTAGAATTAGTATCTCAGACATGATTCATCTTGGGAAATATTAAGCTAGAAGCATCGTTTCAGAAAGGCCTGGTACATGAATAGCTGCATGGAATTTCTGCAAGAGATGCTTCTTCATGAAAATAGCATTTATCGAGTTGGCCCTGTGCTGGACTCTGAGGTAGGGGCTTTGGGGAAATAGAGAGACATGAGCACCTCCCCCCTGCCCTCAGGAGCTCCCATTCTACAAGGCAGATGGCATGGATGTGCATGTTTATGGGACGGATAACATGAGAAGTGCAGTCAGAAATGAAAGGTAATGTGATCTCATAAAATATCAGGTTCTCAAACTTTAGCAGGAATCAAGATCACCCAGAAGGCTTGTTACAAAGCAGATTTCTGGGCCCCAACCCCAGAGTTTTGGGTTTAGTAGGTCTGAGGTGGTGGGGCCCAAGAATATGTATTTCTGACAAGTTCCCAGGTGCTGTGGCTGTTGTTCTGGGCACCACACTTTGAGCACCTGCTCTAAGGATTTCAGTGCTTTCACCCCTACCCCCTCTCTTCACTGCCTGCAAGGAGCTAGGCAGTGTGCTTCCTGCTGGGGACAAAATGTGGAACAAAACATGACTGCCATCCCCACCTGGGGAGCTCAGAGCCTGGAGGGGGAGTAAACAGCGACTTCCCCAGTCTACAGAAAGTGCCACTATAGAGTTTTCTATGGGGGCAGCTGGAATTCAAAAAAATGATGCTAAGTTCTTGCTGAAGCTGGGGAAAAGCTGCATGGAGGAGGCAAAATCTGAACACAAGTGTAAAATGTGGATTGGAGGAAGATATGTGGAAGGGCCTTCATTCCCAGCCTTTACCTTCCCAGATTATCAAGTGTCCTGGGGACATCCCCTCACACTCCTTAGACGTTTCCTGCAGTCATAAAGTTTTGACTTCCTACAGAAGCGGGTGGCATAGCTCTGGTTAATTGGCCTGGCCTTAGCAAAGTCTTTATTTTTGGCTCTGTGGAGCTCTGTTTGGTCAGTGTCTCGTGCATGGTCTGAATATTCTCAGTAGAATGGAATTCTCTGCACAGGCACTTGAATGGAATGTAGAATGAAGAGCAAAGGAAGCAACGGGCTTGCTACCAAATTCCTTCTCCCCATCCTTACCACTCTGGCCTCCAGGCTGCCTCAGCTACCACCCTCCAGCCCATAACAGCCTCACTGTTTCTGTTGACTCTTCAGGAAACTTGGCGGTTTTTATGTCATTGCATTTTGTGTAGACACACACATCCATCAGAAATCAAGCTTCCAGCATCTCAGCCTTCTAGAACACTGCTTCTGGATTCCAGAATTTAGGAAAGGGGCCCATGAGACCAGTAAAAGGGCTTTCCAAACCACAACTCTCACACTTGATTCCTTGAGGAAGGCTCCTGCATTGTTCCCCAGCCTATTAACTCTCAGTTTACACAGTTCAGATAACTGTGGTTATTGGCTTTTCCAGCTCAGGCTACTTTAAGTATCACATTTTGGGGAGTTTAAGGGTGCTGTTAGAAGTGGATATATCGTCACTAGTGAGAAATGACAGATGATGTTGAAGGAGAACGCTGATAAGTGAGATACTGACTATAGGCTGTATTCAAGAATAATGATGATCTAAAAAGAGAATGAAATGATGCCATCTGCAGTGACGTGGATGAGCCTAGAGACTGGCATACTGAGTGAAGTAAGTCAGAGAGAGACCAGTATCATATGATAGCACTTGTATGTGGAATCTAGGGGAAATGGTGCAAATGAACCTATTTCCAAAACAGACTCACAGATGCAGATAACAAACACGGTTACCAAGGGGGAAGGTGGGGAGAGATCAACTGGGAGATGGGGATTGACATGTACATACTACTATATATAAAACAGATAATAAGAACCTACTGTAGAGCACAGGGAGCCCTGCTTAATACTTTGTAATGACCTATGTGGGAACAGAATCTACAAAAAGTGTATGTGTGTATATGGATATATGATTCACTTTGCTGTACAGCAGAAAGTAAGGTAACATTGTAAATCAATTATACTCAAAAAAATTAAAAAGTGTCATGATCAAAATTATCATTAAAATTAAGGTTAATCAATATCCTCTGTCCTCCATTTAAGAAAGCTGAGACGTATTGGTCATCAAACAGTAACACTAAGAGGGATGTAGGGATAATGTTAGTTCACCCCTTCATGTTAGATATAGAAAACTGTGGTAGGGGGTGGGTTTTGATCACATGACAGAGTTTGTCCTTTTTTGTGTGTGTCATTGTCCTCATGCATGTACCATAGTCTCTGTAACTGCAACTCAGTATTTGCTGAATCCAGAAAGTCCATATTGAATCCATATCTGTTTTCTCTAAGCCCCATGATCCTTTTATTTTTTTATTTTTATTTTTTTTAATTTTTTAATTTTTTTTTTACTTTACAATACTGCATTGGTTTTGCCATACATCAACACGAATCTGCCATGGGTGTACATAAGTTCCCACTCCTGAACCCCCCTCCCACCTCCCTCCCCATACCATCCCTCTGGGTTATCCCAGTGCACCAGCCCCAAGCATCCTGCATCCTGCATCGAACCTAGACTTATATGATATTATACATGTTTCAATGCCATTCTCCCAAATCATCCTGCCCTCTCCCTCTCCCACAGAGTCAAAAAGTCTGTTCTGTACATCTGTGTCTCTTTTGCTGTCTCGCATACAGGGTTATCGTTACCATCTTTCTAAATTCCATATATATGCGTTAGTATACTGCACTGCCGGGCATACACACCGAGGAAACTAGAATTGAAAGAGACATGTGTACCCCAATGTTCATCGCAGCACTGTTTATAATAGCCAGGACATGGAAGCAACCTAGATGTCCATTAGCAGATGAATGGATAAGAAAGCTGTGGTACATATACACAATGGAGTATTACTCAGCCATCAAAAAGAATACATTTGAATCAGTTCTAATGAGGTGGATGAAACTGGAGCCGATTATACAGAGTGAAGTAAGCCAGAAAGAAAAACACCCATGATTCTTTCAAATCATCATTTTCATGAAAACTCAGCATGGAGACTAGATCTGATTAAGCATTCTCAACTCTTAGGAAAATCCGCAAATGATAATGGGATAATGTTTAACTATTGGTGATTCTCAGAAAAGATCACATTTGTGTGCGTGCTCGTGCGTGCTCAGTCACACAGTTGTGTCCGACTCTTTGTAACTCCATGGACTGTAGCCCACCAGGAATTTAATCCATGGAATGGAATTTAATGGAATTTAATCCCTGGAATTCCATCTAATCCATGGAATTTTCCAGGCAAGAACACTGGAGTGAGTTGCCATTTCCTCCTCCAAATGATCTTCCCAACCCAGGGATTGAACCCATGTCTTCTGTGTCTCCTTCACTGGCAGGCAGATTCTTTACCACTGAGCCACCTGGGGAGCCCCTCAGATCACAATTAGAGCCTCATCTGGTTGCAGCTTTTCTGAATGCTTTGTAAAGATTTGGTGCTATTTCATGTGACTTCTGTATCTGATGTTCAGCACATACAGGTGACAATACAATGCCACCTGTGGTTTAGATGAATCCAGTAAGGTCATGACCAAAAAACTAAAGGATTCTAGCCAATTTCTTGGTGAAGATATAAAAGACCTTCATTAATTCAATTAAGAGCTATTTATTGAGAAGCTGTAATGCCAAAACTTCCAGACCCTGGTGATAGA